>NC_135884.1:78742471-81142471 GCF_964194155.1 Cetorhinus maximus | reverse complement strand
AGCTGTGCAGAACGATGCTGTTCACTCACTTCCAGTCCCCCCAGAGTGCACGTTGCCTGTGAGCTGTTGTGAAACACGTCAATGTCCTTTCCCACTGACGTGGGCAGATGATCCAGGAGGGTCCCAGAGCCTGTCGGGATGGCCTTTTAATGAGATGCTGATGTATTACACTGAGCTCCCTGATGATCGTCGGCGGGAAATGCGGCCGCCATCGGCGAGCTGAGCGGACAATCGCGACCTGCCTTCCCGCCGTCATGAAACCGATCGCGCCATATTGTCCGTGCCCACCACCTATCACAGCCGCTGCCAGCGGGCACGGAAAATTCCACCCCACATGTTTACCTAATTAATGTTTCAAACCGACTTCTCTCCAATACATCAAAGCCTTTAGACCAGATGGCGTTAATCCAATTAACGCACACACACATAGACACAGACACCAGTAAACTCTATTTTAAAATACTTTCCAATAACATTATAGACATTATTATATCATCTTGTCACTCCAGTTATTCTGATTCCCATTGCTGTTACTCTAGTTACTATGACTCCTGTTGCTGTAAATCCTGTTCCCATGATTCCTGTTACTGTGTCTCTGTTACTGTGATTCCAGTTACTGTGACAACAGTTTCTGTCAATCCTGTTCCTTTGACCCCTGTTTCTGTGACTCCTGTTCCTGTGACTCCTGTTACTGTGACTCCAGCAACTGTGACTCTTGGTACTTTGATTCTTTTTACTTTGACTCCAGTTACTATGACTCCTGTTCCTGTGAATCTTGTTATTGTGACACCGGTTATTGTGGCTCCTGTTGCAGTGACTCCTCATCCTGCACTCCTGTTACGTTACTCTAGTTATTGTGACTCCAGTTATTGTGACTCCTGTTACTGTGACTCCTGTTACTGTGACTCCAGTCACCGTGACTCCTGTTACTGTGATCCAGTTACTGTCACTCCTATTACTGTGACCCCATTTATACCCTCTGAAATGGCCTGTAAGCCACTCAGTTGTATCAAACCGCTACAAAGTCTCAAAAAGGCACTGTGGGTGTACTGACACCACATCAACTGCAGCAGTTCAAGAACGCAGCTGTCCACCACCTTCACGACAGTAACTAAGGGTAGGTAATAAATGCTGGCCCAGCCAGCGAATCCCACATCATGAGAATGAATAAAAAAATACTATGACTCCTGTTTCTGCAGCCCTAGTTACTGTGACTCCTGATACTTTGACCCCTATTCCTGTGACTCCACTTAGCTGTTACTGTAACTGTGTCTGCAGTTACCAGGACTCGAATTACTGTGACTCCTGTTACTGTGGCTCCAGTTACCGTGACTCCTGTTACTGTTACTCCTGTTAATATGACTCCAGTTGCTATGACTACAGCTACAGCATCTCCAGTTCCTGGTGACTCCTGTTACTGTGACTCCTGTTACAGCGAATCCAGTTAATATGACTCCGGTTACTGTGACTCTTTTCCGGCTGAGTCCAGTAAATGTTTTGCTGCCATACAGTGTGTTACAAAATAGTGAGGTACAGTACAGGATGGCACAATTACTGAAGAGCACTGTATAATATTTTTGTAAAAGTAGCTCTGACATTTCTTAAAGTTAACGTGCAACTATTGCTGAAGTAGTGTTATAATGTTGGTGGGGCAAGATCAAAGGATCAAAGGTAGTACTGAAAGTGCACTGCATTGTAAGGGATAGCACCGTGGCTGTGCCATACTGTCGGAAAGGCAGTACTGAGGAAGCGCTGCATTATCAGAGAGGCAGTACCGAGGGAGGGCTGCATTGGCAGAGAGGCAGTATTGAGAGAGTGCTGCACTGTGAGAAAGGCAGTACTGAGGGAGGGCTGTAATGTCAGAGAGGCAGCACAGGGGGAGGGCTGCATTGGCAGAGAGGCTGTAATGTGGGAGTGCTGCATTGTCAGAGAGGCAGTACTGAGGAAGTGCTGCATTGTCAGAGAGGCAATACTGAGTAAGTGCTGCATTGTCAGAGAGTGTACTATGGGAGTGCTGCTTTGTCAGAGAGGCAGTACTGATGGAGCGCTGTACTGTCAAAGAGGCAGTAATGAGGGAGCGCTGTACTGTCAGAGAGGCAGTATTAAAGGAGTGCTGCATTGTCAGAGAGGCAGTGCTGAGCGAGGGCTGCATTGTCAGAGAGTGTACTGTGGGAGTGCTGCATTGTCAGAGAGGCAGTACTGAGGGAGCGCAGTACTGTCAAAGAGGCAGTAATGAGGGAGTGCTGTACTGTCAGAGAGGCAGTAGTGAGGGAGTGCTGTACTGTCAGAGAGGCAGTAGTGAGGGAGTGCTGTATTGTGAGAGAGGCAGTACTGAGGGAGCACTGCACTGTTAGAGAGGCAGTACTGAGCGAGCGCCGTATTATCAGAGAGGCAGTACTGAGGGAGCGCAGCATTCTCAGAGAGGCAGTACTGAGGGAGCGCTGCACAGTCCGAGAGGAAGCACTGTGAGAGCGCTGTACTGTCAGAGAGGCAGCACTGAGGGAGTGCTATCAGAGACGCAGTACTAAGGGAGGCTGTACTGTGAGAGAAGAAGTGCTGGACGGGCAGAGAGGCTTTACTGAGGGAGTGCTGTATTGTCAGAGGGGTAGTACGGAGGGAGTGCTGTATTGTCAGAGAGGTAGTACTGAGGGAGTGCTGTAATGTCAGAGGGGCAGCACAGAGGGAGGGCTGCATTGGTAGAGAGGCTGTAATGTGGGAGTGCTGCATTGTCAGAGAGGCAGTACTGAGGAAGTGCTGCATTGTCAGAGAGGCAATACTGAGTAAGTGCTGCATTGTCCGAGAGTGTACTATGGGAGTGCTGCTTTGTCAGAGAGGCAGTACTGATGGAGCGCTGTACTGTCAAAGAGGCAGTAGTGAGGGAGTGCTGTACTGTCAGAGAGGCAGTAGTGAGGGAGCACTGCACTGCTAGAGACGCAGTAGTGAGCGAGCGCTGTATTATCAGAGAGGCAGTACTGAGGGAGCGCAGCACTCTCAGAGAGGCGGTACTGAGGGAGCGCTACACAGTCCGAGAGGAAGCACTGTGAGAGCGCTGTACTGTCAGAGAGGCAGTTCTGAGGGAGTGCTGTACTGTCAGAGAGGCATTACTGAGCGAGTGCTGTATTGTCAGAGAGGCAGCACTGAGGGAGTGCTGTACTGTCAGGAGGCAGTACTATACTGTCAGAGAGGCAGTACTGAGGGAGTGCTGTATGTCAGAGAGGCAGTACTGAGGGACTGCTTTACTGTCAGAGAGGCAGTCCTGAGAGAGTGCAGTATTGTCAGAGAGGCAGTACTGAGGGAGTGCTGTACTGTCAGAGAGGCAGTACTGAGGGAGTGCTGTACTGTGAGAGAGGCAGTACTGAGGGAGTGCCGTACTGTCAGAAGGCAGTACTGAGGGAGTGCCGTACTGACAGAAGGCAGTACTGAGGGAGTGCCGTACTGACAGAAGGCAGTACTGAAGGAGTGCCGTACTGACAGAAGGCAGTACTGAGGGAATGCTGTACAGTAAGAGAGGCAGTACTGAGGGAGTGTTGTACTGTCATTAGGCAGTACTTTGGGAGTGCTATGTTGTCAAAGAGGCAGTATTGAGGGAGTGCTGTATGTCAGAGGGGCAGTACTGAGGGAGAGCTGTGCTGTGAGAGAGGCAGTACTGAGGGAGTGCTGTACTGTCAGAGAGGCAGTACTGAGGGAAAGCTGTACAGTAAGAGAGGCAGCACTGAGGAAGTGCCATATTGATAGAGAGGCAGTACTGGGAGAGCGCTGCACTCTCAGATAGCAGTAATTAGGGAATGCTATGTTGGCAGGTGGCAGTACTGAGGGAGTGTTGTGCAGTCAGAGAGGAAGTACTGAGGGAGCGCTGTACTCAGAGAAGCAGTACTAAGGGAGTGCTGTACGTGAGAGCGGCAGTAGTGAGGAAGTGATGCACTGTCAGGGAGGCAGTACTGAGGGAGTGCTGCACTGTCAGAGAGGCAGTACTTAGGGAGTGCTAGACTGTCAGGAGGCAGTAATGTGGGAGTGCTGTGCTGTCAGAGAGGCAGTACTGAGCAAGTGCTGTACTGTCAGAAGGCAGTACTGAGGGAGTGCTGTACAGTAAGAGAAGCAGCACTGAGGGAGTGCTGCACTGGCAGAGAGGCAGTACTGAGGGAGTGCTGCACTGGCAGAGAGGCAGTACTGAGGGAGTAATGTGCTGTCAGAGAGGCAGTACTGAGGAAGTGCTGTACTGTAAGAGAGGCAGTACTGTGGGAGTGCTGTACTGTCAGAGAGGCAGTACTGAGGGAATGCTGTACTGTCAGAGAGGCAGAACTGAGGGAGTGCCGTAATTTCAGAAGGCAGTACAGTGGGAGTGCTATACTGTCAGAGAGGCAGTACTGAGGGAATGCTGTACTGTCAGAGAGGCAGTACTGAGGGAATGCTGTACTGTGAGAGAGGCAGTGCTGAGGGATTGCTGCACTGTCAGAGAGGCAGTAATAAGGGAGTGCTATACTGTCAAGAGGCAGTACTGAGGGAGTGCTGTATGTCAGAGACAGTACTGAGGGAGTGCTGTATGTCAGAGAGGCAGTACTAAGGGAGTGCTGTATTGTCAGGAGGCACTACTTTGGGAGTGCTATACTGTCAGAGAGGCAGTACTGAGGGAGTGCTGTACTGTCAGAGAGGCAGTATTGAGGGAGTGCTGTATTGTCAGGAGGCACTACATTGGGAGTGCTATACTGTCAGAGAGGCAGTACTGAGGGAGTGCTATATGTCAGAGGCAGTACTGAGGGAGTGCTGTACTGTCAGAGAGGCAGTACTAAGGGAAGGCTGTACTGTCAGAGAGGCTATATTGAGGGAGTGCTGTACTGTCAGAGAGGCAGTACTGAGGGAGTGCTGTATGTCAGAGGCAGTACTGAGGGAGTGCTGTACTGTCAGAGAGGCAGTACTAAGGGAAGGCTGTACTGTCAGAGAGGCTGTACTGAGGGAGTGCTGTACTGTGAGAGGCAGTACTGAGGGAGTGCCATATTGTCAGTGAGGCTGTACTGAGGGAGTGCTGTACTGTCAGGAGGCAGTACTGAGGGAGTGCTGTATGTCAGAGGCAGAACTGAGGGAGTGCTGTACTGTCAGAGAGGCAGTACTGAGGAACTGCTGTACTGTCAGAGAGGCACTATTGTGCGAGTGCTGTATTGTCAGAAAGGCAGCACTGAGGGAGTGCTGTACTGTCAGGAGGCAGTACTTTGGGAGTGCTATACTGCCGGAGGGCAGTACTGAGGGAGTGCTATATGTCAGAGGCAGTACTGAGTGAGTGCTGTATGTCAGAGAGGCAGTACTGAGGGAGTGCCATATTGTCAATGAGGCTGTACTGAGGGAGTGCTGCACGCTCAGATGGCAGTACTTAGAGAATGCTATGCTGCCAGGAGGCAGTACTGAGGGAGTGTTGTACTGTCAGAGAGGAAGTACTGAGGGTGTGTTGCACTGTCAGAGAGGCATTACTGAGGGAGTGCTGCACTGTCAGAGAGAAAGTACTGATGGAGTGCTGTACAGTCAGAGAGGCAGTACTGAGTGAATGCTGCACCGGCGTAGAGGCAGTACTGAGGGAGTAATGTACTGTCAGAAGGCAGTACTTAGGGAATGCTGTACAGTAAGAGAGGCAGCACTGAGGGAGTGCCATATTGTCAGAGAGGCAAGACTTAGGGAGTGCTATAATGTCAGGAGGTAGTGTTGAGGGAGTGCTGTACCGTCAGAGAAGCAGTACTGAGTGAGTGCAGAATTGTCAGAGAGAATATTATGGGAGTGCTCCATTTTCAGAAAGGCAGTACTGACGGAGTGCTGTACTCTGAGACAGGCAGTAATGTGGGAGTGCTGGACTGAGAGCGCGTCAGAAGTGAGGAAGTGCAGCACTGTCAGAGAGGCAGAACGGAGGGAGTGCTGCACTGTCAGAGAGGCAGTACTTCGGGAGTGCTATACGGTCAGGTGGCAGTAATGAGGGCGTGCTGTACTGTGAGGGAGGCATTACTGGGGAAGTGCTGCACTGTCAGAGAGGAAGTGCTGAGGAAGTGCTTTACTGTCAGAGAGGCAGGACTGAGGAAGTGCTTTACTGTCAGAGAGGCAGGACTGAGGGAGTGCTGCACTGTCAGAGAGGCAGCACTGAGGGATTGCTGCACTGTTAGAGAGGCAGCACTGAGGGATTGCTGCATTGACAGAGAGGCAGAATTAAAGAAATGCTGCATTGTCAGAGAGGCAGTACTGAGTGAGGGATGCATTGTCAGAGAGGCAGTACTGAGTGAGGGCTGCATTGTCAGAGAGTGTATAGTGGGAGTGCTGCATTGTCAGAGAGGCAGTACAGAGCGAGCGCGGCGCTGTCAAAGAGACTGGACTCAAGGAGTGCTGCACTGTTTGAGAGGCAGTACTGAGCGAGCGCTGTATTGTCGCAGAGGCAGTACTGAGGGAGTGCTGTACTGTGAGAGAGGCAGTAGGTAGGGAGTGCTATGCTGTCAGGAGGCAGTACAGAGGTAGTGCTGTACTATCAGAGAGGCAGTACTGAGGAAGTGCTGCACGGTCGGAGAGGTAGTACTGAGGGAGTGCTGCACTGTTAGAGAGGCAGTAGTTAGGGAGTGCTATGCTGTCAGGAGGCAGTACAGAGGTAGTGCTGTACTATCAGAGAGGCAGTACTGAGGGAGTGCTGTATTGTCAGAGAGGCAGCACCGAGGGAGTGCTGTACAGTCAGAGAGGCAGTATTGAGTGAATGCTGCACTGGCAGAGAGGCAGTGTTGAGGGAGTGCTGTACTGTCAGAGAGGCAGTAGTGAGGGTTCGCTGTACTACCTGAGAGGCATTCCTGAGGGAGCGCTGCACTATCAAAGGGGAACTACTGAGGGAGTGCTGCTCTGTCAGAGGGGCAGTGCTGAGGGAACGCTGTACTGACTGATGACAGTACCGAGGCAGAGCTGCATTGACGGAGAGGCAGTACTGCAGGAGTGCTGAACTGTCAGAGAGGCAGGACTGAGGGAGTGCTGCATTGACAGAGTGGCAGTAGAGTGAGCGCTGCATTGTCAGAGAGGCAGTAGTGAGTGAGGGCCGCATTGTCGGAGATTGTACAGTGGGAGTGCTGCAGTGTCAGAAAGGCAGTACTGAGGCAATGCTGTACTGTCAGCGAGGCAGTACAGAGAGAGTGCTGTACTGTCAAAGAGGCAGTACTGTGGGAATGCTGTACTGTCAGAGAGGCAGTCCTTAGGGAGTGCTGTATTTTCAGAGAGGCAGTACTGAGGGAGTGCTGCACTGTTACTGAGGCAGTACTGGGGAAGCACTGCACTGTCAGAGATGCAGTACTGTGGAAGTGCTGCAATGTCACAGTGGCAGGACTTAGGGAGTGCTATAATGTCAGGAGGTAGTTTTGAGGGAGTGCTGCACTCTCAGAGATACAGTACTGAGGGAGTGCTGTACTGTCAGAGCGACAGTAATGAGGGAATGCTGTACTGTCAGAGAGGCAGTCCTTAGGGAGTGCTGTATTTTTAGAGAGGCAGTACTGAGGGAGTGCTGCACCGTGACTGAGGCAGTACTGGGGAAGCGCTGCACTGTCAAAGATGCAGTACTGAGGAAGTGCTGCAATGTCAGAGAGGCAGTACTGAGTGAGCGCTGCATTGTCAGAGAAGCAGTACTGAGTGAGCGCTGCATTGTCAGAGAGGCAGTACTGAGTGAGGGCTGCATTGTCAGAGAGTGTATAGTGGGAGTGCTGCATTGTCAGAGAGGCAGTACAGAGCGAGCGCGGCGCTGTCAAAGAGACTGGACTCAGGGAGTGCTGCACTGTTAGAGAGGCAGTACTGAGCGAGCGCTGTATTGTCGGAGAGGCAGTACTGAGGGAATGCTATACTGTCAGAGAGGCAGGACTGAAGGAGTGCTGTACTGTGAGAGAGGCAATACTGAGGAAGTGCTGCACTGTCGGAGAGGTAGTACTGAGGGAGTACTGTACTGTTAGAGAGGCAGTAGTTAGGGAGTGCTATGATGTCAGGAGGCAGTACAGAGGGAGTGCTGTACTATCAGAGAGGCAGTACTGAGGGAGTGCTGTACAGTCAGAGAGGCAGTACTGAGTGAATGCTGCACTGGCAGAGAGGCAGTGTTGAGGGAGTTCTGTACTCTCAGAGATACAGTAGAGGGAGTGCTGTACTGTCAGGCATTACTGAGGGAGTGCTGCACTGTCAGAGAGACAGTACTGTTGGATTGCTGTACTGTCAGAGAGGGAGTTCTGAGGGAGTGCTGTATTGTCAGAGAAGCAGCACCGAGGGAGTGCTGTACTATCAGGAGGCAGTAGTTTGGGAGTGCTATACTGTCAGAGCGGCAGTACTGAGGGTGTGCTGTATGTCAGAGAGGCAGTACTGAAGGGGTGATGTACTGTCAGAGAGGCTGTAATGAGGGAGTGCTGTACTGTCAGAGAGGCAGTAGTGAGGGTTCGCTGTACTACCTGAGAGGCATTACTGAGGGAGCGCTGCACAATCAAAGGGGAACTACTGAGGGAGTGCTGCTCTGTCAGAGGGGCAGTGCTGAGGGCACGCTGTACTGACTGATGACAGTACCGAGGCAGAGCTGCATTGATGGAGAGGCAGTACTGCAGGAGTGCTGAACTGTCAGAGAGGCAGGACTGAGGGAGTGCTGCATTGACAGAGTGGCAGTAGAGTGAGCGCTGCATTGTCAGAAAGCAGTAGTGAGTGAGGGCCGCATTGTCGGAGATTGTACAGTGGGAGTGCTGCAGTGTCAGAAAGGCAGTACTGAGGCAATGCTGTACTGTCAGCGAGGCAGTACAGAGAGAGTGCTGTACTGTCAAAGAGGCAGTACTGTGGGAATGCTGTACTGTCAGAGAGGCAGTCCTTAGGGAGTGCTGTATTTTCAGAGAGGCAGTACTGAGGGAGTGCTGCACTGTGACTGAGGCAGTACTGAGGAAGCGCTGCACTGTCAGAGATGCAGTACTGTGGAAGTGCTGCAATGTCACAGTGGCAGGACTTAGGGAGTGCTATAATGTCAGGAGGCAGTGTTGAGGGAGTGCTGCACTCTCAGAGATACAGTACTGAGGGAGTGCTGTACTGTCAGAGCGACAGTAATGAGGGAATGCTGTACTGTCAGAGAGGCATTAATGAAGGAGTGCTGCACTCTGAGAGGCAGTATTGAGGGAGTGCTGCACTTTCGGAGAAGCAGTACCAAGTGAGTGCAGAATTGTCAGAGAGAGTAATTTGGGAGTGCTGCATTTTCAGAAAGGCAGTACTGAGGCAGTGCTGCACTGTCAGTTAGGCAGTAACTAGGGAGTGCTGAACTGTCAAAGAGGCAGTACTGAGGGAGTGCTGTACTATCAGAGACGCAGTACTGATGGAGCGCTGTACTGTGTGAGAGGAATTACTGAGGGAGTGCTGTACTGTGAGAGAGGCATTACTGAGGGAGTGCTGTATTGTCAGAGAGGCAGTACTTAGTGAGTACTGGAATGTCAGGAGGCTGTAGTTAGGGAGTGCTATACTGGCAGGAGGCAGTAGTGAGGGAGAGCTGTGATGTCATAGAGGCAATACTGAGGGAGTGCTGCACTGTCAGAGAAGCAGTACTGAGGGAGAGCTGTACTATCAGAGAGGCAGCACATTAGGGAATGCTGCACTGTCAGAGATGGAGTACTGAGGAAGTGCTGCACCGACAGTGAGGCAGTACTAAGGGTGTCCTGCAGTGTCAGAGAGGCAGGACTTAGGGAGTGCAATACTGTCACAAGGCAGTACTGTGGGAGCACTGTACTGTCAGGAGGCATTGCAGAGGGAGCGCTGCATTGTGGGAGTGCTGTACTGTCAGAGAGGCAGTACTAAGAAAGTGCTGTACTGTGAGAGAAGAAGTACTGAGGAAGTGCTGTATTATCAGAGACGCAGTACTGGTGGAGCGCTGTACTGTGTGAGAGAAAGTATTGAGGAAGTGCTGCAGTGTCAGAAAGGCATTACTGAGGCAGTGCTGTATTGTCAGAGAGGCAGTACTGAGTGAGTGCTGGAATGTCAGCAGGCTGTACTTAGGGAGTGCTATACTGGCAGGAGGCAGTAGTGAGGGAGAGCTGTACTGTCATAGAGGCAGTACTGATGGAGTGCTGTACTGTCATAGAGGCAATACTGAGGGAGTGCTGTACTGTCATAGAGGCAGTCCTGAGGGTGTGCTGTACTGTCAGAGAGGCAGTACTGAGGGAGTGCTGCACTGTCAGAGAGGCAGTACAGAGGGTGTGCTGTACTGTCAGAAGGCAGTACTGTGGAAGTGCTGTACTGTCAGAGAGGCAGTACTTGAGGGAGTGCTGAACCTTCAGAAAGGCAGCACTGAGGGAGTGCTGTACTGTGAGAGAGGCAGTACTGAGGAAGTGCTGCACTGTCAGAGAGGCAGCACTGATGGAGTGCTGCACTGTCAGGAGGCAGTACATAGGGAGTGCTGTACTGTCAGTGGGCAGTACTGAGGCAGTGCTATCCTGTCAGGAAGCCGTACTGAGGGAGTGATGTACTTTCTGGATGCAGTGTTCAGGGAGCGCTGCTGTTTGAGAGCACTGTAATGTCAGAGAGACAGTATAGAGGGAGGGCTGTACTGTGAGAGAGGCAGTACTGAGGAAGTGCTGCACTGTTAGAGAGGCAGCACTGATAGAGTGCTGCACTGTCAGGAGGCAGTATATAGGGAGTGCTATGCTGTCAGGAGGCAGTATTGAGGGAGTGCTGTACTGTCAGAGAGGCAATGCTGAGGGAGTGCTGTACTGTCAGTAGGCAATAATGAGGGAGTGCTGCACCTTTAGAAATGCAGTACTGAGGGAGCGCTGCACTGTCAGGAGGCAGTACTTAGGGAGTGCTCTACTGTCAGGAGGCAGTATTGAGGGTGTGCTCTACTGTCAGGAGGCAGTACTGAGGGAGCGCTGCACTGTCAAAGAGACAGTACTAAGGGAGTGCTGTACGGTCAGGAGGCAGTGCGCAGGGAGCGCTGCATTGTGAGAGCGCTGTATTTTCAGAGAGGCAGTACTGAGGGAGTGCTGCAGAGTCCGAGAGGCAATACTGAGGGAGTGCTGCACATTCCGCAAGGCAGCACTGTGAGGGCACTGTACTGTCAGAGGGGCAATACTGAGGAAGTGCTGTACGGTCCGAGAGGCAACACTGTGAGAGGGCTGTCCTGTCAGAGAGGCAGTACTGAGGTGATGTGGTACTGTCAGACGGGCAGTACTGAGGGAGTGCTGTCCTGCCCGTGAGGCAGTGCTGAGGGAATGCTGCACTGTTAGAGCGGCAGCACTGTGAGAGTGCTGTATCGTCAGAGGGGCAGTACTGAGGGAGTGTATACTGTCAGAGCGGCAGTCCTGAGGGCGTGCTGTATTGTCAGAGAGGCTGTACTGAGGGATTGCTGTAATTGCAGAGCAGCAGTACTGAGGGAGTGCTGCACCGTCAGAGAAGCAGTACTGAGGGAGTGCTGCACTGTCAGGGAGGCTACGGAGGTATTGCTAAAGTGTCGGAGAGGCAGTAGTACTGAGGGAGTGCTGTACTGTCAGAGAGGCTGTACTGAGGGTGTGCTGTACTATCAGAAACGAAGTACTGAGGGAGTGCTACTCTGTCAGAGCGGCAGTCCTGAGGGCATGCTGTACAGTCAGAGAGGTCGTACTGAGGGAGTACTGTACTGTCAGAGAAGGCAGTGCTGAGGGATTGCTGTACTGTCAGAGCAGCAGTACTGAGGGAGTGCTGCACTGTCAGGGAGGCAGTACGGAGGTAGTGCTGCACACTTAGGGAGGCATTACTGAGGGAGTGCTGAACTGTCAGAGAGGTAGTACTGAGGGAATGCTGTGCTGTCAGAGAGGTAGTATTGAGGGAGTGCTGCTCTGTTGGAAATGCAGTACTGAGGGCATGCTGCACTGCCTGGACACATTACTGAGGGAGTGCTGCACTGTCAGAGAGGCAGTACGGAGGTAGTGCTACAGTGTCAGAGTGGCAGTACTGAGGGAGTGCTGTACTGTCAGAGAGGCAGTACTGAGGGATTGGTGTACTGTCAGAGGGGCTATACTGAGGAAGCACTGTACTGTCAGAGAGGCAGTACTCAGGGAGTGCTGCACTGTCAGAGAGGCAGTACTGAGTGTGTGCTGCACTGTCAGGAGGCAGTGCTGAGGGAGCGCTGCACAGTCCGGGAGGCAGCAAATGAGAGCGCTGTACTGTCAGAGAGGCAGTACTGTGGGAGTGCTGTACTATCAGAGACACAGTACTGATGGAGCGCTGTACTGTGTGAGAGGAATTACTGAGGGAGTGCTGTACTGTGAGAGAGGCATTACTGAGGGAGTGCTGTATTGTCAGAGAGGCAGTATTAATGAGTGCTGGAATGTCAGGAGGCTGTAGTTAGGGAGTGCTATACTGGCAAGAGGCAGTAGTGAGGGAGAGCTGTGATGTCATAGAGGCAATACTGAGGGAGTGCTGCACTGTCAGAGAAGCAGTACTGAGGGAGACCTGTACTATCAGAGAGGCAGCACATTAGGGAGTGCTGCACTGTCAGAGATGGAGTACTGAGGAAGTGCTGCACCGACAGTGAGGCAGAACTGAGGGTGTCCTGTAGTGTCAGAGAGGCAGGACTTAGGGAGTGCTATACTGTCACAAGGCAGTACTGAGGGAGCACTGTACTGTCAGAAGGCATTGCAGAGGGAGCGCTGCATTGTGGGAGTGCTGTACTGTCAGAGAGGCAGTACTAAGAGAGTGCTGTACTGTGAGAGAAGAAGTACTGAGGAAGTGCTGTACTATCAGAGACGCAGTACTGATGGAACGCTGTACTGTGTGAGAGAAAGTATTGAGGAAGTGCTGCAGTGTCAGAAAGGCATTACTGAGGCAGTGCTGTATTGTCAGAGAGGCAGTACTGAGTGAGTGCTGGAATGTCAGGAGGCTGTACTTAGGGAGTGCTATACTGGCAGGAGGCAGTAGTGAGGGAGAGCTGTACTGTCATAGAGGCAGTACTGAGGGAGTGCTGTACTGTGAGAGAGGCAGTACTGAGGAAGTGCTCTACTGGCAGAGAGGCTTTACTGAGGGAGTGCTGTACACTGAGAGAGGCAGTACTGAGGAAGTGCTGCACTGTCAGAGAGGCAGTACTGAGAGAGAGCTGTACTATCAGAGAGGCAGTACATTAGGGAGTGCTGCACTGTCAGAGATGGAATACTGAGGAAGTGCTGCACCGACAGTGAGGCAGTACTGAGGGTGTCCTGCAGTGTCAAAGAGGCAGTGCTCAGGAGGTGCTATACTGTCAGGAGGCAGGACTTAGGGAGTGCTGTACTGTCAGGAGGCATTACAGAGGGTGCGCTACATTGTGGGAGTGCTGTACTATCAGAGAGGCAGTACTGAGGGAGTACTGCACATTCAGAGAGGCAGTACTGAGGGAGTGATATACTGTGAAAAACACAGCACTGATGAAGTGCTGCACTGTCAGAGAGGCATTACTGAGGGAGTGCAGTAATGCCAGAAAGGCAGTACTGCTGTCTGCTGTACTGACAGGACAGTACTTAGGGAGTGCTATACCATCAGAATGTAGTACTGAGGGAGTGCTGTACTGTCAGGAGGCAGTGCCGAGGGAGCTCTGTACAGTAAGAGAGGCAGTAATGAGGGAGTGCTGTACTATCAGAGAGGCAGTACTGAGGGAGTTCTGTACTGTAAAAGAGGAAATATTGAGGGAGTGCTATACTGTCAGAGGTGCAGTACTGAGGGAGGGTTGTACTGTCAGAGAGACAGTACTTAAGAAGTGCTATACTGTCATGAGGTAGTGTTGAGGGAGTGCTGTACTGTGAGAGAGAAAGTGTCACAAAGGCATTACTGAGGCAGTGCTGCACTGTCAGATAGGCAGTAACTAGGGAGTGCTGAACTGTGTGAGAGAAAGTGTCAGAAAGGCATTACTGAGGCAGTGTTGTACTGTCAGAGAGGCAGTACTGAGTGAGTGCTGGAATGTCAGGAGGCTGTACTTAGGGAGTGCTATACTGGCAGGAGGCAGTAGTGAGGGAGAGCTGTACTGTCATAGAGGCAGTACTGAGGGAGTGCTGTACTGTCATAGAGGCAGTACTGAGGGAGTGCTGCACTGTCAGGGAGGCAGTACTGAGGGAGTGCTGCACTGTCAGAGAGGCAGTACTGAGGGTGTGCTGTATTGTCAACGAGGCAATACTGAGGGTGCTGCACTGTCAGGAGGCCGTACTTAGGGAGTGCTACACTGTCAGAGAGGCAGTACTGAGGGTGTGCTGTATTGTCAGAAAGGCAGTACTGTGGAAGTGCTGTATTGTCAGAGAGGCAGTACTTGAGGGAGTGCTGAACCTTCAGAAAGGCAGCACTGAGGGTGTGCTGTACTGTCAGAAAGGCAGCACTGAGGGAGTGCTGTACTGTGAGAGAGGCAGTACTGAGGAAGTGCTGCACTGTCAGAGAGGCAGCACTGATGGAGTGCTGCACTGTCAGGAGGCAGTACATAGGGAGTGCTATGCTGTCAGGAGGCAGTACTGAGGGTGCACTATATGTCAGGAGGCACTGCTGCGGGAGTGTTGCATTGTCAGAGAGGCCTTACTGAGGGAGTGCTGTACTGTCAGTGGGCAGTACTGAGGCAGTGCTATCCTGTCAGGAAGCCGTACTGAGGGAGTGATGTACTTTCTGGATGCAGTGTTCAGGGAGTGCTGCTCTTTGAGAGCACTGTAATGTCAGAGAGACAGTATTTAGGGAGGGCTGTACTGTCAGAGAGGCAGTACTGAGGATGTGATGTACTGTGAGAGAGGCAGTACTGAGGGAGTGCTGTACAGTAAGAGAGGCAGTAATGAGGGAGTGCTGTACTGTCAGAGAGGCAATACTGAGGGAGTTCTGTACTGTAAAAGAGGAAATATTGAGGAAGTGCTATACTGTCAGAGGTGCAGTACTGAGGGAGGGTTGTACTGTCAGAGAGACAGTACTTAAGAAGTGCTATACTGTCAGGAGGCAGTATTGAGGGAGTGCTGTACTGTGAGAGAGGCAGTACTGAGGGAGTGCTGTACTGTGAGAGAGGCAGTACTGAGGCAGTGCTGTACTGTCAGATAGGCAGTAACTAGGGAGTGCTGAACTGTCAAAGAGGCAGTACTGAGGAAGTGCTGTACTGTGTGAGAGAAAGTGTCAGAAATGCATTACTGAGGCAGTGTTGTATTGTCAGAGAGGCAGTACTGAGTGAGTGCTGGAATGTCAGGAGGCTGTACTTATGGAGTGCTATACTGGCAGAAGGCAGTAGTGCGGGGGAGCTGTACTGTCATAGAGGCAGTACTGAGGGAGTGCTGTACTGTCATAGAGGCAGTACTCAGGGAGTGCTGTACTGTCAGAGAGGCAGTACTGAGGGAGTGCTCTACTGTCAGAGAGGCATTACTGAGGGTGTGGTCTACTGACGGAGAGGCTTTACTGAGGGAGTGCTGTACACTGAGAGAGGTAGTACTGAGGAAGTGCTGCACTGTCAGAGAGGCAGTACTGAGGGAGTGCTCTACTGTCAGGAGGCAGTACTGAGGGAGTGCTGTACTTTCTGGAGACATTGATGAGGGAGCCCTGCATTCTGAGAGCGCTGTATTAGAGCGGCGACAATATGAGAGCGCTCTACTGTCAGAGAGGTAGGACTGATGGAACGCTGTACTGTCAGGAGGCAGTGCTGAGGGAGTGCTGCACTGTCAGAGAGGCAGTGCTGAGGGAGTGCTTCAGTCAGAGAGGCAGTGCTGAGGTTGTGCTGTACTGTCAGAGAGGCAGTACTGAGGGAGTGCTGCACTGTCAGAGAGGCAGTACTGAGGAAGTGATGCACTGTCAGAGAGGCAGTACTGAGGGAGTGCTCTACTGTCAGAGAGGCAGTACTGAGGGCGTGGTCTACTGACGGAGAGGCTTTACTGAGAGAGTGCTGTACACTGAGAGAGGCAGTACTGAGGAAGTGCTGCACTGTCAGAGAGGCAGTACTGAGGCAGAACTGTACTATCAGAGAGGCAGTACATTAGGGAGTGCTGCACTGTCAGAGATGGAGTACTGAGGAAGTGCTGTAATGTGAGAGAGGCAGTTATGAGGAAGTGCTGCACCGACAGTGAGGCAGTACTGAGGGTGTCCTGCAGTGTCAGAGAGGCAGTGCTCAGGGAGTGCTATACTGTCAGAGATGTAGAAATGAGGGAGTGCTGTACTGTGAGAGAGGCAGGACTGAGGAAAAAAATAAAAAACTACTGCGGATGCTGGAAATCCAAAACAAAAACAGAATTACCTGGAAAAACTCAGCAGGTCTGGCAGCATCGGCGGAGAAGAAAAAAGTGCTCGACTGCCAAGAGGCATTACTGATGAAGTGCTGTATTGTCAGAGAGCCAGTACTGAGGGAGTTCTGTACTGTCAGGCGGCAGTACTTAGGGATTGCTATTCTGTCACGAGGCAGTACTGAGGGAGCACTGTACTGTCAGGAGGCAGTGCAGAGGGAGCGCTGCACTGTGGGAGCACTTTATTCTCAGAGAGGCAGTACTGAGTGGGTGCTGTACTGTCAGAGAGGCAGAACTGAGGGCGTGCTGTACTGTGAGAGAGGCAGTAGTGAGGGAGTGCTGTACTTTGAGAGAGGCGGTACTGAGGACGTGCTGCACTGTCAGAGAGGGAGTGCTGAGGGACTGCTGCACTGTAACGAGGCAGTACTGAGGGAGCGCTGTATATTCAGAGAGGCAGTACTGTGCTGTCCTGTAAAAGAGGAAGTAATGAGGGAATGCTGTACTGTCAGAGAGGCTGTACTGAGGGAGCGCAGCACAGTCCCAAAGGGAGCACTGGAAGACCGCTGTACTGTCAGAGAGGCAGTACTGTGGTAGTGCTATACTGTCAGAGTTGGCGTACTGAGGGAGGGCTGTACTGTCTGAGAGGCAGTACTGAGGGTGTGCTGTACTGTCTGAGAGGCAGTACTGAGGGAGTGCTGCACTGTCAGGAGGCAGTATTTAGGAAGTACTATACTGTCAGGAGGCAGGACTGAGGGAGTGCTATACTGTGAGAGAGGCAGTACTGAGGAAGTGATGCACTGTCAGATAGGCGGTCCTGAGAGAGTGCTGTACTGTCAGAGAGGCAGTACTGAGGGAGTGCTCTACTGTGTGAGCGGAAGTATTGAGGAAGTGCTGTACAGTGAGAGAGGCAGTACTGAGGGAGATCTGTACTGTCAGAGAGGCAGTACTGAGGGAGAACTGTACTATCAGAGAGGCAGTACATTAGGGAGTGCTGCACTGTCAGAGATGGAGTACTAAGGTGGTGCTGTATTGTGAGAGAGGCAGTTATGAGGAAGTGCTGCACTGACAGTGAGGCAGTACTGAGGGTGTCCTGCACTGTCAGAGAGGCAGTGCTCAGGGAGTGCTATACTGTCGCGAGGCAGTACTTAGGGAGTGCTATGCTGTCAGGAGGCAGTACTGAGGGAGTGCTGTACTGTCAGAGAGGCAGTGCTGAGGAAGTGCTGTACTTTTATAAATGCAGTACTGAGGGAGTGCTCTACTGTCAGGAGGCAGTACTGAGGGAGTGCTCTCCTGACAGGAGGCAGTACTGAGGGCGTGCTCTACTGTCAGGAGGCAGTACTGAGGGAGTGCTGTACTTTCTGGAGACATTGATGAGGGAGCCCTGCATTCTGAGAGCGCTGTATTGTCAGAGCGGCGACAATATGAGAGCGCTCTACTGTCAGAGAGGTAGGACTGATGGAACGCTGTACTGTCAGGAGGCAGTGCTGAGGGAGTGCTGCACTGTCAGAGAGGCAGTGCTGAGGGAGTGCTTCAGTCAGAGAGGCAGTGCTGAGGTTGTGCTGTACTGTCAGAGAGGCAGTACTGAGGGAGTGCTGCACTATCAGAGAGGCTGTACTGAGTGTGTGCTGTACTATCAGAAACGAAGTACTGAGGTAGTGCTGCTCTGTCAGAGCGGCTGTCCTGAGGTCGTGCTGTACTGTCAAAGAGGCTGTATTGTGGGAGTGCTGCACTGTCAGAGCGGCAGTCCTGAGGGAGTGCCGCACTGTCAGAGAAGGCAGTTCTGAGGGATTGCTGTCCTGTCAGAGCAGCAGTACTGAGGTCGTGCTGCACTGTCAGAGAAGCAGTAGTGAGGGAGTGCTGCACTGTCAGAGAGGTAATACTGAGGGAGTGCTGTGCTGTCAGAGAGGTAGTATTGAGGGATTGGTGTACTGTCAGGAGGCTGTACTGAGGGAGTGCTGCACTGTCAGAGGGGCTGTACTGAGGGAGCACTGTACTGTCAGAGAGGCAGTACTCAGGGAGTGCTGCACTGTCAGATAGTCAGTAATGAGGGAGTGCTGCACTGTCAGAGAGGCAGTTCTTGGGGAGGGCTGTCTTGTCAGAGAGGCATTACTGAGGAAATGCTGCACTGTCAAAGATGCAGTATTGAAGGAGCAATGTGCTGTCCAGAGAGTTTTTGATCGGGACAGTGTAGAGGTAGCTTTACTCTCTAGCTAACCCCGTGCTGTACCTGCCCTGGGAGTGTTTGATGGGGACAGTCGAGGAAGCTTTGTTACTCTGTATCTGACCTGTCCTGATGGCGCAGCTTTAGGGCGTTTGATCCTTATGGTGCAGGTGCCTTAAAAAGTACAAAGACCCCTCATCATTTGAATTTCCCCTTATATTCCTGAAGATTTTGACTGATCTTTGGCTCCATTTACTAAGTGACCTGGACACACATCAGGGCAACGCCCCCCTCTGTCATTATCCATACTGGTACGGTTTTCCAGCCAGCGTCACTGATCGTTAGTGATGCACTTAACCAGGACAAACAAGGCACGGAAATACACGATGAATGGTAGGACCCTGGGAAGTACCGAGGATCAGAGGGACCTTGGTGTGCATGTCCACTGGTCCCTTAAGGCAGCAGGACAGGTAGGTAAGGTGGTTAAGAAGGCATATGGAATACTTGTCTCTATTAACCGAGGCAAAGTATATAAGAACAGGGTGGTTATGCTGGAACTGTATAATACGCTGGTTAGACCACAGCTAGAGTATTGCGTGCAGTTCTGGAATCCTCACTATAGGAAGGATGTGATTGCACTAGAGAGAGTGCATAGGAGATTTACCAGGATGTTGCCTGGGCTGGAGAGTTTTAGCTATGAGGAGAGACTCGATTGACTGGGGTTATTTTCCCTGGAGGAGAGGAGATTGAGGTGGGACATTGTTGAGGTGTATAAAATTATATGGGGCATAGATAGGGTAGACAGGAAGGAACTTTTCCCCTTGGTGGAGGGAGGGTGGTAGAGGCAGGAACCCCCATAACATTTAAGAAGTTTTTGGATGTGCACTTGCGATGCCATGGCATACAAGGCTATGGGTCTAATGCTGGAAAATGGGATTAGTATAGTTAGGTACTTGTTTGACTGGCGCAGGCTCGATGGGCCGAAGGGCCTTTTTATGTGCTGACCTCTATGACTCTATGACTACAATTATCTGCATCTTTGGCTGAATTTTAGATCCTGAGATTGGGAGCACACAGACCAAAATTGCCAAGGCTCTTTCGACAGTGCCCTCCAAATCTGTAACCTCTCCCACCTAGAAGGACAAAGGCAGCTTGTGGATGGGAACCCCACTGCCTGCAGGTTCCTCTTCAAGTCACACACCATCTTGACTTGGAACTATGCACGTGTTCTTTCATCATCACTGGATCAAGAGCCTGGAGCTGCCGATGTAAGGGCCTAGTGGGTGCTGCCTTCACCATACAGATTGCATGGTTTCAAGGAGAAGGCCCACAATCACCTTCACAAGGGCTGCTGCACTTCTATCATTACAACAGTCACTCAACTTCAAAGAATTACTTCACTAGCTGTGAGGTGCTTTGGAATATCCTGAGGTTGTGAAATGTTTTTTCATATAGATTAAGCAATCTTTCTTTCTGTTTTGATCTCCAGCTGCCTGCATACTTTACAGAAAACAAAAGATGCTCTGAAGATTTCACTTTGCGTTCAAGTAAACAGCAGGCTCACTGAACAAAGGAAGCAGGTTACCTTGATCCATGATTCCGGTCACACAGTAAATATGAATCCTATTGGAATATGATTGCTTTTGTCTTTAGTCAGTGTTATTCCAGGTGGGAGGGGCTGCTGGTTCAGCTCATTATGAACTGGGGGATGCAAGGTGATGGGGTATTGAGGGGATTATTGAAGAGGTTATTGGGGTGATTATTGAGGTGATTAATGAGTTGATTATTCAGTGATTATTGTGGCAATTATTGGGTGATGATTGAGATGGTTATTGAGGTGATTATTGAGGTGATTAAAGAAGCAATTACTGGGTGATTATTGAAGTGATTTTGAGGTGATTATTGCTGTAGTTATTGGGTGAATATTGAGATTATTGGTTGATTATTGAGGTGGTTATTGGTTGAATACTGAGGTGATTGATGGGGGGATTATTGGGTCATTATTGAGTAGATTATTGGGGTGATTATTGGGTGATTTTTGAGGTGATTATTGAGTGATCATTGGGTGATTGCTGAGGTGATTTTTGAGATAATTATTGGGGGGAATGTTGATTAATTATTGGGTGATTATTAAGGTGATTATTATGGTGATTATTGAAGCGATTATTGATGTGATTATTGGGTGAATATTGAGGTGATTATCAGATGATTATTGAAGTGATTATTGAGGTGATTAATGGGTGATTATTGGGTGGTTACTGGGTGACCATTGGCTCATTATTGAGTCGATTATTGAGGGGAGTATTGGAGTCATTTCTGAGGTGATTATTGAATTGGTTATTGGGTAATTATTGAGCTTATTACTGATGTGATAAATGGGTGATTATTTAGGTGGTTATTGAATGGTTATTGTGGTTATTAATGGGTGATTTTTGTGTGATTACACATGATTTTTGCATTATTATTCAGATGATTATTGTGCCATTATTCAGCTGATTGACGATTATTGGATGACTATTGAGTTGATTATTAGGTAATTATTGAGGTGGTTATTCAGGTGATTATTGGTACAATGTTGAGATGACTATTGAGGTGACTATCGAGGTGATTATTGGGATGGTTATTGGGTGATTATTAAGGTGCTATTGAGGTGATTATTGGGGTTTATTCGGGTGACTATTGGAGTGAATATTGGGTAATTATTGAGGTGATTAATGAGTCATTTCTGAGGTGATTATTGGGTCATTATTGAGGTAATTATTGACGTCATTATTGGGTGAATATTTAGGTGATATTCATGTGACTATTGAGTGATTATTGGGGGGATTATTGAAGTGATTATTATATGATCAATGAAGTAATTATTGGGGGATTATTGGGAGATTATTGAGGTGATTTTTGGGTGATTATTAGGTGATCACTGATGTGATTATTGGGTCATTGTTGAGATGATTACTGGGTCACTTTTGAGCAGATTATTGGGGTGATTATTGAGGTGAAAACTGGTGAATATTGAGCCGGTTATAGGGGAAATGTTTGGTTGATTATTGAGGTGATTATTGTGGTGAATATTGAGTGTGTTACTGAGGGACCATTAGGATCACTGTTGAGATGATTATTGAAGTGATTATTTAGGGAATTAGTGAGGTGATTATTGAGAGGATTATTGAGGTGATTATTGAGCTGACTTTTGGAGGGATTATTAGGTGATTGTTAAGGTGATTTTTGGGGTGATTATTGGGTCATTTTTAAGGTGATTATTAAGGCCATTATTGAGTGGACTATTGGGGTGATTACTTAGATGGTTATTGGTTGATTATTGTGGTGCTTAATGGGCCAAAGATTGAGGTGATTATTGGGCAATTACTGAGGCAATTATTGTGGTGATTATTGTAGTGATTATTGAGGGAATTATTGCGGGAACTAATGGTGTGATTATTGATGTGAATATTAGATTATTCAAGTGAATATTGCATGATTATTGGGGTGAATTTTAGGTGATCATTGGGCTGATTAATTGGGTGATTCTTGGGGTGAATATCATAGCGATTATTCAGGTGATTATTGAGGAGATTATTGGTGTGATTACTGAGATGATGATTAAGATGGTTATTAAAGTGATTATTGAGTGTTATTTTGGCTATTGTTAGGACGATTATAGGGAAATCGAGGTGATTATTGAAGTGCATATTGACGTGAGTATTTCAGTGAATATTGAGAAGTTGTGGTTATTGATTGGTTATTGGATTAATTATTGAGGTGATTGTTGTGATTATCGAGGTAACTATTGAGTGATTATTGGATTGATTATTGGTTATTATTGACATGATTGCTGAGCTGGTTATGGTGGTGATTAATGTGATTATTGGGGTGATTATTGGGGTGATTACTGGGCAGATTATTGCATGATTATTGGGGTGATTATTGGGGTGATTATTGGGGTGATTATGGGGGTGATTGTTGGGGTGATTATGGGGGTGATTGTTGGGGTGATTGTTGGGGGTGATTACTGGGGGTGATTACTGGGGTGATTATTGGGGTGATTATTGGGGTGACCACTGGTTGATTATTGAAACAATTATTGGGGTGAATATTGGGATGACCACTGGGTGATTATTGAAATGATTATTGGGGTGAATATTGGGGTGATTATTGGGGTGATTATTGGGGTGACCATTGGGTGATTATTGAGGTGATTTTTGGAATGATTATTGGGTGATTAATGGGGTTATTTCAGTTGCATGGGTAGAGGTAGAAATTTGTCTTGGATAGTGGAGCAGGGGAATCAGATCAGGCACCAATGATATGCATCTCCTGATATTTAATTGCACTACCTGTAATGGGACGGAATAGCAGGTGGTGGGTAAAACAGGCAGCTGATCCGCTATCGCTTGTTTCTGCCACCACTGGTGATAAATCTCTACCCTACAGTCATAGCAGTGAAGTCAGTGAACAATTACCCTGTTGACTGCGGCTCTACTTCCTGCTTTGCACCAGCTTATTACAGCAACACCTACAGCACAGAGAAGATCCTCTGAGAACACACAGCTAACTGAGACATACCTATCATGAAGGTCTAGGCTCCATCCTCCCTCAGCACTCATTCACTGGCTCAGCCAGAGATATGACTACTTACAGCTCTCTGCAGCTCCAGGTGGTCAAACCCAGCCAGGGTCCCAGTGGGCTGGCTGCCCTCTCAAGACTTCAGCATTGAGAAAAAGTAAAACGCTCAGCTGGATAACAGAGGCTGTGATGTATACACACACACACACACACACAATCACACACACACAGACACATAGAAACACACACACGCACGCAAACAAAAACGCACACATAGAAACACACAAACAAACAAACACACACGCATATAGAAACACACACACAGAGAAACATACACGCACACACAGAAACACACACAAGCACACAGAAACACAAAAACACACACACATATACACACATAGAAACACACACGCACACATAGAAACACACACACATAGAAACACACACACACATAGAAACACACACAGACACACACACAAACACACACGCACACACACAAGCGCACTCACGCGCACACATACGTGCACACACACAAACACAGACACACACGCACAAACACATTCACCCATACACACAGAGACACACACACACATACACTCACAAACACAGTTGCATACACACTCACCGACACACACACACTCACCCGACACACACACACTCATCGACACACACATGGACACACATACATACTCGCACACACGCATGGACACACAAACACACACGCACACACACGCACACACAGACACTCACATGCATATGCACACACCCACACAGCCACAGACACACAAACATAGGCGCACACACACACAGACACACACCCACACAGAGACACAGACACACACTGACACAGACATAGACACAGGCACACACACACACGCACACACACATACACAGACAATAACACACACACACATACGCACACACACAAATACCCACACATACAAACACCCACACACACACACACAAATACACACAGACACATCTGCACACCCGCCAACACACACCCGCCAACACACACACACAGACATACAAACAAGCGCACACACAGCCACATATATACACATACCTACAACTAGACGCACAATACAAACACACACACAGACAAAAGACTTATACAGACATAGAGACAACCACACACATAAATACACATGCAAACAGACACACATACACAAACACAGACACACAGGCAAACAGGCACACACAAAGGCCCACACAAACACATACATACACACACACATGCACAGACACAAACACGCACAGACACAAATACACAGGGTAACTCACCATCATATCACTCTAAACTCACACACTCACAAGGCCATCACACATTCACTGGCATCTCACTCACTGCCAGCTCAAGACACATCACCATTCACTCTCTCACACACATCCTCACATCTCCATCTGGCCTCATCTCCTATGGAGACTGCCTCCTCAGCCCTAACCATCTTGAGGCCACTTGCATAGATCAACGTGTGCCCCCACACACACCTAGGGATATCCTCCTGCCCCAGTACAGCTCTCACCCTGCAGCCTCTTCCCTTGCCTAAGACGACTTCTTCCCCTTCCCCCAACCTAGCCCTAGCCCTGCGGCTGTTGAAAAGTCACCCTCACCTTACGGCTGGTCTGCTAGGTAGAGACCTGACTGTGAGCTCCCTTAAGGTGATGCGGTGCTGTCTGTGAAGCCTGGAGCTGTGACTGCGAGTGCTGCCCATCGGGGCTTCTTCACCAGGAGGATCCTGTTGAAGGCGTGCGGCTTTCAAGCTACGGAGATCTTCACCCTGCACGACTCCCGCAAAGGCGGTTATTTTGACGTGACGTTCAAGCGGGTGGCAGACTGCGTCCGGCTCCTGAGGGTGTTCGAGGAGAAGAGAGACCTGCCGGAGATGAAGATCCTGACGGCGGAGCCGCACTTTTCTCTGCCGTTGCAACGGGAACGTGAGGTGATGGTGCATGTGTACAACCCCTTCGTCCCTGTCGCCGACGTGGTCACCTTCCTCACCAGGTACTTCGATAAGGTGGGGAGCGGCACCGAGATTCGAGACGACTTGGGGATCTGGACAGGCAAACGCCTGTTTAAGGTCACGCTAAAGACCGATGGTAAGGGAGCCATTTTCCACCCTCCCTCCAGTTTCGCCATCGGGGGAAACCGGGGCTACCTGGTCTACGCTGGGCAACCCAAGCATTGTCGCTCATGCGGCAAGGCTGGTCATGTGGCGGCCAACTGCAGCGCCTCCCTCTGCAAGACCTGCAAACAGGAAGGGCACCAGACAAAAGACTGCAAACAGGCCAAGTGCTGCAACCTGTGTGGCGAGGCAAGTCACCTCTACAGGACCTGCCCCAAACGCTGCCGTACTTATGCACAGGCAGCCAAAGCCGACCAGGGGGAAGCAGAAGAAATGTTCCGTGTCACTCCAACCACCAAGGCCCCCAGGGAGCTCAACGGGACAAAGGAGGACACAGAGAGAGACAAGGTGGAGAAAGAGATTGAGGCAACAGAGAGCCAATCAACAGCACTACCCCCTGAACCTCCCAGTCCTCAGGACAGCGAATCAATGGAGGAGGAGGCAGCAGTGGAAAAGCAGCAGGGGGAGTGGCGGACGGTGAAGAACAAGAAAAGTAAGAGGGAGCGAAGAAGAAGCAAAGGCGTTTCCCAGAGAAGCGGCAAGAGGCGTCTCCCATCCGACACGGATGACAAGGGCAGCAGCTCTTCGGATGATGAAGTGCCAGAGCGGCACCGACAGAAGAGGCGGCAAAGCTCCAGGGCGTTGGAGGACGAGACACCCGAGCTCCAGAAAATTGGAGACAACAAGGAGACCAGCGCACCCCAACTTTGCCTGCAACCTGAGGAGGCCAGTGCACCACAGCCCCTGGAATCTGGGAGCAGTGAGGCAATCATCGCACCCCAGCTCCAGGAAGCCGGGAACAGCAACACCCCAGAGGGGGTGAGTTTTGGAGAAGCTTCTCCAGCAAAGGTCATCTCAAAACCCGCTCTCTACGTGAACCTCCAGATGCCACTGGAGCAGAACACGGCCAAGGAGATCTACCTCAGCCCATCCAAAGTGAAGGAATTTGAGCTCACTACGGGTATGAAGGAGCAGACTAAAGGTCTGGGACTCTCAGAGACAGTGGGTTTGGTAGGAGAATAAATGCTTTAAAATGGGTTTAAAGATTGTATCCATAAATGTGCGTAGCATTAAATCTACTACGCGATGTGTTGCGACCTTGGACTACCTAGCCAAGGTCAAAGCTGACCTGTTGTTTCTGCAGGAGTGTGCGATACCGCACCTCAGCTCCTACAGGCAATGGTCACGATGGTGGTCCCACGGGCCATCGATCTGGTCGGGCGGAAACGACTCTCGTTCCTCCGGCCTGGGTATTCTGCTGCGGGGAGGCAACTTCACCGTCTCCGAGGTCAAGGAGGTGGTGGGCGGGCGACTCCTCGTAGCAGACGTAATGTACAAGAACGCTCCACTCCGGTTAATTAACGTGTATGGCCCGGCACAAGGGGCTGAGCGGCTGGAGGTTTTTCAGCAGCTCCCACTGCTGCTGGCGACCTCCAGGCCGGTCATTCTGGGCGGGGACTTCAACTGCATCATCGATGCGGCTGGACGATCCGGCAGGGCCGGAAGCAGATTGGACGCTACGTCCAGATCCCTGATGGAAACAGTTAAGGATGCCAAGCTGCACGACGTCTTCAGCAACCCTGCAGACGGAGCGCAGCGTAGATACACCTGGTCGCGGCCAGACGGGTCCATTCGTTCCAGGATAGACTTCCTGTTTGTGTCCCGTGCATTCACAGTCAGATCCACCGAGGTCAAGCCGGTGTTCTTCTCTGACCACTGCCTCCTACTGGCGGACTGCCACTTGGAGAAGGACCTGAGGGTGGGCAGGGGGGCATGGAAGCTAAATGTGCAACTGCTGACCCCAGAGAACATTGAGGAGCTCAAGAGGGATTACAAAGGTTGGAGAACCGTGAAACCCCTCTTTGAGTCCCTGACACACTGGTGGGAAGTGATCAAGGGAAGCATCAAGAGGTTTTTCATCCGCAAAGGCACCCAGAAAGCTAGAAAGGAACAGAGGGAAATGTCCCGACTCCAGAAAAAGATGCAGAATCTGCTCCGGCTGCAGTCGATGGGGGTCGATGTCAAGGAGGAGCTCCAAGAGGTGAAGGGCCAGCAAGCCTCGCACTTTGCCTCGGAGGCCTCCAAGATCATCTTCCGTTCCAGGGTCCGCTCCGTGGAGCAGGATGAGACGTGCTCACGTTTCTTCTTCCAAAAGGTACACAGAGAGCGCTCTGTGATCAGCAGCCTGAAGGAAGAAGACGGCTCAGTAAAGTCATCACGGTCCGACATTCTGAGGATCAGCAAATCCTTTTATGCCGGACTGTATGACGTGAAGCCCACGGACAGCACGGCCTCCCAGTCCTTCCTGTCCTCTATCACGGAGGTCTTAGACCACAGTACGCGGGAGAGCCTGGACAAACCGCTAACTCCTGATGAACTGACTAAGGCCCTCGAGTCCTTCGAGAAGAGTAAAACCCCCGGAAGCGACGGCTTGCCGGCGGAGTTGTATTCGGCTCTGTGGGACTTGATCGGCCCAGACCTGCTAGAAGTGTACGAGAGTATGCTCCTGGCCGGCAGCATGTCAGAATCCATGAGGAAAGGCATCATCACCCTCATCTACAAGCACAAGGGGGAAAGGGAGGAAATTAGAAATTGGCGACCCATTTCACTGTTGAATATGGACTATAAGATTCTGTCCAAGGTCATCGCCAATCGGGTCAAATCCGCTCTGGAATTGGTGATTCACCCTGACCAGACCTGCTCTGTGCCGGGCAGGAAGATCTCTGACAGCCTGGCGCTGCTCAGGGATACGATTGCCTATGTACAGGACAGGGGTGTGGATACCTGCCTCATCAGCTTGGATCAGGAGAAGGCCTTTGACAGAATATCGCACACCTACATGGGGGATGTGCTCTCCAAAATGGGCTTTGGGGAGGGAATTCGAAATTGGATCCAACTGCTCTACACTAACATCAGTAGCGCAGTCTCAATCAATGGGTGGGAAACAGATAGCTTTCCGATTAAATCTGGAGTCAGGCAGGGCTGTCCTCTCTCGCCTGTCCTTTTCGTGTGCTGCATAGAACCCTTTGCCGAGTCCATCAGGAAGGATCCGGGCATAAGAGGAGTGACGATCCCAGGCAGTGGAGGCACTCAGGTAAAAGCCTCCCTGTACATGGACGACGTCGCCGTCTTCTGCTCGGATCCGCTGTCGGTGCGCAGACTGATGCACATCTGCGACCAGTTCGAACTGGCCTCGGGAGCCAAGGTAAATCGTGGGAAGAGCGAGGCCATGTTCTTTGGGAACTGGGCTGACCGATCCTTTGTCCCCTTCACTGTCAGGGCTGACGGCCTGAAGGTGCTGGGGATATGGTTCGGAGGGACCGGGGCATGCGTTAGAAACTGGAAGGAGCGAGTGGCTATGGTGAAAAGAAAACTGGGCATGTGGGAGCGACGCTCCCTCTCCATTGCGGGTAAGAACCTGGTCATCAGGTGTGAGGTACTCTCGCTGTTGCTGTACGTGGCGCAGGTCTGGCCCATTCCAGACTCCTGCGCGATGGCGATCACTCGAGCCATCTTCCGCTTTATCTGGAGGTCGAAAATGGATCGTGTCCGCAGGGACGCGATGTGCAAGCCTCTAGATAAAGGGGGAAAAAACGTGCCCAACATCGCCCTCATACTGATGGCCACCTTTGTGTGTGGCTGCATCAAGCGGTGCGTAGACCCTCAGTACGCAAACACCAAGTGTCACTACGTGCTGAGGTTCTACCTGTCCCCGGTGTTGCGAAGGATGGGTCTGGCCACGCTGCCGCGGAACGCTCCAAGTAGTTGGACCGTGCCGTACCACCTGTCCCTGGTGGAAAAATTTATGCAGAAAAACACCTTTGACCACAAGTCCATCAGGCAGTGGTCAGCACGTAACGTCCTAGAGGCCCTGAGGGAAAAGGAGAGGGTGGACCCTGTGGGATGGTTCCCCGAGCAGACTGTCAAAGTCATTTGGCAGAACGCCTCATCGCCAGAACTTTCCAACAAGCACCAAGACGTAGCTTGGCTGGTGGTGAGAAAGGCCCTCCCCGTCAGATCCTTCCTACACGCCAGGAGGCTCACCCCCTCTGCACGTTGCCCTCGAGGTGGCTGTGGTGGGGAAGAGACCGTTGTTCACCTCCTTGTGGATTGTGCCTTTGCAAAGAAAGTCTGGAGAGAGATGCAGTGGTTGCTGTCGAGGTTCATCCCGAGCAGCTCTGTGACACAGGACTCTGTGCTCTACGGGCTGTTCCCAGGGACACACACCGAGACAAACATCAACTGCAGCTGGAGGATCATCAACTCGGTGAAAGAGGCGCTTTGGTCTGCCCGAAACTTGTTGGTCTTCCAGCACAAAGAGTTGTCCCCGACCGATTGTTGCGGACTGGCACAATCCAAAGTCCAGGACTACGTGCTGAGGGACGCACTAAAGCTTGGGGCAGCTGCCGCAAAGGCGCAATGGGGAAGGGTCGCTGTCTAAGACCTTTCTACCACAGCGCACCGAGAGACTGGGAACTGTTTAGAGCCCCTCGGGCTGTACAGATCAAAATGAAAGGCTGTAAATGATTGTAATATTGTTTGTACTGATGCACCTGGTGATACATTTTGTAAAAGTTTAACCTGGATTGTACCCTTGTAATGTTGTTTTTGAAATGGTTTTAAATGTGATTGAAGATATTTTATGAATAAAGTATATTTTTACAAAAAAAAAGTGCTGCCCAAAGCAAGGTAGGGAATCAAACCTCAAAGTCCCGAGTGAAGTGCAGCCCACCAGGCGCACGTTGCTTATGTACCTTAGCGAAAAACATCGGCATGCCGGATGATCCAATGTGGGGGGATGATTCCGGTGAGCAGGGCTTATACTGAGATACTAAAGTATTGAAATTAGGTTCCCAACGTGCGAACCACCACTGACGGGCAGAGCGGACAATCGCTAACTGGTTTCACAACAGTGTGAAACTGTTTTTGGCCATCACGCCATATTTTGCTCCCCCCGCCATAACACCCGATGCCAACAGGGCCAGAAAATTCTGGCCACAGCCTCACACGTGCACACAGATGCATGTACTCACATACACACAGTGATAATAGTCACACAGTGTCACACACACACACACACACACACACACACCATCACAGATACAGTCTCTCTATCTCACACACAAGAGACAAACATGTTTTTTCTCTCACTCACACACACACACACACACACTAAGGGCCAGGTTTCTGTGGAGTCTGGAGTGATGTGCAAGATCTGGATGTGGAAGACCAACTCCATTTCCTTGTTGGCAAGGTGAAGGGGGTGGGGCGTGATTCACACAAACTTAGCAGAGCCATTTGCATTTAGTGCTGAGTTCAAACAGACTCCAATTTGGGCTGTTCCAAAGGCCTTAGCCACAACGTGGGAATCAAAAATTGAAGGAGTAGATACAAAAGCTCTTGAAAGGCAGATAAGTTTTGCTTAAGTGTCATGGTCTGAAGTTCTTTTAAATCCCCAGCACTTTAAACTTGATAAAAAAAAACAAGGCTTAAGCTGTCAGTGAGAGGTTAAGAAAAATTCTTCTGGACTGCTTTGTTTGACAGGTCAGTTGGTGTAGGTTAGAAAAAAAAAACATGACTACCTGTTCTACAGTTTCAACTAAGCTCTTGGTTGACGTTTCCTAAGGGTTCTTATTATGTCATTACAAATATTTGGCTGAGTTTCAAAAGTTACAATTATCTCAGTGAGTTTACAGTTTGATTGATAGTTTAACAGGGCTAGTAAAGGATAAGCTGTCTTTGATATGGCAACTGAATAAAAGTGTGTTTGTTTTCATAACAGAGCAACCACTTGAGATTTAAAAGCTTCAAGTGGGTTTCATGAATGGTGTTTTCTTCACTATCAAGTGTGAATGAGGGAGAGCTGTATTAGATCATTAGAAGTTTAATATTTTAATCTCCACATGGCTCCTGATGTCTGCCCTTCATGGATACTGGGTGAGTGGCTATGGAGGTGGCAGTGCATAGGGTGGGAGATATAAGTGACATGGAGGTGGCATGGGGCTGTGAGTGAGCATCAGGGTGCTGTGGGGAGCATGAGTTGGCATTGAGGTGATATGGGTTATGGGGGGCATGAATGGTGGGTAGAGGGTGAGGTGATATGAGGGGGCAGGGCTAGAGGGCCTAACAACTTCAAAAACTGGGACAAAGTCCCAAAAAAAGTTGCAACACTCTGCCGTGGCACTGGACCACCTCTGTGGCCATCTACAATGTGCTTCCAGGGTCAGCAGCCCGACTCTATCCCTCACCCGCCTCCCTGGACAGAAAATTGGGTCTAACTGGACCCGTTATACTGAGGAAATTTCCCAACTCGAGCTGACCACTGCCGTAGCCAAAATCCAGCTCTAGTTCACTCAAAGACATACTGTCAGCCGGACACAGAGTCTCACACACAGACAATCACACACACACACACTCTCAGACACACACACATACACACAGACAGACACACACACACGCACGCACACACTCACAGACACAGACATGCACACACATTCTCACACATGCATACATACACACAAACACATGCACACACATGCGCAAAGACACATATGTGCACACAGGCATGCACACACAAACACACAAAGACACAAACACACACACACGCACACACACAGACACAGACACACACACTCATACACACAGGCACACACACACAGGCACACACACATACACATACACACACACACACACAAGGTAGAATCTTCCTGGTCCCGTGGAGATGAATTTGGAGGTTGGGTCTGGTGTAAAATCAGAAGATAATGTACATCCCTGCTTCCGAGAGATCTTACTGGAGAGAAGATCAACGCAGAAGTGGCATGCATCCCTAGAAAGCCAAATAGAGAACATGATGCCATTGCTGGGATATTCCTGACATTGGACCGGCCCCTCGTTGAGCCTGGAGCCTGGAGGTACCTCGGCGAAATCTCTCGGCAGCAGGCCAGGAGCTCAACATCTCCTCACCATTGGGGATGAGACGTGAAAATTGTCCTGAACGCTGAGAATTTTCTAAGACTGGAAGATTCTGCCCTGAGCCACATAGACACAGATGTGGATGCATGTACAGGCAGTTACATACAGACATAGTCACCCAGAACCTCATACAAACAGAGACACTTACACATAGACACAGTCACACAGTCAGTTTTTTTTTATGATTCTGAGATTTATAAGATTATTATATTTTGGAAATGTAGCTTTAAATTTAGGGCAAATGAAGAGGGTCATGTGGCCTGTTCTGGAGTCTGTCTGACCATACGTCTGGGTGATTTGATTGTTAGAAATCAAAGGAAGGCTTATATTGTTTTACTGAGAAGAAGGTGTAAGCTATTTAAGCTTGGAGACAGTGGCAGCAGTCTCTCAGTTTACAATGAGTAGGCTCTGAGTCCCTCAAAGTCACAGGAGGCATTGAAGGTCCTGGGTTTTAAACAATTGTGCTATATGGTGTCCAATTACTCCTAAAATGAAAGCAAGTTAGGGCCAAGGATAGCTAATTAGCATTTCTGCTTGAATGCAATGTTGATGTGTTTCACGTTGCCATGGAGAAGAGGGCAGAGGAAGCCATTTTTGAGATCAGGTTACAGGCTGCCCCTTAAATCAATGTATATCTCAAAAAAAACAAGTTTCTTTGTGGTCAGCAGAAAGAAAAGGCTGCTTGATTTTGCGAGCTACCACAGCTGGATGCAGGATGGAGACAGTCTCTAGTTAAAGAGATGCATCCTGCAGCCATCTAAAGATTCTGGGAGCTTAGTGCTGGGATGCCCGGAGAAAGAAGAATCATTGGAACCGGTTTTACTGTTGGTGGTGAATTTAAGAAACTCTCCGTGAACAGAGGAAAGCATTTGGAAATGGTCAGTGAAAGTTACTACTCAGCAAAATGGGGATACGGGAACACATTGGAAGATGGGAGCAACTGTTTGCTATAAGGGTTGTTATTCTGAGAGTCTGATGTGTGATAAGTGTAAAATGGCAATTTTTCTCCCTGAAGTTTAAAATAAAATTGTCTACAAATGGAAAACAGTGTTTAGTCTATAGTGCTTTTAATCATTTGTTACAATAAACGTTTTAAAACATGAAATCTTGACATTCTTTCAGCTATCAACTAGATGTTTGGATTTCTTTTCAAAAGTTATCAGTCTCTTTGTGGATTATAACAAGTGTCACACACAGACACACAGAGAGGCAGTCATATAGACGCATATACACATCACACAGTCTCACAGACACACAGACATGACATGGACCGACGCCCCTGCCCCCCCCCCCCCCCCCAAAAACACACACACACACACACACACACATATTCAGATATACAAACACACAGTCACACACACACTGAAATATCCACACACAATTTCAGGCATACAAACACATGCAGTCACGCTGAAATATACACACACAGATATGGACATACATACACAGACAGACACACACAAAGGCATAAACGCAAAATTAGTGTCACCTGAAGTGACACAGATTTTACGTTGTGACAGTTTACACATTAAACACACATTCATGTTCACACACTCATAGTCACACTCACAAAATTACAGTCATACAAACTGAGACACTTCTATATAAATACATTGACAAAGTTTACCTACAGTTTACACAATCAGATTGCTGTTGAGAAGGGTGCCTGTGGGCAGATATCTACACTAGTGGGGCAGCTGACACCAGCAAGATCACAGTTTGAGGAGGACGGAGTGAGAGGAGTGTGTAAGTGGAGGAATGGAACCTGCCTCTCTCTCCTCCTTGTGTGTCTTTGTGTCTCTATCATCCCTGTTTCTCCTTTATATCTATATCTGTCTCGCTGTCTGTCTTGCACTGTCTTCCTCCCCCTCCCCCCCACCACCCCCGCCCCCCAACTATGTATTTCCCTGCCTGTCTCTCCTCTCTTTCTTCTCCCGTTCCTCCTCTCAGTCTCTCCATCCTCTTCTGTGGAAGTGCGTGAGCGGTGACGGGGCGGGGAGGGGAGGCGTGTGGTGTTGTTGCCGGGGTGGGGAGAGGGCTGGGTGGTGGTGGTGGTGGTGGTTGGGGGGCGGGGAGGGGGGGGTGTTGGGGGTGGTCTACAGGATGTGAAGATGTGTGATCAGGCAGCTCGCTACTGCAGGGACAGCGTCCAGCACCTCGGCACCATCCGTGACAAGCAGCCGCCGCACCAGCGCAGCATCAGGGGGCTGGACGGGGTCCTCCGCTGGGTCTTCACCAAGATGAGCGACAAGAAGTTCGGCGAGAAGGAATCCCAGAAAGGAGAGGCGGCTTCCACCAGGGAGCGGGTCACTCCTGAGACCAAGAAAGGCATCTCAGTCATACTGGATGTAAGTGTCGCTTTCTCTCACCAGCTCTGTCCCAATCTGCTGGAGTTAGTCTGAGAATCAGCAGCTTGGCCTAGGCAGCATTGGAGAACTTGACTCTCTTACTTTCATTAGCGATGTGTTTGCTAATGGCCCCCAGCATCAGATCTGCTCAAGATCTTATCTCCGAATAAGAAACAGTGGCGAACTTTCAGGCATTAGTTCCTTCTGCGTATAGCCCGTTTCTTCCCATTACGGTTTAACCCAGCAGGACCATTCTTAACAGCTAGAGAGTGAAACCGCTTTCTGGTTAAAAAAAAAGGACATTGCCAATGAATAAATCAAAATACAAAGCAGCTGGACGTCAGGAGAAAGAAACAGAAAGTGAATAGTGAAAAACTGAGGGGGAATATATAGAGCGGGAGAGAGAGAGAAGCTGAGGGACGGAGAGGGAGAGAGAAACAGAGGGAGAAAAAAACTGAGGGACATAGAGGGAGAAGCAAACAGAGTGAGAGAAAGAGGGAGAAGGAAACAGGGAAATAGGAGAAAGATGGGGAGGGTGGAGAAAGATGGGGAGGGTGGAGAAAGACAGAGAGAGAGGGAAAGGGAGAACAGGCAGAGGGGGAACAGAGAGAGAGAGGGAGAAAGATTCTGTTGGTAGCGGTGACATCAATATGAAAGCTGTACAGAGTTGGACCAGAGTACAGAGAGAAACATTAAATCGTGAATAGGAAATGTGTGTTTGTGTAGATGCTTCTATTCCTTTGACTTTCTACACTGCTTTGTAACATTAAATACTTGGAGCAAGTTTGGGGACATTTTTCTGTTTGAATTTCTGCAGAGTCTGTTCTTTGGAAGAAATTAACATTTTAAAAATCTATTTTCTCAATCTCTCTAGATATTCAGAAGAGCTGATAAGAATGGTGAGTGCTGATTCACAATGTGAAGACTGAATTTTATATTAGTATTGTTTGCGGTGAAGCCAATTTGATGATACGGAAGGTTAAAGGATTAGATTACAAGAGCAGGGTGCATCAATTTAACTCACCTTTCCTTGGGTTTAAAAAACGGAGGGAGATCTGAGGGATAAAAGGATTCCATAAGGTTTATATAGACAAATGTTGCGTCTGGAATGTTGGCTTTTATGCTAAGCTGGAATAGCAAACAGTGGAAGGTGTGTTTCAGAGCCTTGGCTAGACCCCCATCTGCAGCACTGTGTTCACTCCTGGGCATTGCATCGCAGGAAGGTTATATTGGCCAGGCAGCAGAGATTGACCTGAATGAGATCAGGGCTTAGAGGGTTCAGTAAGGGGTCAGACATTGTCAGCTGGCAGGGTGTGTGTGTGTGTGTGTGTGTATGGGTGGGGAGAGGGTGTTCATAGGATTCATCTGAGAATCGGATGTGATCTAATTGAAGACTTGATGGGCTGAGTGGCCTTCTCCTGTTCCTCAATAATGAATAGGGGTGTTATTTTTCCTGACAGACTGTAGCAGGTTTACACAGAAATATGGAAAACATTTGTGAGGATTGTGAACTGTGCCTGTTTATCTGATTTAAACCTGAAACCTTGGCCAGAACGGTAACTGCTCTGGCTCCTGAAATTGTTGATTTATTCTGATGCCTCCCTGAGGAGGGTGCCTCATGTCAGGTTCCACGGGCACCATCGCTTGCTGGGTTACAGGTTCCATGAACAAAGACTCACTGGGATACAGTTCCACACACACTGACTCTCACTTGGGTACAGTTAAACACACACTGACTCTCACTGGGATACAGTTAAACACACACTGACTCTCACTGGGATACAGTTAAACACACACTGACTCTCACTGGGATACAGTTAAATACACACTGACTCTCACTGGGATACAGTTAAACACACACTGACTCTCACTGGGATACAGTTAAACACACACTGACTCTCACTGGGATACAGTTAAACACACACTGACTCTCACTGGGATACAGTTAAACACACACTGACTCTCACTGGGTTACAGTTAAACACACACTGACTCTCACTGGGGTACTGTCCCATGCACAGCGACTCTCACTGGGGTCAAATTCCACACACACTGACTTCCACTGGGGTACAGTTTCACACACACTGACTCCCACTGGGGTCAAATTCCACACACACTGGCTCTCACAGGTACAGTTCCACACACACTGACTCTCACGGGTACAGTTCCACACACACTGACTCTTACTGGGGTCCAATTCCACACACACTGACTCCCACTGTGGTCAAATTCCACACACACTGACTCTCACTGGGGTACAGTTCCGCACACACTGACTCTCACTGGGGTACAGTTCCACACACACTGACTCCCACTGGGATACAGTTCCACACACATTGACTCCCACTGGGATACTGTTCCACACACACTGACTCCCACTGGGATACTGTTCCACACACACTGATTCTCACTGGGGTACAGTTCCACACACACTGACTCTCACTGGGGTACAGTTCCGCACACACTGACTCCCACTGGGATACAGTTCCACACACACTGACTCCCACTGGGATACAGTTCCACACACATTGACTCCCACTGGGATACTGTTCCACACACACTGATTCTCACTGGGATAGAGTTCCACACACACTGACTCTCACTGGGGTATAGTTCCACACACATTGACTCCCACTGGGATACTGTTCCACACACACTGATTCTCACTGGGATACAGTTCCACACACACTGGCCCTCACTGGGGTACAGTTCCACATCTCACTGGAGTACAGTTTCAGAGACACTAACTCTCACTGACATTTGATTTCCATCAGCATCTACACACTGAGATATAGGCTGAGTAGGTGCAGATGCACTAGGATATGGGTGCGATTGCCACTAATTCGCAGGGATATGGGTTTGCTTGGCACTAATTCACTGGGATATGGGTTCAATTGGCACTAATTCTCTGGGATATGGGTTGAATTGACACTAATTCACTGGGATATAGATTGAATGGCACTGACTCACTAGAGTGCAGTGCTCTCTCTAAACTATGTGGGTGCACAGCCATGTAGTAACCAGGAACATGCTTAAAGGGAAGCAAAAGGCTGTGAACGAGAAGCATTCACTTTACCATGTGCTCATGTGTGACTGTGCAAAACCTTGACGGGATCTCAGTGCAGCAAACCGGCCGAGCACAGCAAAGAGAAATAAGAGGGAACATTGCTGGAGTGCAGATTGCACCAGCACTGACTCTCACTGAGATACAGGTCGTGCAGGCACTGACTGTCACTATGGTACAGATTGCATTGGCGCTGACTTCCTAGGGTACAGTTTGCACTGGCACTGACACTCACTGTAGTACAGATTGAACTGGCACTGACTCTCAATGGGATACAGTTCGTGCAGGCACTGACTCTCACTGTGATACAGATTGCATTGGCACTGACTCTTCCTAGGGTACCGTTTGCACTGGCACTGACACTCACTGGAGTACAGATTACACAGGCACTGACTCTAAATTGGGGTACATGTTGCACTAGCACTGACTCTCACTGGGGTACAGATTGTACAGGTACTGAACCTCACTGGAGCTCAGATTGCACTGGCACTGACTATAGGGTAGAGATTGTACTGGCACTGACTCTCAATGGGATACAGATCGAACAGGCACTGACTCTCACTGGGGTACAGATTGTACTGGCACTGACTCTCACTGGGGTACAGATTGCACTGGTACAGACTCTCACTGGAGTATAGATCGCACTGGCACTGACTCACTCGGGTCTAGGTTGTATTGGCACTGACTCTTACTGGGGTACAGATTGCACTGGCACGGACTCTCTATGAGGTACAGATTGCGCTGGCACTGACTCTCACTGGGTTCAGATTAAATTGGCAGTGACTCTCCACCGGGTACAGATTGTCCTGGCACTGATTCTCACTAGGATATAAAGCATACTGGCACTGACTTTCACTCTGGTATAAATTGCACTGGCCCTGACTGTCACTGGAATACAGATTGCACCGGCATTGACCCTCACTGTGGCACAGATTGCACTGGCACTGATTCTCACTGGGATATCGATCATACTGGCACTGACTGTCATTCGGGTATAGATTGCACAGGCACTGACTACAGTTTGTACTGGAACTTGTTCTCGTTCGAGTACAGATTGCACCAGCACTGACTGCCTCTGGGGTACAGATTGCACTGGCACTGACTGTCACTTGGGTATAAAGTGTGCTGGCACTGACCCTCACTCAGGTACAAATCACACTGGCCCTGACTGTCACTGGAGTACAGATTGCACTGGCACCGACTCTCACTGGGGTATAGATTACACTGGGACTGACTCTCACTAGGGTACAGATCGCATAGGCATTGACTCTCACTGGTACACTGATCAAACAGGCACTGACTGTCACTGGTACACTGATTGCACTGGTACTGACTCACTGGGGTATAGATCGTACTGGCTCTGACTCTTGACTTGGGTATAGATCGCACTGGCACTGACACTCGCTGGAGTGTGGATTACACTGGCACTGAGATCACTGCAGTACAGATTGCACTAGTACTGACTCTCACTCGGGTCTGGATTGTACAGGCACTGACTCTCACTCAGGTATACATTGCACAGGCGCTGACTGTCGCTGGGTTACAGGTTACACTGGCACTGACTCTCATTGGGATATAGGTGGTACTGGCACTGACTTTCACTGGGGTATAGATTATACTGGCACTGACTTTCACTGGGGTATAGATTGTGCTGGCACTGAATATCACTGGGGTATAAATTGCAATGTCACTGACTCTCACTGGGGTACAGATTGCTCTGGAACTGACTGTCACTGGAATACAGATTGTCCTGGCGCTAACTGTCACTGGGGTATAAATCCTACTGGCATTGACTCTCACTGGAGTACAGATTGTACTAGCAATTGGTCTCACTGGAGTACAGATTACATTAGCACTGACTCTCATTGGGGTATAGATTGTACGGGTACTGCCTCTCTCTGGGGTATAGATTGCACTGGCACTGACTCTCACTGGGGTACAGGCACTGAAACTCACTGGAGCTCAGATTGCATTGGCACTGACTATAGGGTACAGATTGTACAGGCACTGAATGTCACTTGGGTACAGATCGTACCGGCATTGACTCTCACTGGGGTACAGGTCATACAGGCATTAATTGTCACTGGGATACAGACTGTACTGGCACTGACGCTCAGTTGGGTACAGATCGAACAGGCACTGACTGTCACTGGAGTACAGATTGCATTGGTACTGAGTGCCTTGAGTATAGATCGTGCTGGTGCTGACTCTCAATGGGGTGCAGGTTGTACAGGCACTGAATGTCACTTGAGTACAGATCGAACAGGCACTGGCCCTCACTCAGGTGCACATTGCTGTGGCACTGATTCAATAGTGTACAGATATTTCAAGCACTAACTTGCACTGGGATGCAGATTGCTCTGCCACTGAATTTCACTGGGGTATAGATTGCACTGGCACTGAATCTCACTGGGGTATAGTTCACACTGGCACTGACTATAGGGTACAGATTGCATTGGTGCTGACTCTCACTCGGGCACAGATCATACTGGCACTGACTCTCACTGGGGTACAGTTCCACAGTCACTGACTCTCACTGGGGTACAGTTCCACAGCCACTGACTCTTACTGGGGTAGGGGTTCCATTGTCACTGGCTCACACTTGGGTAGGGGGTGCACAGTCACTGACTCTCACTGGGGCGCAGTCACTGACTCTCACTGGATACAGTTACACTGTCACTGGCTCTCACTGGGGTAGGGGCTCCACTGTGACTGACCCTCACTCGGATAGGGGTTCTATAGTCACTGACTCACAGTCAGGTAGGGGTTCCACAGTTGCAGACTCTCACTGGATGCAGTTCCACTGTCACTGACTCTCACTGGGGCACAATCACTGACTCTCACTTGGGTAAGGGTTCCACTGTCACTGGCTCACATTCGGGTAGGGGTTCCATGGTCACTAACTCTCACTGGGGCACAGTCACTGACTCTCACTGGGATACAGCTCCACTGTCACTGACTCTCACTCAGGTAGGGGTTCCACAGTCACTGACTCTCACTGGGGTACAGTTCCACAAGCATTGCCTCACTAGGTTAAGGGTTTCATAGTTTTCCAGTTCCTGTAGAGACCGACAATCTTAAAAAATAATCTCAAACTTCCAGTGATTGACTGAAATGAACACACCACAAGATTTTAAGTTTAATACCTTTACTGTAGCAATTGAATTAAAGGCAACTTTGACTAACCACTGTTTAAGTCAGCAACTTACACTTTAAACTACAGAAAAGATCCCCCATTTAACTTTTACAACAGCCAAAAATCCCCCTCCATGGCTATACTTCGCTCAGCCTCTAAAATTGGACCCTTCGTTTTCCAGGAACTAGCCATAGAACCATAGAACACTACAGCACAGAAAACAGGCCATTCAGCCCTTCTAGTCTGTGCTGAAATATTATTCCGCTAGTCCCATTGACCTGCACCTAGTCCATAACCCTCCAGACCTATCCCATCCATGTATCTATCTAATTTATTCTTAAAACTTAAGAGTGAGCCCGCATTTACCACGTCAGATGGTAGCTCGTTCCACACTCTCACCACTCTCTGAGTGAAGAAGTTCCCCCCCTAATGTTCCCCCTAAACCTTTCCCCTTTCACCCTAAAGCCATGTCCTCTCGTGTTTATTTCTCCTAATCTAAGTGGAAAGAGCCTACTTGCATTTACTCTGTCTATACCCCTCACAATTTTGTAAACTTCTATCAAATCTCCCCTCATTTTTCTGCACTCCAAGGAATAAAGTCCTAACCTGTTTAATCTTTCCCTGTAACTCAATTCCTTAAGACCTGGCAACATCCTAGTAAATCTTCTCTGCACTCTCTCAATCTTACTGATATCCTTCCTGTAGTTAGGCGACCAGAACTGCACACAATACTCCAAAGTTGGCCTCACCAATGTCATATACAACCTCACCATAACATCCCAACTCCTATACTCAATACTTTGATTTATGAAGGCCAGTATGCCAAAAGCTTTCTTTACAACCTTGTCTACCTGTGACGCCACTTTCAGGGAATTATGTATTTGAACTCCCAGATCCCTTTGTTCCTCCGCACTCCTCAGTGCCCTACCATTTACTGTGTATGTCCTACCTGGTTTGACCTTCCAAAATGTAACACCTCACACTTTTCCACATTAAATTCCATCTGCCATTTTCTGGCCCATTTTTCCAGTTGGTCCAGATCTCTCTGCAAGCTTTGAAAGCCTTCTTCGCTGTCCACAACGCCTCCAATCTTAGTGTCATCGGCAAACTTGCTGATCCAATTCACCACATTATCATCCAGATCATTGATATAGACAACAAACAACAATGGTCCCAGTACAGATCCCTGAGGCACACCATTAGTCTCAGACCTCCAGTCTGAGAAGCAATCATCCACTACCACTCTCTGTCTTCTCCCACACAGCCAATTTCGAATCCAGTTTACAACCTCTCCATGGATACCAAGTGTCTGAACCTTCTGAACTAACCTCCAATGTGGGACCTTGTCAAAGGCCTTACTAAAGTCCATGTAGACAACATCCACAGCCTTTCCTTCAACTACTTTCTTCGTAACCTCCTCGAAAAACTCTACAAGGTTCGTTAAACACGACCTACCACGCACAAAGCCATGCTGACTATCCTTAATCAGCCCTTGGCTGTCCAAATAATTATATATCCGATCTCTCAGAACACCTTCCATAATTTACCTACTACTGACGTCAGGCTCACTGGCCTGTAATTACCTGGTTTACTTTTGGAGCCTTTTTTTAAACAACGGAACAACATGAGCTACCCTCCAATCCTCCGGCACCTCACCCATGGCTAAGGACATTTTAAATATTTCTGCCAGGGCCCCTGCAATTTCTACACTAGTCTCCCTCAAGGTCCGAGGGAATATCATGTCAGGCCCAAAGCCATTTCAAATAAAAACAGAAAATGTTGGAAATACTCAGCAGGTCTGGCAGTGTCTGTGGAGAGAGAAAAACAGAGTTAACGTTTCAGTTCGATGATCTTTCATCACATTAGGAAAAGTTACAGATGTAATAGGTTATGAGCAAAGAGTGGGTCTGGACAAAAGGCCTGTGAAGGCAGGAGAGGTTGAATGTCAGAAGAGTTCATCCTCCAGGGCCAAAGGAAGCTGTGATGGGGCAGGAAATGAAAGAAATAAACAAAAGATGTACCGAGACTAGGTTTGCTACTGTCTCAAGGTGAAAATAAGAGCAAAACCGAAACATGCAAAGAAAAGGAAACAAAATAGTGGACAGTGTATATAGTCTAAAATTGATTAACTTAGTGTTGTGTTTGGAAGGCTGTAAAGTGTTGAATTAAAAAATGAGATACTGTCCCTCAAGCTTAAATTGAGCTTCACTGGAACAGTCCAGCAGGCCAAGGACAGAGATGTCAGTATGAGAGCAAGGTGGAGAATTAAAATGCCAGCTCAGAGGTCATGTTTGCAGACTGAACAGACATGTTCTGCAAAGTGGCCACCCAATCTGTGTTTATCTTCGCAACATAGAGCAGACCACATTGTGAGCAATGAATACTGTTAGACTGAATTGAAAAAAGTACACATAAATTGCTGCTTCACCTGGAAGGAGTGTTTGGGGCCTTGGGCGGTCAGGAGAGAGGAGGTAAAAGGGCAGGTGGAACATCTGCATTTGCATGGAAAGGCGCTGTGAGAAGGGGACACTGTGTAGGAGGTGATGGAGGAGTGGACCAGCCTATCACAAAGGGGAAGGGATATAAGCAGAAGTTTGGGAAATATAGCGGACATGGTCAAGGGCCCTGTCAACCACAGTGAAGGAGAGTCCTTTGTGAGGAAATAAAGAAGCCATCTCAGAAATGCTAGTGTGGAAGGTTTCACCATTGGAACAGATGCATGGAGACAAAGGAACTGGGAGAATGGAATGGAATCCTTTCAGGATGTAAAGTGTGAAGAAACTATTCTCAGTTTATTTTGCCTTTTCCAGTCAGATAACTTCTACTCCTGTTCATGATGAGGGACAAATTGGAGATCCCTCTCTCCTGTCAAAGCTAGGCGAATCTTCCAGCTTCATTTAACTCTCATGACCTTGGCCTCTTCAATCCTGGCATGAGATCTCACCTGCACACTGCCTGGTGAACAATATAGGCTTGCTGCCTCCAGCTCTCAGCTGTCTCTCTTTCTCTCTCTTTCCCTCTGTTGGATTTTTGCAGACTTGCCATCCCAGTGAGGTTCGGGGACCTTTTAGGAAAAACCTGCAATTCGATCTCACAATGGCTTCCTATCGACCCTTCTCCTCTCAAAGCCCATGCCCATGCCAACATGAATCACGTGGGCCTTGTATCTAGGTAGTAATCCTAATTAGCTATCCACTAGACCCCAACTTCATTATACCTTGGAATTACATAGAATGTTTAAAGTGTTTGCTTGGAGACTATCAATCTATCCCAATCAGCACAGCTGCTCAGGTCATTGTTTATATGTGTGAATATCTTACATGTTCTTCCCAGTATAAAAACCTGGGCCCAACCTTTAACAAGCAGGCCACCCAACAATGTTATCACATGACACAAGTTATTCCTCCGTCTTACCCTAAAGACATAGTCCCAAAACATAATAATCTTACAAATATCATATTTGTAACAATGGGCAATGACATTGCTCCACCACATCACCCTGGGGCTTGGTCCTCATGTGTCGGGGTTACCTCACAACAAATGTGGTCCGTTCAGCCCTTCTAGATTGCTCTGCCATTCAATTAGACCATGGATGATCGGTCTGCAGCTTTATTTACCTGCTTTTGCTCTACATACCTTCATACCTTTATCTGGGAAAAATTGACTCATCTCAATCTAGAAAGTTCAATTTGTCCCTCTGCATCCAGAGCTTTCTTTAGGAAATTGTTCCAGATTTCCTCAAATGTTTGTTTCTTCCCCCAGCAGGTGTGTTGAAAGCAGGGGAGGGGTGGCAGAGTCCAGAGCAGAAATTTGGGATAATCTGTTCTTTCTCACTCCCAATGACCCGAGGAAAAATTCCGGTGAAAACTGAGGGAGGCCGGACCCTGTCATCTGAAAACAATTTAGACCAGAAAATCTCAATCAGGTCATTAAAGAAGCATTTACCTAGGAATAACAATTCTACTGGATTTTCTTTTAAAAGGAGTGAAAACAGGGTTCAACACTGAGTAACACTTGATGAATGTTCCTCATAGGAAAAGGTAAAGAATCACTTATTTTTATGATTCTACAGCAGCCTCCCTCTCCTGGCGCAATTGCTAAGTTTTTTCTATTCTTTCACGGGATGTGGGCTTCGCTGGCTGCACCAGCATTTATTGCCCATCCCTAGTTGCCCATGAGAAGGTGGTGGTGAGTTGCCTTCTTGAACCGCTGCAGTGCATGTGCTGTAGGTACACCCACAGTGCTGTTAGGGAGGGAGTACCAGGATTTTGACCCAGCGACAGTGAAGGAACGGCGATATATTTCCAAGTCAGGATGGTGTGTGACTTGGAGGTGAGCTTGCAGGTGGTGGTGTTCCCATCTACCTGCTGCCCTTGTCCTTCTAGATTGTAGAGGTTTGGAAGGTGCTGTCTAAGGAGCCTTGGTGAATTCCTGCAGTGCATCTTGTAGATGGTACACACTGCTGCTACTGTGCGTCTGCGGTGGAGGGAATGAGTGTTGAAGGTGGTGAATGGGGTACTGATCAAACGGGCTGCTTTGCCCTGGATGGTGTTGAGCTTCTTGAATGTTGTGGGAGCTGCACTCATCCAGGCAAGTAGGGAGTATTCCATCACACTCCTGACCTGTGCCTTGTAGATGGTGGATAGGCTGTGGGGAGTCAGGCGAGGTGTGGCACTGTGCCAACTTATGGCACACACCATATTCAGTGCACCTCTGTTTGGTGAGGCACCCTTTGTGTGGAAGAGAGAGAGGCATGCACAATCCCTGCTTCTCTCAATTGCTCCGATGACGTCCTGTGAGTACATTCACATCTGGGGAGACCAGAGATGGAGCTTGTGAATCCGAGAACAACTTCAGGCCAAAGGCACTCCTGAAAGATGGTGAGCTTACTGAGACAGTGAGAGGGCAAGCCATGCCAATGGAATCAGTGCCTGAGGAGAGTCAGGGTGGGATAATGAGGGAATATATAACGTGACAGGAAGGAATGAGCTGTTTTTTGTTTAAGAGCATGTACATTATCACACATCTTCCCAGTAATTTCACAAATTAAGAAGGCAGCTCTTAGTTTGCAACCTTCTGGGACTATGAGAATCAGCAAGTCTCTTCACATCAGTGACTCACAGGCTGAATCACCCAATACAGTGGAGATCCTAGGGAACTGTCCACCTCTGTGGAACTGAGGACACCCAGGGAGTGGGAGGTGGGCAGGAAAGGATGGAATGGGGGCAGGGGTGGGTGGGGGTGGGATGGGGCCAGGATGAAATGATGAAGAGCAGGAGGAATCTAATTAGATTTTGTTTTTCTATCTGTTGATGCAGAGGTACTGAGTCAAATTACAGTGTCATTCCCTGTCCCCACCCCCTCAATACCCCACAATTTTGCCTCAGGAATAAAGCCAAGTAGCTTCACAGTGTGTAGAGCAGCACCGCTCCCAATGAGTAACTGGGAAGGCAATCCCTGACACATCAACCCCATCCCCCACCCCCTCCCCTACCCCCACCCCGCCACCACCTTCACCCACCCCTCACCTCACCCCCACCCCCACTCTCCCTCACTCCCTCCCCCAACCCCACCCCACCACCAACTTCACCCATCCCCTCCACCACCACCCCACCATCACCTTCATCTACCCCTGCCCAAACCTGTCCCACCCCCAATCTCAGCCCCACTCCCAGCCACCTTCCCCCACCATCATCCACCCTCACCCACCCAAGCCACCCCTATACCGCCCCCATATGCACCCTCATAACCCCACCCCCATCTCCAACTTGCCCAACTCCCTCACCTCTAAACACGCCACCCACCCCCCCACCCCCATCACCTTCACCCCTCCTCCCCACTACCCCCACCACCACCTTCACCCACCCCATCCCCCACCCTCACACACCCTCCCCACAAGCCCCACCACCACCTTCACCCACCCCACCCAAACCTGACTCATCTCCACCCACCCCCATGCTCAGCCTCACTCCCACCCACATTCCCCACCATCATCCACACTCTCCCACCCCAATACCCACCCTGTACCCATCCTCATCAACCCCACTCCCACCTTCACCCTCACCCAGCCCCCCTATCCCCACCCACCCTCATACCCACTGCCACCCTCACCCATTTTCATCCATCCCACCCTCAACTACTTTCTCCCATCCCACCCTCCCCAACTCCCACCCCCACCCTACCTCACCCCACTACACCATCGCCCTTCCCCCAGCCCCACCCTCACCCCATTTCCACCACACACACTGTCCCCCACTCCCTCCACTCCCTTACCCTCCCCTCCCCTGAAGCTGTCTTCCTCAGTAGCGTTGTGTATGACGGAATGTGGAGCTGCCTATTCCAATTCCTCTGTCTGTGAACAAGCCTTTAACTGCTGCACAGCACTGCTGGGAATTGCTTTCCTCTCTCAGCAGCACTGGAGTGGGGTGGGGGAGGGGGGGGAGGGGGGCAGTGGGTGCGGGGAGGGCGCAGAGATGAAGTGATTGAAAAAAAATGGAGTCTAATTCTCACCTCCAGCAGCATCACTTCCAAAGTCTGATATCTTCACTCTGCAGCTGAGCAGCTGATTTCAAAGGTTTCTCACTCATTCGATGGAGAAACCTTGCTGATCCATCGACTGCAAACGCATTCTTTACTCACAACGCCTGCTCCCTCTTCTCCACCGAAGTTTGCAGTCAGGTTATCTTTTATCGTTAATAATTTATAAGCTGCAGAGTCAAATCTCTCATTAGCTTCCTTCTCTTCAGAATGCACAGTTTGGAGTTTGCTAATCTTTGCCCTACTTCACCCCCCCCTCCACACGAGGGATCAGTCTGGTTAGTCTTCCCTGCATGATTGCTGATGCATGAATCACACACAAGCAATGTGCTCTGGATTATTTTGAATTTGTATTGCTCTGCTTTTCGAAGCAAGGTCTTTATTTCTGAAGACTGCTTCATTATCTTTGCCCTTGTGAATGAGGGCACTGAGTACGGTTAAAGAAGCGTAGCAGGAAACCCTTTGTTGGATTTAGGATGCTCACTAACCTTTCCTTATGATATAAGGATGTGGATTAAGGAGCAAGAGAAGCAGCTTTATTGATAAATACTCTACTAGAAGTTGTTACATGCAGTGTTCATGAGACCAGCTCAAGAACTTCACAGGGATTTGCAAGCTCTGTGCTCCAGACTGCCAGCCCTATACAAGATTAAGGAGAGCTCCAAAAGGGTGCAGGGACCTTCATAAACATGCTGCCCTTTCATATGGTTAAAACATAAATACTTATAGCTGCTGCAACATTGCATCACTATGTTCCTTTCCCCTCCATGCCCATGCTCACCAATTCTACTGTTCATTGCCCTATGAACATGAGTTCTCAATTACTGAGTGACTCTAACTGTCCATTTAACTGTGCCATCTGTTTCATTATTATTTATTACATAGAGCCCTCTTTAGTCTCCGCACCCGTGTTTGTTTCCCAGAGATGCTGACTCTAGATTAGCATATAAAATTCCACCCATGCATCATCTACACTGTTCACCTCCCCCCCCACCCCACCCTGCCCCCCACCCCTTGTCCCTCCATAACAGCTAGTTGCAGTGTCTCTCTCTGTGTTCAGAGATGAGTTTGATTCGGATTAATCCTTGCTGATTAATCTAGTCACCACATAATACTGACAATTCAACCCCTCAATCAAACCATCTACAAGATGCACTGCAGCAAATCACCAAGGCTCCTTTGACAGCAGTTTCCAAAGCTGCAACCTCTATCTTAAAGGGCATACTTCTAAGGACAAGGGCAGCAGATGCATGGGAACACCATCACCTGCATTTACACCACATGGATTGCAGTGTCAAGGGCAGTTAGTGTTGGGCAATAAATGCTGGTCTAGTCAGCGACACTCATTCCATGAATCAATTTTTAAAAAACTAGTTAAATGAATCTTACAGGCTGCTATAACCCAGGCAGACAATGATAACCACTTGAATTAATATGGCACTTTAATGTAGTAAAAATGTCCCAATGTGCCCCATAGGAGTGTAAATCAGACAACCTCTGACCCAGAGCCACATAAGGAGAGAGTAGCACAGAAGATTAAAAGGTTGTTTAAGGAGAGGTTCAGCCTCCTAACTGAGGAGGTTAAGGGTCATGAGGATGAGAATTTTAAAATCAAGGCATCGCTGGACGGAAGCCAACCTGAACAAATGGAAAGGTGATGGGTGAACGGGAACGAGTTAGGACATGGGCAGCAGAGCTTTGGAAGAATTTGAGAAATCAGGAAGGACTTTTTCATGGAAAGGGCAGAGTTTTCCCCCAAAATCCTGTTGATGCTGGGTCCAGTTCCCTCCCCTTTGTAATTTCGTCCCTGTTGGATTCCATTGTATCAGTGTAACCAGCAGCACTGTGATCGCTTATAGATTGTTTACGAGGAATGGAAAGAGTTAAGACACAGAACACAAGGGTGACTTTCAGCTTGTGTTTATTTCTAAATAATATGTTTGTGTCAGCTTCACTACTAAGTGTCATTACTAAGCAGTCATTACTATGAGGTGGTTAGAGAAGGTGCTGTGATAGATCAATAAAGTCCTGAGATCATTTAGAGCACAGTCACACAGGTCTACAGAACCCTCAAGGGAATCTCTAGAGAAATGTCGAACTTAACTTTGAATGTTGGAAATATATCTCCTATAAAGCAGCAGATTCTTCACATCCTTCACAGCTTCCTCAGCAAAGTGATCCCGAGAACTGCCAGGTTTTACTTCACAATGTCCAGTGAAGGCAAAGGGAAGAGCTGACTGCTGATAAATGGAGCTCATTTCCTTTCATTTCATCAGGGAGATGGTGGCCAGAATTTTCCAGCCCCTTCCACCGGCGGGATTTTCCGGTCCTGCCAATGTGAACGGAGATTTCAGTGGCTCGCCGACCCCACTGCGGGGGAACCCACCCCGGGGGAGGGGGCGCTGGAAGATTCCGGCCGGTGAGTCGGGAGGAGGCGGGGAGTGCGGCGGGTGGGGGGGTGGGGAGGGGCATTTCCGCCCACTGCCCAAGGATAGCCCCAGCGTGAATTGAGCTGGATCTATCTCAGTGTCCAGGTTCAGTTCATTGTTATATCCTGGGCTTGACCTCTCCCTCTCTGTCCAGGCACAGAGAAGCCCCCTGGAATTGGTGGGTGCCCCAGCTAGAGGGGAGGTTGATGCCAGTTGCCACCTGGCTTCCATTGCTCCCCCTGAACCATTGGAATAGACACTCAGCGGGGAGGTCCCAGGGGGCCTCTTTGCGGATCCTCAGAGCAGACGGGGCAAACAGCGACCACATAGTCCCATGTTCATTGGCCGATCTTCAATGTGAGGACGTTATTCTCACATCATTAACACCCCATGGCTGCACTTGTCTGAGGAAATGTGCAATAAATACAACTGGGGCAGAACAAGAAAGGACTTCCACCCTTAAAATCATTCATTCTTGAGAAGTGCGGCAAGGCCAGCATTGATTTCCCATCCCTATTTGCCCTGAGGGGAAAGTGCTGGCCCTTCTATTTGAACTGCTGCAGCCCATTCTGTGAGGAGGTTTAGGAGAACTGAGTGACCTGCTGGGCCCCTTCGGGAGGCTGTTAGGGGTTAACTTCATTGGTGTGGAATTATAGTCACATATAGGTCAAACCAGGTAAGTTCCCTCCCGAAAGGACATTATTGAACCAGTCAGATTTTTACAACAATCAGACAGCTTCATGGTCAGTTTTGCTAGTGTTTTACATCCAGAACGTTTTGTAAAAAATTGAAGTCACCTTCTCAAATCTGCAGCTGTGGGATTTGAACATCTGTTCTCTAGATTATGACTTCATGTGTCTGGATCCAGTCACATCTACTTCGTTCTCTTTTGTGTGCCTTCAGACACACGAGGCAGACAGAGCACATACTTACATCTGTTTCCACAGCTGAAAGGCCCTGGGGCAGGTTGCTAGCATGTCACCAGAGGCTATAGGTTGAGGATCACCACTCCACATCAAGCATGGCTGACCAGGAGACTCCCTCACTCTTACTACCTGGCATATCGGAATGATTAACAGGTTGATAATCAATCTGCTTGGCCATGTTACGAATGCACCTTTCTTGGCCATCAAATCTTGGAGTGGGACTCAAACCCAGAGTGTCTGGTTCAGAAGCAGGGACGTTACCCACTGCGCCACAAGACTTGCTCACACCCAGGAACATACTTAATAACAGAGGGTCATAGGCAGTTCTGTCTATTAGAGGCATAACCACTGCACCATCAGGCAAACACCTTATCAAGTCCTCAGGGCATTCCCAAAGCATTTAAGAGTCAGTGAGCTCCTTTTGGAGTGTTGTGTCGACAAAGTTACTGGAAAATAGAAAGATTACAGAGACAGCAACCCAGGGAAACTTCGACCGAGCACCTTTTCAACTTGGCTTTGGGAGAGCAAATTCCCAGGAGCCTTGACTGGAGTAACATTTAAAACAGAAAAGCAGGAGATGGAAAGACTTTGTGTTAGAGGATCAGGAATCCAGAGATAACGCTGATGTTAAGACAATCCTGCAGGCACCAAGCTTTTCTTAGCCAGGATCTTGGTCTTTAGGACAGGTGAGAAGAACTGACCATCATTGACAGTGATTCCAGGAGCATTAGGAATAACTTCAATTTAGCAAAGTTGCACTTGATCAATTTAAAACCTAGATAAAGTGGTTATGGACACTTCCTACTGGTTAGGGTAGAAGAGGTGGAAGCTTTAAATGGGGGTTATTTCCTAGGATATAACACTTAAAAAGGCAGCCACTAAGCGTTTGATTTGTCTTTTCTCTTTAAACCTCTGCTGATAAACCTTATCGACACAAGATCTGATAATCCAGGAAGAGCAAAGTATGAGCCATGGCGGTCAATGAAGGTCAACAACAATGGCCTGCATTTATATAACCCCTTTAACCTAAAGCATTCTAAGGCACTTCATAGGAGCAATTATCAGACCCCAAGGCAAAGATGGAGACATTAGAACAGCTGATAAAATGTCAAGCTGGTGGGTTTTTAGGAGTGACAGAGAGCTGCAGTGGGTTATGGAGGGAATTCCAGAACTTAGGGCCTCAGCGGCTGAAGGTATGGCTGCCAGTGCAGTGGGGGATGAACAAGAGGCTGAAGTGAGAAGAACACAGGGTTCATGAGGGTTGTGGAGCTGGAGGAGGTTACAGAGATAGGGAGGAGCACTGGCAAAAAGAGAAGACTGAAAGGAACAGATCTCCAGGTTATCCAGGTCAGTCATGATAGGAAAATGAACACCATGAGGTGTTAGCTAGGAGGGTTAGGGAGGCATCAGTCTGTAAATGGAGACAGTTGTTTCTGGTTTAGTACCTCCACATACAATTCCCCACAGAGTTTAGTTTGATTCACGTGTTAAAATAATTTAGTTAGTTGTCAAATAAAGATATTATTATTTTTACAAGCACAAGAACAGCATAGGGCTGTTGTAGTATAAGTGCTGGAAGCATCCTGATCCTTTTATGCTCATGAATATCATTGATTAATGCGTATACAACATCAACACAAACGCAGGTGAGCTTGTATTTTTCATGAGGCTTATTTTCCGGAAAACATGGTAATTAGCTCGGGGAAGTCACCGAAGGCCTTTCCTCCTCTCTGTAAACGTGGGCACCATGGTAACAGCTGACGTCGGGGGTTTTTATTGACAGTGCATTTCAAAGACTAATTGTGCACAGAGTTTGGGCAGGTGGGGAGTCATGCTGTGTCAGAGGCTGAAGTGACTGACTGCCCTTCACATTCACAAATCGCTTAACTTGCTCCTGTTTCAACCAAGGAGGAGTGTGGGCACCATGGCAGCCAGCCCTGAGACTCCTGTTTGAGTGAGAAGGCCAGGGAGAGTGGAGAGGTGGATAAAGTACCAACCACATGGGAACAAACCCCCTACTTCCCACTCATTCTGCTCCTGGACTAAAGGCACCTTCACGTTTTGAGGTATTTCACCCCAAGTGGGCAACCCTTGATTATGTGGTAGACTATTTCGCCACGTGAGGCATTGCAGCTGAGACCCTTTGCTGCAACTTCCAGAAGCAGGCGCAAGATGGTGACTGGAAGCAGGACCTGGGCTAAGGCTGGGTGGGGGGTGGGGGGGGGTGGGGTGTAGTGTGGGGACGAAGGAGAAAGAGAGCTGTCAGGGCTGATTGCTGCCCAGTGGCAGAGTGTGGATGTTGAAGAGTGGACAGCTCCAACTCTTGGCTGCAATGCCCTCTCTCCTGGCCCACAGTCATAGCACAGGCTGGGATGTGGAGCATGGAGACTCGGCTGAGAGACAGGTGGGATGACGGCTTATACTCCGTAGAGCTATGCACCAAAGTGAGATGGAGGACGGAGCCTGGTCTGGGCAAGGATGGGACAGTGAGGATGGAGGCTAGACTTTAGCACAACACTTGAACACGCAATCCAGGGTGACAATCCCAGTCCAGGACTGAGGGAGTGCTGCACTGTCAGAGAAGCTGTGTTTCAGGTGAGGCATTAAGATGAGACCCTCAGGTGGATGTAACAGGTAGCACTGTGCAAGGAAGAGCAGGGGAGGTCTCCCCGGTGTCCTGACCAAGACACATCCCTTAACCAACTTTAAAAACAACAGATTGTTGGGCCAGTATCTCCTTGCTGTTTGTGAGAACTTCCTGCATGCAAATTGGTTGCCACACGTCCGACATGACAACAGTGAGTGCATTTCAAAAGTGGTTGATAAGCTGTAAAACACTTTGGGGTAAGCTGAGTTTATGACCATGCAAGAAAAATGTAAATCTTCCTTTCTTTGTATGAAGCACTGAGATCACTTTAGATTGGAAATGGAGTTGAAACTCAGAATAAACTTGAATTATTTATTGCACTAAGTTGTCTAAGTCCCTAGAAACGTCTACTGACGAAGATGCAAAGCACTCTTCAACCATGTTTGGAGGCTGTGCCAACTATTCTACATCTATCTTCCTCTCTAGTCCCCTTTTGCTCAACAGCTGGGCTGGAGGAAGTCTAAGAAAAGGTTTTGATCTACAAGTAAACTTACTAATTCAACATCAGTGAGCTGGAGGTCCTGGGCAGGCACAATTGGCCAATGAATACCAATGCATGGAAAACCTGGGAGAGTTCTCAGTGAGCTTGGAGTTATTTGTTGAAATATTCCTTTTAGGGATTACAGCATGACATCACACGAAAGGAAGTGTGTCATGGGGTCCTGTTTTAGTTTCACTTTTGCTTCCCAGCAGGGTACACACACACACTTCTCTAGCTGTGATGTCTTCAAGCTTTATGCCTCTGTATAATGTTCCCATGTGCCTAGTCTCAATAAATGAACTCACAATGTGTTTACACAATCCCTTTTGAGGAATTGGTGCCTTGATAACATTATAAAAACACAACATTATTGATATAGATTGTCGATAGCAGCTCTTCTCTCCAAGTCTAGGCTTAATATCAGGAAATTACAACTCCCCTTATCTTCCACCCAAGAATTCTTAATCTTTCATTTGAGATTCATGGTCCAAAGGTGCCAAGTTTCTCAATGGTGCCTGGGTGTGAGGAGACTGGCAGAATTTTGGCAGAAATCCAAGCAACTTTGTGGCATGCCCCGAACCCACGTGACCCTCCTGTGAACCCAGATACCTGGTGACCACGTGAACCCAGGATCCCTGTGAACCCAGATACCTGGTGACCCTGTGTACCCAGAGTCTCTGTGACCCCCGTGAACCCAGATACTTGTTGACCCCATGAACCTAGAATTCCTGAGACTCCTTGTACCCTGACTGCTGACAATGGCTGCCACGTAAGCATTGTATCCTCAACACAGATTGGGATGGGGTGAGGACTTGAAAGGAAGGAGCAGTTGACTGTAGAAGGATAAAAAAAAATGCAGATGAGCAGCAAGATGTTTATGCATTAGAAGAGAATAAATGGGGAACGTAACAGATGGTGATAAATTATTTTGGAGAGAGGCTGGAAGTGATCTGACAGCAATAGCCAACATTGCTGATGTCCAATGACTGTAGAATAAACACACTTCTAAACGAAGCTGTCAGATTAGTGGAGTCTGTGGCACATACTTTTTAAAAATGCATTCCTTCATGGGATGTGGGAAGACCAGCATTTGTTGCCCATCCCCAATGCCATTGAATGAGGGTAGTTGAGAGTCAATCATAATATTGTGGGTCCGGAGTCACTTGTAGACCAGACAAGGATGGCAAATTTCCTTCCTTGAAGGGCATTTGCAAAGCAGATGGGTTTTTACAACTATCAAAGATAGCTTCATGGTCACTATTACTGAGACTAGCTTTCAATTCCAGATTGTTTTAACTGCTGTGGTGGGATTTAAACGTACACCACCAGTGCATTAGCCTGGGCCTCTAGATTACTAGTCTAGTGCCACTACCATTACACCACCATATCTATTGTAATGCTTCGGGCCTATACTGAACTGATCCCACTCGTTATTTTAACAGGCTCCATCATCTGGGTATGATCTACACCAGGCACAATAACAGGGAGGTCTGCCACATTAGATTGGAGACTGTCGCGTTTAAGTTGTGCAGGGCTCAGGTCATTCTGCCCAGGAACACTGAGTACACAGCTCTGGAAAACATCTAAAGATGTTCCTAGTGTCAGGCAAGTGACTCAGAGAGACTGGAACTCATCAGTTTTAATTGGTGGTGATTGAGAGGCGACCTGATAGTGATCTATAATGTAAAATAAAGAGCGAATGATAGACGTATAAGACACTAAATGGAATAGAATGGGTTAATGCTGACCTGGAAGAATTGTAGTTATCTATGAAAGGTTGAGTAAACTGGGCTGAATGACCTCATATGTACTGAACCTATAACTATAGCGAAGAGCAAAAGAAATTGGACTCTATATAATTCTTGTTGCAAATGCACAGAAATAGCAAAAACATGGAAGAGGTCAGGCAATGAGGTTAGAATAGATGAGTCAAATTGGTGGAATGACCTGAGCAGCTGTGTGGTATGATAAATAATCTCAGTGTGCAGGAAGTGTTGCGCAGGCATACATGGATTATATTTCACTCCTCGCTGTTCCACATTATTTTTTCGGTGTATGACACTTGTAGCAAATTTTCTTTCAGATATGAGTTTTAATGAGTACTTCTGTCCAGGAAATTGCCAGGAAACCGACTGAGGGCAACACATCTGGATGAAAAATATATAGTAATCTTGGTATAGAATGAAGGGGATAGAATTAACACGGGATTTGTACTGACAGCACACCTGTCACCTTCAATGATGAAAGAAAAGAGATACTTGCATTTATATAGCACTTTTCACAACCTCAGCATGTCTCAAAGCACTTTACAACAAATGAAGTCCTTTTGAAGTGTAGTCACTTGTAATGTTGGAAACACAGCAGGCAGCTTGTGCAACAAACAGAAATGTGATCGTGATCAGGTAATCTGTTCTTTGTGATATTGGATGAAGGATAAATATTGGTTAGGGTACTGGGGAGGACTCCCCTGCTCTATTTCAAAACAGTACAGCTTAGAGAGAGGATACGGCATCTCTGACAGTGCAGCACTCCATCATTACTTCACTGGAGTGTCAGCCTAGATTTTTATAGCCAGGTCCCTGCAGTGGGACTTGAATCTACAATTCCAATTCAGAAGCAAGAGTCCTACCAGCTGAGCTACGGTGAATGTCTGATGCAATAATGAGACAATGTATGGAATGTAGAAAAGTCAATAAAATGTTGGGATGCTAAACAACAAATCCTTTGTCACTTTGTTCTCCAATTCCCCCCTGCCCATTCTACCCCGGCTATTTGGGGTATACCTGTGCCTGTTATCCAGTCGAGCATGCAGACTTCTACATTCTAAAGCCTAAACTTCCCAAATTTAAAAAGACTCCAGTCACAGGGAACCCTTGTCCAGAGGGTTTAGCTTGCACCATACTTGACTGGTATGAGTTTTCCTTTAGTTAGCTAATTAGGGGCAGGAGGGGAGATGGTGGTGCAGTGGTAATATCACTAGACTAGTAACCCCAGAGGCCTGGGCTAATGATCTGGGGACATGGGTTCAAATCCCACCATATGAGCTGGTGGAATTTAAATTCAATGAATAATAACCCTTGATTTTCATTTAAAAACTCACCTGGTTCACTTTAGGGAAGTAAATCTGCTATCCTTATGTGGTCTGGCCTACATGTAACTCCCAACCCACACCAAGTTCAAGTCCAATTAGGGACGGGCAACAAATGCTGGCCTTGCCAGTGATGCCCAGATCCCATGAAAGGATTGAAAAAAAACCTTGAAGTTTAGGCTCACATGACCATCATACACTGACATGACAGTTTGGTTGTTAATCAGTTAAACCCAATGTCCCCTGTCTGGCCGTACAAAGGGACAGGAGATGCCCTGGGGTATCCCACATAGATAATGTGATGACTGGCTGGCTGTAAGAAATCTCCGTTATTGAGGCTAATCTCTGATGTGAATGCAAATCTGTGCCTGTTAATCACATTGAGAAGTGATGGAAAGCAACTAGCCTATTCAAGATCCAGGGAAGCAACAGCCCTTATAGGGCTGCAGTATCTATAAGAGGGGAATCTGTGGATGTGTCGGATGAAATGGGACAGCAGGATTCGGGGGAATAACTGGCTCTTTTTGATGCTGAAGAAGAGCCAGCAGCAGAAGGTGTTTGTCCATATTTGGGGTTTGAGGCCCCTCTCTTGTAAAAGCAAAATACTGCAGATGCTGGAAATCTGAAACAAAAACAAAAATAGCTGGAAAATCTCAGCGGGTCTGACAGCATCTGCGGAGAGGAACACAGTTAACATTTCGAGTCCATATGACTCTTCATCAGAACTGCCCCTCTCTTGTAAACATTGGGATGCCATCTGAATGGAAGAATAATACTGCCTGGGTCATGCCAATGTCCTCCCACCTCACTGGAGTCTGGTCACAAGTGCCATTTTGCTCCTGACACTCATTGTGAGACCCATCAACTGTGGTTCAAAGCTATGCTGTGGAAGTGCCCCATTTGAAGCTCTGGACATACACCCTACCCCTGTGTACATTCTCTCACTGTGCCCAAACTGTCTTGTCTTGTATACTTGTCTTGGTAATGGTAATAGCGCCAAGGAACTGCTGAAGAGTCAAGGCCCATATTATCCTCTGCTGGTTGCAGATATCTCAGGAGGTTGGCATCCCTGGATGCATCCTTGTGCCAGCTGCCCATTGCCCTTTAACTCATGTGGACATCCATGTCACACAATGATGGCATCATGGCTGCTTCCTAGATAACGACCAGAGATGGCATGATGCTACTTCTGAGGTCAGATACTTAGTAACCATTAATTGGGTGTGAACATTTTGTTATGATTTGGCAGGTGGTATTTGCCAGGCTGACCAAATCCCAAAGGGAAACTTGGCCAAGCTATAACAACGATTTTGTAATTTGTATTTATTACGAGAAGGTTCGTGCACTGATGTCAGATGTAATGAGTCCACTACCACCTTTAGAGATTTTAAAGATTAAATTAAAACATTTATTAACAAAGAAAAGAAACTTAAACACACAAGGCTACAGTTATACCATTACATTTAATTTTATAACAGTTCTCACAAGATTTCTACTTAACTAGACTTTTGACTAAAAACCCCGTCCAGGCAATAGTCCAAATAGATTCTTAGCTATAAAACATCCAGCAATATTACCACAGGCACCCACTGTTGCTGTAAGGGAGGAATTTCACAACTTCTTTCTCCCTCTCACTTGACAATGCAGTTCTCAGGGCTTTTAACAAAACCTTGGTTACTGGAACAGCAAAGTTCCCCAGGGTGACTAGAGGCTTTTTCCACAAGTCTGGTTCACACAGTGCACCTTCCAAGATCTCCCACGACCACTCCTCCATACAGCTTTCCATCTTTCTTTAAATATAATTCTCCCTTTTGTTTTGTAAATCCCATTGTTTCAACCTGCCTTTGGAAGTTACTTTTCCCAGGATATAAAATCTTTCATGTTGTCCTTATGGCCAGGCCAGCACTTTCAGAAAAAATAAACTCAATGGGCAGGATTTTTCACTCAGTGTGCGGGGGCGGGCCCGACACGCCGATGTGTAAAATGATACGCAATGACGTTGGGCAGGCGTCCTGAGGTTATCGCGATGTTTCGTTCGGCGGGTGCGCGATATTTAAACGCCATTAAGAAAGTGATTAATATAGTTATTAATGCTGCCCATCCAACCTTAAGGTTGACGGGCAGGCGAAAAGGCCAGTAGGAAACCTCATCCATGAGCAGGATGAGGTTTCCTAAAGCTTTTATTAATTAAATAAAAACTTTTTCCTAAATACACATTCACATGAGGGGACATGTTTAAATACATTTGTAATCCATGTATTTAATAATTTCAAAGCGATTCAATCTGCCTGAAGCAGCCCCGTGCCTCAGGTAGATTGAAGCGCTATTTCGTGCGCATGCGCGAAAGACCGCTGGCCCCAACTATCTCTCCTCCCTCCGCCTACACAGGCAGCACTGAGCGCTACGGCTCATGTCTTACGCTAGGCGGACCTTAACTCGCCCGCCTGTGTTAAATGGCGGTGCAGAGCCGACCGCGGGCGGTGATCAGCTCCACAACCACCCCCGCCCACTCCCGCCGAGCCCACCTGCCACCTGAAAAATTCAGGCCAATAACTTTGCCTTATTTATCGTGCCCGTTGTAAACATCTTATCATGTCCCTTTGAAACTCAAACAACTTCTCAACTTATCTAAAAATGTAAATTCTATTCACACTGTATCTGCTGAGACTTCATCCTAGCTTATCCATCTCCACTTCAAATGCCTGTTTTACACCTAACCCCTTTTGATGATTCAAACCTTGCAGTCTGACTGTCTGCAGTTTAATTAAACTGGACACACACACACTCACAACATGGCCTATAAGCCTGCTTTGAAGTATCCCACAGTGATATTAGGGAAAAAAAAGATCTTTCCTTTACTCTTTAAAGCACGTGGGTTGATCTTGATAGTCTTGATGTCCAAGTGAGATCCCCTTGAGATTCGTTCCACTCAAGGGAACCTCAATTCAATCTTGTTCAACTGTCCCTTTTTACCACAGAGTCAGTGATGAGTACATCCCTTGCAAACAGAGAATTTTTCCCTTCCTGTTAAGTGCGCTTTTTAGATTACCAAATATTGCAGATGGTTCTGTGATGGTTTGGAAGGAGCTGGTAATGTATAAGCTGCTTGATAGTCACATTTCCACTATGGCTGTGAGCTGTGAAAGTGGGTGTGTCATGAATCAGGTGTGGAAACTCTCACATTTGTGGGATGAATAATGCTGATTCCGATATTGTGTGCAGGTTATTGTACAGGGGACTATGTGAGGCAGAGGCGGTGCAGACAAATCTCCTCTGATAAATGCACAATAGTGACCGATATGAGCAGTGAGCTGGGCCCTCCCGGAATAGCCCCTTAGAAATTTAAAGAGGCCATGCCGAGGTTTTCCACAATTTCCTGGTTAAAACACTTCAAATTTGTGCTGGGGAGCTGAATTTTACAATTTCCCTGGGAAACCATCACTTAAATTTGAAATCCTTCCTTACTGGATGCATAGGCTTCCTCTGTGCCCAAGTGACATGTTTTACAGCTTATAATGGTGTTATCATTCATCATTCACTCCCCTCCTCATTAACCCCGGAGCCACATTGTTTCACTCCCCTGAACTTCTCTTCATGTACAAATGTCCTAGAGCAGGAGATCCTTATAAAAACAATAAGATGGTCACTTCTGGATGAATTACCCACTCTGACCATTCCTACCCTCTTACCATCCCGCCCCTTCATCGTCCCTACCCTCTCTTACCGTCCCTACCCTCTTACCCCCCTTACCTCCTCACCATCTCTTCCCCTTACTATCCTTACACCCACACCATCCTCGCCATCCCTACTCCCTCACTATCCCTACCTCCACACCATCCTCACCATCCCTACCCCCACAGCATCCTCACTATCCTTACCTCCTCACCATCCCTTCCCCTCCCTATCCTTACCCCCACACCATCCTCACCATCTCTACCTCCACACCATCCTCACCATCCCTACTCCCTCACTATCCCTACCTCCACACCATCCTCACCATCCCTACTCCCACACCATCCTCACTATCCTTACCTCCTCACCATCCTTACCCCCTCACCATCCCACCACCCATACCTCCACACCGTTTCTACCCACTCACCATTTCTACCCACTCACCATCTCTCACCACCATTACGTTCCCTCTATTCCTACCTTCCCATCATTGCTTCAATTACATTTTCCCCTCCATAAATGCAGCTGATTTTGTCATGAACCCCAGTTAGACCCTTCACTCCCATCTTTACCTTGATGGCTTGCTTCAGATTTTCTCACTAGGCCTGCTGACTCTTCCCTAATAGGTCAAATTAGGTCTCTTTGAAGGTCTCCTGATGGTTTCCAGGCCTTCACAGCACTGGTAATCCTGACCCCAGAGTCTCTCAGGAATTACAGGATATGGAGGCAGGTGGGAAATGGAACTGAAGCCCAAGATCAGCCATGATCATATTGAATGGTGGAGCAGGCTAAATGGTCATATAGTCTACTCCTGTTCCAAATTGTGTCCCTGTGTTCCCTTAGTTTCTCCCTCATTATCTGCAAACCATGGCCTGGACAGTCCTGGGAAACTCTCCCACTTTGGCATAACCTTTCCGGTGAAGTTTCAGTCTCAGATTGGGAGCAGGTCTGAGGAATGCCCGGGAGTGGGTGACAGTAATGGAGAGGTATTGATTTGAGTATAGATTCATCTTGTTTCTGCGCAGAGGAAGAATTGCTGTGTTAAAGTAATCCAAGCATGTTCATCCTTACTCCCAGCATGTGGCAGGATTCTCCTGCGAGGAGGGGAGGAAATTGGGAGCAAAAATGGGACTCTTCTACAATGCCAGGAGTTGTGATACAATTGATTCTAAAACACAAAAGGTCTTCTATTTATACAACCCTTCTCATCACCTCAGTAGCTCCAAAAACATGTTACAGCCAAAGAAACTGATTGGAAATAGAGTCACCGTTGTAATGTAGGAAATGTAACAACTAATTTATGCGCAGGATGATCCCTCAAAGAGAAGCATAAAAGTGACAAGGTAAACTGTTTTGGTGGATCAATATTGGCCAGGGCTCTTGGGAGAATTCCCATGCTCTTTTTCCAAATATTTGCTTGGGATCTTTTACATTCTTCTGTGAGGGTAAGTGAGACCCTGATTTCATTTCTTCTCTGAAAGTTGGTAGCTCTGACACTGCAGCCCTGCCTCCATATCATACTGGGCATCAGCCTAGGTTATGTGCTCAAGTGGGTCTTGAACTTTTGGCCTTTTAGTTCGGAGGTTAGAGTGCTACTCACTGAGCCACAGGTCACTCAAACCAGAAGTGCACGAATAACCCTTTAAGAGACGTTGGTTCTAAGGGTGTGTCTGGGGTGAATGATTAATCACCATCCCAATCATATCTAAGGATTGACCAGCTCAGGAACACTGATTAAGTCTGAGTTCACTTTAATTGGCTTCAGTGGAGTGAGTCAAGACCAAGCCCAACCACAATGGAGCAGACAAATTGAAATCAAAGACTCAAACTTGCTTGTTGCAAAGATTTTACATAGTTACCTGTTGATAGTGTTAGGATCCCAGCTGAGTTTACCCCTGGACAAGCCAGATCCCAGAGTGGAACCCAACTTATTAGATCCTAACTTTTATTTGTTTGTTTAAATACATGGAGAGTCGCCACTGAACAGAGTCACCGGAGTCAGCTAATGAACTTTTAACAAAAGAATAAAACATTTATTCAACAAGAAACGCTGAACTATATTATAAACAAAAATAAAAATAGCTGGAAAAACTCAGCAGGCCTGACAGCATCTGCGGAGAGGAACACAGTTAACATTTTGAGTCCGTATGTCTCTTCATCAGAACTGAGGAAAAATAGAAATGAGGTGAAATATAAGCTGGTTGAGGGGGGTGGGACAGGTAGAGCTGGATAGAGGGTCAGTGATAGGTGGAGGCAAAGAAGAGATTGCCGAAGAGGACATAGACAAAAGGACAAATGAACTATATTACAATACTCCTTCACCCACAACTATACCTTTACAGATATATACAGATTTGTAAGCATAACACAAGTTACAAAAACTATCTTATACTCTAATGTTCACAGTAAACACACAGTCCATGTAAACCTATGGCACTCTGTGGTCAGACACACCACACTCTGAAACCAAGTGACAGATGCCGCCTCAAACAGATGCTATGGATCTCTCCTCAACTCCCCCCAGATGCTTGTTACACGTGAGCCAACCAACCTCACTGAACTCCGTCTTTCATGTGAAAGTTTCCAATCTCCACTCTCCAAGGACTTGCCTTGGAATCTTATCCCAAACCAACGCTTCCTCTCAGACACCTTCTGCAAGGGTTCACCTCCAGGCTTTCGAACTCTTCTTCCGATGTTCTTCTCCCCTGGGTCACCACATGCATTGAAGCTTTCTCCCATGCACTCTCTCTCACTGACTCAGCCATCAACAGTACACCACTGCTTCACATGCCCATAGCAAAGAGTTACAGACTATCAGTTGTCTCTTTGGTCCTCTTGACTTCTCACCAGCCTAAATCGTTTTAAATCTCCTTCCTGCAGCTTTCTTCCTAATAGCTTGAAGCTTGGAGCCTTCCTCTGCTCCTCACTCTTAACTTCACTTAACTGGACTTTTTCCAGGTTCCTGTCCTTCCTTTGACTATAAGGTCTTCTTAGGACTTTCTACTATTCCACTACTCTGGATTTGGGAACTTTCTTCTCTAACTTGGGACTTGCTATCTGCCCCTTTTGCTCCAGTCTCTCCCTGGCAGCTACTTTCAACCAACCTTAGCTTGGAATAGGCTATCTGCCCCTTCTAGGCTGCTTCTGCCTGGCAGCTGTCTTCAAAACTGAAACTCAAAACTGCTGTTTCTTTAGTTTCTCCTGTGTGTGTCTGTGGGAAGGATCTGCCTCTCTGGACCCCTGTTGCTAGGCAATAGCCTAGTTTTTCTACTCTTGTGTATGCTCAACTTCCCTTACAGTCATAAACTCTTATTAGAAATGCCGGCACCTTTCACAGTAAAACTGAAATTCAACTTGACCTTTTCTTAACACACAGATACAGCAGTACAAATCAAACTGAAACATTAAAGCTAAAACTCCTTCCTAATACCTACAAATATCAATATAACTTACTTGAACTGTCTCTATTTCCTAACAGGAGGAAGCTAGGAAATAGACTGTTGCCTCATCACATATAGCCAGTTGGCAGATATTGGGAATGATCATATCATGTCAATGAAGGGCCTGCCAAATAAATTAGCTTGTATAGGTAGAGCACGGGGTTAGATACAGAGTAAAGCTCCCTCTACACTGTCCCATCAAACAGTCCCAGGACAGGTACAGCACAGGGTTAGATACAGAGTAAATCTCCCTCTACACTATCCCCATCAAACACTCCCAGGACAGGTACAGCACGGGGTTAGATACAGAGTAAAGCTCCCTCTACACTGTCCCCATTAAACACTCCCAGGACAGGTACAGCACAGGGTTAGATACAGAGTAAAGCTCCCTCTACACTGTCCCCATCAAACACTCCCAGGGCAGGTAAAGCACAGGGTTAGAGACAGAATAAAGCTCCCTCTTCGCTGCCCTCATCAAACACTGCCAGGGCAGGTACAGCAAGGGATGAGGTACAGAGTGAAGCTCCCTCTACACTGTCCCCATCAAACCTCCCAGGGCAGGTACAGCACGGGGTCAGATACAGAGTAAATCTCCCTCTACACTGTCCCATCAAACAGTCCCAGGACAGGTACAGCACAGGGTTGGATACAGAGTAAATCTCCCTCTACACTATCCCCATCAAACACTCCCAGGACAGGTACAGCACAGGGTTAGATACAGAGTAAAGCTCCTTCTACACTGTCCCCATTAAGCACTCCCAGGACTGGTACAGCACGGGGTTAGATACAGAGTAAAGCTCCCTCTAAACTGTCCCCATCAAACACTCCCAGGGCAGGTACGGCACAGGGTTAGAGACAGAATAAAGCTCCCTCTACACTGTCCCCATCAAACACTCCTAGGACAGGTACAGCACAGGGTTCGTAAAGGCTTGAAGATTGAAGATTCATGTGTGTAATTCTGTAAAGGTGCATTTAGTCATTGATCAAATGCATGCTGATGCGTGCAACTGCAGAATGAGCAAAACAAACTGCTCAGCTGCAACTCAGGTGTGTTATCAATCATCAGCTCGTGCTATCAGAGCGAGTGCAATGATACCGTTCCTCATGGTGTTAAAATAAAGACAGATGACACTTCCCTCTTTCCCGACTCAAACTGATTCTTTCTCAGGATCTCACACTGTGGAATAAAAATGGAAAGTTGTGGAAATACTCAGCAAGTCCGGCTGCATCTGTGGATAGAGAAACAGAGTTAACATTTCAGGTTATGACCTTGTATCAGGTTTGGCACAGGTTAGAGTTGGAATAGCTTTTATGTTGGTGAAATGGGGGGACGGTGGACAAAAAGGGAGCTCTAGAGCAGAAGGCGGGAGAGATTAAATGACAAAAGAGTTGGTGGGGCAGAGCCAAAGGGAGTAATAACTAGACAAGTAGAGAAACAAAAGATGTGTCCAGAGGTGATGTGAATGAAGAATAATGAAAAGCTGCTGTTTGAAAGCAAAATGAGAAGAAGAGGATTAAGGCTGACATATGTAAAGAAAAGGAAACAAAACGGAGGAGCAGAGATCTGAAACCGTTGAACTCAATTCTGAGTCCAGAATTCTGTTAAGCGTCCAATCGAAAGGTGAGATATTGTTCCTCAGGCTAATGTTGGGTTTCTCAAACTGCGGAACTGCTCCCTCTCCCTGGATACCTTCCTCCTACAGGCTTTTCAAACCCCAAAGGGCTATGTGTACGTAGTACATGGGCCTTGATCTCCAGGCACTCTCCTGATTTCAGGCAGCAAATCTTGAGGGAGGGAATCAAAAGCAGTTCTTTTCCATAGGGCTGGAACATGATAAATGTCACTCCCCCCACCCCCCATCCCACCATCCACCAATCAGCTAACTCAAACATCTCAAAGGGATAAAACAGTAAAAACTGGGAAATAAGAGTGCAGGTCTGAACTGTGATTAGTGGAGACTTGGAAGCAAGTGACCTGATAGCAATCTCATCCAATCGAGGTGCACATCTCCATGGTTACAGTATGTGTCTCCATATGTTCAATATGTGACTCCTTGGATACAGAGCTGATCTCAGTGCTGCCCTCACAGAATGTCCTACATGTACTGACAATTATATGGGAATAGTGACTGGACCAGTAAGTCAGAGGCCTCGACTATTAATCCTGAAAAACGTGAATTCAATCCCCACTGTGACAGTGTGCAAAATTGAGTTCAATTAAAATAAATAAACCAATCTGAAAATGAAACTGTATTAATAAATGTAACCATGAAGCTAAAGACAGAGTTAACAGCATCTGTAGAGAGAAAGACAGAGTTAATGTTTCGAGCCCGGATCATACGGACTCGAAACGTTAACTCTGTTTTTCTCTTTCCACAGATGCTGTCAGACCTGCTGAGTTTTTCCAGCATTTTCTTTGTTTTTGTTTCAGATTTCCAGCATCTGCAGTATTTTGCTTTTAACTATGAAGCTGTTGGATCGTCATAAAACCCCAGTTCGTCCACGGATGCCTATTTAGCGAAGAAAACTTTCTGGCCTGTACGAGGTCGCAGGATAACGATGAGGACTTTTGGTCTCTCTTACATTCCCACAACCCTTTGTGCTTGTGCCAATATATTAATCCAGTGCAGCCTGTTTTAAAGCTCTAGAACTGTTATTCTAGCCCTAGGCTCTGAGCATTGATTGATGGGCAATCATGGGTAATTGAGCAGCATATTCAGTTTTCCTTTGCAGCTCTCTGTAGGGACACACGGCAGGGTCGAAATCTCAAGCTGATCTCACTGTGCAACCATGGCACTCCGCAAATGGTGAGCTCTGGCCAGGGCAATAATCAGATCAGGAAAAGAGAAAAGAAAGGAATTCGCTCCCATTTCTTCAGCACCTTTCTGTACCTTAGGACACCCTAAGCACTTGACAGCCAATGAAGTACTTTGAAAATGTAGCCACTGCTAATTGATGCACAGCAACCTGCCACAAACACCAAAGTGGTAATGAGCAAATAATCAGCTTTTAGCTTTGGCTGAGGGATTAATGTTGGTCAGGATTCTGATCTTCAAAGTAACGGCCTGGATTCTATTACATCCACTAGAGAGGTTTAATGACTTATCCAAAAGATGACACCTGTGATAGTGCAGCATCCGATTAGTATTGCAGCGTCAGTGTCCCTGCTGCCTCAGATGTGAGAGGGCTAGCACCGAGCCACAGTGAGGCAGCCTGGAGCGCAGGATTTGGTTTGAAACTTGGCCATCCTATTTGATCTTGATCCCAGCTTCCGACCACATATCCCATCCTTCACTAAGACTGGCTACTTCTTCCTCCGCAGTATCACCCGTCTCCATCGCTCACTCAGCCCATCTGCTGCTGAAAGCCACAGCCATGCCTCTGTTACCACCACGCTCAACTAGTGGTGGAGGAAGCCGGGTGAGCGTGGCTGTGTGGGAAAGGAAGCAGGCTGAGTCTGGAGTGAGTATGGGGACGAACACAGGACTTAGGAGCAGGAGTAGGCCATTCAGCCCCTCGAGCCTGCTATACCCTTCAATGAGATCGTAGTTGATCTGGTTGTGGTCTCAACTCGACTTTTCAATCTATCTCCCATAGCCATTGACTCTGTTATCTATCAAAATTCTGTCTAACTCTGCCTTGAATAAATTCAGTGACTCAGCCTCCATTACTTACTGGAGAAGAGAATTCTATTTACTAATGATCCTCTGAGAGAAAAAAAATTCTTCTCATCTCACTCTTAAACAGTAGACCTCTTATTCTTAAACTGTGTCCCCTAGTCCTAGTCTCCCTCACAAGAGGAAACATCATCCCAGTATCCACCCCATCAAGTTCCCTCAGAATCTTATATGTTTCAATAAGATCACCTCTCATTCTTCTAGACTCCAATGGATATAGGCCCAAGAGAGTTGGAGACCCTGATAGGAGTGGCTGATGGAGGATTGGGAATTGGGTCTTATTGTGAGCAGGACAGCCTGAGGCCTTGCTCTAAGGGGAGGCAGAACTATGGATGTGTCTTGACAAGCACCTTCTTGGTAAGCAAGAGATATATCAAATTCTCATTCTGCAACTACAGCCACTCAATCCAATCAATGATTTCAAATATAGCCAGAATCCTAATCAATCTTCTCAAGTTCAATCCTGAAGTTTAAGGCTGAGTGGTGTAATGTTGTTTGCAAGACAGTGATTTCCCAGACTCCTGGCTCAGCTGCCAACTAAAACTCCATGGGACAGATCTTACTTCAGCCACTCAGGCTTCTTCACTCTTTTTTTCTCCAGCCTCTTTAAGATTTTTTTCACTATTACAGTATGCTCCCCTGTACAAGCTGTCCTGGACCAAGGCAGGACCCTGATAGGCTCAGGCTTTCCATTCATTGGGCTAACTGCTGATTGGTGTGGCTCCAGGATAGGGTTGTCGGAGTTGTTATGATCCCCGTGGAGACCAATAACTTGAAAGAACCAAACTTCCCAAACAATCCCAACGGAAAACCCGATGGACAAGGTTTCACTTTTATTGTAACAATTAGACCCAAAATCAACATAAACACAAGTTAACAGACAAATTTCAGTTCACTTATAAACTATAAATAAGACACTAAAATGGAGATACAACTAAGACAGATCTTATGATTTTTTTTGGCAGTCCATTCAGCATATATGTCATCAATCTCAATCGCAAAGTCTTTTAAAATTCTGTCTTTCTCATGACGAATTCCAGCCCCTTTTTTTGAGGATTTAGAATGATCCCCAGCTGACAGCAGTGCACAACCAATCAGAGTTCTACAAGCAGTCTTCACCAAAAATGGCTCACATTCACAGGTCCTCCTCAACTTTGCTGACGACAGTCTGGATTGTGTAGATCCACTAATGTTCCCTTTAAGTAACAGAAGCAAATGTAGCAACTGTGCATTTGGCTATTCTCAGCTTCTGGGTCTAGTCTCTGTCCTCTTCAGCCTGCCTGTACTGCACCACTGGAATCATCAACTATTGATCTTTGATGGCTCTGTGTCCTTTTATATGTTTCAACTAGTTTCAGTTTCCAGTCTCAGGCTGGAATTTTCCAGCCCCGTTGACGTTGGGCAGGCATCATTGTGGACGGTGGGGGGGATGACACAATATGGCGAGAAGGCCAAAAATCGGTTTCACACCATCGTGAAACCAGTTTACGATTGTCCGCTCTGCCCGTCAATAGCGGGCCACATTTCCTGCTGCTGCATGTTAGGAACCTCATTTCAATTCTTTAGCATCTCAGTGTAAGCTCTGCTTGCCGGAATCATTCCCCCATGTTGGATCAACCAGGCAATCATGCTGGCGTGTTTCCCAGCTGTACACAACGTTCACCTGGTAGACTGCATTTCACTCGGGACTTCAAGATTTGTTTGCCTACCTTGCTTCGGTCAGCACTCGCAGTCATCAGCATCAGGCAGCACCGCATCACTTTGAGGGGGGCTCATGGGCAGGTCTCTACCTACCAGACAAACCATAAGGCTTTTCAATGGCTGCAGGGCTAGGGCTTGCTTGGGGAATGGGGAAAAGTGGCCTCAGGCAAGGGAAGAAGCTGCAGGGTGAGGGCTGTACTGGGGAACGGGAGTGTCCCAGGGTGTTCATCACATGTTGATCTGAGCAAGTGGCCTCAAGATAGTGAGGACTGAGGCAGTCTCCAGAGGAGATGAGGCCACGTGGAGATGTGAGGATGTGTGTGAGAGAGTGAGTGGCGATGTCCCTTGAGCTGGCAGCCAGTGAGATGCCAGTGATTGTGTGATGGCCTTGTGAGTGTGTGAGTTTAGAGTGATGAGATGGTTGCCTTACCCTGCCTGCACGGATGAGATCATTCAGCCGTTTTCTGCACTGGATGGTCAACCTCTTCTGTGCAGCATTGGTACTGACCACCACTGCCACCGCCTCCCAAGCTGGAGTGGTGAGATTTCTGGGCCTCCTGCGGCCAGAGCAGGACTTCACAACGGGCCTCCATGGTGTCCAGAAGGTGTCCCAGGGATGCATCATTGAATCGAGTGCTGTACTGTTCTTGGCTTTTGGAGCCATGTCTTCACTGGAGCAGTCCTGGGCTGCAAGCATTGAGAAGTGTGCGTACGGCTGCAGTTTAAATATGGCGCCCTGTGTGAGGAGGCGATGAGGTAACGGTGTGGTGGGCCAATCAGAAGCCACCTGCCAGTGAGCCGGTGTGTATCCTGTGGCTACGTAATTAATGAGGCTGGAATGGGACAATACAGTGCGAAAACCTGCCATTGCAGCCGGAGGATAAAATGACCTTTTTCCCGCCCGCTACTGCATTTTGTGCAAATCTTGGACGATTTCGCCCTGAGTTTCAGTTTTAGTTTCCCTGGAAACTGGAAGGTTCAGTTTCTCTTTTCAGTTAGAGTTGGTCTCAAGGAATACAAGCTTTAAAACCACAGATTCAATTCACAAGACCTTAAGACACAGAGCAGAAGTAGGCCATTTGGCCCATCGAGTCTGCTCCGTCATTCAACGAGATCATGGCTGAATTGATAATCCTGAACACCACTTTCCTGCCTTTTTGCCATAACCCTTGATTCCCTTACTGATGAAAAATCTCTCTATCTCAGCCTTGAATATACTTAACGACCCAGCCTCTACAGCCCTCTGTGATAAAGCACTCCACAGATTCACTACCCTCTGAGCGAAGAAATTCCTCCTCATCTCTATTTTAAATTGGTGACCCCTTCCTCTGAGATTATGCCCTCTGCTCCTAGACTCTCCCAGAAGGGGAAACAACCTCTCAGCATCTACCCTGTCAAGCCCCCTAAGCATCTTATATGTTTCAATAAGGTTGCCTGTCATTCTTCTAAACTCCAATGAGTACAGGTCCAACCTACTCAAACTCTCCTCATAAGAGAATCCCTGCATACCTGGAATCAACCTAGCGAACTTTCTCTGGACTGCCTCCAATGCCGGTATATCTTTCCTTGGATAAGGGAAGCAAAACTGCTCACAGTATTACAAGTGTGGTCTAACTAGTGCCTTGTATAGTTTTAGCAAGGCTTCCCTATTTTTATAGTCCATTCCCTTTGAAATAAAGGTCAACATTCCATTTGCCTTCCCAATTACCTATTGAACTTGTATGCACAAGAACTCCCAAATCCCACTGTGCTGCAGCCTTCTGCAGTCTTTCTCCATTTAAATAATATTCAGCTCCTCTATTCCTGCCAAAGTGCATAACCTCACATTTTCCCACATTATATTCCATCCCCCAGTTTTTCGCCCACTCACTTAACCTGTCTATACCCCTCTGTAGTCATCCTCACTACTTGCCTTCCCACCTACTTTTATATCATTGGCAAAGTTGGCGATAGTACATTCACTTCTGTCATCTAAGTCATTAATATATATTGTAAATAATTGAGGCCCCAGCACTGATCCCTGTGGCACTGCTCTGGTTACAGGTTGCCATCCTGAAAATGCCCCCCTTATCCCAACTCTTTGTCTTCTATTAGTTAGCCAATCCTCTATCCATACTAATATACTACCCCCAACACCATGGGCTGTTATTAAGTAGTCTTACGTGAGGTACCTTATCGAACGCCTTTTGAAAATCCAAATATATTCCATCTACTGGTTCCCCTTTATCTATCCTGCTCGTTACCTCCTCAAAGAATTCTAATAAATTTGTCAGGCATGATTTCCCCTTCATGAAGCCATGTTGATTCTGCTTGATTCAATTATGGGTAGAATCTTTCCTATGGCAGGCGGGCAGGGCAGGAGTGGGTGGGGGCAGGCACGGAGCCGCTCAGTGCTACCTGTGTGGGCAAGGGGAGGAGGGAGAGACCTGTGCTCTTTCGCACATGCATGCAAAGGAGTGCAGCAATCTCCCTGCCTCAGGGAGATTGAGTTGATAATAAAACTTTTCAAATGAAGGAAAAAATTATTTAAACATGTCCCCATCATGTGACAGTGTCACATGAGCTGGGACATGTTTGTGCATTTTGCAAAATTTATTTAATTATTTTATAAAACCTTCAGGAAATCTCATCCCGTCCATGGATGAGGTTTCCTGGAAAATGCGAAGGATGCTTGGGCTCTTCGCCTGCCCAACAACCTTAAGGTTGGACAGGAAGCATTGTAACAACTTCAGTTACTTTTTTAAATGGCCTTAATAGGCCATTGACAGTTTGGTGTCACACAGCCGCCTCTGGTGCACACCCGCTGAACGAAATATCGAAATGATGCGTGATGACGTTGGGCGCACGCTGACAGCAATATTCTGCCCTATGTAAGTCTAAAAGCTCTACTATTACATCCTTTACATTAGACTCCAACGTTTTCCCAATGACAGATGTTAAGCTAACTGACCTATAGCTACCTGTTTTTTTGTCTCCCTCCCTTTTTGAATAAGGGTGTTACATTGGCCATTCTCCAATCCTCTGGGACTTTTCCAGAATTGAAGGATTCTTGGAAGATTACTACCAGTGCATCAACCACCTCCGTAGCTACATCCTCTAATATCCTAGGATGCAACCCATCAGGTCCAAGAGGCTTATCAACCTTTAGCCCCATTATTTTCCCTAGTACTTTTTCTCTAGTGATAGTAATTGTATTTATTTCCTCCCCCTCTTTTGCCCCTTGATTTTTTAGTATTGGAATGCTATTCTACCATGAAGAGTGAAGCAAAGTATTTATTCAACTCCTCTGCCATTTCCTGGTTCCCCATTGTTATTTCCCCAGCCTCATTCTGTAAGGGGCCTATGTTCACTTTGGTTTCTCTCTTCCTTTTTATATATTTAAAGAAGCTCTTACTGGCCACTTTTATATTACGTGCTAGTTTACCCTCAACATTTATTTTCTCCCTCTTTATTATTTTTTGGACACCTTTTGTTGGTTTTTAAAACTTTCCCAGTCCTCTGGCTTACCATTAATCTTTGCCACATTGTATGTCATTTCTCCTAATTTGGTACTATCCTTAACTTCCTTGGTAACCATGGTTGGTTTATCCCCTTCCTTGAATTCTTCTTCCTCACTGGGTATATCTTTGTTGTGAATCATGAACTATTTTCTTAAACGTCTGCCATTGTTCATCACCAGTTTTTTTCTGCTAAATTCCTTTCCCAGTCCACTGCAGCCAACTCTGCCCTCATTCCTTTGTAATTACCCTTATTTAAGTTTAGCACAGTTGTTTCCGGCCCAAATTTCTCACTTTCAAACTGAATGCTAAATTCTACCATGTTATGGTCACTGTTTCCTAGGGTATCTTTTACTCTGAGATCATTTATTAAACCTGCCTCATTCCACATTACCAGATCCCAAATAGCCTGATCCCTGGCTGGATCCACAACATATTGTTCTAAGAAACTGCCCCGAATAGACTCTATGGGAAGAATTTTTCCCCCGTCGGAGGGGAAGTGCAGAAGCGGGCGTAGGCGGGCGCGCCTCCGATTGGCGCCCCCGATTGGGGGTGCGCCGCCATTTTACGTGGGTGGGCCAATTAAGGCTCGCCCAGCGTGACGTCTGCCAGGAAAGTGCTATGTGCAGGTGGGGGGGTGATTCCCTCAGCCAAGAGTGCGCTCTTTCATGCATGCGCACGAAAGAGCACACAGATCTAAGTGCAGCCTCAGGGAGATCGGTGCCAAATTTAAAAATGGTCAATGTTCAGAAATAAAATTTCCCTGACATGTCCTCTCATGTGACACTGTCACATGAGTTGGGACATGTCCATCACTTTTAATCAAACTTTTATTAAATTTTAAAATACCCTTATGAAACCTCATCCCGGCCGTGGATGAGGTTTCATGCTTTTTCTGGAGCCCGCCAGGACTCCCGACCTGCCCGCCAACCTTAAGGTTGGACGAGCAGGTCCATTAATTACTTGAATTACTTTTTAAATGGCCTCAATAGGCCGTTGACAGGTCAGCGGGCGCATAGCTGAAAATTGAAATGACACGGGGTGATGTCGGGAGTTCTGCCCGACATCATCCCACGTCACTTTACGCGTTGATGAGTGGGCTCCGCCCACCACTCGCCGACCTAAATATCGTGGCCTATGAATTCTTGCTCATGGCTACCTCTGCCAATTTGATCTTCCCAATCTACTTGAAGATTAAAGTCATCCATGCCTTTTTTACATGCCCTTATTTTCCATTGATTTATTCTCTGTCCTACAGTATAACTACTGTCAGGGGGCCTATATACTACTCCCCTTGTTGTTTCTTACCTCCACCCGTATGGATTCTACATCTTCCGATCCAAGATCCTTTCTTGCTATAGTACTTATTCCATCTCGTACTAACAAAGCTACCCCACCACCCTTTCCTTCCTGCCTGTCCTTTCGAAAAGTCACATACCCCTGGATATTTAGTTCCTAGCTTTGATCTCCTTGTAACCACGTCTCCATGATGGCTCTAAGATCATACTCATCAATCTCTATTTGTGCTGTTATTTCATTTATTATGTTCCGAATGCTATGTGCATTTAAGTAAAGAGCCATTAATTTTGCCTTTTTACCAGTTTTTCCCCCTTTGACCCTATTTGTTGCTTTTCTTTTATGTTTGTCCACTCTGTCCCTTCCTGTCACACTCTGGGTATCATTACTGAAATAGCTGCCCTGCAATGCTGCCATGTCCATTTGCTTTGTCAGCCTATGTATCACTTCTCCAGAACCCTCCCCCACTCTATTTAGTTTAAAGCCCTCTCTACAGCCCTAGTTATTCGCTTCACCAGGACACTGGCCCCAGCACGGTTCAAGTGAATCCCGTCCCACCAGAACAGCTCCCTTCTACCCCAGTACTGACGCCAGTGCCCCATGAACTGAAACCCATTCCTCTCACACCAATCTTTGAGCCACACATTTAACTCCTTGATATTATTTACCCTATGCCAGTTTGGCTGTGACTCAAGTAGTAAACCTTGGAGGTTCTGCTTTTTAGTTTAGCTCCTAACTGTTCAAATTCTTTCAGCAGAACCTCCTTTCTAGTCCTATCAATGTCGTTGGTACGAACGTGGACGATGACAACTGGATCCCTCCCCTCCCACTCCAAGTTCCTCTCCAGCGCTGAGATGTCCTTAACCATGGCACTGGGCAGACAACAAAGCTTTCAGGACTCACGCTCATGGCTGCAGAGAACAGTATCTATCCCCCTAATTATACTGTCCCCTACCACTACTACGTTCCTATTTCCTCCCCCCACTTAAATGGCTTCCTGTACTACAGTGCCTTGGTCAGTTCACTCATCCTCCCTGCAGTCCCCGGCCTCGTCCATGCAGCTTTCAAGAACCTCATAGCTGTTGGACAGTTGCAGGGGCTGAGGTTCCTCGAACACTACCACCTGAGCCCCCATACCTGCCTTACCTGCAGTCACACCGTCCTGTCCCTGATCACAGACCAAATTTGAATTACCTAATCTGAGGGATGTGACTGCCTCCTGGAGTAAAGTGTCCAGGTAACTTTCCCCCTCCCTGATATGGCGCAATGCCTACAGCTCGGACTCCAGCTCCTTAACCCTGACCCGAAGTTCCTCGAGCTGCAAACACCTGACACAGATGTGCTCGTTCTGCATCACCTTGGTGTCCAGCAGCTTCCACATGCTGCAGCAGCAACACATCACCAGTCCTGCCATCACTATCGTATTTTGTTCAAATTATTGATTAATTATTCTTGTATCCCCGCTCTTTACACTTTATTATAATTTTTTTATACATACCAGCACTGATCTTATACTTAAGAAGCTATCTATAAGAAAAAGAGAAAAAAAGACTAGAGACCTAAACACAAACTAAAGACCTTAATTTTACTTTAAAGGCTAGAAATACTCACCAACCCTACTCACCAATCAGCTGCTCGTCGTGCTCTTTTCCCTCTCGCGCTCTTTAATGGTCTCTCACTCTTCTCGCACTTTTTCACTGTTGAAGGCCACTCTCCTCTCACTCTCTCATTGTTAAAGATCACTCTTCTCTCAGTCTCTCATTGTTAAAGGACACTCTCCTCTCACTCTCTCACTGTTAAAGGCCACATTCCTCTCACTCTCACTGTTAAAGGTCACTCTCCTCTCACTCTCTCACTGTTGAAGGTCACTCTCCTCTCACTCTCTCACTGTTAAAGGTCACTCTCCTCTCACTCTCTCACTGTTAAAGATCACTCCTCTCACTCTCTCATTGTTAAAGGTCACTCTCCTCTCACTCTCTCACTGTTAAAGGTCACTCTCCTCTCACTCTCTCACTTAAAAGCCACACTCCTCTCACTCTCTCGCTGTTAAAGGTCACTCTCCTCTCACTCTTTCACTGTTAAAAGCCACTCTCTTCTCATACGTTTGCTGTAAATGGCCTGGCTGCTTTTCACAAGCGCTCTCTCTGCAAATGGCCCCACATCACAAGATCTAATGCCCTACTAGCCTCTTTGGCACTTGAGAACCCTGAGAACACGAGCAGTCTGCTTTCAGCACCTGTTACAGTAAATCAGACCGAGCTTCTACATTGCAATGAACAGATGCAGCACAATCTCTGTCAGCTAATACCAGCCAACATAGGAACCTATTCAGCTGAGTGCTTGATATCCTGGACGATGAGTTGCTGGCTGCTCCTCAATGGATCCTTTCTCCGTGGCCCTAAGTTGTCATAATGCAGTCACCAATGGCTGGGTTATCACAGAAAGGAGTCCAGCAGTTGGTGAACCCTGAACCATGGAGCCATTGGGAGGGCTGTGGGTCTTTGCAGCTGTGTGAAGCTAGTCTGAACTGCAGCCCTGATTCAAGGAGGTGGCATCAATCTGAGAACAATAGCAGCTGTTCTGTGTACGGGGGGGAAGTTGATGCCAGCAGGGAGCTCTGGTGTCTGCTGTGGCTTAATGCTCACACTCTTGCCACTGACCCAAAAGGTTGTGTGTTCAAGGCCCACAAACCTGCCAATTTGATGTCAGTTGTGGGGAAGTTATCATGAGAGATAGACATGTATGATCAAAGAGAGTCAGTACAAAGTGGGGGTACCTGGTCCAAGGATTGGTAAATGGTTGTGTGGTATGCAACAGAGAGAAGAAAAAAAGGCTGAGAAAAAGAGACGTGCTATCAAAGCTTTTCATCTTCCACTCAAAGGACAGCTCGCAAGAATATTCCATCAGCAACAGGAACAACAATTTATACTGCAAGAGAAGAGAGTTCTGATTGGTTGGCAAGTGGACTCTGATTGGTGCAGTATAAATTGTTCCCCCATTTCTGTTGGAAAATAATTGCGAACCTGTCCTGATGAGTGCAAGATGAAAAACTTTGGCAGCATGTCTCTTTTTTTCAGCAATACTCAAGCTCTGTACCACCAAGTGACTATTCCCTGATTTATGAGATGTGATATACGGTGTTCCTTGGGGATCTGTAATGGGGCCTGATTTTTTCACCAGGTATATTAATAACCCGTTTGAAGGGATAGACTGTTGTTGTCCTGGTGTCACTAATTTAGGATTGTTTTATTGGTGCTGCTGCTTGTGATGACTACTGTGCCTGGATTACTTCTGATCATTTTGGTTCTTTGGTTTCAGATGATGGTAAATTGTCCTTGGATGAATTTCGGGCCTTTTTCTCTGATGGGACACTCAATGAAGAAGAACTGGAAAATCTCTTTCATACAATAGACTCTGACAGCACCAAGTAAGACAGTCCCTTCCTCGTGCACCTGACTACATCTCTCAGGCCTCTTTGACATGAGGACTCTTAGGCCTTAAGTGTAAAAGCACACAGGATTTAGGCCTGTCACCCACCCTGTTTTTGTATAAACATTTTTAGGCAATCCATTCTGAGAGCAGACTCATGCAGGTGAGATACACAATTGGTTGCAGCTGTTTTCGGGGAGCATGTGGATCGGACCCCAACGGGAATGTCGGAGAATAAGCTAAAATTATACTTTGGGCTTTGGCCCCTTCTCAATAGTTAGGCAGGGCGTTCATGCTAATCACCAATTTAGTGTAGGGAGCCCTAAAATTGGTGGTATGTAAGGACCCCTAATGACCATTTTAAGTGGGTATCTGCTCAATTGACTGTGCCAATATGGCAGCGCCCATTACCCTGGTGCTGATTAGGTTGGGATGAGCAGATTCTCTAGTTACTTCGGAAAGGAAAATTGATAAATACTTGAAAAGGAGAAGAAAATTGCAGCGTTCTGAGGAAGAGTAGGGTAGTGTGATTAATTGGATAGTCCTTCCAAAGAGATGGTACAGATATGATGGGCTGAATGCCCTCCTTCTCTGCCATGTGATTCTAGGAGAAGCTGCTGAAATCGTTTCTGAAGTTTTTAACATTTATATTCTAGTATCTTGTTCCATCAGATACTTAATTGCCTGCCTGTTCTCCCAACCTTTATATATAAAATATAGATTAAACAGTGTGACACAGATTAGCATGACTCCATTTGAGAACTCAATGTAATTAAGCCTGCTCTTAGTATGTATTGTACTCTTCACACTCTGTGTCATTATTCATTCTGCAGGTAGTGCTTAGTTCATAAATTGTGAAAGATTGGGGCCAGATAATACCATTATTCCAGGAATATTCTCTTCTGTGTGCACTGTCCTTTTCTGAAAATTAACAGTAGAAACTCTGTATGGTCGTAATATGGCCAGCAGTTAACCAATAAGTGTCATCCTCCGATTCTTAGACTTTTAGATGAGGCTACATCAGAATCAATGACACTGGCTCCATTCAGTTTTGTGCTGGGCAGCTGAGGAGTGTGTGATTCAGATATAGTAATATGTGATTGACAGCTTAGGGGAATCATTGTACAATTGATAGCTCAGGTGTAGCGCTGTGCTATTGAGAGTACAGATGTAGCATTCTTCATTTGACTGTCCTGATGCAGCACATGTGTGTTTGACAGTTCAGGAGCAACACTGGGTGTGATTGACTGTTCTGGTGTAGCACTATGTGCGGTTGACAATTCAGTTGCAGCAAAGTGTGTGATGGACAGTTCAAGTGTAGCACAGTGCGTGATTGACAATTCAAGCTTGGCACTGTGTGTGATTGACAGCTCAGGTGTAGCACTATGTGTAATTGGCAGCTCAGGTGTAGCACTGTGTGTAATTGACAGCTCAGGTGTAGCACTGTGTGTGATTGACAGTTCAGCTGCATCACTGTGTGTGATTGACAGTTCAGGTGTAGCACTGTGTGTGATTGACATTTCAGTTGCATCACTGTGTGTGATTGACAGTTCAGGTGTAGCACTGTGTGCGATTGACAGTTCAGCTGCATCACTGTGTGTGATTGACAGCTCAAGTGTAGCACAGTGTGTGATTGACAGTTCAGGTGTAGCACTGTGTGTGATTGACAGTTCAGCTGCATCACTGTGTGTGACTGACAGTTCAGGTGTAGCACTGTGTGTGATTGACATTTCAGTTGCAGCACTGTGTGTGATTGGCAGTTCAGGTGCAGCACCGTGTGTGATTGACAGTTGAGGCGTTGCTCTGTGTGTAATTGACATTTCAGGTGTTGCACTGTGTGTATTTGACAGTTCAGGTGCAGCACTGTGTGCGATTGACAGTCCAGCAGTAGCGCTGTGTGTGATTGACAGTTCAGGTGTAGCACTGTGCCTGATTGACAGTTCAGGTGTGGCACTATATGTGATTGACAGTTCAGATGTAGTACAGTTTGTGATTGACAGTTCAGCTGTAGCACTATGTGTGATTTACAGTTCAGGTGTAGCACGGAGTGTGATTGACAGTTTAGGTGTAGCACTGTGCCTGATTGTCAGTTCAGGTGTTGCACTGTGTGTGATTGACATTTCAGGTGTAGCACTGTGTGTTATTGACAGTTCAGGTGTAGCACTGTGCCTGATTGACAGTTCAGGTGTGGCACTATATGTGATTGACAGTTCAGATGTAGCACTGTGTGTGATTTACAGTTCAGGTGTAGCATGGAGTGTGATTGACCATTCAGGTGTAGCACTGTGCCTGATTGACAGTTCAGGTGTTGCACTGTGTGTAATTAACATTTCAAGTGTTGCACTGTGTGTAATTGACAATTCATGTGCAGCATTGTGTGGGATTGACAGTTTAGATGTAGTACTGTGTCTGATTGACAGTTCACATGGAGCACTGTGTGTGATTGACAGTTCAAGTGCAACACTGTGTGTGATTGACAATTCGGATGTGACGCTTTGTGTGATTGACAGTTCAGGTACAGCACTGTGTGTGATTGACTGTTCAGGTGTAGCACTGTGCATGATTGACAGTTCAAGTGTTGCACTGTGTGTGATTTACAGTTCAGTTGCAGCACTGTGTGTGGGCATTAACAGTTCAGGTGTAGTACTGTGTGTGGTTGGCATTTCAGGTGTTGTACGGTGTGTTTGACAGTTCAGGTACTGCACTGTGTGTGATTGACAGTTGTGGTGGTGTACTGTGTGTGATTGTCAGTTTAGATGTAGCACTGTGTGGGACTGAGAGTTCAGGAGTAGCAAAGTGTGTGATTGACAGTTCAGATGCTGCACTGTGCATGATTGACAGTTCAGGTGTTGCACTGTGTGTGATTTACAGTTCAGTTGCAGCACTGTGTGTGGGCATTAACAGTTCAGGTGTAGTACTGTGTGTGGTTGGCATTTCAGGTGTTGTACGGTGTGTTTGACAGTTCAGGTACTGCACTGTGTGTGATTGACAGTTGTGGTGGTGTACTGTGTGTGATTGTCAGTTTAGATGTAGCACTGTGTGGGACTGAGAGTTCAGGAGTAGCACTGTGTGTGATTGCCAGTTCAGGTGAAGCAAAGTGTGTGATTGACAGTTCAGATGCAACACTGCTTGTGAGTGACAGTTGAGGTGTTGCACTATGTGTGATTGACAGTTCAAGTTCAGTGAGTGAGGATGTAATGTGGGCCACTCCACCTCTGGTCTGGGACCACTCCCTGCTGTTGTGAGCCAGCTTGTCCTGCATGAAAACAGACGGAGAGAGTGTGAGCAGGACACATGGCACTGCATGGAATGTTTATGTGCTGAGCGGAGCCATGGACAGGATGAGGAAGCGAGCTCCAGAGGATATGAGCCTGATGGAGATGTGAGGGTGTATGTGAGAGTTAGTGATGTTGTCCCTTGAGGTGTGAGATCCCTGTGGATGTGTGATGGGTTTGTGAGTGTGTGAGTTGAGAGTGATGAGAAGAGTGACTTACTCTGGCGGAGCAGATGAGGCCATTCATCCCTTTCCGGCACTGGGTGGCTGTCCTCTTTTGCAGGACATTGGTGCTGACCACCACTGCCACTGTCTCTCATGCTGGATTGGTGACCTTGCTTGCTGGTCTTCACCTAGAGCAGGGGCAGAGGACTTTAAGACAGGTCTCCACTGCATCCAGTAGGCGCTTGAGGGAGGTGTCACTAAATTTGGGGGCAGCAGGTTTCCTTCCTTTGGCAGCCATCAATTTCCAGCAGCTTCCTATCCCTTGAAAAGTGCTAGCTCTGTGCAGGGGCGGTCTTTAAATATGGCGCTCGGATTACTGAAGGCCTGAGGTGACCGCGGGATGGATGAATCAGAGGACACCCCGCCAGTAACCTGGCGTGTTTCCTGGGAATTAATTATTAATGAGGCAGGCCATGCTGGGAATGGTATGATGTGACATGAAAAGTGCCATTGCAACCGGCGGGTAAAACATCCTTTTTCCTGCCCACTACCGCACTTGGACGATTTTGTCCACTGTCTCCTGGATTAAATGTGACATGAAATTTGATCTCTGATCAGAACCTCTCTGGGTAACCAACACCTGGTGAGAAACTGAATTAACACCTCGATTATTACCATTTCAGGACTTTTTTGCTTAAGAGCATTGCCTCTGGGAATCAGGTAGACAAATCCATGATGGCCATAAGATAATGATACTCCATTTTGGTTTTGCATCGGAGACCCACACAATGCAGAAGAATGCCACCAAGTGGTTCATTAAAGTAGGTATGGGGATTGGTGGAGCTGATTTAATCGATGTCTAGGGCTGTCCAACCAGTTGACATGTGTGACGTGTTTTGTAGAATTCAACCCCACCTCCATGCAACTCTGGCCAATAAAAAGTGCCTCATTATTTTAGCCTGAGTCTTTCTTATTTCTAACTGGCCTGCCGTCGGAATCTCATGGGCAATTCTTAACATTTCCCTGTGGTAACCAGGAGGGATTACAATTTGATCGGCTACTGTCCATTCTTCATCTGCTGCTCCCTGAAGAGGCCTCCACCTCCTCATCAAGATGTCATTTTTTAGGTAATAGCATTCAGGGACCCTTTCTGATTCTTCCTCAGAATACTTCATCTGAGGCAATCCCCCGCAAACCAGGGACTGACAGCTGGGCTTCAATCAATGAAAATCAGCCAAATAATTAGCTTCACTATTTTCAGGGTATTTAACCTTATTCAAATTCCGGAAAAAAGTCCTGCCTAGCCGACCACCTGAACTAGTCTCCCCCTCAATAGATCCTGCTTTTTGTTTTCTTTATTCTTTTCATGGGATGTGGGCACCATTGGCAAGGCCAGCATTTGCTGCCCATCCCTAATTGCCTTTGAACTGAGTGGCTTGCTCGGCCATTTCAGAGGCAGCCACATTGCTGTGGGTCTGGCGTCACATGTAGGCCAGACCAGGTAAGGACAGCAAATTTCCTTCCCTAAAAGACATTAGCAAACCAGGTGGGTTTTTACAACAATTGTTAATAGTTTAATGGTCACCATTACTGAAATTAGCACTGAATTCCTGATTTTATTAATTGAGTTTAAATTCCACCAGTTGTTGTGCTGCGATTTGAGCCTGTGTCCCCTATGGTATTAGCCTGGGCCTCTAGATTACTAGTCTCGTGACATTACCACTATGCCACCACCTCCCCCCATCCTATCAAACTTTATGAGCCTAAGCCTTAGTTACCACACAATCTGAGAACAACCTAGGATGTTCCTGGAAACAATTCCTACAGTAACAACTCCGTTTACGAAGTCACATTGGAAATTAACTTCACGCAAGTGAACAGGCTCATAACTCCTAATGAATATCCTCTATCAATACTTTTTTCTTTCCTTGAAACATCTGGACGACAAATCATATCAACCACCATCAAACGCTGAACTGCCCCAGTACCTCTTGAAATATTAATGTCTTTATTTGTTTTGTTGGAGGATTAAGGAAACACTTCTCCCTTAGAGACAAAATGTTTGTAATCTCCAGTAACCTGAATCACTTCACCAGTACCCAGGGAAGAATCCCCTTGACTATCCTAAGCCATCTCTATCATTGTAATACGTTCTGTAGGAACACTTTGCAATTGTACTATTGCTACTGTTTTAACACGCACCTCCTTTACTGGTACAGTCTTTTCAGATGACTCCTTAGGCATCTCTATTACTGCCACTGATATAACTTTTAGCTTCCAACAGTTTGCTTTTACATGCTCCATCTTATCGCAATGAAAGCATGCTGGTTTCTTTACATCACTTCGAAACTTCTATACTATCATTTTTATTGACCAGAACAGCTCCTGCCTTCTTTCCACAGCCAGAATCTTTTCCATTCTATTCTTCAAATTTCCCTGTGGGTTTACAAATGGAGATCTAATGCCTCCTAGCTGCCTATGTTACATATTATCTCCATCTGCCAGAACTGCAGCTTCTATTATTTTAGAAATCTTGTGCTCTTCCGGGTGTGACTTAATAGTTATTTGGGATGCTGTTTCTAAATTCTTCCATTCTTATTAACTCCTTCACATTCTTAAAGGTTTCCTCTAGCTTCATTGACCAAAAACACCAGTCAAACAACATTTCTTTCTCCCTGGTAAATTCTACAAATGTTTGTTTCTGTCTTTTCTTGAAAGCCTGAAATTTTAATTGATACGCTTAGCGGACAAACTCATAAGTATTAAGTACTGCAGTTATAGCTGTCTGATAATTTGAGGATTATTCATTTAAAAGACTTGAAAAAAACATCCATTGCTTTTCCCAGCAAGAATTCTTGTAAAATAAGAGTCCAAGTGTCCTTTGGCTATCTTAGCTTTGTAACCACTTACTCAAATGAGACAAAATATCTTTCAACTCAGTCCACGGTGAGTTTAGGCACCAGATGAACATACTTTGTTAAATTAAAACTTGGAGTTGGACTCGACTCATCATACCAACTATTAACTTCTTTTCTAAGTGCTTCTTTGCCAGTTCATCCTCTGATTTTTTTTCTCTCTTTGAATGTCTTTTTTCCATTCTCTTTCCGCCTTTGCTAACAACTGATCTGGAATTTAATTTCAAGTTTCCGCATATCTCTCTCTTCTTTTACTTCGAGCTGCTTAATTTCTTTTTCCATTTCAAGTGGCTTCCCTTGCAGTTGAATCCTAGCTAACGCAAGTTGTGCTGTATTTGGGTTGGGCTTCTCTTCAAATTCCAAATGCCGTGCTATTGCACCAATTCATTCTGCATTTTTAGCTCCTGCTTTTAACTCTATCTTCAGCTTTTCTGCTAATGCTATTAATGTAACCGCTGTTAATTATTACAAATCACTCAGAGATATATCTTCCATTTCAAGAAAAGGCTCAGCAATTGTAAACACTATTCTGCTCTCCAATAGGTGCAGTAAAATTCACTGTGAAATCCTGTCAGCTTAAATTTCAGCAAATCACTGCACCGTATCCATCTGTGAATTCAAAATCCCACAAGAAGCCCACAATTTTGTTATGATCTTGGTAGAGAATGGTAACTTTGGGGAGAATTTTTCCTATGGTGGGCGGGAGCGGGCAGCACCAGGAGTGGAGCCGATCGCCGTGGATGAGGTTTCCTGAAAAACGTGAAGGCCGCTTGGGCTCTTCACCTGCCCAACAACCTGAAGGTTGGCCGGGTAGCATTGTAACAACTGTAATTACTTTTTAAATGACTTTAATAGGCTGTTGACAGTTCAGCAGGCGCACAGCCGCCTCCGGCGCGCACCCGCCGAACGAAATATCAAAATGATGCGCAATGAGGTCGGGACGCATGCCCGACGTCCTCGCGCGTCATTTTATGCATCGGCGGGCCATCCCCGCACACCGCTGGCAATATTCTGCCCCTTTTTTTTTAGAAAAGTAGAAATCTGAAATCTCAGTTATTTGCTAAAAGCATGAAGCCATTGATTCATGGTTTAAAATAGAATAATTTTTACTATATAACCGTCAAAAAAGCTAACTATCTTAGCTAACCATCCATACTTTAAAACCCAGAATCAACATGAATCACACATGAATTCACAGGCAAATTTTTGTCGATTATGGCAGATTAAATGGGAGGTATAATTAAGACAATTCTTGCGAATTGCCTCAGTGGTCCAGTCAGCACATATGTCATCAAACTCCATCACAAAGTTTTTCAAAACTCTGTCTTCTTCACAAAGAATTTCAGCTCCTCTCCTCCTAGGATTTAATCTGATTCCCAACTGACAGCAGCGCACAACCAATCCGCGTTCCATGGGCACAGTCTTCACCACAGCTCAGGAGTAGTACTCTGTGTGATTGACAGTTCACTGTGTGATTGACAGCTCAATTGTTGTAGTTTGTGATTAACTGCTCAGTTGTAACACGCTGGGTAGTTGAGAGTTCAGATGTAGCACAATGTGATTGACAGTTCAGGCCTAGCAGTCAATGTGATTGACAATACTAGTGTAGCGCTGTGTGTGAGTGACAATCTTGGTGTAAGACTGTGTGAGTGATAGTTCGGATGTAGTAGTCTGAGTGATTGACAGTACTAGTGTAGCACTGTGTGCGATTGACAGTTCTGGTGTAAGACTGTGTGTGAATGATGGTTCAGCTATAGTATTGTGTGTGACTGACAGTACAGGTATAGTATTGTGTGCAAATGACAGTTCAGGTACATTACTGTGTATAATTGACAGTTCAGGTGCAGCATTTTGTGTGATCGAAAGATGTGGCAGTGTGTTCCTGATTCACAATTCAGGTGTAGCACTGTGTGTGATTGACAGTTCAGTTGTTGCAGTTTGTGTGACTGACAGTTCAGGACTAACACTCAATGCACTTGAGAGTTCAGCTGTGCAGCTGTGCGTGACTGACAATTCAGGTTAGCACCCTGAGTGGTTGAGAATTCAAGTGTAGCACTGCATGTGAATTACAGTTCTGATGTAGCATGGTGTATGATTTTAATTTCAGTTGTAGCAATTGAGTGATTAACTGTTCTGGTGTAACACTGTCTGTTATAATTCAGTTGTTGCACTCTCTGTCTTTGACAGTTCAGTGTAGCACTGTGTGTGATTGACAGTTCAGGTGTACCACTGTGTGTGATTTACCATCAGATGTAGCACTGTCTGCAACTAACAGTTTAAGTGCAGCACTGTATGTGATTGACCATTTTGGCACATTACCATGTATAATCGACAGTTTGGCTGTAACACTTGGGGTGTTTGACAGTTCAGGTGTAGCACTCTGTGTGATAGGCAGTTCAGTTGCAGCACTGTGTGTGATTGACAGTTCAGGTGTAGCACAGTGTGTGATTGACAGTTCAGGTGTTGCACTATGTGTGATTGGCAATTTATCTGTTTCAGTTTGATTGATTGACATTTCAGGTGTAGCACTATGTGTGATTGGCAGTTCATTTGTTACAGTTTGTGTGATTGACAGTTTAGGTGTAGCACTGTGTGGGATTTACAGTTAAAGTGTAGCACTGTCTGCAATTAACAGTTCAGGTGTAGCACTGTATGTGATTGACCATTTTGGTGTATTGCCATGTATAATCGACATTTCGGTTGTAACACTTAGGGTGTTTGACAGTTTAGGTGGAACACTCTGTGTAATTGGCAGTTCAGATGCAGCACTGTGTGTGATTGGCAGTTCAGGTGTAGCACTGTATGTGATTGACCATTTTGGTGTATTGCCATGTATAATCGACATTTCGGCTGTAACACTTGGGGTGCTTTACAGTTCAGGTGTAGCACTGTGTGTGATTGGCAGTTCAGGTGTAACACTGTGTGTGATTGGCAGTTCAGATGTAGCCCTGTGTGGGATTGACATTTCAGATGTCGCACTGTGCATGATTGACAGTTTAGGTGTAGCACTGTGTGTGATTGGCAGTTCAGGTGCAACACTGTGTGTGATTGGCAGTTCAGATGTAGCCCTGTGTGGGATTGACAGTTCGGATGCAGCGCTGTGTGGGATTGACACTTCGCGTGTTGCACTGTGCATGATTGACAGTTCAGGTGTAGCACTGTGTGTGATTGACAGTTCAACTGTAGCCCTATGTGATTGACAATTCAGATGTAGCACTGTGTGGGATTGACAGTTCAGATGCAGCACTGTTTGGGATTGACACTTTGGGTGTAGCACTGTGTGTGATTGACAGTTCAGGTGTAGCACTATGTGGGATTGACAGTTCAGGTGTGGCGCTGTGTGTTATTGACTGTTCAGGTGTAGCAGTGTGTGCGCTGTAGCAGTGTGTGCGCTTTACTGTTCAGATGTAGCACTGTGTGATTGACAGTTCAGGTATAGCTCTGTGTGTTATTGACCGTTCAGATGTAGCACTGTGTGTGTGATCGATATCCAGATGTAGCAGTGCGTGTGACTGATTGTTCACTTGTAGCACTCTGCATGTTTGAGAGTTCATGTCTAGCACTGTTTGTGGCCAATTAATGGCCCCTTAAGGGCATCTTCTCGCCAACACTGGTATTCTACCAGCAGCAGGTGGGGCCCATGCCATGTGGTAAGGATGCTAGTTAAACCCCCACTTACCCCACCCCAGGCCACCCGATAGCCCTCCTGCCTCTCCGTACCTCATTGGGTGCTGTCTGTTTGGCAGTGATGAGCTTGCCCCACTTATCTTTACTCCGAGTCTCCAGCGATGTCCCTGGTTGGAGACTGACTGCTGTCCGAGAGGTGGCCTACTCTTCCCATTCCGGCTCTGGGACTGAAGAGATATTCACCCTCTGATTGGCTGGTAGCTCTTGGGGGTGGGGCATCCTCCTTCAAACTCTTTCGAGTTATCAACAGTCACAGATTGCAACTCTTTTCGATTACAATCACAGTTCTTGGTTTCCGGGAGTGGGACATGAACCCACAACCCTCTGATTCAAAGGCGAGGGTGCTATGAACTGAGCCACAGCTGACACAGTGAACTAATTGCCTGACCAATACAAATTTGCCATGTGCTTCCAAAACCAGCAAGGGCAGGCTTGCCTTGACTTTCCAGCCGGTGGGCAGGGCCACTGCCTGTCCATCAAACCCTGGTCATGATCTCATGGCTTCATGGCCTGTGGGTTGGTATCCAGATCCATTAGCACTAGGTTCTCACAATGACGTGTCTTGAAGCTTTGTCAATGTGAGTTCCTTCCTCCTGCATAGAAGTGTCACCTCATTTAACTCCATGTCTTAATTAATAGCTTTTATCATCTGGATCATTGGTTAGTGATCAATAGTGGGAACTCTGGCTGATTGCTAGCCTCCCCCACCCCTGCCAGCCTCCTCCCCTCTAGCCCAGGCTGCTGAAGCCAACTGTGGAATTCTTGAGGTTAATTAATTCAGCAAAAACATGAATCTGGGAGCTTCCTCATATGTACAGCTCATTTAAACACTGCCTTTCGCCACACAGTGAACTTCATGTAAGATGCTTAAAGGGGTAATACCGCTTTGCATAGATGGTACTGAGGTGCCAGGCCATGGCTTAGTGGGTAGCTCTCCTGTCTGAGTCAGAAGCTTCTGGGTTTATAGTTCCACTCTAGAGACTTGAGCATATAATCTAAACTGATACTTCCAATGGCAGTACAGGGAGAGCAAGGCAGTAAACTGAGGCCTCACCTTTTACCCTCTCAGGTTCCATCGGTTCCATTGAAGTATTTCACCCATTTCTTGATACCATGTGGAGTGAATCGAATTGGCTGAAGACTGGCATCTGTGATGCTGGGAACCAGCATGTTTCGATCAAGGCTGTAATGAGCCTGGCAGAGCCCAAACTGAGCATTGGTGAGCAGATTATTGCTGCGTAAGTGCAGCTTGATAGAATTGCCGATGACACCTTCCATCAGTTTGCTGACAATTGAGAGAAGACTGATGGGGTGGTAATTGGCTGGATTGGATTTGTCCTGTCTCTTTGTGGACAGGACATACCTGGGCAGTTTTCCTCATTGTCAGGTAGATGTGCTGTGTGGCCGCAGTGGAACAGCTTGAGTGGAGACAAGTCTTCAGTAACATAACCTTTTCTGCATCATGTTCAGCCCTGTCTTGATCTCTGGTGGAGTGAATTGAATTGGCTGAAAACTGATTTCTTTGATGCTGGGAACCTCTGGAGGAGGCTGAGATGGACCTCCACATCTGGCTGAAGATGATTGTAACTGCTTTAAACATGTTATTTGCACTGATGTGTTGGGTTTCATCTTCATTGAGGAAGGGGATTTTGTGGACTTCCTCTTCCAGTTAGTTGTCTAATTGCCCACCACCACATACTGTTTGAACACAACCATGACAGCACTTCACCTATTCGCTAAGAAACACTTTTGGACATATGGAGTTAGTTGAAGACGGTATTTAATTGCAAGTATCTGAGTGCTCTCAGCCTCCATGGCAGTTATATATTACCATCCATCATGGCCCAATCGTCCGTGTGCTCAAGCCTCTCACTCCTGAGGTCTAGCATCACAATTCAGTCCTGATACCAAGCCAGAATAATGTATTTCAGAGCTCTGAAACTTATCCACCCCTGACATCCCTGAGCCAAGACCATCTGAGTCCACGACTGGCTGGAGATCATGGCAGTGAGTTCCTCCAATTCCCACCGATGCTGCAGTGTGAATGTTGGAATCAGCAATCACACCACCCACGTCCTATTAGTTCTCATGTGCTTTACGTGACTGCAGCTGCTCTGAGCTACTTCTGTGCTGTGCCCAGTATGCATCCTGCGAGCAGCCTGAACCCAGACCCAAACCCACTGTCACATCAAGTTAACACGCTGGGCATTCACACCGCAATCCCAGTTCAGCTTGGACTCTGGTTATGAGGGTTATTCTGCATGGAATAACTTTGAGGTGTTCAGCATCGCTCCATATGCCATGCCTTTTTGGAATGAAAATACACAAAATTTAGGACAATAGAGTTTTACAAATGTCCCCATTGATTGAAAAGGGGGCTTGGCTGAGACATGTTGATATGGCAGTGTTGAGGGAGCTTTACCTTGTATTGAACCCAGTGTTTGATGGGGACAGTGCAGAGGGAGATTTAATCTGTATCTAACCCCATGCTGTACCTGTCCTGGGAGTGTTTGATGGGACAGTGTAGAGGGAGTTTTACTCTGTATCTAACCCCATGCTGTACCTGCACTGGGAGTGTTTGATGGGACAGTGTAGAGGGAGTTTTACTCTGTATCTAACCCCGTGCTGTACCTGCACTGGGAGTGTTTGATGGGACAGTGTAGAGGGAGCTTTATCTGTATCTAACCCCGTGCTGTACCTGCCCTGTGAGTGTTTGATGGGGACAGTGTAGAGGGAACTTTACTCTGTATCTAACCGCGTGCTGTACCTGCCCTGGGATTGGACAGTCTCAATCTGACTGCAACTTTCCTTATCCCTTCCCAGCCTCTCTCTGTCTGTATCTCCTAACCTTGACCCAGTCTCTCTCCCTCTTCCACTTTCTCGTTCGCTCTCTGACTGTATTCCTGAGTGTGCTGAATCTTTTTTTTCTCTGATCAAATTATGTCACATTACTCTGAAAGCTCATGATTTAGTCAAGGTTTAATATCACTGTCCTACCAATGGGCATTTAATTGAAATCCCTGTACATTAGGCATGAAGCTGGTTCTCATCCTGAAAGTTGCTCTGCGAGTTACGTTTGGATTTATGAATTCATAGATCCAAACTGAAATGCTCTGTTTTGTTTGTAAATTCAGTTTACTGCTCTCTATCGCTCTCTACATCTCTTTCTCCTTTCAGCACGGCCTGACTGATTAATAGTTAAACAATGCAGATAAGTGGAACTGTACCAATGAAATAAGAAACAAATGGACTCGGGTCAGTTGTCACTTTTACCCAATTTTAATCTTTAGTATCTTCTGGAAGATCTTCCCCAAGGAAGAAAGGCTTGCATTTTTATAGCATCTTTCACATTCTCAGAAGTGCTCCAGAGCCAATGAAGGACCTGTAGTCACTGTTGTAATGTTAGATATGAGGCAGCCTATTTTGGGCATGACAAGATCCCGCAAAGACCTATAGTATTATGCCCTGATAACCTGTTTTAGTGATGTTGATTGAGGGATAAATATTGACCAGATCATTTGGCGAACCCCAATTGCTTGTCCACAAAATAGTGCCCAGAGATATTTTACTTCTACTTGAGAGGAAAGTCTAATATGGCTTAATATGTCAACCAAAAGACAGCACATCTGACAGTTCAGCACCCCCTCAGTACTGCACAGGGAATGTCACCTGGCTTCTGTGCTGAAGACACTGTAATGGAACTTGAGGCCACAAGCGTCTGATTCCCTGATGTGAGAATGTTTGGCAGTCGGATCAAGGATCCGGGGAGGCCACATTCTAAAAGGTAAGGTTTTATTTCGTTATTTATCCTGCATTGGAGCTAGAAGGAACAGGGGTTCTGCCCTGCTTTCTTGCCAAATCCACAGGCCACTGTCGCTCAACAATTGTTTTTCCCCTCTTGAGGTCTCATAATGACCTGGGACTGTGCTAGGGCTTCCTCTCGCTCTATGATGGCTACCATCAGCTCGTTGGTTGGATCTGGTGGACAAATGTGCTGTGGTCCTGCCCAGGCTCACATCATGATTCAGGCTTGATTCAAGTTTTAGGTCTTGATAGTTTAAACAGAATGGTGCACCTCCACATTCTCTTAGTTGTGATAAATAGTTCACTGCCTGTCAGATCCAGGGACCCTTGAAGTTCTACTTTAAAACCCAGGATGATTTTTCTTTTGGTACAGCAACCTATTGCTTAAAATAGCACTGTTGCTATGGTAACAACTTGAAAGGCACTGTACATATTTATACATTGAGGTGGATGGCTGTGGAGCCGTTACCAATTTGGCCTGTTTTATAAGCTGGTTGAACTTTGGCCTTTTTCCTACAGAATTCAAATGAAGATTGCATAAAGGGGCAAGGATTAGGAATTAGGAAAAGAATCGCTTGTTGGTGATTGACTGTAATCTTTCACTTTTGGTGTTTGAGTCAAAAACCAGGCTCTGATATTCGGTAGCATTGATCTGAGATTACTTGTCAGTCTGTCGTTCTATGAAGTAATTAAGTGTCTTTCTCTCTCCTTGTCTGTTTTTCTGTCTGTCTTCTATCTTCTTTTCTGTTTGCTGCAGTCATGTGGACACCAAGGAGCTCTGTGGTAAGTCGGGGAATCTTGCCTTCTTTTCCACTGCTTTGCTAGCAGCCTTAACAAGTCTGCTGGGCCACAGTCTGGTGCTGGGGCACTTTGTTGGGTGTTAGTCACCGTGTGTGTCCATGGGGGTTAATTTATTGCCAGGCACCAAAGTTGTTGCTGTCCAGGTGTGAGGTGTGTCTCTCACGCTGTCACAGGGAATGGCTAAGTCTGGTCATCATCCTTTTTTCCCTCTTTCTCCTTTCAGCCAAATGTTTTCCCCTGTTTCTTGCCTCTTTCCAATGCTGACCTGGTTCCAATAGAGGGGATCCATGACAGCTGAGGCTGCTGGGGTTGCCACAGCACCATAGCAATTGCCTTCTCGAGCTTCCCGGCCAGAGGAAGCTGGGTGAAATGTTGGAAGAGGAGATGCCAGCTTGCGGGTGGTTGCATTAGGGAATGGCACGCGGTTTACATGTGCCAATCTAGCTGAGCGGAAATGCCACCATTGCCATTTCTTTGAACTGCATTTAGTGCATCGCTGAATTGGAACTGATTAATACACAGCTCAGCCAATTGCAGCTCAGTATTGAGCTACACAAGGTGCCACATTCAATCTCCAGCCCATGCTGGGTGAACTAATGAATTTGGCACTGAGCTTCCACAACTGGCCTCAGAGTCAGAGAGGCAACAAGAGAAGGGCTTAGTATTCAGAGCTGTGCCTGTTGAGGGTGGAAGCTCCCTCTTATCACTTACTCTCTCCACTATTTTCTCTCTCACCTGCAATCCTGCAACACTGAAGGGGAACTGCTAAATTGGAGAGTTGGAATCTGCCCAGAAGTGAGGTTCAGAAGCTTCATTATTTAAATTTTGCTCTGCAGTCCTTTTTAAAAAAATCCATTTTGTGGAATGATTTGAGAAATTGTCTCTCTTACATCCTGCTCAGGTGATCGAATGGCACAAAAATGAGAGATTGTGCTTACTGTAGAAACAGCCACAAGATAACAAGCAACCTGTTCTGGGAATTGCATTGACTCTTACATTTGTGGTCAAGCTGTTTTTGTATGTTTACAGTACAGAAACAGCCTATTTGTTTTTACGCTCCTTTCAACTTCCATAACCCTATCAACATCCTTCTCATCCACTCTCCCTCAGGCACTTTCCTAGCTTCCTTTTAAATGATTCTGTGCTGTACGCTTCAGTAATTCCTTCTGATGACAAGTTCCACGTTTTTAACGCTCCCTGGGTCAAGAAGTTCCTCCTGAATTCCCTATTGGACTTATCAGTGACTATTTGATATTTATGGCTCCTAGTTCTATTCACGTTTGCAAGTCCCTATGTTACTAAAGCCCTTTCAAAATTTGGTAATCCTCTATCAAGTCACCCCTCAGCCATCACTTTTTGAGAGAAAAGAGCCCCAGCCTGTTCAGTCTTTCCTGATGGTTATAGTCTCCCAGTCCTGGTATCATCCCAGGAAATCCTTTGTGCTCCCTTGCAGTTCTTTTCCTAATCCAGAAACCAGAGCTGTTCAGTCCACCAAAGGTTTGATATAAATTTACAGGCCTCACTCACCTGCTACCAACAACTCAATACTTCCAGTTAAAAGTAAAAGCTGCCAGTAAAATTTCACTAAACCCAGTGACCAGTTCAGTGTTAACATTACAATGTAACGTGCCTAATCGCACTCATCCCACATTTACACTCATCACTACGTGGAGAATAGAAGCAGGGCTCGAACTGGATCCTCTCTGTGTCTACTCCTATCTGTGATAACGAGGGTCTCTTACTCACCGGCCCCTACGCCCCCTTACTCACCCACCCCACTCCCCCCTTACTGACCCCCACTCCCTTACACACCGGCCCCTACGCCCCCTTACTCACCCACCCCACTCCCCCCTTACTCACTGACACCCACTCCCTTACACACCGGCCCCTACGCCCCCTTACTCACCCACCCCACTCCCCCCTTACTCACTGACCCCCACTCCCTTACACACCGACGCCCACTTACCCCTACTCACCCACCCCACTCCCCCCTTACTGACCCCCACTCCCTTACACACCGGCCCCTACGTCCCCTTACTCACCCACCCCACTCCCCCCTTACTGACCCCCACTCCCTTACACACCGGCCCCTATGTCCCCTTACTCACCCACCCCACTCCCCCTTACTGACCCCCACTCCCTTACACACCGGCCCCCTACGTCCCCTTACTCACCCACCCCACTCCCCCTTACTGACCCCCACTCCCTTACACACCGGCCCCCTACGTCCCCTTACTCACCCACCCCACTCCCCCCTTACTGACCCCCACTCCCTTACACACCGGCCCCCTACGTCCCCTTACTCACCCACCCCACTCCCTTACACACCGGCCCCCTACGTCCCCTTACTCACCCACCCCACTCCCCCCTTACTTACTGATCCCCACTCCCTTACACACCGGCCCCTACGTCCCCTTACACACCGGCCCCCACGCCCCCCTTACTCACCCACCCCACTCCTCCCTTACTGACCCCCACTCCCTTACTCACCGACGCCCACTTACCCCTACTCACCCATCCCAATCCCCCCTTACTGACCCCCACTCCCTTACACACCGGCCCCCACGCCCCCCCTTACTCACCTACCCCACTCCCCCCTTACTGACCCCCACTCCCTTACACGCCAGCCCTCACTCCCCCTTACTCACCCACCCCACTCCTCCCTTACTGACCCCCACTCCCTTACACACCAGCCCCCATGCCCCCCTTACTCACCCACCTCACTACCCCCTTACTGACTCCCATTCCCTTACTCACCCACCCCACTCCCCCTTACCCACTGACCCCCACTCCCTTACTCACCGGCCCCCATGGCCCCCTTACTCACCCACCCAACCCACCCCTTACTGACCCCCACTCCCTTGCACACCGGCCCCCACACCCCCCCTTACTCACCCACCCCACTCCTCCCTTACTGACCCCCACTCCCTTACTTACCGGCCCCCACATCCCCCTTACTCACTGACCCCCACTCCCTTACTCACCGACGCCCACTTACCCCTACTCACCCACCCCACTCCCCCATTAGTAACTGACTCCCACTACCCCCCTTACTCACTGACCCCCATTTCCCTCCTTACTCACCGACCCCTACTCCCTTACTCACCAACTCCCACTCCCTTCGTCAGCGACCCCACCTCCCCTTACTCACCGACCCCCAACCCCCACCTTACTCACCAACCTCTGCCTAACCCTATGCCCCTTACTGACTGACCTCCACCACCCGTAACTGACCCTCTTTACAGATCCCATGCCCCTACTGAACCCCACCTTGCTTTATTGACCCTCACCCCTTACAGACCCCTCCACCCCTTGCTGACCCTACACCGCCCCTTATTCACTCACTGAGCACAAACACAACTGACAGTGTTCACAGTGAAGCTCACGGACAGGAACCCACATCCTGTCCTCTTCTCATCGAAGACTTTCTGGCAATTTAGCCTTGCTTTTTGGTTCACACATACTCAATGATGTATCGCAGGATGGAGATAGCACAGGGTGACTGTGAAGGAAAGGAAGTGAGTGACAGAGTGTGCTCCAGAGAGAGAGAAGGAGTACATATACCGTAAACTGAGAGAGTGATAGAACACTAAGAGGGAGTGAGGCACACATTACCGAGTGAGAATGGGACACAGTACTGAGTATGATCGAGTGCAATGTAAATGTTAGTACCCCATGCTGCTTGCCATGGCCCTGTTGGTATTGCCGAGTGGAATTGTAGAAGGTTCACTCCTAAGGCTGGGATGTTTAATTTTGTCTGGGGCCTAGCTAGGAGCTGCACAGCCTGCACTTTGGTTGCCGCCAGCCTACGTGCCAGTTCGCTGCCACAATCCGCACCCTGAGCCATTTTCAATGAGGGCGGCTCAGTGTTGGATTAGCTGCCCACTGCTTCCCAGCCGGCTACCGATTCAAGGCAATCACTGAGAATTATGAGGCCTAATAAGGTCCTGTTGCCAGACGGGGGAGAGTCGTGGTGGATGGGGATTGTTTGGGCCTCTGTTCAAGGAAGAACATCCACCACTACTCTTCTCCGTCTGGCTGAACTTGTTCTCACACTGAACAATTTCTCCTTTAACTCCTCTCACTTCCTCCAAATAAAAGGTGTGGCTATGGGTACCCGCATGGGCCCCAGCTATGCCTGTCTCTTTATGGGGTATGTGGAACATTCCTTGTTCCAGTCCTACTCCGGCCCCCTCCCACAAGTCTTTCTCCGGTACATCGATGATTACTTCGGTACGGCTTCATGCTCTCGTCGGGACCTGGAAAAATTTATTAATTTTGCTTCCAATCTCCACCCCTCCATCATTTTCACATGGTCCATCTCTGACACTTCCCTTCCCTTCCTTGACCTCTCTGTCTCAATTTCTGATGATAGACTGTCCACCAATATCCATTACAAGCCTATCGACTCCCACAGCTACCTCGACTACAGCTCCTCACACCCCGCTTCCTGTAAGGACTCCATCCCATTCTCTCAGTTCCTTCACCTCCGTCGCATCTGTTCTGATGATGCTACCTTCAAAAACAGTTCCTCTGACATGTCCTCCTTCTTCCTTAACCGAGGTTTTCCACCCACGGTCGTTGACAGGGCCCTCATCCGTGTCCGACCCATCTCCCACGCATCCGCCCTCATGCCTTCTCCTCCCTCCCAGAACCATGATAGGGTCCCCCTTGTCCTCACTTATCACCCCACCAGCCTCTGCATTCAAAGGTTCATCCTCTGCCGTTTCCGCCAACTCCAGCATGATGCCACCACCAAACACATCTTCCCTTCACCACCCCCTGGCGGCATTCCGTAGGGATCGTTCCCTCCGGGACACCCTGGTCCACTCCTCCATCACCCCCTACTCCTCAACCCCCACCTATGGCACCTCCCCATGCCCACGCAGAAGATGCAACACTTGCCCCTTCACTTCCTCTCTCCTCACCGTCCAAGGGCCCAAACACTCCTTTCAAGTGAAGCAGCATTTCACTTGCATTTCCCCTAACTTAGTCTACTGCACTCGTTGCTCCCAATGTGGTCTCCTCTACATTGGAGAGACTAAACACAAACTGGGCGACCGCTTTGCAGAACACCTGCGGTCTGTCTGCAAGAAAGACCCAAACCTCCCTGTCGCTTGCCATTTTAACACTCCACCCTGCTCTCTTGCCCACATGTCTGTCCTTGGCTTGCTGCATTGTTCCACTGAAGCCCAACGCAAACTGGAGGAACAGCACCTCATCTACCGACTAGGCACTTTACAGCCTTCCGGGCTGAATATTGAATTCAACAGCTTTAGATCTTAAACTCCCTCCCCCATCCCCACCCCCTTCCCGTTTCTTCCCCCTCCCTTTTGTTTTTTCCAATAATTTATATAGATTTTTCTTTTCCCACCTATTTCCATTATTTTTAAATCTATAACTGTAATACCTTGTCAATCTTTCCACCCCACCCCCACTAGAGCTGTACCTTGAGTGTCCTGCCATCCATTCTTAATTAGCACATTTTCTTAGATAATATCACCACCTTCAACACCTCTTTGTTCCTTTTGTCTATGACATCTTTTGATTATCTGCTCCTATCACTGCTTGCTTGTCCCTACAACCACCCCCCCACCAACTTCCCTCCCCCCACACACGCCCCCCCCCCCCCCCCCCCCCCCGCCATCCCCCACCTTAAACCAGCTTATATTTCACCCCTCTCCTAACTTTACTCAGTTCTGCTGAAGGGTCATGACGACTCGAAACGTCAACTGTTTTCTTCTCCGCCGATGCTGCCAGACCTGCTGAGTTTTTCCAGGTAATTCTGTTTTTGTTTTGGATTTCCAGCATCCGCAGTAGTTTCTTGTTTTTATCCCTCCATCATCATGGCTGGGCAGCTGTGGCCATTTTAAATCTTTAAAAAACTCACCTCTTCTTCAGAGGGTATCCTCTCCCTCTCCCTCTCTCCCTCCATTAAGAATCTGTGTCTCTTCCTCAGCAAAGCTGCCAATGTGTCAGTGCTGGATAGCCTCCTGTTGACCCTCCAGCCTTGGGAGCCCACCCACCGACCTTAACTGAGCCCACTTCCTGCCATTAACTGACCTGGCCCTTTAAAAATCTGGCTGGGTGTGTCTGGAACTTGCTTTGTGTGGTCAGGGCCTGGAATTGAAAATCCTGCCCTAAACCTGTGCTCTGTTAGCTGATCCCAGTCATAGCAATGGTCAGGAGATACATTGGCATCAGTGATCATGGTAGATTGAAGGGGCAATCAGCTGAGATTCCCATCCCTGATGCCAGTTCCAGTCACCCCTGTGAGAAAGCATCTGTATGTGAGCAGAGAATTGAATCCCCTCACCCACTGAAGTCCCCATACTGTCATCAAAACAGAAAACTCTGGAAAGACTCAGCAGTTCTGGCAGCGTCTGTGGAGAGAGAAGCAGAGTTAACATTTTTCGTCAGAAGTCCACATTGTCAAATATCTTGTTGATGCCTCATTTTCCAGACTGACACACCTGTGTTCCTATGGGTGAGGTGTCATGGGGGTTGGCGAGGTGCCAGCAACATTGGTGGAACTGTGTCCCAGTGGGAGTCAGTGTCCTTTGGGAATGATGAAGACTGTAAGAACTCTGCCTATGAAGGTGTGACGATTGGTCATGGAAGGAAGGGCTTGGGTGGAGGTCAAAGCCACTTTCATTACTCGAATGTAGGTCAGACCAATAATAACCCACGTTCTGCTCTTCCTCTCTCTAGATTACTTTGCCTCCCACATGGGAGATTATGAGGATGTTCTTGCCTGCTTGGAGACTCTGAACCTTTCGATTCTGAAAGCTATGGACTACACCAAGAAGGTGAGTCTCACAGGGTGATCCAGCACTGGGGAGTGGTCCCATAGCTGGGGGTCAAGAGTCAGTGTCTGATTGTATTTGCTCATGGTAGCTGTAATCCAGCATCTTGCTGTGACACATTTAAGGACAAGTCCATCACCCTGGATCGTGACCCCTCTCCTGATTAAAAAAAAAATAGAAAAATGAAAAATGAAATGGGTGGAAATAGTGACTTTTTCTGTTTTGTCTCTCTTTCTCTCATCCTCTGATTCTCTCTCTCTCTCTCTCTCTCTCGTTTTCTCTCTCTCATTCTCTCCCTCTCTCTTCTTGTTCTCTTATTGTTTCCTCTCTCTCGTTTTCTCTCTCATTCTCTGTTCTAGTGCTCTCTCTAGTACTCGTTCTCTCTCTCTCAATCTCCCTCATTCCCTCTCTCTCATTCTCTCTCTCGTTCTTGGTTCTTATTCTCTCTCTCTTTCTTGTACTTGTTCTCTCTCTCTCTCTTGTTCTCTCCCATTCTCTTTCTCTCTGTTTCTCTTGCTGACTGGAGTTACTATCTGATTGAGAACCAACACTGTCTCGTTTATTTGTGAACAGTCATTCTGGCTCATTCCCCTGGAAATGTAGGAAGTGCTATTGGATAAAAGGTCTCACTGAAGCAAAAACCTAGGCCACAGTGGGGACCAGAAACACAATGGGGCCTTCTGTGTGGGTTTTCAAAGATGAGACTTTAAAGTTAATCTTTTAATGTAACTCCCTGCCTCAGTGCTGTCCAATTGAAAGGGCTGATAGCCAATTTCTCTTTGTTAGTCATGAAAACACTATAAACCTGGTGGAACAGCCACGAGAGAGCTGAAGATTGATCAGCAACACACATTCTCAGTCTAGTCAGGGAGTTTATCTGATGCCTGCTGATCGGATCCTGGCCTTGTGTTATATTTTGATGTTTTGATATTTGAGGGTGAATATTCCTCAACTTACACCAACCAAAAAATGACCGTTCCTATTGAAGCATTACCATAGCACCACTGGAGTCTTAGTAACCCTGAGTGTTTCCACTGTACGTTATCTGGCACTCCATAGAGAGGGGAGACTCTCAAATGGAAATCCATCATCCCAAGGCGGTGTCATTCACTGTCCCGTTTACACGCCAAAGCACACACTTTTTTGTTGATGGGGGGGTGGGGGGCAGTTGCTCAGGCTCCCCAAGCTCATGGCTGGCAGTGGTGATTTCTCTTCCTCCTCCCACCCCTGTGCTGACAGGATGGGTGGGCATTGGTGTCAGGTAGGAGATTGGCATTCCAGCCTCCCCTGGTGACTGGGAGAGTGAATGCTCCGTGCTAAAGAGCCTTTTGCTGGTTGATTGACAATTAATCAGCAGAATTCTGCTGGGATGGTTTGGAGACATCGTGATTTATGCAAAATGAGAGCAGAGAGTGCAGAAATCTGCAGCTGGTTAGTCACTAACTGCAAAGAGAGACAGATTTGTTAATGTTGAGGCTCAGTCTCTCAGGCTGTCATCCCTATTGTTCTGTGCTAATGTCAGTGAGCATTCACAATCTTCAGCTAGGAATCTGCACATTAATGAGCTGCAAAAAAGGAAGAAAAATCCCCTGGGAACAACAGATGACTTCAAACGCCGGCAAAGTTTGCAGCATGTATTCAGTTGATTTATGTCTGAATGTCTTGTCAATTAGAGTGAGGCTGAGTGAGAGGAACATGATCAATGCGTGAATACCTGAGCCCTTGTCTCATTGTAACTTATAACTGGACATTCGACACTCGAAGGAGAGCTGCTGAGTGAGGGGGAGTTGTGTTGAGTGATTAAGTTGCGCTGATTGAGGGTGAGTGTGTCTGATGAGGGAGATTTTCTTGCCACATTCATTCACTCTGAGAGTTTGGATTATGGGGCAATCATAAAATGAACAATGATATTCATATTTCATCATCTCTAGGACAAAGACAGCCTGAAGGGATAGTAGTTCAATCTTACTTCCCTCCAACGTACTCAGCCTCTGATTAATGTGTTAATAAGATCCTAGAGAGAAAGTAAATTCATTAGAACTAGTTCATTACTCGTAATTTTGTTAGTGGGCACCACTGAGTAAATTAATCCCAGTGCTCCAGCTAATGCTGAGTTGACCTGAATACATTGTCTCCCTGCCCGGCCTTAAAGGGCATCACTCCTGTAATATTATTCAGACAATATTATCAGTCTTTCAGGCCGGACATTAATTGAGACCCCTGTGCCCTCTCAGCTGGTTGTAAAGGATCCCATGGTAATATTTTGAAGAAGAGCAGGGGAGTTCTTCTCGATATACAAGCCAAAAGTTATCCCTCAATCAACATCGCTGCAACAGATTATATTCTCATCATGATGTTGCTGTTCATGGTTCACAAAATATCACTGTTTTTCCTACATTCGAGCAGTGACTACACTTTAAAAGTATGTAATTGGCTGGAAAGTGCCTTGGCACATCCTGAGGTGCATGCAGTTGTTCACCTTCCTTTGTCCACATTGGAGAACCACAGCACATTGAAAATGTAACAATTAATGCTGGACTTCTGTAGGCCCTGTCAATGCAGCTGAAATGTGGAAGGATCCCAGTTCAAATTGCACCACCCAGTTTGAGTGGAATGTTTGGGAATTTTGCAGGATTTGTGATTCCAGTTCAGTGGGATCCACTGCATTTTTTCCAGAGCTGCTGTTTTGGTTGGGATCTTATCTACTGGACTTTCCATGGCAGATAGTTTGTCCTTGAATACAGTAGCCTAGAAGATTATAATGGCAAATTGGAGCCCTGGGCTCCCAGTTTAAACCACCCAAAGGCTGCATATAGGATTATTGAGCATTGTGACTCAACATTAGCACACCATCATCTACATAGCAAACATTAACATCACCATCAACATGGTGAACACCAACATCACCATCAACATAGTGAACATGAAGACCATGTTACCAGCATATATGTTACCAAGACATTGTTTCACGGTTTGAAAATGACATGAAACTCCAAAACAGTGAGGAGGATAGTATTAAACCGCAGAAGGTGATAGACAGTTTGGTGGAATGGAAGGATGCATGGCTGATGAAACTTAAAGCAGGGATGTGTGATGTGATGCATTTTGTAATGAAGAATGAAGAGAGGCAACATAAACTGAATGGTACAATTTTAAAGGGATGCATTGAAAGAGAGACCTGAGTGCTTACATACACAAATCTTTGATGGTGGTTGGACAAGGCGATAAGGCTGTTAAAAAGGCTTTATCACTATAGGACAAAAGCAAGGATGTTCTGCTTAAACGTTCTAAACCACTGGTTAGGTTTTGCCTGGAATATTGTGTCCAATTCCAGACAGTGTTGTGTGACGTGGCAGATGATGTGTGCCAGGTGGACCAAATCCATGAGGGAAACCTGGTTGCGCTATCACAACAGTTTTGCAATTTGTATTTATTACAAGATGTGTGCACTGAATTCAGAAGTAATAAGTTCACCAAGATTTTTAGAGATTTTAAAAATTAAATTGAAATATTTATTATCAAAATAAAAGAGTTCAAGCACATACATAAGACTATAATTATGACTATAATAGCTCCTAAAATTCCTAATTAACCTGGCTCCCAGTTACACTCCCTTAAAGGCAACGGTCCAAAAATAGATTTTAGATTTAAAACAACTCAGCAAGTTAACACAATATTCTGGACAGTTGAATTCCAAATGGCTTTTCCCCAGCTTCAGTTTCGTTAGACAGCAGACTTATGCACAAATGCTGGAGGCTTATTATTAAGGCTATTTCACACACTCCTGTTAGATCTTACATGGCCTTCTGACACATAACCTTTCATTCTCCTTTACATAAGTTTCTCTATTTCTAATATGTAATTTCTATTGTTCCATATGTTTTTGAAACTGTATCTTCCTCATAACGTAAAAACTTTCATGGGGCCAATATTGTCAGTAACCTTTGGGAAAAAATAAGCACATTCCTTAGCCTTGCTTATCTGGCAAGTTGTACCAGAATAAGATTCCTTTGAAATCAAGATTTCCCTTAATTTATCTAAATATGCAAATTCCCTTCACATTCTAAGCCAGCATCCATGTTTACTCATTAGCATGTCAAGCACCTAGCTTCTTTTGATGATTTCAAACTTACAGTCTACTTGATTTCCAAATGTAATTAAATCACACACAGACCCAATGATACTTACTCCCATAAACCTACTTCACAATAAACCAGAAAAATATTATGAGAATTATGATACTTCCAATTTAGGAAGGAGGTCAAGGCCTTTGGGAATGTGCATGGATTTTCTGGAACAGTTCCAGGGATGAGGGACTTCAGTTATTTGGAGCGACTGGAGATGCTGGGGCTATTCATGTTTGTGCAGAGCAAGTTAAGGGGAGATTTAATTGAGGTGTTCAAAATCATGAGGGCTTCTGGTAGAGTAAGTGGGGGAAGTGATTCTAGTGCAGCAAGGTCTGCAGTGACCAGAGAACACAGATTTGATAAGGTCCTGCAGTGTAAGCTCATAGATTTTCTGAAATCAGGGAACCAGTAGCAGAGTGGATGGTAATTTGACTAAAGAACAGAAAACAGAGAGTTACTCAGGATGGCAAATAGGTGGGAGGATCAGTGCTAGGATCACATGTTCACCATTCAACTCAGGAATCAGAAGTATAATTTCAAAGTTTGCAGTCGGCACTAAATTGAGGGGTGTATAGTTAATACTGAGGAAGCCTACGACAATACCAGAGGATGTGAACAAACTTGCAGAATGGACACATAAATAGCAAATGAGTTTCAATATAGAAATGGGTGAGTTTTTAAAAAATTCATTCACGGGATGTGGGCTTCACTGGCTGGACCAGCATGTGCTGCCTATCCCTAGTTGCCCTTCAGAAGGTGGTCGTGAGCCGCCTTCTTGAACCGCTGCAGTCCATGTGCTGTAGGTACACCCACAGTGCTGTTAGGAAGGGAGTTCCAGGATTTTGGCCCAGTGACAGTGAAGGAACAGTGATATATTTCCAAGTCAGGATGGTGAGTGACTTGGAGGGGAATTTCCAGGGGGTGGTATTCGCATCTATCGGCTGCCCTTGTTCTTCTAGATGGTAGTGGCCATGGGTTTGGAAGGTGCTGTTGAAGGAGTCTTGGTGAGTTTCTGCAGTTCATCTTGTAGATGGTACACACTGCTGCCACTGTGCATCGGTGGTGGAGGGAGTAGATGTTGAAAGTGGTGGATGGGGTGTCAATCAAGTCGGCTGCAATCAAGTGGGGCTGCTTTGTCCTGGACAGTGTCAAACTTCTTTAATGTTGTGGGAGCTGCACTCATCCAGGCAAGTGGGGAGTATTCCATCACACTCCTGACTTGTGCCTTGTAGATGGCGGACAGGCTTTTGGGAGTCAGGAGGTGAGTTACTCTCCGCAGGATTCTGGGTCTCTGAGCTGCTCTTAGTGGTGGTGCATTTCAGTCAGAAGAATAAGGAATTCAGATACTCCTTGGAAAATAGGAACATAGGAACAGGAATAGGCCATTCGGCCCATTGAGCCTGCTCCGCCATTTATTTAAATAATGGCTGATCATCTACCTCAATGCCACTTTCCCGCACTATCTCCATATCCCTTGATGTCATTAATCTCCAGAAATCTGTCGCTTTCTGTCTTGAACATGCTCAATGAATAAGCTTCAACAGCCCTCTAGGGTGGAGAATTCCAAAGATTCACTACCCTCTGAGTGAAGAAATTCCTCCTCATCTCAGTCTTAAATGGCCTGCCCCTTATTCTGAGATGATGTCCCCTGATTTTAGACTCACCAGCCAGGGGAAACATCTCATCCATATCCAGCCTGTCATGCCTGGTAAGAATTTTGTAAGGTTCAATGAGGTCACCCCTCACCCTCCAAAACTCTCGGGAATAACAGACCCAGTCTCCTCAATCTCTCCTCATAAAACAATCTTGTCATCACAGGGATAAATCTGGTGAATCTCTGTCGCACTTCCTCTATGGCAAGTACATTCTTCCATAGAACCATAGAACCATAGAAAAGTTATAGCATAGAAGGAGGCCATTCATCCCATCTTGTCTATACTAGCCCGAGGACACCCAGGTGACCTTTCTAATCCCACCTTCCTGCACCCGGCCCATAGCCCTGCAGCTTACAGCACTTAAGGTGCAGATCCAGGTACTTTTTAAAAGAGTTTAGAGTTTCTGCCTCTACCACCAACTTGGGCAGCGAATTCCAGACACCCACTACTCTCTGCGTAAAAAAGTTCTTCCTCATGTCCCCCCTACAACTTCTATCACTTATTTTGAATCGATGTCCACTGGTTCTAGAATTCTCCACCAAGGGAAACAATTTTATCCTGTCCACTCTATCTATTCCCCTCATAATTTTGTACACCTCAATCAAGTCACCTCCTTAGATAAAGGAACCAAAACTGCACAGTACTCCAGGTGAGGTCTCATCAAGGCTTTATATAACTGCAGCAAGACATCCTTATTACTGTACTCAAATCCCCTCACGAAGAAGGCCAACATATCATTTGTCTTCCCAATTGCTTGCTGCACCTGCATGCTAGCTTTTAGTGATTCATGAACAAGGACACTGAGGTCCCTGTGGACACTAACACTTCCCAACCTTTCACCATTTAAGAAATATTCTGTCTTTCTGTTTTTTCTACCAAAGTGAACAACTTGACACTTATTCACATTATATTCCATCTGCTACGTTCTAGCCCATTCATTTAGCCAGTCTTAAGTCCTCTTGAAGCCTCCTCGTATCCTCCTCACAACTTACATTCCCATCCAGTTTGGGGTCATCAGCAAATTTGGAAATGTTACAATTAGTCCCCACATCCAAACCATTTATATAGATTGAGAACAGCTGTGGCCCTAGCATTGATCCTTGCGGTACCTCACTAGTAACAGCCTGCCATCCTGAGAATGATCCGTTTATTCCTACTCTCTGCTTTCTGTCTGTTAACCAATTCTCAATCCATACTAGTACATTTCCCCCAGTCCCATGCAGTCTAATTTTATTTGCCTAAGCGAGAGTTTCAGTGGGGTAGAGGAGGGGAGGGGATCCACGTGTGCACACACATGAAATCAGGAGCAGTAGTGACCCAGGTTAAAAAGGCTGTAAAAAAGCCGTCAAAGTACAGGGCTTCATTTCTATAGAAAAAAAATTGAAAAGCAGGGAAATTATGTTAAACTTCATTACATCACACTTGAGCTCTATGAGCAGTTCTGGTCACCGTATCATAAAAAGGATGTGGAAATGTTGGAGAAGATACCAAATAAAGGAATGATAGCAGGACTGAGAGGTGTATATATTGGGAAAGATTGAAGAGGGTGGGCTCTCTGACTGAGGGCTGACCTGATGGCAGTCTTTAGGATTATGGGAGGGTTTGATAAGGTTGACATAGTGGAAAAGTTTTCACCTGGCGGGGACACTAGAATAGGAGCCAGGAATAGAAGCTAGACGCTCATAAATCTGACAGGAATTCAAGAGAAACTTCTTCATCCAGAGAGCGGTTAGAATGTGGCACTTACTACTACAAGGAATGGTTGAAGTGAATAACATAGATGTATTTAAGGCAAAGTCAGGTAAACAAATAAGGGAGAAAGAGGTAGAAGTTTATACAGTTAGGGTTAGAAGATGAGAGATAGGAGGCTCATGTGGAGCATAAAAACCAGCATGGACCAGTTGGGTTAAACAGCCTGTTTCTGTGCAGTACTTTCTATATCATTCTATGTAATCTAAAATATTTGACAAAAGAACCATAGGAGAGATGTGGAGGACTTCCTTTACACAGACTCTTGTTAAGATCTGAAATGCACAACATGAAACAGTGGTGGAGGCAAACCCAATAGCAACTTTCAAAGGGGAATTAGATAAATCCATAAACGGGATCAAAATTTCAGGGAAATGGGAAAGAGTAGGGGAGTGGGATTACCAGAGAGCAGGCACAGTGTACGATGACTGATTCTGTAATTGGATAATGTAATTACATAATAACACAGTTGTGTGTGGGAAGCAGCAGCTATAATTGTTACAGATTATTACGGGATATTTGGTCTTTCACTGATTGAGGATGGATTGGCAGGGATTTCAGCTCCCCAGGCTGATAGGGTGTGTGTTAAATGCTGTAGGAAACTCAGCCCAGCCTGCTCCATGATTGTCAAATTTCAAGGGCAGAATTTTACAGCCCCGTCACAGTGGGGGGCGAGGCTTAAATGCAGTGAGTTGTTCAAAAGTCCATTGACTTTGGCAGGATCATAAAATCCTGCCGGTGTAAAATTCCACCTCCAGTTTTATTGGAGTGGGTTGGGGATATGGTGAATAACCTGCTTGTGAGATGGGTCAATAATTCTGATGTTAAAGGGGTTACATGCCTCAAGTTTCAGCAGCCATTTAAAGTTAATGACTGTGGGTCAGGTTTCCAGCCATGACCTGGTAGACATGGTAGCTAAAGGGAGGTAGGATCTGCTGGGCCCAGCAGTGCAGAGCTTTTCCAGCACTGCTTGTGGTCCAGGAGTAAACACGCAGCTCCCCTCCGCATCCTGATCAATATTGTAAAGATTGATATCATACCAAGTATTTCTTTGCCGATTGGTTGTAAACAGGTTATTACACTAAATCTGTTCCCTCATTGAGTGCGGATGTAGTCAGATTAGGGGAAGAAGGATGATGATTTTCATGCTCAGTGAACTGGAGACGTGTTATTTTTATGCCATTGTATCACCTTTGGATGAGATTTAAGTGAATTTGGCTTCAGAGATGGAAGGAACTGGATTGTGACTGTCCCAAAATCACTTCACAATGTGAACAGGGTTGTGACTGTCTGAAAGTCACTTCACAATGTGAACTGGGTTGTGACTGTCCGAAAGTCACTTCACAATGTGAACTGGGTTGTGACTGTCCGAAAGTCACTTCGCATTATGAACTGGGTTGTGACTGTCGCGAAGCCACTTCACATGTGAACTGGGTTGTGACTGTCCCAAAGTCACTTCACAATGTGAAGCGGGTAGTGCCTGTCCCAAAGCCACTTCACAATGTGAACTGGGTTGTGACTGTCCCAAAGTAACTTCACAATGTGAACCGGGTTGTGACTGTCCCAAAGCCACTTCAAAATGTGAACCGGGTTGTGACTGTCCCAAAGCCACTTCACATTGTGAACTGGGTTGTGACTGTCGCGAAGCCACTTCACATTGTGAACTGGGTTGTGACTGTCCTGAAGCTACTTCACATTGTGAACTGGGTTGTGACTGTCGCGAAGCCACATCATATTGTGAACTGGGTTGTGACTGTCCCAAAGTTATTTCACATTGTGAACTGGGTTGTGACTGTCGCGAAGCCACTTCACATTGTGAACTGGGTTGTGACTGTCACAAAGTCGCTTCACAATGTGAACTGGGTTGTGACTGTCCCAAAGTCACTTCACATTGCGAACTGGGTTCTGACTGTCGTGAAGCCACTTCACATTGTGAACTGGGTTGTGACTGTCCTGAAGCCACTTCACATTGTGAACTGGGTTGTGACTGTCCTGAGGCCACTTCACATTGTGAACTGGGTTGTGACTGTCCTGAGGCCACTTCACATTGTGAACTGGGTTATGACTGTCCTGAGGCCACTTCACATTGGGAACTGGGTTGTGACTGTCCCAAAGTCACTTCGCATTGTGAACTGGGTTGTTACTGTCCCGAAGTCACTTCACGTTGTGAACTGGGTTGTGACTGTCCCAAAGTCACTTCACATTGTGAACTGCGTTGTGACTGTCCCAAAGCCATTTCACATTGTGAGCTGGGTTGTGACTGTCCCAAAGTCATTTCACATTGTGAACTGGGTTGCGCCTGTTCCAAAGCCACTTCACATTGTGAACTGGGTTGTGACTGTCCTGAAGCCACTTCACAATGTGAACTGGGTTGTGACTGTCCCAAAGTCATTTCACATCGTGAATTGGGTTGTGACTGTCCTGAAGCCACTTCACAATGTGAACTGGGTTGTGACTGTTCCAAAGTCATTTCACATTGTGAACTGGGTTGTGACTGTCCTGAAGCCACTTCACATTGTGAGCTGGGTTGTGACTATCCCAAAGTCATTTCACATTATGAACTCGGTTGTGACTGTCCCAAAGCCATTTCACATTGTGAACTGGGCTGTGACTGTCCCAGAGTCATTTCACATTGTGAACTGGGCTGTGACTATCCCAAAGTCATTTCACATTGTGAACTGCATTGTGAATGTCCCAAAGTCACTTCACATTGTGAACTGGGTTGTGACTGTCCCAAAACCGCTTCACAATGTGAACGGCGCTGTGAATGTCCCAAAGTCACTTCATATTGAGAACTGGATTGTGACTTGTTATCACCGAGCATTTAGTAACACAGACTTATTTAAAAACTTCAGTGGGAAACTTTAAACAACTGTCATAACCTATAATTTTACGTGTTATGTTTGCGATGTGACTCAAAATTCAGGAATCAGTCCATCAGTTCTAGAGGTTTTACTTGAAACTAAATAAAATATTTTTATTAATTTGCACATGTTAAAATATATACACACATGGCTACAAATTGCTAGTATCGTAATTTTTAACAAATTCCCAAACTAATCTCCATTAAGGCAACAGCAACCCATATACTTTACCAGACACCGGGCAAAGCATTTTCACCTTACGGATACAAATTGAGGTTCTTTTCACTTTGGTTCCTGTGGAGACAGTTGGAGGTTTACACCTGCTTTTGATCTCACATTGCCTCTGCTCTACACACACAAAACTGCTGAAGTTATGTCAACCACCGCTCATTGAATGTAAATTCTCATTGTATCACCAACCTCTGAACTAAACATCTCTAACAATAAAACCCCTTTCATAGCACCAATTTTATTAGTAATATAAACATTGCTTGGTAGCTGCTAGATTGGTGTCAGTTTTCACACCACTTCTTGAATGCTCTATTCAAAAAATGCAGATGCACTCTATCTCTCTTACATCTCAAAACTAGTACACATCAAAGCACCCAGACTAGCTGGCTTTAATCCAATTAAACACAGACTAAACCTCGATTTTAAAAGAAAAATATTTTCCAATAATATTATATACATTAATAGCTTCATGACAGACTGTACCAAAGCCACTTCACAATGTGAACCGGGTTGTGACTGTCCCGAAGCCACTTCACAATGTGAACTGGTTTGTGACTGTCCCAAAGCCACTTCACATTGTGAATCTGGTTTGTGACTGTCCTGAGGCCACTTCACAATGTGAATCTGGTTTGTGACTGTCCTGAGGCCACTTCACAATGTGAATCTGGTTTGTGACTGTCCTGAGGCCACTTCACAATGTGAATCTGGTTTGTGACTGTCCCGAAGCCACTTCACAATGTGAATCTGGTTTGTGACTGTCCCAAAGCTACTTCACATTTTGAACTGGTTTGTGACTGTCCCAAAGCCACTTCACAATGTGAATCTGGTTTGTGACTGTCCTGAGGCCACTTCACAATGTGAATCTGGTTTGTGACTGTCCTGAGGTCACTTCACAATGTGAATCTGGTTTGTGACTGTCCCAAAGCTACTTCACATTTTGAACTGGTTTGTGACTGTCCCAAAGTCACTGGAGGGCATTGGGAGAGAAATGGCTGTCAGGTTTGCTTTCAGAATTACGCACAGACATTGAACGTAGGGGTTTTAAATGTGGGGAAGCAGGAATTAAACACTGATAACTCGCATACCATTGCAGCTATTAAGGAGATGGCTACATCCCTGATGATCTGACTGCTTTGCTGGATTCGGAGCCACTCACCAATGTATTTATTTGATCATGGGATGTGCATGCCGCCGGTAAGGCCATCATTTATTGTCCATTGCCGTGGGGAGTTGATGATGGCTCCTTTTCGTGCTGTTGCAATCCATGTCGGCAATGTGGTCACACAATGCTGTTTGGTACAGACTTCCAGGATTTGGACCCAGTGATGATGAGGGAATGGTGGTGTACTTTGGGATGGTGTATGACTAGGAGGAGAGGCTGGATGTGTTGGTGAAATCCCTGTGACATTGCTGCTGTTCCCTCTTGGTGACAGAGGTCGAATCTACGTCGATTGGAAGGTCCCAGGTTCATGAATTAGTCTGAATTGAGTGAGCTTCACCAGGGCAGTGTTTAAGTGTCACCCTTGATCTCAGCATCCTTGACCAGGAACTGAACTAGATCAAGCTGTGGTTTGTGCTTCTGTTTGCTATTCAATGAATCTTTACTGCAAAACATATGTGGACTGTTGGAGGGGGAGGCCATGAGTGGACACTGCTGTGATGCCCTCTACGGTTCAATAACCTACTACCTCTTCAGTAGTATGAAGAATTGTGGTTGGAGATAGTGGTGGATGGTATCCAGTGCACCTAGAAGTGTACCCTGGCAAGGCTCAGCATCTACAGGGAGGGGGTGGAGAGAAACTTGAACCAAAGAGAGAAGCTTCTTTCCCTGTGACTGATAGATTAATGAGGCAGACTGTCTGATTCCATGAACTGTGGCTCGGTTTATGATGGAGGTCATTCTCTTCACATTAAATATTCTTTCTGTTCCCCGTGTAAGTTGCTCCCTTCACTTAGTACTGTCAGAGTAGATTAGTCCTGCTGAGGAACTGCCACAATTAACTAATGCAGTCAGCTCAGCTTTCAATCATTTGCTTCATTTTGGCATCTGGGTGGCCTCAGCATTTCAAGCAGACACAATCCACTCATTACCGACAGATGTTGTGTGTGACAAAAAGATCTGCCCAGAAACCATTGAACCCTTTCAGAGCAAGGGAAATTTCCCAGGAGCAGCTGGAGTGTAGAAAAGAGGAGGGAGGAAGGGAAGGGCAAGGAAGATCCTACTCTGGGCACCAACCATTTAATATACGCCCCACTGAATAGAAACTCAACTCTTCATATTTACGCAGTAAGTAACCCTTGCCCTGCCAAATATTACCCTTGGAAAATTTGTAGAGACAGATAAGAGGAGGGGAGGTGAGAAATTCTTTTAAAATGGTCATGCAATTGCTTTTAAAGATAAATTCCCTCATCAGATGTAAGCAGAAATAGCCAGGAAGTATGATATGAGGGGGTGGTAATAATAATGAGGAAAATGAACCAAATCTATGTTTGATGTTCTGCACAAGTTACCAGCTTCCCGACTGCTTCATGTGTGTGGAAACGGTGCACCAGGGAAGTCAGAAATCTGATTATTAATGATATTGGATCATCAGATCAAGGGAGCCCCCTGTACTGAATGTGAGGAGATGTGAGTGTCATTCTCTCAGGGCTGAGCCGAATGTACTGAAGTGCAGCAAAGGAGCATCTGTGTGAGAATTATCAAACAGATTAGTCAAAACAGAAAGCTCTGCATTTATACAGCTTCTTTCACAACCTCAGGACGACCCGAAGCACTTTACAGCCAAATAAATACTTTTAAAGTGCAGTTACGATTAGTAATGTAGGAAACGTGACAGTATGTTTGTGCACAGCAGGATCCCACAAACAGGACCTTGGGCCAAACTTCCTGTTCTTCTTCAGATAGCACCATGGGATCATTTACTTCCACCCAGGAGGTCAAGCTTGGTTTAATGTGTCAAAGCCAGTACCTCTGACAATGTAGCACCCTTTCAGCATGCGCTGGAATGTCAGCCTAGCTTTCAAACTCCTGCTCCTGAAGTGGGACTGGAACCCACAATCTACTGTTTTGATAGGTAACAGTGCAATCACTGAATCACAGCACACAGCCAACACCATGAAAGATGTCAAAGAGGGCAATGCTGCCTGATGACCTTCTGACTTGTTTGAAGAAGTAACGTCTCTAAGTGAGCAGTCGGATATCAACTGGAGCCTTTGATGAAGTTCTTCATCAGAAGCTGCTGCTAAAAGTGAATTGGCTGACGGAAAGGAAACAGTGGGAAGTTATTAATGAAGTGATGGCAAGCGGGGGAGGGAAGAACCGATGGAGTGCCACAGGGTTTGTTGCTGTTCTCCTTACTGTACCTAGTTGATGTTAATGTCTCCAATATAATTCCAACGTGAACTGGAGAAGGGTGGAGATGAGAGTAAAGCAATGGGACTGTTGGGATGCATGAAGCAGTTTCTAGAAAAGGAGTTGGTGTAAATCTGCATTGCCCAAAAGGAAAAACCAGCAAAACTTGTAAACGAAGGGTACCAGTAAAATTTGTCCGAAATGGTCTTCTATACCTTAAAATGGAACACTAGTATTACTGATGCCAGTATTACAGATTTTTCCTGGGATTTAGGAACATAGGAATGGTGAGTAGCTGGTTCTGCAGTAACAGAGTAAACAGGATGGACAGCAGCCCTGGCTTCCTTTCTTTTTGAAGACCTTCAGAAGCTTGACGCATCCTGAGACACTTTTCAATGTGATGTTGAAATATCCACCGCTGGGGAAATCTTGCAGGCAGAAGATATCCTCGGCTTTAAACCCATAGCACTCAAACAGCACCCGCTTAACGAAATAGGTCCAGTCCACTCGTGTGCCTTCATCCGAGGTGAACTTCCAGGTGGTGGTGTTCCCATCTATCAGCTGTCCTTGTCTTTCTAGGTGGTAGTGTTCGTGTGTTTGGAAGGTGTTGTCTAAGGAGCGTTGGTGAGTTTCTGCAGTGCATCTTGTAGATGGTACACACTGCTGCTACTGTGCATCAATGGTGGAGGACGTGAATGTTTGTGGCTGTGATGCCAATCAAGCGGCTGCTTTGTCCTGGATGGTGTCGACCTTCTTGAGTGTTGTTGGAGCTGCACTCGTCCAGGCAAGTGGGGAATATTCCATCACACTCCTGACTTTGTGCCTAGTAGATGGTGGACAGGCTTTGGGGAGTCAGGAGGTGAGTTACTCATCGCACAATTCCTAGCCTCTGACCTTCTCTTGTAGCCACAGTATTTATATGGCTAGTCCAGTTCAGTTTCTGGTCAATGGGAACCCCCAGGATGTTGATAGTGGGGGAATTCAGCGATGGTAATGCCATTGAACATCAAGGGGTGACGGTTGGATTCTCTCTTGTTGGCTATAGTCATTGCCTGGCACTTGTGCGACACGAATGTTACTTGCCACTTGTCAGCCCAAACCTGGATATTGTCCAGGTCTTGTTGCATTTGGACATGGACTGCTTCAGTATCTGAGGAGTCACGAATGGCGCTGAACATTGTGCAATCATCAGCGAACATCCCCACTTCTGACCTTATGATGGAAGGAAGGTTAATGATGAAGCAGCTGAAGATGGTTGGGCCGAGGACACTACCCTCAGGAACTCCTGCAGTGATGCCCTGGAGCTGAGATGACTGACCCCCAACAACCACAACCATATTCCTTTGTACAAGATATGACTCCAACCAGCAGAGAGCTTTCCCCCTGATCCCCATTGTCTCCAGGTTGCCAGGTCTTCTTGATGCCACACTCGGTCAAATACCCTTGATGTCAAGGGCAGTCACTCTCACCTCACCTCCGGAGTTCAGCTCTTTTGTCCATGTTTGAACCAAGGCTGTAATGAGGTCAGGAGCTGAGTGGCCCTGGCGGAACCCAAACTGGGCGAGCAGGTTATTGCTAAGCAAGTGCCGCTTGATAGCACTGTTGATGACCCCCTTCCATCACTTTACTGATGATCGAGAGTAGACCAAAGGGGCGGTGATTGGCGTTGTTCTGCTTTTTATGTACAGGACATACCTGGGCAATTTTCCACATAGCCGGGTAGATGCCAATGTTGTAGCTGTACTGGAACAGCTTGGCTAGGGGCGCGGCAAGTTCTGGAGCACAAGCCTTCAGTACTATTGCCAGAATATTGTCAGGGCCCATAGCCTTTGCAGTACCCAGCTTCTTCAGCCATTTCTTGATATCATGTGGATGAATCAAATCGGCTGAAGACTGGCATTTGTGATGCTGGGGACCTCTGGAGGAGGCCAAGATGGATCATCCATTCGGCACTTTTGGCTGAAGATTGTAGCAAATGCTTCAGCCTTACCTTTTGCACTGATGTGCTGGGCTCCTCCATCATTGAGGATGAGGATATTAGTGGAGCCTCCTCCAGTGAGCTGTTTAATTTTCCACCACCATTCATGACTGGATGTGGCAGGACTTAGATCTGATATGTTGATTGTGGGATCACTTAGCTCTGTCTATCACTTGCTGCTTATGCTGTTCGGCACACAAGTAGTCCTGTGTGATAGCTTCACCAGGTTGACAGCTCATTTTTAGGTATTCCTGCTGCTGCTCCTGGCATGCCCTCCTGCAAGCTTCATTGAACCAGGGTTGATCCCCTGGCTTGATGGTAATGGTAGAGTGGGGGATATGCCAGGCCATGAGGATATAGATTGTGTTCGAGTACAATTCTGCTGTTGCTGATGGCCCACAGCACCTCATGTATGCCCAGCCTTGAGTTGCTAGATCTGCTCGAAATCTATCCCATTTAGCATGATGGAGGGTATCCTCAATGTGAGGGCAGAACTTCATCTCCACAATGGCTGTGCAGTGGTCACTCCTACCGCTACTGTCATGGACAGATGCATCTGAAGCATTGGTTGGTGAGGATGAGGTCAAGTATGTTTTTCCCTCTTGTTGGTTCTCACCACTTGCCACAAACCCAGTCTAGCAGCTGTGTCATTTCGGACTCGGCCAGCTCGGTCAGTAGTGGTGCTCCCGAGCCACTCTTGGTGATGGACATTGAAGTCCCCCACCGGAGTACATTCTGCACCCTTGCCACCCTCAGTGCTTCCTCCAAGTGGTGTTCAACATGGAGGAGCACTGATTCATCAGCTGAGGGAGGGCGGGACATGGTAATCAGCAGGAGGTTTCCTTGCCCATGTTTGGCCAGTCTCATGGGTCCAGAGTCAATGTTTGAGGACTCCCATGGCAACTCCCTCCCGACTATACCACTGTGCCTGTGGACCATTTCAAAGTCAACCCACATTGCTGTGGGTCTGGAGTCATATGTAGGGCAGACCAGGTAAGGATGACACATTTCCTTCCGTAAAGGGAATTAGTGAACCAGCTGGGTTGTTACAACAATCGACAATGGTCGCTAGACTTTTAATTCCAGAACTTTATTGAATTCAAATTGCACCATCTGCCATAGTGGGATTCGAACCCAGGTCCCCAGAGAATTACCCAGGGTTTCGGGATTATTAATACCACTCTGCCATCGCCTCTCTACAAATGAAGATGTGGTTGGACTGCACAGTGCCCTGGTCAAGCCACACACTGAGGCCGGGGTTTTATGGCTCTGTTGTGTCTGGACTCACCACGGGAGATTGGCTAGGGGCACGGCAGACAAAAGCCCATTGATTTTCAGCGGGACCAGACGATCCTGGCGGTGGGCGGGGCTGGAAAATCCTGCCCTCAATATTGTGTGTCTGCTTTAGTCAGCAAGACACAAAGGGAAGATTCAAACCCCGGGGGTGATGCAAACAAAAGTCACAAGGCTGACCCCTAGCATCATGGGACTGAGTATCTAGCTGGAATGGATACTGGGACTGTTTAGTCTTAGGAGGGAGAGACTGAAAGCATCTTGTGAAAATGGGGAAGATAAACGTAATCCAGATCAATAGGTGAAAGTATGCTGAGATCCTGAACAAGGTTGTATGGATATAAAAATAGGAAAGGAAAGATTTGTAAATAGCAAGAAGCACACCATGACAGAGTACTGTATACTTACTGGTCTCTATGCAGGATACAGGGCAGTGTTGGAATCTTCATTTGACTCCTGCAATAAGTAGTTTGATCTTGCGGCATGGGAATATCTGGGGAGACAATGTAAATGAACCTTTCTCATCAGTACTGATCTTGTGAAATTGTCAAACTGAGTGATCGAGAGCACAGGACAGCTGGTGTGGAGAATGGGAGAGTGAGATAGGGGTGCTGTTTTAAAATTGGAGGTCAGCTACATTTTTAGGACAAAAGGGAGGGACCTTCACTGTATATCCAACCTGTGCTGTACCTGCCCTGGAGATATTTGATAGAACAGTGTAGAGCAAGTTTCAGCCTGTATCTAGCCCATGCTGTTATCTGCCCTGGGACTGTAGGTGTGACAGTATCCTTTGGCAGCCTTCCATCTTGTGGTTTGCATCTTGGTGGTCAAGTCTGTGTTAAGCACTGCCTGGTGTGGCCCAGGAGCCCCACTCTGGCAATCTCTGATGCATTTGCTGCAGTTGAAGACAGTGGGTTGAGAACAAAATGGACACAAAATTGGCTGAGTGACAGGAACCAGAGAGTAGTGGTTGATATATGTTTTCAGGCTGGAGGAAGGTTTGTAGTGCAGTACATCAGGGGTCAGTGTTGGCACTCTTGGTCTTCCTGATATATATTAATGACACAGATCTTTGTGTACAGGGCACAATTTCAAAGTTTGTGGATGATACATAACTTGGAAGCATTGTAAACTATGAGGAGGACAGTTCAGAACTTCAAAAGGACATAGGCAAGTTGGTGGAGAGGGCAGACAGGTCGCAGATACGGTTCAATGCGGAGGAGTGTGGAGTGATTCATTTTGGTAGGAAGAACATGGAGAGACAATATAAAATAAACTGTACAACTCAAAAGTGAGTGAAGGAGGAGAGGGACCTGGATGTAAATATGCATAAATCAATGAAGTTGGTATGACAGGTGGAGAGAGCAGTTAATAAAACATACAGTATACTGGGCTTTAATAATAGGGCCATAGAGTACAAGAGCAGTGAGGTTATGTTGAACTTGTATAAGACTCTCGTTCAGCCTCAACTGGAGTATTGTGTCCAGTTCTGGGCAGCACACTTTATGAAAGGTGTCAAGGCATTGGAGAGAGTACAGTAAAGATTCATGAGAATGGTTCCAGTGATGAGGAACTTCAATTATGATGATAGATTGGAGAAGTTGGGATCGGCTTCCTTGGAGAAGAGGAGGCTAGGAGGAGATTTGATACAGGTATTCAAAATCATGAGGGACCTGGGCAGAGTAGCTAGGGAAAAACTGTCCCCACTCGTGAAAGGATCGAGAACGAGAGGGCACAGATTGAAAGTAATTGGCAGAAGAAGCAAAAGCGATATGAGTAAAAGCTTTCTCACACCGCGAGTAGTTAGGGTCTGGAGTCTGGAATGCGCTGCCTGAGAGTGTGGTGAAGGGAGGTTCGATCGAAGCATTCAGCAGGGAATTAGACCATTAACTGAAAAGGAATAATGTGTAGGGTTACAGGAAGAAGGCAACGGAATGGCACTAAGTGAATTGGTCATTCCAAGAGCTGGTGCAGACATGATGGGCCAAATGGCCCTTTTCTGCATTGTAACAATTCTGTGATTCTGAGAAGGTGCAGAATTCATTGGCCTGTTTTCTCTGGGCCCTCTTCTCAGCCAGCAGAGCTTTCCATTTCTCCTTGCATTTCCAATGCCCCTCCAAACAGTCAGCCTCCAGAAGTCATGACCATCAGCAACTGTCTCCCAGCTGTCTGTGTCAACCGTGTGACAGTGAAGGGGGCGCTTATCTCTCTATCTAACCCGTGCTTTACCTGCCTTGGGAGTGCTTCATGGGATGTTGTAAAGGGAGCTTTATTCTTTGTCTAAACCATGCTGTACCTGCACTGGGAGTGTTTGTTCTTAATTGTTCATGAAATGTTAGCACTGCTGCAATGGCCAACATTTATTGTCCATCCCTAATTGTCCTTGAGAAAGGGGTGGTGAGCTGCTATTATGAACCACTGTAGTTTGTGGAGTGGAAGTTTATGCACAGTGCTGATGGGGGTGGAATTCCAGGATTTTGATCCAGTGATGAGGAAAGAATGGCCATATAGTTCCAAGTCAGGATGGTGTATGATTGGAGGGAACTTGGAGTGGTTTGAGTCATACCTAGCACCAAAGGAAGATGGTTGTAGTTGTTGTAGGTCAATCATGTCAGTTCCAGGACATCACTACAGGAGTTCTTCAGGGTAGTGTCCTCGGCTCAACCATCTTCAGCTGCTTCATCAATGACCTTCCTTCCATCATAAGGTCAGAAGTGGGGATGTTCGCTGATGATTGCACAATGTTCAGCACCATTCGTGACTCCTCAGATACTGAAGCAGTCCATGTCCAAATGCAGCAAGACCTGGACAATAACATTTATGTCACACAAGTGCCAGGCAATGACCATCTCCAACAATTGAGAATCTAACCATTGCCCCATGACATTCAATGACATTAGCATCACTGAATCCCCGGTATCAACATCCTGGGGGTTACCATTGACCAGAAACTGAACTGGACTAGCCATATAAATACTGTGGCTACAAGAGCAGGTCAGAGGCTGATAATTTGGTAGCTAGTAACTGACTCCAAGGCCTGGATTTTCACAGAGTCCGGCCAACTCCAGAGGCTTTTAAAAATAATGGGTAGAACCCGATTTGCGTGTAGGGAGCTCACACCTGTACTCCCAGCCTGGCCGATTCCATTCTGAGGACAGGAATCTCATACCCTCCCCACCCCCCACCCCACACTCTGCAATTTTCATGGAGCCCAGCCTCTCGATGAGTCGTAGTTCATGGCCTCTTAAAGGAGGCATGAACCATAATCTGGATTCGGGAACCTTTTGAAAGGTAAACTTAAAAACTCTTACCCATGTCCCTCATATCTCCATTGCCCCTCCATGCCCTCATGCTACCTCCATGCCACTCACCCAGTATGCTATATGGAAACAATGAGTCATGTAACAACAACGGCAAGTCTTCAAATGGTCTTGAAAAGAAAAACACCCGTTAATAATGAGAGCATCTGGCAACTGTATCAACAGGATTTGTTTTTGCAGCCTAAATATTGTCCAAGTCTTGCTCTGTGGGGGTATGACTGCTTTATTGTCTGAGGCATTGTGAATGGAACAAACATCACTGAAGACCTCCACTTCTGACCTTATGATAGAGGAAAGAGGATTGATGAGGCAGCTGAAGATGGTTGGGCTGAGAACACTACCCTGAGGAACTCCTGCAGTGATGTCCTGGGGTTGAGATGATTGGCCTCCAACAATCACAACCATCTTCCGTTGCAATAGGCATGACTCCAACCAGTGGAGAGTTTTCCCCCGATTCCTATTGACATCAATTCTAATGCTGCTCTTTGGTGCACACTCGGTCAAACTTGGTGTCATCACTGGAATTCAACTCTTTTACCTATGTTTAGACTAAGGCTGTACTATCGTTGGGAGCTGAGTGGCCCCATCGGAATGCAAACTGAGCATCCGTGAACAGATTTTAATGTGTAAGTGCTGCTTGATAGCACTGTTGATGACTCCATCCATCACTTTGCTGATGATTGAGAGCAGACAGATGGGTGGTAATTGGTAGGGTTGGATTTGTCCTGCTGTTTGTGGATGGGACATTTCTGGACAATTTTCCACATTGCTGCATAGATGCTGGTATTGTAGCTGTTCTGGAACAGTTTTGCTAGAGGCACAGCTCATTCAGGTCTTCAGCACTACAACCAGATTGTCGAGCCTATAGCCTTTGCAGTATTTTGTTTAGCATATGTACATGTTCCTCCAGTCTGCAAAGGACAGAGCCCTGTGTATTCATATACGTAGCCTCCAGTACACACAAATGTGCCACACAGTGAGCCCGACCGACAATGTTAAATTGGTTGTCAGTGTAATTTTTAGCACAGTGACGATTATTTAGCTGTACCTTGCGTGTCCTGCTATCCATTCTTAATTAGCACATTCTTTTAGATAATATCACCACCTTCAACACCTCTTTGTTCTTTTGTCTGTGACATCTTTTGGTTATCTGCTCCTTTCACTGCTTGCTTGTCCCTACAACCAACACCCCCCTCTCCCCCCTCCCCCGCCACTTCTCTCCCCCCACCCCCCCACCTTAAACCAGCTTATATTTCACCCCTCTCCTATTTTTACTTAGTTCTGTTGAAGGGTCATGAGGACTCAAAACGTCAACCTTGTTTTTCTCCGCCAATGCTGCTGGACCTGCTGAGTTTTTCCGGGTGTTTCTGTTATTATTTAGCAAATGTTGTCCAATTGCAGAATCACATCTAATGTTGGACACTGTGTGTTTTGAGTTTTGCAAGCACGGGCTGGTTAGGTACAGTCTGTACCTTGCCCGTTGCGACCAGCAGCTGGGACAAGCTGTTTGATACACTCCACCAGTCTTTGGGATGTATGGCCCACATACCTAGCATTACACTGGCACTGAAATTCATATACCACATTACTCATTTGTGTGATAGGCTTGACAGCAGCATCCTGTTAGTGGCAAATACCACTTGTGTTGCTGCTGCATAGTAGCAGGGTGAAACAGCTAGCTTCACCTGTTGCTCAAATTTTTGAGATACAAGAATTTCTTCTCATGCAGTATAAAGTTGTTGCTTTCCCCGACTTTGGTATTCTTGTGATTGTCCTGATGAGTGCAAGATGAAAAGCTTCGACAAAATGTATTTTTTCAGCAATACTCAAGTTACACATTCTGGTTGAATATAATCCTGCTGCTGCTGATGGCCCACAACATCTTATACATACCCTGTTTTGCATAATTTGTTCTGAATCTATCCCATTTCGCACAGTGGTCATGGCACACAACCTAATGGAGGGTATTCTTAGTGTGAAGATAGGAGAGTGAGATCATAAAAACAATAAGAAATTGGAGTGGGAGCAGGCCATTTGGCCCTTTGAACCTGCTCCCCCGTTCAACAAGATGGCTGATCTTCTACCTTAACCCAACCTTTCTAGACTATCTCCATATCTCTTTAATTCTCTTAGTGTTCAAAAATCTATCAACATCGGTCTTGAATATACTCAATGACTGAGCATCCACAAGACTTGATGGCAGACAATTCCAAAGAATCATAACTTTTGAATGAAAAAATGTTCCTCAGCCTCAGTCCTAAATGGCCGACCCTTTATTCTGAGACTGTGACCCCGTGTTCTGGATTCCCCAGCCAGGGGAAACATCCTTTCAGTGCCCATCTGTCAAACCCCTTCAGGATTTTATATGTTTCAATTAGATTTCCTCTCATTCTTTGAAACTTCAGGAGTTAGAGGTCGAGACTACTCAGTCTCTCTTTATAGGACAATCAATCCCCTCATCCCAGCTTCAGCGTACTGAACCTTCATGCACTCCGTCTAGGGAAAATATGTCCTTCCTTTGAGAAGGAGGCAAAAACTACACACACTGCTCCAGGTGTTGCCTGGCCTGTAAAATCATGGTAAGACTTCTTCACTCTTATACTCCAATCAATTAAGTTGAATTTTTTTTTTTATTCATTCATGGGATGTGGGTGTCGCTGGCTGGGCCAGCATTTGTTGCCCATCCCTAGTTGCCCTTGAGAAGGAGGTGGTGAGCTGCCTTCTTGAACTGCTGCAGTGCATGTGGTGTAGGTACACTCACAGTGCTGTTAGGAAGGGAGTTCCAGGAATTTGACCCAGCGACAGTGAAGGAACGGCGATGTATTTCCAAGTCAGGATGGTGAGTGATTTGGAGGGGAACTTCCAGGCGGTGATGTTCCCATCCATCTGTTGCCCTTGTCCTTCTAGATGCTAGTGGTCATGGGTTTAGAAGGTGCTGTCTAAGGAGCCTTGGTAAATTCCTGCAGTACATCTTGTAGATGGTACATACTGATGCTATTGTGCGTCGGTGGTGGAGGGAGAGAATGTTTGTGGATGTGGTGCCAATCAAGCGGGCTGCTTTGTCTTGGACGGTGTCCAGCTTCTTGAGTGTTGTGGGAGCTGCACTCATCCAGGCAAGTGGGGAGTATTCCATCACACTCCTGACTTGTGCCTTGTAGATGGTGGACAGGCTTTGGGGAGTGAGGAGGTAAGTTACTCATAGCATGATTCCTAGCCTCTGACCTGCTCTTGTAGCCACAGTATTTATATGGCTAGTCCAGTTCAGTTGCTGGTCAATGGTAACCCCCAGGATGTTGATAGTGAGGGATTCAGTGATGATAATGCCATTGAACATCAGGGGTGATGATTGGATTCTCTTTTGTTGGAGATGGTCATTGCCTGAAACTTGTGTGGCATGAATGTTATTTGCTACTTGTCAGCCCAAGCCTGGATATTGTCCAGGTCTTGCTGAATTTGGACATGGATTGCTTCAGTATCTGAGGAGTCATGAATGGTGCTGAGCATTATGCAATCATTGGCGAACATCCCCACTTCTGACCTAATGATGCAAGGAAGGTCATTGATGAAGCAGCTGAAGATGGTTCGGCCGAGGGACTCCCACAGTGATGTCCTGGTGCTGAGATGACTGACCTCCAACAACCACAACTATCTTCCTTTGTGATAGGTATGACTCCAACCAGCGGAGAGTTTTCCCCCTGATCCTCATTTACCCCAGTTTTGCTACGGCTCCTTGATGCCACACTCTGTCAAATGCTGCCTCGATGTCAAGGGCAGTCATTCTCACCTCACCTCAGGAGTTCAGCTCTTTTATCCATGTTTGAATCAAGGCTGTAATGAGGTAGGGAGCTGAGTGGCCCTGGCGGAACCCAAACTGGGCACCAGTAAGCAGGTTATTGCTAAGCAAATGCCACTTGATAGCCATTTTGATGACCCTTTTCATTACTTTACTGATGATGGAGAGTAGACTGATGGCGTGGTAATTGGCCGGGTTGGATTTGCCTTGCTTTTTGTATACAGGACATACCTGGGCAATTTTCCACATAGCTGGGTAGATGCCAGCGTTGTAGCTATACACGAACAGCTTGGCTAGGGGCGCAGCAAGTTCTGGAGCACAAGCCTTCAGTACTAATGCTGGAATATTGTCAGGGTCCATAGCCTTTGCACTAACCAGTGCCTTCAGCTGTTTTTTGATATCATGTGGAGTGAATCGAATTGGCTGAAGACTGGCACCTGTGATGCTGGGGACCTCCGGAGGAGGCCAAGATGGATCATCCACTCGGCACTTCTGGCTGAAGATTGTTGCGAACACTTCAGCCTTATCTTTTGCACTGTTGTTCTGGGCTCCTCCATCATTGAGGATGGGGATATTTGTGGGGCCTCCTCCTCCAATGAGTTGTTTAATTGCTCATCACCATTTACGACTAGATGTGGCAGGACTGCAGAGCTTAGATCTGATCCATTGGTTGTGGGATTGCTTAATTCTGTCTATCACTTGCTGCTTGTGCTGTTTGGCACACAAGTAGTCCTGTGTTGTAGCTTCTCCAGGTTGACACCCCATTTTTAGGTATGCTTGGTGCTGCTCTTGATACGTCCTCCTGCACTCTTCATTGAACCAGTATTGATCCCTTGGCTTGATGGTAATGTTAGAGTGGGGGATATGCCAGGCCATGAGGTTACAGATTGTGTTTGAGTACAATTCTGCTGCTGCTGATGACCCACAGCACCTCATGGATGCCCAGTCTTGAGTTGCTAGATCTGTTCAAAATCTATCCCATTTAGCACGGTGGTAGTGTCACACAACACGATGGAGGGTATCCTCAATGTGAAGACAGGACTTCGTCTCCACAATGTGCGGTGGTCGCTCCTACTGATACTGTCATGGACAGATGCATTTGCGGCAGGCAGGTTGCTGAGGTTGAGGTCAAGTATGTTTTTCCCTCTTGTTGGTTCCCTCACTACTTGCCGCAGACCCAGTCTAGCAGTTATGTCCTTTAGGACTCAGTCAGCTTGGTGAGTAGTGGTGCTACTCTTGGTGATGGACATTGAAGCACCGAGCCACTCTTGGTGATGGACATTGAAGTCCCCCACCCAGAGTACATTCTGCGCCCTTGCCACCCTCAGTGCTTCCTCCAAGTGGTGTTCAACATGGAGGAGCACTGATTCATCAGCTGAGGGAGGGTGGTACCTGGTAATCAGGCAGGAGGTTTCCTTGCCCATGTTTGACTTGGTGCCATGAGACATCATGGGGTCCAGATGCGATGTTGAGGACTCCCAGTGCAACTCCCTCCTGACTGTATACCACTGTGCCGCCACCTCTGCTGGGTCTGTCCTGCCGGTGGGACAGGACATACCCAGGGATGTGATGGTGGAGTCTGGGACATTATCTGTAAGATGTGATTCCGTGAGGATTACTACGTCAGGCTGTTTCTTGACTAGTCTAATTAAGGTGAAGTAAGTTTTTCCTCTGTGTTACTTCTGTTACCACGCTACCAGTCTGGCAAATATACCTGTCAGGACTCAGTCAGTAGTGGTGCTACTGAGCCACTCTTGGCGATGGACATTGAAGTCCCCCACCCAGAGTACATTCTGTGTCCTTGCTACCCTCAGTGCTTCCTCCAAGTGATGTTCAACATGGAGGAGCACTGATTCATCAGCTGAGGGAGGGCGGTACGTGGTAATCAGCAGAAGTTTTCTTGCTCATGTCTTACCTGTTGCCATAAGACTTCATGGGCTCCAGTGTTAATGTTGAGGACTTTTGAGGCCGCTTCTTCTTGACTGTATACCGCTTCGCAGCCACCTCCGTTGGGTTTGTCCTGCCGTTGGGACAGAGCATACACAGGGGTGGTGATGGAGGTGTCTGGGACTTGGCTGTAAGGTTCTGGTTCAGTGCCAATAACTCTGGGTGGACTTTTACACCTGGCACCCACATCCTCCTGGGAATGGGCTGGCAGGTGGGTGGGGAGAGGGTGTAAAATTGAGCACCATGCTTGCCTGTCTACCGCCACTGGTATTTTACCAGCAGTGGGCGATGCCAAGTGATGAGTCCAAGCAACTTATCTGCATGTCTGGCTCCATGGTTCCTCTGTGCTGGGAATGCCTGTAGTCCCACCTCTCCTGATGGCACTGCTGGGACTAGAGAGCTGCCTGCCACCTAATTAGCTGGCACCTCTTGGAGGCAGGACTTACCCTCTGTTGGGAGTGGAGGTCCCATCTTGAATCAATTGACAGCCCCATGGACATTAATAAGCCCCTTCAGGGTGAGCGGACTAAGAAGAGGTGTGCTCACTGCCAACTTAGAAGCGGGGGGTCGGGGCCTCTGCTTCCGCCTAAAGTTCAACTCTATCCCGGGCTGCTGCTTGATTAACCTGTGGGACAGCTCTCCCAGTTTTGGCACAAGCCCTCAGATGTTAGTGGGGAGGGCTTTGCAGAAATAAAAAACAGAAAATGCTGGAAAACTCAGCAGGTCTGGCAGCATCTGTGGAGAGAGAAGCAGAGTTAACATTTTGAGTCCATAGGACTCTTCTTCAGAGCTAAAGAGAAGTAGAAATGTGATGGCTTTTATACTGTTTAAGAGGGGCTGGGCAGATGAAGCAAAATAGAAAGTCAGGGATAGGTGGGTGCTAAGGAGAGATTTGACAAAGATGTCATGGACACAGGACAAAGGGAGTGTTAATGATAGTGTTAAAGACTAAAGAAGGTGCTGATATTGGATAAAGATAAAACAGCAGAATGTGTTAATAGCAAAACAATCGTCAGCACTCTGTGAAAGCACAACATAGCAAGTACCAGAAGGGAAATGGGAAGCAATGAAGGTGACAGGGTGAAAGAGACAAATGGAAATCCTGTCGGAGAGAAGAGCAGAACTCCTTCAAGGTGGGCATTCCTGGAAGAGAAGTGACAGTGAATTAAACACTAAAATAAAAGCAAAATACTGCAGATGCTGGAACTCTGAAATAAAAACAAAAAATGCTGGAAAAGCTCAGCAAGTCTGGCAGCATCTGTGGAGAGAGTGTTGACCGGACAGAGTGTGTCTTTGTCATTTCCAATGCCCAGGTCGATGCCAGTGGTCTGTCTGGCTTTATTCATATTTGACTTTTTTGTGGTGGTTTGATACAACTGAGTGGCTTGCTTGGCCATTTCAGAGGGCATTTAAGAGTCAACCACATTGCTGTGGGCCTGAAGTCACATGTAGGCCAGACCGGGTAAGGACGGCAGATTTCCTTCTCTAAGGGACATTAGTGAACCAGATGAATTTTAGACAATCAGATCGTTTCATGGTCAAAATTACTGAGACTTTTTTTTATTACAGATAAATTTAATTACAATTAAAATTCCCAGTTTTTATGATGGTCTTTGAACTCATATCTCTACAGGATGAGTTCAGGACTGGAGATTACTATCCTCACAGCATATCCACCATGCTATTGATCTTGTTGATGGGATAGCCTAGATGGAACTTTCCTCTGTAGCTAACCCATGCTGTGCCTGCTCTGGCAGTGTTTGATGGGTTTGCATATTCCACAGGGCACTGATGGGGCTGGGGCTCTATATCTGTGGTTCACCCACAGACTGAGCTCCTGATATGAATGATGAAGGGGTGGTTGCCAAGGGCAGGCCAGGCACTTTTCCCAAGCTGCAGAGAATCCAATGACCTGGCTGCTTAATCGGGTCTGCTCACTCACTCTATGATAGCTGGGATAATTGTGCATTCCAGACTAAATGTAGAACTTCAGAGTCAACCACATTGCTGTGGGCCTGGAGTCACATGTAGGCCAGATCAGGTAAGGATTTCCTTTCTTAAAGGACATTAGTGAACCAGATGGGTTTTTACAACAATAATGGCCATCATTGGATTTTTAATTACCTTTTTTATTGAATTCAAATTCCACCATCTGCTGTGGTGGGATTTGAACCCCTGTATCTGGATTATTAGTCCAGTGACAATACCACTACGCCACCACCTCCCCCTAAGGGTGGTACACAAGTTGACTCCTGTATTTCCTGCACTAAAACACTGAGTGCGTTTTGCAAGTATTTGATTAGCTGTGAAGTGCTTTGGGATGTCCTAAGTTTGTGCAGGATGCTGTACAATTGCAAGTCACTATTTATCCTCCCTCCCTCTCTTCCTTCCTTCCTCCCTTCATCCCTCCCATCCTCTCTCCATTCCTTCCTTCCTTCCTTCCTCCTTCCCTTCCTCTCTTCCTCCCTTCTTTCATCCCTTCCTCCCCCGTCCTTTCTTCCTTCTTTCCTTCCTCCCTCTATTCCTTCCTTCTTTCCTTCCTTCCTTCCTCACTTCATCCATCCCACCCTCCCTCCTGCCTGCCTTCCTTCATCCCTTTCTCCCCCCTTCCTTCTTTCCTCCCTTCCTTCTTTCCTCCCTTCCTTCCTCCCTCCCTTCCTTCCTTTCTTCCCTCTTCCTTCTTTCCTCCCTTACTTCCTTTCTCCCTCCCTTCCTTTCTCCCTCCCGTCCTCCTCTCAGCGACAAGCCAATTTCCTATAGTATTTTTGCTCACTCCCTCACATTTGAATCCAAATGATTTCCCATGATGACTTCCCAAAATCCTCAGTGTGTTTCCATCTTGCTGGAGGTGTTAAGTAAAGGAAATCTCCCTGTGTGCTTACCTCTGATATGATAATTAGCAATGTAATAATTAGTAATTAAGCTATCAAGCTGGGTTTCGTTTACTCAGCTGTCTAGGTAGAGATTTTACATGAATTGAAACATTAGACATCACTGAGCTGAACAAAATCCATTGAGAATGCAATACAAATTCTGTCAGAATCTGAAATGATCATCGCTGTTAGCCTGTCTCACACTGAGGTCAACTTAAGCATATATACTGATGTAAATATAAACAAGCACAGACTTCATCTAGGTGACATGCTAACCCTTGTACAAAATCCCAAAGAATCAACTCTTCCCACCATTACAATGAACCCAGTTCTATGCCTTGTAATCCAATATTATAGCATAGTAGTTTTCATTCATTGTCATTGTATAAAACTCAAATGGAACAAACCATTTACTATTCAGTCCCATTATATAAGCTCATATAGTCTCCGCTACTATTCAGTTATAACTATTGTGTTCCTATGGAGCCTTTACCACCTTGAGATCTCAGGCAGGATTAGCAAACAGAAGGTGATACTGAGCCACATAAGAAGAGATTAGGACAGGTGAGCAAAAACTTGCTCAAGAGGCAGGTTTTAAGGTGCATCTTTAAGAGGGACAGAGAGGTGTGAGGAAGAGAGGTTTGGGGCGGGAATCCCAGTGCTTACTGTCTGGGCAGCTGAAGACATGGCCACCAATAGCAGAGTGGTGAAAACCACGAATATGCAAGAACCCAGAATTGGTGGAGTGCAGAGATCTGGGTGCGGCCATGGCAGGATTTCAAAACAGGAATGAGAATTTTAAAATTGCGGTGTTGCTGGGCTGGGACATATCATAGATGAGTGAACAAAGAGGGTGATGGGTGAACAGGATGTGGTGCAAGTGAGAGTATGAGCAGCAGAGTTTTGGGTGAGTTCAAGTTAATGGAGGGTGCAAGGTGGGGGACTGACAATTGGAATAATTGAGTCTAGAGATAACAATGGCATGGATCAAGGTTTCAGCAGCAAATAGCTGAGATGGGCGGAGGCAGGTGAGGTTCCAAAGGTGGAAGTAGGCATTCTTGTTGGCTATGCAGGCAGAAACTCAGCTCGGAGACAAATAGCATGGTGAAGTTGCTAATAGTCTGGTTCAGCTTCACACTGCTGTCAGGGAGAGGGATGCAGTTGGTGACTAAGGAAAAGAGTTGGTGGCAAAGACTGAAGGCAATAGCTTTTGTCGTCTTCATTTTTAATTGGAGGGCATTTCTGTTCACCCGTATAAGCAGTATGACAGCTCAGGCAAAGGAGATGTCTGGAGAGGTGCTGTTCAGTCAGAGCTGCGTGTCATCAGTGTCCATGTGGAAAGTGACAGATGGTAAATAGAAGGGACAAGGATAGATCCTCAGGGAAACCAGAAGTAATGGTGCAGGAACAGGAAAAGCAGCCAATGCAAGTGAAACTCTGCCTGTGATTAGATAGGTAAGAACAGAAGCAGGTGAGAGCTGTCCTACTCAGCTGGCCAGTAGCAGAGGGGTGCTGGAGGCGGATGGTGTGGTCAACCATATCAAAGGTTGAGAAGGATGAGGAGGGAAAGGTTAGGCTATAGGATGTCATCTGTGACTTTGATAAGGGCCATTCTAGTTCTTTGGTAAGGGCAAAATCCTGATTGGGAGGATTAAAACATGGAGTTACAGGAAAGGTGGACACAGATTTGGGAGTACAGTCAAGGACTTAGAAGAAGATGGGGAGCTAGTTTGCATGGATAGAGGGGACAAGGCTGAGTTTTTTGAGGAGTGGGTGATGGCAGCAGTTTTGAAGAGAAGGGGAACAGTACCAAAGGAGAGAGAACTGTTAACAATATCAGTTCTTAGAATTTAGTGGTGAACAGTTTGGTGGTCATAGGGTTGAGGGAGTAGGAGGTGGGCCTCATGGACAAAATGCACTCAGAGGGGGCATAAGGGAACACAGGAGAGAAACTAGAGTAAGGTGTGAGTTCAGGGCTTGGGCAAAAGAGGACCTGAGGTTAAGTTAGGCTTGGTGGGCAAGAGGAAGGGAAGGAAGTGGCAGAGGCAGATGAACAGGTGGATACAACTTTAGTGACAAAGAAGTCAATAAGTTTTTCACATTAGCTGCAGTTGAGGAAGAAGGGAACATGGGACAGTTAAAGAGACAGTTTCACATTAATAATATAACATCCGAATAGAATAAATCCATTCCAGTCACTTCCATGTGTAGTCCCAATGCATTAAACTGCTTCCCAGCCACAGTCTTTGAATAGAAGTGTATTGGATCAAACTCCTTCCCATTGACACACATTGCATAGAATTGTAACTCACTCTTAATGTGTACTTTCATATTCTACTAGTCCCCTTCCTATTCAGTCTTATTATGTACATTGATATTGTATTAGTCACTGTCCTGATCACTCTTATTGTGTAAAATCATTTTGTACCTGTCACTGCTCTGCTCACTCTTGTTGTGTACAATTATATTGTACAAGTCACCTCCCACTCATCCTTATTGTGTACAATCATGTTGTACCAGCCCCATTCTTGCTCACACTTACTATGTAAAATTGTATTGTACTAGTCGCCTTCCTGCTCACTCTTATTGTGTACACTAATATTGTACTAATCTCCATCCTACTCACTCTTATTTTGTACAACCATGTTGTACTAGACCCCTTCGTATTAACTCTTATTGTGTACAATCATATTGTACCAGTGCCCTTCCTGCTCACTCTTGTTGTGTACAACCATATAGCACTAGTCCCCTTCCTACTCACTCTTATTGTGCACAATCAAATTGTACTGGTCACCTTCTCATCACTCTAATAGCGTACAATCATATTGTACCAATCCCATTCCTACTCATTCTTATTCTATACAATCATATTGTACCAATCCCCTTCCTTCTCACCCTTCTTGTGCACTATTGTACCAGTCGCCGTCCTGCTCACTCTTATTGTGTACAATCATTTTGTACCTGTCACTGTCCTGCTTGTTCTTGTTGTGTACAATCATATTGTACCAGTTGCGTTTCTGTTAACTCTTATGGTGTAAAATCATATTGTACCAGCCCGCTTCCTACTGACCCTTACTGTGCACAATCACATTGTTCCAGTCCCCCTTTCACTCACTCTTATTGTATATAATCATATTGTACTAGTTCCCTTCTTACTCACTCTTATTGAGTACAATCATATTGTACCAGTCTCCTTTCTACTCACTTATTATATACAATCATATTGATTCACTACCCATCCTAATCATACTTATTGTATACAGTCATATCGTGCCACTCCCCATCTTACTCACTCTTGTTGTGTACAACCATATTATACCTGTCCCCTTCCTATTCACTCTTACTGTGTACAATCATATTGTAGAAGCCCCCTTCCTACTGACTATTACTGTGCACAATCATCTTTTACCAGTCCCCTTCCTATTCACACTTACTGTGTACAATCAGATTGTACCAGTCCCCTTCCTATTATCTCTAATTGTACACAATCACAGAGTCATAGAGGTCTACAGCACAGAAAAAGGCCCTTCGGCCCATCGAGTCTGCGCCGGTCAAACAGTACCTAACTATTCTAAGATAAAAGCAAAAAACTGCGGATGCTGGAAATCCAAAACAAAAACAAAAATAAAAATACCTGGAAAAACTCAGCAGGTCTGACAGCATCTGCGGAGAGGAATACAGTTAACGTTTCGAGTCCTAACTATTCTAATCCCATTTTCCAGCACTAGGCCCATAGCCTTGTATGCTATGGCATCGCAAGTGCACTTCCAAATACTTCTTAAATGCTGTGAGGGTTTCTGCCTCTACCACCCTTTCAGGCAGTGAGTTCCAGATTCCCACCACCCTCTGGGTGAAAAAATTGTTCCTCACATCCCTTGTAAACATCCTGCCCCTTACCTTAAACCTTAATCATATTGCACCGGTCTACTTTCTACTCACTCTTATTATATACAGTCATAATGTACCTCTACCCTTCCTAATCACAATTATTGTATACAGTCATATCGTACCAGCTCCCTTCATACACACTCTTATTTTGTGCAATCATATTGTATCTGTCCCCTTCAGACTCACTCTTATTATGTACAATCATGCTGTACCAGTCCCCTTGCTGCTCACTCCTTTCCGTTATTGTGTAAAATCATATTATACCAGCCTGCTTCCTACTCACTCTTATTGTGCACAATCACATTTTACCAGTCCCCCTTTTACTCACTCTTATTGTGTACTGTCATATTGTACTATTCCCTTTTCCTACTCACGCTTATTCTGTACAAACATATTGTACCAACCCGCTTCCTACTCACTCTCATTTTCACAATCACATTGTGCCAGTCCCCTTACTACTCACTCTTGTTATGCACAATCATTTTGTACCTGTTGCAGTCCTGCTCACTCTTGTTGTGTACAATAATTTTACACCAGTCCCCTTCCTACTCCTATGTATTACATAAAATCCTATTGTACCAGTCCCATTCCTGCTCACTCTTACTATGTACAATCACATTGTACTAGTTGCTTTCCTGCTCACTCTTATTGTATACAATTATATTGTACCTGTCGCCTTCTTCTTACTGTCATTGTGTGGAATTTATTTCCAGACCCCTTCCTGCTCACTCACGCTGGTACAATAAGAGTACTCTTATGGTGTACAATCGAACTCTACCAGAACCCTTCCTATTCACTCTTATTGTGTAAAATCATTTTACACCAGCCCGCTTCCTACTCACTCTTATTGTGCACAATCACATTGTACCAGTCCCCTTTTTACTCACTCTTATTGTATGAAATCATATTATACTAGTCCCTTTCCTACTCATTCACATTGTGTACAATCATATTGCACCAGCTACCATCCTACTCACACTTCTTGTACACAATCACATTGTCCCAGTCACCTTCCTGCTCACTCTTATTGTGTACAATCATATTGCACCAGTCCCATTCCTACTCATGCTTATTGTCTGCACTGATATAATACCAGACACTTGCTACTGTGTACAATCTGTGTGCAAGCAGATTGTAAATGGCCCCTTCCTACTCACAGTCATATTGTACCAGTCCACTTCCTACTCGCTATTGTTGTTTACCATCATAGTGTACCAGACCCTTTCTGACTCACTTTTGATGTGTACAATCATATTGTACCAGTCCCCTTACTACACACTCTTATTGTGTACAATCATATTGTACCAGTCCCCTTCCTACTCACTCTTATTGTGTACAATCATTTTGTACTAATCCCCTTCCTACTCACTCTTATTGTGTACAATCATCCAGAATTAGTCCGCTTCCTACTCACTCTTATTGTGTGCAATCATATTGTACTAATCGCCTCCCTACTCACTCTTATTGTGTACAATCATATTGTACTAGTCCACTTCCTAGTCTCTCTTATTGTGCACAATCTAATTGTACCAGCCCCCTTCCTACTCACTCTTGTTGAGTACAATAATATTGTACCAGTCCCCTTCCTACTCACTCTTATTGTGTACAATCATATTGTACTAATCCCCTTCATACTCACTCTTATTGTGTACAATCATATTGTACCAGTCCACTTCCTAATCACTCTTATTGTGTACAATCATATTGTACTAATCCCTTCCTACTCACTCTTATTGTGTACAATCATATTGTACCAGTCCACTTCCTAATCACTCTTATTGTGTATAATCATATTGTACCAATACCCTTCCTACTCACTCTTATTGTGTACAATCATCTTGAACTAGTCCCCTTCCTACTCACTCTTATTGTGTACAATCATCTTGAACTAGTCCCCTTCCTACTCCCTCTTATTGTGCACAATCATATTGTACTAATCCCCTTCATACTCAATCTTATTGTGTACAATCATATTGTACTAATCTCCTCCCTACTCACTCTTATTGTGTACAATCATATTGTACTAGTCCGCTTCCTACTCTCTCTTATTGTGCACAACCTTATTGTACTAGCCCCCTTCCTGCTCATTCTTGTTGAGTGCAATAATATTGTACCAGTCCCCTTCCGAGTCACACTTATGGTGTACAATCATATTGTACCAGTCCCCTTCCTAATCACTCTTATTGTGTAAAATCAAATTGTACTAATCCCCTTCCTACTCACTCTTATTGTGTACAATCATATTGTACTAACCTCCTTCCTACTCACTCTTATTGTGTACAATCATGTTATACGTGTCCCCTTCCAAGTCACTCTTATTGTATATAATCATCTTATACTAGTCCCCTTCCTACTCACCCTTGTGGTATACAATCATATTGTACCAGTCCCCTTCCTACTCACTGTTATTGTGTACAATCATATTGTACCAATCACCTTCCTACTCACTCTTATTGTGTACAATCATATTGTACCAGTCCCCTTCCTAATCACTCTTATTGTGTAAAACCATATGGTACTAGTCCCCTTCCTACTCACTCTTATTGTGTACAATCATATTGTACCAGTCCCCTTCGTACTCACTCTTATTGTGTACAATCATATTGTACTAGTCCCCTTCCAACTCACTCTTGTAGTGTACAATCATATTGTACTAATCACCTTCCTCCTCTCTCTTATTGTGTACAATCATATTGTACTAGTCCCCTTCCTACTCACCCTTGTTGTGTACAATCATGTTGTACTGATCCCCTTCCTACTCACTCCTATTGTGTACAATCATCTTGATCTAATCCCCTTCCTACTCACTCTTATTGTGTACAATCATATTGTACCAGTCCCGTTCCTGCTCACTCTTACTGTGTGCAATCATATTGTACTAATCCCCTTCCTACTCACTTGTATTGTGTACAATCATATTGTACCAGTCCCCTTCCTGCTCACTCTTATTGTGTACAATCATATTGTACTAGTGCCCTTCCTACTCACTCTTATTCTGTGTAATCATATTGTTCTAATCCCCTCCCTACTCACTCTTATTGTTCACTCACATTGTACCAGTCATCTTCCTACTCACTCTTATTGTGTACAATCATGTTGTACCAATCCCCTTCCTGCTCACTCTTGTTGTGTACAATCATATTGTACTAGTCCCCTTCCTACTCACCCTTGTTGTGTACAATCATGTTGTACTAATCCCCTTCCTACTCACTCCTATTTTGTACAATCATCTTGAACTAATCCCCATCCTACTCACTCTTATTGTGTACAATCATATTGTAGCAGTCCCCTTCCTGCTCACCCTTATTGTGTGCAATCATATTGTAATGTTCCCCTTCCTACTCGCTCTTGTGTACAATCATGTGGTACCAATCCCCTTCCTACTCACTCTTATTGTGCACAATCATATTGTACTAATCCCCTTCCTACTCACTCTTATTGTGTACAATCATATTGTACCAGTCCCCTTCCTACTCACTCTTATTGTGTACAATCATATTGTACTAATTCCCTTTGCATTCCCCCTGACTATATACAATCAGGTTGGTGAAGCCACTCACCATTCCTTCCCATTGTATAGAAAGTTGTTGAATTAATCACTTCCCATTTTGTTACTATTATTGCTGGATTTTCCACGCCCCACGGTATTGGGCGTGCCCCCGGTGTTGGGCATGCCCCCGGTATCGGGCGTGCTCTTTTGCGGAGCGGATAATACGGCGAGAAGGCGAAAGATCAGCGTCACGACATTGTGAAACCCGTTATCGTACATCCACTCAACCGGCCGACGGCGGGCTGCATTCCCTGTCACTGTGCTTCGGGAACCTCATTGTAATGCATCAACATAAGGCCAGCCTAATAGACTCATAGCCCCTGCTGGATCATCCCGCCCACGCCAGGGGGATAACTTGCCGAATTGTTTCACAACATCATATATAGTTCTTGCACCTGGTGGGCTGCACTTTGCTCGGGACTTCGAGGTTTGTTTGCCTACCTTTCTTCGGTCAGCACTCGCAGTCATTAGCGCCAGGCTTCACAGACAGCACCACATCACTTTGAGGGGGGCTCACGCGTGGGTCTCTACTTACCAGACCAGCCATATACGGGTGGCTTTTCAACGACTGCAGGGCAAACCCTGGAATTATAGATCTAACAAGCAAAACTCATAGCATGGAAATAATCAATAATTTTATGGGTTGTCATTAATATTCAGATGCTCTCAAAAGCACCAATGCCATAATGAGCAGCCAGTATACATTTCAGAGCTGTCAGTCATGCCTCACTAATCCACTGGAGCTCTTTGATGGAACTGAAATAAATTATTGCACAGGGATTAATTGGGAGAATTACCTGAATTTTCACAGGATCACAGAACCTTAACGGCACTGAAGGAGGCCATTTGGCCCATCATATCTGCACCGCCTCTGCAAATGAGCATATGGCCCAGTGCCATTGCCCTGCCTTTTCCCTGCGCCCTTGCACATTGTGTCTATTCAAATAATCATCCAATGTCCTCTTGAATGCTTCGACTGAACCTGCCTCCACCACACTTCCAGACAGTGCATTCCAGACCACTCGTGTGAAAAAAATTTTTCTCAAGTCACAGTTTCTTCTTTTGCAAATCACTTTAAATCTGTGCCCTCTCGTTCTTGATCCTTTTACGAGTGGGAATAGCATCTCTCTATCTACTCTGTCCAGCCCCCTCATAATTTTGAACAACTCTCACAAATCTCCTCTCAGCCTTCTTCTCTCCAAGGAAAACAGCCCCAACCTCTCCAATCAATCCTCATAGCTGAAGTTTCTCATCCCTGGAATCATTTTTGTAATCTTCTTCTGCACTCTCTCTATAGTGTTCACAGAAATCATTTGATAAAGTTCCACACGTGAGACTTCTATAGACGTTTAGTAATCATGTAATGGAGAATTAATTAATAAGTATTACCAAAAAGGAAAACACAAAAGAGATCCTGAATTTCATCTTATTTCTTACTGTGTGCTTTTAAAGAGTTTTGTTTGACCTTAACCCCCTTTTGCTCGTCAGGTGTATGAGAGTGGGACAAAGTTGGACCAGTTTGTGACCCGATTTCTGTTGAAGGAGACAGCCAGCCAGATTCAGTCCTTGCTGACCTCTGTGGAAAGTGCAGTTGATGCCATAAATGATCAGACCACTCAGACAGGGTAAGTAGATTTCTTCTGAGTTAAATTTGCAGTCAGTGGGTCCCAGCATGTCTACGCAAAGATTGGGTCCTCTGGCTTTAATTGGGTATCCTTGTTGCCTGATCAGAATTGTAGGGCAAAATCATGGCTGACTGGATTCGGTGGCTCCAGGGCGGGTAAGTAATGTGGGGTGTTTTAAACTACCTGCTGGCCTGGTTTCAGCCAGCTGTGTCATTCCCACTGTAGTTTTTCTTACTGCCCTCGAATTCGGTGGTCAAGATAATAATTCAGTCCTTAAATTCCCTGAAGCTCTCAATCTACAGATCAAAACACTGATTACTGCTCTTCTTTTACCTCAACTTCTCTCCTTATCCTACAGCTTAGTCATTGTGCCTGCATTATGGGCCTTTAGGCTGATCGATATCTGTTAGGCATGGGTATCAAGGGGTATGAAGCAAAGCTGGATAAGTGGGATTGAGGTACAGTTCAGCCATGATCCAACTGAATGGCGGAACAGGCTTCAGAGCTTGGATGGCCTACTCTTGTTCCAAACATTCTTGCGTTTGAAATCGATTTCTTTCTGAGGTTTTTTTTAGCTTCTCCTGATCCCTAGGGTAATGTCAATTGTTGCTGTATAATGATTGGTGAATATATGAACAGTGATGGGCAAAGCAAGTAACAATACTGTACAAGCAGTCTTCATAATTATTCATAAAATTACGGATGGGGTGGGTGGTGGGTGGGAGGGTGGATGTTTGTTGCTTAGCAACAGCCAGATAGCTCAGTGCTGGGTTTTCACTCTTGATTTATCAGGCTGCTGATTTGCTTGAATATTTGGTGGTGAAGATGGATTATTTGTTTCTTCTCTTGGCCCAGCGGTGGGAATTCATGACTCTTCCTTTGTTCTGCCAGAGTGGGAAAGGTTTTGAAAAGCAACCAGCAGCAGTTAAGAAGCTGAATAACTTGCCGTCCCCCTAGAGGTTTCTTGTTTTAAAGCTGGAGTTTTTATTGGGTTTCCCAGATGGCCTTGTGTGCAATGGCGACACCTTGTGTGGGAGTGAGTCGTTCAAGGCCAGAATAAACCAGGACTGTACCTAGTATGGGATTCACAACTGGTGTTAGCTAGAATGCTACTCAAAACTCAAAAAGGGGCTTGTGGCCACAAAGGGTGAGAGTCTGTTGTGATGCACCCTGCAATTGGTTAGCCATATGACTCAGCCTAGGCTCCAATGTAAGGGAAGGGGGTGGCTGTCACCTTGGACCTGCAGCTAGTAAAGGATTGGGAAAGGTGGGCAGGAAAGAACCAGTTAGCAATGGAATATCACTCCTCCCAGGCCCACCACTTTGGCATGTTAGCAGGGTTAAGCAGCCCTTAGATTTGTCTTCCTTCCCTCCTGACTGTCGCCAGGCCTCAACACTGGAAAATCCAGTGTCTTGTCAGTCACTATTCATCCATCCAGACTGCAGGATGGACCTAATGTCTTCCAACTTAATTTTGTTACCTTCAGGAACATGAAGGACCTTCATTGGGTCAGCTCCTCTCCTCTCAGCAGCTCTACCAGCCCCTCTCCTCTTTCGAGAGTATCTACAGAAGTAACAGCTAGCCTCTTGAACTCAATGACATTTTTATTGTTACTGCTAACATTCTGATGTATCAAACTGACACTTAATAAAGAGCACATTTACCTCTGACATTTGTCTGCAATGATTTGTATGACTTGGAGCAGAGTGATGCTGAGCTAAAAAGCAGGAGGCTCCAGACCTATTCGAGGTGAGAAGGTCCTTGGAGGTGGTTTCCTGAAAGATCCACTTTTAAAAATCTGTTGAATGATGCTGATTCTGTGCTAGCCTAACTCTAATCCCTTATCCCTAAAGCTACCCCTTTGCTGGCTGCTCATTTGAGTGTGGAAGGCCAAACTCACTGGTTCTTCCTTCTCAACTGCTGCAACTCTGCTCAGAATTCCCATTACCTGGTCTTCCTATGTCCCTGCTGCTTTCTCCGGAGACTGGATTTTCTGCTGGGCCTACCATCTCACCTCCTGCTGTGCCCTCTTCCAATGTCTCTCATCAATTTTTCAGCTGAGTTGGGCTGTCCTCATGCTCCATCATAGCTAGGGATTCAGCTTTTTTTAAAAACTTGTTCATGGGGTGGGAGCATCACAGGTTGAGAACTGAGTGGCTCAGGCATTTCAGAGTCAACCACATTGCTGTGGGTCTGGAGTCACATATAGGCCACACCAGGTAAGGATGGCAGATTTCCTTCCCTAAAGGACTTTTGTGGGTTTTTATGACAATGGTTTGACGATCATTGGACATTTTTGTCCAGATGTATTATTGAATTGAAATTCCTCCATCTGCTGTGGTTGGATTCAAACCTGGCTCCCCATTACCCTGGGTTTTGGGATTACTAATCCAGTGACAATACCACTATGCCACTGCCTCCCTCTGCACCGTTACCTCGTTGGGAATTTCTAGGGCTTTTGTGGAGTTTTGCCATATTGGAATAGATTTGGTGCCAGGACATTGAGAGCTTGGCTGGTGCTCAATATTATGAGTTCTCGGAACCTGCTGTTGAACAGGAAGATCTGCCTTGTTGTGCAGCCGAGCAAAAAACGCAGCCAGGTTGAAAACCGGGAGCAGAAGGGATTGAGGGCAAAGCACGTGCACGGTGCTCTCATCCAATCTTCTGATTTCCCCTGTCCTGTATTGGCACAACTCAAGGCCTGAAAATCAAACTCCTATTGAAAACGAAATACACAAAAATAAAGAACAGGAAACCTCTCCTCACAAACACCTCTTCCCCATGGGAATGAAATGCTCACATACTCTGCAACAGGAAACTTCTGGCAGGAAATTGAAACTCCCTGATATTCCACTGGGATTGATTGCTGGCTGATTCCTGGGCCTCTGCTGATAATTTCTGGAGATTGGGAAATGTACCATCATGAAAAATCAGGGAGAGTCAGAGGGCAATGTGAATGTGGAACAACTTTGATAAATGGAGTGACTTAATCCCCTTTGTTACAGGTTCTATGATAGCAAGGCCAGCCATGGAGTGGTGGAGAGTTGGTACAACCAGCAGGCCTCGTGCAACCTAACCAACAACAGAATGGCAGCTAGGGACAAAAAGCTGAAAACCGATTTAGGTAGGTGTGTGTCACCAGGCAGGGTGTGAACCACAATGACTCCGGTACGTGTAAAGTGTATGTGTGAGTCTGGCGGACTTGGGTAAGTGTAAGTTACCAAAAAGGGTGTGAGTCTACAGTAACTGGGCTAAGCATGCACCAAAATTAGGGCAACTGTGTGTTAGAGGGACTAAAATTCTCCACGCACTGTCACATGTGCGACTAGAATGCCATGCCCCAAGGAGCTTTACTCCAGCGAGGGGCAGCACTTTTAGGAGTAGTGGCAAGGTTAACTGGACATCAAAGTACACTGCTCTCTGAATTTAAACATCAACGCCATCAATTTCAAAATTTCTCAGTTGACAAATTTCCAATTTGAATAGAGTTTCACCATGCTTACTGTCAGACTGTGAAATGAATGTGGGGGAGGTATAATTGCAGGGGCTGAAGTTATTTATTTCAGTGCTAATCTTTGATAATCATTCGAGTATCATTTCATCACAATGGTGGGCGATCACTTTCTCCTGGATACTATATCCCTTTCCAATTCAGAGTAGGATGAATCTACCTGGACTGTACATTAAAGAGAGAAGTGAAGTGATTGCATTTAATGAAGCGCAATAATGTCAGTCAGTGTTTAGTGGGATGGATTGATGTGTTTTCTGTCTGCAGAATGTTGGTAGGTCTGTGAGGAGGGGGAAGACGATTTGAAATAGGCATCACATTGAGAAGGTCTGATTGTTTAATGATAACACTTACAATATAGGTCTAATTAAATCAGTGGAACTCTCTGACATGTTGTATTAAGTAATATTTTATGCCACACAGTCTCTCTGGCTCAGATTTGTTTTTAGATAGAGTTTCACCATGCTTACTGTCAGACTGTGAAATGAATGTGGGGGAGGTACAATTGCGGGGGCTGAAGTTATTTATTTCAGTGCTAATCTTTGATAATCATTCGAGTATCATTTCATCACAATGGTGGGCGATCACTTTCTCCTGGATACTATATCCCTTTATGAGATTTTGCAATTAACATCTTCTAGTGATGATAGCATTCCCTTTATAACAACAACTTACTTTTATAACATGCCTTAGTTTATATTGGGTACGATCAATACAAAGGGGTATTGGCTTTGACAGGGAACGTCCCACGGAGATAACCAAACACCAAAATTGCAAACTGCCCTAAATCAAAGAAGGAATGTGAGAACAGGTGACCAAAAGCTTGGGCGCAGAGGTGGGTTTTAAAGAGGATCTGAGAAGAGGAGAGAGGCGGAGAGGCAGATTTAGGGAGGAAATTCCAGAGCTCAAGGCTGAGACAGCTGAATGCATTGACCCCAAGTATGGAGTGAGGCAAGTAGAGGGTGTACAAAATACTAGAATTGGAGGAAAGTAGAGATCTCGGAGGATTGTAAAGGTTACAGATATCGGGAGCTGCGAGGCCATAGAGAGATTTCAGTATGAGGCTGATAATTTTTTACCTGAGGGTTTCTGGTCAGTATGACCTCAAGCAACAAATTTACCAACCTACCTGTTAGGAGACATTATATGGCAGGAGATAATCTGGGCTTGAATCCAACTGTACCTGTCCTGGAAGCGTTTGATGGGCACAGTGTAGAAGTGGCTTTACTCTGTATCTAACCCCGTGCTGTACCTGCCTTGGAGTGTTTGATGGGGACAGTGTAAAGGGAACTTTACTCTGTATCTAACCCTGTGCTGTACCTGTCTTGGAGTGTTTGATGGGACAGTGTAGAGGGAGTTTTACTCAGTATCTAACCCTTTGCTGTACCTGCCCTGGGAGTGTTTGATGGGGACAGTGTAGAGGGAGCTTTACTCTGTATCTACACTATCCGATCAAACACCTGCAGGGCAGGGACAGCATTGGGCTTGAAGCTGAAAAGCCAGTTAGCCTAGCAGAAATGAAGGGTTGAACCAGGGAACCAGATGCCAGGTGCTGTATTTACCCTCTGAGGATGTGGTGGAACTACTTTGTGTGTGGTTTCAGAAAGTTTGTAACCATGAGGTGTGTGTGTGTGTGTGTGTGTGTGTCTTCCCATCAGCTCTACCAGCCAACAGAGAAGAAGGCCTTGAATCGCAGATCAACAGATTGGCAGAACTGATTGGCCGCCTGGAGAATAAGGTAAGGAGCAGCGAACTAACTGGTGTCTATTCTGATCTGCACCAACTGATGTTGTTGATGCTGGGCCTGCTGGCAATGGCTATGACTTAGTCAGTAGCATCTTCCCCCTGAGTCAGAAGGTTAAAGTCTTGGTCTAGGACCTGAGCACAAACATTGAGGCTGATATTCCAGTGCAGCGCTGAAGGAGTGCTGCAGCGTCAGAGGTGCGCTCTTTCAAATGAGATGTTAAACTGAGGCCCCATGTATACTCTCAACTGAATGAAAAAGATCCCATGGCACTGCTTGGAAGAGCAGGGAGTTTTCCCCAGTGCCCTGGCCAATGCCTAGCCCTCAAAAATCAGATCTGTCCATATTATTGTTTGTGCGAGATTGCTGTGCACTATTAGCTGCTGCGTTTTCCACATTACAACAGTGACTACATTTCAAAAATACTTTATTGATTGTAAAATGCTTTGAGATAGCCGGTGGTTGTGACAGGTGCTATCTAAATGTAAGACGTTCTTTTAGTCTTCCTAACCCTGGCCACTGCTGTATTGGGACACTGGGTGGGGATGGAAAGACTGAGGGAGGAGTGGAGGTTTTTTTTATCAAAAATACTCCCCAGTCTTTCTCAGGTAAAGGTATGTCCAGAAAAAATGGGGCCCCTCACTTGAGCAAAGCTATTCTGATATCACTAGAGGGTTGAGACACCGTCAAATGCGATAGAGATTGCGTCCCCAAGGGCAGGTTTTCCTGGGATTGGGAGGCTTCAGCTGTTGAATCCCCTCTTTCTTTCAGTGAAATGCCAGCAGTATGGGGTGCTTATACTGGGGAGGAAATTGATGCTCTTACACTTTTAAACCTGGGCCTCATCTGCCCTCTCAAGTGATTGCAGAAGATCCTACTGCACTATTTGAAAGGAGCCTTGGCACTCTCCCTGATGGCCTGGCCAATATTTATCCTTCAACGCACCTCTCTAAAAGAAAAAAAAACAGATTATCTGTTCATTTAGTTTGTCACTGTTAGTGGGATCTTGCTGTGCACAAATAGCCAACCCCATTTGCTGCGATACAAAACTTCAAAAGTGCTTCATTGGATGTCCTGAAATTGGGAATTCCAAATGGTAACAACCTAGAAAACTGCTCTATCAAAATTGATGGAGCCCTACAAGAACTGATCCCTACCACTGAGGGCCTGAAGATAAGGAGACTATGATAGTCAGGGATATTTTTAAATAAATATGTATATAAATGTTTTCTAAGACTGTTTTATTTTCTATACTATCGCCCACAGATTTTAGTTTTCATTTATGCCTTTTTACTGTTGTTGCTAGACAACAATGATGACTGCACACCAAATTAGTGGCTGTGAACATACAGATATACGATCAAGGAGCAGGAGGAGGCCATTCGGCCCCTCAAGCCTGTTCCACCATTTAGTAAGATCATGGCTAACCTGACAGTAAACTCAAATCTGCATCCCAGTTACCCCCAATAACCTATCACCCCCTTGCTTAGCAAGAGCCTATCCACCTCTGCCTTAAAAATATTCAAAGACTTTGATTCCAGCGCCTTTTTAGAAAGAGTTCCAAAGACTCATGGTCGTCTGAGAGAAAAAAATTTGCCTCATTGACCCCTAGTTCTAGGTACCGCCACAAAATGAAACATCCTCTCCACATCCACCCTGTCAAGACCCCTCAGAATCTTATATGTTTCAAACAAGTCGCCTCTCACTCTTCTAAACTCCAGTGGATACAAGCCTAGTCTGTCCAGCCTTTCCTCATAAGAAAACCCACCCATTCCGAGTATTCATCTGGTAAACCTTCTCTGAACTGCTTCCAATGCATTTACATCCTTAAGTAAGGTGATCAATACTGAACACAGAGCTCCAGATGTGGTCTCACCAGTGCCCTGTATAACTGATGCATAACCTCCCTACTTTGGTAATCAATTCCTCTCACATTAAATGATAACATTCTGTTAGCTTTCTTAATTACCTGCTGTACCTGCAAACTAGCCTTTAGCGATTCATGCACCAAGACACCCGGATCCCTCTGCATCTCAGATCTTTGCAATCCCACACCATTATGATAATATGCTTCTCTTTTATTCTTCCTGCCAAAATGAAAGTCTTGCGGATGCTGCATAAATGCAGGTTCTTTAGTTTTTCATCTCTCATTTGACATGACTTCAAGAATTGGTTCCGAAAAAGAACCGATTACATCAGTGATCTCCACAGTGACAATGGAGAAGGGACTGAAATGAGCGGGGAACCTTTAGTAATATTCTGCTTATTGAGGTGAGGGATGTGAGTAATGGGGATTGGAATATTTTCCATTTCAGACCCAGGATCAAACACTCCCAGGGCAGATACAGCACAGGGTCAGATACAGAGTGAAGCTCCCTCTACACTGTCCCCATCAAGCACTCCCAGGACAGGTACAGCACGGGGTTAGATACAGAGTAAAGCTCCCTCTACACTGTTCCCATCAAACACTCCCAGGACAGGTACAGCACAGGGTTAGATACAGAGTAAAGCTCCTTTTACACTGTCCCCATCAAACACTCACAGGACAGGTACAGCACGGGGTTAGATACAGAGTGAAGCTCCCTCTGCACTGTCCCCATCAAACACTCCCAGGCCAGGTACAGCACGGGGTTAGATACAGAGTAAAGCTCCCTCTGCACTGTCCCCATCAAACACTCCTAGGACAGGTACAGCACGGGGTTAGATACAGAGTAAAGCTCCATCTACACTATCCTCATCAAACACTCCCAGGACAGGTACAGCACAGGGTTAGATACAGAGTAAAGCTCCTTTTACACTGTCCCCATCAAACACTCCCAGGACAGGTACAGGATGGGGTTAGATACAGAGTAAAGCTCCTTTAACACTGTCCCCATCAAACTCTCCGAGGGCAGGTACAGCACAGGGTCAGATACAGAGTAAAGCTCCCTCTACACTGTCCCCATCAAACACTCCCAGGGCAAGTACAGCACAGGGTCGGATGCACAGTAATGCTCCATCTATATTGTCCCATTAAACACTCCCAGGACAGGTGCAAACACAGGTTAGATATAGAGTTAAGATCCCTGGGCACTGTTCTACTAATAGCTTCACCCCATTCCTCGGATGATCACTCTCTTACCCACAACTGATTCTTTTTGCATTTCCCACACCAGTTTCTTGCAATGAAGTCACTGTTAGTGCCAACTTTCTGCTTGTTTTGTGCTGTGGGCTTGTGCCCATTGTGAACTCGGTCGTGATCTCGCTAATATATTGCAGCTAGGAAACTGCCTATCACAGAAAGGGCTTGAGTTCATGTGAAATATTCAAAATGAAGGTGAAATCACAGTGGCAGCCGTAATCCATCCTCGATGAAGGGGGTAGGGGAGGTGGTGGGTGTTGGGGGTGGGGTGGATGGCACAGAGAGAAGATAGCCAGAGATACCTGATTTGTCCAAAACATTCTCGGATGGAGTAGTCTCTTAAATAGGAGGTCAGATAGCTTTATCACTGTTTGGGAAAGGGAGCAAGGGCATGCTGGAAAATCTTACGCCTCAGCTTCAATTGAACCCCTCCAGCCCCTAATGCTGGATAACATGAGTGAACCCTCGGGTCAGTCTGGGCTAAATGGGAAGGCTCATCATTTGAAAAGGCAGGTCACTTTGGGTACTTTGGATGAAATGTTTAAGAAAATCTCAGCATGCAGGTATTAAGCGAAGTTGATCAAATTTGTATGCACTGACTTTCACAAGGCATTTTGATAAGATTTGCCATAAGAGGCTTCTAATAAAACCTGAGCCATATGGCTTTGAAAGGAATACAGAGATGGTTAAGGAATTGTAAAGAACAAACTTGCCATGATCAAGTGTTGCCCATGACCTCAGGATTTCCACAAGGCCCTCACATTGAAAATCATCAAAGAAGTGAAATCAGTGAACTTTTGTGAAGTGCCTCATTATATTTAATGATGTGAAACCAAAAATGTTCTTATCTGATGGAATCTAAATCACACCATTTGAAAAATACTTTTCATTTTCAAAGTCTGAAATTGCTTTCTAAACTGTCCCAGGGGCAGGAAGTGACATTCATCAAAAGCCAGATCCATTGTATCCTTGTGTGTATGATATCCATTCATTTTGACCCTCTACCACTTTCCGCTCTGGTACCGTACCGCACATTGTCATTCTTCCTCTGGGCTCTGGCAGTCTATCCAATTGGAGGGAATGATACACAGCCTGTGCAGTGCACAGTGCACACACATTAGAAACCCCTTCCAATCCTTGGATTTTTGCATCGCCCAGATTCACTGATAACAGCCGTAAGTGGACTTCATGCACCTTTGTACAGAGAATGTGGGCTTCTTTGCTCAGTGTTCAGCTGAATGGTAACATGTATAAGGGATTATAACAGACAGTCCTTCCTGGGTACTGGTTACTGAAATATCACTAATGCATGTTGGATTTTCCTGTTTCTTTTGACGGAAAGCTCTCCGTGGAGACAATGCACAGCCTTCAGACTTTTGGGTAGTTCATTTGCGTAAAATGCAACACTATGATTTTCACTATGACAGCGATCAATTCCCTATACCCCACACTGTGAAAACTATATACACACAATTTTCTGGTGAAATGGTAAACTAAGGTCCCATCTGTCCCATCAGGTAGACATGAAAGATCCAACTGAACTGTTTTGAAGAGGACTGCATGTTCTATGCAGTGACAATGTTCATTCCTCAGCCAACATCACTAAAACAGATAATCCAGTCATTATTGTTGGGAGGGTGTTGGTTACAGACTGGTATGTTTTAAAGAAGTCTTCAGTAGATTAACTGTAATCTTTATTAACCACTAGAATTATGTACACACATACAGTAAAGGGTAAAAGCTAGGAGCTGTCTCCATGCATAGGTCTATACAGGTCTCTGCTCAACACCACACTGACCCCTGGGTCTGCGTCATGTGCCTCTTACATCATGTGTGGGCGGCACTGTACCCTGTTCCACATTAACCCTATGTGTGCCAGACCCTTATGCAACAATTATCGTTTTGATGTTTGTGGGATCTTACTGTGCCAGAATTGGCTGCCGCATTTCCTACTTTGCAACAATGGCTATGATTCAAAAGTGCTTCATTGTGTGTACCAACCTCTGGGACATCCTGATGTCATGAAATACACTGTAGAAATGTAGTTTGTTCATTACCACCTCACTAAGTATGGGCTCTAAGAGAGATTGGCTTCTCAAGGTAAAACCTTCAAACTTAAGCTCATTCCGGCTTTGAAATACAGGTCATCTTCTCCCTGCAGATTGGAAAAAACACAAACAGATGAGTCCCGATCCTAAGTTAACACACTCGACGAGAATGGGGCTGGTTTGGGTTGGTGATCTGTTTTGAAACCCTGTCCCATTTTATGCTTCATTGAAGTTAGTATATTTCATCTGAACCTGGCCTGACCCAGGTTAAATCAGGGCTGCTGTGATTGGATGAGAGCCCCCTGCCTCTCGGTGAATTTCCCATGTGATGGGGTTCTCTGATTGACCCTCCGATTGAGGAATCAAAGTTGCTGGGCTGAGGTGAGCTCCTATCTAAATGGGGAACATAGTCTCTGCCAGGCTAAGCTACCTGTTGTGTAGATTACAGCTGTCAAACCATTGAAAATAAATAAATGTCATTAATATCTCAATTAAAAATTTTAATCTCAGTTAATCTTGGTTTTAATTGCATGGTTAATTTGTGCAATTACTGCATCAATCTCTTTCAAGTCTGTTTTATTGCTGATGCTATTATTAATACACAGAATTATATAAAAACAGAACCTGAAGAGCTTATTGTGAAAAAGATTCCTCTGATACTGGTGTTCAGTGTGATATTAAATACAATGAATCAACTCTCTATCCAATTAATCATCAGACAGTTTTAAAAATAAATAAACACCACATTCACAAGCCATTTGCATTACTGCCTCACTTAAGAATGCTTCAACTTTATGGGCAGAACTTTATGCCCCATGGGCGGGAATAAAATAGTGCTTGATAATGTTGGGCGAGCGTCCCGATGACATCGCGCACTCGTGCGATATTTCAGTCGGCGGGTATGCACAAGAGTCAGCAGCTCGCCCGCCAGCAATTAAGAGGCTAATTAAGGCCATTAAACTAGCAATTAATTTGTATTTTTCGCTGCCCATCCAACCTTATGGTTGGGGGGTGGGTGAATAGGCCAGGCAGCCTTTGCATTTTTTAGGAAACCTCATCCATCGGCGGGATGAGGTTTCTAACAATAATTTTTTAAAAATGTTTTAAACATAATTTTTAATATGTCCCTGTTCATGTGACTGAGTCACATGTGGGGACATGTTTCCCTTATCTTTAAAATCGTTATTTCTCATTGTAAATTCTTGTGCTCCCAGAGGCAGCTCTGTGCCTTCAGGGAGCTTTCAGTGAGCGCACCCCCCCATCTGCACAGCCTTTAGCGCTCTCGATCCTCCCGCCCCCACCCCGGCAGCACTGAGGCTCTCAGTGCGTGGTTCACACTGGCTGGCAGTTAATTGGCCAGCCAGTGTGAAATCAAAGGCCGAGGTCTGATAGTGGGCGACAGTCCATTTCGTGGCCACTCCCATGCCCGCTGCGCCCGCCTGATGAAGGGAGAATCCTGCCCGATGTTTTTTCTTTATCTTTTCAATGACCTTTTGAATATTGGCCCACGTTAACTAGATTTAAGTATTTTTTTTTGCTCTTCTTCTTAGCTTTCTTGTCTGTTCTTAAGGGTGGCCCTTTCTCCTGCTGCTCTCTGCCTCATCTAACATAACCTATTTTTTTTCTATCTGGCCACATCATTCACCCCTCCCCACCCCAACTCATCCAGCATCAAGGACAAGTGACATCTCTATATCACCTGTACTTACACTTCCCCCCCCCTCCATTGGAGGAAACAATGGTGATGAGCTCAAAGCCAAGGGTCCAACTGAAATGCTTTTATACCTTTAATTTAGAACATAAGAAATAGGACAGGAGTAAACCATTCAGCCCTCCGAGCCCACTCTGCCATTCAATGAGATAATGGCTGATCTTCTACTTCCACACCATTTTCCTACACTATCCCCGTATCCCTTGATGTTTTTGAAATGTAGAAATCTGTCGATCTCTGTCTTGAGCATACTCAATGACTGAGCGTCCACAGCCCCCTGCGGTAGAGAATTCCAAAGGTTCACCACCATATGAGTGAAGAAATTCTTCCCATCTCAGTCCTAAATGGCCTACCCCTTACTCTGAGACTGTGTCCCCTGATTCTAGATCCCTCAGCCAGGGGAAACATCCTTCCTGCATCTACCCTGTTGAGCCCTTTCAATCTTCTAAACTCCAGAGATTAAAGACCCAGTCTATTTAATCTTTCCTGAAAGGGCAATTCCTCCATCCCAGGAATAAATCCCAGGAATGAACCTTTTTTGCACTCCCTCTATAGCAAGTATATCTTTCCTTAGGTAAGGAGAGCAAAACTGCACACAATACTCCAGGTGCGGTCTCACCAAAGCTCTGTATAATTGCAGTAAGACATCTTTACTCCTACACTCAAAACCTCTTGCAATAAAGGCCAACATACCATTTGCCTTCTTAATTGCTTGCTGTACCTGCATATTAGTTTTCAGTGACTCAGGGACAAGGACACCCAAGTCCCTGTGAAGTTCAACACTTCACAGACTCTCATCATTTAAGAAATGCTCTATATTTCTGTTTTTCCTACCAAAGTGGATAACCTCACATTTCCCCACATTATATTCCATCTGCCAAATTCGCCTAGTCTCTCCAAATCTTCTTAAAGCACCTTTGCTTCCGCCTCACAACTCATACTCCCACATGGTTTTGTGTCATCTGCAAACTTGGAAATATTACCTTTAATCTCCACATCCCAATATTGACACAGATTATGAATAGCTGGGGCCCAAGCACTGATCCTTGTGGTACCCCACTAGTCACAGTCTGCCAGCCTGAAAATGACCCATTTATTCCTACTCTCTCTTTTCTGTCAATTAACCAGCTGTCAGTGCATGCCAGTATATTCCCTCCAATTCTATATGCTGTAAGTTTGTTTACCATTCTCTTGTGTGGGATCTTATCAAAAGCTTTCTGAAAATCTAAATAAACCACATCCACAGGTGCCCCCTTATCTATTCTGCTAGTTACATCCTCAAAAACCTCCAACAGGCTTGCTAACCATGATTTCCCTTTCATAAACCATGTTGACTCTGCCCAATCCTCCCATTATTTTCTAAACCTTCAGTTATCACATCCTTTACTATAGATTCTAACATTTTCCCTACTACTGATGTCAGACTAGCAGGTCTGTAGTTCCCTGTTTTCTCGCTCCCTCTTTTAAATAGTGGGGTTATATTTGCCATGTTCAGATCTGCAGGAACCATTCCAGAGTCTATATTTTGAAAGAATTTTGAAAGATGATCACCAGTGTATCCACTATCTCTACAGCCACCTCTTTCAATACTCTGGGATGCAGATCACAGGGTCCAGGGAATTTATCAACTTTCAGTCCCATTCATTTCTCTAGTAATATTTTTGTACTAATATTCATATCCTGCAGTTCCTTGTTTAGACAAGTCCCTTGATTCTCCATTATTTCTGGGAGATTTTTAGTGTTTGTTTGTAAACAAAGTAGTTGATAACATTGGAGATCCTTTGTTGTTTGAACCCTAATATACTTTTGAGCAACATCTGTGATTAACCTGTTAAGAACATTAATTGGCAAAAAAGTAATCTGTTAATTAATGTAGAAGTTAACAGATTCACTGATAGTCCCCTAAGGTAATTTGAATGGAATAACACGTCCCAAGCTCTCAAGTGTCACAAAGACACATCTTCTCAAAGAGGAGAAGTGCCGGCAATTTCCAGGGGGTCTCTGATCTCCTGCCTTAATTGCAAATACTGGAGAAACGTGTAAACAGGCACACTCCCGCAGTTACAATGGGAGATCAGGAAAATGGGGATTCTAGGTTTTTGTGATTGTTCATCATGATCATCCCTTATGATCAAATTGCTATTGGTTCCAAGCTATTAGCTTACTGTAGAGAATAAAATCATCGCTGCACCCAGCTTTAGGAGTTAATTGCTTTTATTGAATTTAGCATGCCAGAAATGTTATAAGATAAAAAATTCAACTCGGACAGTCTGGGTAAAAATCCATTTTGGGTCAAGGGAGTTCCCTTTCCGCAGCCTAGAGATGCTGTAGTGCCTCGTCTGCCAACTTCATTGGCATCACTCAAGTCCAGCACAAACTGGCGATTATTGCTGGGGCTCGTATAGCTCAGTACTTCCCAAGCAGAGCATTTATCAATTCAGACATCAGGGAAGCCTTTAATGCTTCTGCATTGCTATGGTGGGGAATTGTGCAAGGAGCTGCAGGGTTTGCACAGAGGCTGCAGGGAGAGGAGGGACTATGGTAACATGAACAGTCACTCAATTGTAGTTTGTTTCCAATATTCCTCTACTCTTTTGTTGTGAGATTTAAGTATTAACTGGCACTGAAAAGAAAAGATTTCTAAAGAATTGTTTTTATTTGTGAGTGTGGCAGCACAGTTGTAAAGATAAAGATGCTTATAAGCTTATCTGGGAACTCAATTCGAAATTCAAAATGATAGGTTCTTCGACTTTGGGAGACATAGGGGTGAAATCTTCAGTGATATCTTCATTGAATTGTTCCAGTTCTGTCATCCGCAGAACCACAAGTTTAGCTGTTACAGAAACAGCTAGCTGGGGTATTTTTTCCCCCATTCTCTCTCTTATGGCTTGACGATTGGTATCTTTGTTATGACCTCCCTTTCTTTAACAAGGTTGTTTGAAAGTACAGTATACTTCTCACTTTCTTCAACAGTCTGAAGAAAGATTAATAAGCATAGAATTATCGAATCATACAGCGCTGATAGACGCCATTAGGCCTTTTGTGCCTGTGCTGGCTCTTTGAAAGAGCTATCCCATTGGTTCCAAACTTCTGCTCTTTCTTTTCTCTTGAAGGCTATTTTGGTATCTGCTTCCACTGCTCTTTCTGGCAATGCATTCAGGATTGTAACACTCCCTGCATAAAAAATTCTCATTGTCAACCCCAATCTCCAACCTTCTGTTTTTGCCAATTACCTTAAATCTTTGTTCTCTGGTCACTGCCCCCCGACCAGAGTGTTTCTCTTTATTTACTCTACTGAAGGCAGTCCCAATTATGAACACCTCTAATAAATCTCTCTTAATCTTCTCTGCTCTAAGGAGAACAATCCCAGCCTCTCTAGTCTCTCCACATGAACTGACGTCCCTCATCCTGAGACCATTTCTTTAAATCTCTTCTGTAAAGCAAGCCCCTTCTCTAAGGACTAGCCACACTTCCTAAAGTGTAGTGCCCAGAGTTGGACACAGTATTCCAGCTTGGGCCTAACCAGTAATGTATAAAGGTTTATCATAACTTCCTTACTTTTGGGCTGTATTCCATTTTAGAATCCTGTACGTATTTTTTAACAGCCTTCTCAGCTTGTCCTGCTACCATCAGTGAGTCATACCCCCACAGAACTCTCTGCTTTAAAATACTACCCTTTACCTTGTGGCCTAAATCACCTGTGGAGTGGCAACCTCCATTGGATTTCCACTCTGCTTCTACTTTTCTCTGCCACACCGGAGATCCGCATATCTGGCCAGGGCTTCCGATCCCGAATTCTCCAGAAATATGGAGCGTACCTGAAATGGAGCTGCTGCTTTGTAGCGCTGGATTGTCGGGGGATGACAACCCACACCCCCTTTGTAGAGCATTAGCTGCCGTGTTCTGGTAAGTGAAGAGTTTAAATGTCCCAAAGCTTCTTTGAAAAGCTACAGACAGAAGGTAAGGGGTTTAGGGGTAAGGGGCAGAGAGGAAGGTGAGTAGGGTAGCAGGTGAGTAGGGTAGAAGATGGACAGGGTGGAAGGTGGGCAAGGTGAGAGGAGGGTGAGGTCGGTAGGTAGATGAGGTGGATAAGGTGGCAGGTGGGTGAGGTGGATGAGATGGGTGGGAGGGTGAGATGGGTAGGTGGATCAGGTGGGTTGGGTGGTGGGTGGGTAAGTGGGTAGGTAGGTAAAGTGGGTAGGGCGGCAGCTGGGTGTGGGTGGGTGGGTGAGGAGGGTGGGGTAGCAGATGGGTGAGATGGGCAACTTGGTGAGGTGGGGAGGTGGGTGAGATGGGTAGGTGGATTGGTCAGGTTGGAACAGGTTGTCAGGTTGGGGCTACTCAGATTGGGTTGGGGGCTATTCAGGTCAGGGAGGAGTCGGGGGTCAGGGGGAGTCAAATGTTGGGACTGGGACATGTCATGCCTGGCCTAGTCAGATTGGACTGGGGTGGGGGGGGAGGCAGGGGGATGGGATTAATATGGGGCTGCTGGGGGGTTAGACTAATGGTGGAAGCTGATCAGGTCAGGTTGGGAAGTTGGAAGGGGAGTCAGAGAATGGGGTCAGTGCGAGTGATTGGGGGTCAGTTATATAGTTATCCAGGAGTTAGCCTAGGATTTTTCTGTCTAACTTTACCTGGGTGGCTGTCCAGGTAAATAAGTTGGAACTGGTCAAAATCTTCGACTCAGAGTTGGAGATTTTTGTGGAGGGCTCCGGGCTGGGGTGTTGACCTTCGGAAATTCAGACTTCCTGGGAAATTCCCATGGAGTCAGTTCATTGGGACTTCCGACGGATCCCGTGGTGCAACTTCCAGGGTACGTCTGGTCTCTGACGATCTGGAGACTGGAAGACTTGGGCCAATGTTGCTTCTGCTCAATCTGCTAGCACAGTGCATCACTTCACACACCTCCTAATAGTTGGTATTTAAAAAACCAGATCAAAATATCCTGCAAAATATTTATTATTCCTTATTGTTTCACAGTTCAGAAGCCAGGAAGCTGCCCTGATGGCCTAGTAGGTGTATACCCATCTAGATAAGATGGGTCGTCAACTGTTTACAATGTATATTAATGATCTGGATGAAGGGACAGAGTGTATTGTGTGTACTAAGTTAATGGGCATAAATTTGGCAGAAGGAATAAAATGTGGGAAAGTGTGAGGTTGTCCACTTTGGCAGGAAGAATAGAAATGCAGAATATTATCATTTAAATGGAGAGAGACTGCAGAATACTGCAGTACAGAGGGATCTGGGTGTCCTTGTACGTGAATCACAAAAATTAGCATGCAGGTACAGAAAGTATTGGGAAGGCAAATGGAGTGTTGGCCTTTATTGCAAAGGGGGATGGAATATAAAAGTATGGACACCTTGCTGCCACTGTGCAGGGCATTGGTGAGACCACACCTGGGGTACTTTGTGCAGCTTTGGCCTCCTTACTTAAGGAGGGATATGCTTGCATTGGAAGCAGTTCAGAGAAGGTTCACTAGGCTGATTCCTGAGATGAAGGGGTTGTTTTATGAGGAAAGGTTGAGCAGATTGGGCCTATACCCACTGGCATTTAGAAGAATGAGGTGATCTTATTGGAACATATACGATCCTGAGGTAAATTGACAGAGTGGGGGCTGAGAGGATGTTGCCCCTCATGTGGGAATCCAGAACTAGGGGGCACAGTTTCAAAATAAGGGGTTGATCAGGAGGAGAAGAGGAGGGATTTCTTCTCTCAGAGGTTCATTAACCTTTGAAATTGTCTTCCCCATTGAGCAGTGGAGGTTGAGTCATTGAATAAGGCTGAGTTAGACAGATTTTTGATTGACAAGGGAGTTAAGGGTTATAGGGAACAGGTGGGAAATTGAAGTTAAGGTCACAATCAGATCAGCCATGATCTTATCGAATGGCGGAGCAGGCTTGAGGGGCTGAGTGGCCGACTCCTGCTCCGATTTTTTATGATCTTATGGGCCCAAACGTTCAATTCCTGCTGTGACATGCCCAGATTCCTGATGCTGCCTCAGCTTACAGCAAGCTGTGCTGGAGAGTGTCAGCATGTGAATGCCAACATGTGGACCAGATCAGGCTTGGCAGTGATTCTGTTCATGGTCGAATAGCTCACCAATACCTTCATCTGGTCAGTTTTCAGATAGCTGATATTGAACTTTATGATGCCTCATTAATTCAGCATCATGGCCCTTTTAGATCCAATGTGAGATCAAAGACTTGCATATATTGCATCTTTCACATTGTCCAAAGGTGCACAGACATTTAAGTATCTTCTGGAGTGCAGTCACTCTTTAATGTAGAAAACACAGCACCAAATTTGTGCACAGCAAGTTCCCACAAACAGCAATGTGATGAAGACCAGATAATGCGGTTAGTTGAGGGATAATTAAATGTCAGGAGAGAACGCCCGTGCTCTTTTCGAGGAGAGCAGTGAGGCCTTTTACACTCACCTAAGAAGGCAGACAGGGCCTCAGTTTCAACAGAAGGGTGACACCTTTGATAGTGTGGCCCTGGAGTTTGGAGATTTTGCTTTGCACTCCAATATTTGGGGTGGGCCGTGAACCACTCGTTTTGGACCCAAAGATGAGAGTGCTACCACTGAACTACACCTGAGAGCTTCAGGGAGGGGGGGTTGGAGGAGCAGTGGTGTGGGGGGCTGCAGCCAGCAGACTGTGTGTTTAAACATTTCAACAATACACTGCATGTACACTTTGGGATGATGTCGTTTCAATCACCAACCTGTACAGAGCTCTCAATGGCAGCCTATGATTTACGGCACAACTTGGACCATGAACTGTTGCAGTTCTAACACTTCTTTTCCCCATGTGATTCGCAGTGGGACTAGGCCCTGAACTAAACATTGGTCTTGACCCTGTGTGATGGGGAGAGGGGCTGCGTGTGGGGTGGCGGAGGCGAGTGGAGTGCATTAACAAGCTCTGCCATGCTGCTGGCTCTCACTCTGTATGTTGTCTCCACTTTCAGACTATGTGGCTTGACCTGCAGCAGAAGGTGATGGACAATGAGAACTTGACCTGTTCAGTGAGTATTTAACCACCTTCCCAGCATTCCCTGCACTTCCGTTGGCCTCTGGGGTGTCTCTTAGCAGTGAGATTCAGAGGAAAAAATGGCCCTGAGTTTTTGATGGGGCAGTGTAGAGGGAGCTTCACTCTGTATCAAACACAATGCTGTACCTGTCCTGGGAGTGTGTGATGGGGACAGTGTAGAGGGAGCTTTACTCTGTATCTAACCCCGTGAGTGTTTGATGGGACAGTGTAGAAGGAGTTTTACTCTGTATCTAACCCCACGCTGTAACTGTCCTGGGAGTGTTTAATGGGGACAGTGTAGAAGAAGCTTTACTCTGCATCTAATCCCGTGCTGTACCTGTCCTGGAAGTGTTTGATGGGACAGTGTAGAGGGAGCCTTACTCTGTATCTAACCCCATGCTGTACCTGTCCTGTGAGTGTTTAATGGGGACAGTGTAGAGAGAGCTTTACTCTGCATCTAATCCCATGCTGTACCTGTCCTGGGAGTGTTTGATGGGACAGTGTAGAGGGAGCTTTACTCTGTATCTAACCCCATGCTGTACCTATCCTGTGAGTGTTTGATGGGACAGTGTAGAGGGAGCTTTACTCTGTATCTAACACCGTGCTGTAATTGTCCTGGAAGTTTTTGATGGGGCCAGTGTAGCGGGAGCTTTACTCTGCATCTAACCCCATGAGTGTTTGATGGGACAGTATAGAGGGAGCTTTACTCTGTATCTAACCCCGTGCTGTAACTGTCCTGGCAGTGTTTAATGGGGACAGTGTAGAGGGAGCTTTACTTTGTATCTAACCCCGTGCTGTACCTGTCCTGGGAGTGTTTTATGGGGACAGTGTAGAGGGAACTTTACTCTGTACATAACACCGTGCTGTACCTGTCCTGTGAGTTTTTGATGGGGCCAGTGTAGTGGGAGCTTTACTCTGCATCTAACCCCGGCTGTACCTGTCCTGGGACTGTGTGATGGGGACAGTGTAGAGGGAGTTTTACTCTGTATCTAACCCCGTGCTGTACCTGTCCTGTGAGTGTGTGATGGGGACAGTGTAGAGCGAGCTTTACTCTGTATCTAACCCCGTGACTGTTTGATGGGACAGTGTATAGGGAACTTTACTCTGTATCTAACGCCGTGCTGTACCTGTCCTGGGAGCATTTGATGGGAACAGTGTAGAGGAAACTTTACTCTGTATCTAACCCTGTGCTGTACCTGCCCTGGGAGTGTTTGATGGGGACATGGTTGAGGGAACTTTACTCTGTATCTAACCCCATGCTGTACCTGTCCTATGCGTGTTTGATGCGGACAGTGTAAAGGGAGCTTTACTCTGTATCTAACACTGTGCTGTAGTTGTCCTGTGAGTATTTGATGGGGCTAGTGTAGAGGGAGCTTTACTCTGTATCTAATCTTTGCTGTGCCTGTCTTGGGATGTTCGATGGGGACAGTGTAGAGGGAGATTTACTCTGTATCTAACCCTGTGCTATCCCTGCCCTGGGAGTTTTTGATGGGGCCAGTGTAGCGGGAGCTTTACTCTGTATCTAACCCCATGCTGTACCTGTCCTGGGAGTGTTTGATGGGACAGTGTAGAGGGAGCTTTACTCCGTATCTAACCCCGTGAGTGTTTGAACGGACAGTGTAGAGGGAGTTTTACTCTGTATCTAGCCCCGTGCTATAACTGTCCTGGGAGTGTTTGATGGGGACAGTGTAGAGGGAGCTTTACTTTGTATCTAACACTGTGCTGTACCTGTCCTGGGAGTGTGTGATGGGGACAGTGTAGAGGGAGCTTTACTCTATATCTAACCCCATGCTGTACCTGTCCTGTGAGTGTTTGATGGGGACAGTTTAGAGGGAGCTTTACTTTGTATCTAACACCGTGCTTTACCTGTCCTGGGGGCGTTTGATGGCGACAGTGTAGACGGAGCTTTACTCTGTATCTAACCCCGTGCTGTACCTGTCCTGTGAGTGTTCGATGGGGCCAGTATAGAGGGAGCTTTACTCTGTATCTAACCCCGTGAGTGTTTGATGGGACAGTGTAGAGGGAGCTTTACTCTCTATCTAACCCCATGCTGTACCTGTCCTGTGAGTGTTTGATGGGGACAGTTTAGAGGGAGCTTTACTTTGTATCTAACACCATGCTTTACATGTCCTGGGGGCGTTTGATGGAGACAGTGTAGACGGAGCTTTACTCTGTATCTAACCCCATGCTGTACCTGGCCTGGGAGTGTTTGATGGGACAGTGTAGAGGGAGCTTTACTCTGTATCTAATACTGTGCTGTACCTGTCCTGGAAGTTTTTGATGGGGCCAGTAGAGAGGGAGCTTTACTCTGTATCTAACCTTGTGCTGTACTAGTCCTGTGAGTATTTGATGGGGGTAGTGTAGAGGGAGCTTTCATCTGTATCTAACCTTTGCTGTGCCTGTATTGGGATATTTGATGGGGTCAGTGTAGAGGGAGATTTACTCTATCTAACCCTGTGCTATCCCTTCCCTGGGAGTGTTTGATAGGGACAGTGTAGAGGGAGCTTTACTCTGTATCTAACACCGTGACTGATCGATGGGACAGTGTACAGGGAGCTTTACTCTGTACCTAACACCGTGCTTTAACTGTCGTGGAAGTTTTTGATGGGGCCAGTGTAGCGGGAGCTTTACTCTGTATCCAACCCCATGCTGTACCAGTCCTGGGAGTGTTTGACGGGACAGTGTGGAGTGAGCTTTTCTCTGTTTCTAACCCTGTGCTGTATTTATCCTGTGTGTTTGATGGGGCCAGTAGAGAGAGAGCTTTACTCTGTATCTAACCCTGTGCTGTTCTAGTCCTGTGAGTATTTGATGGGGCTAGCGTAGAGGGAGCTTTACTCTGTATATAACCCTTTGCTGTGCTTGTCTTAGGATGTTTGATGGGGATAGTGTAGAGGGAGATTTACTCTCTATTTAACCCTGTGCTATCCCTGCCCTGGGAGTTTTTGATGGGGCCAGTGTAGTGCGAGCTTTTCTCTGTATCTAACCCCATGCTGTACCAGTCCTGGGAGTGTTTGATGGGACAGTGTAGAGGGAGCTTTACATTGTATCTAACACCATGCTGTACCTGTCCTGTGAGTGTTTGATAGGGACAGTGTAGAGGGAGCTTCACTTTGTATCTAACACCGTGCTGTACCTGTCCTATGAGTGTTTGATAGGGACAGTGTAGAGGGAGCTTTACTCTGTATATAACCCCGTGCTGTATCTGTCCTGAGTGTGTGTGATGGGGACAGTGTAGAGGGAGCTTTACTCTGTATCTAACCCCGTGCTGTACCTGTCCTGGGAGTGTTTGATGGAGACCGTGTAGAGGGAACTTTACTCTGTATCTAACCTTTGCTGTGCCTGTCTTGGGATGTTTCATGGGGACAGTGTAGAGGGAGATTTACTCTCTATCTAACCCTGTGCTATCCCTGCCCTGGGAGTGTTTGATGGGACAGTGTGGAGGGAGCTTTACTTTGTATCTAACCCGTGCTGTACCTCTCCTGGAAGTGTTTGATGGGACCAGTGTAGAGGGAGCTTTACTCTGTATCTAACCCCGTGCTGTACCTGTCCTGTGAGTGTTTGATGGGGCCTGTGTAGAGGGAGCTTTTCTCTGCATCTGACCTCGTGCTGTACTTTAAATTGAACGTGTTCTTTATTGACACTGAATGCCTGATATAGTGAAATTTTCCATCTCCTGAGCACTAACTCTCCTACCTTAATGATTCAGACATTCAGAAAACACAACAAGGAAAGTGATTTTTTAAGTGGAGTGAAGGTGTAATTAGTTCCACTGGGAGATGTGGCACTGACCTCAGGTCAGTGTTAGATTGTTTAGTGAATGTGATCTCCAGTAGCCTCTGTGTGAATGGCACGGGGTGAAATTAGAATCTGGGACCTGGTATTTTATGTGTTATATTGTATGAGACCATAACCATAAGACATAGGAGCAGAAATTAGGCCATTCGGCCCATCAAATCTGTTCCGCCATTCAATCATGGCTGATAAGTTTCTCAACCCCATTCTCCCGCCTTCTTCCCGTAACCTTTGATCCCCTCTGTATCAAGATCTTCTGCTGTGAAGAGTGGCTTTATTAAAAAAAAATGAATTATCCTCCCCTACAGCCACCACCACATGCTAACCCCCTGACATGAAGGTACTGACTCCTGTGAAGCTTAGCATCACAGTGAATGATAACCTAGCCAAACCTCAACAAAGAGCCTCCGCACTGTTTTGTCCTCTGCCCTACATCCTGTCCACACCTACCATTCCCATGAGCCGATTTCCCCCCCACCGGAGCTTGTGAGGTAATGAATCCATCCTGAGATTCCATTACCACTCAGTGTCCTGGAATGACAGCTGAGGGTTGAGTTCAGCCTGCACTGTGATGCGTTGGGCTGAGGAGCTGCAACTGTGCTACAAACCCTCAACTGTTGTTCCCCTCAAGCTGTGCAGTCATGTGCCTACACAGCACCCCTAAAGCTCCCATGCACAAATCAGCCCCTGTGTGCACAGGCACACATAAAAAAGTAAAGGGGCCATGCAGGTAAACAAATCACCCGCGCACTCCAAAAAAATTGAGACTACGTTGCCCTCAGTGGTTGCAGGCGTGAGCCCTTTACTCATTGTTTCGGAGTTTCGGTGGGGGGGCAGCTAAATTGGAACGTCTCTCTTGCCCAATGCTTTCCTGTCGACTCTCTGTTTGAATGGAGCTGTGTTTGCCAGTGGATGTGACTCCCGCACACTCCAGCAGGCCTGCTGGTCAGAATCCCCAGGGCACCTGCTCCAGCTGGAGGTTTGCGTCAGCCCCTGTAATGTGCAGCTGGCCTGCCCCTTCACACAGGAAGGTGGAACTCTGCCCAGCTTTCACAACCTCAGGACACCCAACATGCTTCACGGCCAGTAAGTTATTCAAGAAGTGCAGTCACTGTTGTAATGTGCCACTTGCACACAGCAAACACTCACAAACAACAATGTGATAATGGTTTGATCATCTGTTTTAATGATGTTGAATAAGGGAGAAATGTTGACTAAGATGCCTTGCAGACTCCCTTGCTCTTCTTTGAAATAGTGTTTATGTTCAGGAGGCAGACAGGGCCTTGGTTTAACGTTTCATCTGAAGTACAGCTCCTCTGACAGTGCAGCACTCCCTCAGATATAAAAACCAAAAATGCTAGAAGAGCACAGCAGGTCTGGCAGCATCTGTGGAGAGAGAAACAGAGTTAATGTTTCAAGTCCGTATGACTTCTTCAGAGCTCTGTTAACTCTGTTTCTCTCTCCATAGATGCTGCCAGACCTGCTGAGTTTTTCCAGCATTTTCTGTTTTTATTTCAGATTTCCAGCATCCACAGTATTTTGCTCTTATCTTAGTGCTCCCTCAGTCCTGCGCAGGAGTGTCCACCTGGGTTATGTCCTCACATCCCTGGTGTTGGGCTTGACCCCATCACCTTTTTAAGCCATCAACTGAGCAAAGGCTGACGCTCGGTTTATTAAAGGAATTCAGCTTTTGGATGCTACTGATTCAGTGAAGGCTTTGAACTGCTGTGGCAGGAAGCAGTCTGCTGGTGTTCAGACCCTTAAGTTATACAAGATGATGCAATCTCTCTGGCCCTCAGGTCACATTGCAGCCTGGTCTGTGGCCGTTATTTGACGCAGGGTGTGCAGCAGGAACGGCAACATCTGCTGAAAGGCTTAGGGAACAGGAAGCATATGATGCCTTGCAGGGATCTGTCTGTTTCCCGCAGGGATAAAAGAACCTCTACTCCATCTGTCGGCCCAGAGATCGAATCAAAAAGCAGTGAAGTGTTGTTGAACTCGTATAAAACTTGTATCTTCAAGCAGCGAGTTGACGCACTGCATCAGAAATCGAGACAGTACATTGCCTCCTATTTGAACTCCTTCCTTTTCCAATGCCATTAAACAATGGAATCCCTCCCAGCCTTTTGTCCTGTATGTTACAGGATTTTAAAACTCAAGCCTGGCATCATTCAGTCACTAGTGTCGCTCGTGACTCAGTTAGTAGCGCTTTAGGCTCAAGGACAGTAGGTTGTGGGCTCAAGTCCCACTCGAGAGAGCTGAACACATAATCGAGGTAGTCACTCCCAGTGCAGTACTAAGAGAGCACTGCACTGTCAAAGGGCCGCTCTTTCACATGAGATATTAAACCATAACCCATCTGCTGCTCCAGCTGGATGTAAATAATCTCTTTTTGAAGAAGAGCAGGGTTGTTATTCCCAGTGTTCTTGACCAATATCTATCCCCTCAACAAATATCACTAAAATGGGTCATCTGATTAGCATCATATTGCTGTCTGTGGGAGCTTGCTGTGCACAAATTGGCTGCTGCCTTTCCATTCATTACAACAGAGATTACACTTCAAAAAGGACTACGCTAGATGTGAAATGGTTGGGGCCTCCTGAGGTGCCATATAAATATAACTTTTTCTTTTTGCTCTTTACTGCCTCATTTACCTGGTATTCTCTCTCTCCTTATTTCCAGCCGTAACATTGTTTGGTTCTTCCTTCATCAGCTCCTTCATACCAACACCTTCTCCAGACAAACCATTGACTGTCATTCACTTTACTATAACTCAGCCCAAGTCCCTGCCTGAGGACCAGACTTTGACAATAATGGAGAGGCCATTACACTTTGTGCTTAGCGGCACTGAATAGACCCTCAGTATGCACCACTGCGCACTGTGCGAAGACTGTATGCACGTGGCGGTTAAAACACCCATTATACACTTTAGCTTGATAGCCTTGATGACTCAGCAAGTCCACTGTATCCTCTACTCTCTTACCCCTTACTCCTATTGGGACTGCACCTTTGGTCTTAAACTCTGGAATTCCATCCCCAAACCTCTCCACATTTCTGACCTTCTTTATGGCATTCTTCAAAACCTATATCATTGACCAAGGGTTTAGTCATGTGTCTTTATGTGACTTATTGTTAAACTTGGTTTGTAAAGTGTTTTCACTATGTTAAAATGCTATAAAGATGCTGGATGAACCCGTGCTCACTAAAGACTGTAAGGGGCTCATAGCAGCGTCTTCTGTCTGCTCAATGTGAAGGGACAGATGGATAGGGAGAGGCAGACTGGTCCACTGAGCCCACCCCGAACTGTCAGGAGATGACCCAGTGTCCAGGACTCCTGGCATGTTCTCCCACTGGAAGCTGAGTAATCCCCTGAGGAGGCAAGAAAGCAGTGTAAAAAAATTCCTAGGCCCTTTCAAGGGGAAAGAAAATTGGGAAATTTCGTCTCCAGCCCACCCCCACCTCAGTGATTAACATGAGTTCAGGGGATCAGAATGACATCAGGTTTGGACTCCTTGTCCAACCTATTGCCTGAGTTAACAGAGAAATTTGAAATTCTGGAGAGGTTTAAGAAAGTAAATAGGGAGAAACACATCTACTGACAGAAGGCCCGGGAGGGGCCCAGTAACCAGCGGACACAGATTGAAGAGGATTGGCTATGGAAGCAGGGAATGAGAGAAGAATTGTTTTACTCAATGAGTTGCTATGATCTGGAGTGCACTGCATGAAAGGGTAGTGGAAACAGATTCAGTAGTCATTTTCAAAAGGGAATTGGTTAATATTTGAAGAGGCTGTAATATAAGAGTGTTCAGCGTAGCAAGGGTTAATGTGGGATTGGAGAACTGTAGTGCCCACATTATGGTGTCGAGAGTCACATGATAGCAGACCTAATAGTGGACTGAGTAAGAAGAGAGTCTAGTCGAAGTCAGCGTGAAGTTAGTTCCTAGTCTGGACTATGCTTTGTTCATATGTAAATAGTTATGTGTTGCCGATAAACACTAATGTTCAAGCTTACAAGCCTCTGTACCTTTTGTGAGACTTACTGAACAAATCCTTGCAAAAGAGGATACACTTGCAGGGCTATGATGAAGGAGCAGGGGAGTAGGGCTAATTGAATAGCTCTTTCAAAGAGGCGTTTCCTGCTCTTCTGCATTGTTTGCTCTATGTCATTCCCAACGAGGAATTTGTCCAGCTCCTGTTTGAACTATCGCAGCGAACTTGCACTCACCACATGAGCTGGCAACTTGTACTAACCAATAATGCCTGGCGTAAACAAACATCTGCTGACATTGAACCAGGTTCAGTGTTTAATATCCAATACAAATGGCACCTCCACACACTGTCCACCCTGCCCCACTGGCTTCCCTTGACCTATCTAGTTCAGATAATCTGACCACACTGGCACAATCTAGTCCCTTCATCGCTTTAAATACTTTAGTGTCTGCACCCTTGCAGTCAAGGCTTTTCTAGACAGGCTCTGCTTGTATCACAGTGATGCTAATGGTGTTGGCTCAGAGCCTGCGCGTCAGGTTTTTAATTGAATGTAGCTCGTTGTGTTTGACAGATTGTTGGTGTTTGGTTGATCTAATTAGCAGTTAGTAAATGGAGAAGCCGTGCAATTTACCAGGAGCTGATGGGCTGTCAGTGTTAGCCTCCCACACTCACTGAGCTTCCCAACCTGCCCGCACTGTGTTTAACATATCTTTGCTCACAGTTAAACTCTGTCAGATTTAGCCCAGTAAATACCAGGATGTTAACGTGCTTTGGAGCAACAGACTGTGCTCACAACACAGCTCACACGCCTCAGACTGCTATGTAAATGTGGCTTTCGCAGGAGGAAAGAAAAATCACTCTTTGTTCCTTTGTTTTGCTTTTCTCTCACATGCTTCCTGCCTCCTACTCTGTCTCATTCCATTCTCTCTCTCTCTTGCACTTTCTCCCTATCTCCTTGTCTCTTGCTCACTCTGGCCCAGATTTCCGGTCCCAGGTTAGGAGCACAGAGTCTAGGAGATTTCCCAGCTCGGAGAACCCGACTTTTAAAAATGCCCACCTACCCCCCGCAATTCCCCCGCCACCCCCCTCCCAAAGCTGGACAGTTTTTGGACAGCTGGACAGTCCTTTGACAACTGGACACCTCCTTCACAGTGTGACAGTTCCAATGATATTGTGCATAAAATGTGTGTAATCATGTTTACTTTTAACAATCTCAAAGGGTCCCTTACCTCTCCCAAAGGTGCCTTGGATCCCTATCAAAAGGGGCACCTTACCTCTCCAAAAGGGTACCCTGGCTATCCATAAGAATCCACCAAGTTCAGAGCTCCTCTTACCTGTTCTATTCTGCATACTCCGTGTTCCATCTCCTGTTCTTCCAAAATCCCACCAGTGTAGGCAGATGATGATTTAAATGGCCAGCTGCCTCTGCGAAGTGCGCATGTGTGAATCCCGGCCCGACTCGAGATCTGCCCCCGTGTAGATGAGAAATGCCGGGCTTCGGGGGGGCGGGGGGTGGGACTTAGAACTTTCAACTTTTCCGGGTTTTTGCAATGATGGAGCGCCTCTCCATTGTGGCAATAATCTGGACTACAGTGTCTGTAATTTAAGTGAATCTTGACGAGGAGAACTACATCTGGGAGTAGATGGCGAAGAGAGTATGGGGTGAAGAGAGAATGGAATCCTAGGACAGAGAATGACAGTTGAGGTAGTTTTTTGGGGAAATTGTGGCATTTCTTTCACTTACAGCTTTTTTAGATTAAAAACCTATGAATTATGAAACAATAAACCAGTTCATCATTCTTACAGTAAACTGTCTCTCACAATGCATATAAAAGTGAATTGGAGAGAGGGTACATTTGGAAGTGTACACAGTTTAAAATGTCCCATGAGATAACCTCACAAGATCCTTTGCATTTTTATTTGAAGATCTGGGCTAGGAATTCAAAACTTTTCAGAAATGCCCCTGAGTTTTAATGTATCGAGCATCTTTGGGAGCAATCTTCCCTTAATAATTCTGCAAAACCAGCTGCAGTCATCAGTGGTATTAACTGGCCCAAAAATCTGCTGACTAACTTTTAATAACTTACTAACTCTTAACTTACTAACTTTTTCAACTTACTTCTTGCTCGTTGCTTCCCGTATCCAGCTTGTTGCCTGTCTTGACTCACTGCTTTCCTCCCTGACTCTCCCTCTTGCCGCCTCCCTCCCACTCGCTGCTTCCCTCCCTGACCCTCCTGCTCGCTGCCTCTCCCACTCCCTGGCCCTCCCGCTCACCTCCTCCTTCCCTGGCCCTCGCACTCACCGCCTCCTACTCGCCGCTTCCCTCCCCAACTCTCCTGCTTGCTGCCAGCCCCACTCCCCAGCCCTCTCACTCGCCAGTTACCTCCCTCATCCTCCCTGTCACTGCCTCCTCTTGCTTGCTGTCTCTCTCTTCTGAACCCCTGCTGTGAGCTCGGGAGAGGGGCAGCAAGAGGGAGGAAGTGAGTGAAGGAGTGAGAGGGGCTGCGAGTGGGAGGATTGGGGAGGGAAGTGATGAGTGGGAGGGCTGGGGCACAGGAGAGGCGGTGAGCAGAGGGAGGCAGCAAATGGGAGGGTCGGGGAGGGAGGCAACGAGCAGGAAGGCAGGGGAGGGAAGTGGCGAGCAGGAGTGTCAGGGAATGGGACAGGCAGCAGGAGTGAGCTGCAGGAAAGACAAGGGGTGAGTGATAGCTCCAGGCTGCATGAACTGACATGAGTGAACTTTAAGCGTTAATTTCACCTGATTAATCTTGTCAAGCTTAGATCTTGTCCATTAATTTCCTGCCATATAGGAGTGTACCAGCTCTTTGCTAATGGGCTAGAGTGGCAGTAAACCTTAATTACCCATAAGAATATGTGCAGTGGTGATAATTAAGTGTGTGGCACTTGATGGACTGTTGCTTGGCTGCACAGGCACGCAGCTTAGAGGGAACATGAATGGTTGCCTAAAGCTGAAGGCTTGAAGCTAACAGGAAAAATGTCAGGCAGAAAACTACAATCCCAGTAGCCTTTGTGGAAAACGGCAGAAAACAAGTGTAAATTTTCAGAGTGTGGTTACTCTCCACTGTTCTGAGAGTCTGAACCAAACAGCCAGGGTTTGTAGACCCCCACTAAGGAGGAAGCAAAGTATTGCCTTGGTGCTACTGCTTCCTACAAGAGATAAAATCAGAAGGACTTTGTGAACTGGATAACCGACAGTTAAATAATGATGACAATTTGGACATTCTATTCGAATTCTTAGATTAAAGTTATAAGAAAGATGACCTGTTAAGTGTCTATGAGGCATGGTCAGGCTTTGATGGATTTCAAAAAACCATTGGCTATTCCATGGAGGAATATTTCATGGAATTTACTCAATTGTATAAAAGGTTAATGAAACTCGATTTGGAACTCCCTAGAACAGTATTAGGATTTTAATTTCTGGATTGTGCTACCCTGTCTCATCTGGACAGGTTCCTTGTGTTTGTTTCTTAGAGAGGGAGACTCTTTTGGATCAGATGTCTGCTGCTGTGAAAAAATCCTGGGGAAACACTTATTTCCTTCAGCCTTCATGGAACAAATGGAAAATTCTGCAGCAACATAAAGAATAATTGCCTGATTTTGTAATGATCCACTTCTGGAAGCAGACAATGGAAGAATTAAAGATAGGCAGAATGAAAATGAAAGCATCTGTAGCAGATTTGGCTATTACAGCAGAAGAGAGAAGTGAAATGGAAATAATAGGCAAATAAATTCCAAGAATTCCCAAGGAACAGTTAATAGGTACTTCAGGTGTGACTCAAAGCATCATTATGTGACGAACTGCCCAAAGCGAAAATGCAGAGTCCCTGAAATGACACATGATGAAGAGAATTCTGCAGAAGAGGATGAAGATAATGATGAATCCAAACAAATTTGCAAGGAGTTTTAATCCTGTGATGAATGTGTTAGTCACAAACTACTTTAACTCTGCATTGCTAGATAGTACTTGTACTTCGACAGCACATGGAGCACATTGGCTAAAATTTTACCTTGATTCAATAAATAGTGAGGATCAACACAAAATTAAGGAATGTAAAAATCCTGCATGCTTTATATTTGCTGATTACAACACATTGAGGCCAGAAAGGAGAATTCTAATTCCATTTATGTGGTCCCTAGTGAAATAACTATTCTATTGAATAAGCCTTCAACGAAAGAGACACAAATGAAACTTGAGCATGATAATCTAATTACTTTTGGAACACCAGTGGATCTGCAGTTTATCCAGTCAGAATGTTATTGCATCCCCTTAACAAAGCCTGATGTTTCTCATCAGGGAGTTAGACAACTATTAATAGCTTCAGTGATAAGAATCAGAGAGAAAAAAAACAAATTGTCTTCAATTAATAGAAATAGAATCATAGAAAGTTTATGGCACAGAAAGAGGCCAGTTGGCCCATTGTGCCTGCCTAATCCCACTCTCCAGCATTTGGACTGTAGCCCTGCAGGTTACGGTGCTTGAGGTGCATATCCAGGCACCTTTTAAATGAGTTGAGGGTTTCTGCCTCTACTACACTTTCAAGCAGTGAGTTCCAGACCCCACAACCCTGTGGGTGGTTGTTTTTTCCTCATCTCCCCTCCAATCTTTCTGCCAATCACTTCAAATCTATGCCCCCTAGTCACTGACCTCTCTGCTAAAGTAAATAGGACCTTCCCATCCACTCTATCCAAGCCCCTTACAATTTTGTACATCTCAGTCAAATTACCCCTCAGCCTCCTCTGTTCCGAGGAGAACTACCCCAGCCTATCCAATCTTTCCTCATAGCTGCAATTTTCCAGTCCTGGCAACATCCTCGTAAATCTCCTCTGTACCCTCTCTAATGCAATGACATCCTTCCTGTAATGAGGTGACCAGAACTGCACGCAGTACTCAAGTTGCGGCCTGACTAATGATTTATATAGTTCCAGCATAACCTCCCTGCTCTTATATTCTACACATGGGCTAATAAAGGAAAGGATTCCATATGCCTTCATCACCACCTTATCAACCTGTCCCGCTACCTTCGGGGATCTGTGGACATTCACTCTGAGGTCCCTCTATTTCTCTACACCAGTGAAATTTCTAAAGAAAGTATTGGAGGATGCCATCATGTCCTATTGCAAGTCTTCCACTGACACATGCCTTTAACGGGGTAGTTGTCATTTATCTAAAGGTATGGGACAAAGACAGATATGTTCTACATTTTATAGACCTGCCGGCCGGATTTAATCTTTCTATGGTACTTAGTAAAGACAAAATAGTTACTGTACACAAAGCCGTGAAAAAAGTGGATTGAGACTGGATGTGGGACACCAACAAAGTTCCTGACTGACAATGGAGGAGTGTTCACCATTGGTGAATTCAGTGGTGATTTATATAGTCCCATAAATGGTGATAAATACCACAGCCGAAAGTCCTTTCATCAATGGACTTTGTGAAAGGAATCATACCAATGAAATGCTGAATAAAATTTTAGTTTATCAACCAGACTGCAAGTTGACAACTGTCCAGGCATGGGCAGTTCAAGCAAATAATTTCCTCCAGATGCCTGAATGATATATAGCTTTTCAATTAGTGTAAGGGCAAAATCCCAATTACTTTTCATGCTGTAAGATAGACCTCCTGCTCCAGAAGATTAAAAATCTATCACCTTTTTTTTCTGCACATTTCAATGCAGGAAAACAGACTTTCATCAAGGCTGAGATTTCAGAGAAAATCAGAGCACTTGGAGGCATTGTGTAAAATCAGATGTAGAATGTGATTCAGGAGATTTGGGGGCAGAGTTTTGCACTGGAGGTGAGAATTGGGAGGTGTGTTTGATGCTGGGTCACGAGCCAGCCCCCAATGCCTTGCGCTGTACTTCTGACAGATACATGGCATTACAGGAACTTTCCCTCCATGACCCACAGCTCTCCAGCAGGCTCACTTCTCCCTGCCACATTGGTTGAAACTTCCAGTGTCCTTCAAAAATCGTTCCACTCAGCCTGAGTCTTTCAGATCTGACTTTCGCCAGTAAGGCTCACCTCGGCGGCTTCTTGTTCTCTAAATCCCCAAATGTTTCATCTGTTCTGTCTCCTTTTGAACAGAAAACACTCTCACAAGCATCCCGCTTTGTTATAAAAAAAAATCAGTCCTTCTGCTTCTCCATAGTAGTGGCTGCTTTGTTTTTCCACACAGCTGTATCTATCTTGTCTCTCCCCATGTCTCAGGAAGCAGCTTTCCTTTTTCTGTGAGTTACTGTGTTAAGGTGTAAACTGTCACTCAATTTCAATAGATTTCTGTTTGAGTTATTCTCCCTGGCTACCAGATCACATGGGCTTGTCTCTGAGCTGGGCTGCTTTCAGAATTCTCAATTTTACCTTAGGCTAAAGGAAATATTTTATAACACAACCCCCTTGTGAAGTCCAGCATCCGTAACAGGTGGAATTTGAGAAATGTGTTATTAATAAGATTTGAACAGAATTTAAAATTGGGAGTCAGGTTCGAGGAAATTTGAAAAAATTGGTTTAGATATTAAGCAATGTAGGTCTGGAATAGCTTTAGATCAACAATCCTATTCAGTGAGTGTTACTCCTATCCTGGTTAAACATACTAGGTCCTCACAGAAAGATGATGTTATATCTAAAGAAGAGACAACAATTGTAAAGCTTGATTGGTCAATTGAGCTGGATTGTAACTCAGACTAGACCAGATGCTAGCTTTGGAGGTAAATACTACGATGAAATATCCTTTTTTCACGGGGTGTGGGTGTCGCTGGCTGGGCCAGCATTTATTGCTCATCCCTAATTGCCCTTGAGAAGGTGATGGTGAGCTGCCTTCTTGAACCGCTGCAGTCCTGTTAGGAAGGGAATTCCAGGATTTTTACCCAGCAACAGTGAAGGGATGGTGATTTAGTTCCAAGCCAGGATGGAGTGTGGCTTGGAGGGGAACATGAGGACAGTTTGCCCATGCCTCTGCTACCCTTGTCCTTCTAGATGGCAAACTCGATAACGTTTGATGTCAAATAAAACATATTTTAAAAAACCTGGAGAACTACGTACTTAAGTTTCCATCATTATATTACACAAAGAAGATTAAACTAGTCATTTTTAGCAAGGTTTCAATGCTAATCTTCATGGGTATTCTAGCACAGCTGGTTTCATAATATTTCTTTTGGATGAAAATGGAAAATATTGTCCTTAACCTTGGGAAGCTAAGAACATAAAAATATTGTTAAAAGTAATTTGTCTGCTGAAACTTTGGGTCTTGGGTTGACAGTGGATATAGGGTTGTATTTGTCAAGTACCTAAGTGAGATTCTGTACAAGGGGCGCACTGAAGTTTGTATTCAATATTTTTAGGTAATCATTCATTGTGGGATCATATAAACTCTATAAAAAATGAGAGTGAGCAAAGATTACAGAAATTCAAGGTTGCTGGCTTGAAACAAATATTGGACAGAAAGGGAATCTCTAGAATTAAATGGTTAGACCCAAGTCATGAACTGGTTATTTTATACAAAGGAACGGTGTGTGCAAAGGAACTGCTTGGGGTCCTAAAGAAGGGATGTCTCACAATATAATGCTTTGTACAGAATATGAAGATTTTTCACTTAATTTGTTTTAAAATTTTGATTGTATATACTAACTTTAATTTTTATTTAAGGGGAGAGAAAGGGATCTGGTAATTGTATATTATATTTTTTTAATTGTATGCAGCTGGTGGGCATTAATTGGGGATTCACTTGACTTATAAATAGCTAGAGACTAAAACTGGTTGTTGGGGTTCGGAGGTGTATGCTCACAATGTGCAACTCTGTAAATAAACGTAAAAATGTCAACTAAAGATCGGCTCCAATTCTACCCTTCTTCAACTAGCTTTCTGGGTTAGAATATTCTCAGCACGTCTTTTGATTCATTACTTGTCTCATTTCCAGTATCTTTAATATTTTGTTTTTGTACTGGAATAAAACCCCCTCCACACTGTCCATCAAATGTTGAAACAAGGGAGGATGCTGGGCAGGACAATCCCAGCCAAGACCTGGAAATAAATTCAAATGAAGCAGAGATTTTTCACCGTGAAATGCTTTTGTTTACTGAGGCCTTCAGTCAAAATCTTTGGTGAATGGGCAATTGGGAGGCAGGAGTGGGAGCTATCCCATCCTCTGTTCTGCAATCCTATCTGTGTAATGAATTCTTAATAGGATGTTGGTGCTATTTTCCTCTCCTCCCTGCTGACCCCCTAACATCCCTCTCATTCTCTCCCTCTCTCACTCGTCTTTTTCTGATGACACTGAAACCCGTGGCTTACCCTTGTTCCACTTTCCTGCTCTTTCTCTCCAGCACCTTTTCCTTGTTCGCCAACACATGGCCGTCGGACAGAAGCAACTGGGAGAGTTTGGCTGCTCCCTGAAGCAATATCTGAAAGATGTGTCAGTACAACAAGACTGCTTCCAGTGAGTCCACATATTTAAGGCAAAAACAAAAATACCTGGAAAAACTCAGCAGGTCCGACAGCATCTGCGGAGAGGAACACAGCCAACGCTTCGAGTCCGCATGACCCTTCAACATAATTTTATACATATTTAACACATATTTAAGGGTTAGTTGCATTGAAGTGTTGCATCTTTTCCTCACAGCAGAGGGAAGCTGTGAGATAAACTGAATGGACCATATGAAGACTCTGAACAGTTTGATCTCACGTGAGAGGGGTTGCTGTTCGATTGAGGTGACCCAGTTGCCTCATTAGGGACACCAATATTCACAGATACAGTCCTTCACCCGGGTCTCACCCACCGAGAGCACATGCTTCCTAACACCATCTAACAACTCCTGCTGGAAACTTTGCTAGCATGGCTGTTGGGCTTTGCTCTAATGCTTCAACAGCCAGTAACACTCACTCTCCTGGCTCGATCACTTAGACTGAGCTTTGGGTGAGATATCAGATGGGAACTCCATTAAGAGAAGGTTTTCCGGGAGCTAGAGATATACAAATCATTGGATCAAATCATTCAACAGGTATCTCCCTCTTTCAGTGTCAATGGTCCTGCACCCTGAGGAATCTCACAATCTCAGTTAGAAGATCCATTGACCATTCCTCAATACTGACCATTCCATGTGCTGAGCATATTCGATACCGATTGTTCCCAATACCGACCATAGGAACATAGGAGTAGACCATTCGGCCCGTCAAGTCTGCTCCACCATTCAATATGATCATGGCTGATCATCTACCTCTACACCACTTTCCCTCGCTATCCCCATATCCCTTGATGCCATTAATGTCTGGAAATCTATCAATTTCTGTCTTGAACATGCTCAATGACTGAGCCTTCACAGCCCTCTAGGGTAGAGAAATCCAAAGATTCACCACCCTCTGAGTGAAGAAATTCCTCCTCATCTCAGTCTTAAATGGCCTGCCCCTTATCCTGAGACTGTGTCCCCTGGTTTTAGACTCACCAGCCAGGGGAAAACATCTTATCCACATCCAGCCTGTCATGTTTGGTAAGAATTGCAAGTTTCAATGAGATCACCTCTCGTTCTTCGAAACTGTAGAGAATTCAAGCCCAGTTTCCCCAATCTCTCCTCATAGGACACTCCCACCATCCCGGGGATCAGAGTGGTGAACCTCCATTGCACTCCTGCTATGGCAGGTATATCCTTCCTTAGATAAGGAGCCCAAAACAGTATGCAATACTCCAGGTGAGGTCTCACCAAGGCTCTATACAATTGCAGCAAGACACCTTTACCCCTGCACTCAAATCCCCTTACCATTCTCTTTACTGATCATTCCCAGTACTGACTGTTCTCAGTGCTGCCAATTCCCTGCACTAACCATTGCCAGTGCTGAGTGCTTGTTCAGAGGGTGTTTGATGGCATTAGGTGGATTTGGACAACATGATCTCTAATCTATCTTCTCCTCCTCAGTGTTACGGCCGTGAGGTTACCAGATGGATTCACCTTCGTTGTGTATGAGTTTTGGGAGAGTGAGGAACAATGGAAGAAGTAAGTGACATGTCACTAGCAATCTGTCAAATTTCTTCTCCTGCTCTGTGTATGGATTCAAGGCAGCCTGATATTCTGCATCTTAATTCCTGTTTTATATCGGTTGAAAGAGGAGGCTTTTTAGGATTGCGCATCTCAACCCAACTGTACACAGAGCAGTCTGCATGCTCCCACTCCTCTATAGTACCCAGCAACTACTCTCACAGGCGTGGACCTGAGGCAGGGATTGGTGTGATTCCTCACTCACACACAACTTCCCACATCACACTGCCATTCACAACCTCTATTGTATGCTAGTGTCTCACAATGGCATCAATATAATAACCCCAATAGCAAACTTCAGCACAGACTGAGCAGAAAAAATACCCATCAAAACAACCTGACTGTTAACCAGCAGTACCAGACTTGTACTTTGCTCTGTACTGACCATTGGAGAGTGGAGTCAGTAACTAAAAGAGCGCAAGGCAGGGTGAAACTGAGAGCGGAGCTGGAGAGTTAAAAGAGCACGAGAAGGGTCGAGACTGAAAGCGGAGCCAGAGAATTGAAGGAGCGTGAGAACGGGTGAGACTGGAGGTCTGCACTGGAATGCTGCTTTGCGCTGCATTAGAGTGCTTCAGTTGGAGTTTAGTGAGAGAGGGACTCTTAAGGGTTAATTTCTATCTAAACTCTAATCTTTCTTTAATTTAACAACTAACTAAAAGTTGCTGTTTGGATTGGGAGAAGGTGAGTTTTAGTCCAGCTTTAAAACTGTCCCAGACTGCTGAGGGAGGCAAGGGAGGAGATTGCAGGGGATCTGACCCAAATTTTTAATTCCTCTCTGGCCACAGGGTGGGTGCCAGAGGACTGGAGAACAGCTAATGTGGTTCCGTTATTTAAGAAGGGTTGAGGAGATAAGCCAGGGAACTACAAACCAGTAAGTCTCACATCAGTGGTAGGAAAACTATTGGAGAAAATTCTGAAGGAGAGAATCTACCTCCACTTGGAGAGGCAAGGTTTGATCAGGAATAGTCAGCATGGCTTTGTCAGAGGGAGGTCATGCCTAACAAATTTGATTAAATTTTTTGAGGAGGTGACCAGGTGTGTAGATCAGGGTAGTGCATTTGATGTAGTTTATATGGATTTCAGCAAAGCCTTTGACAAGGTCCCACATGGGAGACTTATAAAGAAGGCAAAGGCACATGAGATACAGGATAATTTGATAAGGTGAATTCAAAATTGGCTTAGTTGTAGAAGACAGAGGGTGATGACAGAAGGCTGCTTTAGTGACTGGAAGCCAGTGTCCAGTGGCGTACCATAGGGATCTGTGCTTGGTCCTCTATTATTTGTCATTTATATAAACGACATATATGAATATGTTGGGGGGTGGGATTAGTAAGTTTGCGGATGACACAAAGATTGGTCGGGTGGTTAACAGTAATGTTGAGTGTCTTGGGCTACAAAAAGATATAGACAAGATGGTCAAATGGGCAGATAAGTGGCAGATGGAATTTAACCCTGAAAAGTGTGAAGTGATACACTTTGGAAGGAGTAATTTGACAAGGAAGTATTCAATGAACGGCGTGACACTAGGCAGTTCTGAGGAACAAAGGGACCTTGGCGTGTGTGTCCATAGATCTCTGAAGGTGGAGGGGCATGTTAGTGGGTTGGTGAAAAAGGCATATGGGACACTTGCCTTTATCAATCGAGGCATAGATTACAAAAGTAGGGAGGTCATGTTGGAGTTATATAGAACCTTGATGAGGCCACAGCTGGAGTACTATGTGCAGTTCTGGTCGCCACATTACAGTAAGGATGTGATTGCACTAGAGGGGGTGCAGAGGAGATTCACCAGGATGTTGCCTGGGATGAAACATTTAAGTTATGAAGAGAGGTTGGATAGACTTGGCTTGTTTTCATTGGAGCAGAGAAGACTGAGGGGCGACCTGATCGAGGTATACAAGGTTATGAGGGCATGGACAGGGTGGATAGGGAGCAGCTGTCCCCCTTAGTTGAAGGGTCAGTCACGAGGGGACACAAGTTCAAGGTGAGGGGCAGGATGTTTAGGGGGGATGTGAGGAAAATCTTTTTTACCCAGAGGGTGGTGACGGTCTGGAATGCACTGCCTGGGAAGGTGGTGGAGGTGGGTTGCCTCACATCCTTTAAAAAGTACCTGGATGAGCACTTGGCACGTCATAACATTCAAGGCTATGGGTCAAGTGCTAGTAAAGGCGATTAGGTAGCTGGTCAGGTGTTTCTCATGTGTCAGTGCAGACTCAGTGGGCTGAACGGCCTCTTCTGCACTATTTGATTCTGTGATTCTGTGAAAACAGGGGTTATACAGGCTCTGCTTGCAGCTTCAGTAAGTAAATTAATTAACTGGCTTAAATAGGTTTTCAGGCGCTAGATTTAGTCGGCATAAAAGCAAGCCATCTACATGCTGCTTTTGTTTGCGCTGGAGTGCTGCTTTGGGCTGCATTAGAGTGCTTCATTTGGGGTTTGGTGAGAGAGGGAGTTTAGTGAAGAGGGAAGGAGGTGATCCTTACATTTTCTACCTTTCCTCAGTAAGAAGAGAGGCGGCCTTGGTAAGTAGGGCCTCTTTAGTATTTCTTTTGTCCTTAATATTCTCTAAATGAGAGGAAATAAAAGTAAAGGGAGTAATTTACGGGTAACTCATGGCAGGGCAGCTCAGCCAAGTGGAATTCTCCTCCTGTCTGATGTGGGAAGTCAGGGACACCTCCAGTGTCCAGGGCGACCATGTGTGCAGAGAGTCTCTCCACCTGCAGCTACTCGAAATCCAAGTTTCAGCGCTGGAGCTGTGGCTAGAGTCACTGTGGAGAACCAGCAAGGATGAGATTTTAGTGGATAGCATGTACAGTGAGGCGGTCACACCGCAGGTATAGAGTGCGCAGGCAGGAAATGAATGGGTGACTGCCAGACAGAGTAAAAACACACTAGACAGGCAGTGCAGGAGAACCCTGGGTCCACCTCTCTCTCCAACAGATTTTCAGTTTGGATACTGCTGGGGGTGATGGTTTCTCAGGAGAATGCAGCAAGAGCCAGGTCCGAGGCAGCATGAGTGGCTCAGCTGCACAGAGTGGGGGATAAAGAGTGGGAGGGGATTCTATCGTAAGGGAGACATATAGATGTTTGTTCAGCCGCAGATGTGACACCAGGATGGTATGTTTCCTCCCTGGTGCCAGGGTCAAGGATGTCACTGAGCAGCTGCAGGACATTCTGAAGGGGGAGGGTGAACTGCCAGAGGCCATGGTCCATGTTGCTGCCAACGGTATAGGGATGAGGTCCTGAAAGTAGAATATAGGGAGCCAGGAAATAAATTAAGAAGCAGGACCTCAAAGATAGTAATCTCAGGATTACTCTCAGTGCCACATGCTAGCGAGATCAGGAATTGGAAAATAGACCACATGAATGTGTGGTTGGAGAGATGGTGCAGGAGGGAGGGATTTAGATTCCTGACACATTGAGACTGATTCTGGGGAAAATGGGACCTGTACAAGCTGGACAGGTTGCACCCAGCAGTACCTGGACCAATATCCTCAAAGGGGTATCTGCTAGTACTGGGGGGAGGGTTTAAACTAGATTGGCAGGGCAATGAGAACCAGAGTGGGGAGACACGAGAGGGAAACAAAGAGAGAAATGGAAGACAGAAAAGTAGAAAGGAAAAGTAGAAGGCAGAGGAAACAAAGATTAGTAGCAAATAGGGCCATAGTACAAAAAGAATGTGTAAAAATGTTAAAAAGACAAGTCTAAAGGCACTGTATCTGAATGCATGGAGCATTCGCAATAACTTAGGCAAATTAACAGTGCAAATAGATGTAAATGGGTACGATATGATTGCGATTACGGAGACATGGCTGCAGGGTGACCAAGGCTGGGTACTGAATATCCAAGGGCACTCAGTATTTAGGAAGGACAGGCAAAAAGGAAAAGGAGATGGCGTGGCATTGTTAGTTAAAGATGAAATCAGTGCGAAAGTGAGAGAGGATATTGGTTCAGAAAATTGAGGGGGAAGCGCGGGAGTAGGTGTGGGCGGGCGGCCCTCCGATCAGCACCCCCAATCGGGGGCGCACCGCCATTTATCGTGGGTGGGCCAATTAAGGCCCGCTCAGCGTGACGTCCGCACGAAAGTGCTGTGCGCTCCCTGTGCGGGTGGGGGAAATGGCAAATGCGGAAGTGCACTCTGATCTCCCTGAGACTAAGTGCTGCCTCAGGGAGATCGGTTCCCAAAATGAAAAAGTTATTCTTTGGAAAATTACATTTACCATCCATGTCCCCTCATGTGACAATGTCACATGAGTTGGGACATGGACATAGCTTTAAGTAAAAGTTAATCTTAATTTTTAAATTCAGTCATGAAACCTCATCCCGCCCGTGGATGAGGTTTCATGCTTTTTCAAGAGGCCACTAGCGCTCCCGACCTGCCCGCCAGCCTTAAGGTTGTACGGGCGGGTCCACTAATTGCTTTAATTGGTTTTTGAATGGCCTCAATAGGCCGTTGACAGGTCAGCGGGCACACAGCTGGCTCGGCTGCACCCCCACTGACCTGAAAATGCAAGTGATGCAGGATGACATCGGGAGTTCCGCCAGACGTCATTCCGCGTCATTTCACGCGTCGGTGAGCGGGCCCTGCCCCCGCTCGCTGATGGGAAAATTCTTGCCTAGATCTAGAATCAGCCTGGGTGGAGTGAAGATGCAACAAAGGGTGGAAAACATTAGTGGGAGTTGTCTATAGGCCTCCAAACAGTAGTGATAAAATAGGGGACAACATTAAACAGGAAATTAGAGATACATGTAACAAGAGTGCTACATTAAGCATAGGTGACCTTAATCTACATATAGACTGGGTAAACCAAATTAGCAATAATACTGTGGCAGATGTATTTCTGGAGTGTGTACGAGATGGTTTTTAGACCAGTATGTCAAGGAACTGACTAGGGAACAGGCTATCCTAGATTTGGTATCGTGCAATGAGAAGGGGTTAATTAATAATCTTGTTGTGTGGGGTCCTTTAAGGAACAGTGACCATAACATGATAGAATTCTTCATTAGGATGGAAAGTGAAGTATTTTGATCTGAAACTAGGGTCCTAAATCTAAACAAAGGAAACTATGAAGGTATGAGGCGTGAGTTGGCTAAAATAGATTGGGGAACTTCATTAAAATATTTAAGGCATGAATGTATGCATTGCAACAGTTATACATTCCTTTCTGGTGCAAAAACACAACAGGCAAAGCAACCCAACCATGGCTAACAAAATAAATTAAAGATAGTATTCGATCCAAAGAGGAGTCATGTAAAGTTGCTAGAAAAAGTAGCAAGCCTGAGGATTGGGAGCAGGTTAGAATTCAGCAAAGGAGGACCAAGAGATTGATTAAGAGGAGAAAAATAGAGTGTGAGAGTAAACTTGCAAGGAACATAGAAGCAGACCGTAAAAGCTTCTATCAGTATTTGAAAAAAAAGATTAGTGAAGATAAATGTAGGTCCTAAATGGGAGAATTTATAACAAAGAACAAGGAAATGGCAGAGCAATTAAACAATTACTTTAGTTCTGTCTTCACAGAGGAAGACACAAATAACTTCCCAGAAATACTAGGGAACCAAGGGTCTAGTGAGAAGGAGGAATTGAAGGAAATTTAATAACAAAAACAGTAGTGCTGGAGAAATTAATGGGACGGAAAGCTGACAGCTCCCAGGGCCTGATAATCTACATCCCAGGGTACTAAAGGAGGTGGCCATGGAAATAGTGGATGTGTTGGTTGTCGCCTTCCAAAATTCTGTAAATTTTGGAACAGTCCCGGCAGATTGGAGGGTGGCAAATGTAACCCCACGATTTAAAAAAGGAGGGAGGGAGAAAAAAGTGAATTACAGACCGGTTAGCCTAACATCAGGAGCAGGGAAAATGCTGGAGCCTGTTATAAAGGATGTGATAACAGGGCATTCAGAACATATCAATGGGATTAGACGAAGTCAACATGGATTATGTTTGACAAACTTGCTGGAGTTTTTTGAAGATGCAACTAGCAGAATAGATGTGGGAGAACAGTGGATGTGGTGTATTTGGATTTTCAGAAAGCTTTTGATAAAGACCCACATAAGAGGTTGGTGTGTAAAGTTAAAGCACGTGGGATTGTGGGTAATATATTTGCATGGATTGAGAATTGGTTAGCAGACAGGAAACAAAGAGTAGGAATAAATGGGTCTTTTTTGGAGTGGCAGGCGGTGACTAGTGGGGTGCTGCAGGGATCAGTGCTAGGGCCCAGCTATTCACAATACATATCAAGGATTTGGATGAGGGAACCAAATGTAATATTTCCAAGTTTGCTGACGATATGAAACTTGGTGGGAATGTGAGCAATGAGGAGGGTGTTAAGAGGCTTCAAGGCGATTTAGAAAGGTTGAGAGAGTCGTAAAATACATGGCAGATGCAGCATAACGTGGATAAATGTGAAGATATCCACTTTGATAGGAAAAACAGAATGGCAGAATATTACTTAAATGGTGATAGATTGAGAAATGTTGATGTACAAAAGGACCTGGGTATCCTTGTACACCAATCACTGAAAGCAAGCATGCAGGTGCAGCAAGCAGTTAAGGAGGCAAAGGGTATGTTGGCCTTCATGCGAGAGGACTTGAGTACAGGAGCAAGGATGTCTTACTGAAGTTGTACAGGGCCTTGCTGAGACCACACCTGGAGTATTGCATGCAGTTTTGGTTTCCTTCCCTTGGAAAGGATATACTTGCCATAGAGGGAGTGCAGCGAAGGTTCAACAGACTGATTCCTGGGATGGCAGGATTGTTGTATGAGGAGAGATTGGGCCGAATAGGCCTGTATTCACTGGAGTTTAGAAGAATGAGAGGAGATCTTATTGAAATTGAAAAATTCTGACAGGGATTGACAGACTGGATGCAGGGATGATGTTTCCTCTGGCTCCGGGGGAGTCTAAAACAAGGGGTCACAGTCTCAGGATACGGGGTGGATCATTCAGGACTGAGGTGAGGAGAAACATCTTCACTCAGAGGGTGGTGAACCTGTGGAATTCTCTACCACAGACGGTTGTGGAGGCCAAGTCACTGAATATACTTAAGAAGGAAATAGATAGATTTCTGGACTCTAAAGGCATAAAGGGGTATGGGGAGAGCACAGGAATATGGTGTTGAGATGGAGGATCAGCCATGATCATTTTGAATGGCGGAGCAGGCTTGAAGGGCCAAATGACCTACTCCTGCTCCTATTTTCTATGTTTCCTGGGACGGACTGTTCCCTGAGACAATTCTCTGTACAAATAATTTCTAATAATGATCATTACCTGTACCTGACCATTCCCTGTGCTGACCATTTCCTGTAACCATGCCCATTGTTGTTCAGTCCCAGTGCGGACAAATCCCAGTGTTGTTCATTCTCAGTGCTGACCAATCCCAGTGTCATTCATTTCTAGTGCTATTCATTCCTAGCGCTGACCAGTCCCTGTGACCATTCCCAGTGCTGTTCATTCCCAGTGCTGACCATTCCCAGTGCTGTTCAATCCCAGTGCTGTTCAATCCCAGTACTGACCATTCCCAGTGCTGTTCACTCCCAGTGTTGTTCATTCCCAGCCATGATCATTCCCAGTACTGATTATTCCCAGTGCTGTTGATTCCTAATGCTGACTATTCCCAGTGCTGTTCGTCCCCAGTGCTGATTATTCCCTGTGCTGTTCGCTCCCAGTGCTGACCGTCCCCAGTGCTGACAATTTCCAGTGTTGTTCATTCCCAGTGCTGACTGTTCCAAGTACTGACCATTTCCAGTGCTGTTCATTTCCAGTGCTGACTGTTCCCAGTGCTGGCCATTTCCAGTGCTGACTGTTCCCAGTGCTGATCATTTCCAGTGCTGACTGTTCCCAGTACTGACCATTTCCAGTGCTGTTCACTCCCAGTGCTGACTACTCCCAGTACTGTGCATTCCCAGTGCCATCCATTCCCATTTCTGTCCATTCCCTGTGCTGGGCATTTCCAGTGCTGTTCATTCCCAGTGCTGCTCATTCCTAATGCTGACTATTCCCAGTGCTGTTCATTCCTAGTGCTGACTATTCCCAATACTGTTCATTACCAGAGCTGATCATTCCTCATGCTGTTCGCTCCCAGTGCTCACCATTTCTAGTGTTGTCGATTCCCAGTGCAGTTCATTCCAGTGCTGACCATGTCCAGTGACCATTCCTAGTGCTGTCCCTTCCCAGTGCTGTCCCTTCCCAGTGTTGACCATTCCCAGTGCGTTTCATTCCAGTGCTGACCATGTCCAGTGACTATTCCTAGTGCTGTTCATTCCCAGTGCTGGCTATACCCAGTGCCACTTTTTCCCAGTGCTGGTCATTCCAAGTGCTGTTCATTCCTAGTGCTGACTATTCCCAGTACTGTGCATTCCTAGTGCCGTCCATTCCCACTGCTGTTCATTCCAGTGCTGACCATGTCCAATGACCATTCCCAGTGCTGTTCATTTCCAGTGCTGCCCACTACTAGCCCTGAACACTTCCAGTGATGTTCACTCCCAGTGCTGACCATTTCCAGTGCTGTTCATTCCCATTGCTGTCCATTCCCAATGCTGTTCATTCCCAGTGCTGACCATTCTCAGTGCTGACCATTCCCAGTGCTGTTCACTCCCAGTGCTGTCCCTTTCTCAGTACTGTGCATTCCCAATGCCGTTCATTCCCAGTGCTGGCTATTCCCAGTGCTGTTCATTCCTAGTGCTGACTATTTCCAGTACTGTGCATTCCCATTGCCGTCTATTCCCAGTGTTATTCATTCCCATTGCTGTCCATTCCCAATGCTGTTCATTCCCAGTGCTGACCATTGCCAGTGCCGTTTACTCCCAATGTTGTCCATTCCCAGTGCTGTCCATTCCAAGTGCTGTTCATTGCAGTGCTGACCATGTCCAGTGACCATTCCCAGTGCTGTTCATTCCCAGTGCTGACCATTTCAAGTGCTGACTATTCCCTGTGCTGGTCATTCCCAGCACTGTTCAATCCCAGTGATGTTCATTCCCAGTGATGTTCATTCCCTGTGACCATCCCCAGTATTTACCATTCCTAGCGCTGACCATTCCCAGTAGTGGTTATACCAAGTGCAGACCATTCCCAGTACTGTTTATACCCAGTGCTGACCATTTGCAGTGCTTTTCATTCCCAGCGTTGTTCATTTCCAGTGCTGTTCATTTCCAGTGCTGATCATTCCCAGTGCTGTTCATTCCCTGTGATCATTCCCAGTGTTGTTCATTTCCAGTGCTGACCATTCCTAGTGCTGACCATTCACAGTGCTGTTCATTCCCTGTGATCATTCCCAGTGCTGTTCATTCCCTGTGATCATTCCCAGTGTTGTTCATTCCCAGTGCTGATCATTCCCAGTGCTGTTCATTTTCAGTGCTGATCATTCCCAGTGCTGATCATTCAGTGCTGTTCATTTCCAATGCTGATCATTCCCAGTGCTGTTCAATCCATGTTGTTCATTCCCAGTGCTGATCATTCCCAGTGCTGTTCATTTTCAGTGCTGATCATTCCCAGTGCTGATCATTCCCAGTCCTGTTCATATCCAGTGCCGATCATGCCCAGTCATCATTCCCAGTGCTGTTCATTTCCAGTGCTGGTTATTCCCAGTGATCATTCAGAGTGCTGTTTATTCCCAGTGCTGATTATTCCCAACGCTGATCATTCCCACTGCTCTTCATTCTCTGTGATCATTCCCAGTGCTGATTATTCCCAGTGCTGTACATTTCCAGTGTCTGTACTGGTTGTTTGACCGAACTGAATTCTCTGCCCAATGAGTGAGGGCCTTCCTGAACCAGCTGCTTCTATCAAGCCGCTTTCGTTCTCACACTCAGTTCTCTTTTCCCTCCAGCCATCTTCAAAGTACAAGATCTAAGGCCTTTCAACATGTTAAAGTGGACACACTGACCCAGCCCGAGATTGTCTCCACATTGTTTATACCAGGTAAGGGAAGCCTCCATTCCTGGCCGGAGCAGAAATGTGTCATTAGACTGGGTGGGAGACCGGGTGTAGTGCTGCTGAGCGCACCGGAGTGCCACTCCAGCACCTTCTGTTTAAAAGCTTGTCCAATATCACGCAGCCTGCCAAACCTACTGGACATTCAACTGACTTATATTTGAAAAATGTTGTCAAGCTGCTCATCCAATCACAGACTGGCTCCCCCCTAGTGAGCCTCTCAGCAGCAAATCCAGAGAGAAACCAGCCTCTGATTGGACGAGCAGCAAAGAGTGGGAAGGTCCAGGGCTCGAGCCGACGCAAGGCAGCCAGAGCGGCGCCGAGCGGCGTCCAAATGATTGATTGATTGGAGGCTGTGTGAGAGAGAGAGAGTGTGGGGATGGGTCAGTGGGGTGAGTCAAGAGGGGGGAAGCGGGGGCCGAGAGAGTTGGGGGGAGGGTGTGGGGGGTCGAGGCAGGGGCTCGGTGGGGGTTTGCCGGGGGTGTGTCGGGGGAAGGGTCGAGAGAGTGAGGGGCGGGAGGCGGTCGAGAGAGTGAGGGGCGGGAGGCGGTCGAGAGAGTGGGGGGCAGGGGGGGGTCGAGAGAGTGGGGGGCGTCAAGAGAGTAGGGGGGCATCGAGAGAGTGGGGGGCGGGGGGTCGCGAGAGTGGGGGGCGGGGGGGTCGAGAGAGTGGGGGGCGGGGGGTTCGAGAGAGTGGGGGGCGAGGGGTTCGAGAGAGTGGGGGGCAGGGGGGGGTCGAGAGAGTGGGGGGGGTCGAGAGAGTGGGGGGGCGGGGAGTCGAGAGAGTGGGGGGCGGGGGGGTATGGGGGGGGCGGGGTGGGTCGAGAGAGTGGGGGGGCAGGGGTGTGGGGGGGGCGGGGTGGGTCAAGAGAGTGGGGGGCAGGGGGTGGGGGTGGGGGTTTCAGGGGGCGGGGGGGTCGAGAGAGTGAGGGGGTGGGGGAGAGAGAGTGGTGGGGTGGGGAAGAGAGAGTGGGGGGGTGGGGGAGAGAGAGTGGGGGGCGGAGGGGGGAGTGTGTGAGAGGAAAGAGTGTGGGAGGGAGAGAGAGTTTGGGGGGAGAGAGTGTGGGGGGAGACTGAGTGTGTGGGAAGGGGGAGAATATTGGGGGTAGAGTGTGGGGGGAGAGTGAGTTTGGGGGTAGAGAGAGCGTGTGGGGCAGAGAGAGTGTTGGGTGGGGGATAGAGTGGGGAGAGAGAGAGAGTGTGTGGGGAGGAGAAAGAGTGTGGGGGTTGGGGGAGAGAGAGTGGGAGAGGGGGAGAGAGCATTTGGGGAAGAGAGGTGTGGGAGAGAGGTTTGGGGGGAGAGGGAGTGCGGGAGACAGGGAATGCGGGAAGGAGAAAGAGTTTGGAGGGGAGAGGGTGTGTGGGGGAAGAGAGAGTTCGCGGGACAGAGAATGTGGGGGGAGAGGAAGTGTGGCAGGGAGACAGAGCTTGGGTGGGGAGAGACAGAGTGTTAGGAGAGAGAGTGTGTGGGGAGGAAGAAAGAGTGCGAGAAGGGAGTGTTGGGGGGAGAGTGTAGGTGGAGCAAGGGTGTGGGAGGGAGAGAGAAAGAGAGTGTGTGTGGGGCAGAGAGGGAGTGTAGTGAAAGAGGGTGTGGGGGGAGAGAGCGTGTAGGGGAAGAGAGAGTGTGGTGGGAAGAGAGAAAGGGAGAGAGAGTGTTGTGGGCAGAGTGTAGGGGGAGAGAGAGTGTGGTGGAGAGAGCGAGTGTGTGGGGAGAAAGAGAGTATCGGTGAGATAGAATGTGGGAGGAGGAGAGAGAATGTTGGGGGGAGAGAGAGAATGTTGGGGGGAGAGAGAGAATGTTGGGGGGAGAGAGAGAATGTTGGGGGGAGAGAGAGAGTGTGTGGGTGAGAGAGTGTTTGGGGGAGAGAGAATGTGTTGGGGGAGAGAGAATGTGTTGGGGGAGAGAGAGTGTGTGGGGGGAGAAAGAGAATGAAGTGGAAAGAGTGGCGGGGAGAGAGAGTTGGTGGGGTAGAGTGAGTTTGGGGGGAGAGAGTGTGATGGGGACAGAGTGTGTGGTGGGTGAGAGTGTTGGGGGGAAAGAGAGTGTGGGGTGGGGGGGATAGAGTGTGGGGTGGGTGAGAGAGTGTTGGGTGGGGAGAGAGTGTGGGGCGGGTGAGAGAGTGTTGGGTGGGGAGAGAGTGGGGCGGGTGAGAGAGTGTGGGGGGCAGATAGAGTGTGGGGTTGAGAGAGAGTTTGTGGAAGGAGAGAGTGTGGCGGGGTGGAGAGAGAGTGTGTGGGCGTGGGGAACAGAGAATGTGGGGATTGGGGGGAAGAGTGTGTGGGATGGGTAGAGAGAGTGTAGGAGTTGAGAGAGAGTGTGGGTGGGAGTGAGAGTGTGAGGAAAGAGCATGATTCTCATTAATTCCTTGGCTGTAATGACCTGAGGATGTGAAATGCGGTATAGTGTTTTTGTTCCCTGCTGGCAGGCTTTGCATGGAACTTACAGCGCAGAAACAGGCTATTTGGCCTGCCCATCTATGTTGGTGTTTATGTTTCACACAAAGCCTCCTCACACCCTTCTTAATCACACAAGTGTTGTGGGGTGACGGTGTGGTATTGTCCCTGGACTAGTAATCCAGAGACCCAGGGTAATGCTCTGGAGACCTGGGTTTGAATCCCACCATGGCAGATTGTGGAATTTGAATTCAACAAAAATCTGGAATTAAAAGTCTGATGATGACCGTGAAACCATTGTCGATTGTTGTAAAAACCCATCTGGTTCACAAATGTCCTTAAGGGAAGGAAATCTGCTGTCCTTACCTGGCCTGACCTACATGTGACTCCAGACCCACAGACTCTTAAAATGCCCTCTGAAATGGCAATGCTGACCCTCCAGAGTCCTTCTGACTAACCTCTGGGGGCTGGTGCCAAAATTGGGAGCATTATCCCACAAATGAGACAAGCAACAGCCTGACAAGGTCATATTCATGGAATCATACCTTACAGACAATTGGCTGAAATTTACCCTGATTGGGCAGGCGTGTGCCCAACCCGATCAGGTGTGAAACCACACGAGATGATGTCGGGTGAGCGTCCCAACGTCATCCTGCGCTCAGGAAGAGGGCACTGAAGCCCATTAACGGAGCAATTGCCTGTCATTTTATGTGGCCCGTCCAACCTTACGGTTAGTGGATGGGTGAATTGGCCAGGCAGCCATTGCATTTTTCATCAAACCCCATTCAAGGGCCGGATGAGGTTTCCGTATTTAAATAAAATTAAAAAAGCAACCTGGGGGCACCATTTTTATTATCTATATGTTCAGGTGCCTGATTGTGATGCTTGGACATGTTTTTCCTGATTTTAAAAACTTTATTCCCTGGGTTTCAGGTCTGCAGCTCCCGACCATCAGGGAGCTTTCTGTCAGCACTCACCCACGCCTGCACTGATTTTATAGCCCACCCTCCTCCATCCCCCACCCCGGCAGCGCTGAGCGTTTCAGCGCATGCTTCACGCTGGCTGACCATTCATTGACTAGCCAGCGTGAAATCGCCGTCGGGGGCCAATCGCAGTCGACACTCCATTTCCCGACTGCTCCCGGGCCCACTGATGGCGCCCACCCACCGAGCCGAAAATTCTCACCAATGTCCCAGACACCACCATCGCCATCCCTGGGTATGTCCTGTCCCACCGGCAGGACAGAAGCAGCAGAGGTGGTGGTGCAGTGGTATATAGTCAGGAGGGATTTTTTTTTACTCATTCACGGGATGTGGGATTCGCTGGCTGGGCCAGCATTTATTGCCCATCCCTAATTGCCCTTGAGAAGGTGGTGGTGAGCTGCCTTCTTAAACTGCTGCAGTCCATTTGGTGTAGGTACACCCACAGTGCTGTTAGGAAGGGAGTTCTGGGATTTTGACCCAGCGACAGTGAAGGAATGGCGATATATTTCCAAGTCAGGATGGTGAGTGACTTGGAGGGGAATTTCCAGGTGGCGGTCTTCCCATCTATCTGCTGCCCTTGTCCTTCTAGATGGTAGTGGTTGTGAGTTTGGAAGGTGCTGCCTAAGGAGTCTTGGTGAGTTCCGACAGTGTATTTGGTACTCCCAGTTGCCCTGGGAGTCCTGAACATCGACTCCAAACCCCATGAAGTCTCAAGGCATCTGATCAAACATGGGCAAGGAAACCTCCTGCTGATTACCACGTACTGCCCTCCCTCAGCTGATGAATCAGTGCTCCTCCATGTTGAACACAACTTGGAGGAAGCGCTGAGGGTGGCAAGGGCACAGGATATACTCTGGGTAGGGACATCAATGTCCATCACCAAGAGTGGCACGGTTGCACCACTACTGACCGAGATGGCCAAGTCCTAAAGGACATAGCTGCTAGATTGGGACTGAGGCAGGTGGTGAGGGAACCAAGAAGAGGAAAAAACATATTTGAACTCATCCTCACCAACCTGCCTGCCGCAGATGCGTCTGATCATGACAGTATTGGTAGGAGTGACCATCACATAGTCCTTGTGGAGACAAAACTTCGTCTTCACATTGAGGATGCCCTCCATTGTGTTATGTGGCACTACCATTGTGCTAAATGGGATATATTTCAAATAGATCCAGCAACTCAAGACTGGGCATCCATGAGGCGCTGTAGGCCATCAGCAGCAGAATTGTACCCGAACACAATCTGTAACCTCATGGCCCGGTATATCCCCCACTCTACCATTACCATCGAGCCAGGGGATCAACCCGTGTTCAATGAAGCGTGCGGGAGGGCATGACAGGAGCAGCACCAGACATACCTATAAATGAGGTGTCAACCTGGTGAAGCTACAACACAGGATTACCTGCATGCCAAACAGCATAAGCAGCAAGTGATAGACAGAGCTAAGCAATTCCACAACCAACTGGTCAGATCTAAGCTCTGCAGGCCTGCCACATCCAGTCGTGAATGAAGAGGGACAATTAAACAACTCACTGGAGGAGGAGGCTCCACAAATACACCCATCCTGAATGATGGGGGAGCCCAGCACATCAGTGCAAAATATAAGGCTGAAGCATTTACTACAATCTTCAGCCAGAAGTGCCAAGTGGATGATCCATCTCGGCCTCCTCCGGGTGTCCCCAGCAGCACAGCTGCCAGACTTCAGCCAATTCAATTCACTCCACGTGATATCAAGAAACGACTAAAGGCACTGGATACTGCAAAGGCTATGGACCCTGACAATATTCTGGCAATAGTACTCAAGACTTGTGCTGCAGAACTTTCCAAGCTGTTCCAGTATAGCTACAACGCTGGCATCTGCCCGGCTATGTGGAAAATTGCCCAGGTATGTCCTGTACACCAAAAAAAGGACAAATCCATCCTATCCAATCAGTCTACTCTCAATCATCAGTAAAGTAATGGAAGGGGTCATCAACAGTGCTATCAAGCAGCACTTGCTTAGCAATAAACTGCACACTGATGCCCAGTTTGGGTTCTGCCAGGGCCACCCAGCTCCTGACCTCATTACAGCCTTGGTTCAAACATGGACAAAAGAGCTGAACTCCCGAGGTGAGGTGAGAGTGACTGCCCTTGATATCAAGGTCATATTTGACTGAGTGTGGCATCAAGGAGCCCGAGCAAAACTGGAGTCAATGGGAATCGAGGGAAAACTATCCACTGATTGGAGTCATACCTAGTACAAAGGAAGATGGTTGTGGTTGTTGGAGGTCAGTCATCTCAGCTCCAGGACATCACTGCAGGAGTTCCTCAGGGTAGTGTCCTCGGCCCAACCATCTTCAGCTATTTAATCAATGATCTTCCTTCCATCATAAGGTCAAAAGTGAGGATGTTCAATGATGATTGCACAATGTTCAGCACCATTCGCGATTCCTCAGATACTGAAGCAGCCTGTGCCCAAATGAGCAAGACCTGGACAATATACAGGCTTGGGCTGACACGTGGCAAGTAACATTCATGCCACACAAGTGCCAGGCAATGACCATCACTAACAAGAGAGAATATAACCATCGCCTCTTGATGTTCAATGGCATTACTATCACTGAATGCCCCACTATCAACATCCCTGGGGGTTACCATGGACCATGAACTGAACTGGACTAGCCATATAAATACTGTGGTTACAAGAGCAGGTCAGAGGCTAGGAACCATGCGACAAATAACTCACCTCCTGACTCCCCAAAGCCTGCCCACCATCTACAAGGCACAAGTCAGGAATGTGATGGAATACTCTCCACTTGCCTGGATGAGGGCAGCTCCAACAACACTCAAGGAGCTTGACACCATCGGGTGCCAGCAAAGTAGCTCGCTTGGCTGGCACCCGATCTAGAAATATTCACTCCCTCCAGTACCGATGCACAGTGGTGGGAGGGTGTACCATCTACAAGATGCACTGCAGGAACTCAACAAGGCTGCTTAGACAGCACCTTCCAAAATCCATGACTGCTACCATCTAGAAGGACAAGAACATCAGATACATGGGAACACCACCACCTTGAAGAGTCCCTCCAGGTCACTCACCGTCCTGACTTGGAAATATATCACCGTTCCTTCACTGTCACTGGGTCAAAATCCTAGAACTCCCTCCCTAACAGCACTGTGGGTGTACCTACATGACATGGACTGCAGAGGTTCTAGATGACAGCTCGCCGCTACCTTCTCAAGGGCAATTAGGGATGGACAATAAATTCTGGCCCAGTCAGCAACACCCACGTCCCATGAATGAATAAAAGAAAAACACAATCAGGGTAACCTTCAGATTCTTTCTTCCTTGTACGTTTATCAAGCTCCTTGAATGTGTCTATACTAGAATCATGGAAAGGTTGCAGCACAGAATGAGGCCAATCAGCACATTAGGCGGAATCGTCCGTGCCCCCTGGCGTGAGCGGACAATATGGTGAGAGGTCCAAAAATCGGTTTCACAACATGAAACCAGTTTGCGATCGTCTGCTCAGCCCGTTGATGGCGGGCCGTGTTTCCCACCTTCAGACATTGGGAACCTCATTGTCGTAGATCAGCATATCATTATATGGCCAGCCCGGAGGAATCATCCCCCCCCACTAAATCATCCACCCACTTTGGTGTGATTGCTCGCCGGCGCAAGACACGCCTTGACAAGTGTGACGTGCAGAAGTCGGGACTTACCACCAGGGCCTTGCTCACATTGCGGACATCCGAGGAGCAGAAGATGCTGGAGTCCGACAGCAATGGCACACTGGAGGAATGTCCATGTCATGCTTCTCATGGACATGGCTCTGCCATGAAGCAGCTCACGAAAGTTGGAAAGTTATCATTGAGGGTCTGCTCACAATGGATGATGGTCAGTGGGGGGTGGAGAGAAATTGACTGGGAGAGGAAGAGGTGTCAAGATGGGGTGAGGTTAGGGGTGTTGGGGAATGAAGTTGTTAGGATGGGGTAAGGTTGGGAGGGAGGGAATGAAGTTGTCGGGGGCAGAGGTTGGGGCAGGGGAGGGAGTACGGGGAAAGGAGGGGTAACCACAGAAGACGGCAACTGGAGAGGTATGCGTAATGGGGGTGGAAGGTGTAAGGGAAGGAGTTTGGAGGGGAGAAGGAATGTGGAGAGGGGAGGGAGCCCTTGGGGATGAAGGAGTGTGGAGAGGGCCCGGATTAAGGCTGGAGGTAGAAGTAAGGGTGGAGGAAGGAGTTGGGAAGGGGGGAAAGACTAAGGGCGGAGGAAGAACTAAGGCTGGAGGAAAGAGTCACAGGGGAAGGCTAAGAGTCACTGAAGAAGTAAGGGTGTCTGAAAGAGCCAGGAAAGGGGAAGAACTAAGCCGGGGGTTGGGGTGAGTGAGAGTCCGGTGGAGGAAGGGGTTCCAAGGGGGGAAGGGGTCCAGAGGGATGAAGGGTTCATAGAGGGGAAGGGGTCCAGAGGATAGGCTGTCTGTGTGATTATGCAAGGGAGGGCCCTGATGAATCCATGACTGCCTCCTGGAGAGCGAACTGAGGGTGAGCATGGTACGAGGGAATGGTGAGAATGACCGAGGGTAGAGTGAGGCAGTGGGATGGGAGGGTAAGGGAGCGATGGTATCAGTAGAAGGGAAGGCGAGCGTGGTTGGTGGGGACTCGGAGGCTGACACGGACCCTGGGGGTGGGAAGGAGGAGATCGGGGAAGTGAATGTGGATGGGGGTGGGATTTTCGGGAAAGAAGGGAATGTACACATTCACCTGGACATCCCCAGAAGGAAAGGGTTGTGGCTGGTAGGTCACGGAGGGGAGGTGGAAGGTGATGTCAAGGGTGGGGGTGGTCAAAAGTGACGGGCGAAAGGAAATGGGTGACTGGGGGTGGGGGGGAAGAGATAGGGGAGCACACGATAAACTGAATCCAGACCATGTTGTCTAAATCGAAAGTGAAATGAGAGTCATGGTGGGGGAGATCAGGTGCTGCATGGGAGTGTGATCAGTGGGTGGGTGGAGATGCCGGTCAGCTCAGATAGACAACTGAAAGCGAACCCCAGCGGGCAGCATTGAAAATGCTCAGGACGTTGATGTTAGGATGATACGTGAAGGATCCGCGTGCGTGGGAGAGTGCTTGTACAAGGCTCTCAAAGGCCCTGCCACACACACACTTCTCCCTCCAGAATCACTTGTTCGCCAGCTGCTCCCTCTGTGGTGACAGAGGACAAGGTTGAGGGGGTCACCGGCAAAGGGGACTCGGAGGGAGAGGGCAGCCTCTGAGATTCCTGAATGGATGGCCCCGGGATGTCCAGTAGCCGCTCCTCCTCCCTTCGGGTGCCCAGTGGCCGCGCCCTTCCTCCTCGAGGGGAAGGAGCACCTGGAGGGATGTCGAAGTGCTCCGTTTCCCTCTCGCATTGCCATTGCAGGAACTCACCCATGGCTCCCACAGCGGAGTGCAGGTCTGCACACATCTCCGTGTTCTGCTGGACCAGGGTCACCATGGCATCCGCCATCCTCCCCATGGAGACCTTCATACACGCACACGTGGACACCACTTGATCAGCGAGCAGGCGGACACACTCCTATGACTTGGGTGCCACTCTGTTGAGGGCTTCCAATAGCTCTGTGTGATGTTCCCCCACCTGCTGACTTCCCACGTTGACTGGAAGGCCGAATCCAGAGGCTCGTAATCTGACTCGGGCCTCACAGATGCCTCTTCCTCAGCGGTCCTCTGAGTGCCAGGCAGCTCAGCTGAACCTGCCTCCTGCTGCTGCAGACACGTGTCCGTCCAGTGACCACCAGATTGTGAACCCAAGCCTGCTCTGTATCTAGGTTGCACTGAGGTGTGTGTCTCTGTGCTGGTGGAGGGTATGGGTAAGCGCTGTGACGGGTCTTCCAGGCTGCTTATTTCTAGCTCTTCAGTAGAGAAGGTGTCCTCTTGGCTGGAGGTAAGGATGTGGATGGAGCAGGGGGACTGGCTAGCTGAGGGTATCGGTCTCTTGGCAGTGCTCCCTGTGAACCAAAGTAGAGGTAATTAGTGCATGGCAGTAGAGTCAAAAGCAGGTTAGAGAGAGAGAGCACTCACAGTTGAGAAAGGGGTGATGTGGTGCTGGATCCTCGCGAAGGTGTTCGCTGCTGACCTCACCATCGCTGCAGGCACGGTCCACATCATCACCAGTCAGCAAGATGGCACGCTCCTCAAAATGAGTGAGGGGCCTAATGTGGGCCACTCCACTCCCAGTCTGGGACCACTCCTTGCTGTTGTGAGCCAGCTTCTCCTGCATGAAAACAGATAGAGTGTGAGCAGGACACATGGCACTGCGTGGAATGTTTGTGTGGTGAGCGGAGCCATGGACAGGATGAGAACACGAGCTCCAGAGGATATGAGCCTGATGGAGGTGTGAGGGTGTGTGTGAGAGTTAGTGATGTTGTCCCTTGAGGTGTGAGATCCCTGTGGATGTGTGATGGGTTTGTGAGTGTGAGTTGAGAGTGATGAGGAGAGTGACTTACGCTGACAGAACAGATGACACCATTTATCCTGTAGCGGCACTGGGTGGATGTCCTCTTTTGCAGGGCATTGGCACTAACCACCACTGCCACCGCCTCCCATGCTGGATTGATGATGCTGCCACCCCTCCTGCGGCCAGAGCGGGGGTAGACGACATCACAGCGGGCCTCCACGGCTTTCAAAAGATGCCTGAGGGATGTGTCACTGAAGCGGGGGAGCTGCAGCCTTTTTGCCTTCCAGGGCCATCCTGTCTTCCGTGCGGCAGTTCTGGGCTGGAAACAATGAGACGGGTGCACGTCGCTGCACTTTAAATGTGCCCGGTGTGATGAAGTGGCTAGGTAATGGTGTGGCGAATAAGAGCCCACCCGTCATGGAAGTGTTTCCTGGGAATGCATAATTAATGCGGCAGGCTTGGGATGATACTGCGTGAGAAGCCACCATTGCAGCCAACAGGTGAACATCGTTTTACCTGCCTGCTACCGTACTTAGTGCAAATCTGTGACAATTCTGCCCATTGTCTCTGTGTCGGTTCTCTGCAACAGCAACTCAGCTAGTCCCACTCGTCTGCCTGTCCCATGTAGCCCTGTAAAATCTTCTCTTCAGACAATTATCCAGTTCCCTTCTGAAAACTGCAATTGAATCTGTCTTCATCACACACTCAGGCAGTGCATTCCAGATCCAAACCACTGAAGAAGTTTCCCTTCATGTCGCCTCTGGTTCTTTTGTTAATCAACTTAGGGTTCCCGACCTTCTGCAATGGGAACAGTTTCTCCCCATTTATTCTATCCAGACCCTTCATGATTTTGAACACGTCTAACAAATCTCCTCTCAGCCTCTTCTTCTCCAAGGAGAACAGCCCCAGCTTCGCCAATCTATCCATGTAACTTAAGTCATCCTCAGAACCAATCTTGGAAATCTTTTCTTCACCCTTTCTAAAACATTCACATCCTTCCCACTGAAGCTGAATCAATGTTTTATGAAGGTTCATAACTTACTTGCTTTTGTACTCAATGCCCCTATTTATAAAACCCAGGATTCAGTATAATTTATTGACCGCTTCCCAACCTGGCCTCTTGCCTTCAATGATTTATTCACATGTACACCATGGTCCCTCTGCTCCTGCTTTCCCTTTAGAATTGTAACCTTTATGTCACCTCTCCTCATTCTACTGACCAAAATATATCACTTCACACTTCCCTATATTAAATTTCATCTGTCACGTGTCTGCCCATTCCACCAGCTTGTCTATATCCTTTTGAAGTCTACCACTATCTTCCTCACAGTTCACAATACTTCCAAGTCTTGCATCATCAAATTTTGAAATTGTGCCCTGTATACCCAGGTCTAGATTATTAATATAAATCAAGAAAAACAGTGATCCCTCTCTATACCATCCCCAAGTCAGAAATAAGTAACGTTTTCTGTAATTAATGTTTGTAATAGGCTTGAATTAAATAATTAAGCTGTTGCATAATGAAATTCTACTTATGCTAAAAACAAATGATTCAAAATACTACACAGTTCAAAACAAAATGCCTACCATCTACCGGCAGGAATGATTTTCACTTAAAAAGCATAGCTTTACTGATGATTGCGCATTTAAATGATTAATACATAGGAAAACAATGTAATAATAGATGAAGAAATTATATGGTCAACATTTTATCAGAGGACATGCACCTCAAAATTTCCCACTATGGCACTGGTGAGAGAGTGAGAGGGAGAGTGAAGTTAGACTGGGTGGGATATAACAATTTATTGGACAGTGAGAGGGAGAGTGAGGTTAGACTGGGTGGGATATTACACTTTACTTGAGAGTGAGAGGGAGAGTGAGGTTAGACTGGGCGGGATATTATACTTTTTTGGAGAGTGAGAGGGAGAGTGAGGTTAGACTGGGTGGGCTATTGTACATTATTGGACAGTGAGAGGGAGAGTGAGGTAAGACTAGGTGGGATATTATACTTTATTGGAGAGAGGGAGAGTGAGGCTAGGCTGGGTGGGATATTACACTTTATTGAAGAGTGAGAGGGAGAGTGGTGTTAGCCTGGGAGGGATATTATACTTAATTGGAGAGTGAGAGGGAGAGTGAGGTTAGACTAGGTGGGATATTATACTTTATTGGACATTGAGAGGGAGACTGAGGTTTGATTGTGTCGATATTTTACTTTATTGGAGACTGAGATGGAGAGAGATTCGGCTGGGTGGGATATTGTACATTATTGGAGACTGAGAGGAAGAGTGGGGTTAGACTGTGTGGGATCTTATACTTTATTGCAGAATGATAGGGAGAGTGGGGTTAGACTGTGTAGGATATTATACTTTATTGGAGAATGATAGGGAGATTGGGGTTAGACTGTCTAGGATATTAAAATTTATTGGACAGTGAGTGGGAGTGTGAGGTTAGACAGGGTGGGATATAACAATTGATTTGAAAGTGAGAGGGAGAGTGAGGTTAGACTGGGTGGGATATTATACTTGATTGGAGGGTTAGAGGGAGAGTGAAGTTAGCCGGGGTAGGATATTATACTTTATTGGAGAACAAGAGGGAGAATGAAGTTAGACTGGGTGGGATATTATACATAATTGGAGAGGGAGAGGGAGAGGGAGGTAAGACTGGGTGGGTTATTATCTTTTATTGGAGGGGAAGAGGGAAGTTAGACTGGGTGGGACATAACAATTCATTGGAGAGTGAATGGGAGAGTGACGTTAGACTATGTGGGATATTATACTTTATTGGAGAGTGAGAGGGAGAGTCAGGTTAGACTGGGTGGGAAATTACACTGTACTGGAGATTGAGAGGGAGAAGGAGTTTAGACTGGGTGGGATATTATACTTTATTGGAGTGTGAGAGGGAGAGTGAGGTTAGGCTGGGTGGGATATTGTACTTTATTGGAGAGTGAGAGGCGGTGTGAGGGTAGACTGGGTGTGATATTATACTTTTTTGGAGAGTAGAGTGAGGTTAGACTGGGTAGGATATTACGCTTTACTGGAATGTGAGAGGGAGAGTGAGGTTAGACTGGTTGGGATATTATACTTTATTGGTGAGTTAGATGCAGATTGAGGTTAGACTAGGTGGGCTATTATAACTTATTGGAGAGTGAGAGGGATAGTGAGGTTAGACTGGGTGGGAGATTACACTTTTTTGGAGAGTGAGGGGAGAGTGAAGTTAGACTGGATGTGCTATTATACTTTATTGGAGAATGAGAGGGAAAGTGAAGTTAGACTGGGTGGGATGTTATACTTTTATGGAGAGTGAGAGGGAGATTGAGGTTTGACTGGGTGGGATATTACCCTTTATTGGAGAGTGAGGGGGAGAGTGAGGTTAGACAGGATGGGATATTATACTTTATTGGAGAATGAGAGGGAGAGTGAAGTTAGATTGGGTGGGATATTGTACTTTATTGGAGAATGAGAGGGAGAGTGAGGTTAGCCTGGGTGGGATATTGTACTTTATCGGAGAGTGAGGTTAGATTGTGTGGGATATTATACGTTATTGGAGAGTGGGAGGGAGAGTGAGGTTAGACTAGGTGGGATATTATACTTTATTGGACATTGAGAGGGAGACTGAGGTTTGATTGTGTCGATATTTTACTTTATTGGAGACTGAGATGGAGAGAGATTCGGCTGGGTGGGATATTGTACATTATTGGAGACTGAGAGGAAGAGTGGGGTTAGACTGTGTGGGATCTTATACTTTATTGCAGAATGATAGGGAGAGTGGGGTTAGACTGTGTAGGATATTATACTTTATTGGAGAATGATAGGGAGATTGGGGTTAGACTGTCTAGGATATTAAAATTTATTGGACAGTGAGTGGGAGTGTGAGGTTAGACAGGGTGGGATATAACAATTGATTTGAAAGTGAGAGGGAGAGTGAGGTTAGACTGGGTGGGATATTATACTTGATTGGAGGGTTAGAGGGAGAGTGAAGTTAGCCGGGGTAGGATATTATACTTTATTGGAGAACAAGAGGGAGAATGAAGTTAGACTGGGTGGGATATTATACATAATTGGAGAGGGAGAGGGAGAGGGAGGTAAGACTGGGTGGGTTATTATCTTTTATTGGAGGGGAAGAGGGAAGTTAGACTGGGTGGGACATAACAATTCATTGGAGAGTGAATGGGAGAGTGACGTTAGACTATGTGGGATATTATACTTTATTGGAGAGTGAGAGGGAGAGTCAGGTTAGACTGGGTGGGAAATTACACTGTACTGGAGATTGAGAGGGAGAAGGAGTTTAGACTGGGTGGGATATTATACTTTATTGGAGTGTGAGAGGGAGAGTGAGGTTAGGCTGGGTGGGATATTGTACTTTATTGGAGAGTGAGAGGCGGTGTGAGGGTAGACTGGGTGTGATATTATACTTTTTTGGAGAGTAGAGTGAGGTTAGACTGGGTAGGATATTACGCTTTACTGGAATGTGAGAGGGAGAGTGAGGTTAGACTGGTTGGGATATTATACTTTATTGGTGAGTTAGATGCAGATTGAGGTTAGACTAGGTGGGCTATTATAACTTATTGGAGAGTGAGAGGGATAGTGAGGTTAGACTGGGTGGGAGATTACACTTTTTTGGAGAGTGAGGGGAGAGTGAAGTTAGACTGGATGTGCTATTATACTTTATTGGAGAATGAGAGGGAAAGTGAAGTTAGACTGGGTGGGATGTTATACTTTTATGGAGAGTGAGAGGGAGATTGAGGTTTGACTGGGTGGGATATTACCCTTTATTGGAGAGTGAGGGGGAGAGTGAGGTTAGACAGGATGGGATATTATACTTTATTGGAGAATGAGAGGGAGAGTGAAGTTAGATTGGGTGGGATATTGTACTTTATTGGAGAATGAGAGGGACAGTGAGGTTCGGTTGGGTGGGATTTTGTACTTTATTGGAGAGTGAGAGGACGAGTGGGGTTAGACTGGGTGGGATATAACACTTCATTTGAGAGTGAGAGGGAGAGTGAGGTTAGACTGGGTGAGATATTATACTTTATTGGAGAATGATAGGGAGAATGGGGTTAGACAGTGTAGGATATTACAATTTATTGGACAGTGAGTGGGAGAGTGAGGTTAGACTGGGTGAGATATTATACTTGATTGGAGAGTTAGAGGGAGAGTGAAGTTTCCCTGCGTAGGATATTATACTTTATTGGAGAATGAGAGGGAGAGTGAAGTTAGACTGGGTGGGATATTTCATTTTATTGGAGAGTGAATGGGAGAGTGAGGTTAGACTGTGAGGGATATTATACTTTATTGGAGAGTGAGAGAGAGAGCGGGGTTAGACTGGGTGGGATATTGTACTTTATTGGAGAATGATAGGGAGAGTGAGATTAGACTGGGAGGGATATTACATTTTATTGTAGAGTGAGAGGTAGAGTTAGGTTAGACAGGGTGGGATATTATACGTTATTTGAGAATGAGAAGGAGAGTGAGGTTATACTGGGTGGGATATTATACTTGATTGGAGAGTGAGAGGGAGAGTGAGGTTCGACTGGGTGGGATTTTATACTTTATTGGACACTTTGAGGGAGAGTAAGGTTCGACTGGGTGGGATATTGTACTTTACTCGAGAATGAGAGGGAGAGTGAGGTTAGACTGAGTGGGATATTGTACTTTATTGGAGTATGAGAGGGAGAGTGAAGTTCGGCAGGTTGGGATATTGTACTTTATTGGAGACTGAGAGGAAGAGTGGTGTTAGAATGGGTGGGATATAACACTTTATTTGAGAGTGGGAGGGGGAGTGATGTTAGACTGGGTGGGATATTATGCTTTATTGGAGAGTGAGAGGGAGAGTGCGGTTAGACTTGGTGGGATATTATACTTTATTGGAGAGTGAGAGGGAGGGTGGGGTTACACTGGGTGGGTATTATACTTTCTTGGAGAGAGAGAGTGAGGTTAGCCTGGGTGGTTTATTATACATAATTGGAGAGTGAGAGGGAGAGTGAAGTTAGACAGGGTGGGATATTATACTTTATTGGAGAGGAAGCGGGAGGTTAGTCTGGGTGGGATATAACAATTCATTGGAGAGTGAATGGGAGAGTGATGTTAGACTGCGTGGGATATTATACTTTATTGGAGAATGAGTGGGAGAGTGAGGTTAGACTGTGTGGATTATTATCCTTAATTGGAGACTGAGATGGAAAAAGGTGTTAGACGAGGAGGAATATTGTACTCTAGTGGAGATTGACAGGGAGAGCGAGGTTCGACTGGTTGGGATATTATATGTTATTCGAGATTTGGAGGCAGAGTGAGATTAGACTCGGTGGCATGTTATAACTTATTGGAGAGTGAGAGGGAGCGTGAGGTTAGACTAGGTGGGATATTACACTTTATTGGAGAGGGAGAGTGGTGTTAGACTGGATGTGCTATTACACTTTATTGGAGAGTGAGACGGAGGGTAGGGTTAGACTGTGTGGGATATTACACTTTATTGGTGAGCGAGAGGGAGAGAGGGTTAGAATTGGTGGGATATTATACTTTATTGAAGAGTGAGAGGGAGAGTGAGGTTAAACTGGGTGGGATATTGTACTTTATTGGAAAGTGATGGGGAGAGTGAGGTTTGACTGGATATCATATTACACTTATTGGTGAGTGAGAGGGAGAGTGAGGTTAGACTGGGTGGGATATTATACTTCATTGGAGAATGAGAGAGAGAGTGAAGTTAGTTTGGGTGGGATATTGTACTTTACTGGAGATTGACAGGGAGAGTGAGGTTTCACTGGGTGGGATATTATGCTTTATTGGAGAGTGAGGGGGAGAGTGAGGTTAGACTGGATGGGATATTATACTTTATTGGTGAATGAGAGGGAGAGTGAAGTTAGTTTGGGTGGGATATTGTACTTTATTGGAGAGTGAGAGGGAGCGTGAGGTTAGACTCAGTGGGACATTACACTTTACTGGAGAGTGAGGGGGAGAGTGAGGTTTCACTGGGTGGGATATTACACTTTATTGGAGAGTGAGGGGGAGAGTGAGGTTAGACTGGATAGGATATTATACTTTATTGGAGAATGAGAGGGAGAGTGAAGTTAGTGTGGGTGGGATATTGTCCTTTATTGGAGAGTGAGAGGGAGCGTGAGGTTAGACTCGGTGGGACATTACACTTTACTGGAGAGTGAAAGGGAGAGTGAGGTTAGACTGGGTGGGATATTATACTTTATTGGAGAGTGTGAGGGAGAGTGAAGTTAGACTGTGTGATAAATTACACTGTATTTGTGACTGAGAGTGAGGTTCGACTGTGTGGGATATTATACTTTATTGGAGAATGAGAGGGCGCTGTGTTTAAACTGGGTTGGATATTGTACTTTATCGGAGAGTGAGTGGGAGAGTGAGGTTAAACTGGCTGAGATATTACACTTTATTGGAGAGTGAGAGGAGGAGTGGGTTTAGACTGGGTGGGATTTTCTACTTTATAGGAGAGCGATAAGGACAGTGGGGTTACACTGGGTGGGATATTATACTTCATTGGAGAGTGAGAGGCTGGTTGGGGTTTGACTGGGTGGGATATTATACATTATTGGAGACTGCTTGGGAGAGTGGTGTTAGACTGCGTGGGATATTATACTTTATTGGAAAATGAGAGCGAGATTGAGATTAGACTGTGTGGGTTATTATACTTTATTGTAGAGTGAGAGGGAGGAACGTGTTAGACTAGGAGGAATATTTTACTTAATTGGAGAATGACAGGGAGAGCGAGGTTAGACTGGTTGGGATATTAAACTTTATTCGAGAGTTAGAGTCAGAGTGAGATTGGACTGGGTGGGATATTATAACTTATTGGAGAGTGAGAGGGAGAGTAAGGTTAGACTAGGTGGGATATTACACTTCATGGTAGGGTGAGAGGGAGAGTGAGGGTAGACTGGGTGGGAAGTTACACGCATTTGAGAGTGCGAGGGAGAGTGAGGTTAGACTGGGTGGGATATTATACTTTATTGGAGAATGAGAGGGAGAGTGAGGTTAGAATGGGTGGGATATTGTACTTTTTCGGAGAGTGAGGTTAGATTGTGTGGGATATTATACTTCATTGGAGAGTGGGAGGGAGAGTGAGGTTACACTGGAGGGGATATTATACTTTATTGGAGAATGAGAGTGAGGGTGTGGTTAGACTGGGTAGGATATTATACTTTATTGGAGAATGAGAGGGAGAGTGAGGTTAGATTGGGTGGGATATTATACATTATTGGATTGTGAGAGGGAGAGTTAGGTTAGACTGGATGGGCTATTATGCTTTATTGGACAATGAGAGGGAGAGTGAGGTTTGAATGGGTAGGATATTATACCTTGTTGGGGATTGAGTGGGCGAGTGAGGTTAGCGTGGGTGGGATATTATGCTTTATTGGAGGGTTAGAGTGAAAATGAGGTTAGACTGGGTGGGATCTTATACTTTTTGGGAGAGTGAGTGGGCGAGTGAGGGTTGAGTGGGTGGGTTTTTATACTTTATTGGCGAGAGAGAGTGAGGTTAGACTGGGTGGGATATTATATTTTATTGGAGAGGGAGTGCGTGAGTGAGTTTAGACTGGCTGGGATATTATACTTTATTGGAGAGGGTGAGGGAGTTTAGACTGGATGTGATATCACACTTTATTGGAGAATGAGACGGAGAGTGAGGTTAGACTGCGGGGGATATTCTACTTTATTGGAGAATGACTGGGAGAGTCAGGTTCGACCGGTTGGGATATTATACTTTATTGGAGAGTGAGAGGGAGGGTGGGATTTGACTGGTTAGGATATTATTTTTTATTGGAGAGTGAGAGGGAGAGTGAGGTTAGACTGCGTGGGATATTATACTTTATTGTAGAGTGAGAGGGAAAGTGAAGTTAGACTGGGTGGGATATTATAATTTATTGGAGAGTGAGATGGAGAGTGAGGTTAGACTGGGTGGGTCATTACACGTTTTTTGAGAGTGAAAGGGAGAGTGAGGTTCGACTGGGTGGTAAATTACAATGTAGTTTAGAGTGTGAGTGAGAGTGAGGTTATACTGGGTGGGATATTATACTTTATTGGAGAATGAGAGGGAGATTGAGCTTAGACTGGGTGGGAAATTACACTCTATTTCAGAGTGAGAGTGAGGGTGTGGTTAGACTGGGTGGGATATTATACATTGTTGGATTGTAAAAGGGAGAGTTAGGTTAGACTGGGTGGCATTTTATACTTTATTGGAGAATGAGAGGGAGAGTGAGGTTAGACTGGGTGGGTTATTGCACTTTATTGGAGAGTGAAAGGGAGAGTGAGGTTAGACTGGGTGATAAATTACACTGTATTTTAGAGTGTGAGTGAGAGTGAGTTTGGACTGGGTGGGATATTATACTTTATTGGAGAATGATAGGGCGCTGTGTTTAGACTGGGTGGATTATTATACTTTATTGGAGAATGAGAGGGAGAGTGAGGTTAGCCTGGGTGGGATATTGTACTTTATCGGAGAGTGAGGTTAGATTGTGTGGGATATTATACGTTATTGGAGAGTGGGAGGGAGAGTGAGGTTAGACTAGGTGGGATATTATACTTTATTGGACATTGAGAGGGAGACTGAGGTTTGATTGTGTCGATATTTTACTTTATTGGAGACTGAGATGGAGAGAGATTCGGCTGGGTGGGATATTGTACATTATTGGAGACTGAGAGGAAGAGTGGGGTTAGACTGTGTGGGATCTTATACTTTATTGCAGAATGATAGGGAGAGTGGGGTTAGACTGTGTAGGATATTATACTTTATTGGAGAATGATAGGGAGATTGGGGTTAGACTGTCTAGGATATTAAAATTTATTGGACAGTGAGTGGGAGTGTGAGGTTAGACAGGGTGGGATATAACAATTGATTTGAAAGTGAGAGGGAGAGTGAGGTTAGACTGGGTGGGATATTATACTTGATTGGAGGGTTAGAGGGAGAGTGAAGTTAGCCGGGGTAGGATATTATACTTTATTGGAGAACAAGAGGGAGAATGAAGTTAGACTGGGTGGGATATTATACATAATTGGAGAGGGAGAGGGAGAGGGAGGTAAGACTGGGTGGGTTATTATCTTTTATTGGAGGGGAAGAGGGAAGTTAGACTGGGTGGGACATAACAATTCATTGGAGAGTGAATGGGAGAGTGACGTTAGACTATGTGGGATATTATACTTTATTGGAGAGTGAGAGGGAGAGTCAGGTTAGACTGGGTGGGAAATTACACTGTACTGGAGATTGAGAGGGAGAAGGAGTTTAGACTGGGTGGGATATTATACTTTATTGGAGTGTGAGAGGGAGAGTGAGGTTAGGCTGGGTGGGATATTGTACTTTATTGGAGAGTGAGAGGCGGTGTGAGGGTAGACTGGGTGTGATATTATACTTTTTTGGAGAGTAGAGTGAGGTTAGACTGGGTAGGATATTACGCTTTACTGGAATGTGAGAGGGAGAGTGAGGTTAGACTGGTTGGGATATTATACTTTATTGGTGAGTTAGATGCAGATTGAGGTTAGACTAGGTGGGCTATTATAACTTATTGGAGAGTGAGAGGGATAGTGAGGTTAGACTGGGTGGGAGATTACACTTTTTTGGAGAGTGAGGGGAGAGTGAAGTTAGACTGGATGTGCTATTATACTTTATTGGAGAATGAGAGGGAAAGTGAAGTTAGACTGGGTGGGATGTTATACTTTTATGGAGAGTGAGAGGGAGATTGAGGTTTGACTGGGTGGGATATTACCCTTTATTGGAGAGTGAGGGGGAGAGTGAGGTTAGACAGGATGGGATATTATACTTTATTGGAGAATGAGAGGGAGAGTGAAGTTAGATTGGGTGGGATATTGTACTTTATTGGAGAATGAGAGGGACAGTGAGGTTCGGTTGGGTGGGATTTTGTACTTTATTGGAGAGTGAGAGGACGAGTGGGGTTAGACTGGGTGGGATATAACACTTCATTTGAGAGTGAGAGGGAGAGTGAGGTTAGACTGGGTGAGATATTATACTTTATTGGAGAATGATAGGGAGAATGGGGTTAGACAGTGTAGGATATTACAATTTATTGGACAGTGAGTGGGAGAGTGAGGTTAGACTGGGTGAGATATTATACTTGATTGGAGAGTTAGAGGGAGAGTGAAGTTTCCCTGCGTAGGATATTATACTTTATTGGAGAATGAGAGGGAGAGTGAAGTTAGACTGGGTGGGATATTTCATTTTATTGGAGAGTGAATGGGAGAGTGAGGTTAGACTGTGAGGGATATTATACTTTATTGGAGAGTGAGAGAGAGAGCGGGGTTAGACTGGGTGGGATATTGTACTTTATTGGAGAATGATAGGGAGAGTGAGATTAGACTGGGAGGGATATTACATTTTATTGTAGAGTGAGAGGTAGAGTTAGGTTAGACAGGGTGGGATATTATACGTTATTTGAGAATGAGAAGGAGAGTGAGGTTATACTGGGTGGGATATTATACTTGATTGGAGAGTGAGAGGGAGAGTGAGGTTCGACTGGGTGGGATTTTATACTTTATTGGACACTTTGAGGGAGAGTAAGGTTCGACTGGGTGGGATATTGTACTTTACTCGAGAATGAGAGGGAGAGTGAGGTTAGACTGAGTGGGATATTGTACTTTATTGGAGTATGAGAGGGAGAGTGAAGTTCGGCAGGTTGGGATATTGTACTTTATTGGAGACTGAGAGGAAGAGTGGTGTTAGAATGGGTGGGATATAACACTTTATTTGAGAGTGGGAGGGGGAGTGATGTTAGACTGGGTGGGATATTATGCTTTATTGGAGAGTGAGAGGGAGAGTGCGGTTAGACTTGGTGGGATATTATACTTTATTGGAGAGTGAGAGGGAGGGTGGGGTTACACTGGGTGGGTATTATACTTTCTTGGAGAGAGAGAGTGAGGTTAGCCTGGGTGGTTTATTATACATAATTGGAGAGTGAGAGGGAGAGTGAAGTTAGACAGGGTGGGATATTATACTTTATTGGAGAGGAAGCGGGAGGTTAGTCTGGGTGGGATATAACAATTCATTGGAGAGTGAATGGGAGAGTGATGTTAGACTGCGTGGGATATTATACTTTATTGGAGAATGAGTGGGAGAGTGAGGTTAGACTGTGTGGATTATTATCCTTAATTGGAGACTGAGATGGAAAAAGGTGTTAGACGAGGAGGAATATTGTACTCTAGTGGAGATTGACAGGGAGAGCGAGGTTCGACTGGTTGGGATATTATATGTTATTCGAGATTTGGAGGCAGAGTGAGATTAGACTCGGTGGCATGTTATAACTTATTGGAGAGTGAGAGGGAGCGTGAGGTTAGACTAGGTGGGATATTACACTTTATTGGAGAGGGAGAGTGGTGTTAGACTGGATGTGCTATTACACTTTATTGGAGAGTGAGACGGAGGGTAGGGTTAGACTGTGTGGGATATTACACTTTATTGGTGAGCGAGAGGGAGAGAGGGTTAGAATTGGTGGGATATTATACTTTATTGAAGAGTGAGAGGGAGAGTGAGGTTAAACTGGGTGGGATATTGTACTTTATTGGAAAGTGATGGGGAGAGTGAGGTTTGACTGGATATCATATTACACTTATTGGTGAGTGAGAGGGAGAGTGAGGTTAGACTGGGTGGGATATTATACTTCATTGGAGAATGAGAGAGAGAGTGAAGTTAGTTTGGGTGGGATATTGTACTTTACTGGAGATTGACAGGGAGAGTGAGGTTTCACTGGGTGGGATATTATGCTTTATTGGAGAGTGAGGGGGAGAGTGAGGTTAGACTGGATGGGATATTATACTTTATTGGTGAATGAGAGGGAGAGTGAAGTTAGTTTGGGTGGGATATTGTACTTTATTGGAGAGTGAGAGGGAGCGTGAGGTTAGACTCAGTGGGACATTACACTTTACTGGAGAGTGAGGGGGAGAGTGAGGTTTCACTGGGTGGGATATTACACTTTATTGGAGAGTGAGGGGGAGAGTGAGGTTAGACTGGATAGGATATTATACTTTATTGGAGAATGAGAGGGAGAGTGAAGTTAGTGTGGGTGGGATATTGTCCTTTATTGGAGAGTGAGAGGGAGCGTGAGGTTAGACTCGGTGGGACATTACACTTTACTGGAGAGTGAAAGGGAGAGTGAGGTTAGACTGGGTGGGATATTATACTTTATTGGAGAGTGTGAGGGAGAGTGAAGTTAGACTGTGTGATAAATTACACTGTATTTGTGACTGAGAGTGAGGTTCGACTGTGTGGGATATTATACTTTATTGGAGAATGAGAGGGCGCTGTGTTTAAACTGGGTTGGATATTGTACTTTATCGGAGAGTGAGTGGGAGAGTGAGGTTAAACTGGCTGAGATATTACACTTTATTGGAGAGTGAGAGGAGGAGTGGGTTTAGACTGGGTGGGATTTTCTACTTTATAGGAGAGCGATAAGGACAGTGGGGTTACACTGGGTGGGATATTATACTTCATTGGAGAGTGAGAGGCTGGTTGGGGTTTGACTGGGTGGGATATTATACATTATTGGAGACTGCTTGGGAGAGTGGTGTTAGACTGCGTGGGATATTATACTTTATTGGAAAATGAGAGCGAGATTGAGATTAGACTGTGTGGGTTATTATACTTTATTGTAGAGTGAGAGGGAGGAACGTGTTAGACTAGGAGGAATATTTTACTTAATTGGAGAATGACAGGGAGAGCGAGGTTAGACTGGTTGGGATATTAAACTTTATTCGAGAGTTAGAGTCAGAGTGAGATTGGACTGGGTGGGATATTATAACTTATTGGAGAGTGAGAGGGAGAGTAAGGTTAGACTAGGTGGGATATTACACTTCATGGTAGGGTGAGAGGGAGAGTGAGGGTAGACTGGGTGGGAAGTTACACGCATTTGAGAGTGCGAGGGAGAGTGAGGTTAGACTGGGTGGGATATTATACTTTATTGGAGAATGAGAGGGAGAGTGAGGTTAGAATGGGTGGGATATTGTACTTTTTCGGAGAGTGAGATTAGATTGTGTGGGATATTATACTTCATTGGAGAGTGGGAGGGAGAGTGAGGTTACACTGGAGGGGATATTATACTTTATTGGAGAATGAGAGTGAGGGTGTGGTTAGACTGGGTAGGATATTATACTTTATTGGAGAATGAGAGGGAGAGTGAGGTTAGATTGGGTGGGATATTATACATTATTGGATTGTGAGAGGGAGAGTTAGGTTAGACTGGATGGGCTATTATGCTTTATTGGACAATGAGAGGGAGAGTGAGGTTTGAATGGGTAGGATATTATACCTTGTTGGGGATTGAGTGGGCGAGTGAGGTTAGCGTGGGTGGGATATTATGCTTTATTGGAGGGTTAGAGTGAAAATGAGGTTAGACTGGGTGGGATCTTATACTTTTTGGGAGAGTGAGTGGGCGAGTGAGGGTTGAGTGGGTGGGTTTTTATACTTTATTGGCGAGAGAGAGTGAGGTTAGACTGGGTGGGATATTATATTTTATTGGAGAGGGAGTGCGTGAGTGAGTTTAGACTGGCTAGGATATTATACTTTATTGGAGAGGGTGAGGGAGTTTAGACTGGATGTGATATCACACTTTATTGGAGAATGAGACGGAGAGTGAGGTTAGACTGCGGGGGATATTCTACTTTATTGGAGAATGACTGGGAGAGTCAGGTTCGACCGGTTGGGATATTATACTTTATTGGAGAGTGAGAGGGAGGGTGGGATTTGACTGGTTAGGATATTATTTTTTATTGGAGAGTGAGAGGGAGAGTGAGGTTAGACTGCGTGGGATATTATACTTTATTGTAGAGTGAGAGGGAAAGTGAAGTTAGACTGGGTGGGATATTATAATTTATTGGAGAGTGAGATGGAGAGTGAGGTTAGACTGGGTGGGTCATTACACTTTTTTTGAGAGTGAAAGGGAGAGTGAGGTTCGACTGGGTGGTAAATTACAATGTAGTTTAGAGTGTGAGTGAGAGTGAGGTTATACTGGGTGGGATATTATACTTTATTGGAGAATGAGAGGGAGATTGAGCTTAGACTGGGTGGGAAATTACACTCTATTTCAGAGTGAGAGTGAGGGTGTGGTTAGACTGGGTGGGATATTATACATTGTTGGATTGTAAAAGGGAGAGTTAGGTTAGACTGGGTGGCATTTTATACTTTATTGGAGAATGAGAGGGAGAGTGAGGTTAGACTGGGTGGGTTATTGCACTTTATTGGAGAGTGAAAGGGAGAGTGAGGTTAGACTGGGTGATAAATTACACTGTATTTTAGAGTGTGAGTGAGAGTGAGTTTGGACTGGGTGGGATATTATACTTTATTGGAGAATGATAGGGCGCTGTGTTTAGACTGGGTGGATTATTATACTTTATTGGAGAATGAGAGGGAGAGTGAGGTTAGCCTGGGTGGGATATTGTACTTTATCGGAGAGTGAGGTTAGATTGTGTGGGATATTATACGTTATTGGAGAGTGGGAGGGAGAGTGAGGTTAGAGTGGGTGGCATATTATACATTACTGAATTGTGAGAGGGAGAGTTAGGTTAGATTGGGTGGGATATTGTAATTTATTGGAGAGTGAAAGGGAGAGTGAGGTTAGACTGGGTGGGTCGTTGCACTTTATTCGAGAGTGAAAGGGAGAGTGAGATTAGACTGGGTGGGATATTATACTTTATTGGAGAATGAGAGGGCGCTGTGTTTAGACTGGGTGGGATCTTCTACTTTATTGGAGACTGAGAGGGAGAGAGGGGTTAGACTGCGTGGGATAGTATACTTCATTGGAGATTGAGAGGGAGGTTTGAGTTTGACTGGGTGGGATCTTATACTTTTTGGGAGAGTGAGTGGGCGAGTGAGGTTTGAGTGGGTGGGTTTTTATACTTTATTGGCGAGAGAGAGTGAGGTTAGACTGGGTGGGATATATTTTATTGGAGAGGGAGAGGGTGAGTAAGTTTAGACTGGCTGGGATATTACACTTTATTGGAGAGGGAGAGTGGTGTTAGACTGGATGTGCTATTACACTTTATTGGAGAGTGAGAGGGAGAGTGGGGTTAGACTGTGTGGGATATTATACTTTATTGGAGAGTGAGAGGGAGAGAGGGTTAGAATGGGCGGGATATTATACTTTATTGTAGAGTGAGAGGGAGAGTGAGGTTAGACTGGGTGGGGTATTATACTTTATTGGAGAGGGTGAGGGAGTTTAGACTGTATGGGATATTGTACTTTATTGGAGAATGAGACGTTGAGTGAGGTTAGACTGGGTGGGATATTCTACTTTATTGGAGAATGACTGGGAGAGTGAGGTTCAACTGGTTGTGATATTATACTTTATTGGAGAGTTTGAGGGAGGGTGGGATTTGACTGGGTAGGATATTATTTTTTATTGGAGAGTAAGACGGAGAGTGAGGTTAAACTGGGTGGGATATGATACATTATTGGAGAGTGAGAGAGAGAGTGAGGTTAGACTGGATGGGCTATTATACTTTATTGGACAATGAGAGGGAGAGTGAGGTTTGAATGGGTAGGATATTATACCTTGTTGGGGATTGAGTGGGCGAGTGAGGTTAGCGTGGGTGGGATATTATGCTTTATTGGAGGGTTAGAGTGAAAGTGAGGTTAGACTGGGTGGGATCTTATATTTTATTGGAGAGGGAGAGCGTGAGTGAGTTTAGACTGGCTGGGATACTACACTTTATTGGAGAGGGTGAGGGAGTTTAGACTGGATGTGATATCACACTTAATTGGAGAATGAGACGGAGAGTGAGGTTAGACTGCGTGGGATATTCTACTTTATTGGAGAATGACTGGGAGAGTCAGGTTCGACCGGTTGGGATATTATACTTTATTGGAGAGTGAGAGGGAGGGTGGGATTTGACTGGTTAGGATATTATTTTTTATTGGAGAGTGAAAGGGAGAGTGAGGTTAGACTGGGTGGGATATTATACTTTATCGGAGAGTGAGGTTAGATTGTGTGGGATATTATACGTTATTGGGGAGTCGGAGGGAGAGTGAGGTTAGACTGGGAGGGATATTATACTTTTTTGGAGAGCGAAAGGGAGAGTGAGGCTAGACTGCGTGGGAAATTACACTGTATTTGAGAGAGTGAGGGAGAGTGAGGTTAGACTGGGTAGGATATTATACTTTATTGGAGAATGAGAGGGAGATTGAGCTTAGACTGGGTGGGAAATTACACTGTATTTCAGAGTGAGAGTGAGGGTGTGGTTAGACTGGATGGGATATTATACATTGTTGGATTGTAAAAGGGAGAGTTAGGTTAGACTGGGTGGCATTTTATACTTTATTGGAGAATGAGAGGGCGCTGTGTTTAGACTGGGTGGGATATTATACTTTATTGGAGAATGAAAGTGAGAGTGAGGTTTGCCTGGGTGGGATATCGTACTTTATCGGAGAGTGAGGTTAGATTGTGTGGGATATTATACTTTATTGGAGAGTGGAAGTGAGGGTGTGGTTAGACTGGGTAGGATATTATACTTTATTGGAGAATGAGAGGGAGAGTGAGGTTAGAGTTGGTGGGATATGGTACTTAATTGGAGAGTGAGAGGGAGAGTGAGGTTTGACTGGGTGGGTTATTGCACTTTATTGGAGAGTGAAAGGGAGAGTGAGGTTAGACTGGGTGATAAATTACACTGTATTTTAGAGTGAGAGTGAGTTTGGACTGGGTGGGATATTATACTTTATTGGAGAATGATAGGGCGCTGTGTTTAGACTGGGTGGATTATTATACTTTATTGGAGAATGACTGGGAGAGTGAGGTTCGACCGGTTGGGATATTATACTTTATTGGAGAGTGAGAGGGAGGGTGGGATTTGACTGGTTAGGATATTATTTTTTATTGGAAAGTGAAAGGGAGAGTGAGGTTAGACTGGGTGGGATATTATACTTTATTGGAGAATGAGAGGGCGCTGTGTTTAGACTGGGTGGGATCTTCTACTTTATTGGAGACTGAGAGGGAGAGAGGGGTTAGACTGCGTGGGATAGTATACTTCATTGGAGATTGAGAGGGAGGTTTGGGTTTGACTGTGTGGGATCTTATACTTTTTGGGAGAGTGGGTGGGCGAGTGAGGTTTGAGTGGGTGGGTTTTTATACTTTATTGGCGAGAGAGAGTGAGGTTAGACTGGGTGGGATATTACCCTTTATTGGAGAGGGAGAGTGGTGTTAGACTGGATGTGCTATTACACTTTATTGGAGAGTGAGAGGGAGAGTGGGGTTAGACTGTGTGGAATATTATACTTTATAGGAGAGTGAGAGGGAGAGATTGTTAGAATGGGCGGGATATTATACTTTATTGTAGAGTGAGAGGGAGAGTGAGGTTAGACTGGGTGGGGTATTATACTTTATTGGAGAGGGTGAGGGAGTTTAGACTGTATGGGATATCACACTTTATTGGAGAATGAGACGTTGAGTAAGGTTAGACTGGGTGGGATATTCTACTTTATTGGAGAATGACTGGGAGAGTGAGGTTCAACTGGTTGTGATATTATACTTTATTGGAGAGTTTGAGGGAGGGTGGGATTTGACTGGGTGGGATATTATTTTTTATTGGAGAGTAAGACGGAGAGTGAGGTTAAACTGGGTGGGATATGATACATTATTGGAGAGTGAGAGGGAGAGTGAGGTTAGACTTGGTGGGATATTATACTTTTTGGGAGAGTGAGTGGGCGAGTGAGGTTAGAGTGGGTGGGTTTTTACACTTTATTGGCGAGAGAGAGTGAGGTTAGACTGGGTGGGATATTATATTTTCTTGGAGAGGGAGAGGGTAAGTGAGGTTAGACTGAGTGGGCTATTATACTTTATTGGAGAGGGTGAGGGAGTTTGGACTGGATGGGATATCACACTTTATTGGAGAATGAGATGTTGAGTGAGGTTAGATTGGGTGGGATAATCTACTTTATTGGAGAGTGAGAGGGAGAGTGAGGTTAGACTGGATGGGCTATTATACTTTATTGGACAATGAGAGGGAGAGTGAGGTTTGAATGGGTAGGATATTATACCTTGTTGGGGATTGAGTGGGCGAGTGAGGTTAGCGTGGGTGGGATATTATGCTTTATTGGAGGGTTAGAGTGAAAATGAGGTTAGACTGGGTGGGATCTTATACTTTTTGTGAGAGTGAGTGGGCGAGTGAGGGTTGAGTGGGTGGGTTTTTATACTTTATTGGCGAGAGAGAGTGAGGTTAGACTGGGTGGGATATTATATTTTATTGGAGAGGGAGAGCGTGAGTGAGTTTAGACTGGCTGGGATATTATACTTTATTGGAGAGGGTGAGGGAGTTTAGACTGGATGTGATATCACACTTTATTGGAGAATGAGACGGAGAGTGAGGTCAGACTGTGTGGGATATTCTACTTTATTGGAGAATGACTGGGAGAGTCAGGTTCGACCGGTTGGGATATTATACTTTATTGGAGAGTGGGAGGGAGGGTGGGATTTGACTGGTTAGGATATTATTTTTTATTGGAGAGTGAAAGGGAGAGTGAGGTTAGACTGGGTGGGATATTATACTTTATTGGAGAATGAGAGGGCGCTGTGTTTAGACTGGGTGGGATCTTCTACTTTATTGGAGACTGAAAGGGAGAGAGGGGTTAGACTGCGTGGGATAGTATACTTCATTGGAGATTGAGAGGGAGGTTTGGGTTTGACTGTGTGGGATCTTATACTTTTTGGGAGAGTGGGTGGGCAAGTGAGGTTTGAGTGGGTGGGTTTTTATACTTTATTGGCGAGAGAGAGTGAGGTTAGACTGGGTGGGATATTATATTTTATTGGAGAGGGAGAGGGTGAGTAAGTTTAGACTGGCTGGGATATTACACTTTATTGGAGAGGGAGAGTGGTGTTAGACTGGATGTGCTATTACATTTTATTGGAGAGTGAGAGGAAGAGTGGGGTTAGACTGTGTGGGATATTATACTTTATTGGAGAGTGAGAGGGAGAGAGGGGTAGAATGGGCGGGATATTATACTTTATTGTAGAGTGAGAGGGAGAGTGAGGTTAGACTGGGTGGGGTATTATACTTTATTGGAGAGGGTGAGGGAGTTTAGACTGTATGGGATATCACACTTTATTGGAGAATGAGACGTTGAGTGAGGTTAGACTGGGTGGGATATTCTACTTTATTGGAGAATGACTGGGAGAGTGAGGTTCAACTGGTTGTGATATTATACTTTATTGGAGAGTTTGAGGGAGGGTGGGATTTGACTGGGTGGGATTTTATTTTTTACTGGAGAGTAAGACGGAGAGTGAGGTTAAACTGGGTGGGATATGATACATTATTGGAGAGTGAGAGGGAGAGTGAGGTTAGACTTGGTGGGATATTATACTTTATTGGGGAGTGAGAGGGAATGTGAAGTTAGACTGGGTGGGATATTCTACTTTATTGGAGACTGAGAGGGAGAGTGGGGTTAGACTGGGTGGGATAGTAGACTTTATTGTAGAGCGAGAGGGATGGTGGGTTTTGACTGGGTGGGATATTATTTTATTATTGGAGAGTGAGAGTGAGTTTAGACTGGGTGGGATATGATACATTATTGGAGAGTGAGAGGGAGAGTGAATGTAGACTGGGTGGGATATTATACTTTATTGGAGTGTGAGAGGGAAAGTGAAGTTAGACTGGGTGGGATATTCTACTTTATTGGAGACTGAGAAGGAAAGTGGGGTTAGACTGGGTGGGATAGTATACTTCATTGGAGAGTGAGAGGGAGGTTTGGGTTTGACTGGGTGGGATCTTATACATTATTGGAGAGTGATTGGGAGAGTGAGGTTAGACTGCGTGGGATAGTATACTTAATTGGAGAATGCGAGGGAGATTGAGGTTAGACAGTGTGGGTTATTATACTTTAATAGAGAGTGAGAGGGAGAGTGAGGTTAGACTGGGTGCGATTTTACACTTTATTTGAGAGTGAATGGGAGAGTCAACTTAGACTGGGTGGGATATTATACTTTATTGGAGAGTGAGAGGGAGAAAGGGGTTAGACTAGGCGTAATATTGTACTTTATTGGAGAATGACAGGGAGAGCGAGGTTAGACTGGTTGGGATATTATACTTTATTCGAGAGTTAGAGTTAGAATGAGATTAGACTGGGTGGGATATTATAACTTATTGGAGAGTGAGAGGGAGAGTGAGGTTAGACTAGGTGGGATATTACACTTTATTGGAGAGGGAGAGTAGTGTTAGACTGGATGTGCTATTACACTTTATTGGAGAGTGAGAGGGAGAGTGGGATTAGACTGTGTGAGATATTATACTTTATTGGAGAGTGAGAGGGAGAGAGGGTTAGAATGGGTGGGATATTATACTTTATTGTAGAGTGAGAGGGAGAGTGAGGTTAGACTGGGTGGGATATTGTACTTTATTGGAGAGTGAGGGGGAGAATGATGTTTGACTGGATGTGATATTACACTTTATTGGTGAGTGCGAGGCTGAGTGAGGTTAGACTGGCTGGGATATTATACTTTTTTGGAGAGTGAGGTTAGACTCGGTGGGACATTATGCTTTATTGGAGAGCAAAACGGAGAGTGAGGTTAGACTGGATGGGAAATTACACTGTATTTGAGAGTGAGAGGGAGAGTGAGGTTAGACTGGGTGGGCTATTATACTTTGTGGGAGAATGAGAGGGAGAGTGAGGTTAGACTGGGTGGGAAATTGTACTTTATCGGAGAGTGAGGTTAGATTGTGTGGGATATTATACCTTATTGGAGAGTGGGAGGGGGAGTGAGGTAACACTAGGTCAGACATTATACTTTATTGGAGAGTGAGAGTGAGGGTGTGGTTAGACTGGGTTGGATATTATACTTTATTGGAGAATGAGAGGGAGAGTGAGGTTCGAGTGGTTGGGATATTATACATTATTGAATTGTGAGAGGGAGAGTTAGGTTCGACTGGGTGGGATATACTTTATTGGACAATGAGACCGAGAGTGAGTTTTGAATGGGTGGGATATTATACCTTATTGCAGATTGAGTGGGTGAGTGATGTTGGAATGGGTGGGATATTATGCTTTATTGGAGTGTTAGAGGGAAAGTGAGGTTAGACTTGGTGGGATATTATACTTTTTGGGAGAGTGAGTGGGCGAGTGAGGTTTGAGTGGGTGGGTTTTTATACTTTAATGGCGAGAGAGAGTGAGGTTAGACTGGGTGGGATATTATATTTTATTGGAGAGGGAGAGCGTGAGTGAGTTTAGACTGGCTGGGATATTATACTTTATTGGAGAGGGTGAGGGAGTTTAGACTGGATGTGATATCACACTTTATTGGAGAATGAGACGGAGAGTGAGGTTAGACTGCGTGGGATATTCTACTTTATTGGAGAATGACCGGGAGAGTCAGGTTCGACCGGTTGGGATATTATACTTTATTGGAGAGTTTGAGGGAGGGTGGGATTTGACTGGGTGGGATATTATTTTTTATTGGAGAGTAAGACGGAGAGTGAGGTTAGACTGGGTGGGACATAATACTTTATTGGAGAGTGAGCAGGAAAGTGAGTTTAGACTGGGTCGGATATTACACTTTATTGGAGAGTGAGTATGACAGTTGGGTTATAATGGGTGGGATATTATACTTTATTTGAGAGGGAGAGTGAGGTTAGACTGTGGGATTTTTTATTTTATTGGAGATGGAGAGTGAGGTTAGACTGGGTGGGATATTATAATTTACTGGAGAGGGAGAAGGAGGTTAAACTGGTTGGGATATCACACTTTAATAGAGAATGAGAGAGAGAGTGAGGTTAGTCTGGGTGGGATATTATACTTTATTGGAGAGTGAGAGGGAGAGTGAGGTTTGACTGGGTGGGATATTATACTTTATTGGAGAGTGAGGTTACTTCTTTGAAGGGAAAACATTTGCAGGCTTGGTGGACTGAAGTATGAAACATAGAGAATGAGCGCAGGCAGGTAAACCATGAAATGAGGCAGGCACAATCCACTTGCTGGAGGAGACACTGACCACTGATATTGTGTGAGCATCCTGGTCAACCTTTTTCCCTTATGTAGATCAGGGCTACATGAACTAAGTATAGCACCTTTACTACTGCCCCAGAGATTGGCTAACTTACATCGACAGTGGATAGACCCAGAAACATTCCTGATCAGTATAACTGATGTCAACACTATGCAGTGATGTTTCTTAATGAATCATTAGGTTATGTCTTGATAGAGATGCGGCATTTCTGATCTAGAATCCTGTGAGCTAAGTACAACCTCCTTGGCTGCAGTTTGATTGAAATCCTTTGTTTCTTCCTTAAGCTGCCTGGTGTACTTTGGATGGGAAGTAACTCGGAGCCTTCTGGGACAGTTGGACGTGAGGAGCTGCGGACTTAACTGGACAAACAGTGCCCCCTTCCTCACAAGAAGCCAGCACCTACAAGCGGAGAACCCTTTGCGTATTTTGTAATCAGTTATTTCCAGGAATATGTGTTGACTATTTTAAGCACGTTAATTATTAAAGAGAATTGGAGTAGTAGAGCTGTGGGAGCCTGACAAACTTGAACCAAAGTGGGGTGTTGGGGGAGTTGTGGGGAGTGCCTAATCGATCATAGTTTAACTCTGTTTTATTTAACAGAGAGCTGGGCGATCTTCACCCGCTTGGCCCCAAGCCTGGCCAAATCCTGACCCCTCACCAACACTCCTGTTCACCTCAAACAAGTTAGAGCCTGAAGTTGGTCTGGATGCAGGAGCTGGGAGCTGAACTGGCCTAGTTGTGAGGGGTGATGGTGTGGGTCACTCTATACTGTTCCACGTCCATTATTGTTTAGTTTTGTTGGAAAGGATGTTAAGAAGGAACATTCCCCCCATGCCCAACCACCTTCCTTCATCCCCTCCAACACTGGCAACACTGTTTGGGTGGATATTGAGATACTCAGAACGAGGTTGATGGTAGAGATTAGCTGTTTGGAATCAGTTAGGCCACTGACCAGGAGCTCAGATTCTCTTGAAACCTTTCATACAAAGAGACAATTATGTAACTGTGGTTCCTTTGCTAATCTTAGGAAACTGCATCTTTCCAGCTGCAGACTTCCCTTTTTGATATCAGCTTATGAATCTCTCTCCTCTAGTTCCCATCTTTATATCCCCCCATATTTCTCCCTGTTTGGCTCAGTCTGGCTCTGTTTGGCTCTGATTGGCCCCCCATATCTCTTCCTTTGTATCCCCCTGCATACCTCTCCCTCTGTATCTCTCTCCTGTATCTCTCCCGCTGTATCTCTTCCTCTGTATCTCTCCCTCTGTATCTCTCCCTTTGTATCCCTCCCCCGTGTATATCCATCTGTATCTCCCCCCATATAGCTCCCTCTGTATCTCTCCCCATCTAACTCCCCCCGTATCTCTCCCCTGTATCTCTTCCCGTATCTTTCCCCTTGTACCCCTCCCCGTATCTCTCCTCCCATATCTCTCCCCATATCTCTCCTCCTGTACATCTCCCCTATATCTCTCTCCCCCCATGTCTGTCCCCTTTGCATCCCTCCTCCTATATCTATCCCCCTATATCTGTCCCCCTATATCCCTCCCTCATATCCCTCCCACCTGTAACTCTCACCCCCTGTATCTCTCTCCCCGATAACAATCTCCTTGTTTATCTCCCTCCCATATCTCTCTCTCCGTATCTTCCCCCCATTTCTCTCATCCCCATCTCTTCCCACTGTATCTCTCTCCCTCCAGCATCCCCCCGCATCTCTCCCCTGTATTTCTCTCCCCGTATCTCTCTCCTCCCATATCTCTCTCCCCCCTGTACCTCTCCACCTGTATCTCCACCCCCTGTACCCCTAACATATCTCTTCCCCGATGTGGGGTGTAGCCAGTGCACATCTGTCAGTTTACTGGCAGTGCTAAAGTGAATATTCCACCCAGCTTTACACATGGTGTCCTGGAGACTGATCTGAACAGTCACCCTCTCTCAATCACGGTTAGCACTGGCACTTAGATGCCTGTCAGTGCCAAGATTGCCAGCGACTGTCTGAGATCCCAGTGTCCTAGATTCTCCCAGCTTTAATCATTCTCAGTCTGAACAGTTTACAACTCAACTAAACCCCCAAAAAGGAAATGGCTACTCAGCAACTGGCCCTTAAACCCAGCTCGTCCCACTGTCCATTCGCCATTCATTTAACCCTCTGTGGAATGGTCTGTAAAACACAGATAGGCTTTCTCAGATGGGAGATCACGGACTTAGACAGGAGGTGAATATACAGGCCTCTCTCCCACATTGACAGGCTCCATTAGTAGTTACAGAGCTTCATCTTGTTTTTTCTGGCCATTCCTACACTCATCACTATAATTCGAACCTTCCCCTGAATGTGCTGGTTTTAACAAAGGGCTTTCAATAATGCTATGAACACTGGGATACCTGGTCCTCCATCACCGTCACTCACTTCAGCTCAAATCTCCATCCCGAGAAAGTGGTTGAAAGTGCTTAGGCTGGAGAGGGAACAGGGAGTGACAAAAAGAGGATGAAAAGTAGGGGAGGATACACTCATGCCACATGACCACATCCCAGAATCTCAGCTGGGCTGGTTGCCACATTTAACCATGATTATGTGTTGGTGTGAGGTGAGGGATCAGCAATATGACCCGTGACAGTCACACACAGCAATCATAACACTGATTTGGGCAGTGTTGACCCGTCTGCCCCTTAGTTCGAGGGTCATTACACAGCGGCACTCCTGATTCCATGTAGAAAAGCAACCTTTAGTGTCAGTCCTCAGGACTGAGTAGATTCTGTTCTGGGGAGGGGTGTGTGGGGGAGGGGTGTGTGTGGGGACGGTTGTGTGGGGAAGGGGTGTGCTTAGGAGGGTGAGTGTGGGGGAGGGGTGTGTGGGGAAGGGGTGTGTGTAGGAGGGTGCATGTGGGGGAGGGGTGTGTGGTGGAGGGGAGGGGTGTGTGGAGGAGGGGTGTGTTTGGAATGGATGTATGTGGGATGGCTGTGTGGGAGAGGGGTGTAGAGGAGAGATGTGTGGGGGTGGGCTATGTGGGGGAGTGTTGTGGGGGTGATGGGGGCTTGTGGGGTGAAGGGTGTGTGGGGAAAAGGGATGGTTTAGCTCGTTCAAGGGTTAATGACTGGTGACTGTCAGGCAGCCTGCTACTACATTGTGTTAATTTAGCTGAGTTTGTGCATCATTTCATTTGGTAGCTCCAATCTCTATAACATTCTGCTGCTAATGTTTCACTTTTGTTAGAAAATTAGAATAGCAACTCACAGCTGTTAAGATCTAGATTTAGATCTTACCTTAGCACAGGATGGATAAGGTATCCTGTGCTGCATTGCTGACTGTATTGAATTAATTATTATACATTATTATGTACATGAAGTTATCTGAATAAAATGTACATTAAGCCCAGTTACTTCTCCTGACTCATTTATTCTGATCGATGCCCTTCATGAAATTAATGCTTTACACCACTCTCTGATCTCTGAGTCAGAAGGTTATGGGTGCAAGTGCCAGTACAGAGACTTGAGCTCATCATCCAGGCTGATACTCCAGGGCAGTACAGGGAGAGTGCAACACTGTAGGAGGCACTGTCTTCCAAAAGAAGTGTTGAACTGAAACCCCATCCACCCTCTCAGGTGACTCTGAGAGATTCCAGGACACTATTCCAAGGAAAAGTAGGGGAATTCTTCCTGATGTCCTAACCAACATTTATCCTTCAAGAAACATCACTAAGAAAGCAGATTCTCTCATTAGCTCATTGTTGTTTTTGGGATCTTGCCTTTTACATAGTGACTTCCATGTTTTCCTACATTACAAAACGGATGGTTAGAAAAAGAAATCACTTTTTTCCTGATGAAGTGGTGATTGTCCGGGTGAATGTAGATTTTTCCCAGTTTCGTCCTGACCTGTGAAGACCACTAAAGCCTCGGGTCAATCCCGGGTCTGTGTTCCGTTCATGAATCTGAGTAACAGTGTTGCTTTTAGCCTCAATGGAAAAGGGATGTGACATGTTTCCTACTCCCCATCACTAACCAGAAGCTCTGACTGGGAACTGGATGCTTGAGGTTGTTCAGTGAGAACTTGTGGTTGATGCCCTCTGTAATTGAATGGCCTGACAAGACTCAGATATGAAGAGTGGGCACTGGGGCAAGGGGTGCCTAATGCATATTGAATTGTGACTCAGCATGAATCAGCATGCTTAGCGGGGGAAGGGTGGAGGACAGCATATGCACACAGCCACATACACAGAAAACTTTTGTAAAGTTCCACATGAAAGGCTGACACAAAATCAAGTTAAACTTGGACATGAATGAGGAAGCACATGGGGAAAGGAGAATGGAATATAAAAGCAGGTGAGTTTCACTGCAGCTGTATAGGACCTTGGTGAGACCACATCTGGAATACTGTGCACAGTTTTTGGCCTCCTTATTTGAAAAAGGATATAATTACTTTAGAAGCATTTCAGGGAAGGTTCACATGACTCATTCCTGGGATGAAGGGCTTATCTTATGAAGAAAGGTTGAACAGGTTGGGCCTATACCCATTGGAGTTTAGAAGAATGAATGGTGATCTTATTGAAACAAATAAGACCCCGATGGTGTGGATACCAGGAGTTCCGCCTGTGGGGCAGACTAGAACACAGTTGAAAATAAGAGGTCTCCCCTTAAATTTGAAGATGAGAATTTTTCTTCTCTCAGGGGGCCATTAGTCTGTGGAGTTCTCCTCCCCAGAAAGCAGTGGAGGCTGGGTCATTGAATTAATTCAAGGCACAGTTAGATGGAGCTTTGATCGATAATGGGGTCAAGTGTTATGGGAACAGACAGGAAAGTGGAGTTGAGACCACATCCCAGATCAGCCATGATCTTATTGAATGGTGAAGCAGGCTCAAAGGGCTGAATGGCCTACTCCTGTTCCTAAGTCCTATGTTCCTGTGTCCTCAGTAGCTGTGATGTTGGCTTGAGGGGATTAGACTGAGTGGACTGTCCTAAGGACTGATACTGGGCCTGCATGGGGTGGCCCAGTGATTGAAAAAGCAGATATAATTAAGCTAGACTATTATAGAATACAGCAGGTTTGTGTATCTGGACTGTAGAATGTGGGTGTTTGTGGATACTGAGGCTGTATGGAGTGATACATGTGCAGTAGCAGACCCCAGCTTGAATCTCTCCAGCCTGGAGTTATTGAGCTGGAGTATGAGTTCCAGACAGTCGGATACATGAGGGAGGAGGAAAAATATCTGGGTCATTTGCCCCAGAACCCGAGATCAAACCTTGTAGAGGGGTGCAGGATCAGAATTAGGCTGGTGTGACCAATCTTGCAAACAATATGGGGAGCCCAGCTGGGATAGAGAATGAGGAACCCCAGAACTGATCCTATCTAACAGATTCAATGTTTTTTTATTCATTCACGGGATGTGGGCTTCGCTGGCTGGGCCAGCATTTATTGCCCATCCCTAATTGGGGTGTGTGTAGGCCACTTGGGGAAGCCTCCCAGTAAATGCTGGCTGCCTCCCTGAAGGCAGAGATTGGAGGGGGGTGGGTTGTGACCTCCTGATCAAGTACCCTGTTGCCTCTCTGCTGCCACTGGTGACAAAGGTCATCCCATTGAAAAAGACCCCCTCCCACCTTTACCAACAAAACCTCTCCCCCTCGCTGGACCTGTCTGAGTAGCCTGTCAAGTCCAGTTGCCTTAATTTCACAACCTCCCCTAGTGTTGCTGCTCCAGGCTGCCTGCAATTTGGGTTCCGCCAGGGCCACTGACCTCATTATAGCCTTGATTCAAACATGGATAAAAGAGCTGAACTCCTGAGGTGAGGTGAGAGTGACTGCCCTTAACATCAAAGCTGCATTTGACCAAATATGTCATCAAGGAGCCCTAGCAAAACTGGAGTCAATGGGAATCAGGGGGAAAAACTCTCTGCTGGTTGGAGTCATACCTATCACAAAGGAAGATGGTTGTGGTTGTTGGAGGTCAATCACCTCAACGCCAGGTCATCACTGCAGAAGTTCCTCAGGGTAGTGTCCTCGGCCCAACCATCTTCAGCTACTTCATTAATGACCTTCCTTCCATCATAAGTTCAGAAGTGGGGATGTTCGCTGATGATTGCACAACGTTCAGCACTATTTGCAACTTCTCAGATACTGAAACAGTCCATGTCCAAATGCAGGAAGGCCTGGACACTATCCAGGCTTAGGCTGACAAGTGCAAGTAATATTTGCGCCACACAAGTGCCAGGCAATAGCCATCTCCAACAAGGGAGAATCTAACCATTGCCCCTTCACACTCAATGGCATTACCATCATTGAATCCCCCACTATCAACATCCTGGGGGTTACCATTGACCAGAAACTGAACTGGACTAGCCATATAAATACTGTGGCTACAAGAGCAGGACAGAGGCTTGGAATGGTGTGATGAGTAACTCGCCTCCTGACTCCCCAAATTCTGTCCACCGTCTACAAGTCAGGAGTGTGATGGAATACTGTCCACTTGCCTGGATTAGGGATGGGCAATAAATGCTGGCCTAGCCAGTGACAGCCACATCCTGGAAATGAATTAAATAAAGCACCAGAAATGGCCACTGGTCCCAGAGATGCTGCTTGGACTGAAGAGCTGCTGGCCTTCTGATTGGAGATGGGCTATTCTTCTTTAAAGGCACGGAAGCTCCAATAGCAGGCGGTTAACTGCCTGATTGCAATGCAATCTGTCAGAGGTTCCAAAACATTTATCTGATCGCGATCATAATAAAATCAAGTTGAATCTAATTGTTGAAAGGTAGAAATGCAAAACAGCTACTAAGTTCACACACCTTTAATCTGAATCCAGCCCATTACACATTACTGGATCAAATATGGCCTGCTTTGTTTGTTGCTAAGGCTGACATCAATGTAATGAGACAGAGACTCTCCACAGTAAACTGGGCCAATGTCTTCTGGGTAAATTGACAGAAGATTAGTGTGAAGTGTTCAAAAATACACAACCAGTTTAGACCCCATGGGGACAAATCTCCATCTGCCAAAAAAGGCCGCCATGGGCAACTATCGAGGTAAGGGATAAAACCAAAAGAAAAAGCGGAACAGAAGTCAAAAAATAGCACACATCCTGGTGAATAGGAAATATACAAAGGGTGATAAAGCAATTAATATAAAGAAGAGGCATGAAAATAAACTTGCAATGGATAGCAAAATCAACATAAAAGATTCTTATGATTATATTGTGAAGATGAGGGTCATCATAAACAAAGTGCACATTCATAACAGCGATATCAATAAAACTAGGGAAATGGTGGACATGCAGAAGAAATACTTGGCATTAGTATTTATCCCAAGTTAATGAATATTGAATCAGGCACAGGTGCTCATCGAAACTAACATAAGCAAAATAAGAGTCATGGTAAATAGTCGCCTGGTAGTACAGAACTTGAGTACTGCTGAAAAAAGAGACATGTTGTCTAACATTTTGCACTCATCAGGACAGATTCGCAAGGATACCAACAGTGAAGAGAACAACAATTTATACTGCATGAGAGAGAGTGCTGATTGGTTAGTAAGTGTAATCTGATTGGCCAAGGCATTGTCATGCATTATGCATGCTAGAAGCTACATATATTGACACACAGGACACTGTTCTTTGCAGACAATGCCCATGCATTGCACCTTTTTTAACTAAACAAAAGCTTAGGGGACAGCTATTCCCTGGTCCATTCCCCATGGCAATGCCTTGACCAATCAACCTGCCTGTTTGATTTGAACAAAAGCTTGGCAGTTAATTGTTCCTGCTGCATTCTCCATGGCAACATCTCGACCAATCAGAGTCCACTTGCCAACAAAACTCTTCTCGAGCAGCATAAGTTGTTGTTCCCTTTACTGTTGGTAATCTTGCAAATCTGTCCTGATGAGTGCAAGGTGAAAAACTTAGACAGCATGTCTCTTTTTTTTCAGCAGTACTCAAGTGATGGGGAAAATAATGGCACCAAAGAGTGACAAATCCCCAGGACCAGATGGTTACCAGCCCATGGTTTAAAGGAAGCAAGTGAGAACATTGCAGACACACTAACAGCAATCATGCAAAGTTCTCTTGATTCAGGAACCATTCCTGTAGATTGGAAAGTTATGCATGTCACTCCACTATTTAAGAAAGGTGAGAAAGGGGAAGCAGGGAATTATAAACTAGTTTATCTAACATCTGTTGTCAGCAGATGACTAGAGTCTATAATTAAGGACATGGTGACTAAACACCATGACCAGAATTTTTCGCTCGTCAGGCGAGCGTGTGCCTGACCCAAATGAGTATAAAATGATGCACGATGACGTTGGGCAAGTGTGGGAGTCGGCAGCGCGCCAGCTGACAATTAAAAGGCTTATTAAGGCCACTAAAGTAATAACTAATTTCAATTTTTCGCTGCCCATTAACCTTAAGGTTGACAGAGACACATGAGGGGACATTTTTTTTAACATTTCAAAATTCTTTATTTTTAATTTTTTAAACCTTTAGCTCCCTGAGGCAGCTCTGTGCCAAGGAATTTTTCTGATGCCTGACGAATCTGATTGAATTTTTTGAAGTGGTGACTGAAGAAGAGAGCAGAAGAATGTCTGTGGGCGTTAGTTTTCTGGACTTCCAATCCCTCACAAGGGACTATGAACTAAAGCTGAAACTCGTGGAATTTAATGTAAATAATGGAGCTGGTTAGGAAATTGGTTGGGTGGCAGGTGACAGGAGCCGGGATTTTCCACTTCCCTTTGCAGCGAGCGTGTTTGGTGATGTGAATGGAAAATATTGCGAGATGGCCTGAGTTGTATTTCCTGGCGACATAAAACCAGGACGCGATTGTTCCCCCTCCCCCCACCATCAATGCAGGCCGCATTTCCCACTATTCAATGATGGGAACTTAATTTTAATGCATTTGCATCTTATCATTGTGCCGGAATCATCCCCCACATCAAAGTTAATTCCCACGTCGGCGTGACTTCAGAACGACGTGATTTAATGTTGCCTTTAAAAGGTGTGCACCTGGCGAGCTGAACTTCGAGGGGAACTGGGAGGTGAGTGCACACAACCTTGTGCAGCGCTCACAGGAGACTGTAGGACATCAAGGTAGAGGCATCGCACATTCGGCGAGAGGTATAGACAAGTTGCTTTTTCCCGGCGGGCTTTCAGTGCAGTGCCAAGGCAAGGGCAGCACAGACTGATGGAATTACACAAGCACATGCCGGTGGGGGGGGATGGGTGGGGGGAAAGGGGATGAGGGAAGCGGCCATGCACTTGGAAAAGCTTGTCAGAAGTGAGCATTCTTCCACAGCTGAGACTGTTCAGCAGCAGCTCCATTGGCATGCTTGGAGTTGGCGTCTGAAGCTTTTCTGCCCACTCAAGCGACGTAAAAACATGAAAGTGCCACCAAATGCTCCAGAGCCTTTCACCTCTCGGGCGCAGGCTGCAAATTAATAAGCATTTTCGGGGCCAGCAGAACAATTGGACGACTGGGCAAGTTGTAGAGTCCCCTTGCGAAAGGTGCCCATGGCGCAGTCACTGGTGGAGGCCCTCACAGCCCTTTCTAATGTCTTTATTAAGGTTTGGACCAGTATCCATCATGGTTCAAGCTAACAGTGCAGCCTTGCAGTGTGGGTTAGGAGAATGTCTGTGCCTGAGCTGAGAGCACAGTATGCAGTCCAGTGGCTGAAACTGCTGCCAATCAGCCAAGTGGGGTGGGGCGGAGGTGGATGGGGTTTCGGACAGCCAATGAGCGCTCTACACATCATCCAAGTGGTGGCCAGCACTCTCCTGCATGCGTGAAAAGGCCTTAAGACACAGCCGGAGCCAGAGGCTTAACCAAAAGTGGTCCTTGGGAGACTTTCAGAAGGCTTTCGACAAGGTTCCACATAAGAGATTGGCATGTAAAATTAAAGTGCATGGGATTGGGGGTAGTGTATTGAGATGGATAGGAAACTGGTTGGCAGACAGGAAACAAAGAGTAGGAATAAACGGGTCTTTTTCCGAATGGCAGGCAGTGACTAGTGGGGTACCGCAGGGATCGGTGATGGGTCCCCAACTATTCACAATATATATTAATGATTTAGATGAGGGAACTAAGTGTAATATCTCCAAATTTGCAGATGACACAAAGCTGGGTGGGAGGGTGCTTCAGGGTGATTTGGACAAGCTGAGTGAGTGGGCAAATGCATGGTAGATGCAGTATAATGTGGATAAATGTGAGGTTATCCACTTTGGTAGCAAAAACAGGAAGGCAGATTATTATCTGAATGACTATAAATTGAGAGAGGGGGATGTGCAACAAGACCTGGGTGTCCTCGTACACCAGTCACTGAAGGTAAGCATGCAGGTGCAGCAGGCGGTAAAGAAGGCAAATGGTATGTTGGCCTTCATAGCCAGAGGATTCGAGTACAGGAACAGGGATGCCTTGCTGCAATTGTACAGAGCCTTGGTGAGACCACACCTGGAATATTGTGTGCAGCTTTGGACCCCTTATCTGAGGAAGGATGTACTTGCTATAGAGGGAATGCAGCGAAGGTTTACCCGACTGATCCCTGGGATGTCGGGACTGACATATGAGGAGAAATTGAGTCGGTTAGGATTATATTCGCTAGGGTTCAGAAGAATGAGGGAGGATCTCATAGAAACCTATAAAATGCTAACAGGACTAGACAGGGTGGATGCAGGAAGGATGTTCCCGATGGTGGGGGAGTCCAGAACCAGGGGTCACAGTCTGAGGATACAGGGTAGACCATTTAGGATTGAGATGAGGAGAAATTTCTTCACCAAGCGAGTGGTGAGCCTGTGGAATTCACTACCACAGAAAGTAGTTGAGGCCAAAACATTGTATGTTTTCAAAAAGGAGCTAAGTATAGCTCTTGGGGTGAAAGGGATCACAGGGTATGGGGAGAAAGTGGGAGCAGGCTATTGAGTTGGATGATCAGCCATGATCATAGTGAATGGCGGAGCAGGCTCGAAAGGCCGAATGGCCTACTCCTGCTCCTATTTTCTATGTTTCCATGTTTCTATATGCTAACCCTCACGTCTCTCTCTTTGATCCTGCAGGAGAAAAATATCAAGATCATGGGAACCTGGTGATTTAGTGGTATGCGTCATGGCTTAAAGGGAGCAGAGAAGAAGATGAAGGGAGCGACAGACGCACCTGGCTTGGCTTCTCTCAAGGTGAAGGGGGTGGCAGGGCCTCCTCCAGACGCAGCTGAACATCCACAGTGAGCCTTCGCTCGTAGGCACCTCACTAGACCCAGGGTCTATAGGCACCGCCTTTCATTCCTGCAGATGAGCAAGGACCAGTGTCTCTGAAGACTGCTCATGTCTAGGGAACTGGTTGGTCACATATGCCACCTGCTGCAGGATTTGGCACCACAGGGACATGGAGGGCACCCACTGCCTGAGGCCGTGAAAGTGATCGCTCAATTTTTACGCCAGTGACTCCTTCCAGGTCTCCACAGGTGACCTGTTCAGGATCTCACAAGCCTCCACACAGAAGTGTAGCTCAGGAGGTCATGGAAACCATCTTCATGAAGGCACGGAACTTTCTGCATTTCGCCCAGGAATAGGAAACCCAGGAAGATTTGCGCAGGTCTCAGGTTTCCCACAGGTGCAGGGTGCCATCAACTGCACTCACATGGCGCTTAGATCTCTATGGCAACAAGTAGTCAACTACATCAACCACAAGGGCTTCCACTCGCTGAATGTTCAGCTGGTGTGTGACCTCCACAAACACATCCTGCACATCAACGACTCCTACATCCTTAGGAGGTCTCAGATCCCTGACACATTCCAGGGTCCAGAGAGGCTGCTGGGTTGGCTCCTCGGGGGCAAGGGCTACCCACAGAGGACGTGGCTGATGACACCCGTGCGGCGTTCTTAGACTGCAGCAGAGCAACGGTATAACGAGGCTCAAGACACAACCTGGACTGGAGCAAATGATATGCATTTTGATAATGAGGTTCTGATGCTTCGATAGGTCTGGTGGAGCACTGCAACACAGTCCACAGAGGATGTCGCGCATCATCGTAGCTTACTGTGCACTACACAACTTAGCATTGCAATGGGGGGAGGACCTGGCTGAGGAGCAGATGGAAGAGTTGCATGTCTCCTCCGATGAGGAGGACGTCAAAGGGGATGACGGCAATGAGCTCCTCGACTGGCGGTGAGGCCATCGATGGCACTGGCCAGGCAAGGCAGGTGTGCTTGGGAGGTCCTCATAGCCGCAAGATGTGAGTGTGAAGCCGGACCATCACTTTGGTCTGAAGGTTACACATTGCACAGGGAAGGGGCCCTGGACTGAGATATCTGCCTTCATCTTGTGCAGGAACCAAGGTTTCACATCTGAGTGACACGAACACTGCTCATCGTAACAAGGAGCCATATGCAAGGAGACACTCTTGGGAGTTTATTGACAATAGTGAACATTATGTACAAGTGATTAACACCCGTGCCCAGGCTGTGCAACTACATCTTCTTAACCTTCCTAACCCTCCCGCATGCCTTGGTGCTCCCCAGACATCCACAGCAGAGGCGGAGGCAGCCTGCTGACTACTATGCCCTGTTTGTGATGACCTTGACTGGCGACCTCTAGAGGGCTGAGGCTTGGTGAGCGCTGGCCTGCTTTTGGGGTCCTGCTGTGTGGCAATGGCACCCTCCTCACCCTGTGGAGCTGGAGCTGCTGAGGTCACAGAAAGAGGGAATTCGGTTGGGCCGGTCACTCCCTGAGTCACCTGGGTGGATGGCCCCGGGGTGTGCACCTGCTGACCCTCTTCCCTATGGATGCCCAAGGGCCCCTGGCTGACCGCTTGAGAGGGAGGAACAGCTGGAATGAGTTTGAGATGCCCCCTCCACTCTAGCATTGACACTAATGGATGGCAGCAATTGCCTTAGCGATGGAGTTAGCACCGTGCAGCAGTGCAGGACCAATGTCCTGTACCAAAGTCTCCATGGCAGCTGCAATCCTACCAGTGTTGACCTCGATGTCTTGGCATGCCGGTGCTATCACCTCAGACTGAAGGCAGATGGGATCCTCCATCAATCTGAGGAATGCAGTGGACATCCCTTCCTGATGTTCCCTAGCTTGCCTTTGCAGCTCCAGCAACTGAGACATGGCCGAGTCCAGAGGCTCATCATCTGACTCGGAATCAGCAACGTTCTGGCCTCCAGCAATCCTCTGAGTGCCAGGCACCTGCACCTGGGATGTCCCTGCTGGATGTTGCACTGCTGGATCCTCACTTGGTAGAGCAGCACTGACCTCACCATCAGCATAGGTATCGTTCACATCATCGTCACCCAGCTGGATGACTCTATTTTCAAAGTCTGTGAAAACTTTGATGTCAGGCATTCCTTCACCAGCCTGCGACCTCTCCTTTTTGTTGTATGCCAGCTTGTCCTGCATGAAGACAGATGGAGGGAGTGTAAGCAAGATGCCCACCAGGCCAGACAACCAGTACTCCAGGCATGCGTGGTGTGGGAGTGATGGATGGGATGAGGACATGATGGGCGGGAGAGAATGAATGGTGATGTCCCTTGAACTGGCAGTGAGTGAGGTCCCTGTGGGTGTGCGATGGCTTTATGAGTGTGTGAGTTCAGAGTGATGAGAAGAGTGACTTACCCTGGCGGAATGGAGGAGATCATTCATCCTCTTGCAGCACTGGGTGGCTGTCCTCTTCTGAAGGGCATTGGCACTGACCACTGCTGCCACCACCTCCCATGCTAGATTAGTGAGCTTGATGGCTGGTCTTCGCCCAGAGCGGGGATATAGGAGTTTGAGGCAGGCTTCCACTGCGTCCAGCAGGTGTCCCAGAGAGGCATCACTAAATTTGGGGGCTGCCACCTTCTTTGCTTTTGGGGCCACTGTCGCCTGGAGCAACCCTCTGGTCTGAAGACATGAAGTAGGCTGCGCTCTGGTGTGCTTTAAATATGGCGCCCGCAGCGAGGAAGTGCTGATGTCACAGCGTGACGGGCAAATGTCAGCCTGTCCGCCAGCAATCCAGTGTGTTTCCCATGCATGCGTTATTAATGAGGTGCTGGGAAGCAGGCGATATGGCATGAAAACCCAGCATTGTGGCCAGGGGGGGAGTTTGTCTTTTCTCATGCCCACTTCCGCTCTTAGTGCAAATCTGTTGTCGCTGGACAAGGATCTGTGTTGGGTCCTGAGCTATTTACTATGTTCATTAACAACTTAGAGGCAAAAACACAAAGTTTAGCGACACAAGTGTAAACAATGCATAAAATTAAAGAGTTATTGATCACTTAAGTGAATAGGCAAAACCGTGGGAAGTGTCTTTCAGTGTAGACAAAGGTGAGGTCATTCACTTTAGGCCTAGAAAGAAGCTGGAGACTTTCTAAATGGTGAACAAGGACCAAAGACTTGGGTGTCCAGGTACATAGATCATTATAATATCATGAACAGGTAAAGAAAATAATGGAAAAGGCAAATGTAATGCTGGCCTTTATGTCAAGAGGAGTAGAGTTCCAGTTGTTAGAAGTTGTGCTTCAGCTGTACAAAGCCCTGGTTAGACCACATTGGAGCATTGCGAACAGTTTGAGAAACCACAGCTAAGGAAGGATTTATTGGACTTGCTGGGAGTGCAGCTCCAAGTGACCAGTATGGTATGCGGACATCAAGGATTAAATAATGAGGAAAGGCTACACAAACCAATGTCGTATTCCCTGGAATTTAGAAATTAAAGGGTGATTTGATCGAAGTTTTCAAGATATTAAGGGGAACCAGTAGGGTGGATTAGGAGAAACTATTTCTGCTGATTGGAGAGATGAGGAATATGGGGATGTGGGGTGGGGGGTGCGGTGTGGGCGTGGGGCACAGTCAGCTAATTAGACCAAGGCCTTTCAGGAGCGAAATTAGGAAATACTGCTACGCACAGAGAGTGTGGTAGAAGTTTGGAGCTCACTTCTGCAAATGGCAATTGATGTTAGATCAGTTGGTAGGTTTAAATCTGAGGCTGATAGATTTTTGTTAGTGCCATATTAAAGGAGATGAGGTAAAGGCAGCTACATGGTCAGACATGATCTCATTGAATGGTGGAACAGGCTCAATGGGACCAAAGGGCCCACTCTGGTTCTGATGGTCCTATTCGTATTGATGCCGGATCTGAATGGGACATACCATGGACTGATGCTGGTTGGAGCGCCAGGTAAGGGTAAATCAGGTTGGATGAATGTGACTGGATTATTTGAGGAGGTTTCCAGTAAGCTAAATAAGTTAGCATACCCAGATGTTTACATGGATTTCCAGAAGACATTTGGCAAAATTTCACTCAATGATTATCAGTGAAATGGGTGCCTAGAATTGGAAGTAGCTGCATGACTTTGGTTCGAAATTGGTTCATAGGTTGGAGGCAGAGAGGGGGCATAAAGGGTAATATTCTTGTTGGTGGGGAGTGACAAGTGTCATTCCCTAGGAATCTGTTATTAAGCCTTAACTTTTCACCATATTTATTAATCACCTGGTGGTATGAAGAGCTGATTATCCACGTTTGCAGATCACACAAAGGTAACAAGGACAGTAAGCAGTGCAGGAATGTGCAAAGGGAGATTGATGAGATTAACCGTGGCAAATAAAGCTCATTGTGGAGAAATGTGAGGTCATCCACTTGGGAGCCATTAAAGTGAAATCAAAATAAACCAAAGGAACAGTGAATGAGCAAAAAGATTTAGAAATCAAAGTCCACAAACCATTAAAAACTAGTGGACAGGTATAAAAAGGAATCAAAAGTGGTGAATGCTGGCCTTTATCTCACCTGAGCTGGAAGCCAATGAGGTGGAAGCCATTGCTTTTGTTATGTGAAGATCTGGTTAGACCAAAATCTGGACTGCAGTGTTCAGTTCCGGGCACTGCATTTAGGAAGGAAAGGTTGGCTCTGCATGTGATGCAGCTCAGATACACCAGAACGATAGTGTAATTCCAGATTTTAAATTAGGAGAACAGATTTCATAGACTTGGCTTTTATTCCCTTGAGTATAGAAATTGAGAGGTGACAGACAAGCTAACACACACGCACACACACACACACACACCCACACACACAGACACAGACACACAGACACAGACACACATACACGCACACATACACCCAGACACAGACACACCCAGACACAGACACACACCCTGACACAGACACACACACATGCACGGATACACACACACACACCTAGGCACAGACACACACACACACACAGGCAGACAGGCACACACACACACAAACACACAGGCAGACAGACACACACGCACACACACACACATACACACACACACACACACACAGACACATATACACACACACAGACATGCACACACACACACACAAACACAGACATATACATAGACACACACAGTCGCACAGAAATACACAGTTACAAACAAACTTACGAAATAAAATGCTGAGAGTACGTGACAGTTAACTCCATGTATTTCACTGTATTGTACACACATTAAACCTTGTAAGGATTTAGACCAGTCGTTCTATAAGCTCCATTGCTGCAGTGGCTGTACTCTGTCCAAAGATGAACACTCCACACAGGATTGCGACTGTTCCCCAGACAATCAAACACGACCTAGTAGCAGAAAAGTAGCTCAATAAAATGGCAGAAATCAAAACAAAACAGGAATCAATGAAGTACTTTTGAAGTGTCGTCATTGTTGTAATGTAGGGAATGTGGCAACCAATTTGTACACAGTGAACTCCCACAAAAGGTAATGTGGTACTGACCAGTTAAACTGCTTCAGTCTTGCTGCTTGAGGGATAATTGTTAACCAGGATCCCAGAGAGAATTCCCTTGTTCCCTATTGAGGTAGTACCATAGGGTTTTTACTGTCCAGCTCAGAGGAGACATAGTGCCTTAGTTTAACATCTCAACTGAAAGACAGTACCTTCAACAGTGCAGCACTCCCTCAGCACAACATTGGAATAACAGCCTAGATTCTGGGCTCCAGTCTTAGAAGGGAGGCTTGAACTCACAACTATTGAACTTAAAGGTGCAAGTGAATCAAGTCAGTGAAGTTCCCTATGTTCCTAGCATCAGGCTATCTCTTTGGGCTGGCTTACTGCTGCTTCTCTTTTCTCCCTGCCCCTTACCTATGCAATTTAACAGCGATGCTACATAAAACGCTGGACATGAAGTGCAGAAATAAGGGATAATACTAAATCTTTATCAATCGCTTTCAATGCCCCAGCTGGAGTATTGTATCTAATTCTGGATACCGTGCTCTGGATTTGCATCCTCCAGGTGGGTAGCGAGAGTCTGGAAAATTTCTGACTCAGCCGCCTTGGGAGAAAGTGCCCACCAGGACATGATCTTGACTATTGGGTGGCACGTGCGAGCTGGAATCAGGCCAGCCGATCTGGGAAGAAGTGCAGAGGCGGCCACAGGGGCTGCCGGGTGCCGAGGTGAGCTGTTTAAAAGGCCCATCTTGGTGCTGTGGGGCTTTGTCTCAGTGAGAAAGAAACACAAAGGCCCTCCAGCCCTCACCCCTCACACCCCCTTCACCCTCCAAACGCTCCCTATGCCCCATCCATGCCACCTCATTACCCCTGCCCACACCCCCATGTCCCCTATACTAAGCTCTGCCCTTCCACCCACCCCTATGTCCCCTCATGTCTGCTATGAAGGGCAGAGCTTGGCATGGGGGGGGCATGAGGGGGACCTTTTGAACTTATCTTTTTAAATGTCCCCTCATGCACATTAGGATTCATGACCCCTCTGAGGATCTGTGAACCACCACTCTTTAAAACCCCAACACAAATCTATGAAAATTGCAGGGCAATAGGGCATGCCTATCTCCGCAATGTAGCCGGCCTGGTCAGGAGTTCCTGATGCAGGGTTTTGACAGGAACCAGCCTGCATCTTTAAGGCAGTCCCGAAAATTAGACAGCTCGGGAATGGGGTTGGGAATCCAGTATGGGGACCTACCCGCCATTTTAAAATCCAGACTCATTCTTTAGGCTGGATGTCAAGGCCTTACAAAGAGTGCAGATCTGATTGACCAGGAGCGGAGCAGGATTGAGGGACTTCCGTTAGCTTGGAGAGACTGGAGGAACCAGGATTGTTTTCCATTCGGCAGAGATATCGGGAGATTTAATAGAAATGTTTAAAGTGCTGAAGGGTTTTGATAGCCAAGATAGGGGGAAGCTTCTCACCGAGGAGGGACTGTAACCAGACTGCACAGATTAAAGATAATTGGCAATTTATTTTTTAAATATAACAGGTTGTTAAGATCTGTGAGGGTGGTGAATGAGGATTCAGCAATAACTTTCAACAGGGAACTGGATTTTATTCAAAACAAAAAAAAGTTTCAATGCTATATACAACAGTGGATCCAACTGGATAGTCCTTTCAAAGCGCTGACACAGACACAATGGGCTGAATGGCCTCTTTCTGTGCCGTATAATTCCATGACTGTACTGGTTACTGCTACAGGGTCCAGGCCTGGGAGATATTCTGCCCCTAATGGAAATTTGAAGTACTATAGGAAGAGCCTGGATTGTCTTTGAGGCTGGGGATGTTGGCTACACATCTCAGACATGCAGCCAGTTTGACTGAAAATTCTTGCTTGTCCTTTGAGGTGAAGGTGACCGTGTTCACCATCTCGGGTGTTTGGTGGGGTTCTGGTGGTACGTTGGTGACTGTGAAGACCTGCCTGTGCCCGGAAGGTTCTACTGCAAATAGGAAAGGACACCACAGACATTTGAATTTCAAACACATTGCAGGCTAAGGATGCCCTTTCTTTGCATTTTCTCTCTGCTTCTGATCTGTGCCTGCTTTCGGAGGAGGCTGTACCATTTTGTGTTTGGTGCCATGATCCTGGGTCAGATTCTCCCAGGACTCAAAGTGGACATCAAAACTCCTAAGTGAAGCCTTCAATGTGTCCTTGTGGTGCTTCCTTTGACCATCACGAGGGCCCACCTGAGACTCAAGCATCCCATAGAAGATTCACTGAGTGTCAGACATTCTGGCTACATGAGCAACCCAACCGTTTCTGGGAATGTCACCATGGAAGAACACAACTGCAAACCAGAGGCGGGGTTGAACATTCCCACAGGATCCTAGTGCAGTCCTGGCGAGTTGTGGGAGAGGGAGTTGGAACCAGAAGATCATGAGGTTATCATAATAGCCAGGCCTCAGTGAATCTCTCCAGACAAGCTCTGATTAAAGGGGACAGCTAGTCAGAATTGGGGTGTGGAAGGTGAAAGATGAGTAAGTGGACGGGAGCATTTTCCTTGATGGTGCAAGGCCTGGCCATGCTCAAAAATGGCCACTGTTTCGACTCAGCAGCCTCCAGTCATCCTCTTACAGGGTCCTTAGCTCCACTGGGTTGTCATGAATGGGGCCTTGTGGCTGCTGGCAATGAGCATTTACTTTCAGATTAACATCAGTGTCCAATCTTTCATTGCGAAAAGAATGCCCTGCACTTACACAACACTTTTTATGAGCGCCAGCTATCCCAAAATACTATACAGCCAATGAAGAACGTTTGATACATTGCCCCTGTTTTAATCTATGGAAGCGTGGCAGCCAATTTACACGAAGTAAGCTCCCACAAACAGCAGTGTGATAATGACTAGATAATCCGTTTTAGCGATTTTGAGTGAAGGATAAAAAATTAACATAATGCCAGGGAGAAGTGCTCCAGTTCTTTTTCAAAAACGTGTTGTGGGATTTGAGAGGGTGGATGGAGTCTCAGTTTAATGTCTCATCTAAAAGGCAGCACCTCTTCCAGTGCAGCACTCTCTCAATACTGCAATGCAGTGCTAACCTTAATGTTTCTCCTCAAATCCTGTCATGATAATGAAGGAAAAACATCGAATTGCATCCAGAAATATTGGACTTTAAAAATAAGACCTGAGTTTTTAAAATGCACACAAGCCACTAGCTGGAATGCTGTGGAGTGACTCCCTAAGGAGGTAATGGAACCCCACCTTGTTGCCAGACAAGGGACTTCTAAAGACATCCAGAAACTAATTGCTCCCTCTGCTGGAGGCAATGGGACATAATGGAAGATGAGCATCTAGAAATTCTGTGAGCAATGCCCAGGCAGATTTGTGAATTCACTCTCAACTTGGAATATACAAAGGAGGGGTTAAAACTGAGCTGAAAAGCTGCTCCGGTGTCTGTCTGTTGGTGGGTGGTCTAAGTTAGAGCAAGTGCTGCAAGTTTGACTCAAAAGTAACAGCCATATACAGTACCCCTGCAAATCACCATTTTGCAGGTATCCTGATCTTTCAGCCTCTCTACCGAATTCAACACTACTGGAACCTTGAAACCAACTATTCATCTACTGAAGACAACTCTTCTGAACCTCGAAACTGATTATTCATCTACCAGAGTCAATTCTACTGGAATATTGAATCGTAATGCTCAATCACCTACTCCCAACGAGTCAAGAACTGTTCCATATACCCTTTTTAAAAAGTATATATATATTCACTTACTTCAAGCTAAATTCTTACTTTTAACCTGTATGACCGGATATGCATGTGTTTTATCCTTTCTTGCCTTTAGTAGTTAATAAATTTACTCTTACCTTTAACTCAAGAAAATCTGATCAAATTGGCTCCTTCAGAACCAGAATGATTGGGTCTGGGAAAAAGGTATCCGTGAAAGGGATCTTTTTTAGATCAAATCTTGTTGCGACCAACAGAAGTGGGGTGGGGGTGTGAGGGGGCAGTGCTGAATAAAGATGGGGAGCCAATTCACCTCCTCACCCGGGGCGTAAAAATTTGGGGGTGTCCAAGCCAGACAGTGACAAATTGAGGGGCCTCGCCTGGATCAACAACTCTGGGGGACCTCACCTGGGGGTGGGTCGCAACAATCCCGTGAGGAGGACTTGAAGCAACAACCTTCAAACACAGAGGTAAGAGTGATACAGTGGACGCACATAGAATTGTCAAAATTTGCAGAGAGTACATCTGTCTCAGGCATGAAACTTACGTCAAGGTCCAAACCAAGGTGGGAGTGACAGTAAAGATAGTGGGATGGTTCCCACCCTGATATTTTTTTCACTGCCACCCATTCCACCCATATTCAGTGGACATCATTTTCAGCTCATATTTGCTCAGCAGCACTCACTCCCACTCTGTAATGTGTTATCTTTTTTAATATCTTTGGGAACATGGTGGCATTCTGTAAAGAAGGAGGTGTGTGGGTGTCCGTAATTAATTAAACTGGGGGAAGGTTAATAAAGACTATGGGAACTAAGTGGTGAAAGGTAAAAGGGCTAGATGCATGCATTTGTAATGAGAGGCTTTGGTGAAGTTGAATGTATGAGTAAATAGATTGGGTTTTAACATTTGCATTAAGTGATAGGTAGGGACTTGACTTTTCAGATGTTAAATTTCAAAGGGAGTTTAGAAATTACAAGGGACTTTTACAACTTACAAAGGTTTCATAGGTAAACAAGGGAAGGTTATTACATTTTATTTGACCCAAAAGTGGAGGCGGTAGGAAGACATGACATATTTTTATATTTTGGAATAATTGTCTTCTAAGAGGTGCTGAGGACAATGGAATCTAAGATGAAAAGGGGAAAAAGGATATTTAAGGAAAGATGTTGAGGTGGGTTGTAGGTGGCTGTGTGGTGGAGATATACTGAGAGCAGCTCTGTGCTGAGAAAAGTGGTGAATTTGAAACAGCCATCCAGCTTCAAGCCAGAAAACTCGTTGTTTTCAGAAAGCAGTCTGTTTCTGAACTTCCTTTGGTTCCATAGCAGAGTGGAAGAGAATGAGAAGTCGTGTGATATATTTTATTAAAGTAGCCGCAGTTTCTGCCTTGGGTAATATTATTGGATTTTTATGGTTTAAAATCTATAAGGGAGCTGCTGCCAAGTAGTTTACTTGTGTGCTCTGACCAAATGGATTTCTTCCTGCAAATGTTTTGTAATATTGTTTTAACTGCGTAATTTTAATCTTATGTGTTTAAGTTTTCTTTTTCTTCTTGTTAATAAATCTTTTAATTTTAAAATCCTAGAAGTGTTATTGGGATTCTATTCTTCTGGGATCAGTAGTTTTCCCCTCATTATCAAAATGCAAAAAAAAGGTTATGATCAGTAAGACAAGTTTCCGGCTGGGACTTGGCTTCCTCAGCAAATAACATCAGCTGTGGTCGTAACAGTGAGCAGTACATTGATGATAACTGACACAGGCCGGAGTTTACCTGACTCTAGGAGAGACTGGCTCAGTTTGCATTGCACACACTAGACACAGCCCTGGAAAGGAGAGAAGGGAGATGGTGAGATGCTAACAGCAACTTGCATTTGTTTTGAAATAAAAACAGAAAAGGCTGGAAATACTCAGCTGCTCTGGCAGCTTATGTGGAGAGACAAACACAAGTCTGTGACCTTTCATCAGTTCTGAGGGACATTTCACACATAGGCCTGAATGTTCATCCTCTAGATGGGTAGCGAGAGATAGGACAATTCCCAGCTCAACACACAGCCTCAGGAGAAAGCACCCACAAAGGTGGGATCTTCATTGCTGGAGGGTGGGGGAGGAAGCAACTGCAGGCTGATATTGGGCCAGCCAACCCAGGAAGACATTTGGAGGCAACCACGGGGGCTGCTTGGTGTGCAGGTGGGTTGTTTGAAAGACCCACCTCAGTGCTTTGGGACTTTGTCCCAGTTAAAATAATCACAGAAAGGCCCTCCAGCACTCACTCCTCACACCTGCTAACACTCCAAAGATACCCCATGCACCATCCATGCCACCTCATTTCCCCTATGCTAAGCTATGGCACTTCCATGCCCATTGACGCATTGTACACTTTCTAGAATCAATTAACCCTATATTGTATAATAGGGTGTGTAAAAAAAAAACTTTGAAAAAACTAATCTGCTCATAACATTCTCCTATGTTGAAAACAAAGTCTTCACTACAAGCTAATAAAAGTGTCAATCATCCATGACTCTTTAAAGTATCAATAACAAAAATGACAAACCCTTGAAACCACTTAACTTGTATAAACAAACATTGTGAAATAGCAGAGATCAGAAAGCCAGAGCTGTCAATCAAAACATGTATTCTCTGTTTCAGCAGCTGTTTCAACAAACCTAGTGGATGTCTGGGCTTCCAGGCAAACTTCATTATGCATGCTTGGCTGAGAGCCCAGACAACTATTAGAGTAGTAAAACACCTGCTTCACAGAGGAAACATTGTTTGATTGAGGTCAGGTCCTCAGATCTCTGCTGTCAATTTCACAATGTTAGTTTACACAATGTTAAGTGGTTTCAAGGGTTTGTAGTTTTTGTTATTGATACTTAAAGGGTCTCGACGACTGACATTTTTATTAGCTTGAAGTAAAATGACTTTTTTCAATATAGAAGAAAGTTAAGAATAAAATACTTTTCGCAACCTTTTTTTTTACACATCCTTCTGTCACTACAGGTCTCCTTGTTTCTAGACAGTGTATAGTGGGTCAATGGGCATGGAAGTACCATTGCTTGGCACAGAGAGCATGAGGGGCCTTGTGGGGATGGGTGGAAGAGCAGAGCTTTGCATAAGGGGCATGAGGGAACTTGCCTTTTAAAAGGTCCCCAAATGCAGTCTAGTGTTCATGACTCCTTTGAGGGGCCATGAACCACTATTCTATAAACGCCTGGCCCCTGACTCCATGAAAATTGCAGACGAGTAGGACATGCCTATCTCCACAATGGAGCCGACCAGTTTGGGAGTGTCTGATGCAGACTTTTGACAGGAACCAGCCAGCACACTTTAAAGGCACTCCCAAAAATCAGACAGCCCAGGAATGGAGTCAGGAATCCCAGAATAGGGACCTGCTTGCCTGTTTTAAAGATCTCCTGAGGCACCTGCACCCAGTGAAATTCCAGGCCAAAGTGTTGCTGAGAGGCTCACTCTGCGCCTCACGCATTTGTGTTTGATGCTGACATGAGGTCAGAAGAGAACCCTTGCTGGAAAATGGCTGAATATTGGCTGAGTGGAGGACTGAAATATGGCTGTGATGCCTCTTGTGGCTTAATATCCTGCTGCACTAACCAGGTTAACAAATGAAAATGGGCAATTGTTTTTTTTTTACTAGGAGGGGGTTTACTGACACCCATGCATCCTAGCAAGGCTTAACATGTTATAGAGAGCAGGAGGGGTAGGGCACAGATGAAACAAGATGGGGAAAAATGGGAAATTATTCTTTATGCAGATTGATGCCCCTCAGGATTGTGAGCAAGGACACGGAATAGAGTCACTCTCACACAAGGATGGTCCTAATCCCTGAGTCATAATTACCTCCCCCACCTACATTGAGGAACTGGCTGTACCTGGGAATATGAAAATGAAGAATGCACTGATGCCTCCAATGAGACTGATGACCTCACTGATGTCTGGAACAAACAGCGCTATTCCCATGGTGACCAGGACCCAGCAGGTTGTCAGCAGCACTCTCAATCTCCTCTCGTAAGCTGCTGTTAAAACCACATTCTGAGGCCGATGCTTTACACACAGCTCCTGAATCACAGACCTAGGGAAGATACATATAGAGAAAGAGTGTGACATGGCAGTGGATTTAAACTGATTGTGTTGCTACACTAACCTGTGCAGCTGTATTCTAACACACTTTCAGCGTGGGGCCAAGTGTTCATGAGAGTGGATAATCTGTCCTTCCTTGAAGTTTGTTAGTAACCTCCTCATTCTGTACTCCATATATGAGGTTGTACCAGCTGCAGACCATTAAATTATAAGCCGTACACCCAAGTCCAGGTCATTAATATATATCAAAAGGAGAAGTGGTCTGAATACTGACCCCTGGGGAATGCCAATTATCCAAAACCAACTCTTTAATTCCAGATTCTATAACACTTAATGCAAGTTGGCAGACTGCCATGGCACAGTTACTAGTCCAGTAACATACTGACTACACCAGTGGACCCACAATTACTTGCCTGTTGCTTTAATTGACCCTAAAGTCTTTTACCTCCTTCTCATACATGGTTAGTTAAAGCGATCCCATTAGTGATATAACTCCCGGCGGTTTGAAAACAACCATTCCCCACTACCCTCCCCTTTGTGTCCCTGAACCAATTTTGCCTCCATACTGTCACTTTAATTCCTTAGTGTTTAATTTTTGCTAGCAATTATCTAATGTGGTTTGAAAACGGATAATGCTGGAAATGCTCAGCAGGTCTGGAAGCATCTGTGGAGAGAGAAGCAGAGTTAATGTTTTGGGTCGCTGGCTTTTCAGTGGAATGAATTCGAAGTGTAATAGGTTTTGAAAATGTGAGAAGGTGGAAGGTGAGAAAAAGAGCAAAAGGGAAGGCCAGTGATAGGGTGGAGGGCAGGACAGGTTAAACGAGGAAAGTACGCACGGTGCAGGATCGCAGGGAGTGGGAATGGGACAAGTAAAGAAACAAACGATGGGTCTAGAGGAGGTGTGAATGGCAGAATGACAGCTGTTGTCCAAAAGCAAGGAAAGGAAAAGAGAAGCAAAAGAGGAAAAAACAAGCCAGCAAAGAAAAAGGAAACAAAATGGGGTCAAGGTTATAATCTAACATTGTGCAACAATATGTTGTATCCAGAAGGCTGTAAAGTGCTCAGTCGACAGATGAAGTTCTGTTCCTCAAGTTTGTGCTGAGCTTCATTGGAACACTGCAGACTGAGGACAGAAAGGTCAGAGTGGGAGAAAGGTGCAGAATTAAAAAGACAGGCAATCGGAAGCTTACAGACTGAGCAGCAATGTTCCACATAGTGGTCACCAAGCCTGTGTTTGACTGCCCCACTGCAGAGGAGACGGCATTATGAGCAGCGAACACAGGAAACTAAATTGAACGAAGCACAAGTTTTACCTGTGTTTGGGATCTTGCACCTTGAGAAGGGAGGAGGTTAAAGGATGGGTGTTACATCTCCTGAACTTGCATAGGAAGGTGCCATGGGAAAGGAGGTGTTGGGGGTGAATCGGGAGTGGGCCAGGGTATCATGGAGGGAACGGTTCCTTTGGAATGCTGAAACGGGAAGGGAAGGGAAGGGAAGATTTGTTTTGTGGTCACATCATGCTGGAGGTAGCAGAAATGGGAGAGGATGATCCACTGGTGGAGTAGAAGGTGAGGGCAAAGGAAATCCTATATTGGTTCAGGGAGGGTAATGGCAAGGGGCGAGAGCAGCAGCATGTGAAATGGAATGGATGTGATTGAGGGCCCAGTCAGTCATTGTGGAGACGATTGCTCAGTTGAGAAAAAAGGAAGCCATATTGGAACTGTTGGTGTGGAAGGTTGCATCATCTGGACAGATGTGAGGGAAACAAAGGAACTGGGTGAATCGAATAGGGTCCTTACATGAAGCAGGGTGTGAGGCTGTGGGAGTCAGTGGGCTTATGATGAATATTAGTTAATAGCCTATCCCTAGAAGTGGAGGCAGAGAGGTCAAGGAAGGGAATGGAAGAGTTGGAGATGGAACATGCAAAGGCAAGAGAAGGGTGGAAATTGTGAGCAAACTTGATGATATTTTCCACTTCAGGTTAAGAGCAGGAGACAGCACCGATACAGTTATCAATGTACTAGATACAGAGATATGGGAGAGTGCCTGAATAGGACCTGAACAAGGAATGTAGTGGTAGTAGGGGACACTGTAAAGGGAGGTTAACACTGTTCTCTGTAGCAAAGAGAGGGAATCCAGGCGGCTTTGTTGCCTGCCCAGTGCCAGGGTTTGAGCCATCTGCTCAGGGCTGGAGAGGGGCTTGCAGTGGGAGGGGGAGGATTCAGTGGTCATGGTCCATCTGGGTACCAATGACAAAGGCAGGATGAGGAAGGACGAGTTGGGCACCAAATTAAGAAGCAGAACCTCAAAGGTTATAATTTCTGGATTATTACCTGAGCCACGTGTAAATTGGCATAGGACAAATAAGATTAGAGAAATGAATGCGTGGCTCAAAGGCTGGTGTGAGAGAAGTGTGTTCCAGTTTTTGGGCCGCTGGCATCAGTTTTGGGGAAAGTGGTATCTGTACCGTTGGGATGGTCTACACCTGAACCATGCTATGGCGCAGCCAGGACACCACCTCACGAGCCGCCTAACCAAGGAAGTAGAGTGGGTTTTAAACTGAATAGCAGGGGCAAGGGATCAAATTTGGGAATGTGTGGTAAACCAAAGAGTAGAGACAAGGCAAGAGAGACAGGTATTAATATGGGAAATGATAAACAGACTGTGACAGGAAGGGACAGAGAGTACAAATCTAAGAGTAAATCAGCAGATAAGGCTAGATGTTACAAAAATAATAAAAGGGCAAAACTAAAGGCTCTGTATCTAAACACATGTAGCATTTGAAACAAAACTGATGAACTGATAGCTCACATAGAAATAAATAAATACAATCTGATAGCCATAACAGAGACATGGCTGCAGGATGGCATAGATTGGGATCTGAATATTGAAGGGTATATGACATTTAGGAAGGACAGGGAATTGGTATAAGGTGAAAGGGTGGCTTTGTTAATTAGTGATGGCATTAGTACATTAGAGAGGGATGCCCTAAGTTCAGGAAACCAGGATGTAGTAGCAGTGTGGGTTGAGATGATGAATGATAAAGACAAGAAGTCACTTGTGGGAGTGTTACAGTAATTGTAACTAGACAGTAGGTCAGGGTATAAAAGAAGAGATAATGGGAGCTTGCCAGAAAGGTACAACAATAATCACGGGAGATTTTAATCTACATATGTACTGGAGAAATCAGATGGGCAAAGGTAACGTAGATAAAGAGTTCATAGACTGTTTTCAGGAGAGTTTCTTAGAACAGCACGTTCTGGATCCAACCAGAGAGCAGGCTACACTAGGCCAGGTATTGAGCAATGAGATAGGATTAATTGATAACCTCCTAATGAAGCCATCTCTAGGTAGCTGTGATCACAATATGATTGATTTTTTCATTCATTCTGAGGGAGAAATGAGTGTGTCCAAGGCTAGTACTTTAAACTTAAACAAGGGCAATTTTGACGGCATGAAAGCAGAGCTAGCTCAAGTGAACTGGCAAATGAGGTTAAGGGATAGGTCAATAAAAGTTCAGTGGCAGACATTTTAAGAAATATTTCAGAATATGCAGAATATATACATTCCAATGAGAAAGAAAATTTCCAAGGGTAGGGCTCACCATCCATGGTTACCTAAAAGTGTTAAAGACAGTATCAAACTTAAAGAAAAAGCATATAATTATGCAAAGACAGATGGTGGGTCAGAAGATTGGAAAGAATGTAAAGAACAACAAAGAATGACAAAATGAGATTCATAAGGAGGAAAAAATTAGAGTAAGAGAGAAAGCAAGTGCCGAAATATAAAGGCGGATAGTACGGGTTTCGATAGATATTTAAATAATAAAAGCGTTAACAAAGTGAGTGTTGGTCCTATAGAGAGCATGTCTGGGGAATTGATAATGGAAAGTAGGGAGACGGTGGATACATTAAACACGTATTTTGCTTTGGTCTTCATTATAGAGACATAAGTAACATCCCAGAAATAGCTGTAAATCAGGAAAAGGGAGGGAGGAATTTGGGAAAATTACAATCACCAGGGAAGTGATATTGGGCGATTTGTTGGGCTGACAAATCCCCAGGTCTGGATGGACTTTACCCTAAGGCCTTGAAAGAAGTGGCTAGTGAGATAGTAAACACCTTTTATTTGGAGGAGGTGAGTGGAGCTGATGGGGAAGTTGTTCAAGCTGAGAACAAGCTCAGCCAGGCTGGGGAGGGTGATGGTGGATGGAGACTGGTTGGGCCTCTGTTCACAGAAGGTGCGGAGCTCTCAGACCATGCTGGTGGGGATGGAGGGGTAGAGATTGATCACCCATAGTAAAAAGCTCTCCATCCCCAAAACAAAAGACCATTACTGGGAAGCACATCAGCAAAGGGCAAAAACTGTCATCAAAGGTTACATGGTCGAGTAGCAGAACACGCTTAATGCCCTACTCTCAATGTGCAAACTCTTGCCATTGGCCCCGTGGCAAGTGCCCTCCTCAATTCAAAGGACTGCTAGAGAGGGAATGCCCACTTGCAGTGAGCTTGGTGCCCAGAGAGGGCAATAGGCAGCTGGTGGCACTGCCCACTCCTGCATCGCTCCCTGTCTCGTCACCACAGAGATCTGCCACTTCCCAATTAATTATCACACTATCATACTGAGTGAGAGAAGTGAATAGAGTTTAGAAAACCTCAACATACCTCCCCAAATGGAGTATTATGGGATAGATGGTGATGATGGAAATCCCAAAGAGCAGCCTCCCTATTATAACGAGCACCTCATTATCTGGGTATGACATTAGGACATCTGCTTCCACATCCATACCAAATGTTAAGTATCCGTACATTCCTGAAATACACCACAGCAGTTGTTTGGTTAACAGATTTGTTTTCCTTTTTTTAAGTAAGAGAATGTAAACTCAGCCCTAGATTTTATAGACTGCAACACCCCCCAGCGTACAGGGCATGTGACCAGGAACTGACAACACGCCCACAGATCCCTGACTCAACAGAAAATGGTCACCATTTAAACACAGCTCTCTAACTCTTACTGTTGGCTCTCATTGATGTGCTGTCTTGAACAGGCGTGTGGAATGGATAACCTGTGATGGGTTCAGTTAATACTCAATGGTGCAGCACAGTACTGGAGTCAGCTAGTCTAACCTCCCCTCCCCCCTCCAACCCCTTGACAGAAATAAAGGATTGCGTGTCCATGGTGGATTATGGTGGTTCATTCAAAAGAGTGACCTGTAGTACTGCAGCCAAGGGGCATGTCCAGAATAAGAACCCCAAATCTATTCAAGTGGCTTATGGATATTCTGTATTAATGGGGGTGAAAGTACATCCAGTTTACTGACTGGAAAAGCGCAATATGGGATGAGTCGGTATCAGTGCTATTGTTCATGGGGATGTGCCCACGGCACAAGTTGCCTCTAGATTCACACTTAATTGCCAAACTCATCCAGAGGGATGACAGAATGGCTGCAAAGGACAGCAGGATGATGATAAGGTAAGGATTTCCTTGCTGGAAATATAAATCCCCATATGACTTGAGGAAGGAAGTCACTCACACAAGAGATAAATGAGACTTCAACATAAGGGCAGAGGGGGGCGAGGTGGATTATTCCAATGGTAAGAAAGAGATCCTCAGGAGTGAGAAAAGGTAGATCCCAATGAGAGGGGAGAGCCAGATTCAGGGGGAAGGAGGAGGTCAGGACCTGAGCTGAGAGCTCCACATGGAGGCAGAGGTAAGATCTCACAGGGTCACACCTTCCATTCTGCACTTCTGTTGTAGAAACTCTAACTCCTGCCACCGACTGGATGTGCAGCAAGAACAGTTAGGCTTGTGCACTCGACCCACACTATGGCCACTGGCGCACGCGTAACTGTTCCTGACACCGGTGGGCAGGTTGGAACTTCTCTATATCTGAATTACTAAATGAGACCCAGCTTTGTAAAGCTGCCCACTTATGTCACCATTCAATCAGCGTAGGCGCTGTGATTGTAATGGACCTGTTATTAAAGCTCTGCAATTATATTAAGGTAGAGAAATGGCTGTGCCCTCAGAGGGGTCAAAATCCTCACATAGGACACCAATTAACTTGCTGCAATCCATAAAAAACCTTAAAAATAAACAAATGAGTTTATTTAAATGATATTCCCCGCCCCCTCCCTCCCAGCATGTTAAGGCTTTGTGCAGTGAGACCCTAGTTCAAGTTGGATGATAATTGGACTCTTAAATCGCAGTGGCATTGTTTTGAATCCAGCATGGGGTAATAAATTTCTTGAATGTTTTATTCAAAAGTCTTTATTTTTGGTTTTTACCAAAATGTATTACAATCAATTCTGCACACTCTGAGCTCATTGCAGGTTGAATCTCATTTACTGAAATTTCCTGATTATATATCATTCACTGATTAGTCAGAAGCGTGGTTTAGAGAGGGAGCAGTAGATAAATGATAGGTAGGGCACAGGGATCATAGCATCATAAGGTTTAGGCTGGCTAACTGTACAATTTTGGTCTCTGTATCTAAGGAAGGGTATTCTTGCATTGGAGGCGGTACAGCGAAAGTTCACTAAGCTGGCCCCTAGATGAGAGGGCTGTCCTATGATGAGAGGCTGAGTAAATTGGGTCTATATTCAGGAGTTTAGAAGAATGAGAGATGATGACACTGCAACATACAACGTTTTTAAGGGGATTGACAGGATAGACACTGAGAGATATTTTCCTCTGGCTGGGGAATCAAGAACGCGGGGGCACAGTCTCTAGGATAAGGGGCTAATCATTTCGGACTGACATGAGGAGAAACTTCTTCACTCAAAGGGTTGTGAATTTTTGGAATTCACTACCCCAGACGGTTGTGGTGCTCCATCATTCAATAAATTTAAGACTGGGATAGACAGATATTTGGTCTCTCAGGAACTTGAGGAATATGGGGAGCAGGTGGGAAGTGGAGTTGAGGTAGAAGATTGGTCATGATCATATTGAATGGTGGAGCAGGCTTGCATAGTCTACACCACCATTACCATCACTGTCATTGTCAGTGGCACCATCACTCTCACTGTTACCATCACCATGTGCATTACCTTTGCCAACATCACTAACGCCACTTTCAACTTCACCATCACCTGTATTTATGACCAGCACCTTCATTTTTGCCAAACTACACTTACTCATCCTCTACATCACCATCATCATTATCCATACTGTCACCATGATAAGTAGGGCAAAACTGTCCATTCGGGTTAGGGGCTCTGGGGGTATGACCACTGCTTACATTAGCTCTTTGATAACTCAGCCTTGTGACCATTCCTCATATGGATGTCAGCAAACTACACCCCTATGAGGTGCATCACTGACATGCTTGACCCTGTCTTTACCTGGAGACCACTTTGCAGCAGAGTCTATGGGCCGTGATCTCGGGCAGAATCTTGGCTGATTGTTTTCCCCTCTAAAACCAAGAGTTCATTCCAACTCCACTGTCATTGCGATTCACCATGGGGCCTACACACATTCTGCTCTGGGAGACTCTGGATCATCCTGAGTTGTCCATTTACCCATTGAACTATCAAGGAGCCTAGTTCATGTTTCCTCAGATGTGATAATCTGCTGCGCTCGGATAAAGTGAAGTTGCAGTGTTTTGTTGTTAAGTTCTGATTACCTGTAATAGAGTAAATGAGGAGGCAGGCGATCATGGAGAGCACAGAGATGAGGGTCCAGTGGGATAGTTTCCTGTTCTGCATGCTGCTATAGATTGTGACGCTAGCCTCATGACACTGGAACACAGACACAGCAATCTAGATCAACACACTGAGAATAGACAGCTATTTCCTCCATATTGGCCCTGTCAGACCTCCCAATCAGAAACACTCACCTGGGTAACAAATAGTGACCTCACTAACCAATAATCCCATTACATTCTGTGGGATTTGTATCCAGGAGTGGGAAGAGCAGAAATAACTTGCATTTATATAGCGCCTTTCACCGCCTCAGGCTGTCCTAAAGAGTTTTTTATGCCAGTGACATACTTTTGAAGTGTAGTTGCTGTTGTAATATAGGATACACATCAGCCATAGTGCAAACAATGAGCTGCCACAAATAGCAATATGATAATGACCAGGTAATCTCTCTTTGATGATGTTTGTTGAGGAATAAATCTTGGTTAGGACATTGAGGAGAATGACCCACTCTTTTTTTTTAGATAGTGCAAAGGGGTTTTCGGCACCTATCTGGGAAGGCAGATGGCTAATTGGTAAATGGCACCTGCCAATGGTTCAGCACTCCCTCAGTACCGCACGCAAGTGTCAGCCTAAATAATGTGCTCAAGTCTCTGGAGTGGGCTTGATCACATGATCTACTGACTCGGAGGAGAGAATGCTACCACAGAGCTACAGGTAAAAGAATGCAAATGTAGGTACCAAAGCAGGTAAAAACTTTTGTACCAGTCAGCACACAGCCCATGAAAGTATATGAGGAAGGATGATTTTGAAGTATAAATGAACTGTTGGAACTATCTCTGGGATAACTACAGGCTCTCTCAGACATTTAACATTTCCAGCAGAGATCATTGCCCATTCTACCACTCAGATGGCCCCAATCTCAACCAGATAGCACCAATCTCAATCAGATGACCCCAATATCAATCAGATTGCTCCAATCTCAATCAGATGCTCCTGCTTTTCCACCTCAGGGACTTCTGAGGGAGGACAGGCAAAAAGGAAAAGGAGGTGGTGTTGAGCTGGGAATAAGCGGTGGGATCAGTACATTAGTAAGGGAGGATCTCAGATCGGAAGAAAAATGTGTGGAATCTGTTTGGGTGGAGCTAAGAAACAGCAAGGGGCAGCAAACATTGGTAGGAATTGTTTATAGGCCACCAAGCAGTAGTGGTAGTGTGGGGTATGGTATTAATCAGGAGATTAAAGAAGCATGTAACATGGGTAATACAGTAATCATGGGTGACTTCAATCTGCATATAGACTGGGTAAACCTAATGAGTACTAATGCTGTCGAGGATGAGTTTTTGGAGTGTGTTAGGTATGGTTTTCTAGAGCAGTATGTTGAGGAACCGACTAGAGAACAGGCTGTTTTAGATCTAGGATCATGTAACAAGGAAAGGACTAATTAATAATGTTGTTCTAAAAGAATCATTAGAGATGAGTGACCATAGACCATAGAGTGATCTAGAGTCTGGGAAGAGTGTCCTCTGCAGTCACCATCACCGTGAAACAGTCTGGGGAAAGTGTCTTCTGCAGTCACTGTCACCGGGAAGCAGTCTGGGAAGAGCGTCCTCTGCAGTCACTGTCGCCGGGAAGCAGTCTGGGAAGAGCGTCCTCTGCAGTCACTGTCGCCGGGAAGCAGTCTGGGAAGAGCGTCCTCTGCAGTCACTGTCGCTGTGAAGTAGTACTTACCTGGCAGGGGAGAGACCATGATCATGGTTCTGCCAAGGCAAGGTCGGGAAGCAAAGGCTATAACCAATCGAAACCCATGGGTTATCTAACACCGTCCGAGTCACGGTGAAGGACAGCGAAGGAGGATCACCTATGGATCGGGCCTTTTTCGCCAGGAGGATCCTGTTGAAGGCATGCGGTTTTGAAGCTCCGAAGATCTTCACCCTGCAGGACTTCCCCAAAGCTGGTTTTTTCGACGTAACGTTCAAGCGGGTGGCAGACTGCGTCCAGCTCCTGAGGGTGTTCGAGGAGAAGAGGGACCTGCCGGAGATGAAGATCCTGACGGCGGAGCCGCTCTTTGCTCTGCCGTTGCAACGGGACCGTGTGGTGATGGTGCATCTGTACAACCCCTTCGTCCCTGTCGCCGACGTGGTCACCTTCCTCACCAGGTACTTCGATTAGGTGGGGAGTGGCACCGAGATTCGAGCCGACTTGGGGATCTGGACAGGCAAACGCCAGTTTAAGGTCACGCTAAAGACCGACGGTAAGGGAGCCATTTTCCACCCTCCTTCCAGATTCGCTATCGGGGGAAACCGTGGCTACCTGGTCTACGCTGGGCAACCCAAGCATTGTCGCTCATGCGGCAAGGCTGGTCATGTGGCGGCCAACTGCAGCGCCTCCCTCTGCAAGATCTGCAAACAGGAAGGGCACCAGTCAAAAGACTGCAAACAGGCTAAGTGCTGCAACCTGTGTGGCGAGGCAGGTCACCTCTACAGGACCTGTCCCAAACGCTGCCGTACTTATGCACAGGCAGCCAAAGCCAATGAGGGGGAAGCAGAAGAAATGCTTCGTGTCACTCCAACCACCAAGGCCCCCAGGGAGCTCAACGGGACAAAGGAGGACACAGAGAGAGACAAGGTGGAGGAAGAGATTGAGGCAACAGATAGCCAATCAACAGCACTACCCCCTGAACCTCCCAGTCCTCAGGACAGCGAATCAATGGAGGAGGAGGCAGCAGTGGAAAAGCAGCAGGGGGAGTGGCAGACGGTGAGGAGAGCCAAAAGGAAGAAGGAGCGAAGAAGAAGCAAAGCCACTTCCCAGACAAGTGGCAAGAGGCGTCTCCCATCCGACATGGATGACAAAGGCAGCAGCTCTTCGGATGAAGAAGTGCCAGGGCGGCACCGACAGAAGAAGCGGCAAAGCTCCAGGGCATTGGAGGACGAGCCACCCGAGCTCCAGAACATTGGAGACAACAAGGAGACCAGCGCACCCCAACTTTGACTGCAACCTGAGGAGGCCAGTGCATCACAGCCCCAGGAACCTGGGAGAAGTGAGGCAATCATCGCACCCCAGCTCCGGGAAGCCGGGAACAGCAACGCCCCAGAGGGGGTGAGTTTTGGAGAAGCTTCTCCAGCAAAGGTCATCTCAAAATCCGCTCTCTACGCGAACCCCCAGATGCCACCTGAGCAGAACACTGCCAAGGAGAACTACCTCAGCCCATCCAAAGTGAAGCAATTTGAGCTCACTACGGGTATGAAGGAGCAGACTAAAGGTCTGGGACTCTCAGAGACAACGGGTTTGGTAGGAGAATAAATGCTTTAAAATGGGTTTAAAGATTGTATCCATAAATGTGCGTAGCATTAAATCTACTACGCGATGTGTTGCGACCTTGGACTACCTTGCCAAGGTCAAAGCTGACCTGTTGTTTCTGCAGGAATGTGCGATACCGCACCTTAGCTCCTACAGGCAATGGTCACGATGGTGGTCCCATGGGCCATCGATCTGGTCGGGCGGAAACGACTCTCGTTCCTCCGGCCTGGGTATTCTGCTGCGGGGAGGCAACTTCACCGTCTCCGAGGTTAAGGAGGTGGTGGGCGGGCGCCTCCTCGTAGCAGACGTAATGTACAAGAACGCTCAACTCCGGTTAATTAACGTGTATGGTCCGTCACAAGGGGCCGCACGGCTGGAGGTTTTTCAGCAGCTCCCACTGCTGCTGGCGACCTCCAGGCCGGTCATTCTGGGCGGTGACTTCAACTGCATCATCGATGCGGCTGGACGATCCAGTAGGGCCGACAGCAGATTAGACGCTACGTCCAGATCCCTGATGGAAACAGTTAAGGATGCCAAGCTGCACGACATCTTCAGCAACCCTGCAGACGGAGCGCAGCGTAGATACACCTGGTCGTGGCCAGATGGGTCCATTCGTTCCAGGATAGACTTCCTGTTTGTGTCCCGTGCATTCACAGTCAGATCCACCGACGTCAAGCCGGTGTTTTTCTCTGACCACTGCCTCCTACTGGCGGACTGCCACTTAGAGAAGGACCCGAGGGTGGGCAGGGGGGCATGGAAGCTAAATGTGTAACTGCTGACCCCAGAGAACATTGAGGAGCTCAAGAGGGATTACAAAGGTTGGAGAACCGTGAAACCCCTCTTTGAGTCCCTGGCACACTGGTGGGAAGCGATCAAGGGAAACATCAAGAGGTTTTTCATCCTCAAAGGCACCCAGAAAGCTAGAAAGGAACAGAGGGAAATGTCTCGACTCCAGAAAAACATGCAGAATCTGCTCCGGCTGCAGTCGATGGGGGTCGATGTCAAGGAGGAACTCCAAGAGGTGACGAGCCAGCAAGCCTCGCACTTTGCCTCGGAGGCCTCCAAGATCATCTTCCGTTCCAGAGTCCGCTCCGTGGAGCAGGATGAGACGTGCTCACGTTTCTTCTTCCAAAAGGTACACAGAGAGAGCTCTGTGATCAGCAGCCTGAAGGAAGAAGACGGCTCAGTAAAGTCATCACGGTCCGACATTTTGAGGATCAGCAAATCCTTTTATGCCGGATTGTATGACGTGAAGCAAACGGACAGCACGGCCTCCCAGTCCTTCCTGTCCTCTATCACGGAGGTCTTAGATGACAGTACGCGGGAGAGCCTGGACAAACCGCTAACTCCTGATGAACTGACTAAGGCCCTTGAGTCCTTCGAGAAGAGTAAAACTCCCGGAAGCGACGGCTTGCCGGCGGAGTTGTATTCGGCTCTGTGGGACTTGATCGGCCCAGACCTGCTAGGAGTGTACGAGAGTATGCTCCTGGCCGGCAGCATGTCAGAATCCATGAGGAAAGGCATCATCACCCTCATCTACAAGCACAAGGGGGGAAGGGAGGAAATTAGAAATTGGCGACCCATTTCACTGATGAATGTGGACTATAAGATTCTGTCCAAGGTCATCGCCAATTGGGTCAAATCCGTTCTGGAATTGGTGATTCACCCTGACCAGACCTGCACTGTGCCAGGCAGGAAGATCTCTGACAGCCTCGTATTGCCTATGTACAGGACAGGGGTGTGGATACCTGCCTCATCAGCTTGGATCAGGAGAAGGCCTTTGACAGAATATCGCACACCTACATGGTGAATGTGCTCTCCAAAATGGGGTTTGGGGAGGGAATTCGAAATTGGATCCAACTGCTCTACACTGACATCAGTATCGCAGTCTCAATCAATGGGTGGGAAACAGATAGCTTTCCGATTAAATCTGGAGTCAGGTAGGGCTGTCCTCTCTCGCCTGTTCTTTTCGTGTGTTGCACAGAACCCTTTGCCGAGTCCATCAGGAAGGATCCGGGCATAAGAGGAGTGACGATCCCAGGCAGTGGAGGCACTCAGGTAAAAGCCTCCCTGTACATGGATGATGTCGCCGTCTTCTGCTCGGACCTGCTGTCGGTGCGCAGACTGATCCACATCTGCGACCAGTTCGAACTGGCCTCGGGAGTCAAGGTAAATCGTGGGAAGAGCGGGGCCATGTTCTTTGGGAACTGGGCTGACCGATCCTTTGTCCCCTTCACTGTCAGGGCTGACGGCCTGAAGGTGCTGGGGATATGGTTCGGAGGGACCAGGGCATGCGTTAGAAACTGGAAGGAGCGAGTGTCTATGGTGAAAAGGAAACTGGGCATGTGGGAGCGACGCTCCCTTTCCATTGCGGGTAAGAACCTGGTCATCAGGTGTGAGGCACTCTCGCTGTTGCTGTATGTGGCGCAGGTCTGGCCCATTCCACACTTCTGCGTGGTGGCGATCACCCGAGCCATCTTTCGCTTTATCTGGAGGTCAAAAATGGATCGTGTCCGCAGGGACGCGATGTACAAGCCTCTAGATAAAGGGAGAAAAAACGTGCCCAACATCGCCCTCATACTGATGTCCACCTTTGTGTGTGGCTGTATCAAGCGGTGCGTAGACCCTCAGTACGCAAACACCAAGTGTCACTATGTGATGAGGTTCTACCTGTCCCCGGTGTTGCAAAGGATGGGTCTGGCCACGCTGCCGCAGAACGCTCCAAGTAGTTGGACCGTGCCGTACCACCTGTACCTCGTGGAAAAATTTATGCAGAAAAACACCTTTGACCACAAGTCCATCAGGCAGTGGTCAGCACGCAACGTCTTAGAAGCCCTGAGGGAAAAGGAGAGGGTGGATCCTGTGGGATGGTTCCCCGAGCAGACTGTCAAAGTCATTTGGCAGAATGCCTCATCGCCAGAACTTTCCAACAAGCACCAAGACGTGGCTTGGCTGGTGGTGAGAAAGGCCCTCCCCGTCAGATCCTTCCTACATGCCAGGAGTCTCACCCCCTCTGCACATTGCCCTCGAGGTGGCTGTGGTGGGGAGGAGATCGTTGTTCACCTCCTTGTGGATTGTGCCTTTGCAAAGAAGGTCTGGAGAGAGATGCAGTGGTTGCTGTCGAGGTTCATCCCGAGCAGTTCTGTGACACAGGACTCTGTGCTCTACGGGCTGTTCCCAGGGACACACACCGAGACAAACATCAACTGCAGCTGGAGGATCATCAACTCGGTGAAAGAGGCGCTTTGGTCTGCCCGAAACTTGTTGGTCTTCCAGCACAAAGAGTTGTCCCCGACCGAGTGTTGCGGACTGGCACAATCCAAAGTCCAGGACTACGTGCTGAGGGACGCACTAAAGCTTGGGGCAGCTGCCACAAAGGCGCAATGGGAAAGGGTCGCTGTCTAAGACCTTTCTGCCACAGCGCACCGAGGAGCTGGGAACTGTTTAAACCCCCATCGGGCTGTACAGCCCAAAATGAAAGGCTGTAAATGATTGTAATATTGTTTGTACTGATGCACCTGGTGATACATTTTGTAAAAGTTGAACCGGATTGTACCCTTGAAATGGTGTTTTTGGAATGGTTTGGAATGTGATTGAAGATATTTTATGAATAAAGTATATTTTTGCAAAAAAAAAGTGAAGTAGTCTGGGAAGAGCGTCCTCTGCAGTCACTGTCGCCGTGAAGTAGTCTGGGAAGAGCGTCCTCTGCAGTCCCCTTCACCGTGAAGCAGTCTGGGAAGGGCGCCCTATGCAGTCCCCGTCACCGTGAAGCAGTCTGGGAAGAGCGCCCTCTGCAGTCACTGTCGCTGAGTGAGAAAAACAAAGAGTGACATCACAGGAAAACCGTAAGTTCATTAATTGGTAAGTAACTGCTAGTTTGAACTACCAATTCTAAGTTGATTTCAGATTAAAGGTGACTACTGGGGCCCAGGATTGGAGTCCTAACACTTCAGCTTCAACTCAGCAGAGAAAGCTAGTTCCAGTTGATTTTAAAAAGTGTATTTTGAATCTTTATTTATTCTCAGATTAAAGGTAAATAGGGGAAATATTTTACAGATTGATAAACTAAAGACCAGTAGGAAATTTAAAAACAAATTGAAAAACTAATTAAATGAAATAGAGATGCAGGGCCAGGCGATGTGTTGTAGCTGCATGATGTGGGAGCTGGTGGACCCCATTGTGGTTCTTAGCGACCACATCTGCAGCAAATGTTGGTTGCTCGAGGAACTCGGGCTCAGAGTTGATGAGCTGGAGTCTGAGCTTTGGACACTGCGACACTTCAAGGAGGGGGAGAGTTACCTGGACGCTGTGTTTCAGGAGACAATCATACCCCTTAGATTAACTATCTTAAATGCAACCAGTGGCCAGCGACAGGAAGGTGTAACAATGAGTGAGGCAGGTAGAGGGATCCAGGATGTAGCACTGCAGGAGCCTCAGCCCTTGCCCTTATCCAACAGGTTGGAGATTCTTGCTCCCTGTATGGACAAGAGAGGGGACTGTAGGGAGGATGAGCAAACTGATCATTGCACCGTGGTACAGGGAGCCATTCAAGTGGGGGGAGAAAAGAGAAATGAAGTTGTAATCGGGGATAGTATAGTTAGGGGAATAGATATTGTTCTCTGTAGTCAGGATTAAGAGTCCTGAAGGCTGTGTTGCCTACCTGGTGCCAGGGTTAAGGATATCTCATCTGGGCTGCATTGGAGCTTGGAGTGGGAGGGGAAAGATCCAGTTGTCGTGGTCCACGTAGGTACGAACAATATAGGTAAAACGAGGAAAGAGGTTCTGCTGGGGGAATGCGAGCAGACCGGGGCTAAATTAAAAAGCAGAACCAAAAAGGTAATAATCTCTGGATTACTACCTGAGCCACAAACTAATTGGCACAGGGTCAATAAGATTAAAGAGGTAAGTGCGTGGCTTAAAGATTGGTGTGGGAGAAATGGGTTCGAATTCGTGGGACATTGGCACCAGTACTGGGGAAAGAGGGAGCTATTCCATTTGGACGGGCTCCACTTGAATCAGGCTGGGACCAGTGTCCTGGCGAATCACAAAACTAGGGTAGTAGATAGGGCTTTAAACTAAATAGTGGGAGAGGGTTCAATTGCATGGAAATATAAAAAATCAAAGTTTAAGGGGAGGGTAAGAGCGCAGGTTAGTGATGAGGCTGATTGTTACCAAAAAGTGAAAAGAAGGGACAGAGTGTGTGAATGCCATATTGCACCAAAGAATCATATAACAGTAGGGAAAATTAACAATAGGGCAAACTTAAAGGCTTCGTATCTGAATGCGTGTAGCATTTGGAATAAAACTAATGAGTTAACAGCACAAATAGAGATAAATAGGTATGATTTGGTGGCGATTACTGAGACGTGGTCACAGGGAGAACAGGTTTAGGAGTTGAATATCCAAGGGTACCCAATGTTTCGGAAGGATAGGCAGGAAGGAAAAGGAGGTGGTGTAGCTTTGTTAGTAAAGGAAGAGATCAGTGCTATAGTGAGGAATGATAAAGGCACTGGAGAGCAAGATGTAGAGTTAGTCTGGGCAGAAATAAGAAATAGCAGGGGAAAGAAGTCCCAGGTGGGAATAATCTATAGGTCCCCAAATAGTAGTTCAGCAGTAGGGCACAGTATAAACCAGGAAATACTGGGAGCATTTAAGAAAGGCACAGCAATAATCATGGGTGATTTTAATATGCATATAGACTGGACTAATCAAATTGGCAAGGGAGAGTTCATAGAGTGTATTAGAGATTGTTTCTTGGAGAAATATGTTGTGGAACCAACCAGGGAGCACGCTATTCTGGATTTGGTTTTGTGTAATGAGATGGGATTAATTAATGACCTCATAGTAAAGGATCCTCTAGGGAAGAGTAGCATGCTAGAATTTCAAGTTCTGTTTGAGAGCGAGAAACTTGAGTCCCATGCTAGTGTTGTGGAGTTAAACAAAGGTAACTACATAGGGATGAGGGCAGATTTGGCCCCAGTGGACTGGGCAGGAAGACTACAAGGTAGGACAGCTGATGAACAGTGGCAGATATTTAAGGAGATATTCAATTCTTCCCAAGTAAAATATATTCCAAAGAGGAAGAAAGATGGTAAGAGGGGGAAAAAGCATCTATGTCTAAGCAAGGAAGTTAAAGATAACATAAAGGCAAAAACTAAGGCATGCCAAATTGCAAAGGCCAGTGGCAGGCTGGAAGATTGGGAAACTTTTAAAGATCAACAAAGGGTTACTAAAAAAATAATAAAAAGAGCAAAGGTAAATTATGAAAGAAAACTAGTGCAAAATGTAAAAACTGATAGCAAAAGCTTCTACAAGTATATAAAAGGAAAGAGAGCAACTAAAGTGAATGTTGGTCCCATGGAAGATGAGACTGGGGAGTTAATAATAATGGGGAACACAGAAATGGCAGAGACGCTTAATCAATATTTTGCCTCAGTTTTCACGGTGGAGGACTCTAGTACCGTCCCAATAATAACAGGTAGAGCAGAGGGTACAGAGAAGGAGGAACTTAGGACAATCACCATCATTAGAGAAAAAGTACTGAGCAAATTATTGGGATTAAAAGGTGACAAGTCCCCAGGACCTGATGGCCTACATCCCAGGGTCTTAAAGGAAGTGGCAGGGGAGATAGTGGATGCATTGGCTATAATATTCCAAAATTCCCTGGATTCTGGAAAGGTCCAGTGGATTGGAAAAATGCTAATATAATGTCCTTATTCAAAAAGGTGGGGAGGCAGAAAGTAGGACACTATAGGCCAGTTAGTTTAACATCTGTCGTTGGAAAATTGTTGGAATCCATAATTAAGGAAGTTGTAATGGGGCATTTGGAAAGTCAAAATGCAATCCATCAGAGTCAGCATGGTTTTATGAAGAGTAAATCATGTTTGACTAATTTGCTAGAGTTATTTGAAGATGTGACAAGCAAGGTGGATAATGGGGATCCTGTAGATGTAGTATATCTGGACTTCCAGAAGGCCTTTGATAAGGTGCCACACAAAAGATTAATACACAAGATAAGATCACATGGAGTAAGGGGTAATATGTTAGCTTGGATAGAGGATTGGCTAACCAACAGAAAGCAGAGAGTCGGGATAAATGGGTCTTTTTCTGGATGGCAAGCTGTAACTAGTGGGGCGCCACAGAGTTTGGTCCTTGGGCCTCAGCTATTTACAATCTATATTAATGACTTGGATTCAGGGATAGAAGGTACTATAGCTAAATTTGCAGATGGCACCAAAATAGGTGGGAAATTAAGTTGCAATGAAGAAATAAGAAATTTACAAATGGATATGGACAGGTTAGGTGAATGAGCCAAAATTTGGCAGATGGAGTTTAATGTGGATAAGTGTGAGGTTATCCATTTTGGTCGGAAGAATAAAAAGGCGACTTATTATTTAAATGGAGAGAAACTTCAGAATGCTTCAGTGCAGAGGGATCTGGGTGTCCTCGTGCATGAATCGCTGAAAGCTAGTATGCAGGTACAGCAGGTAATAAGGAGGGCAAATGGAATTTTGGCATTTATTGCGAAAGGAATAGAATATAAAAATAAGGAAGTGTTGTTGCAACTGTACAAGGCATTGGTGAGACCGCACCTGGAGTACTGTGCACAGTTTTGGTCCCCTTACTTGGGGAAGGATGTAGTTGCATTGGAGGCAGTTCAGAGGAGGTTCACTAGATTGATTCCAGAGACGTGGGGCTTGTCTTACGAGGAGAGGTTGAGCAGTTTAGGCCTATACTCGCTAGAGTTTAGAAGGATGAGAGGAGATCTAATTGAGGTATATAAAATGCTAAAGGGGATAGACAAAGTAGACGTAGAGCAGATGTTTCCCCTTGTGGGCATTCTAGAACAAGAGGCCATTGTTTTAGGCTAAGGGGTGGTAGATTTAAATCAGAGATGAGGAGGAATTACTTTTCTCAAAGGGTCGCGAATCCATGGAATTCACTACCTCAGAGTGCAGTGGATGCCAGGACGTTGAATAAATTTAAGGAGGAGATAGACAGATTTTTAATTAGTAATGGGTTGAAAGGTTACGGGGAGAGCGCGGGAAATTGGAGTTGAGGCCGAAATGAGATCAGCCATGATCATATTGAATGGCGGGGCAGGCTCGAGGGGCTGAATTGCCTACTCCTAAGGCATTACATGGCAGACGGAATATAATGTGAAAAAATGTGAGGTTATCCACTTTGGTAGGTGGAACAGGTGTGCAGAGTATTTCTTAAATGTTGAGAGATTTGAAAGTGTCGATGTACAAAGGGACCCGGGTGTCCTCGTCAATAAGTCACTGAAAGCTAACATACAGGTGCAGCAAGTAATTAGGGCGACTAATGGTATGTTGGCATTTATTGAAAGAGGATTTGAGTACAGGAGTAGTGAAATCTTGCTTCAATTGTATAGAAACTTGTTTAGACTGCACCTGGAGTACTGTATGCAGTTTTGGTCCCCTTATCTTAGGAAGGAAATTATTGCCATAGAAGGAGTGCAACGAAGGTTCTCTGGACTTGTTCCAGGGATGGCGTGACTGTCTTATGGATAGACATTGGGGAAACTGAGCCTGTATTCTCTAGAGTTTCGAAGAATGAGAGGTGATCTCATTGAAACCTACAAAATACTTAAAGGAACAGACAGGATAGATGCAAGTAAGATGTTTCTCCTGGCTGGCGAGTCTAGAAATAGGGGACACAATTTCAAAATAAGGGGGAAGCCACTTAGGGACCAAGATGAGATTAATTTGTTTTACTCAGAGGGGTGTGAATCTTTGGAATTCTCTACCCCAGGGGGCTGTAGAAGCTCAGTCATTGAGGATGTTTAAAGCAGAAATTGACAGATTTCTAAATACCATTGACCTAAAGGGATATGGGGAAAAGGCATTGAAATGGATGATCAGCCATGATCGTATTAAATGGCAGAGTGGGCTTGATGGGCTGAATGGCCTACTCCTGCTCCTATGCTCCTATCTATCTAACACAACAGTGGCAACCGAATAGGATTAGTGGATATTTAGTACTGGCTAACACTGTTTACAGATACATCCAACTACACAAAAAGTTTTGAAAATACTTAGCAAGTGGATTTCTGCCAGGGTTCTCCCATTGGTTACTGTGACTTTGGCAGGAAAGGATTGAAATTCTGTCATCCACCCCTTATCCTCACCCCCTACCCCCACAATCGTCCACCCGTCCCGCTCCAACCTCCTGTTTCCTGAAAGTTTTGTGCAATTACAGTTGCCAATTGGGAAGACCACCACCCCCACCAATCCCTGAGGAAATTCACCCACAATTAAGGGCACAGCCAGTGGATTATCACTGGAAGAATGAATAATGAAGTGAGAATTCTTTTGTGCACAGGCTGCAATTATAATGTGGAATTTTTAAACTCCAGTTAAGGAAGGTATAGATGGTGAGCCATTTACCACACAGCTGGGTACAAGAGCCAGTCACTCTGGAAGTGGACTAGATCCTTGAGCCAAGGAGTTAATGTTATAAAGGGTGGAGAACCTGATTCCAGACTTATCGCAGCTGAGGCCAATTCTACGGGAGCATAATATATCAGAGATAGATAAAAACTTTCACCGGGATCCATCAGCCCTCTCTTACCTGGAATCCAAAGCAGATTGTTGGCACAACTGTGAACGTGGCTGTCCATGAAGGAACACTGAGGGAATGAAACAAAATGGTGCTTAACATAAGTGCCTGGCAGGGAGAACATGGGACATGCAATATACATCTGCTGCCTTTTTATGTTAGGCACAATAACTCAGAGCGTAAGCTGCAGTTTATCATAAAACTCACTATTAATGGACTCACTCCACAGTTAGGGTTATTGCAGAATCCTTTCTCTCTGCAGCTTTCTTGTTTTTCATTGGCATGGTTTGGTGTGGATTTTGGGTTTATCGGAGCTGAGGAACATTGATGCCAGGAGAAGTAGCATTGCCGACTAGGTTTCACCATTGGTTCATTGGGGAACGCTCTCTTCACTGAGGCAGGAGCTTGTGTTACTAAAACTTCTGTGGCTGACATCGCCATACAGGCCAACTTAGAAAATCAGCAAACATTGACTGACTTCTCAGGTTAGACCACATCATGAAGTCCACCCTGATTGCCACATGTAAAAACAGCTAGCCCAGGGTTTATGTATCTTAAGCTGTAGGGACACAAAATATCCCTTTCTTAATAAAGGAGGGAGATGAAAAGTCAAGCAGAGAAGTACAAAGCAGCTGGTGGGTTTCTAATGCTCCCTCAGTAAACAACATCATGTTTGCATTTTGAAATGTGATACACTGGTTCATTTTTCACATGTTTGCACTTCAATTAATCGAGGTTTAATCAAAGTGACTGTTGGATTTTCAGCAGAACAAAGACCGTTACTTCCCCAGAATGTTATCGATCCAAATTCCCCTCCTTTTCATAGAGATGCTCTCTTCTCATCCAATCCCTCTTGTACTCCACCATTCCCCCTTCTCATCCAATCCCTCTTCTACTCCACCATTCCCCCATTTAATCTTCCACTCCTCTGTCACTCTTATGGCAACATGGAGAACAAAAGCACAGACTCAACCTCAACTGGAGCATTGTGTCCAGTTCTGGGTACTGGACTATAGGAAGGACATGAAGGCATTAGAGAAGGTGCAGGTTCCAGGGATAAGGAGCTTCAGTCATATGGAGAGATTGGAGAAGCTGGGGTTGTTTTCCTTGTAGAAGAGAAGGTTGAGGGGAGATTTGATAGAGGTATTCTATTTATCCCTTCTCACTCCATCATTCCCCTTCTCACTCCATCATTCCTCCTCTCACTCCATCATTCCCTCTCTCACTCCATCATTTCCCTTTCACTCCATCATCCCCCCTCACTCCATCTTTCCCTCTCACTCCATCATTCTCTTCGCACTCCATCATTCCCCCTCTCATTCCATCATTCCTCTCTCACTCCATCATTCCCCCTCTCACTCCATCATTCCCCTCTCACTCCATCATTCCCCTTTCACTCCATCATTCCCTTCTCACTCCATCATTCCCCCCTCTCACTCCATCATTCCCCCCTCGCTCCATCATTCCCTCTCTCACTCCATCATTCCCCCTCTCACTCCATCATTCCCCTCTCACTCCATCATTCCCCTTTCACTCCATCATTCCCTTCTCACTCCATCATTCCCCTCTCACTCCATCATTCTCCCTCTCACTCCATCATTCCCTCTCTCACTCCATCATTCTCCCTCTCACTCCATCATTCCCCTTTCACTCCACCATTCCCTCTCTCACTCCATCATTCCCCCTCTCACTCCATGATTCCTCTCTCACTCCATCATTCCTCTCTCACTCCATCATTCCCCCTCTCACTCCATCATTCCCCTCTCACTCCATCATTCCCCTCTCACTCCATCATTCCCCCTCTCACTCCATCATTCCCCCCTCACTTCATCATTCCCCCTCTCACTCCATCATTCCCCCTCTCACGCCATCATTCCCCTCTCACTCCATCATTCCGTCTTTCACTGAATCATTCCTTTCACTCCATTATTCCCCTTTTTATTCCATTGCTCTTCTTTTCCAATTGCATTCTTCCTTTCACTCCATTTTCACATTTTCCCAACATAACTCCTCCTTTCAGACATCTTTCCACCTTTATCTCCACAATTCCTCCTTTCACTCCCCGATTCCCTAGGCTGTTGGAGAGAGGTCTTGTGTGCACTGAATGGAGCAATATACCAGCTCAAGTCTTGGGTGTAATAAGTGGGTCTGGAGGGAAGTTCAGTAGATTGATAAATAATTTGTTAGACAAAGGTTTTCAGGGTTATAGAAACAAGGCAGCTGGAACTTAGATATGGTTCAGCCATTAAATAATTGAACAGTGAAAGACGCTCAAGGGGCTGAATGGCCTACTTCTGATCCTTTGTACCTATGCTTTTGGTGGCTGATGTCTCACACACTGCATAACTCTGTGACAAACTACTACTTTAGAAAGACCTACGGGGACAAAACCAGTGAAAGTAAACCAAGAATTACCAAGGGAGAATTGCTAATGGTAAAGATAGCACACGTTCAAACGCTGTGTCAGAACCGACAGAAAACATTAAAGATAGTTTGTATTGGTACAGAATGTTTCAATGATGTCCTGGCTCTCTGGTGTGCTATTACACTGGAATTCTCTGTAGATTCAGCTACTGGAGTGAGCTCTCATCACAGAAATGACAGGATTATATTGTTATCCTTTATGCAATAGAGAAACCCTGAGCTTCCTTACTTCTTACCTGGAGCTGTGATGCTCTGGGATGGAAGTGGAATCCTTCATCAGGTAGAATTTCACAACGACCATAATTGTTAAATATGTGGCTGCTAAAGTCCCCAGGATACTGAGGGAAGGAAAAGAGAAGTGATGAAAACAGGGAAAATTACATTCAATCCTGAGAGACACACACACACACATACACAGACACATACATGCACATATACACACACATACACACACACACACATACATACACACACACACATATACATACACATAAACACATACACACACACACATATGCACACACACAAATGCATGCATGCACACACACACATACAAACACACACACATACATGCACAGGGGCACACGCAGGCACACAAAAGCAGACGGACACACAGACATACAGACAGACACACACACACTCACACACACAGACATAGATACACAGACAGACACATACCTTTATAAACACATACACAGATACACACTATTACACACTCACACACTCACATGCACACACACACACACTCAAAGACACACACCCACACTCACAATTGCACATTTACACTCACACACAGGCACACACACCCACATACAAACAAACACACAGACACACACACACAGACACACACACACACACACACATTCACATGCACTCACAAACACACACATACACCTACGCACACGAACATAAACACACACACTTGCGCGCACATACACACTTGCGCGCACACACACACACACTCGCTCATCTCGACTCACACAAGTTTATGTAAGTTTTTCTACATTCATCCCCATATGCCACTGATTGGCCCATTTATAACCTTTGCCATTGGCTATTTGAACATTTTTAGCGTACCCTACATTGACTTCTGAGCAAGCAGCTTGATGTGATCAGTATATTTTACAACATTAGGTTACCTTCTGGGCTTTAAACATTTCCATCCTTCCATTTCTTGGTGGCAATCCAAGGGTTTATTACTTACTGATTATACACCTTTACTGCTGCTTCATCAGTTTTCTATCGATCAGACTGGGGTTGCCTTGGTTACAGATTAAGGCTGATCTAAATGGTGCACTTTAGATGATTTAAAGTACTTGACAGGGTCGATAGAGAGATACTCTTTCCTGTGTTGGGGGGCGGGGGGGCGGGGGAGGTGTCAGCTGTGGCTCAGTCCATAGCACCCTCGCCTTTGAATCAGAGGGTTGTGGGTTCATGTCCCACTCCCGGAAACCAAGAACTGTGATTGTACTTGGAAGAGTTGCAATCTGTGACTGTTGATAACTCGAAAGAGTTTCCTGTGATGGGGGTGTGTCCACAACAAGGGACATGAACTTTAACTTCAAGCTAAACAGGTCCGGGTGATGTCAGGAAGCACATCTACACACAAAGGAGAGTTGAAATCTGGAGATCTGCCCCACTCACCCCCTCCCACAAAAATCTGTTGAGGTTGAGGGCTAATTGGAAATTTTTAAAATAAGATTAATAGATTTTTGTTAGGCAAGAGAATGAGAAGTTTTTGAACTAAGGCAGGAGGTTGAAGCTAAGATTTCTGCTCAAAACTTCCAATCAGATTCCGATCCCCTGTGCCTGACACTGATCAGACAGAAAGCTTCCCAGTTACCTGGATACGTTAAAAAGGCTCCGACTTCCCCTCCACAATACATAAGTAATTCCTCAGTTCAGGAATCCTCACAGGGAGCGACTTAGAGAATCAGCGGAGAAACAACACCTTTTTACAGAATGAGCCTCCGTAAGGTAAATATACATATCCAGTGTGAATGTGGGTGAAAGGCTGAATGAGTGAATGGGCAGGGTGGCAGGGCGGGTAGTTGTGTGAGAGTGGGTAAGTAGGTAGAGTGCATGAGGTCAGTGGGCAGCTGGGTAGGGTGGCAGCTGGGTAGGGAGACGGTGTGGCTGATGTGTGCAGAGATGCAGGTGGGCGAGGTGGTTGGGTGGAAGGTGGGTAGGCTGGAAAGTGCTTAGGGTGGCAGGGTGGCATTTGGGTAGGGTGGCAGCTGGATGAGGTGAGTGGGTGAGTGGGTGGGTGGGTGGGTCGGGGGTAGCTGGGTTGGGAGGACTTGCCAGGTTTGGAGCTAGTCAGGGTGGGTCGGGGATTCAGGGGGTCAGGGGTCAGGTTGGGTGGTGTGGGCTAGTCAGGTTGGGGTAGTTGGGGGGTTTGGAGGCAGGGTGTCAGGGGGGAGTTGGGGTGTCAGAGGGGTAGTTGGGGGGTTGGGAGGGGGGTGTCTTGGGGCACAGTGTGAGTGCTAGGGGGCCAGTTGTATAGTTACCTAGGAATTTGACTAGGAATTTTCTGTCTAACCTTTCCTGGGTAACTATCCAGGTAAGTAAGCCAGAACCGTCCAAAGTCTCTGACCGTAGCTCAGATTCGGACACTTTTCTGAAGGTCCCAGGGAGCAGGGGATTTGTCCATTAGAAGTCCAAACATGCCAGGCAATTCCCACTGAGTCAGCATTCTGGGACTTCCACAGCTTCCTGACGAGCGTCCAGTCTTCAATGGTCCAGAGACTGGAAGACCTGGGCCACAGATCAGGCCTGATCTAATTGTGGAGTGGAAAAACGGTTGAATGGCCTCCTCCTGATCCTTCCTATGTTCCTATGACAACAAATTGTATTAATCTGCCCCCCTGACAGTGTCAAAGAACAAGCGTTACAATATACTTCCCAGACAGACGTTGGGAAAAAATAAGTGAATGATAGTAAGGTTAATCCAAAGCTTCATTAAATAACTGAATTTCAAGAAGGCTTTTACTGCACAATATTCTTGAGTTGAACGTTCATTGCATCCGGTGAAACACCCTCAGAATTTTCCGAATTGGAATTATCAGGGTAACTTGCCTATAATTACCCCCACTGTCCTTCTGCTTTTGAATATAAGGACTGCATAAGTAACTTCTCAACTATCAGATACAAGTTTGAACTCCTGAAGATATTACTCAAGTACTAACCTATTTCATTACTCAATCGCTAATGGGCTTTAGGTTTTATCCCAACTGATCCAAGAAGTTTGGAAAGTGATAATTGTCGTTTTATAGGTCAGTGCACAGATTACTATTTGGCCTGAATATGTCAAACACTGTGTCCCCTGTCAACACAAGATGACTGTGCAAGGTGCCACTGATACCCGCCTGCACGTGCACACTTGTCCCTGCATGGGCAGAAAACCCAATGACATCACTGGTCGAAGACAATGCCAGCAAAACCCATCTTTAAAATGCATTTCTGTGGAGATTTTCAAACTAAACAATTTGAGTCCAAAAACTATAATTGTATTCAAGTCTCCAAGAAGCTGAATTTCTAGATATAAATTTGATATGGGCTGTGTTTGCTGCATGCACTGTTGTACAGGTTAAAGTAGCTCCTCCATTTCAGGGTTTCTTAGACTTTCTGTCAGTGCAAAGGATTTGGAAATAAGAGTTAATACTAATGATGGTTTTAAAGCAAAGTGCAATCTCACAGGTTTATAAGCCACTGTGGCAAAAGGTGCTTTATCTGTTCAATGGAAGCTGTTTTTCCCCAGGATCTAAAGAAGAAACAATTTGTCAGCAAGTGGGTAATTGGAAAATGTCTCATGCAGACAGGAAAATCCCAAACTGTCTGTGAATAAAGAGATAAAAGCAGACAAAGGGCCAGGTAAAGATTTGGAGTTACGCAAACTTTTCAACAGTGCTCTGTAACAGGTTTAGTGAGACTGAGAAACTCAGAAAAGCTGGAGGAACAGCTGGAAGCCATTTTGTTTCTGTCAATTAAGATAATCAATAATGTGGGGAAGTATGGCGTGTTCTTTATTTTGTGCCATCACAGGAAGGTAAGCTGCATCAAGCTGTGTGAATCAGATTACAACAGCACATTAGGATAAAAGCAAAATACTGCGGATGCTGGAAATCTGGAACAAAAACAAAAATTGCTGGAAACACTCAGCAGGTCTGACAGCATCTGCGGAGAGAAAGCCAGAGTTAACGTTTCAAGACCGGACTCGATACGGACTCGAAACGTTAATTCTGTCTTTCCCTCCATAGATGCTGTCAGACCTGCTGACCTTTTCCAGCAATTTTTGTTTTTGTTTCACAACTGCACACTGACTGGCTGGGAAATAAGCTGTTTAACAAGAGGTAGCAAGTCACAGGCTTGGGCTGACTTTAGAGAGAAATTCATGGCCTGAATTTTTCCCACGTCGGGTGGGCTTGGTGGGAGCGGGTGGGGGTGGTTGGGGAGCCGACTGCTGCCCTTGATCGGCTCTGCTCCACGATTTCACGCGGGTGGGCCAATTAAGGCTCTCCCTGCGTGGATCACGAGCGACAGCACTCAGTGCTACCTGTGCGGGTGGGTGGGAGTAGGGCGAGTGGGCCTCGAGCGCAGTTCGTGCAAGCGCGTGAAAGAACGCTTCAATCTCCCCGAGGCACGGAGCTGCTTCAGGGAGATTGGAGCGCTTTTTAAAAAAATTAATAATAAAATTTAATGAAACATGCCCCCTCATGTGACTGTGTGACAAGAGATGGGACATGTTTTTAAATTCAAAATAAAGTTTTTATTTAATGTTCATTTGCTTTAGGAATCCTCATTCCCACTCGTGGATGAGGTTTCCTAAAAAATGTAAAGACCGCTTGGCCTTTTCGCATGCCCTCCAACCGATAGGCTGGATGGGCAGCTTAAATTTCAAGTTAATTAGCTCGTTAATAGTCTTAATAGACCTTTCAATTATCGGCCAGCATTTATTGCCCACCCCTAATTGCCCATGAGAAGGTGGTGGTGAGCTGCCTTCTTGAATTGCTGCAGTCCAAGTGGTGTAGGTACACACACAGTGCTGTTAGGGAGGGAGTTCCAGGATTTTGACCCAGCGACAGTGATGGAACGGCGATATATTTCCAAGTCAGGATGGTGAGTGACTTGGAGGGGTCTTCCAGGTAGGATGTAAGAAGCATCTTAAAGTGGGGAGGGAGATAGAGAGGTGGAGAAGTTTAGCGAGAGAATTCCAGAGTGAGGGTTTTGGCAGCTGCCAATGGTGTAGTGATTAAAATTGAGGTTGCTCAAAAATCCAGAATTGGAAGTCTGCAGATATGGAATCATAGAATCATTAAAGGCCTCAACACAGGAGGCCATTTGGCCCATTGTCTCTGTGCCTGCTCACTGCAAAAATAACTTGGTAGTCCTATCCTGGGGATTTGGAGGGCTGGCCAACATACAGAGATAGGGAGGGACAAGGGTGTGGAGGGGTTTGGAAAAAAGGATGAAGATTTTAGAATGGAGATACTACTTTAACCAGAAGCTGGAGGGTGGTGATAGGTGGACAGGATTTGTTATGGGTTAAGAAACAGCCAGCAGAGTTTTAGATGACCTCAGGTTAATCGGGGGTAAAATGCGAAAGGCCAGCCAGAAGAGCAGAGGAATAGTAAGTCTAGAAGTAACAAAGGCATGGATGAGCGATTCAGCAGCTGCTGAGCTGAGAGAGGGGTGGAGTTGGGTGGTGTTAAGGAATTGGAAATGAGTGCAGTGGTGTTGGTGATGCACAAATATGAGGTAGAAAGCTCATCTCAATATGATGTTATGGTTACCAGCAGTCTGATTAAGCCTTAGATTGTTGCCAGGGAGAGGGATGGAGTTGGTGCCTAGAGAATGGAATTTGTAGTGGGGATCAAAGGCAATGGCTTTAGTTTTTCCAATATTGATGGAGATTTCTGCTCATCCAGTACTGGATGTTAGATAAGCAGTCAGATCATTTAGCAATAGCAGAGGAGTTGAGGGAGGTGGGGGTGACGTAGAGCTGGGTGTCATCAGTGTACATGTGAAAATTCATGCTGTGTTTATGGGTGGTGTCACTGAGCGGAAACATGTCGATGAGATATGGGACGATGAGGAGGGAAAGTTTACCTTTGTCCCAGACACATCAGGTGTCATTTGTGACTTTGATAAGAGCCGTTTTGGTGTTGCTACAGGGACTAAACCTGATTGGAGGGATTAAAACATGGAGTTCCGGGAAAGATGGGAACTGACTTGGGAGGAGACAATATTCGAAAGGACCTTTGAGAGGGAAGTGAGGATGGGGATTGGGTGTTATTTTCCAAGGAAAGAAGGGCCAAGGATTCATTTTGTTTTGAGGACGGTGATGAAGACCATTTGAAGGGGAGGGGTTACAGTCCCTGGATCTTTAACAACATCAGCAAACATGGGGCCCAGGAAAGGAAGTTTGGACCCAAGGGAATGATATTTGAACCTGCCTGGGCTATGTTATTTTAGAATCAGATATCAGGAGGCAGGAGGCAACCCCTTACGAAACACACAATACTGAGATGACTTATAGAGTGAGTGATACCCGAGGAGGGCAGGCAGAGCAGAACTCACAGTGATAGCAGACACGAGAATGTCTCACCCCAATGTGTTAACCATTCATCCACTCAAAGACTCAAAGACTCATAAACTCAAGACAGTAATTTCATAGCTTTACCATCTGGAGTTTGTTTAGTACACAAACAATAACCATTCATCTGTCCTATGTTTCCAGGCAGAGGCAGCACCTCTATCCTCAGGAACTGACCCGCTCTCCTTCAAAACTGCTCTACATCAGCTTCAATGGTGCAAACCAAAGTAAAGAGCTTATTTCACACTTTACCCATTTCCTTTTACCACACACCATCCTTGTTCACTTAGGCACTGATCTCATATTCAACAGCTCATTCCTTTGCCCAGCATATGAAGATATCGGCTCCAAACTACTTGAAGTTTCTGCTGGTTTTCTGACTAGCTCTGGGAAGAGACTGCTGGAATGCCCAACCTGCTGCTTCCTGATCGCTTCCCTTGGAGAGGGCGGAATCACTTTGATTCTTTATAAGGCTAAAAACAACCAGAGGCCCGGGGTGGAGCCACAGGGGAGTCCCTGCTCCAGGATCTCTACTCCACACCTGTTAACCGAAGCCAGGAGGAGGCCCGCACTCACAGACGATGAGGCATCTGGCCTCCAGCAGGTTAAGATCTACTAGTAGGATCCACATCAGGCAAATTGCCTGGAACCCCCACCACTACCCCCAGCCCAGCCCCAGGACCTCTGTTTTTGTAAATTGCTCAGAAGGCTGAAGGGACCTTGACTAAGATCAGGGAGGGACCAAGGTGTCCCACCCCTGCCCGAGAGAGAACAATGGCAGAGAGTTCTGCACAGTATGAGCTGGGTGATACATGCGCCAGCCTGCCTGCCCGCCTGCAAATTTAAGGGCACTCACTGATCCCACTGGCATGGGCGGGTGATGGAGAACAGCAATGGGCACGCCTCTGGGTCACAAGCATGGTGACCTCTGCCTGAAGAATCTTCAGAGTGTTCCCTATTCCCTCTTAGCCTGTCCACGGTTTGTTCTCTCACCTCAGATTGACGTATTTCTCAGCTCCAGTGGAAATGAAACTACAAGACAATGAAGGCACCGCATCATTGCTGCACTATTGGGTTACTGTACCTGATGTACTTCTGAAAGCCAATCTCCTCAGGGACCGATAGTGGCAGGATGACCAAGAGGCAGACAGCAGATAGCCCCAGTTGGTGGTCCGTGTACCATGGCCGTGGGGATTGTACACCCTCTGACGTGGTTTCATTGTTAGCCATTGAGTCACACACTGAAACAGAACGCATGGTGTCAGCTGAGGGAGCCTCCCTCACCGTATCAAAGCACAGTGTGCACTGGGGAGCTCAAAGGACATCCCTGTGGGTGGGAGAGGTAACAGGGACTTCCTCAGAGGAAGAGGCTGATGAGAAGAAAATCCAGCTCTTGCCCATCTCAGAGTATCATTGGCAGCAATGAGCCAGAGGTCAGTCACTAACCCATGGGATAAACTTAGATGGTCAAAGCTGGGCTTTAAGATTTACATTCAGGACAGGTCGCAGAAACATGGCTTGTATTCCCTATGAGTTGAGAATGTTTAGGGATAACCTGAGGTGTTTCAAATGTCTAAAGGATTTAATGGGATAGATGCAGAGAGATCAGGCTAGATTTTCAGCTCTCGTTGGGGCCTGGGTAAGAGATGGCTGGGGCCAAAAATTAGCCGCCTGCCAGTGCACTGGTTTCTGCGCTCCTTCTTGCCTTTGGGCCCTCCACAGTGTTCACCTGGCTGCTGAACTTCTTTTTTAAATTAAAGGTTTGAAGAATTTGGAGAGAGGGCGTCTCCATTTTGAAGTGCCCTCTCTCTCACTTACCTGGTATGGCAGCCTGCTGTTCCTTCCCTGCTGGGCAGCCTCTGATTGGCCTTCCGAGCTTTGTGAGCCAGTCCACTGCCCTTAATTGGACAGGGAAACTTTCTCCAAGCCAATTAAGGGGGGAATCCTGTGAAAACCCAAATGAGTAACTGTTTACCCCAAGGGCTGGGTGTGCTTGGGCCTTTGACTCCTGTTTCCTGGTCCCCAGAGGGAAAATCTAAGCCCTTTGTTTTTTCTGGTGGGTGACACCTGAATAAGGGGACAGAGTTTTACAATTAGAACTAGGTCATTCAGAAGGGAAATAAGGAAGCACTTTTTCACATAAGGGGTGGGAATTTGGAACTGCCCCTCCAGAAGGCTGTGGTTGCTGGGTAACATTTGGAGAAGTCAAGGCTCAGGTTGATAGAATTTTGTAGATTTTGATCGTGTCAATAGATATGGAGCAAAGGCAATCAGCCATGCTTTAAATGAATGACAGAACAGGCCCGGGGGACTGAATGGCCTCCTCTTATGTTTCCTATGCCTGAGATGGACATTTTACAATGTACCAACAGGGGGGAGAATGGATGGTTGCGAGGTCAAAGGTGAAACTATTGTGTTCACAGCCTCTGAGGAGTTCAGCAATTAGGAGACAATCAAAAACTAGTGCCAGCTCCTGACTCCCACTTACATTTGCTGAGCTGATCTTCGACAACAACAAGAAACGCGATTGAGATCATGAAGACATTAAAGACAAAGCAGATTTCGCAGAGTTTCCCAATGGCGGGTCCACAGATCTCTTTCACCACTCCCTGGTAGGTAGACTGGTTGCTGACTGAAGAGCAGTAACCGAGGATCACCAGGCCACTGATGAGGAAGATGAGAGAAACCTGAAAGACACAGGCCAGGAGTTGTTAACTCGCCAATAAAATCTGATACAGAATCATAAGGGCTTGTGACCCACCGAGAAATCGTCACTGCAAAAAATAAGGCCAAATGGCATTTTATTCAGTCAGAGCTTCCTGAAGAATGAGGGATGTTAGTGCTGAGGATTAAAGCTCTCCTGCTTCAGACGTCCAGTGCTATGCTTTCCCATTTCCTACACCAACCATCTTGTGTCATCTCTGACTGAAATTGTCAAACTGTAGATGTAGATGTGTTAGTTCATGGACGCCTACTTCCTCACCTTGCCCCTCACATACAAGATATGTATAACCAATTGCCTCTGTCTACTGGACAGGGGTGTCTATGGTCCATTGTGCACTTTGGCTAATTACCTGGATAGGTAACATTGAAGGATCTAGTGAAAACCTGGTTTGATGGGATTGGAGAGATATGTTGAAAAGGTAGTTAGTGGGATTAAAGGAATTGATAAGAAAGTGGCTAGGGAGGGTTGAGGGATATATAGAGGCAATGTGAGCGATGGAGCTGAATGATATGGTAAACTGGCAAGTGGAGTGGCTTGAGGCAAATGGTGAGAAGTTCGGCAAATGAGTTTGAGAGAAATTTTGAATGATGGAATGTGGGGTTGACGGGAATGGGAAGAGGAAGGATAGGTGAGGTTAAAGGTTATGTGGAGAGGAGTCATGCTGCAGGAGTTGAGTGATACAGTCTGATAGCTGTTAGTAACAAGGAGAACGTGGTGACATTGAGAATATAAAATGAAACAAACACTGTGGCAAGGCAGGTCATCTGGTTTCAGCTCAGCATCCAACTGTTTCTCTTCTCATTTGCTGTGCTTTTCCTCACCATATCTCCCCCCAAGGCACCTTGTTCAAATTCTACCGCTTCCTGACCCTGGAGGACACCTTTCATCAACCTGATTCTGGTGTCACCCAATATCCACATGTGGACCGTTCAACAGGAGGCCTAGGGCATGATTTTGCCCTCGTTGAGTTGGCGCGGCGGGCGGGCCCGGGAGCAGCCGTGAAACCAACCGCTACCCACAATCGTGTCCCGACCGCGATTTCACATTGGCGGGTCAATTAAAGCCTGGCTCCTCACTGGTCGGGAAGGGCCAAGCGCGGGCGGGGGCCTGTTTGCTGCCGGGTCCAATGGCAAAACGACGGCCGGTATGAAGAAGGCCCAGGCAGCCCCAGAAAGGCTGCCAGGGAAGGACGTCTGGCTGCTGTTCTGAAGATGCCCTGCAGTGTGTCAGCAATTTCAAGTTGGGAAGGCAGGTTGAGTGGGCACTTGGCCCCCCGCTTTTCAGATGAGTGCCTCGCGGTCCTCCTGGAGGAGGGGGCTGCCAGGAGGGACACCCTTGTCCCCAGAGATGGGAGGAGGAGGCCACCGCACCTCACCAAGAGGGCATGGGAGAAGGTGGCAGCCTGGGTGAGCAGCCATGATGTGGTGCGGTGCACATGGGTGCAGTGCTGGAAGCGCTTCAATGACCGGCTGCACTCAGGAAGGGTGAGTACCGTGTTGGCATGGGTCAGTGTGCAGAAGTGTTAAGGTGTGGCCATACACAGGTGTGGGCTTCAGGGGTGCTAGAGTCTGAGTGCCAACTGTCAATCACGCCAGAGCTGGACAAGTGGGTGAGCCCTGGCTGCTTGGACTGTATGCCTTGTGGCTTGAGGGCCATCAGATGTACCCTGCGAGGTGTTCTCAGCTGGGGTTGGCCAGGCTGCAATGGCGGTGCAGGTAGACAGTGGACTAATCAATGCTGCTCTGTCCTTTCAGGAGAAGACAGCCATAACCAGGCAGAGAGGGCACATATAGGCGGATGCTCTGCCCAGCCTCCTGCTGCTCAGCAGATCCGAGCAAGATGACCTGGAGCTGGAGAGCCAGCACGCTCCCCGTGCAACCGGTGTGGAGGGACAGGGGTGCCAGACAAAGGTAAGAGTGCAGTGCACAGAGGTGAGAGTTTTGGATTGTGCAGTTTCTTCATTGATGGGAGCCTTGAACCTGGAGTCCCCATTGATCATTGAAAGACGATGGCACCATGATACAGATCTCCATTGTCTCACCAGGGTACCTGGCATGCACAGTGACAGTGTGATGACTTTAACTAATGACATGTCCTTGTTCTCCCTTTTAGGTTCGCTTGCAGGTGACCCACCTGCAGACCCCGAAGGTCCATCCCTGATACCAGAGGACCACCGGGCAACACTGTCATCTGCATCACACCTGCTTTCTGAACCAGGCACCAGTGCAGATACTAACACTTCGGTGGGCATTAATTCGGCGGCTTGTATCTCAGTGCACGTTAGTGAGGGCACTTCGCACTCGCATGAGGTGCAGGCAGAAGCAGAGAGCGCCCAGGGTGCCGGCAGTCGGAGGACCAGGATGATGCTCAGTCACAGGTTGATGATGAGCCTCTGGAGTTGTCCATTAGACAGCAGATGCTGGATATCCAGCGAGATGTGCAGGAGGATCTGCATAGATCCATGAGAGTCTGTGTGCCATGGTCTCCGTGTTGGAGGAGTCCATGAGGAGTGTGAGCACTGTGTTGACCCTCATGAGCGAGCACACTGCCTCCTCCATTGAGAGAATGGTGACTCTCAAAGAGAGGCAGCTCCAGGGACAGAATCAGGGGTTCTTGGGGTTGCATTTGGACCTGCAAGCCCTCACACAGGCACTGACCTCAGGTGGTCAGTGCCAGTGTGGGAGGTGGATGAGGCAGCCAGTACCCCAGCTGGTTTCCCGTACATCAACGGTGAGCAGAGAGGTCCAGAGCAACCTCACATTGGCACACGAGCTGCCTGTCATCTCTGCGGGCTCCTCTCAGGGCGCACTGGATGATGGCAGCAGCTCCTCCGGCCCTCTGCCAGTGACCGTGGCATCTGGTGAGGCTGCAGCGACTGGGGAGATGCCAGCCGTGGCATTGGCTGGTCCCTCCCAGGTGGAGCCAGCACAGATTCCACTGACCAAAGGACAACCGCCAAGGTCACCAAGGCCAACAAGACAGCAGGGTCAACAGGCTGCCTCCAATACCTGTGCCAGCGAGGGGGAGCACCTAGACATAGCACCCGTAAACATAAGTTAAAGGCACCATGAGCACAAGAGGGACTGGTCAGGGGTGATTTTATGTTCATTCATGTTTACTTTATCCATACTGGTCTGGGAATGAAGACCAGAGAAGTTTATGTAAATAGTTTGGAATTGTCAAAATGAGATCAATGTTGTTTTTGTCGTCAGGCCTGAGTATGCTTCACCTTTTTATTTTATTAGTGCAGGGTACGCCAGTGTGTAATGCTGGACCTAAGTGGCTCTGAAGTTCGGACTTCATTGTACGTACTGAGTGTTCCTTGTGTTCAAATGAAAGAGTCCTTTCAGACATCCGGGATGGAGACGGCAGCCCTCGCATGTGGTTGAAGCTGACCTTTGGTAGGCTACCTGAAGGAGCATTGGATCAAGGCGACCCTGGTGTCCCTGCCTCCCTGGGGGTTACTGAGGTCTGCCTCCATGCCCTCAGCATTCTCCTCACCGTGCTCCTCTTGCTCACCACTGGACTCATCATCTGTGGCTTGTGCAGCTGTGTGAAGATTCTCTTCCTCCAGTGGGTCCCCCCTTGCCAGTGCCAGATTGTGGAGAGCGCAGCCTGCAACCACTATCAGTGACACCCACTCTGGGGGATATTGCAGTGTGACCCCCTAACGGTCCAGGCATTGGAAGCACATCTTGAGAAGACCTATGGTCCTCTCTACCACCGCCCTTGTGGAGGCATGACTCATATTGTACCGCTGCTCTGCCTCTGTTCTTGGGTGGTGGAGAGGCACCATGAGCCACCTCTTCCATGGATAGCCCTTGTCACCCAGCAGCCATCCATCCAGTCGGGCTGGAGCAGTGAAGAGCCTCAGCACCTGGGAGTGTCTGAGGATGCACGCGTCATGGGAGCTGCCAGGGTACCTTGCACAAACTTGCAGAATCTGCATCCTGTGGTCACACACTATCTGCATGTTCATGGAGTGGAATCCTTTCCTGTTGACGAAGGCATCCGGCTGACCCGCTGGCACCTTGATGGCCACATGTGTGCAGTCGATGGCACCCTGGACGTGGGTGAACCCAGCAAGCACTGCAAAGCCCCTGTTTCACTCAGCCTGGCTGACCTCGTCCATGCGGTCTAGACTAAAGGTCAGTACCTGCCTGAACAGAGCTTCTGTCACCGGCTCGACGCAACTGTGGACAGCTGATTGGGAGAGTCCACACAGATCCCCCACTGAGCCCTGGAAAGAGCCAGTGGCATAGAAGCTGAGGTCCACAGTGACCTTCAGAGCCACTGGCATGGCGTGTCTACCCACACATTCGGAGCTGATTTCAGGCCCAATCATCTGACAAACGGAGGTCATGGTCTCCCATGAGAGGCAGAGCCTCCTTCCAGTATTGCACCTTAGACGAGGGCAAAATCCTGGTAGTATGTGTGTGTCTGTGCTGTGTGCACAGAACTGACAGAATTTACAAATAGTGTGGTGACAGGAATTTGGAGAGAGTGGGGATTCAGTACAGAGGTGAAAGGCAGTGTTAAGCAATTTAAACCAAGGATCAACATTAAAAATAAAAAAATTCAGAGTAACTAATTGGCTCGAAAGCAAAGCGATAAGGTAACTGAGACCAGTTGCCTGCAATTGTACTTTCATGTATCCTGGACAACCAGATGTGCAGCAAGTGCCTCCAGCTGTTTGAACTTGTGATCAGCATTTCGGAGCCTGGTGAGCAGCTGGAGTCACTGCCGGCCACTGCGAGGCTGAGAAGGTCCTCGATGGCATCTTTCTCGAGATGCATGCTCACCCTGCGCGACTTCAGCTACCCTAATATAGTCTTGGGTAGTAACAGGGCAAAGGGCAAAGGGAGAGATTCCTGAAATTTGTTTTTATTCATTTTAAAGGAAGTGGGGGTCGCTGGCTGGGTCAGCATTTATTGCCCATCCCTAATTGCCCTTAAGAAGGTGGTGAAGAGATGCCTTCTTGAACTGCTGCAGTCCATGTGGTGTAGGTATACCCACAGTGCTGTTAGGGAGGGAGTTACAGGATTTTGACCCAGTGACAGTGAAGGAATGGCGATATATTTCCAAATCAGGATGGTGAATGGCTTGGAGGGGAACATCCAACTGGTGGTGTTCCCATCTATCTGCTGCCCTTGTCCTTCTAGATGGTAGCGGTCATGGGTTTGGAAGGTACTGCCCAAATTTTTAATTCCTCTCTGGCCACGGGGGAGGTGCCAGAGGACTGGAGAACAGCTAATGTGGTTCCGATGTTTAAGAAGGGTTGTAGAGATAAGCCAGGGAACTACAGGCCAGTGAGTCTCACGTCAGTGGTAGGGAAACTATTGGAGAAAGTTCTGAAGGAGAGTATCTATCTCCACTTGGAGAGGAAAGGTTTGATCAGGGATAGTCAGCATGGCTTTGTCAGAGGGAGGTCATGCCTAACAAATTTGATTGAATTTTTTGAGGAGATGACCAGGTGTGTAGATGAGGGTAGTGCAATTGATGTAGTTTATATGGATTTCAGCAAAGCCTTTGACAAGGTCCCACATGGGAGACTTATAAAGAAGGCAAATGCACATGGGGTACAGGGTAATTTGATAAGGAGGATTCAAAGTTGGCTTTGTTGCAGGAGGCAGAGGGTGATGACAGAAGGATGCTTTAGTGACTGGAAGCCAGTGTCCTTGGCGTGTGTGTCCATAGATCTCTGAAGGCAGAGGTGCATGTTAGTGGGGTGGTGAAAAAGGCAAATGGGACACTTGCCTTTATCAATCGAGGGATAGATTACTAAAGTAGGGAGGTCATGTTGGATTTGTATGGAACCTTGGTGAGGCCACAGCTGGAGCACTGTGTGCAGTTCTGGTCGCCACATTATAGGAAGGATGTGATTGCACTGGAGGGGGTGCAGAGGAGATTCACCAAGATATTGCCTGGGATGAAACATTTAAGTTATGAAGCGAGGTTGGGTAGACTTGGGTTGTTTTCGTTGGAGCAGAGAAGACTGAGGGGCGACCTGATCGAGGTGTACAAGATTATGAGGGGCATGGACAGGGTGGATAGGGAGCAGCTGTTCCCCTTAGTTGAAGGGTCAGTCACAAGGGGGCATAAGTTCAAGGCGAGGGTCAGGAGGTTTAGGGGGGATGTGAGGGAAAACTTTTTTACCCAGAGGATGGTGATGGTCTGGAATGCACTGCCTGGGAGGGTGGTGGAGGCGGGTTGCCTTACATCCTTTTAAAAAGTACCTGGATGAGCACTTGGCATGACATAACTTTCAAGGCTATGGGCCAAGTGCTGGTAAATGGGATTAGGTAGGTAGGTCAGGTGTCTCTTACGTGTCGGTGCGAACTCGATGGGCCGAAGGGCCTCTTCTGCACTGTGATTCTGAGATTCTGTGATTCTGTGAAGGAGCCTTGGTGAATTCCTGCAGTGCATCTTGTAGATGGTACACACTGCTGATACTGTGCGTCAGTGGTGGAGGGAGTGAATGTTTGTGGAAGGGCTGTCAATCAAGTGGGCTGCTTTGCCCTGGACAGTGCCCAGCTTCTTGAATGTTATTGGAGCTGCACTCATCCAGGCAGGTGGGGAGTATTCCATCACACTCCTGACTTGTGCTTTGTAGATGGTGGACAGGCTTTGGGGAGTCAGGAGGTGAGTTACTCACCACAGGATTCCCAGCCTCTGACCTGCTTTTGTAGCCACAGTATTTATATGGCTAGTCCAGTTCAGTTTCTGGTCAATGGTAACCCCCAGGGATGTTGATTGTGGGGGATTCAGCGATGGGAATGCCATTGAATTCAAAGGGGCGATGGTTAGGTTCTCTCTTGGTGGAGATGGTCATTGCCTGGCCCTTGTGTGGTGCGAATGTTACTTGCCACTTGTCAGCCTGAGCCTGGATATTGTCCAGTTCTTGCTGCATTTGGACATGGACTGCTTCAGTATCTGAGGAGTCACGAATGGTGCTGAACATTGTGCAGACATCAGCGAAATTTGAACAAGAGAGCTTTCTGAATCAGTCTGTTTCCAGTCCAACAAGTCAAGGAGCAAAAATAAAAGCAGAAAAAGCTGGAAATGATCAGCAGGTCTGGCAGCCTCGGTGGAGTGAGAAACACAGTTAGTGTTTCTCGTTGTAGGAGTATGTATATAGTTAAGATAAAGATTTGGAATTCCAGAAGTTCCTGTCAGTGATTCCCTGCTCATCCATAGGGTGTGCTGTTGGAAACTCTTTCGAGTTACCAACAGTCACAGATTGCAACTTCTTTCGAGTACAATCACAGTTCTTGGTTTTCCAGGAGTGGGACGTGAACCCACAACCCTCTGATTCAAAGGCGAGGGTGCTATGGACTGAGCCATTTGGGGAGAGATGTAGAGTGAAGGGTTAACATCAGGAACACCTGAAACTAATGTAACCACTGATGTAACTATGATGCATTATCACATCACTAAGAGACTGGGATCTGGTGGGAAGTAGTAGAACCTTGTCTTGAGTACTGAGATGTGTATCGATCTGTAAGTAAACAAGAATGGTTGCTAAAAGGCTGTGTTTGCTGCCAATACTGTGCATTTGCAGTTTTAGAGTTTCTCCACCATGTTTACTGATTTGCAAACTCTCAAAACATTCCTATCTGAAACCTGCAGAGATTGCAACAGGCAAGGGAGGGTTAGATATGGGACTTATTAATCACTTACTGCCACTGCCCCAGAGTGTGAGATTAATACTGTGTTTGTCTCTAATATTAGTAAAACCAGGCTTTACAAGGTTTTCTGAAACTGATACTATGTCTGTCTGTGTTTCACGGCCCGAACACACCCTGTCGCTCACTCCGCCCCCATCTCTTTTTCTCTCCCTTGTACTGTAAACAAAGTGGGATGCTGTTACTGAAGGCCAGAGCAATATCTGTTTTCATATTAATGTTTTCATGTTAATTATACATATTTCCATTTAAAGGCTCTCTGGCAGACTGGGTGCAGCAGAGTGACGTCTGTGCGGACCAGTGCACATGCATAGACGGCTATATTGTGTAGGCACAGTGTTTTACAAATACCAGCCTATGGTAGCATCCTTAGGGTAACAGGCAAACCTAAAGAAACCCCACCTAGACTCTGACCTCAAGACAAAACACAAGTTGATGACTTTTTATCCAAAGGCCATTGACCTGAAACGTTAATTCCTGTTTCTCTGTTTCTCTTCACTAATGCTGCCCAGCCTGCTGAGTGTTTCCAGCATATTTGCCTGTATTTCCAGATTTCCAGTATCTGCTGCATTTTGCTTTTGTAGGGCAGGAAGCAGAGGGAGATCAGGTTCTGGGGAATGGACCAGGGCAAGTAGAGAACGTTTCAGTGGGAGGCCATTTTGTGAACAGTGTTCATAATTTCTTGACTTTGTACTTTCATGTCATAGAGAGAGAGAACAAATGGTTCTAGCTTGAGGGACACCACTCCACATCAAGTATGGCTGAGCAGTAACCTGAGCAGTAAAGCACCAAAGTCCTGCTCTATCGCCTGCCATGTGCTTGTACTCTTGCACCTTCACCACTGTCAGAGTTTGCCCCTGTCAGCTGGAGATTTCAGGCACTTGAGGGGTAGGTGGCCCCATCACCAGCCAGATATTCTCAGGCACTGGACAGAGGGAGAAATGACAGTGACACAGAGTTTCAGTGAACAGAGAGCGATGCCAATGGCCCCTTGTGGGCACGTGGCTAATCCATGGATGGGGAATGATATCATCCGGTTTAGAATCATTATAGAAAAGGATAACCAGACTATGATCAAATGTAAAAACACTTAACTGCAGGAGGGCTAACTTCAATGAGCTGAAAAAGAATATAGCATGAATGGATTGGAATCAAAAATCAATAGGCTGAACAGTCATTGAACAATGGGAGGCCGTTAAAGAGGGAGGGATGGAATCTAATGCAACTTCCAGAAGCAGGGAATGGGGGGGCTGGAACATAAAATTGTATGGGATGTGAAATGTCATCTTCCCGATGATGGGATTAAAGTTGGGAATTAAATTGGTGGTGGATTAAAGGTGGATTGAGGTTCCTGACGGTAAGCAGTGGGAACCGATTTTAATGAATTAGAATGCCATGCATCCCCAGTAAACTACATAATAGCCAGGTTAAATTGTATTATTAAACAATTGTGATTAAGTTGGTAGCAAGCGAGAAACAGGTGCCTTCAGATTTATGACTGGTTAAAGGCAGCTTGCAGCAGGTAACGTGGTCTTCCTGGTGGATTTGAAATGAGTACGAGCTGCTTTTCTTGTGTGGGGGAATTGGTGGTCCAGGGGAGAGGAGGCTGAGCTGCTGCACTGAGCTGGGGTGGCAGCTATCAAAGCAGGTCAAGGCCTGGCTATTCGAGGGACAGAGCGTGGTGGCTGCCCAGGGAGATCGGGCCCGGCTGTCCGAGAGAGGGGCGTTGAGTTGTGTCAGCCCCAATAAACGTTGTGGGGGAAAGATTGGGAGAAACTGGTGAACAGAGGAAAAGTCAATCTCTACTGAGGGCAGATGGAGCACGATGGAGGGGAGTTGAAGGGTGAGCCTGGGAGAGTCGAGAGTAACCGAGGGCAGGTCAAAGGCAAAAGAGGAGGGGTCAGGGAAGACAGTTGTCAAGATCAGGGTGCCAGGATGGCAGCTCTAGGTTGGTAGTCAGTTGATCAAGGCTGATAGTCGGTGGCTCGAAGGTCACAGAAGCATGAATAGGGTGATGGAGGGAGGGTCAAGGGTAATGAAGGGAAGGTCAAAGGTGACTGAGGGAGGGTAAAGGATGATGTTTGCAGCTCCAGAGTCAGATTCAGAGTGTTGAGGGACAGAGCTTTGACAGCAGGAAGAGGTGGCTGGACACCAGGTCGAGGAACAAGTTGGCCATGATGGGGTGGCTGGAGACCAGGATGTGGTTGATGCACAGCAGTGGACTCCACATTGATCAACAGTCATCCAGTTAGGAAGAAGGGCCAAATAGAAGGTGCTGATCAGATCTTTGCCAGTCTTCTGTCCCCAGTCCTCTTCAGGCAGAGAATGCAGTGTTTCTCAATGCTGTGACGAAGGAGAATAGGATCCAGCAGAGGGCAGCCCAGGGCCAGATGCAGCAACAGCCAGAAGGACAACAGAGGGCAGTAGAGGGTCAGGCAGCTCAGGATGGTGGTAAGGATTTTGGGGAGTCAATGGAGAATTGGGAATGTTGCTGAACTAGTAATCCAGACACCCAGGCTAGTGCTCTAGGTTCAAATCCCACCATGGCAGCTGGTGGAATTTAAATTCAGTTCATAAATCTGGAATTGAAAGCTAGTCTCGGTAATGGTGAAACTGTTGTCGACTGTTATAAAGACCCATCTGGTTCACGAATGCCCTTTAGGGGAGGAAATCTGCCATCCTACATGTGACTCCAGACCAATAGCAATGTGGTTGACTCTTAGCTGCCCTCTGAAATGGCTGAGCAAACCACTCAGTTCAAGGGCAATTAGGGATGGGCAACAATACTGGCCTTGCCAGTGACGTCCACATCTAGGGACCATTGAGGCCCCAAACACTGACACGTAACTAGCAGCAAATGTCAGAGAGGCAATGTCAAAGATGGCCGAGGATGTCAGAGCAGTCAGTCAGTCACTGACCTCTTTCAGGTAGACCTACAGTCAGTAACCCTATACCAGTAGTTCAAATGTCAACGTGTCCTTGAATTTCTACACTGCCAGGTCATTCCAGGGCTCCATGGAGGACATGTGGGCATCTCCCAGTCAGCCACACACAGATGCATAAGGGAGTTCACCAATGCCATGCTCAAAAGAACGTGTCACACATGATTTTGTGTGATTCACAGCCAGAGCTGCAGGGTTTGCTGTCATCACTGTATTTCCACAGGTACAAGGGGCACTTAATTGCCCGGATGTGATGCTGAGAGCTCCCTGGGAACAGCCAGCAGCATTCAGAATCCAAAAGGGCTTTCACTCCCTGTGCATCTGGTGTGCAATCATCATAAACAAATCCTCCAGGTTGGTTCTCCTTTCCCAGGGAGTTCCCGTGACTCTTCCATGCTCACTCACTTTTGTCCTGCCGGCAGACAGAAGGATTGAGTGTCATCTCAATGGACAACAAGCCCCTTTAAGGGTATGCAGACCTATGGCAGCTAATGTCACCTTCCTAGTCAGTGTTCCACACACGCACTTTCCTGTAACTGGTACAGCTTTCACTGTGTGAACTGACTCCCACACACTCAGTCCACTTGTTCCATCTGGTGCTGTGCCCGCAAGCCAAACTTCAGCCTGGCATCCTTCTCAAAGAATCACATATGAGGCTTTTGAACAAAATGACAGCCCATAGGATTATAGAGATGGTGGCATTGTGGATCCAAAATTAGCTAAAGGGCAGGAAACAGAATAGTGGGGAATAATTCTTTTTCAGATTGGGTGGAGGTGTACAATGGTGTCCCCAGTGGAGGATATTAGAATCACTCCTCTTTTATATATGTATTAATAACATAAGAAATAGGAGGCGGAATAGGCCATTCAGCATTTTTAACCTGTTCTACCATTAAACAGGATTATCACAGAATCACAGAATCACAGAATTACACAGTGCAATTATGATTGATCTTCTACCTCAACACTACAGCCCCACCCTATCCCCAGGTTCCTTCATTCCCTTTATACCCTAAAATCTACTGATCTCTGTCGTGGATGCACACAACGATGGAGAATCCAAAACTCGCTGAGGTAGAGAATTCCAAAGATTTACAGCTCTTTGAATGAAGAATTTCTCCACACCGCTGTCCTAAGTGGCTGACCTCTTATCCTGAAGCTGCGACCCCCTTGTTTGAGCTCCCCCAGCCAGGGGAAACATTTTCTCTCATCGCCTACCCTGTCAAACCCTTTAAGAATTTTGTATATTTCAAATAACTGATACACATTAGCAGCGGTGTGTACCATCTATAAAATGCACTGCAGGAACTCACCAAGGCTCCTTAGGCAGCACCTTCCAAACCCATGACTACTACCATCTAGAAGGACAAGGGCAGCAGACACATGGGAATAGCACCACCTGGAAGTTCCCCTCCAAGTCACTCACCATCCTGACTTGGAAAAATATCACCGTTCCTTCACTGTCACAGAGTCAAAATCCTGGAACTCCCTTCCTAACAGCACTGTGGGTGTACCTACACCACATGGACTGCAGCGGTTCAAGAAGGCAGCTCGCCACCACCACCTTCTCAAGCACAATTAGGAATGGACAATAAATACTGGCCTAGCCAGCGAAGCCCACATCTTATGAATTAATAAATTAAAGAGAAACACGGGCAGGATTTTTTGCCTCATTGCGGAGGGGGCAGGACCGTAAAATACAGTGCGTTGTTCAAAAGTCTATTGACTTTGGCAGGACTGTAAAATCCCACTGGCGTAAAATTCTGCCCCACCTCTCCTTCTAAACCCTGAGATATATCGACTTAGTTTACTCAATCCCTCCAAAGAGCACAGTCCCTTTATTCCAGAAACCAATCTGGTGAACTCCCTCTAGGGCATGTTCTTCCTTTGTGAAGGAGTCCAACACTCCTGGTGTGGCCGCACCAATGTCCTGTATAATTGTAGCAAAGCTTCTTCATTCTTATACTCCAACAATCACTTTGCAACAAAAGCCAACAGGCCATTTTCCTTTACAATTACTTATGGTAGCTGCTTGTTAACCTTCTCTGAATTATGTATAAACGCTCTGAATACAACATTTCCAAGTCACTCACTGTTTAATAAATATTCTATCTTTCTTCTTTCCCTAGCAGTGTGGATATCCTCACACTTCACCACATAATATCCCATCTGCCACTTTCTTGCTCACGCACCCAACATTTCCAAATCCCTTTGCAGCTTCCCTGCATCCTCCTCACTGCTTACTTTCCCACATAACTTTGCATCATCAGCAAACTTGGATACTTTCCACTCAGTTCTCTGATCTAAATTATTGATATAGATTGTAAAAAGCTGAGAGTCAGCACAGATCCTTTCTGTGTCCCAATTGTTAGAGCTTACCAACTTTAAAGTGCCTCATTTATTCCTATTCTCTGTATTCTGTTAACAAATCCTCAATCCATGCTAATAGATTACCTCAATATGGGTCCTAATTTTGTGTAATAGCCTCTTATGCGACTATCAAATGCTTTTTGAAAGTAGAAATACAGTCTGGTATTTCCTGACTGGTTCCCACTTATCTATCCTACTCATCATGTCCTCATAAACATTCAAACAGATTTGTCAAACATGATTTCCCCTTCATAAAACTACGTTGACTCTGCTTAATCATATGACGATTTTCTAAGTGCTCTATTATCATGCCCCTAATAACAGGTACCAATATTTTGCTGATTGCTGATAATAGGTTAACTGGTTTACAGTTCCCCGTTTTCTCTCATTCTCCCTTTTTTAAACAGCATGATTATGTTTGCTACCTCCCAATCTTTGGTATTGTTCTAGAATTTAAGGAATTCTGGAAGATCAAAACCAATGCATCCGCGATTTCTGTAGCTGCCTCTGTTAAAATCGCAGGATGCAGGTCGCTGGGTCCATGGGTTCTACTGCCACTTAATTCCCATTAATTTCCCCAGTACTAGCTTTTTTACTTTTACTGATTACTTTCTATCCCCATTATTTCCAGAATGTGCCTTTTGTATCTTTTATCTTGAAAACAGATCTAAAAGTGTTTGTTTTATTTCACAAACATTTCCTTAGTTCACTTGTATCCGCTATCAATGTGCTCAGGGCCACAAATCTCTCCCTATCTGCATACCTACAGAAATGCTAACAATCTGTTTTATCTCTTCATGCAGCGCATAACTTCGAAGGCTGCTGATGATAATACAAAAAAAAACAAATGCAGTAAGTAGTGAGAAAATAATAACAGACTTCAGAAGGATTTAGATATAATGAGCGGCAGGGCAGAAGAATTTAAAGTTGAGTTGTGTAGAGTGATGCATTTTGGTAAGAAGACCGAAGTGTGGCAATATAAACTGAATGGTACAATTTTAGAAAGGGATGTAATGAAAGAGGGATGTGTGTGTGTGTCTGGAGAGATGTGTTGTTATTTATACAGAATGTGGGCGACATTATTAAGGCCAGCATTTATTGCCCATCCCTAATTGCCCTTGAGAAGATGGTGCTGAGCTGCCTTTTTGAACTGCTGCAGTCCATGTGGTGTAGATACACCCACAGTGCTGTTAGAAAGAAATTTCCCGGAATTTGGCCCAGCAACAGTGAAGGAATGGCAATATATTTCCAAGTCAGAATGGGGATGACTTGGCTGGGTGGTGTTCCCATCTATCTGCTGCCCTTGTCCTTCTAGATCTTAGTGGTCGTGCTTAGTGGAAGGTGCTGTTGAAGCAGCCTTGGTGAGTCGCTGAAGCACATCTTGTAGATGGTACACACTGCTGCTACTGTGCGTCGGTGGTGGAGGGAGTGAACGTTTGTGGATGTGGTGCCAATCAAGCGGGCTGCTTTGTCCTGAATGCTGTCAAGCATCTTGAGTGTTGTGGGAGCTGCACTCATCCAGGCAAGTGGGGAGTATTCCATCATACTCCTGACTTGTGCCTTGTAGATGGTGGACAGGCTTTGGGGAGTCAGGAGGTGAGTTACTCGCCACAGGATTCCTAGCCTCTGACCTGCTCTTGTAGCCAAAGTATTTATATGGCTTCTTGGTCAATTGTAACCGTTCAGTCTGCAATCGTGACCCTGAGGTTTCTGTCTCTTGTCATTTTAATTCCCCACCTTTCTCCCAATCTGACCTTTCTTTCCTTGGCCTGCTACAGTGTTCCATAGAAGATCAACTCAAGCGTGAGCAACAGTACCTCATCTTTCTTTTCATCACTCTACAGCCTTGTGGCCTCGACATTGAGTTCAGCAACTTTAGGTTATAACCCCTGCCTCCATCTTGTTTCTTTTTTCTTTGTGTGGATGTGGTTTTTCTCATTTCTTTCTTCATTCCTTCATTTTGCTTTCAGGTGGTGGCTATCCAGCCATTCACACCTCATCGGGCCACACTTTCTGTTTCTTTACTTTAGGCATTACCAAAAAACCTGTTGTCATTTACTGTCTCCTGCCTTGCACCCTATTACACACGTCCCCTTTTGTTCTTCCCCTCCCCTTCTCCTTTTCATTTTGCTCGAAATCTATGACATTTTTATCTTTGCTCAGCTTAGATGAAGGATCATTGACCTGAAACGTTAACTCTGTTTCTCTCCAAAGATGCTACCTGACTTGCTGAGTATTTCCAGTTTTTCTGGTTTTATTCCCCACTTCTGACCAGAAGGAAGGTCATTGATGAAGCAGCTGAAGATGGTTGGGCTGAGGACACTACCCTGAGAAACTCCTGCAGTGAGGTCCTGGAGCTGAGATGACTGACCCCCAACAACCACAGCCATCTTCCTTTGTACTGGGTATGACTCCAACCAGCGGAGAGTTTTCCCCTTAATTCCCATTTACTCCAGTTTTGCTAGGGCTCCCTGATGGCACACTCGAGTCAAACATTGCCTTGATGTTAAGGGCAGTCACTCTCACCTCGCCTCTTGAATTTGGTTCTTTTGCTTGTGATTGCATTCAGGCTGTAACAAGGACTTGAACTGAGAGGTCCTGGTGGAACCTAAACTGAGCAGGTTATTGCTGAGCAAGTGTCCATTTGACAGCACTGTCAATGACACCATTCATCACATTGCTGATGATTGAGAGTTGACTGTTGGGATGGTCGTTGACTGGATTGGATTGTCCTGATTTTTATGGATAGAATATTTATGGGCAATTTTCCATATTGTTGGGTAGATGCCAGTGTTGTAGCTGTACTGGAACAGCTTGGCTAGGGCTTTGGCTATTTCAGCAGCACAGATTTTAGCACTGTAGCCAAACTGTTGTCAGGACCCGTTGCCTTAGAAAGGGAGTGAGGGATTGAAAGGAGGAAGGGACTGAAGGGAGTGAGAGATTTGTGGGGATTGAGGGTTTGATGGTGAGTAGGGACTAAAGAGAATGAGGAATTGAAGGAAAATGAGGGATTGAATGGATTGAGGCTTTGACGGGGAGTTGCAGTTGTTATGGCACCGAGAGCCTGAAAAAACAGTGTGCAGGCAGTAGGGGTCAGTGTTGCACCATGTTTGAAATCTGAAGTCCCTCATTGGAATTCAGTTAAGGTAATGGTGGTGGACAATTAAACAACGCATTGGAGGAAGAGGCTCCACAAATGTCCCCATCCTCAATGATGGGGCAGCCCAGAACATCAGTACAAAAGATAAGGCATTTGCTACAATCTTCAGCCAGGAGTGCTGAGTGGATGATTCACCTTGGTCTCCTCTGGAGGTCCCCAACATCGCAGATGCCCGCCTTCAGCCAATTCGATTCACTCCACATGATATCAAGAAACGACTGAAGGCACTGGATACTGCAAAGGCTATGGCCCTGACAATATTTCGGCAATAGTACTGAAGACTTGTGCTCCAGAACTTGCTGTGCCCCTAGCTAAGCTGTTCCAGTACAGCTACAACACTGGCATCTACCCGGCTATGTAGAAAATTGCCCAGGTATGTCCTGTACACAAAAAGCAGGACAAATCCAACCCGGCCAATTACCACCCCATCAGTCTACTCTTGATTGTCAGTAAATTAATGGAAGGGGTCATCAACAGTGCTATTAAGTGGCACTTGCTAAGCAATAGCCTGCTCACTGATGCTCAGTTTGGGTTCCGCCAGGGCCACTCAGCTCTTGATCTCATTACAGCCTTGGTTCAAACATGGACAAAAGACCTGAACTCCCGAGGTGAGGTGAAAGTGACTGCCCTTGACATCAAGGCCTCATTTAACCGAATGTGGCAAGAAGGAGCCCTAGCAAAACTGGAGTCAATGGGAATCGGGGAAAACTCTCCGCTGGTTGGAGTCATACCTTGCACAAAGGAAGATGGTTGTGGTTGTTGGAAGTCAGTCATCTCAGCTCCAGGATATCACTGCAGGAGTTCCTGTCTTTTTAGTCCAACCATCCTCAGCTGTTTCATCAATGGTCTTCCTTCCATCTTAAGGTCAGAAGTGATGATGATTGCTCAATGTTCTGCACAATCGCGACTCCTCAAATACTGAAGCAGTCCATGTCCAAATGCAGCAAGAACTGGACAATATCCAGACTCGGGCTGACAAGTTACAAGTAACATTTGCGCCACACAAATGTCAGGCAATGACCATCTCCAACAAGAGAGAATCCAACCATCGCCCCTTGATGTTCAATGGAATTACCATCACTGAATCCCCCACTATCAACATCCTGGGGGTTACCATTGACCAGAAACTGAACTGGACTAGCCATATAAATACTGTGGCTACAAGAGCAGGTCAGAGGATAAGAATCGTGTGACAAGTAACTCACCTCCTGACTCCCCAAAGCCTGTCCACCATCTACAAGGCACAAGTCAGGAGTGTGATGGAATACTCTCCACTTGCCTGGATGAGTGCAGCTCCCACAACACTGAAGAAGCTTGACACCGTGCAGGGCAAAGCAGCCCCGCTTGATTGGCACCACATCCACAAACATTCACTACCTCCACTACCGATGCACAGTAGCAGCAGTGTGTACCATCTACAAGATGCACTGCAGGAATTCACCAAGGCTCCTTCAACAGCACCATCCAAACCCACAACCACTACCATCTAGAATGACAAGGGCAGCAGATAGATGGGAACACCACCATCTGCAAGTCCCCCCACAAAACACTCACCATCCTGATTTGGAAATATATTGCTGTTCCTTCACTGTCGCTGGGTCAAAATCCTGGAACTCCCTTCCTAACAACACTGTGGGTGTACCAACACCACATGAACTGCTGCGGTTCAAGAAGGCAGCTCACCACCACCTTCTCAGGGGCAACTAGGGATGGGCAATATGTGCTGACTGAGCCAGCGAAACCCACATCCACTGAATTAATTAAAAAATTGTACGACTCGAGAGGTGATACAGAAGGGAGGGCTTCAGATTCCTGGGGCATTGAGAACAGTTCAGAGACAGGTAGGCTTGTACAAGCTGGACGGATTGCATCTATTGCTGCTCGCCACTCTCTCCTCTCTACTAGAGCTAACAGAAGTAGTGGTGGGAAAGAATTCAGACAATATTTTCCTGTTAATGGGACACTGTGAACAGTCTTCTGGAAAATATGCAGTCACTGATCTCAAAGGTTCAGCAGAAATGTCTAATCCTGCAGCTTTTGAAGGGATTGCGATATCTGCACAAAACCTTGAGTATTCACAGAGAGTTGATGATTTGTTTTTGAAGTTGTGCAGTTCATTTCACTGTTTTCCCTTTAATGTGCTCATAGTATGAGCCTTCCCTGAGCCTGGTGATGTCATTAAAGTTGTGTTGGTGTCTGTGTTTCACACTTTCTTCTCAAAAAGTAACAGATTTTCTTGATAAAGTTGGAATTAAGGTACAAAAATATTAATATTAAATGGTAATAAATGCCGTGATGAACAAAATAATCTGGTTCCCACTGAGTTAGCTGCCAGGATGGCAAAGATTTTGGCTGGATTATGCGAGGCCTGAGCTTTAACTGTTTCTTAAGTGAATAGGATGCTGCACGGTCCCATTGCCCATCAGATTTAAGAACTGACTACACTCTGATAAACGTGACACATCAAACTACCCCTCTTGGGGCAGGTTCAACAATAGGCTTTAGATACTGAAAAGAGACAGAGGAGAAATTTTGAAAGCATATTTCAGAGAAAGGTAATATCACAGCAGTAAAAGGAAGAGGCTTCAATCACCCTAATGTAGTCGAGGGGAGAAAAGCAAAGTAAAGGACAAGGATGTTGCAGAATTCCTAAACTGTGCACAGGAGAACTTTCTTCTTCAATATGTGAGGAAAGAGACAGTGTTGAATTGTGGTGATTGGTGACCAGCACACGTCAACCGGAAAAAAAGACTGGTCAGGAAAACAGTAAATGAGCAAGGGCAGCTGAACAAGACAGAGTTCTTGTAAAACCTGAAGTGTATTCCTATAAGGAAGAAAGATGGAGCATCCAAACCCCATGACAAAGGAAATAGATTTTAATGGGTTAACCAAGTCAGTAAATATGAATTTGTTAAAGGCAAATCATGCCGGAGGAATCCAATTGAGTTATTTTATAAAGTAAAAGAGAGAAGTGCTGTGGCTAGTGCAGTGGATGTTCTATATACAGACTTTCAAAATGTAACAAAAAATGTGCTGTCCTTCTAGATGGTAGTGATCGTGGGTTTGGAAAGTGGTGTCTCAGGAGCCTTAGTGAATTTCTGCAGTGCATATTGTAGATGGTACACACTGCTGATACTGTTCGTCGGTGGTGGAGGGAGTGAATGTTTGTGGATGGGGTGCCAATCAAGCGGACTGCTTTGTCCTGGACAGTGTCAAGCTTCTTGAGTGTTGTGGGAGCTGCACTCATCCAGGCAAGTGGGCAGTATTCCATCACACTCCTGGCTTGTGCTTTGTAGATGGTGGACAGGCTTTGGGGAGACAAGAGGCGAGTTACTCATCGCAGGATTCCTAGCCTTTGACCTGCTTTTGTAGCCCCAGTATTTATATGGCTAGTCCAGTTCAGTTTCTGGTCAATGGTAACCCCCAGGATGTTGATAGTGGGGGATTCAGTGATGGTAATGCCATTGAAAGTCAAGGGGTGATGGTTGGATTCACTCTTGTTGGAGATGACCATTGCCTGGCACTTGTGTGGCGGAAATGTCGGTTGCCACTTCTCAGACTTTCAACAGCTCCTTCCAAACCCACAATCTCTACCACCTAGAAGGACAAGGGCAGCAGATAGATGGGAACACCACCACCTGGAAGTTCCCCTCCAAGCCACTCACCATCCTGATTTGGAAGTATATCACCATTCCTTCACTGTCACTGGGTCCAAATCCTGGAACTCCCTCCCTAACAGCGCTGTGGGTATATCTACACCAGATGGATTGCAGCGGTTCAAGAAGGCAGCTCACCACCACCTTCTCAAGGGCAGTTAGGAATGGGCAATAAATGCTGGCCCAGCCAGCAACGCTATGTCCCGTGAAATAATAAATAAAAGTTGGAGTATTGTGTACGATTCTGGGCACCACACCAAAGGAAAGATGTCAAGGTTGAGAGGATCCAGAGGAGATTAACCAGATGATACCAGGGATGAGGGAAGTTCTGTGGAGAGATTGGGAAAACTGTGATTGTTCTCCTTAGAGCAGAGAGAGTTAAGTGGAGACATATAGCGATGTTCAAAGCTGGCTGCAATTCTGACAGAGCCAGCTGGGGAAACCTTCCCCTGGAAAAGTGTTAGTGACCAGAGGTTTGGGATTGAAGTAATTGTCAAACCAAAGAAAGAGAAAATAAGGAGAGCTTTCTTTACACGGTGGGTTGGTAAGATCGGGGAAAAGTTGCTGATGGAGAAGTGGAAAGAGATTGCATCGAAGCTTTTAACTGGCAATTGGGCCTGTACCTGGAGAGGACTATGGTGAATAAGCTGGGCTGTGGGATGATATTCAACAAATCCTTCGAATAACCGGAGTGATGACCCACATGGCCTTTTTGTGTCCAAGAAATTTCAGTGAGTCAAAGAGTGAATGGGGAGGGGGCGTTGATGGGAGAAATGTAACAGAGTGCAGGGAGTGAGGGAACACAGGGAGTGAGGGACCGCAGGGAGTGAGGGAACACATGGTGTGAGGGACTGCAAGAAGTGAAAGAATGCAGAAAGCGAGGTAATGAGGGAGTGAAGAAAGGCAGGAAGCCTGGGAATGCATTGAGTGAGGTATTGCAGTGAGTGCAGAAATGCAGCAAGCGAGCGAATGCAGGGGTTGAGGGAATGCTTGGAGTGAAGCAATGCTGGGAGTGAAGGAATGAGGACTGAGGAATGGAATGCAGGGAGTGAGAGACTGCAAGGAGTGAGGGAATGAAGGGAGGGAAGGAAGGTAGGGAGTGAGGAAATGGAGGGTGTGAGGGAATGCAGGGAGTGAGGGAATGCAGGGAGTGAGAAATGCAGGGAGTGAAGGAATGCAGAGTTTGAGGGGATGCAGAGACTAAGGGAGTGAGGGAATAAAGGGAGTGAGAGAATGCAGGGAGTGAAGGAATGCAGGGAGTGAGGAAATGCAAGGATGAGGCAATCCAAGGAGTGAGGGAATGCAGAGAGTGAGGGAGTGCAGGCAGTGACGGAGTGAAGGGGGGGCAGGATGGTAGGAGTGAGGGTAAGTAGCGAGTGAAGGAATGCAGGGACTGAGGAAATGCAAGGAGTGAGGGAATGCAGAGGGTGAGGAAATGCAGCAAGTGAGGAGATGCTGGGTGTGTGGTAGTGCGGGAGTGAGGGAGTGAGGAAATGCAGAGAGTGTGGAAATGCTGTTATTGAAGGAATGCAGAGAATGAGGGAATGCAGGAAGGGAGTGAGGGAGTGCAGTGAGTCAGGCACTGAAGGGAGGGAAGGAAGGTAGGGAATGAGGGAATGCAGGGAGTGAGGAAATGCAGGGAGTGAGGGGATGCAGGGTTTGAGGTAATGAAGGGATTGAGGGAATGCAGGGAGTGAGGGAATGCAGGGAGTAAGAGAATGCAGAGAGTGAGGGAGTGCAGGGGGTAAAGGAGTGAAGGGGGGCAGGATGGTAGGATTGAGGGTAAGTAGCGAGTGAAGGAATGCAGGGAGTAAGGAAATGCAAGGAGTGAGAGAATGCAGTGATGAAGGAATTCAAGGCATGAGGGACTGCAGAGAGTTAGGAAAATCAGCGAGTAAAGGAACACAGGGAGTAATGGAAAGCAGAGAGTGAAGGAATGCAGGGAGTGAGGGAATGCAGAGAGTGAGGGAATGCTGGGAATGAGGGAATGCTGGGAATGAGGGAATGTAGGGAGTGTTGGAGTGAGGGTGTGAGGAAATGCTTTGAGTGTTGAAATGCAGCAATTGAAGGATTGCAGGGAGTGAGGGAACGTAGGGAATGAGGGAATGCAGGAAGAGATGGAATGCATGGAGTGAGGGAAAGCAGGGAGTGAGGAATGCAGGGAATGAGGGAATGCAGGGAGTGAGAGAATGCCAGGTGTGAGGGAATGCCGGGAGTGAGGGAATGTAGGGAGTGAGGGAATGCAGGGAGTGAGGGAATGCCGGGAGTGAGGGAATGCCGGGAGTGAGGGAATGCAGTGGGATTGAAGCATTGAAGGGGGAGTGATGGTTTGAATGAGTGTGAGGAATTGTAAGGGGTGAGGTATTAACACAGAGTAAGTGATGGACAGGGCGTAAGAAACTGAATGAGAAAGTGTCTTTGTAGGAGCAACATGTGCAGCAGCAGCACACACAATCCAAAAAAGTAAAAAAAACTTATGCCAAAACTTTACAAGTTCTGGTTAGGCATCAGCTGTATTATTGAGCACAATTCAGGGCAGCAGACCTTAGGAAGGTTGTCAATGCCCTGGAGCGGGTAAAGAGAGTTTTATTATGATTATAACAAAGATGTGGGAATTAAATTATGTGGAGAGATTGGAGAAACTGGATCGTTCTTATATAAGGTTATAGGAAGAACTTGATTCAAAATTTTGAGTGGCACTGATAAAGCAAGTAATTATAAAACACTTCCTTTGGCAAGTGGGTTGGCAACCAGAGGTCATAGGTTAAAAATAATTGGCAAAAGGATTGGTAAATGAGGAGAAATTTCTTCACATAGAGAATGGTTAAGAATTGGATGCACCAGCTGAAATTGTGGTGGAATCAGATTCCACAAGAACTTTTAAAAAGAAATTGAGCATGTATTCAAAGAGAGCCATTTTGAAGGATTTTGGGGAAAGAGATGGAGCGTGGGACTAAATTCTCTGCCACTTTCAAAGCATCAAAGCGTGACCCAAATGGCCCCCTTTTGTGCAGTAAGATTGTATGATTCTGAGTGAAGGGAGTGTGAGGAATTGAAGGGGTAGTGAGGGAATGCGGGGGCAATGATGGGCTGATGGGAGTGAGAATTTGGCACAGAGTAAGTGATGGACAGGGAGTAAGAAACTGAATGAGAAAGTGTCTTTGCAGGAGCAACATGTGCAGCAGCAGCACACACAATCCAATATTAAATAGTTGGAAATGGTTTACAGATGTGATTGGAATGGACCTGCCAGTGAAAAGTGGTGAGGCCTCTTTAAACAGTATTCTGGCAGTGTAATGGGCAGAATTCCCAGTTTCATTTGATGAAATTTGGTGATTGGTGACAGTCTTCACAGTAAGTCAAAATAGATATGGTTGTCGAGGCACCAAAAGCTAATAAGAGGTGAGTAGCTGGCAGTCTGCTGACAGTAGGAGGCAGTGTTGCACCATGTTAGAAACCTGCAATCCCTCATTGGCCAGAGTGCCACCAAGGAATGACCAGGCAGCTTATTATTTCAATAAACTAAATGACCATCACTTAAAGGGGAAGGAAACGAGTTTGTCTGCAGCATTCCCTGACCTAGCTCTCTGATTTAGGGGGTTCTTTAATTTCCGGGGAGGTTTCCTTTTTAAAAATTATCACTCCAGGGAATAAACAACAAAGAAAAGTACAGCACAGGAACAGGCCCTTCGGCCCTCCAAGCCTGCGCCGATCATATTGCCCGTCAACTAAAACGTTTTGCACTTCCGGGGTCCGTATTCCTCTATTCCCATCCTATTGATGTATTTGTCAAGCTGCCTCTTAAACACCACTATCGTACCTGCTTCCATCACCTCCTCTGGCAGCGAATTCCAGACACTCACTACCCTCTGTGTAAAAAACTTGCCCCGCACATCTCCTCTATAGTTTTCTCCTCTCACCTTAAATCTATGTCCCCTAGTAACTGACTCTTCCACCCTGGGAAAAAACTTCTGACGATCTACTCTGTCCATGCCACTCATAATTTTGTAAACTTCTATCAAGTCACCCCTCAATCTCCGTCGCTCTAGTGAGAACAATCCGAGTTTCTCCAACCTCTCCTCATAGCTAATAACTTCCAGACCAGGCAGCATCCTGGTAAACCTCCTCTGCACCCTCTCCAACACCTCCATATTCTTCTGGTAATGTGGCGACCAGAATTGCATGCAATATTCCAAGTGTGGCCTAACCAAGGTTCTATACAGCTGCAGCATGACTTCCCAGCTTTTATACTCAATACCCCTGCCAATGAAGGCAAGCATGCCATATGCCTTCCTGACTACCTTATCCACCTGCGTTGCCACTTTCAGTGACCTGTGGACCTATACATCCAGATCCCTCTGCCCGTTAATGCACTTAAGTGTTCTGCCATTTACTGTATAATTCCTGCCTGTATTAGACCTTCCAAAATGCATTACCTCGCATTTGTCCGGATTAAACTCCATCTGCCATTTCTCCGCCCAAGTCTCCAACCGATCTATATCCTGTTGTATCCTTTGACAATCCTCTTCACTATCTGCAACTCATCCAACCTTAGTGTCATCTGCAAACTAATTAGCCCAGTTACATTTTCCTCCAAATCATTTATGTATACTACAAACAGCAAAGGTCCCAGCACTGATCCCTGCGGAACTCCACTAGTCACAGCTCTCCATTCAGAAAAGCACCCTTCTATTGCTACCCTCTGTCTTCTATGACCAAGCCAATTCTGTATCCATCTTGCCAGCTCACCTCTGATCCCATGCGATTTTACCTTCTGTACCAGTCTGCCATGAGGGACCTTGTCAAAGGCCTTACTGAAATCCACGTATATAACATCCACTGCCCTTCCATCATCGATCATCTTTGTCACTTCCTCGAAAAACTCGATCAAGTTAGTGAGACACGACCTCCCCTTCACAAATTCATGCTGCCTCTCACTAATACGCCCATTTGCTTCCAAATGGCAGTAAATCCTGTCACGAAGTATCTTCTCCAATAATTTCCCTACCACTGACGTAAGGCTCACCAGCCTGTAATTTCCTGGATTATCCCTGCTATCTTTCTTAAACCATGGAACAACATTGGCCATTCTCCAGTCCTCTGGGACCTCACCCGTAGTCAGTGAGGATGCAAAGATTTCTGTCAAGGCCCCAGCAATCTCCTCCCTTGCCTCCATCAGTACTCTGGGGTAGATCCCATCTGGCCCAGGGAAATTAGCCACCTTAATATTCTTCAAGACACCTAAGACCTCCTCTTTTTTGATCTCAACATGATCCAGGCTATCTACACACTCTTCCCTAGACAAATCGACCGCTAAGTCCTTCTCTTTGGTGAATACTGAAGAGAAGTATTCATTTAGTATCTCTCCCATTTCTTCCGGCTCCACACACAGATTCCCACCTCTGTCCCTGAGTGGGCCTACCCTTTCCCTGGCTACCCTCTTGCTTTTTACATATGTATAAAAGGCCTTGGGATTTTCCTTAATCCTGGTTGCCAGTGACTTTTCATGACCCCTTTTAGCCCTCCTGACTCCTTGCTTAAGTTTCTTCCTACTTTCTTTATATTCTCCACGGGCTTCATCTGTTCCCAACCTTCTAGCCCTTACGAATGCTTCCCTTTTCTCATTGACCAATCTCGCAATATCCTTCGTTATTCAAAGTTCCTGAAACTTGTCATGCTTATCCTTTATCCTAGCAGGAACATGCCGGTCCTGAATTCTTATCAACTGACGCTTGAAAGCCCCCCACATGTCAGTTGTTGATTTGCCCTCAAACATCCGCCTCCAGTCTAGATTCCTCAGTTCCTGCCTAATATTGTTATAATTAGCCACCCCCCAATTAAGCACCTTAACCTGAGGACTCCTGTTATCCTTATCCACCAGTACCTTGAAACTTACTGAATTTTTTACTGTAACTTTTCCCGAAATGCTCCCCTACTGAAACTTCGACCACCTGGCCGGGTTCATTCCCTAATACCAGGTCCAGTATTGCCCCTTCCCTAGTTGAACTATCTACATATTGTCTCAGGAAGCCCTCCTGGATGCACCTTACAAATTCTGCACCATCCAAACCCCTAGCACTACGTGATTCCCAGTCAATATAGAGAAAATTAAAATCACCCACCACAACAATCCTATTGCTTTTACATTTTTCCAAAATCTGCCTACATAACTGTTCCTCAATCTCCCGCCGGCAATTGGGAGGGCTATAGTAAACCCCCAACATTGTGACTGCACCCTTCCTATTCCAGAGCTCTACCCATATTGCCTCGCTGCATGAGCCCACCGAGGTGTCCTCCTGTCGTACAGCTGTGATGTTCTCCTTAACCAGTAGTGCAACTCCCCCACCTCTTCTACATCCCTCTCTATCCTGCCTGAAACATCTAAATCCCGGAATGTTTATCTGCCAATCCTGTCCATCCTTCAACCAAGTCTCTGTAATAGCAATAACATCATAGTCCCAAGTCAAAAACAGAATTACCTGGAAAAACTCAGCAGGTCTGGCAGCATCGGTGGGGAAGAAAAGAGTCAACGTTTCGGGTCCACACGACCCTTCAACAGAACTGAAGTATAGTTAGGAGAGGGGTGAAATATAAGCTGGTTTAAGGTGGGGGGCGGGGGGGAGAGAAGTTGAGGGTGGGTGGTTGCAGGGATAAGCAAGCAGTGATAGGAGCAGATAATCAAAAGATGTCACAGACAAAAGGATCAAAGAGGTGTTGAAGGTGGTGATATTATCTAAGAAAAGTGCTAATTAAGAATGGATGGCAGGACACTCAAGGTACAACTCTAGTGAATTCAATATTCAGCCCAGAAGGCTGTAAAGTGCCTAGTCGGAAGATGAGGTGCTGTTCCTCCAGTTTGCGTTGGGCTTCACTGGAACAATGCAGCAAGCCAAGGACAGACATGTGGGTAAGAGAGCAGGGTGGAGTGTTAAAATGGCAAGCGACAGGGAGGTTTGGGTCTTTCTTGCAGACAGACTGCAGGTGTTCTGCAAAGCGGTCACCCAGTTTGCGTTTGGTCTGGGGCTGGGATTGGAAGATGGGGTGGGGTCCGTCGCATTCTGAGATCCACACTCAGTGCCATGCGCCGCTGTATGAACACACTCGACCTCTCCCTCCAGCAGCACCGCCGCACACTTTTTCAAAGCTGCGCGTGCCCCCAGTTTCATTTTATTCTTCGCCTCATCCGACGCCTCAACAAGAAACTTTTTCTCTTTCTCTCAAGTGCTAAGGAACGCAATCTCCAACAACTCATCGACACCAACAACCATCTGGGACCCTCCACCCCTGCTTGTCCTTCTGTCCCCACCCCATCTTCCAATCCCAGCCCCAGCCGCGTGTTCACTATACCCCCTGACATTCCCCTCTCTGATGCTGAACGTTCAGTGCTCAGCAAAGGACTTAGTTTCATACCCTTACGCCCTCATCTCAATGAATTTCGGGCTCGGCATGATGCTGAACTCTTCTTCCGCCGTCTTCGTCTCCGTGCTCACTTCTTTGGGCAGGAGTCCTCTCCCCGTTCAACGGATCCTTTTACCCACCTCCAATATTCTCCCTCCACCTGGACCCCTCCCTCTGGATTCTTACCTTCTCTTGATCTTTTCATTGAGAACTGTCGGCGTGACATTAGCCGTCTCAATTTATCTGCTCCTCTCACCCATTCTAGTCTGTCTCTCTCTGAACTTACTGCACTCCGTTCTCCCAGGTCCAACCCCAACATTGTCATCAAACCCGCTGACAAGGATGGTGCTGTTGTTGTCTGGCGCACTGACCTCTGCCTCGCGGAGGCTGAGCGTCAACTCGCAGACACTTCCTCCTACCTCTCCCTGGACCATGACCCCACCACAGAACATCAAGCCATTGTTTCCAGGACCGTCACTGACCTCATCTCCTCTGGAGATCTTCCTCCCACAGCTTCCAACCTGATAGTCGCCCAACCTCGGACTGCCCGCTTCTACCTCCTACCCAAAATCCACAAACAGAACTGTCCTGGCAGACCGATCGTGTCAGCCTGTTCCTGCCCCACGGAACTCATTTCTCGTTATCTTGACTCCCTTCTCTCTCCCCTTGTCCAGTCCCTTCCCACCTACATCCGTGATTCCTCTGACACCTTACGTCACATCAACAATTTCCAGTTCCCTGGCCCCAACCGCTTCCTCTTCACCATGGATGTCCAATCCCTCTACACCTCCACCCCCCACCAGGATGGTCTGAGGGCCCTTAGCTTCTTCCTTGAACAGAGGCCCGAACAATCCCCATCCACCACTACTCTCCTCCGTTTGGCTGAACTTGTTCTCACACTGAACAATTTCTCCTTTAACTCCTCTCACTTCCTCCAAATTAAAGGTATGGCTATGGGTACCCACATGGGCCCCAGCTATGCCTGTCTCTTTATGGGGTATGTGGAACATTCCTTGTTCCAGTCCTACTCCGGCCCCCTCCCACAACTCTTTCTCCGGTACATCGATGATTACTTCGGTGCTGCTTCATGCTCTCGTCGGGACCTGGAAAAATTTATTAATTTTGCTTCCAATCTCCACCCCTCCATCATTTTCACATGGTCCGTCTCTGACACTTCTCTTCCCTTCCTTGACCTCTCTGTCTCAATTTCTGTTGATAGACTGTCCACCAATATCCATTACAAGCCTACCGACTCCCACAGCTACCTCGACTATAGCTCCTCACACCCCGCTTCCTGTAAGGACTCCATCCCATTCTCTCAGTTCCTTTGCCTCCGTCGCATCTGTTCTGTTGACACTACCTTCAAAAACAGTTCCTCTGACATGTCCTCCTTCTTCCTTAACCGAGGTTTTCCACCCACGGTCGTTGACAGGGCCCTCAACCGTGTCCGGCCCATCTCCCGCGCATCACCCTCATGCCTTCTCCTCCCTCCCAGAAACATGATAGGGTCCCCCTTGTCCTCACTTATCATCCCACCAGCCTCCGCATTCAAAGGATCATCCTCCGCCATTTCCGCCAACTCCAGCATGATGCCACCACCAAACACATCTTCCCTTCACCCCGCCTGGCGGCATTCCGTAGGGATCGTTCTCTCCGGGACACCCTGGTCCACTCCTCCATCACCCCCTACTCCTCAACCCCCACCTATGGCACCTCCCCATGCCCATGCAGAAGATGCAACACCTGCCCCTTCACTTCCTCTCTCCTCACCGTCCAAGGGCCCAAACACTCCTTTCAAGTGAAGCAGCATTTCACTTGCATTTCCCCTAACTTAGTCTACTGCATTCGTTGCTCCCAATGCGGTCTCCTCTACACTGGAGAGACCAAACGCAAACTGGGCGACCGCTTTGCAGAACACCTGTGGTCTGTCTGCACGAAAGACCCAAACCTCCCTGTCGCTTGTCATTTTAACACTCCACCCTGCTCCCTTGCCCACATGTCTGTCCTTGGCTTGCTGCATTGTTCCAGTGAAGCCCAACGCAAACTGGAGGAACAGCACCTCATCCTCCGACTAGGCACTTTACAGCCTTCCGGACTGAATATTGAATTCAACAACTTTAGATCTTAAACTCCCCCTCCCCCCATCCCCACCCTGTTTCCTACCCCTCCTTTTTGTTTTTTTTCAATAATTTATATAGATTTTTCTTTTCCCACCTATTTCCATTATTTTTAAATCTACAACTAATACCTTGTTAGTCTTTTCCACCCCACCCCCACTATAGCTGTACCTTGAGTATCCTGCCATCCATTCTTAATTAGCACTTTTCTTAGATAATATCACCACCTTCAACACCTCTTTGATCCTTTTGTCTGTGACATCTTTTGATTATCTGCTCCTATCACTGCTTGCTTGTCCCTACAACCACCCCACCCTCAACTTCTCTCCCCACCGCCCTCTACCTTAAACCAGCTTATATTTCACCTCTCTCCTAACTATGCTTCAGTTCTGTTGAAGGGTTGTGTGGACCCAAAACGTCGACTCTTTTCTTCTCCACCGATGCTGTCAGACCTGATGAGTTTTTCCAGGTAATTCTGTTTTTGTTTTGGATTTCCAGCATCCGCAGTAGTTTTTTGTTTTTATAGTCCCAAGTACTAATCCAAGCTCTAAGCTCATCTGCCTTGCCTGTTATACTTCTCGCATTGAAACAAATGCATTTCAGACCCACAGTCCCACTGTGTTCAGTAATTTCTCCCTGCCTGCCCTTCCTCTTAGTCCTACTGGCCATCTTCACTAGTTCCCAGTCATTTATTTCACCTGCTGACCTATTGCTCTGGTTCCCACCCTCCTGCCATACTAGTTTAAACCCTCCCGAGTGACACTAGCAAACCTCGCAGCCAGGATATTGGTGCCTCTCCAGTTTAGATGCAACCCGTCCTTCTTGTACAGGTCCCACTTGGCCCGGAAGAGATCCCACTCATCCAGATATTGGAAACCCTCCCTCTTACACCATCTGTTCAGTCACGTGTGCAGCTGCACTATCTTCCTATTTCTAGCCTAACTCCCTGAACTCCCGCTGCAGGACCTCGTCACTCTTCCTGCCTATGTCGTTTGTACCAATGTGTACCACGACCTCTGGCTGTTCTCCCTCCCCTTTCAGAATGTCCCGTACCCGATCAGCGACATCCTGGACCCTGGCACCAGGGAGGCAACATACCATCCTGGTGTCTCTTTCACGACCACAGAAGCGCCTATCTGAGCCGCTGACAATAGAGTCCCCTATGACAATTGCTCTTCTGTGCTTTGACTCCCCCTACTGAACAGCAGAGACAGCCATGGTGCCACTGCTCTGGCTACTGCTGTTGTTTTCCCCTGATAGGCCATCTCCCCCAACAGTATCCAAAACGGTATACCTGTTATCCTTATCCACCAGTACCTTGAAACTTACTGAATTATGATCACTTTTCCTGAAATGCTCCCCTACTGAAACTTCGACCACCCTGTCTCCACTCTTTCTCCACTCCTCTCTTTGGGCACCTCACATTTCCCCTGGACTGAGGAAGGAGATTCTTGCCCCCGGGAATTCACACTGGTGACATTTGAGCCTCTGCTGGAGAAGATCCTGAGGCCTAAAGTTTATCACTGGGACCAGGAAATGGTCTGCGACATAATCAAAAATAGCTGGAAAACCTCAGCAGGTCTGACACCATCTGTGGAGAGGGATACAGTTAACGTTTCAAGTCCATATGACTTTTCATTTGAACTAAGAAATATAGAAATGGTCTTAATGGTCTGCGACAACTCTTCACCATACAGAAAGGCTCACACAGATACACAGAGAACCATAGACACACAGGCAAATAGATAAACACACACACATCTACACACACACACCCACAAATAAATACATCCTCTCAAATACACCCCCTCAAACACACAAATACCCACAACTACACACACACACCCACCCACCTATCCACACACACACACACACACACAAATACTCACAAGTACACACGCACACCCACCCACCCACACCCACCCACCCACACACACACAAATACCCAAAAGTACACACACACACAAATACCCACAACTACACACACACACCCACACAAATACCACAAGTACACACACACACGCACACACACACACAAATACCACAAGTACTCACACACACACACACAAATACTCACAACTACACACACACACCCACCCACACACACACACAGACACATACCGACAACTATACACACAAATACCCACAACTACGCACACACACACACACACACACACAGACACAAACACAAACACACACACACCCACTCCCACCTACAGAAACACCCACACACAAACTCTCACACACACACACAACCACCCCCCCCCCACCAATTGCACACACACACCCCTCCCAGCCAGCCACACACGCATCCACACACATCCTGTCACACACACCCACACCCATACACAGCCACACACCCTGCACACAGCCACCCACCCACTCTCAGATAGACACCCACGCACACACCCACACCCACACATGCACACACAGCATACACATGAACCCACACAGATCCTCACACACGCACGCCCCCCACACGCACACCCACGCACATACCCACACACACACACACACACCCCACACACACAGACAAACACACACAACCATACATACACTACACACAAATTCTCACCTACACTAGTGCTAAAATTGGGAGAGCTGTCTCACAGACTGGTCAAGCAACAGCCTGACATAGTCATCCTGAGGATCATACACCACTACTGACCGAGCTGGCCGAGTCCTAAATGACACACTGCTAGACTGGGTCTGCGGCAGGTGGTGAGGGAACAAACAAGAGGGAAAAACATACTTGACCTCATCCTCACCAACCTGCCTGCCCCAGATGCATCTGTCCATGACTCCATCATGTTGTGTGGAATTACCACCGTGCTAAATGGGATAGATTTCGAACAGACCCAGCAACTCAAGACTGGGCATCGATGAGGCGCTGTGAGCCATCAGCAGCAGCAGAATTGTACTCGAACACAATCTGTAACCTCATGGTCCAGCATATCCCCCACTCTAGCATTACCACCAAGCCAGGAGATCAACCCTGGTTCAATGAAAAGTGCAGGACTGCATGCCAGGAGCAGCACCAGACATACCAAAAAATGAGGTGTCAACCTGGTGAAGCTACAATGCAGGACTACTTGCATCACAGATGCCAGTCTCCAGCCAATTCGATTCACTCTGCATGATATCAAGAAATGGCTGAAGGCACTGGATACTGCAAAGGCTGTGGGCCCTGACAATATTCTGGCAATAGTACTGAAGACTTGTTCTCCAAAACTTGCCGCACCACTAGCCAAGCTGTTCCAGTACAGTTACAATACTGGCATCTACCCGGCTATGTGGGAAATTGCCCAGGGTCCTGTACACAAAAAGCAGGACAAATGCAACCTGGCTAATTACCGCTCCATCAGTCTACACTCAATCATCAGTAAGGTAATGGAAGGGGTCATCAACATCAAACAGCACTGGCTTAGCAATAAGCTGATCACTGATGCCCAGTTTGTGTTCCAAACAGGGTCAATCAGCTCCTGACCTCATTACAGCCTTGGTTCAACTATGGACAAAAGAGCTGAACTCCCAAGGTGAGGTGAGAGTGACTGCCCTTGACATTAAGGCAGCATTAGAGCGAGTGTAGCATCAAGGAGCCCTAGCAAAACTGGAATCAGGGGGAAAACTTTCCGCTGGTTGGAGTCATACCTAGCACAAAGGAAGATGGTTGTGGTTGTTGGAGGTCAGTCATCTCAGCTCTAGGATATCACTGCAGGAGTTCCTCAGGGTAGTGTCCTCGGCCTGACCATCTTAAGCTGCTTCATCAATGGCTTGGGCTGACAAGTGGCAAGTGACATTCGCGCCACACTAGTTTCAGGTAATGACCATCTCCAACAAGAGAGAATCCAACCATTGTCCCTTGATGTTCAATGGCATTACCATCACTGAATCCCACACTATCAACATCCTGGGGTTACCATTGACCAGAATCTGAACTGAACTAGCCGTTAAAATACTGTGGCTACAAGAGCAGGTCAGAGGCTAGGAATTGTGTGATGAGTAACTCACCTCCTGACTCCCCAAAGCCTGTCCACCATCTACAAGGCACAAGTCAGGAGTGTGATGGAATACTCCCCCTTGCCTGGATGAGTCCAGCTCCCACAACCCTCAAGAAGCTTGACATCGTCCAGGACAAAGCAGCCCGCTTGATTGGCGCCACATCCACAAACATTCACTCCCTCCACCATCGATGCACAGTAGCAGCAGTGTGTACCATCTACAAGATGCACTGCAGGAATTCACCAAGGCTCCTTCAACAGCACCTTCCAAACCCACGACCACTACCATCTAGAAGAACAGGGCAGCAGATAGATGGGAACACCACCACCTGGAATTTCTCCTCCAAGTCACTCACCATTCTGACTTGGAAATATATCGCCGTTCCTTCACTGGGTCAAAATCCTGGAACTCCCTTCCTAACAGCACTATGGGTGTACCTACACCATATTGACTGCAGCGATTCAAGAAGGCACCTCACCACCACCTTCTCAAGGGCAACCAGGGATGGGCGATAAATGCTGGCCCAGCCAGCGAAACCCACGTCCCATGAATGAATATGACACACACACACACAAACATCCCCACACACACAAACACATAGGCTTTGTGGCCAATAAGAGAGGCTGAGGAGGGTGTTGGTGAGGGGGGTGTGCGTGAGGAAGATATGTATGAGGAGAGTCTGCATGAGGAGAGGTGTGGGTAAGGAGGGTGTAGGTGAGGAGGGTGTGGGTGAGGAGGGTGTGGGTGAGGAGGGTGTGGGTGGGGTAAGTGTGGGTGGGGAAAGTGTGGGTGAGGAGGGAGTGGGTGTGGATGGTGTGAGTGAGGATGGTGTGGGTGGGGAGACTGTCGGTGTGGAGGGTCTGGGTGAGGAGAGTTAATAGTATTTTAATTGTGTTTGACTGTATGCAGGTGGGAGGCATTGACTAGTGATGCACTTGATTCCTTTCAATAGACACAGACTGAAACTGGTCATTTGCATCAGAAATAAACAGGAAAGTGTATAAAGTGTGGCTTCAGTTCTATCCCTCAGCTGCATTTCTGCAACAGAACATGGTAGCAGCGAGTGGTTATCTAAAGCCAAAGCTTGGAAACTAATGAAAAAAGACAGACAAAAAAGGACAGAATTCTGACAAATGGCAGGAAGCAGATATAAACGGTCAGGGTATGATTAGCCACCGATGCTCTCACAGTCTGAACCATATGATCAGCAGATAAATGAAGTGACACGGGTTATACCACCCTACAAGACGTAAAATCAGGAAGTAAAGTATTTTTGTGAGCTGGATGCCATTCAGTTGGACAATGATGGAAGTATTGACCTTCTATTAAAGTTCTTGAATGAAATTTACCAGGAAAATGATCTGTTAAATGCCCATGAGGCATGGTCAGACTTTGATAGATTCCATGGTGGAATACATCATGTAATCTACTAGACAGTATAAAAGCTTGATGAGATTCAATGTGGGGATCCCTGGATCAGCAGCAACTTTTACATTGTTGGTTGTGCTAATGTGTCTCATGGACAGGGTCCTGGTTCCAACTGATATTCAGTTCTTGGAGAGAAAGGCCCTGTTGGATCAGATGTCTGCTGCTTTGAACAAAATCCTGGGGAAATAATCATTTCCTTCAGTCTTTGAGGGACAAATGGGATATTCCACGGTAACACAAAGAACAGAAGACTCAATGATTGGCAGAGTTTAAAATGTTGCAGATACCAGGCACAGGAGTCATTACAATAGTAGCAATAAGGACAAGCACAATGAAGATGAAAACACCTTTAGCAGACCTGGCTATTACTGCAGAAGACAAAAGTGGAACAGAAATAATAGGCAAATGAATTCCAGGATTTCTCAAAGAACAGTTAATAGGTACTTCAGATGTGACTCAAAGTATCACTATGTGATGAACTGTCCAACGTGAAGAAGCAAGGTCTGTGAAATAACACTTGGTGAAGTGAATTCTGAGGAAGAGGGTGAAGATAATGATGAATGTAGACAAATTATATTGGTCATGAGGAGTTTTAGTCCTGCGATGAATGCATTTGTCACAGGCTCCTTTAAATGTGCTATGCTGAACAGTACTTGCACTTTGACAATATGTGGAACAGATTGTGTATTGTAAGATAAGATTTCAACCAAAGTTGTGAGGATCAGTGTAAGGCGAGGAAATATAAAAATACTGGTTGCTTTAAGTTTGGTGATGACAGCCTATTGAATTCGATAAAGAGAGTTCCAATTCCATTTAAAATAGCTGGAGTTAGCCATTTGAGAAGTATTAATCTCTATTCTCTAGTGTGATACCGATACTGTTATATAAAATTTCTATGATAAAGACAAATGTAACTTGACACGAAGTATGATAAGGCAATTTTCTTGGAAATTCAGTGGATCTGCAATTTATCCAGTCAGGACAACATCGTATCCCCTTAACAAAACCCAATGTTCCTCATCAGAGTATTAGTCAAATATTAATGTCTTAAATGCACGTTGAAAGTTTTCTCACCCCGAGTCGAGTAACTCACCTCCTGACTCCCCAAAGTCTGTCCACCATTACAAGGCACAAGTCAGGAATGTAATAAATACTTTCCACTTCCTGGATGAGTGTAGTTCCAACAACACTCAAGAAGTTTGACACCATCCAGGAGAAAGTAGCGAGCTTGATTGGCACCCCACCCACAAACATTCACTCCCTCCACCATTGATGCACAGTAGCAGCAGTGTGTACCATCTACAAAATGTACTGCAGAAACTCACCAAGGCTCCTTGGACAGCACCTTCCAAACCCACGACCGCTACCATCTAGGAGGACAAGGACATGGGAACACCACCACCTGGAAGTTCCCCTCCAAGCCACTCACCATCCTGACTTGAAATATATCATTGTTCCTTCATTGTCACTGGGTCAAAATCCTGGGATTCCCTAACAGCACTGTGGGTGTACCTACACCATGTGGACTGCAGCGGTTCAAGAAGGCAGCTCACGGGCAATTACTCTCAAGGGCAATTAGGGATGGACCATGAACAATTTCTCCTTTAACTCCTCTCACTTCCTCCAAATAAAAGGTGTGGCTATGGGTACCCGCATGGGCCCCAGCTATGCCTGTCTCTTTATGGGGTATGTGGAACATTCCTTGTTCCAGTCCTACTCCGGCCCCCTCCCACATCTCTTTCTCCGGTACATCGATGATTACTTCGGTGCTGCTTCATGCTCTCGTCGGGACCTGGAAAAATTTATTAATTTTGCTTCCAATCTCCACCCCTCCATCATTTTCACATGGTCCATCTCTGACACTTCGCTTCCCTTCCTTGACCTCTCTGTCTCAATTTCTGATGATAGACTGTCCACCAATATCCATTACAAGCCTACCGACTCCCACAGCTACCTCGACTACAGCTCCTCACACCCCGCTTCTTGTAAAGACTCCATCCCATTCTCTCAGTTCCTTCGCCTCCGTCGCATCTGTTCTGATGACGCTACCTTCAAAAACAGCTCCTCTGACATGTCCTCCTTCTTCCTTAACCGAGGTTTTCCATCCACGGTCGTTGACAGGGCCCTCAACCGTGTCCGGCCCATATCCCGCGCATCCTCCCTCACGCCTTCTCCTCCTTCCCAGAAACATGATAGGGTCCCCCTTGTCCTCATTTATCACCCCACCAGCCTCCGCATTCAAAGGATCATCCTCCGCCATTTCCGCCAACTCCAGCATGATGCCACCACCAAACACATCTTCCCTTCACCCCCCCTGACGGCATTCCGTAGGGATCATTCCCTCCGGGACACCCTGGTCCACTCCTCCATCACCCCCTACTCCTCAACCCCCACCTATGGCACCTCCCCATACCCACGCAGAAGATGCAACACCTGCCCCTTCACTTCCTCTCTCCTCACCGTCCAAGGGCCCAAACACTCCTTTCAAGTGAAGCAGCATTTCACTTGCATTTCCCTTAACTTAGTTTACTGCATTCGTTGCTCCCAATGCGGTCTCCTCTACATTGGAGAGACCAAACGCAAACTGGGCGACTGTTTTGCAGAACACCTGTGGTCTGTCCGCAAGAAAGACCCAAACCTCCCTGTCGCTTGTCATTTTAACACTCCACCCTGTTCTCTTGCCCACATGTCTGTCCTTGGCTTGCTGCTTTGTTCCAGTGAAGTCCAACGCAAACTGGAGGAACAGCACCTCATCTTCCGACTAGGCACTTTACAGCCTTCCGGACTGAATATTGAATTCAACAACTTTAGATCTTAAACTCCCCCTTCCCCCATCCCCACCCCGTTTCTAACCCCCCCCCCCCCTTTTTTTTCAATAATTTATATAGATTTTTCTTTCCCCACCTATTTCCATTATTTTTAAATCTAAAACTAAAACCTTGTTAGTCTTTTCCACCCCACCCCCACTAGAACTGTACTTTGAGTGTCCTGTCTTCCATTCTTAATTAGCACTTTTCTTAGACAAATATCACCACCTTCAACACTTCTTTGATCCTTTTGTCTGTGACATCTTTTGATTATCTGCTCCTATCACGGCTTGCTTATCTCCACAATCACCACACCATCAACTTCTCTCCTCCCCCCCGCCCCCCCCACCTTAAACCAGCTTATATTTCTCCTTTCTCCTGACTATGCTTCAGTTCTGCCGAAGGGCCGTGAAGGCTCGAAACATTAACTGATTTCTTCTCCACTGATGCTGCCAGACCTGCTGAATTTTTCCAGGTAATTCTGTTTTTGTTATGGGCCATAAATGCTGGCCCAGCCAGCGACTCCCACATCCCATGAATGAATAAACAAAAAAGCCAAAGAAGCCATCATAGAGAAGACTGGACATAAGCAAAATACAAAGTTAATGTTTCAGACTAGCTTGAGCTTCAACTTGGGGCCATCTTCCAACCAGAGCCACTGGACAGTTATCAGGGAGATTTGGCTGAACATGATGGGAACTGATTACACTAGAATCCCAATTGGATTACCAATGTCTTTCCTCATCATGGCTCAGTGTCAGAAAGCCTGGGTTAGAATTCCAATCCAGATACTTGAGCACAAAATCTAGGCTGACACTCCTAGTGTCGGAAGTCCACTATCTGATGAGACATGAAACTGAGGCTCCATTTGGCCTCCCAGGTGGAGAGAAAAAGTTCTTTGACGATATTTGAAGAAGAGCATGGGAGCTATCCAAACTGTCCTGGTCAATGTTTTTCCTTCAAGCAACATCACTAAATGGAAGGCCATTTATCAGATTGCCATTTTTGGGATCTTACTGTGCACATACTGGGCGCTGTGTCTCCTAAGTTATGACAGTACTTGTAGCAGTAATTCATTGGCTGAAAAACACTTTGTGACATCTTGAAGTTGTGAAAGGCACTATGTAAAGGCAGGGTCTTTCTTTCTTTGTACTGACCTCTGCATGACTCTGGTCCTAAACTGTGTGATTGAATCTTGAGGTAGACAATGGTGCTGATGATGCCCATTTAGTAAGGGGGAAAAAAATGCCCCTTGACTGGGCCTTGCTGCATGACTGAACTTTGGGTCGGGTAAATTTTGGGGCAGTGAGTTATTATAATCAGCCAGTCAGTCAGGATATTGCCTCTATTTGCAGAGTCAGGTTTAGGTTCACAGTGTAGCAGAGCTCATGATTCAGAATGGGTGTTGGCAGTTTGCCAGGAAAGTGATGGACAAATTTAAAGGGATGTGGCCACTTAAAAGGTTAAGTGAGCCAGCATTGGTAAGGCATTACAAAGGCTGTGTATCATAAGTTAGATATAAATTATTTGAATGTTGGTTGCCAGGGTAACAAAAACACAGTGAGGAAATTCCTGTGGCTGAGAATAAATGTGGAGGGAGGAAACTGGGGCAGTATCGAAATGATAGAGTGAAGCGACACTCTGAGCTCTTGTTTGGTAGCTGGCATAGTGGAGACAGAGGGGTATGAGGTGATAGCAAGATGGGTACATTGTTCTTGACTGGAGGGTGCCCTACTCATTGACGAGTTCGCAATGGGCCTGGAAGGAGGGGGAGGGAGATTTGAAAACACAACAGGCAGCTTCTGTCACTGACAGTGCCAGTCCATGCTGAATGTGAGTTACCGTCCTTAAAGGGCTGGTGGGTAAATTTAAATAGATTCAGCCAATTCCAGGTATATATGAGGATAAAATATCAACAGCATTTATAAAGTTGTTAGGGCAACAAAGGTGTCAGGTGCTAGGCTGAATGAGGAGACAGGAATGCAAGTCTGTGCCCAAGAGGTAGAGTGGAGCAACATTCCAACTCCTTGTTGAAAGGCTGGAGAAATGAAACTCCTGTAACATTGCTGCATGGACACAGAGGAAACACAATCGAGGGCACAGCTGGCAGTGCCAGTCCCAGGTTACACGTGAACTGCAGGTGTTCTTGCAGCAGGTGGCACAGCTGGTGACCCACTCTCTGCGTTACCAGCTCTACGCATCCATTACTAGTAGGTGCACCTCGGCCTGTATATCTAGCGTGGTGGGGCGGGGCGGGGTGGGGGGGTGGTTTCTGGTGTTTACCAGCTGCTGGGTACAGTCTAACTTTCTACCCTTCGCTGTGCCCTAACTTACCCAGAATCCCACTGTCTGGGATTTAATCATTTAACTATTAATACAATTGAATAAATTTGTGCCAGCATTTTCCCAGAAGCTGCTCTCATTCCTTCACTGGAACAATATACATGATACAGGATCTGGGTAAAGAGCTAATGATGCTGCTGTATACCCTGATAGTTGGCTCACACCTAGAGCACAGTTTTTGGAATCCAGTTATCCTAACCCTGTGCTGTACCTGCCCTGGGAGTGTTTGATGGGGACAGTGTAGAGGGAGCTTTACTCTGTATCTAACCCCGTGCTGTACCTGCCCTGGGAATGTTTGATGGGGCACTGGAGCAATACAATTGGGAGTGTTTTGTTCCCTTACAACACAATCCCTACATCACTGGACAGAAAGAATTTACATTAAAAGAGACAGAATAAACAATCAGTTTTGACATTAATTGTAAACAAGCACGTGGAGCTCGAACTTACCATCTCCACTGCGATGGCTGAGTGTATTCCTCCTACTCTGCTAAAAGCCCAAGGGAAGTTGAGGAGTCCAGCACCAAGGGCTGACTTTAACATGATGAATACCGCTCCGGAGGAGGACAGGCTTGCTCTCCCTGTGTCCAGAGCTTTTGGCTTTGCTAGGAGGTTAATGCTCTCTCTCGCCAGCTCCTCCATTTGTGCCAATCTCTGCACTATTCCAGAACTTCCGAACCTGCTCACAGCCTGACTTGTCCAGCCATGAATGGACACACCTCCTGCTGCTCAATTCTCCCTGGGATCTGGTTCACCTCTTGTCAGGCAGAAAGTTCTTCAGTTTCTGAGAGCCAGGATTGGTGGTCCTCTGGCCAATCAACTACTTGCAGACGTTCTCTCCCACCGGTCAGAGCTCGTTGGGAAAGCTGGCAGGACCTTGTGTCAAATCTCCCATCAGCCAAGACTGAACTGAAACAGGAGGTGATCGGAGGTCAATTTACCTGCTGGAATTTCAAAAGTGCTGTGCATTTCCTTGAGAAATGTTGCTGAATTCTTTAGCTTAAAATAGGCTGAAAAGCTAATAGGATTTACACAGATTGTTAGTAATACCAACACCCAATACTGTCGCTTTAAATTCACTTTCTCAGCCATAGTTTTAAAGAATGAGAGTTATTCAGAATCTTTTTTCTGAGGCGGTGGCTGTGCTATTAATTCTACAGTGAGAAGAATTTACAGAAACACTGGTTTAGTGAATTGGGCATTGATCTGTGAAATTCCAGGGACTGGGGAGTTGGGCTTTGATGGGATTTGGTCAGCCCAGGAGCGAGCAGGGGACCTCACTCTTTGCATCAGGACATCTGAGTGAGGCTGGTGTCTCAGTACTTTTAATCTCCACACACACACGGCCATTTCTCTTGCAGGCTGTTGGCCAACACTATTCAGCCATCACTCTATCAGAGTGGGAGACTGGGGAAGCTGGATAGGTCATGGTCATTGAGAAATGAATTGAGATATCGTTATCTCTGAATAAACCTTCAAAATTTTGCATATAGAATGTGTATTTTATTCATTATAATTTTCGCACTGGGTTGAAACCACTAAGATTATAATTAACCCTTTTTGATTAATTTTCACTGTTATACCATTGTCCATCTCTGTCGCTGCCTCATCTCAGCTGCTGTTGGGACCCTCATTGATGGCTTTGTTCTCTCTAGACTCGGCTATTTGAAAGTTCTTCCGGCTGAATGCTACCTTCCACCCTACAAAACCTTCAGCTCATTCAAAGCTCCGCTCCTGTGTCCTAACTCACACCTTATTCCATTCACCCCTCACCCCCATGTTCAGTGAGCTACACTGGCTCCTGCTCCACATTAAAATTCTAATGTGCATTTCCAAATCCAACTGTGTCCTCACTGTTAATCTCTGGTCAATTTCATTGTTAAGGTTTGTTAATGTCATGTCAATTACATTGGGTGGAATCGCCCCAGATTTGCACTGACTGCGGTAGTGGGCGGGAAAAATGATGTTTTACCCACCAGCTGCAATGATGGCTTTTCACGCCGTATCATCACAATCCCGCCTCATTAATTATGTGTTCCCGGGAAACACACCATTCTGATGGCGAGCAGGTTCTCATTCGCCTGCCACACCATCACCTCACCGCTCCCTCACGCTGGACGCCATATTTAAAGTTCAGCCATTCAATGGCGATGGTGTAGTGAGATTGTCACTGGACAGGTATTCCAGAGACAATATGAGAATGAGAATACTCCGGGGACCTGGGCTCAAATCCCATCACGGCAGATGGTAGCATCTGAATTCAATCAAAACATCTGGAATTAAAAAGTCTAATGATGACCATAAAACAACTGTTGATTGTCATAAAACCCATCTGGTTCACTAATGTCCTTGAGGGAAGGAAATCAGCTGTCCTTACCTGGTCTACCCAACATGTGACTCCAGACCCACACTAATGTGGTTGACTCTTAAATGGCCTCTAAACGAGGGCAATTAGGGATTGCCTAGCCAGCGATGCCCACATCCCATGAACAAATTTTAAGAATTGTTTTGGAGGTGCTGGGTGGTGGAGGAGTGGGCTGGATGATTCCACAGGAGTTGACACATTGCACGCCGGTGGACATCCGACTCGTGGCCAATATCATTCAAGACCTTCGGACGGTTGTGCTCGTCCCTGATGTCATACTGGGCCTCGAGGTGGCCCAGGTGTGCGGTGGTCTTCCATCTGAGCGCACCCCTGTTCGGACGGAATTCCACATTGGCCCCAAGCCCCGAACCCTCCCTCGGGAGCCGGTGCCCCGCAACCTGAGTCGCCTTGCGGAAACACCCTCTGTGCCCTTTAGCAAGGGAGGGAGGGGTTTCCTGTCTAGGCTGCTGCTGCACACTCTTCATTTCCTTACCCTCATCTGTCATCTAGACATGACCTGGCGTGCTTTGTTGCCCCCTGGCAGCAGAGGTCCCCAGTGGGGGGCCCTCTACAGGGATGTCCTCCTGCTTTCTATCGGGGACCTGGGGTGGAGGGTGTTGCACACAGCAGTCCTGTGCAACCACAGGTTGTGTTGGTTCATGGACTCCCAAGATACCTGCGTCTTTTGTGGCCTTGTGGAGTCAGTGGATCATGTTTACATAGGGTGTTGTAGGCTGCACTCCCTTTTCAGTTATTTAAAAAACCTTTTTGTTTGCACTTCAGTACCATGCTCCTGGTCTACGGGCACCTAGTGCGGACGGGGGCCAGGAGGGAGGAGGACCTGCAGATGAACCTGCTCCTGGGCCTGGCCAAGTCCAGGCACGGGTGATCGAGGGGGTCGTCCGACCCGACTGTCTGCCCCTCTTCCGCGGCTATGTTCCGGCCTGAAGAGGGAGCACGCGGTGTCTGCCGGCACTATCGAGGCCTTCCATGCTCGGTGGGCACCACAGGGACTGGGTGTTTTATTGACCCTCTTAATCACATTTTGGTTTAATGTTTGCAAGTTTCCTTTAAATTTTGTCTTTGTTTTTGCAGTTTCCCTTTAAGGGGCTGCTTTTACTTTGTCCCTGATTTTGCCAACTTAGTTTACTTGGGTTGACTCAAGAAAGTTACAGCGGGTGGAATTGCCCCAGGTTTGCACCAATGGAGGTAGCAGGTGGGAAAAATGACGTTTTACCTGCCAGCTGCAATGGTGGCTTTTCACGCCATATCATCCCATCCCGCAGCATTAATTATGCATTCCCAGGAAACACACTGTTCCGATGGTGATCGGGTTCTCATTCGCCCGCCATACCATCACCTCACTGCTCCCTCACGTTGGACGCCATATTTAAAGTGCAGCCATTCAATGGCGATGGCGTAGTGGGATTGTCACTGGACTAGTAATCCAGAGACACAGGGTAATGCTCTGGGGATCAGAGTTCAAATCCCTCCATGGCAGAAGGGAATTCTAATTTGAATTCAATAAAAGTCTGGAATTAAAAGTCTAATGATGACCATTGTCGATTGTTGTAAAAACCCATCTGGCTCACTAATGTCCATTAGGGAAGGCAATCAGTCGTCATTACCTGGTCTGGCCTACATGTGACTCCAGACCCACAGCAATGTGGCTGACTCTTACATGCCCTCTGAAATGGCCTAACAAGCCACTCAGTTGTAACAAAACACTACAAGTCACAAAAAAAGAATGAAACCGGATGGATCACCTGGCATCAGCTGAGGCACCAGAAATGACAACGGCAATCTCAGCCCTTTCAACCCTGCAAAGTCTTCCTACTAACATGTGGGGGCTAGTGTCAAAATTGGGAGAGCTGTCTCAAAGACTAGTCAAGCAACAGCTTGACAGAGTAATCCTTAGGGAATCATACCTTACAGATAATGTCCCAATCACCACCATCACCAGCCCTGAGTATGTCCTTTCCCACCAGCAGGACACATCCAGCAGAGGTGGCAGCACAGTGGTATACAGTCGGGAGGGAGTTGCCCTGGGAGTCCTCAACATCGACTCTGGACCCCATGAAGTTTCATGGAATCAGGTCAAACATGGGCAAAGAAACCTCCTGCTGATTACCACGTATCGCCCTCCCTCAGCTGATGAATCAGTGCTTCTCCATGTTGAACACCACTTGGAGGAAGTACTGAGGGTGGCAAGGGCGCAGAATGTACTCTGGGTGGGGGACTTCAATGTCCATCACCAAGAGTGGCTCGGTAGCAGCACTACTGACCGAGCTGGCCGAGTCCTAAAGGACACACCTGCTAGATTGGGACTGAGGCAGGTGGTAAGGGAATTAACAAGAAGGAAAAACATACTTGACCTCATCCTCACCAACCTGCCTGCCGCAGATGCATCTGTCCATGACAGTATCGGTTCAAGTGACCACTGCACAATCATTGTGGAGATGAAGTTCCGCCTTCACGTTGAGGATACTCTCCATCATGTTGTGTGGCACTACCACCATCCTAAATGGGGTAGGTTTCAAACAGGTCTAGCAACTCCGGATTGGGTATCCATGAGGCACTGTGGGCCATCAGCAGCAGCAGAACTGGACTCAAAACAATCTGTAACCTCATGGCCTGGCATATCCCCAATTCTACCATTGCCATCAAGCCAGGGGATCAACCCTGGATCAATGAAGAGTGCAGGAGGGCATACTAGGAGCCGCACCAGGCATACGTAACAATGAGGTGTCAACCTGGTGAAGATATAACACAAATCTACTTGCATGCCAAATAGCATAAATGGCAAGTGGTAGACAGAGCTAAGCGATCCCACAGCCAGCAGATCAAGTCTAAGCTCTGCAGTCCTGCCACATCCATGCCACATCATGAATGGTGGTGGACAATTAAACAACTCAGTGGAGGAGGAGGCTTCACAAATATCCCCATCTGCAATGATGGGGGAACCCAGCACATCAGTACAAAAGCTAAAGCTGAAGCATTTGCAACAATGTTCAGCCAAAAGTGCCGAGTGGATGATCCATCTGAGCCTCCTCTGGAGGTCCTCAGCATCACAGATGTCAGTCTTCAATTCGATTCACTCCATGTGATATCAAGAAACAGCTGCAGGCACTGGATATTGCAAAGGATATGGGCCCTGACAATATTCCGGCAATAGTACTGAAGTCTTGTGCTCCAGAACTTGCCGTGCCCCTAGCCAAGCTGTTCCAGTACAGCTACAACACTGGCACCTACCCGGCTAGATGGAAAATTGCCCAGGTATGTCCTGTACACAAAAAGCAGGACAAATCCAACCCAGCCAATTACCGCCCCATCAGTCTACTCTCGATCATCAGTAAAGTGATGGAAGGCGTCATCAACAGTGCTGTCAAGCGGCACTTGTTTAGTAATAACCTGATCACTGACACTCAGTTTGAATTCCGCCAGGGCCACTCAGTTTCTGACCTCATTACAGCCTTGGTTCCAAGATGGACAAAAGAGCTGAACTCCTGAGGTGAGGTGAGAGTGACTGCCCTTGACATCAAGTCTGCATTTGACTGAATAAGTCTTCAAGGAACCCGAGCAAAACTGGAGTCAATGGGAATCAGGGGGAAAACTCTCCACTGGTCGGAGTCATACCTAATACCTAGCACAAAGGAAGATGGTTGTGGTTGTTCAGCACCATTCACAGCTCGTCAGATAGTGAAGCAGTCCATGTCCAAATGCAGCAATACAAGAGAGAATCTAACCAACGCCCCATGACATTCACTGGTATTACCACCACTGAATCCCCCACTATCAACATCCTCGGGTTTACGACTGACCAGAAACTGAACTGGACTAGCCGTATAAATACTGTTGCTACAGCAGCAGGTCGGAGGCTAGGAATCCAGCAATGAGTAACTCACCTCCTGACTCCCCAAAGCCTGTCCACCCTCTACAAGGCATAAGTATGATGGAATACTCCCCACTTGGCTGGATGAGTGCAGCTCCCACAACACTGAAGAAGCTTGACACCATCCAGGACAAAGCAGCCCGCTTGGTTGGCATCACATCCACAAACATTCACTCCCTCCACCACCGACGCACAGTAGCAGCAATGTGTGCCATCTACAAGATGCACTGCAGGAACTCGCGAAGCCTCCTTAGATAGTACCTTCCAAACCCACAACTACTACCACCTAGAAGGACAGGGGTAGCAAATACATGGGAACATCGCCACCTGGAAGCACCCCTCCAAGTCACCCACCATCCTGACTTGGAAATATAACACCGTTCCTTCACTGTCGCTGGGTCAAAATCCCGGAACTCCCTTCCTAACAGCACTGTGGGTGTACCTACATGTCAAGGGCTGCAGCGGTCTAAGAAGGCAGCTCAGCACCACCTTCTCAAGGGCAACTAGAGATGGGCAATAAATGCTGGCCCAGCCAGCGAAGCCCACATCCCATGAATGGATAAAAAACACACGTCTTAGTGCTTTCAGCCCACGACTGCTGCAAAGAAGACATGGTCCTGAAAGACAAGAAGACTGCAGCCCCCAGGTTTAATGATGCATTGCTCAAGCACCTTTTGGATGTAGTGGAGGCCCACCATGATGTCCTCTACCCCAGCTCTGGCCACAGGATTGGCAGCAATAGCACTAACCCGGTTTGGGAGGTGGTGGCAGCAGTGGCCAGTGCCAACGTCCTGAAGAAGAGTACAGCTACCCAGTGCTGCAGAAGGATGAATGATCTCCTCCATTCCTTCAGGGTAAGTCACTCTTCTCATTACTCTCAACTCACACATTCACAAACCCATTACACATCCACAGGGCCCTCACTCACTGCCAATGCAAGGGACATCACCATTCACTCTCTCACACACACCTTTATTGTCCTCATCCCGTCCGTGGGGCCACTCACCACCCACACACACCTGGCATACTTATCATCTGGCCTGGCAGGCATCCTTTTTACAATCTCTCCAGGACAAGCTGGTACACAACAAGAGGAAGAGGTTATAGACTGGTGGAGTCTTCACAGACTTTGAAAACAGAGCCATCCAGCTGGCCGGCAACAATCTGGACCAGTCCTGTGCTGACGGTGAGGTCGGCGCTGGTCTACCAAGTGAGGGTCCAGCAGTGCAACACTCAGCAGACAACCATGCTGTGGGTGGCTTGTCATGTTTCATAGGCCACTGACATGCAGTAATTATCTCTCCTTGCTTTCACAGGCACATCTGAGAAATAGCCAACAGAGTCCACGACCCAGGACCTCTAATCAAGTCCTAAAGAAACCTCTGAAGAGGAATCCGGAGGTACCCTCCCTGAAGTCCCATCACAGCGCTCACCCACGCCCTCCACCAGCGCAGAGACACACACCTCGGTGGGACCTAGCTTTAGTGCAGCCCTGGGATCACAATCTGGTGAGAACATTGCACTGCCTGATCCACAGCAGGTGGAGGCAGGGACTTCCCAGATCCCTGACACCTGGAGGACTGCTGGAGGCCAGAATGTTGCTGAGCCCGAGTCAGATGACGAGCCTGTGGACTTGATCATACCAGAGTTGCTGGAGCTGCAAAGGCAAGCAGGGAACATTAGGAAGGGATGTCTGTTGCACTCCTCAGATTGCAAGGCATGATGAAGGGGTCCATCCACCTTCACTCTGAGGTGATAGCACCGGTATGCCAACGCACTGAAGTCAACACCGGTAGGATGGCGGCCTCCATGGAAACCTTGATGCAGGACGTTGCTCCTGCACTGCTGTGTGGGCTGAACTCCATTTCTGCGCTATAGTTGGCCTCCAACAGTGTCAGTGCAATAGGGGTGTGAGACAGCTCAATCTCACTCCAGCTTCCCCTTCCGCTCACTGGGTCAGCCAGGGGCCCTTCGGCACCCATAGGAAGGAAGATCAGCAGGTTCACATCCCGGGGCATCCACCCAGGTGATTCCTGGAGAGTCCAGCCCATCCAAACCCCCTCTTCCCAGAAGCTCCAGCTCCACAGGCTGAGGCAGGTGCCACTGCCACACAGCAGGACACCGAAAGCAGGCCAGAGCCCTCCAGATCGCGGCCCTCCAGAGGACGCCCACAAGGTCATCACAGACAGGTCGTAGCAGTCAGCAGGCTGCCTCCACCTTCACTGTGAATGTCCAATGAGCACCAAAACACAGCAGCAGGCTTAGGAATGTTAAGGAGATGTAACTCTTTTGAGTCAAAATAATTAAACTAAATTAACAAAATCAGGGACAGAGTAAAAGCAGCTCCTTAAAGGGAAACTGCAAAAACAGAAGACAAAATGTAAAAGGAAACTTACCAACAAAGAAAAATGTGATTAAAGGGGTCTATAAAGCACCCCAGTCCCCACGGTGCCCACTGAGCACGGAAGGCCTCAACGGTGCCAGCGGACACCGCATGCTCCTTCTCTAGGGTCACCCGGCTGTGAACATAGCCACGGTAAGAAGATGTAACTCTTTCAGAGTCAAACAATTAAACTAAATTAACAAAATGAGGGATAAAGTAAACACAGCCCCTGAGTTAGGTTAGCTGTAAAACCAAAGACAAAGTTTAAAGGAAACTTACAAACATCAAACCAAAATGTGATTAAAGGGGTCAATAAAACACCCCAGTCCCCGCGGTGCCCACCGAGCACAGAAGGCCTCGACGGTGCCAGTGGACACCGCATGCTCCTTCTCCAGGGACACCCAGCCCGTGAACATAGCCACAGTAAGAAGATGTAACTCTTTCGAGTTATCAACAGATTGCATGTAACTCTTTCGAGTACATTCACAGTTCTTGGTTTCCGGGAGTGCGACATGAACCCACAACCTTCTGATTCAAAGGCGAGGGTGCTATGAACTGAGCCACAGCTGACACCTCAGTAAGAAGATGTAGTTGCACAGCCTGAGCACAGGTGTTAATCACTTGTATAAACTGTTCATTATTGTAAATAAACTCCCAAGAATATCTCCTTGTCTATGGCTCCTTGTTCGGATGAGCAGTACTTGTGTCATTCAGATGTGAAACCTTGGTTCCTGCAAAAGGTAAAGGTAGGTGTCTCAATCCAGGGCCTCTTTCCTGTGCTTTGTGCAGCCTTCAGACCAAAGTGCTGTTCCTGCCTCATGCTCACTGGACACATTACTGATGCCTGCACCTCGATGGTGCTTGTCATTGCTGCCAGAATGTCGTGGGCAGGCGCCTCAGAGTTCCATCATTATCTCTGTGTGCTCTCAGCTCCTTGAAGGTGGGGCTGGCCCCTATCTCAGCATCTGTGTCCAGTGAAGCTGTGCTCCTGAAGGGGACAGGTGCTGAAGGCTGACAAAGGATCAGGTGTATTTAAAGTTTCACGGCTACATCTATACGATATGACACTGATCACAGAGTGCAAGTGAGCTGCCCTCAGCCAGACAGGAGTCAGACATTCTCAGACGGTCTCCTCTACGTCTCCATGACAGGAGCCTTATCACAGAGGGTATGCGTGCTGCCATAAGCCAGACTGGAGTCAAACGTTCATAGATGCAATGTGAGGATCCATGGTGCCTCCTCACTGCATGTCGTCATCATCCTCCATAAATCTAGCAGCGATGAAGGCCTCTCAAGCATGACTGCCTTGTCTGGCCAGTGTGAGGGCCTAATCTCAGTCATCATCACCTTTGAGGACCTCCTCAACCCCATCACCATTGACGTTCTCCTCATCGGAGGAGACCTCCAGCTTCCCCATCTCCTCCTCAGCCAGCTCGTCTGCCCGCTGCAGTGCCAGGTTGTAAAGGGCGCAGCAGGCGATGACAATGCATGACATCCTCTGTGGACTGTATTGGCAGTGCTCCACCAGACTGGTCCAGGCACCGGAACCTCATCTTCAGCATCCCGATGGTTTGCTCCCAACAAGTTATGAGTTGCAGCATGAGCCTCATTATAGCGTCGCTCTGCTGCAGTCTGAGGCTGCTGCATGGGTGTCATCAGCCATGCCCTCTGCGGGTAGCCCTTGACCCCGAGGAGCCAATCCTGCAGCTTCTGTGGACCCTGGAAGATGCCAGGGATCTGTAACCAACTAAGAGACTGTAGGAATCGTGGACACTCCCTGGAAATGATGTGCAGACCTGCAGGATGCGTTTGTGGTGGTCGCACACCAGCTGAACATTCAGCGAACGGAACCCCTTGTGGTTGACATAGTTGACTGCTTGTTGCAGCAGAGATCTGAGTGCCACATGATTGCATTCGATCACACCCTGCACCTGTGGGAAACCCGAAATCTGGGCAAATCCAATCGCTCTTGCATCCTGGCTTTCCTGGTCCTGGGTGAAATGCACAAAGCTGTGTGCCCTTGTGACACCCATCCATGACCACCCCAGAAGGAATAAACAGTTCAGACCAGGGCTATTATTTCCAAGTTTTACTGGTGTTCAATTTTAAGGTATACAAGACTAGTTTGGATCAGTATTCTTATTTCCCAGTTTTTACTATTTTTTCCTTCTGGGTCATGGGTGCATTTATGGGTGGCGGCTTGTTAGATCCCACAAAGGTCACCTGTGGAGCCATGAAAGGAGATACTGGTGTAGAAATTGAGCGCCACGGTCCCTTTCCCAGCCAGGGGCAGCGGATGCCCACCATGTCCCCTTGGCACCAAATCCTGCAGTAGCTGGCAGATCTGATCAATCAGTTACCTAGACATGCGCAGACTTCGGCGACACTGGTTCTCAGTCATCTGTAGGAATGAAAGGCAGCGTCTATAGACCCTGGGCATCACTAAGCGCCAGCCAGCAATGGATCACTATGGCTCTTCAACAGTGTGTGCGGGAGCCCCAGTCGCCCCTTTTTCCTGAGGGTGCTGCTCCCCACTTTGTGCAGCCAGGCACCTCTGTCGCACTTTTCTCCGTCATCTCCGTTCTCTGTATGCCATGAGGCATACAGCTAGTTCACCACGCTCCATGCTCCTGACGTACTCCCCCTGCAGGATGAAAGAGAGAGACACATGAGTTAGCTTAGGTGTTTGAAGAACTTCTCTTGGTCAAGCCTGAAGGCCCCTTAACACATCCCGGAGAGTGTGGGATGTGGGCCGAAGGGCCTTTTTCTCTGCTGTCGACCTCTATAACTCTATGAGTGCTGGCCACCACTTGGATGGCCAGAGTTTAGTGCGCTGTATGGTTGCCCAAAACCCCACCCTCATCCGCCGCACTCCACCTGACTGATTGGCAGCAGTTTCAGCCACTGGACTGCATGCTGTGCTCTCAGCTCAGGTGCAGGCATTCTACTAACCCACACTGCAAGGCTGCACTGTTAGCTTGAACCATGTAGGTGACTGGTCCAAAGGATGATGACATTGCAAGGGGTTGTCAGCACCTCCACCAGTGACTGCTCCATGGCCAGCTTTAGCAAGGAGATTGTTAACGTGTTCAGTTGTCCGACTGTTCTGCAGTTCACTAAAACACTCATTAATTTGCAGTCTGTGCCTGAGGGGTGAAAAGCTCTGGAGCACTTGGTGGCACTTTGATGCCTCTGCATTACTTGAGCGGGCAGATAAGCTAGAGGCCTGACTCCACACATGTCAATGTGGCTGTGTCTGAACCGTCTTAGCTGCAGAGGAATGGTTACTTTAACTTTATACAAGATTTCCCTAATGTGTGGCTGATTCCCCCCCCCCACCCCCCCCACCCCCCCACCGCCGCCCACATGTTTGTGCACTACCTTCAACTGCTGGGCAGCCCTTGCCCAACCCTACCAAGTTGCCTCAACCACAGTGCAGCCCTTGCCACCCCCCCACCCCCCGGCAATGCCCCTCAACCTCAAAATCCAACAGGCGACCCGGGCGAGCACAGTGCAACGTTACTGTGCACTCACCTTCGAGTACCCTTCAAGGTGCAGCCTGCCAAGTGCACACCTTGTATATGCTGTTGCGAACTATGTCAGTATGCAATCACGTCAAGGTGGGTGGATGATCTAGCGGGGGTTGGGGGATGATTCCGGTGGGCTGGCCCTGTAATGATGCATAGATGTATTATAATGATGCTCCCAATGTCCGATGGCGGGAAATGCGGCCCACCATTGATAGGCTGAGCGGATGATTGCAAGTTGGTTTCTCGACATCATGAAACCGATTTTTTGCCTTCTTGCCATGTTGTTCACCCACGCTGCCAAGCACACCAGTGGGCACAGAAAATTCTGCCCATTGTTAGCTTAAGAGAAACAGATGATGGGATTCTAATTGTCTTTGAGCATATATAAATAGGGGATCACCCAATGCAGGAGTGGGGGAGGAGAGGGAGGAGGACCTCCTTGTAAGCCTGCTCCAGGGCCTGGCTAAGGTGGCCATCAACAGGTCCAGGCAGCGGGCAGTCGAGGGGTCAACTGACCCGACTGTCTGACCCTCTACCACAGTGGCCCTGGAGAGGGAGCATGCAGTGTCCACTGGTAGAGGCCTTCTGTGATCAGTGGGCACTGCGGGGGCTGTGGTGCATCATCATCCCCGAAAATGACATTTTGGTTTAAATTAGTATGTTTCCTTTCACGTTTGCCACCCACCCCCTTTTGATTTTTAGTTTAATTCGTTGATTTTGTTTTTCAAAAGAGTCTATAAATAGGGGATAGTTGGGACACTGTGTTGAGTGGGAGGAGAGCTGTGAGACTGAGCAAGTTAATAAACTCTCTCAATAAAGAAAAGCTCTTTGTCTTGGTTTTGGCCTCACACATTGGCTTGGATCCTTTTAACATTCATTTGCCTAAACTTTCTGTAACCTTCTCCAACCTTACAACCCCTCAAGTTACCTGCACTCCTCTAATGCTGGCCTCTTACACATCCCAGATTTTCTTCATTCCAGTATTGGTTACCGTGCCTTCCACTGTCAAGGCTGTGGAATTCCATCCCTAAACCAATCTGCTTCTCTATCTCACTTTCCCCCTTTAAGACCATTCTTAAAACCTGCCTCTGTGATAAAAACTTTGGTTACCTGCATTAATATCTCCTGGTGTGTTTGATGCCTTGGGGCATTTTACTTTGTTAAAGGTTGCTATGTAAATGCAGTTGCCTTTGTTGTAAGTCCCTAAGGTCAATTTGTGACATGTTGGCTTGATCCAACATTGTGTTTTGCAGTCACTTCAGAGAGAACTGAAGAGTCAACCACGGTAGTATGGGATTAACATTACACTTAGGCCCTGACCAGGTAAAGATGGTAGATTTCCTTTCCTTGAACTCATTAGTGAACCAGTTGGGGTTTTTGACAATCTGACAGTTCCATCCTCACTCCTATGTTGTCAGATTTTTATTTCTAAATTTCTGATTAAAACTGAATTGAGCCTGAGATATATCCATGAACATCATACTGTGGCTGTAAGAGCTCTCAGGGAGATTCTATTACCTGTGATTGGGAGGAAGAAGCCTGCCTCAGAGACAAAGCAGGCATAACTGAGGAGGTCAGAGGTCAGCAGGAGGAATATGGTATTTTGCTCCAGGATACATTGCTATAAGAAACTTGAAGGGCGATGGTAGTGTAGTGGTAACATCACTGGACTAGTAATCCAGAGGCCCAGGCTGTGGGAATGCAGGTTCAAATCTCACCATGATAGCTGGTAGAATTTGATTTCAGTTAATAAATCTGGAATATGAAAAAGAAAATACTAGTCTTGGTAATGGTAACCATGAAGGTACTGTTGATTGTCATAAAAACCCATCAGGTTCACCAATGTCCTTTTGGGAAGGGAATCTGCCATCCTTACCTGGACTGGGTGCATTTGCCTCCAAATCCACAGCAATGTGGTTGACTCTTAACTGCCCTCTGAAGTAGCCTAGCAAGCCATTCAATTCAAGGGCAGTTAGAGATGGCCAACAAATGCTGGCGATGCCCACACCTCATGAAAGAATGTATGGACTTAACATTAAGTTCAACAACTTCAGATCATGAACTCTGTCCTCCATTTTGATATATATATATATATATATATATATATATATATAAATTTTTTTCCCAACACCTTCCCTTCCACAGGGCCACTCTGTAACTTGTTCTTATGTTTTGCTTTCAGAGAACACTGACCCTTGTTCTGCTATTAACATATTCCATTATCTGACCTCAATGATGCTATTAACACCTGCTTTAATCTTTAACACTATTATTAACACTCCCTTTGTCTTGCAACCATGACATCTTTGTCAAATCTCTCCTGAGCTCCCACCTATCCCTGACCTTCTATTTGCTCCACCTGCTCCAACCCCTCTCTTCCACTGTATAAAACACATCACATTTCTCCTCCCTTTAGCTTCAAAGAAGAGTCATATGGATTTGAAACGTTAGCTCTGTTTCTCTCTCCACAGATGCTGCTAGAGCTGCTGAGATTTTTCAGCATTTTTAATTTTTATCTCAGCATGAACGGCCATTGGGAATGGAAAGCTGGGGCTAGCCCAGCTGCCTGGTCTCAGAATTAAGAATCACATAGCCACATGGTGTACACCACTCACCCAGGTTAACTTGATGTGCCATATGACCTTGAAAAATATAGAACCATAGAAAAGTTACAGCACAGAAAGATGCCATTCAGCCCATTCACTGGCCATTTTAATCCTACTTTCCAGCCCCTGGTTCGTAGCCTTGCAGGTTACAGCACTTCAGGTGCAGATCCAGGTACCTTTTAAATGAGTTGAGGGTTTCTGCCTCCACCACCAAACTAGGCAGTGAATTCCAAACTCCCACTAGCCTCTGGCTGAAGAAGCTTTTCCTCATGACCCCCTAATCATTCGGAGGGCACAGGACCTTACAAGCTCTGCTCAGCTCGTTGATCACATTATACATTTGATCACATTATACTCCATTTGCCAGATTTTTTGCCCACTCACTTTGTAGCCTCCTTAAGTCCCCTTCACAATTTGCTTTCCAATCTATCTTTGTGTCATCAACAAATTTAGCAACCATTTCTTCGGTCCCTTCACCCAAGTCATTATTATAAATTGTAAATGTTAAGGCCCCAGCACTGATCCCTGTGGAACACCACTCGTCACATCCTGCCAATCAGAAAAAGACCCATTTATGACAACTCTCTGTTTCCTGTTAGCTAACCAATCTTCAATCCATGCCAATATGTTACCCTTACACCATTAACTTTAATTTTCTGCAATAACCTTTGATGTGGCATGTTATCAAATGCCTTCTGGAAATCTAAGAACAGTACATCCACTGGTTGCCCTTTATCCACAGCACATGTGTATCCTTCAAAGAACTCCAATAAATTGGTTAAACATGATTTCCCTTTTGCAAACCTATGTTGACTTTACCAGACTGCCTTGAATTTTTCTAAGTGCCCTGCTATAACATATTTAATAATAACTCCTAACATTTTCCCTATGCCAAATGTTAGGCTAACTGGCCTATAATATCCTGCTTTCTGTCTCCCTCCTTTTTGAATAAAGGAGTTGCATTTGTTATTTTCCAATCTAAAGGAGTCGGAATTTTGGAAAATTAAAACCAGTGCATCAGTTATCTCACTAGTCACTTCTTTCAAGACCTCAGGGTGAAGTCCATCCAGACCTGAGGATTTGTCAGCCCGCAGCTCCAACAAATCGCCCAATACCACTTCCCTGGTGATTGTAATTTTCCCGAATTCCTCCCTCCCTTCCATTTCCTGATTTTCAGCTATTTTCAGGATGTTACTTGTGTCTCGATAATGAAGACCAAAGCAAAATATCTGTTTAATTCATCCACCATCTCCCTACTTTCCATTATCAATTCCCCAGACACACATTCTATAGGAGCAATAGTCACTCTGTTAACTTTCTTCTTTAAATAACTATAGAAACTTTTATTATCTGTCTTTATATTACTAGCTGGCTTTCTCACATACTCTAATTTTTCCCTCCTGATTAATCTTTTTGTCATTCCTTGCCGTTCTTTATATTCTTTCCAATCTTCTGACATGCCACCCATTTTTGTGTAATTTTATGCTTTTTCTTTGAGTTTGATACTGTCTTTAACTTTTTAGTTAACCATGGATGGTGGGCCCTCCCCTTGGAATTTTTCTTTCCCATTGGAATGCCTATATTTTGTGTATTCTGAAATATCCTTTAAATGTCTGCCACTGAACCTCTGAATCACTTAGCCTCATTTGCCAGTGCACTTTAGCTAGCTCTGCTTTCATGCTCTCATAATTGCCCTTATTTAAGTTTAAAACACTAGTCTTGGATGCACTCATTTCTCCCTCAAAATGAATGTGAAATTCAATCATATTATGATTGAATTGAATCCCTGAAGCACACCTTCAGCAACCTGATGGCCTGCTCTATGACCATGTGTTCATGTGGCTTCAGTTGTATTTTTACTGTGCTTCAGTAATAGAGCTTCTTTCAGGTGTCGTCAGTCACATCCTGCAACACTAGCCCTTGCCTCCAAGGGACCATCCACTGACTGTACTTGGTAAATATCTGTGGGCAACTTGGCAAGTGCAGAATGCGGGCATCATGAAATCTTGCTGGGTATCTCGCACTGACGTATATGATCATCTTTCAGTGGTTACACACCAGAATATTAAAGAATGGAATTCCCTTTGATTAATGAATATTGCTGGTTGATCTGAGCGTGTCTTGATTACATCATAGTGCAATCTACGGCTCCCTCTGTCACAGAATCTCAGAATCACAATGCAGAAGAGGCCCTTCGGCCCATCGAGTCTGCACCAACATGTGAGAAACACCTGACCTACCTACCTAATCCCATTTACCAGCATTTGGCCCATATCCTTGAATGTTATGACGTGCCAAATGCTCATCCAGGTACTTTTTAAAGGATTTGAGGCAACCTGCCTCCACCACCCTCCCAGGCAGTGCATTCCAGACCGTCTCCACCCTCTGGGTAAAAAAGTTTCCCCTCACATCCCCCCTAAACCTCCTGCCCCTCACCTTGAACTTATGCCCCCTTGTGACTGACCCTTCAACTAAGGGGAACAGCTGCTCCCTATCCACCCTGTCCATGCCCCTCATAATCTTGTACATCTCGATCAGGTCGCCCCTCATTCTTCTCTGCTCCAACGAAAACAACCCAAGTCTATCCAGCCTCTCTTCATAACTTAAATGTTTCATCCCAGGCAACATCCTGGTCAATCTCCTCTGTACCCCCTCCAGTGCAATCTCATCCTTCCTTTAATGTGGCGACTAGAACTGCACATAGTACTCCCGCTGTGGCCTCACCGAGGTTCTCTACAACTCCAACATGCCCTCCCTACTTTTGTAATCTATCCCTCGATTGATAAAGGTAAGTGTCCCATATGCCTTTTTCACCACCCCACTAATATGCCCCTCTGCCTTCAGAGATCTATGGACACAGCAAGGTTCCTTTGTTCCTCAGAACCTCCTAGTGCTGGGAATCCAACAAACCTGAGGCCCTCTCATTCTGTTTTCAACAGTGGCAGTAAGACAGGTGGCTTTGAAAAACAAGGCACTGGTCACCTGGGAGATACTTTTGTGGGTAGCAGATTGGGGAATCTTGTAGATGTCACCTGCTGATTCCTGGAAGGAGCCAGAGGAGAAGAAATTCAGGGCTGTGGAGATCTTGCTGGCCAATGACAATGTGAACTGACCTTGCCCTCTTGGAAAGAGGACTTGTTCCAGGAGGCTGCAATGTCAACAATGGCTTGATGTGAGAGTCTGAGCCTCCTGAGGCAATGGTACTCAGGAATAGCCAGAAAGCTGATCCTCTGCCTGCATAGCCTGTGTTAGGGATATCGCCTCTTGTGAGCTGGGGCTCTATGCTCATCCTTTCTATCCTGTGCGGCATGTGGATCTGGGGAAGGCTGCTTCTGCTCCTGCTGGTATTTTTCCTGCTGCTGCTACTATTGCTGGTGCTCCTCCTTTTGTTCCTCAGCAGAGGCCCAACACCCGGCTGCAGGAGCAGATCCCATCCCAATCTGAAGGTTGGCAACTGGGAAGCGCAGATCAAAGGCAAAAAACTATAAGCAAGCAGAAATGCACTCCAAAGTCTCAGAAATCATCTGGAAAGTGGTGAAATCACGCTATCAGGAGAAGTCCTCTGAGCAAAAGCCTTTCACTTGGGCAAAGAAACAGCTGCAAAATCTCAATATTTAAAGACCCTCCCACCTGTTGTTTGTTGAACCCTGTCAATCCCTGCTGTCCTCTCACCTTGTTTTGCCTGGCAAATTCCAAGAAGCCTCAATGACCATCAGCAGGGAATTTCAATGTCCATCACCGAGGGTGGCATGGCAGCACACTACTGAGCAAGCTGACTGAGCCTGGACTTGAGACAGGTGGTGAGAGAACCAGTATGAGGGCAAAACCTACTTGATCTTGTTCTTACCAATTTACCTGTGTATTGCTGAAAAAAGACACATTTATAGAGTCCAGCTGACAACCAATCAGCACTCTCTTCTCATCAGTAAAATAATGGAAGGGGTCATCAACAGTGCTATCAAGTGGCACTTGCTTAGCAACAACCTGCTCACTAATGCCCAGTTTGGGTTCCACCAGGGCCACTCAGCATCTGACCTCATTACAGCCTTGGTTCAAACATGGACAAAAGAGTTGAACTCCCGAGGTGAGGTGAGAGTGACTGCCCTTGACATCAAGGCTGCACTTGACTTAGTGTGGCATCAAGCAGCCCTAGCAAAACTGGAGTCAATGGGAATCAGGGGGAGGACTCTCCGCTGGTTGGAGTCATACCGAGCACAAAGGAAAATGGTTGTTGTTGTTGAAGGTCAGCCATCTCAGCTCTAGGACATCACTGCAGGGGTTCCTAAGGGTAGTGTCCTCGGCCCAACCATCTTCAGCTGCTTCATCAGTGACCTTCATCATAAGTTCAGAAGTGGGGATGTTCGCTGATGTTTGCATAATGTTCAGCACCATTCGCGACTCCTCAGATACTGAAGCAGTCCATGTCCAAATGCAGCAAGACCTGGACAATAACCAGGCTTGGGCTGACAAGTGGCAAGTAACATTTGCGACACATAAGTGTCAGGCAATAACCATCTCCAACAAGAGAGAATTCAACCATCACCCCTTTATATTCATTGGTATTACCATCACTGAATCCCCCATTATCAACATCCTGGGGGCTACCATTGACCAGAAACTGAACTGGACTAGCCATATAAATACTGTGGATACAAGAGCAGGTCAGAGGCTGGGAATCGTGCGACAAGTAACCCACCTCCTGACTCCCCAAATGCTGTCCACCATCTACAAGGCACAAAGTCAGGAGTGTGATGGAATACTCTCCATTTGCCTGGATGAGTGCAGCTCCCACAACACTCATGAAGCTTGACACCATCCAGGGCAAAGCAGCCCGCTTGATTGGCACCACATCCACAAACATTCACTCCCTCCATCACCGACGCACAGTAGCAGCAGTGTGTACCATCTACAAGACGCACTGCAGGAACTCACCAAGGCTCCTTCGACAGCACCTTCTAAACCCACGACCACTATCATCTAGAAGATCAAGGGCAGCAGATAGATGGGAACACCACCACCTGGAAGTTCCTCTCCAAGCCACCCACCATCTTGACTTGGGAATATATCGCCGTTCCTTCACTGTCGCTGGGTCAAAACCCTGGAACTCCCTCCCTAACAGCACTGTGGTTGTACCTACACCACATAGACCACAGCTGTTCAAGAATGCAGCTCACCACCACCTTCTCAAGGGCAATTAGGGATAGGCAATAACTGCTGGCCCAGCCAGCGAAGCCCACATCCTGTGAATGAATTTTTAAAAAAGCATAATTGTTGTTTCCTTTACATTTGGTATTCTTGCAAATCTGTCCTGATGAGTGCAAGAAGAAAAGCTTCGACAACATATGTCTTTTTTCAGCAATACTCAAGTTCTGTACTACCAAATGACTATTTCATTTACCTGTCATTGATACACATGCCGACTTACAGTATTTGCAGGAGTGACCACTGCAGAGCTCGTGTGGAGAGAATGTCCCATCTTCAAACTGAGTGCACCCTCTATTGTGTTGTGTGGGTCTACCACCATGTTTTGTCAGGTGATAGCATGCTCGACTCTGAGCCAGAAGGTTGTGGGCTCAAGTTCCAAACCAGGAGCTTGAGCTCAAAAATCAAGGCCTACTCCAGTGCAGTGCTGAGCGAGTGCTGACTTGTCAACAGTACCATCTTTCCGATAAGATGTTAAGCCACACTTTCAGGTGGATGTAACAGGTCACATGATATTATTTTGAACAAGAGTAGGGGAGTTATCCCGGTGTCCTGGCCAATATTTACCCTTCAGCCAATATCACAAAACAGGCCATTGTCACATTGCTGTCTGTGGGAACTTGCTGTGCGCAAATTGGCTGCCATATTACCCACATTGCAACAGTGACTTCACTTCAACAGTACTTAATTGGCTGTAAAGCACTTTGGGGTGTCTGGTGGTCATGAAAGGTGCTATATAAATGCAAGTTTTCTTTATGGATCATATAATAAATTCAGAAAAGATCTAGCAACTCAAAACTGGGTATCCATGAGGCATGTGGTCCAAGATCAGCCACAGAGTTCTATTCAACCACAATCTGTAACCTCTTGGTTCAGCATATCCCTCACTTCACCATTACCATCAAGCCATGGATTCAGACCTGGTTAGACGAAGAGTGTGAGAGACTTTTCCAAATGCAACACCAGGCATACCAAAAAATGAGATGCCAACCTGGTGAAGATACAACACAGGACTACATGCATGCTAAGCAGTGGAATTGTAATATCATAGAATCTTCCAACACAGAAGGAGGCCATTTGATGCCTGTGCCAGCTCTTTGAAAGAGCTCTCCGATTAGCACTGCTCTCTCTCCAGCTCTTTCCCCATAGCCCTGCTCACATCCCCCACTTCAAGTATTTATCCAATTCCTCTTTTGAACGTTATTATTGAATCTGCTTCCACCGCCCTTTCAGACAGCGCATTCCAACATCTCGCTGTGTAAAAAAAATTCTCCTCACTTCACCTTCTGGTTCTTTCCCAATATTCTTCAATCTGTGTCCCTCTGATTACCTAGCCCCTTGACACTGGAAGCAGTTTCTCCTTATTTACTCTATTAAAACCCCTCACGATTTTGAATGCCTCGATTAAATCTCCCCCTTAACCTTCTCTACAGGTGCAGCATGTGATAGACATGCAAAGAGATTTCGCAACCAACGGATCAGGTCAAAGTTGTGCATTCTTGCTGTATCCAGTCATGAATGGTAGTGGACAATTAAGCTACTAACAGGAGAAAGGGGAGGGTCCACAAACATATCCATCCTAAATTTTGGAGGAGCTCATTACATGAGTGTAAAAGACAAGGCTGAAGCATTTGCAACCACCTTCAGCCAGAAGTGCCAAGTGGATGATCCATCTCGGCCTCCTTCTGAGTTCCCCAGCATTACAGATGGCAGTCTTCAGCCAATTCGATTCACTCCAAGTGATATTAAGAAAATGCTGACGACATTGGATGCTGCAAAGTCTATCAACTTTAACCATAGCCCAGCTGTAGCACCAAAGATTTAGCTCCAGAACTAGTTGCATATTGAGCCAAGCTGTTCCAGTACAGCTGCAACATTGGCATCTACTCAACAATGTGGAAAATTGCCCATATGTCCTGTCCACAAAAAGCAGGACAGATCCAATCTGACTAATTACTGCCCCATCAGTCTACCCTCGATCATCAGCAAAGTGACAGTGGCAGTCCTATCAAGTGACACTCCCTCAGTCATCGTCGGTGGGCCCTCAGAATCGAGGATGACGTCCGTCAGGCTTGGTGAGACTTCAGATGAGTGAGGAGCCCAATCCTGGATCCACATGTTCTCCTGCAGTGGGAACACGTTGTTGCGCAGGGGAGTGGGTATTGCAGCCCCGGGATGGCTTCCTTGTCCTTCTTCTGCTGCCGCCATTCTGCCTTGCAGTCGAGTCGCTGAGCCTTGAAGTGGCTTTCACCTTGACAGACCAGGTGATGCCATGCTGAGCGATCAGCAGCATTCTCCTCCCAGTAAGTGGTGTTAATGCCTCTGTGCTTTAAGGCGACCTTGAGCTTATCCTTATACCTTTTCCTTTGGCTGCCCTTTCAGCGTTGGCCAGGGGAGAGCTGCAAGAAGAGAACCTGCCGAGGGAGGTGGTTTTCGGGCATCTGGATGCAATGGCCCATCCATCGGAGTTGGTTCCGCAGCAGCAGGGCTTCAATGCTGGTAGACGCAGCTTCATGGAGGGACACTCGCATTAGTCCGCCGGTCCTCCTATTTGATCCCCAGGATTCAACACAAGCACCGCTGATGGAGTCTTTCAAGTATCTTAATGTGGCATCGGTAGGCAGTCCATGTTTCGCTGCAGTAGAGGAGGCAGTCAACACAACAGTCTATAAACCACAGCCTTTTTTGACTTGCAAATATCCCTGTTGTAAAAGGCACGTTGGCACAGCTTGAAGAGGGCAGCGCTGGCATAGTTGACTTGGTGTTGGACTACCTCATCGATGGTAGTCCCTTGGGAGAGGTGGCTGCCGAGATTAGGGGCACGCTGCACATACTCCAGAGCCACCCCATCTACGTGGATGGCACGGGGGATGCTCAACTGGCCCGGGTTCAGTAATAACCTGCTCACCAATGCTCAGTTTGGGTTCCGCCAGGACCGCCCAGTGACTCCAGGCCTCATTATGGCCTTGGTCCAAACATGGACTAAAGACCTGAATTCAAGGGGTGAGGTGAGAGTGTCTGCCCTTAACATCAAGGTAGCATTTAACCAAGTGTGCCATCAAGAAGCCCTGGCAAATTTGAGGTCAATGGAAATCAGGGGGAAAACCCTCTGCTGTTCGGAGTCATACCTAGCGCAAAGGAAGATGGTTGTGGTTGTTGGAGGTCAATCATCTCAGCTCCAGGACATCACTGCAGGAGTTCCTCAGGGTAGTGTCCTCGGCCCAACCATTTTCAGCTGCTTCATCAATGACTTTCCCTCCAACATCAGAAGTGGGGATGCGTGCTGATAATTTAACAATGTTTGCACCATTTGTGACTCCTCAGATAATGATGCTGTCAGTGCCTGCACACAGCAAGACCTGGACAACATTCTGTTTGGGCTGATAAGTCATGGATAACATTTGTGCCACACAAGTGCCAGGCAATGACCATCTCCAACAAGGGAGAATCTAACCATCTCCCCTTGATATTCAATGGTGTTACTATCACTGAATACCCCATTATCAACATCCTTGTGGGTTACCATTGACCAGAAACTGAACTGGACTAGCCATATTAATACTGTGGCAGGTCAGAGGCTAGGAATCCTGCAGCGAGTAACTCACCTCCTGACTCCCCAAAGGCTGTCCACCATCCACAAGGCACAAGTCAGGAGTGTGATGGAATACTCTCCACTTGCCTGGATGAGCTCCCACAACACTCAAGAAGTTCAACACTATCCAGGGCAAAGCAGCCCATTTGATTGACACCTCATCCACAACCTTAAATATTCACTCCCTCCAACACCAGCTCAAGGTGGCAGAAGTGTGCACCATCTACAAGATGCACTGCAACAACTCACACAGGCTCCTTCAACAGCATCTTCCAAATAGCGACCTCCACCACTTAGAAAGGCTGGGGCAGGAGGTGCATGGGAACACTACCACATGCAATTTCCCTCTTAAGTCAAGAATCACCCTGACTCAGAAATACATCACAATTCTTTCATTCTCTCTGGGTCAAAATCAGCACTGTGTGCGAGCACCTTTACCACACAGACAACAAAGTTCAAGGAGCAGGATCACCATCAACTTCTCAAGGGCAATTGAGGATGGACAAGGAATGTCGGTCTTCTTAGCAATTTCCCGCATTCTGCGAGGAATATGAAAAAAGAACATTTTGTTTTATGAAGTATTTTAATAGAGAAGATATGTTGATTCTGTTTCCAATCATAGGTGGGCCTGTCACCAGGTGACACATATAACAAGGTAATTGGCAAAAATGCAGGAGATGAAGAGAGTTTGTTTTATGCAATGAGTTAATATCTTAGAATACACTACAGGCATGGAATATGGAGGAGTGCGGGGAAGAAGGAGGGGCGTGGGACTAATTAGATATCTGTTAATTGGAGACAGCATAGGCTCAATGGACCCAAAGTCCTCCTTTGTGCTGTATGATTCCATGGTTGAGACTCCTACATCTTCTGATTCATTTAATTCAGCTCTTTGGAGCTACCCCAATGGATTCAGTGGTGAATTGCTCAAACTGGTGGGGTAGTGAGCCCTACAAGCAGGACAGGCTGAGGCTCAGGTCCTGGCCTGTGATCTGAATCAGTGCCGCAGCTAAGCCAGGGCCTAGAGGCAAATTGGGGTCAGAGTTCCTGAGGGCAGTTGTTGTACGTGGGGCAGGGTATGACAGTCAGGGGGATGGGAATGAGGTGATTGAGGGGAAGAAAATAGGACTAGGGTTTTGAAATTCTTGGATTTGTGAATGGAGTCTGCACCAATCATTATAATGCCACAGTCATCTCGTAATCATACAAATGGTTCACTTTCCGTTAAATTACAAAGTGTTTGCAGCTTGTGGCCCTGATTCTCACGGGTTTCACAGCCCGACAATTAAGTTTTAAATCACTTTTTTTGTTCTCTTTCCTCTGCCTCACATGTTAATTCCTCTTTTTATAATGATCTCATTTGTAGAACCCACAAGGTCAGAACCATTATTAATCCAATAAACATCATCAAGAGAATGAAAGGGCTTGTGGGGCTAGACTGCATTGTTTGAAAAATTGTGTCTTTGCTAATCCACACTGGTGCCTGGTCATTAACCTCTTGTGAAAATGGTTTCAGTTCCTGCAGACAGGATGATTGATGTCAATTTAACGGCAATTAATTCGATCCCAGCTCCACTCATTGCATTTTCCTGAACAGAGATCAGTTCATCATTAGGCCATGTGTGTTTCTGTTTGAACACTTCCTGCCATTGTCTATCCTGGTTCCTGATTTACTGAAACATTGTGGTTGACACTGGAAGGTTTTGTGCGGCATCGTGCACAGCCAGTTGTTTGACCTGTTGCTGGTTATAACAGGAGAAGTGCATGATGTGTGGAGAAGCTATTCTTCACCGACGGGTGTGAAGCTGTATTTACGAAAAGCACATTCTTTTCAGTCACAAACTTCGACAGCTGCAAACAACTGCAGGCTGAGGGCAATCAGAGTTTAATTGCTGTTCAGGTAGAGATGTCTTCTAGATTGATGGAAGCTGGTAACTTCCCGATTCCAGTTCTGTGTGGGTCTGGCTGTGAACCATGTCTCACTGTTCTATACGGCTCTGAGTGTGAAATACATCTCACTGTTCTATTTGGGTCTGACTGTGAACCACGACTCATTGTTCTATATGGGTCCGACTGTGAACCATGTCTCACTGCTCTATATGGGTCTGACTGTGAACTATGTCTTACTGTTCTATATCGGTCTGACTGTGAACCATGTCTCAGTGTTCTATATGGGTCTGACTGTGAACTATATCTCACTGTTCGATGTGGGTCTGACTGTGAGCCATGTCTCACTGCTCTATATGGGTCTGACTGTGAACCACGTCTAACTGTTCTATATGGGTTTGGCTGTGAACCATGACTCACTGTTCTATATAGGTCCCGACTGTGAACCACATCTCACTGCTCTATATGGGTCTGACTGTGAATCACTTCTCAGTGTTCCATGTGGGCCTGATTGTAAACCATGTCTCACTGTTCTATATGGGTCTGACTGTGAAACATGTCCCACTGTTCTATATGGGTCTGACTGTGAACCATGTCTCACTGTTCTATATAGGTCTGACTGTGAGCCATGTCTCACTGTTCTATATGGGTCTGACTGTGAACCAAGTCTCACTGTTCTATATGGGTCTGACTGTGAACCATGTCTCACTGTTCTATATGGGTCTGACTGTGAACCACATATCACTGTTCTATATCGATCTGACTGTGAGCCACATCTCACTGTTCTATCTGTGTCTGACTGTGAACCATGTCTCACTGTTCTATACGGGTCTGACTGTTAACTATGTTATTGTTCTATATGACTCTGAATGTGAGCCATGTCTCACTGTTCTATATGGATCTGACTGTGAACCATGTCTCACCGTTCTATTTGGGTCCAACTGTGAACCATGGCTCACTGTTCTATATCGATCTGACTGTGAATCATGTCTCACTGTTCTTTCTGGGACTGACTGTGAACCATGTCTCACTGTTCTATATGGGTCTGACTGTGAACCATGTCTCACTGTTCTATATGGATCTGACTGTGAACCATGTCTCACTGTTCTGTCTGGGTCTGACTGTGAACCACATCTCACTGTTCTATATCAATCTGATTGTGAATCATGTCTCACTGTTCCACCTGGGTCTGACTGTGAACCATGTCTCACTGTTCTATATGGTCTGACTGTGAACCATTTCTTGCTGTTCTATATGGGTCTGTCTGTGAACCATGTCACTGTTATATCTGAATCTGAAAGTGAACCATGTCTCACTGTTCTATATGGGTCTGGCTGTGAGCCATGTCTCGCTGTTATATATGGGCCTGACTGTGAACCACATTTCACTGTTCTATATGGGTCTGACTGTGAACCATGTCTCACTGTTCTATTTTGGTCTGACTGTTAACCATGTCTCACTTTTGTATAAGGCTATGACTTTGAACGTTGAACTGTTCTATATGAGCCTGAGTGAACCATGTCTAACTGTTCATAATCTCAGAATGACTCATAGCCACTGAAATATTTTGGAAATGTAGTCACTAGTGTAACACAGGAAAATGTTATTTTGGGAGTAGTTGGGGTAGTGTAGAGAAAGCTGTACTCTGTATCGAGCCTGTGCTGTACCTTTTCTGGATGTGTTTGATGGGATAGTGTACAGAGTTTTACTCTGTAACTAACCTCATGCTGTACCTGTCCTGGAAGTGTTTGCTGGGGACAGTGTAAAGGGAGCTTTACTCTGTATCTAACACCGTGCTGTACCTGCCCTGGAGTGTTTCATTGGACAGTGTAGAGGGAGCTTTACTCTGAATCTCACCTCGTGCTGTATTTGTCCTGGGAGTGTTTGATGGGGACAGTGTAGAGGGAGCTTTACTCTGTATCTAACCCCGTGCTGTACTTGTCCTGGGTCTGACTGTGAACCACATCTCACTGCTCTATATCGATCTGACTGTGAATCATGTCTCACTGTTCTATATGGATCTGACTGTGAACCATGTCTCATTGTTCTATCTGGGTCCGACTGTGAACCACGTCTCACTGTTCTATATCGATCTGACTGTGAATCATGTCTCACTGTTCTATCCGGTTCTGACTGTGAACCATCTCGCTGTTCTATATGGGTCTGACTGTGAACCATGTCACTGTTATATATGAATCTGAATGTGAACCATGCCTCACTGTTCTATATGTGTCTGACTGTGAACCATGTTTCACTGTTCTAAATGGATCTGACTGTGGACCATGTCTCACTGTTCTCTATGGGTCTGGCTGTGAATGATGTCTCACTGTTCTATCTGGGTTTGACTGTGAACCATGTCTCACTGTTCTATCTTGGTCTGACTGTGAACCACGTCTCACCTTTGTATAAGGCTCTAACTTTGAACCTTGTCTCACTGTTCTATATGAGCCTGAGTGAACCATGTCTTACTGTTCATAATCTCTGAATGCCTCAAAGCCACTAAAATATTTTGGAAATGTAGCCACTGGTGTAACACAGGAAAATGCTATTTTGGGAGTACTTGGGGTAGTGTAGAGAAAGCTGTACTCTGTATCGAGCCTGTGCTGTACCTTTTCTGGATGTGTTTGATGGGACAGTGTAGAGGGAGCTTTACTCTTTATCTAACCCTGTGCTGTACTTGTCCAGGGAGTGTTTGGTGGAATAGTGTAGAGGGAGCTTTACTCTGTATCTAACACCGTGCTGTAACTGCCCTGGAGTGTTTCATGGGACAGTGTAGAGGGAGCTTTACTCTGTAACTAAACCCATGCTCTATTTGTCCTGGGAGTGTTCGGTGGGGGCAGTGTAGAGGGAGCTTTACTCTGTATCTAACCCCATGCTCTATATGTCCTGAGAGTATGGGTTTGACTGTGAACCGTGACTCACTGTTTTATACAGGTCTGATTGTGAACCACATCTCACTGCTCTATATGGGTCTGACTGTGAATCACTTCTCACTGTTCCATATGGGCCTGATTGTGAACCATGTCTCTCTGTTCTACATGGATCTGACTGCGAACCATGTCTCACTGTTCTACATGGACCTGACTGCGAACCATGTTTCACTGTTCTATCTGGGTATGACTGTGATGAACCAAATCTCACTGTTTTATATGGGTCTGACTGTGAACCATGTCTCGCTATTCTATATGGATCTGACTGTGAACCATGTCACTGTTATATATGAAACTGAATGTGAACCATGTCTCACTGTTCTATATGTGTCTGACTGTGAGCCATGCCTCACTGTTATATATGGGTCTGAGTGTGAACCATGTTTCATTGCTCTATATGGGTCTGACTATGAACGATGTCTCACTGTTCTATCTGGGTCTGACTGTGAAACATGTCTCACTGTTCTACATGGATCTGACTGTGAACCACGTCTCACTGTTCTATCTGGGTCTGACTGTGATGAACCACATCTCACTGTTTTATATGGGTCTGACTGTGAACAATGTCTCACTGTTCTATCTGGGTCTGACTGTGAAACATGTCTCACTGTTCTACATGGATCTGACTGTGAACCACATCTCACTGTTCTATCTGTGTATGACTGTGATGAACCAAATCTCACTGTTTTATATGGGTCTGACTGTGAACCATGTCTCGCTGTTCTATATGGGTCTGACTGTGAACCATGTCACTGTTATATATGAAGCTGAATGTGAACCATGTCTCACTGTTCTATATGTGTCTGACTGTGAGCCATGTTTCACTGCTCTAAATGGATCTGACTGTGGTCCATGTCTCACTGTTCTCTATGGGTCTGGCTGTGAACAATGTCTCACTGTTCTATCTGGGTCTGACTGTGAAACATGTCTCACTGTTCTACATGGATCTGACTGTGAACCACATCTCACTGTTCTATCTGGGTATGACTGTGATGAACCAAATCTCACTGTTTTATATGGGTCTGACTGTGAACCATGTCTCGCTATTCTATATGGGTCTGACTGTGAACCATGTCACTGTTATATATGAAGCTGAATGTGAACCATGTCTCACTGTTCTATATGTGTCTGACTGTGAGCCATGTTTCACTGCTCTAAATGGATCTGACTGTGGACCATGTCTCACTGTTCTCTATGGGTCTGGCTGTGAACAATGTCTCACTGTTCTATCTGGGTCTGACTGTGAAACATGTCTCACTGTTCTACATGGATCTGACTGTGAACCACATCTCACTGTTCTATCTGGGTATGACTGTGATGAACCAAATCTCACTGTTTTATATGGGTCTGACTGTGAACCATGTCTCGCTGTTCTATATGGGTCTGACTGTGAACCATGTCACTGTTATATATGAAGCTGAATGTGAACCATGTCTCACTGTTCTATATGTATCTGACTGTGAGCCATGTTTCACTGCTCTAAATGGATCTGACTGTGGACCATGTCTCACTGTTCTCTATGGGTCTGGCTGTGAACGATGTCTCACTGTTCTATCTGGGTTTGACTGTGAACCATGTCTCACTGTTCTATCTTGGTCTGACTGTGAACCACGTCTCACCTTTGTATAAGGCTCTAACTTTGAACCTTGTCTCACTGTTCTATATGAGCCTGAGTGAACCACGTCTTACTGTTCATAATCTCTGAATGCCGTATAGCCACTAAAATATTTTGGAAATGTAGCCACTGGTGTAACACAGGAAAATGCTATTTTGGGAGTACTTGGGGTAGTGTAGAGAAAGCTGTACTCTGTATCGAGCCTGTGCTGTACCTTTTCTGGATGTGTTTGATGGGACAGTGTAGAGGGAGCTTTACTCTGTATCTAACCTCATGCTGTGCCTGTACTGGGAGTGTTTGCTGGGGACAGTGTAGAGGGAGCTTTACTCTTTATCTAACCCTGTGCTGTACTTGTCCAGGGAGTGTTTGGTGGAATAGTGTAGAGGGAGCTTTACTCTGTATCTAACACCATGCTGTAACTGCCCTGGAGTGTTTCATGGGACAGTGTAGAGGGAGCTTTACTCTGTAACTAAACCCATGCTCTATTTGTCCTGGGAGTGTTCGGTGGGGGCAGTGTAGAGGGAGCTTTACTCTGTATCTAACCCCATGCTCTATGTGTCCTGGGAGTATGGGTTTGACTGTGAACCGTGACTCACTGTTTTATACAGGTCTGACTGTGAACCACATCTCACTGCTCTATATGGGTCTGACTGTGCATCACTTCTCACTGTTCCATATGGGCCTGATTGTGAACCATGTCTCTCTGTTCTACATGGATCTGACTGCGAACCATGTCTCACTGTTCTACATGGACCTGACTGCGAACCATGTCTCACTGTTCGATAGGGGTCTGAGTGTGCACCATGTTTCACTGCTCTATATGGGTCTGACTGTGATGACCCAAATCTCACTGTTTTATATGGGTCTGACTGTGAACGATGTCTCACTGTTCTATCTGGGTCTGACTGTGAAACATGTCTCACTGTTCTACATGGATCTGACTGTGAACCACATCTCACTGTTCTATCTAGGTCTGACTGTGAACCATGTCTCGCTGTCCTATATGGGTCTGACTGTCTACCATGTCTCCCTGTCCTATATGGGTCTTACTGAACCAGGTCCTACTGTTCTATATGTGTCTGACTGTGAGCCACGTCTCACTGTTCTATCTGGGTCTGACTGTGAACCACAAATCGCTGTTCCATATTGGTCTGACTGTGAACTGTGTCTCACTGTTCTATCTGGGTCTGACTGTGAACCACATCTCACTGTTTTATATTGATCTGACTGTTAACCATGTCCCACTGTTCTCTATGGGTCTGGCTGTGAACGATGTCTCACTGTTCTCTCTGGGTCTGACTGTGAACCATGTCTCACTGTTCTATATGGCCTGACTATGAACCATGTCTCACTGTTCTATGTGGATCTGACTGTGAACCATGTCTCATTGTTCTATCTGGGTCTGACTGTGAACCATGTCTCACTGTTCTATATCGATCTGACTGTGAATCATGTCTCACTGTTCTATCCGGTTCTGTCTGTGAACCATGTCTCGCTGTTCTATATGGGTCTGACTGTGAACCATGTCACTGTTACATATGAATCTGAATGTGAACCATGTCTCACTGTTCCATATGTGTCTGACTGTGAGCCATGTCTCACTGTTATATAGGGGTCTGACTGTGAACCATGTTTCACTGTTCTAAATGGATCTGACTGTGGACCATGTCTCACTGTTCTCTATGGGTCTGGCTGTGAACGATGTCTCACTGTTCTATCTTGGTCTGACTGTGAACCACGCCTCACCTTTGTATAAGGCTCTAACTTTGAACCTTGTCTCACTGTTCTATATGAGCCTGAGTGAACCACATCTTACTGTTCATAATCTCTGAATGCCGTATAGCCACTAAAATATTTTGGAAATGTAGCCACTGGTGTAACACAGGAAAATGCTATTTTGGGAGTACTTGGGGTAGTGTAGAGAAAACTGTACTCTGTATCGAGCCTGTGCTGTACCTTTTCTGGATGTGTTTGATGGGACAGTGTAGAGGGAGCTTTACTCTGTATCTAACCTCATGCTGTGCCTGTACTGGGAGTGTTTGCTGGGGACAGTGTAGAGGGAGCTTTACTCTTTATCTAACCCTGTGCTGTACTTGTCCAGGGAGTGTTTGGTGGAATAGTGTAGAGGGAGCTTTACTCTGTATCTAACACCGTGCTGTACCTGCCCTGGAGTGTTTCATGGGACAGTGTAGAGGGAGCTTTACTCTAACTAAACCCATGCTCTATTTGTCCTGGGACTGTTTGATGGGGACAGCGCAGAAGGAGCTTTACTCTGTATCTAACCCTGTGCTGTACTTGTCCTGAATGTTATAAATGGGGACAGTGTAGAGGGAGCTTTACTCTGTATTTAACCCCATATTTCAATTGCCTTGGGCGTGTTTGATGCGACAATGTCGAGGGAATTTTACTCTGTTGTAACTGAGCTGTGCAGTACATTATCTGGGATGTTTTGATAACCCAGTTTAGAGGGAGTTTCACTCTGTATCTAATTCATGCTGTAGCTGCAGGCGTGTTTCGTGTTTGATGGAGCAGTATAGATAGTCTATATGAGCTCATGTTGTCACTTGACTGGAAGTGTTTATTGAGACTGTGTAGAGAAAGTTTTACCCTGGCACCTGCTGCCATGCCGGGCATGGGTTACCTCATGCATTCTCATGGTAAGGTCACTTTGCAGCCTCATTTGCATAGGAGCTGGCACAACAAGCCTCTTCTACATCAATGGTACACAGAGAGCTGGCACAGAGAGCTTTGCCCGCTTAGAGGAGGTCATATGTGAGCCCATATAAAAATCATGGCAGAACCTTTACGCTATCTTTTGATATGTGTTCGTGGCTGGCATGGTTTCACATAGCATCATACACTCCATTACACTTCACGTTGCATCCAGATATCTGCTGTAGCTTAGTAGTAGAACTCTTGCTTCTGATTCAGAAGATCATAAATATGATTCTCACTCCAGAGGTTTCCATGTTCTCAGTTTGATGTTGGAGGTGCTGAGGATCAAATTTTACACTGTGCCTTTGCCTGCCTTCTCAGGTGAACATGGAACTTAGGAGCAGGAGTAGGCCATTCAGCCCTTTGAACCTGCTCCGCTATTCAGTAAGATCATGGCTGATCTGGCTGTGACTTCAACTCTACTTACCTGTCTGACGCCCATAACCTGACTCCATTGTCTATTAAAATCTCTCCAAATCTGCCTTGAATAAATCCAATGACCCAGCCTCCACTGCTTTCTGGGGAATAGACTTCCACAGACTAATGACTTGCTGTGAGAAAAAAATTCTCTTCATCTCTGTCTTAAAATGGGGACTTCTTAAAGTGTGTCCCCTGGTTCTCGTCCCCCCCACAAGTGGAAACATCCTCCCAGTATCCACCATGTCAAGTTCCCAGCAGGATCTTATATGTTTCAATAAGATCACCTCTCAATCTTCTAAACTTTAGTGGGTATAGGCCTAACCTGTTCAACCTTTCTTTATAAGATAAGCCCTTCACCCCAGGCATGAGTCAAGTGAACCTTCTCTGAACTGCTTCCAATGCAGTTATATCCTTTCTTAAGTAAGGAGGCCAAAACTGTACACAATACTCCGGATGTGATCTCACTAAGACCCTATACAGCCATAATAAAAGTTCCCTACTTTTATATTCAATATGCAATAAACAACAACATTCCATTTGCCTTCCTAATCACTTGCCATACCCGCATAAGTGCTTTTTGGGATACACGTACCAGAACACCCAGGTCCTTCCTTACCACTGAGTTCTGCCATTTCTTTCCATGTGAATACAATACTGCTTTTCTATTATTTTTACCAAAGTGGTCAAGTTCACATTTTCCCATATTATTCACCATCTGCCAAATTATTGCCCACTCATGTGACCTATCTCTATATCCCTTTGTAGACTCATTAAGCGGAATTTTCCCAACCCGCCTATGGCGGGTTTCATGGTGGGCAGGAGAGGAGAACCCAGCGGCAGGCAAAAAGTCGCAAATCCGCAGTCGTAAAAACAAATCACAATTCTCCCGATGGCGGGTTGGGTATCCTGCCGACTCGTGGGGTGAGCGCCATTTGCATTCATTTGCATGTTATAAATGTTCATTAAAACAGCTGCTTGCCGGAATCTTGTCACACCTTCCAATCTTCCATCATGCCAGCGGGAAATTATGTCGGCCTCAAACCCATTTGAAAAGGGCGGTGTGCACAAGCAAGACCGCAGTTTGCTCATAACTTCGAGGTGAGTGGAACATACGCAGCCCACCTGCCATAGCGCTGCACTGGTCTGGTTGTGATGAATGTTACACTGCTGGGGCTGTAGGGTTGGGCTGCTCCTTCTCTTTGTTTTCATTGTCTCTAGGAACACCACTGTGCTGTGGTACACACGCAGGCTTCCACCTTCAGAGAGTGACCAGTCCTGCGGCCAGGGCTGGGGAATGCAGGGATCTTCAACTCCCAGTGGCTGAGACCGTTGTCCACAAGGACACCACTGTGCTGTGGTACACACACAGGTCTCCACTTTCAGAGACCAGCACTTCAACCAGGGGTGGGCTGTGAGGGGAGGGTCGGGTTGACGAATATGATGGGGGCAATAGGGAGGGAAGGCTGTGGAATGGCAGTGAGGGGGAAGGACGAACACTATGGGTGCCTTTCTGGGGTTGCCCTCTAACCTCTTGTTGTCACCAGAGTGAGCAGAATTCTGCTTAGAAAGAAAGGAGGAAGACCTCCTTGCGATGGGTGCCACTGAAAGCCAATGGCTTCATTAGCACTGTTAGGAGCTACTCAGAACTCAGTGGCTGCACATCACAGTCGCTGAATCTCAGGAGTAACACATAGGAATGCAGAATTTGGGCATGCCGGCAATAATGAAGGAGGCACAGCTGCATTATATATGGCATTCCATCAATGAAGGCCGGTCACATGTTCACCAGATGTGATACTCCTAATGGGTTAAAGGTCAACCACGCATTGACCATGAGCAACTGATTGGTCATTAATATGCCACATCAGAGATTGGAGCACAGAGGTAGGTTGGGTCACTCATTTAACTTAAACTTTAGCATCCCATGCAGGGCTCAAGATGTTACATATTTGCGATGCCATCTTGATCACATCGATGTGTGTGCTAGTGTCTCAGGGGCAAGGCAGCATCAGCCACCATGCAAAATGTGTCATCTTCTGACCTTCGCTTTCTTTCCCTTGAATCATTAATGTCTTCAATGTTTCCTTTCAGTGAGAAGGCAAAAGCACACATGATGCAATGGAGGAGGTGAAGGAGGGAGAGGGACTCTGTGTGCAGCTCCAAGGAGGGACATGGTCAAGCGGAGCCAGAGCATGAACAGGACGGTCAGGAGGAGGGACCCAGACAACCAGGGTGACTTGCCAGACCTAGGGTTTATTGTCCAAGAGTTTCCTATTCACAAATGAGTGATAGGCAATGCCGTATACGTCTGCACTTGTCCCAAGATCTGATATAACACATACGCCACATTCTTTGTGAAGATCTGATGCCACATGAAGTTGGAGGGTATCCCCTGCCAGTGGCTTTGAACGTAACCGCTGCACTCAATTTCTTGGCCCCTTGACCTTTCAAGGGATCAACAGGGGACCTATGCGGCATCTCTCAGTCTGCAACGCATTGATGCATAAAGGAGGTCACAGATGCCCACCATTACGTCAAGTTTTCTCTGGGTGAAGATAGCCAAGCGGCAAGATTCACTGACTTTGCCACCATCTCAGGCTTCCCAAGAGTGCAGGATGCAATAGACTGTACCATGTGGCTATACAGGCTCCATGGCAGCAGCCCCTAATGTTTATAAACCACAAGGGCTACCATTCCACCAATGTACAACTGGTGTGTGATCATCAGAAGCACATACTGCACATTTGTGCACGGTACCCTGGGAGTTGCCATGACTCTTACATCCTGAGTCACACCCAGGTGCCTGAGATATTCAAGTGGCCATTACGTCTGCAGCGATGGCTGCTTGGGGATAAGGGGCACCCACTGAAACACTGGCTGATGACACCAGTGCATCGCCCTCAGAGTGGTTCCAAGGAGAGGTACAACGCTGCTAACAGCTCCACACACTCTCTTATAGCGCAGACCATAGGGCTTCTGAAGATGTGCTTCAGATGCTTGGACCACTTAGATGGCTCATTCCAATACACTCCCGACAGGGGCCCCCTCATCAATGCAGGCTATGCAAAGAGGTGTCCCCCTGCCAGAGGATGAGCTGGAAGCGGATGACAGCTCATCGGAGGATGAAAATCCAGAGGCCCAGGAACCTCAGGAGGCTGCTGAGGGTCAGTATGAGCACGATCACACCATGGAGGAAGGATGATGTGGGAGACATGCCTGTGATACATTAATCGCTGACAGGTTCCAGGAAGAGTAAAGTTAAGTGAGGGAATATGGTCACATCTCTCCTAGCCCTCAATGCCATCTTTCAACTCAGAGGATGTCCACCACTTGCAGCAAGAATGAGCCCCGCATTCACACTTGTGCGTTCTGGCCTCATGAATCGCCAGGCCATGATCTCTGCTTTAATTCATGGGGCCCTGTGAGTCAGCTCACTCTGGGAATTGATAGTCCACTGAGGAACAAGAGTGATGTGAGAGATGACTTGAAGCCATCTAATGATGCAAACACTGCTGCAACTAAGATGTGGACATGCCTAGGGATCTCCTCCCGTGTGTGTCTTTTCTTCTGCCACTACCACTGAGGAGACACACATGCTGCTACATTATCAATGCTGATGAACTGTCCTTTCTCAGTGGTGTTCTTTGAGGAAGAAGGGTGAGAAACGCTTGCATTGCACACTTTCAATTAAGATTTAAACACATTTCCCTGACATCACACAGTGGGTGCAGATGCTAGTTCAACTGAGGTTGACATCACAGGAATGTGAATCTCACAGTGGGACACTATCACTGAGTGGGAGCAAGGCTAAATCTTGAAATAAGAGGATTCCGATGTACAAAATTACAACGCCTTCAGTTGACAGGGACATTCAAATAACCATCAAATGTACTAACAAAAGTGCAATTTATTTACATATCTAGCACATCCGTGACCCAAAGTGACATAAATTTTTCTTAACTTTCCTAACTCTAGCACTCTGCCTGGGTGCAGCCCTGACATTTGCAGCAGAGGTGGAGGCAGCCTGCTGACTCCTACGTCCTGATGTCTGCGATGACCTTGGCAGATGTTCTCTGGCAGCCCGAGGCCTGGGGATCACCTGCTCAGGGGCAGAAGTGCCATCAGTGGTCTGAGAGCTGGAGTGGATGGGGTCACAGGCAGAGGGGGCTGTTCGCGGCTGGAAACCCTTGGAGTTTCCTGAGAGGAAGGCCCCAGGGGGTCCGGCTGATGCTCATCCTCCCTGTGGGTGCCTGAGGGCCCCGCCCTGACTCCTGCAAGAGATGGTGCACCCGGATAGAGGTCAAGGTGCCTCGTCGCCATGTTGCCTACATCCTGATGGTGTGAGGCCAAGCACAAATCTGGCAATATCTGCTGGACCAAGGTCTCCATGGTGGTTGCCAGCCTTCCCATGGTGACCTCGAGGTGCTCGCATGTCCGAGCCACGACATCAGACAGAACGTGGACAGACTGCTCCATTGTTTGCTCTAGTCTGCTGAGTGACTGCCAAATCTCTGCCTGACTGCTGCCTGTCGTTGGCAGCCGTTTCCAGAGGCTTATCATCTGACTCGGATCGAGCGGGTGGTTAGTCTCCAGCAGCCCACCGAGTGCCGGAGACCTGGGCTGTCCCTACTTCCGACTGCTGCGGGGACGTGTCAGTGAGGTGTTCTCCAGAAAGTGAGTCCGAGACTAATCTACACCCGTGCCCCACCGACGTGTGTGTCTCTGAGCCAGTGGAGGGTGTGTGTGAGTGCCGTGACAGTTCTTGTGGAACTTCCCCCTCAGACGAGGTCTGGGGGCTCACGCTGGCAGCACTTGGGGGCCTGAAATGTAGAAAAGAGAGTTTCAGTTAATGAGCATAGGCTAGACAAGACTGCATGCGACTCACTGTGAATGTTAGGATTTGATGAAGTGATGGAGCTGTGACCGCACTAGGTTGGTGGGAGAGGCCGACCTCCCCTTCCCCACAGGAGCGATCCCTGTCCTCCCCAACCAGCTCAGCTGCAGCCTCCACAAACTCAGTGAGGGTGATGATGTTGGCCGTCCCTCCCTCAGTCTGTGCTCTCTTGCGCCTGTTGTGCGCCAGCTTGGCCTGTATGAAGAAGAAAGAAAGGCATGTGATGTGTGGTGAAGTGATAACATGTACCTTTAAGAGAATGCAAGTGGACTAACCGTGTGATAGTAATGACCAATCACTGTACAGTTTAGACTACTGGTTAACTCTACATCTGGTGGTTGTGGGAGCACGCAAGGATTTAGTGCTCTGCTCTCAGTTGCAATAAACAATCACAGTTTGTCCTCATGTCAGTCTCTCTCCATCATTGACAGCGAGCATCAACTAACAAGTGTATATGAAGGCTTGCAATTCAAGTTTACTTGTCTAGTGAACTCAAGGACTCAAGACTTAAAACTGGCGACAAGGATGAAAATAGCAAAATTGTAAGACCCCTGAGTTAGAATCCAGATGAGAAGATGGGTGAGCAAAACATTAGAAAGAGAATCTGCACTTATTTTATAAAATTGGCAGCAATCAGAGCAGAAGGCAATTCTGCAGTTTTAGCTTTGAAAAGGAAACAGAAAAGAAAAAACACCTTGCAGAATCGCGATCACAGGGATCTTGCCAAAACTCAAAAAGAGTGCAAAACACAGCAGAGAAAAGCTGACAGCTGCAGAGACGGAGCTAAAAAAAACGTGACTGCTCTTAAAGCAACAATACATTTAAAAAGGCACATGCAAGAAAAATGGCTATGGACAGAAAATTATAAGAGACCTCAGGGAGAGGGCAACTTTGCGGAAGGCAAAACACAAATTGATCAACAGAAGTCAAGAAAGCCACGGTAAGCCAGACACCTGAATTCATCATTAACTGGGAAGCCCATCAGAAAAGCAGCCCCCTTGCATGATGCTGCAGTTTGGGCATGTAGATCCATTCAACCCCATTTCAGATGGCTGGTCTCAGTATGTCGACCACATAGCATGCTTTTTTACTGCTAAAGACATCACGGGGGAGGAGAAGAAGAGGGTGATTCTTTTGTCCACATGCGGGACCAAAACGTACGGGCTGATCCGCAGCCTCATGTCACCTAATACCCCTGACTCGAAGACTTTCAATGAGTTAATAAAAATTGTACAGAGCCACCTGAGACCAAAGCCCTCAGTCACCATGCAATACTTCATTTTCAATTCAAGGAATAGGCTTTTGGGGAGACAATAGTTGACTATGTTGCCATTTTAAAGGCATTAACTGGACATTGCGAATTCGGAACGTCCATTTGTGATATGTTGAGAGACCAGCTGAAATGCAGAATTGGACATGATACCATTCAAAGGCGTTTGCTAGCCGAAGCTAATTTAGACTTCAGTAAGGCATTAGAATTAGCCACAGCCATGGAGGGTGCTGTTAGAAATTCGGAAGCTATAAGAGATGCACAAAATGGCACCGTCCATCTGGCAGGGCGGGACAGACCAGCAACAAAAGGCACGAAAACATTGCACCCCACAGAAAGGTGGGAAACACCCCCTATGTACAGATCAGTAAAAAACAGCAGTACTGCAGTGACAATTCACAAAATGAATGAGAGAAATGCATCCAGGCATCCAGTGGGCGATCAACAATTCAAACAAGGCAAATGCTTTTTCTGCCACTGCTATGGTCACATAATGCGGCACTGCAGAGATAGGCTGAGACAGCATTTTAAAGACAAAGGGAGAAATCGTGAAATATGTCTCATGGGAGAACCAGAAAAAATAGAATCAGACATCCATTCATTATATAACCAAAAAGTGGGTAGAACCGAGCCAATCAAATAGTCATTATAGTCAATGGGCAACCCATTAAGATGGAAGTTGATACTGGAACATTAATGTCCGTCATTGAAGAACATATTCAGATACTCGAATAAGGAAACCCATCCTTTAAGATTGAAAGTTTTGGACACTAAACTGAGGATATACATGGGCGAAGAAATAAGACTGAAAGGGTTATGTCAAGTCTCGGTGACGTATGGAGATCAATCTGAAATATTGCCCTTTTTAATGGTAGCTGGAGAAAGCCCAGCTTAATAGGTCACAACTGGCTCGAAAAGATTAAATTGAAATGGGCCAAATTTTTCAAATTACAACGAAAGGCTTACAGGAATTGTTGCAAAATTATACTTCTGTTTTCAATGACGAGTTAGGAATGATCCGAAGGCTACAGGCCAGAATCCATGTAGACCCAAACACAATCCCCAAATTTATAAGAGCCAGACCAGTCCCTTATGCTCTATGGGACAAGGATGAAACTGAACTGAATAGACTGGAAAAATTGGGCATCCTACAACCAGTGCAATTTTCTGAGTGGGTGGCACCCATCGCACCTGTACTGAAGCCAGACCAAAGCATGTGTTTATGCGGTGATTATAAGCTAACTGTCAATAAGGTGGCCAGACTCGATAGACACCCGATACTGAAGATTGAGGAATTGTATTCGAAGTTGGCAGGGGGCATCACATATTCGAACTTAGACATGAGCTGTGACTACCAGCAGATAGAGTTGGAAAAGGACTGTGGGGAATTCGTCACCATTAATACACACCGAGGGTTGCATTAATCCACATGTCTACCCTTTGAAGTCTATTTTGCAGAGTACAAGATTGTCCCGGTTCTTGTTTGCATACTGGACCACGTCACACACAACAACCAGCATTGCCCCTGCAGAACTATTAATGAAGAGACATTTCCGCAACCACCTGACCCTTATCTGGCCGAATTTAGAGGGGAGGCTGAAGAAAAGCCAGGAGGCGCAGAAGACCAGGCATGATGGTCATGATCGCGAAAGAAATTTCACGGTGGGGGATGCGGTCCTTGCAAAGATCTTTGGAGATGGGCCCAATTGGCTGTTAGGCGAGGTGAGTGCAGTAACTGGACCCCTCTCCAATAATGTATTGGTAAACGGCTGAATAATTAGACAACACGTGGATCATCTCCACAAAAGGACACCAGTCCCACAAGAACACAAGAACATAAGAACTAGGAGCAGGAGTAGGCAATTCAGCCCCTCGAGCCTGCCCCGCCATTCATTACGATCATGGCTGATCTCATTTCGGCCTCAACTTCAATTTCCCGCCCTATCCCTATAACCTTTCAACCCATTGCTAATTAAAAATCTGTCTACCTCCTCCTTAAATTTATTCAGCATCTCGGCATCCACTGCACTCTGAGGTAGTGAATTCTACAGATTCACAACCCTTTGAGAAAAGTAATTCCTCTTCATCTCTGATTTAAATCTACACCCCTTAGCCTAAAACTATGGCCTCTCATTCTAGAATGCCCCAGAAGGGGAAACATCCACTCCACGTCTACTTTGTCTATCACCTTTAGCATCTTATATACCTCAATTAGATCTCCTCTCATCATTCTAAACTCTAGTGAGTATTGGCCTAAACTGCTCAATCTCTCCTCATAAGACAAGCCCCACATCTCTGGAATAAATCTAGTGAACCTCCTCTAAACCGCCTCCAGTGCAACTACATCCTTCCTCAAGTAAGGGGACCAAAACTGTGCACAGCACCCCAGGTGTGGTCTCACCAATGCCTTGTGCAGTTGCAACAACACTTCCCTATTTTTATACTCTATTCCTTTAGCAATAAATGCCAAAATACCATTTGCCCTCCTTATTACCTGCTGTACCTGCACACTAGCTTTCAACGATTCATGCACAAGGATACCCAGATCCCTCTGCACTGAAGCATTCTGAAGTTTCTCTCCATTTAAATAATAAGTCACCTTTTTATTCTTCCAGCCAAAATGGATAACCTCACACTTATCCATGTTAAACTCCATCTGCCAAATTTTGGCCCATTCACCTCAACTGTCCATATCCATTTGTAAATTTCTTATTTCTTCATTGCAACTTACTTTCTCACCTATCTCGGTGTCATCTGCAAACTTAGCTATAGTATCTTCTACCTCTGAATCCAAGTCATTAATATAGCTTGTAAATAGCTGGGGCTCAAGGACCGAACCCTGTGGCACCCCACTAGTTACAGCTTGCCATCCAGAAAAAGACCCATTTATCCCGACTCTCTGCTTTCTGTTGATTAGCCAATCCTCTATCCAAGCTAATACATTACCCCTAATTCCGTGATCTTATCTTGTGTATTAATTAAAGAAACACAGTCTTCATCTACGCTTGAGTTTGTTCCGCATGTAGAGGACAGGTCACAAGATTGGAAAGCATCAGTGAGGCCTGTGGGATCCGAGGGGGTCAGGGACACAAACCTGCCAATTTCCGCTGAGGAACCTAGTGGACAACTGTTCCCTGATAAAGGGGTCTCGGGAAAACCAGTCGAGATTGGTGAACTGAGATGCTCAACATGTCCGAGAGAGCTTCCTGAGAGACTTGATTTGTAAATAGTTATTGTGTAAATAGTTCACATGTTATTAAGTTTGTCAACTGCATTTTTTAAGTAAAGGGGAAAGGATGTGGTAAAGTAGAGTACCATGTACCTTTAAGAGAATGCAAGGGGACTAACCATGTGACAGTACTGAACAATCACTGTATATCATGCGCCACTGGTTAACTGTCAGCCTAGAGCTGGAGGTGGTTGTGGGAGCACGCAAGGATTTAGTGTCGTGCCCTCTGTTACAATAAACAATCACAGTTTGTTCTCATGTCAGTCTCTCTCCATTATTGATAGTGAGCATCAACTAACAAATGTATATGAAGGCTTGCAATTCGAGTTTACTTGTTGAGTGAACTCATAGACTCAAGACATTAAATGATGAGAAGGGATGGAGCAGAGGGTGTGTGAGATGCATGTCCCCTGTGTGTGGTGAGCCCTCCCCAGAAGGGCTAGAGTATGGAATGTGAGCAACATGATAGATGGGATGGTGGTGACGTGAACATCTCAGTAAGAGAACGAATGTTGACATGTGTCTCCCGCTAATGGTTGCATGAAACCCCTGAAGAGATTAACTGTTTGAGTGCATGATGCCACGATGAGAGTTTGATATTGGAAGGAGTTGAAGGATTGCTTACCCTGGCAGAGTGGATAAGATCATTCTCTTCTTCCTACACTGGGTGGCACAATGGGCACAGGTGCCAGCCACACTGACCTGCTCCATGATGGTCTCCCAGGATGGAGAGGTGAGGCTCTGCTTCCTGCAGCCATCCCTCAGATAGAGTGCATTCCCATGTGCCTGCACCCCTCTGATCAAGGCCTGGAGGGTCTGGTGCGTGAAGTGGGGTGCTGCCTTGTACTTCAGGCTCTCAGCCTTCCTCGTCTGGCTGCCAGACATCCCCAGTGGGCTGGAGAGAGAGAGAGATTGTGTGTTGGACTAGCCTTTAAATACGGCGTCCAGCCCTGCAAACCCGCCAGCTGGCGGTGGCCGCAAGAATTAACTCCCGACCTGCCAGGTGATTCAGACCAATATATGCCTTTACATAACTAATGAGGCTCCAAGCCAGAATTGAGCACGAGTTCCCGCCATTCCGTTTGGCGGGGTGGGCTCTGGTGAGAACGTCCACCACTGTACTTAATCTCATTAATGGAAAATTCCACCCTTTATCTCCTCTTGACCACCCACCTCCCTACCTATCTTGGTGACATCAGCAAATTTAGCTACCATACATTTAGTTCCTTCATTCAAGCCATTGATATAGATTGTAAATAGTTGAGACCCAGCACTGATCCCTGTGACACTCCACTTGTTACAGCTTGCCAACCTGAAAATGACCCATTTACCCCTACTTTCTGCTTCCTGTTAGCTAACTGATCATTTATCTAAGCTAATATACTGCCCCCTACACTATGTGCTTTCATCCTGTGTAGCAACCTTTGATGTGGTATCTTATCAAATGCCTTTTGGAAACCTAAGTACACCACATCTACAGATTCCCCTTTATTTACCTTGCTTGTTACTTCCTCAAAGACTCAAATGAATTAGCTAAACATGATTTCCGTTTCACAAAATGATGTTATACAGTACAGAGGAAGCCATTCAGTCCATCGTGTCTGTTGGCACTTTAAAAGAGCTGCAAGTTAGTCCTTCTCCCCTGCTTTTTGTCCTGTAAATTTGTTGTTTGAATATTTATCAGTTATTAGCATTTATGTTGACTCTGCCTGATCTCATTATAATTTTCCAAGGAGCCTGCTATAACCTCCTTAATAATGGATTCCAGCAATGTGTTTATAAGAGATGTTAGGCTAAGTGGCCTATAGTTTTCTGTTTTCTGTCTGTCTCCTTTCTTGAATAAAGGTGTAAAATCATAGTTTCTCCAGTACTTTTCCCTGGTGACCATGATTGTTTTAAGTTCCTTCCTCCCTTTCACCTCTTGATTTTCAAGTATCCTTGGGAAGTTTTCTAAATGTTCTACAGTGAAGACAGACACAAAAAACCTGTTAAACACCTACCTCCACCATTTCCTTGTTTTCTGTTATTAACTCACCAGAGGACCAACCCCCGCTTTAGTTAACCTTTTACTATTAAGTACTTATAGAAACTTGCTATCTTTTCATATTACTATCTAGCTTTCTCTCATATTCTCATATTCTATCCTCTCTTTATTAGTGGGGGAACATTTAGGAGACAGTGATCATTGTATTGTATGTTTTAGGATGATGATAGAAAAGGACAATCGGCAATCCAGAGTAAGAATAATTAACTGGACGAGAGCTGATTTCGATGGGACAAGAACGGAGCTGGGCCAGCTACACTGGAACAAAAGATTGTCCGGAAAATCTGTAGCTGAACAATGGGCTACCTTCAAAAAAGAATTGGTTCGGGCACAGTCAAGCTATATTCCATCGAAAGGGAAAGTTAGGACCAAAGCTCCCTGGATGAAAAAGGAGATTGAAATTAAGATAAAGAAGAAAAAGTGTGTTTATGACAGCTGTCAGGTCGAAAATACAATTGAGAACCAAGAGGAATATAGAAGGTTCAGAGGGGAGGGGAAAAAACATATTAGAGAAGCGAAGAGGGATTATGAGAAAAGACTGGCAGCCAACATAAGGCGAAATCCCAAAGTCTTCTATAGGCATATAAATAGTAAAAGGGTGGTAAAAGGAGGAGTAGGGCCGGTTAGGGACCTAAAAGGGAATTTACACATGGACGAAGAGGCCATGGCTGAGGTATTAAATGAATACTTTGCATCCGTCTTTACCAAGGAGGAAGATGCTACCCAGGCCATGGTGACGGCTAAGAAAACTCTGTCACTGGAAGGGTTCAAAATTGATACAGAGGAAGTGTTGAATAGACTGTCGGTACTTAAAGTTGACAAGGTACAGGGACGGGATGAAATGCATTCAAGGATATTGAAGGAAATGAGAGTAGGAATTACAGGGGCATTGGCCATAATCTCTCATTCTTCCCTAGACTCAGGGGTGGTGCCAGAGGACTGGAGAATTGCGCCCTTGTTCAAAAAAGTTTGTAAGGATAAGCCCAGCAATTACACACCAGCCAGTTGAAATTCAGTGGTGGGCAAGATTCTAGAAACAATTATTTGGGATAGAATTAGTAGTCACATGGAAAAAACATGGGTTGATAAGGAAGATCCAGCATGGATTATTGTGTTTAACTAACTTGCTGGAGTTTTTTGAAGAGGTAACAGAAAAGGTCGATGAGGGTAATGTTGTTGATGTGGTGTACGTGGACTTTGAAAAGGTATTTGACACAGTACCGTACAACCGGCTTGTGAGAAAAGTTATTGCTCATGGAATAAAGGACACAGTAGCAACATGGATACAAAATTGGTTGAAAAATAGGAAGCAGATAGTAATGGTGAATGGATATTTTTCGGGCTGGAGGAAGGTTTGTAGTGGAGTTCCCCAGGGGTCGGTATTGGAACCCTTGCTTTTCCTGATATATGTTAATGATCTAGATCTTGGTGTGCAGGGGACAATTTCAAAGTTTGCGGATGATACAATGCTTGGGAGTGTTGTGAACTACGAGGAGGACAGTTTTGGTCTTCAAAAGGACATAGACAAGTTGGTGGAGTGGGCAGATAGGTGACAGGTGAAGTTCAATGTGGAGAAGTGTGAGGTGATGCATTTTGGTAGGAAGAACATGGACATACAATATAAAATAAGGGGTGAAGTTTTGAAGGGGATGCAGGAGCAGAAAGGCTTGGGTGTATATGTGCATAGATAATCGAAGGTGACAGGGCAGGTGGAGAGAGCAGTTAATAAAGCATATAGTATCCTGGGCTTTATTAATAGGGGCATAGAGTACAAGAGAAAGGAGGTTATGCTAAATTTATATAAGACACTTGTTAGATCTCAGCTGGAATATTGTGTACAGTTCTGGGCACCATGTTATAGGAAGGATGTCAACACATTGGAGAGAGTGCAGAAGAGGTTTACAGAAGAATGGTTTCAGGGATGAGAACCTTCAGCTATGAGGATAGATTGGAGAGGTTGGGACTGTTCTCCTTGGAGATAAGAAAGCTGAGAGGAGATTTGAGAGAGGTGTTCAAAATCATGGGCAGGATTTTGCCCCCGTTGGGGGCGAAGTTGAAGGGTGGGCGCACGCATTTTATGTGGCTGGGCCAATTAAGGGTGGAATCCCAAAAGGGTGGAATCCTAAAATCGAAAGTGCGCTCTTTTGCGCATGCGCACGAAAAAGCGCACTCATCTCCCTGAGGATAAGTGCTGCCTCAGGGAGATCGGCAGTAAATGTAAAAAAACTAAAATTAGAATAATAAAGTTTCCCTAACATGTCCCCTCATGTGACACTGTCACATGAGTTGGGACATGTCCATAATTTTTACAAAAACTTTATTGAAATTTAAAAAAACCTACATGAAACCTCATTCACCCGTGGATGAGGTTTCATGCTTTTTCTAATTCCCGCCGGGGCTCCTGGCCTGCCCGCCAACCTTAAGGTTGGATGGGCAGGTCCACTAATTAGTTTAATGACTCTGTCAATGGCCTCATTTGGCCATTGACAGGTTGGCGGGCACGCAGCTGTTTTTGTTACGCCCCCACCTACTGGAAAATTTAAATGGGGCATGGTGACGTCGGGAGTTCTGCCTGACGTCACCACGTGTCATTTAATGTGTCGCCGATGGGAAAATCCAGCCCCATGAGGGGGCTGAACAGAGCAGATAGAGAGAAGCTGTTCCCGCTCGTAAAAGAATCAAGAACAAGAGGGCACGGGTGTAAAAAGATTTGTAAAATAAGCAAATGTGACTTGAGAAAAAACTTTTTCACACAATGAGTGGTGCGGGTCTGGGATGTACTGCCTGGAAGTGTGGTGGAGGCAGGTTCAATTGAGACATTAAAGAGGACATTAGATGATTATTTGAATAGACACAATGTGGGAGGGTATGGGGAAAAGGCAGGGCAGTGGCACTAGGTCATAATGCTCATTTGGAGAGCCGGTGCAGATATGATGGGCCAAATGGCCTCTTTCTGTGCCATTAAGATTCTGTGATTCTGTGATTTTTAAAATTCATTCTTTGCTGGTTCTTAAAACCTGACCAATCTCCTGACCTACCACTAATCTTTGCAGATTTGTACAGTACTTCTTTCAATTTGATACAATTCTTAACCTCCTTCTTTAGCCACGGATGATGCATCTTTCTCAAAAAGTATTTCTTTCTCACTGGGATAAATCTTTGCTGAGAGTTATTAAATACCTCCTTAAAAGTATGCCACTGCATCTCTACTGTCCTAGCTTTTAACCTAGTTTCCCAGGTTACTTTAACTGGCACTGCCTTCATACCCTTATCATTACCTTTATTTAGGTTCAGGCCACTAGTCTTAAACCCACTCTTCTCCCCTTCAAACTGAATGTGAAATTCTATCATGTTATGATCACTATCACCTGGAGGCTCCTTTACCATGAGGTTGTTGATTAATTTGGTCTAATTGCACATTACTGGTCTAGATTAGCTTGTTCCCTGGTTGGCTGTAGAATGTACTGCTGGAAGAAGTTGTCCCGAATACAGTCTAGGAACTCATTTTCCAAGCTACCTTTGTCAATCTGATTTGCCCAATCTATGTGTAGATTAAAGTCACCCATTATTATTGTTACCTTTTTTACATGCCCCATTTATTTCTTCCTGTATATTCTGTCCTACTGTGTAACTGCTGTTGGGGGGTGGGGGCTTATAAACTACTCCCACAAGTGACCCCTTACCTTTCTTATTTCTTATCTCTACCCAAACGGAACATAAAAAAAAAATCACATGGCAGTATTTGAGGAAGAGCGGGAAATTTTTGCTGTTGTCCTGGCCAAACCTATCCCTTCACCAACATCATGAAAATAGATAATGTGGTCATTTTACACATTGTTATTTGTGGAACCTTGCTGTGCACCAAATGATTGGAGTGACTCCCCTTCAAAAAGCACTGCATTTGCTATAAGACACTTTGGGATGCCCTGATGTCATGGAAGTTGCTGTAGAAATGCAAGTCCCTCCTTTTACCAGCACAATGTAAGGATGTGTGGGAGAATCTTAGGCATGACCTGGTTCTGTCACTTGGCAGAGATCCCACGATTGGCTCAAGCATGAGCTACTCCACAGACGCAGAGTTAGGAGGCATCCGTGTATGAAGAACACATGGAATCTCTTTGCACTGACCCTGAACTGCAGTGTAAGCTGACTGATAAAATGTGACAGGTAGCCCTGGGACTTCAGCCTGTGGTGTTTGGGTGTCAGGAGTCAACTGCTCGAGTTACTGAGCCTCTTGCTGGGATTTCAAAACTTAAATCCCTGGATTTAGCTATAAGTCCATTTTCCCATCTCAACCATGTCAATCGTAAGATGATTTTCTATTTTCCCACAGCAAGACTCTTTCTTCACAAGTTAACCCTTAAAGTGCCTGATTTGAGAGGTGCTAGCCTTGCTGACTTGGGCAAGAACTGGTTTCAGACACTCCACTTCAAGGTATTTGATGAATAAAGCACTGTAACTCATCCAGCACTGGCATTGACCTGTACTGGAACTCATCCAACACTAGCATTGATCCCACACTGGGACCAATCCGGCACTGGCATTGACCCTGTACTGGAATTCATTTGACATTACCATTGACCCTGCACTGGAACACATCCAGCATTGGCATTGACCCTGCGCTAGAACTTATCCAGCACTGGCATTGACCCTGCACTGGAACTAATCCAGCACTGGCATTGCCCCTGCACTGGAACTAATCCAGCACTGGCATTGCCCCTGCACTGGAACTAATCCAGCACTGGCATTGCCCCTGCACTAGAACTTACCCAGCACTGGCATTGATCATGTACTGGAAATAATCCAGCACTGGCATTGACCCTGTACTGAAACACATCCAAAACTGACATTGGCCCTACATTGAATCTGACCCTGCACTGGCATTTGACAGATGGGGTAGGGTCTTTTTACTATGAAGATAACAAAATTGACACCAAGCTTCAGCAACATGTCTCTCTTTCAATAATATTCTTTTTTTCATATAGCTTTCAGTATCTTGCCTACCACATTAAGCTGACTAAACTGGAGTTCCCAGGTTTTATTCTCTTTGTTTCTATCTATAGGAACATTAGTTGTCCACCAGTCCTCTGGCACTACTCCCTCTTCTAAGGAGTTTTTTTAATATATAAACTAGTGTCTCTACTGTCCCCTTAGTTTTTGTGGGTGCAAGCCATCGTGTGGAAACTTGCCTTTGGACCTCTTTTGGTATTGCTAGTTTGTCATTTCTATCCCAAGTGCATTCACACAAATAACAGGTCATCCTTCAGTCATGTGTCCATTTTCTTATCTTCTTTAGTAAAAACTGAGGTCAAATAGTTATTCAACACTTTGCCATTTCTCTTTCATTCCCTTTGAGTATATTTTGAACATCCTTTAGCTGCCCTATCTCTACTTTAATTTCCCTTAACCTTTCATCAACTTGAACTCTACTGGGCTACCTTCTTAAACTTCACTTTGTTTCAACCTGTGCTGTTCCTGTCCTGGGAGTGTTTGATGGGCAGTTTAGAGGGAGCTTTACTCTGTAACTAATCCTGTGCAGAGCCTGTCCTGGGAGTGTTTGATGGGGACAATGTAGAAGGGGCTTTACTCTATATCGAACCCCGTGCTCTACCTTCCCCAGGAGTGTTTGATGGAGGCAGTGTAGAGGGAGCTTTACTCTGTATCTAACCCCATGCTGTACCTGTCCTGGGAGTGTTTGATGGGGACCGTGTAGAGGGACCTTTACTCTGTATCTAACCCTGTGCTGTACCTGCCCTGGGAGTGTTTGATGGGGCAGTGTAGAGGGAGATTTACTCTGTATCTAACCCTATGCTGTACCTGCCCTGGGAGTGTTTGATGGGGACAGTGTAGAGGGAGCTTTACTCTGTATCTAACCCTGTGCTGTACCTGACCTGGGAGTGTTTGATGGGGACAGTGTAGAGGGAGCTTTACTCTTTATCTAACCCCGTGCTGTACCTGCCCTGGGAGTGTTTGATGGGGACAGTGTAGAGGGATCTTTACTCTGTATCTAACCCCGTGCTGTACCTGTCCTGGGAGTGTTTGATGGGGACAGTGTAGATCTATATCTAGTCCATGCTTTACCTGAAAATTGTTCCACTCACCAGCAATGACATTCTTGATGGTTATTTGTGACATCAGGCAAAAGTGGAAAACTTGTGACATCAGGCTTCTCTCCTATTTACTTCAGAGGAATCTAAAATCAGGAGTAGTTTAACAGCAGAGCTAAAGTTTTACATTTTCTTGCAAAGTTCAAGTTACCCCCTTCATCTTGTTGGACAGAAAAAGCTCACCAGCTTGATTGTTCTAATATTCCTTACAAATCATAATATATTTTTCACAAAAATTATGAGGCTGTGGGCTTCATTGTAAAATAGCGCTTTATTAAAATAATTTTAATCTTTACAAACTGTAGGTGTTATTAAAAAGAAATTATGTTCAATAATTAAAAACTTATTACACTGTCAGGATATCAAGATTCAAGTTAGAACAGAAATCTCTGCCATTGAATGGTGTGTCAGTCAAAGAGTCTGTATGACCCACCAGACCACAGCAAGAACAACTCAGAGACCCCAGCCAACCCTGGGTACCTGTCTTGGATTCCCAGGCTGTCCGACTGTGGGTGTCTCTCTCTGGTTCCCATAGTGTCTCCCTGGGATTTCCATGGTGTCTGACTAGAATTCCTAGGGTGTCTGGGGTTTTCAGACACAGTGGGGTGTTACCCTTTACCTTCTATAACCTTCTCTCGAGATCCAGTCGAGTGTGAAAGGGTTAATAATCCCCTTAAATAACGTGGAACTTTAACAAACTTTAAGCCTAAATTGGATTGGTTTGGCGCAGTGATGTAGGTTATCTTGAATACATCGATGCCAGAACTATTGTCCACACCATCCAAGCCAGGCAGCCAGTGCTGGCTGCCATTTCCTCATGTAGTATGGGTTCAGTAGCTGAGTTACCCATCTCAGTTACATCACCCTCTATAGACAGACAAAGAATAGCACCAACCTGGATTTAGAAGCAGGATTAGACTTATACCCATGGCCTGGAAGGCACCGTGAAGCTGGAGTAAATGAAAAGATAGTTGGAGATCCTGACAGTGGCCCTACACTGACCTGAACAATTTATTCTCCAGCACAGCTTCATTGTGGACACCTCAATGTCAGCTAATCAGAGTCTGCCTGTGGGTTGGAGATTGAGTATCATGTCTCTCCTTAAACAGAGCGCTGGCAACAGCCAGAGCTCCTCCTTGCAGGAAACGGACAAAATTATCTCCCACCAATGGGCCAAGAGCATAGAGCCCCCGCTCCTGCGCACACTCATACGTGTAGCAGTCCACGTCTAGAGGATTATGTTTGCTATTAACAGGGAGCTCCATTTTGGCTGCTAATGACCTTCCCTGATTGGGCAGAAATGTCAAGTTGGGTTTTGTGCCAATCAGGATTAGAGCCATGGAGATGTTGAATGTCCTTCTTTCTCCTGAGGTCAGGTCCTGAATGATGCACTTCCTGTTGGGGGTTAGACACAGCACTTGGTGTTTGGGGAGACTGAGGTATCCATCATAGGGCCCCGAAGTGGTGCAAGACTGCTGGGTCATCATCTGGTGAACTTTGTGATACTCTGGGTACATCACTTTGGGAAGCTGGTTGAAGATCAAGCCTGGATCACTGACCCCTCTACGAAAGACATGGATCACTGAAGCATTGCTATGGTGAGCACCAATGACAGCGTCTGCTGCAGTCAGGCCGCCCCCTACAATCAGAATTGGGTCAAAGTTCACCCCCCTCTCTTGGTCCTTGAGGATTTTTTCTAGTTCTGATGTTGTGTGGTAAACAAATGGAAGGTCTTCACCATCGATCCCAAGCCAAGTAGGGCTGTCATATGTCCCAGTTGCCAGTACAACCTTCTCTGCGTAGATACAGAAAGCCTTATCTGACCCATCCTTTATTTTTCTGTAACCATTCACCTCAAACAGGCTTGTGTGGGGGGATTGGAGAGAGGTATGTGCTCCTGCCACATTGTCTACGGTCATCTGTTCTTGGTTTTCCTCACTGGAACTTGGACTGACCCTTCTCACTGAAGTCACGACAGTGCCGCACACAAAATTCTCCCGCAGCCCCTTGGCTTTGGCGTAATGCTGGTAATAATGGGCAACATCTGCTGTCATCGCCCTGTCATTCCGCAGGCACCTGTAAGACAATTCCAAGCACTGTCAGAGACGGAGTGACAGAGAGAAAATACAAAGCACTGACCATTCGGTCTAGGAAGGCAAAAAGCTTCTTGAAGCCAGTGATCTCAGTGTATGAGGACAACGCTGTCTAACAGCTTGGACCAGCTAAACACACAACAGAGACAACAGTGTCTCCCAACTGGCGCTATACAACTTGTGTCTGAGTCAGTACTCAGAGGGGGAGACGGTGACATAGTGGAAATGTCACTGGCCTTGAAATCCAGAGACCCAGCTAATGATCAGGGGACACCACAGCAGCTAAATCAGTTAATAAATCTGGAATATAAAGCTAGTGTCAGTAATGGTGACTGAAATCGGTTAATAAATCTGGAATATAAAGCCAGTTTCAGTAATGGTGACCATGAAACCATGATTGATTGTTGTAAAAACCCATCTGGTTCACTAATGTCTTTTAGGGAAGGAAATCTGCCATCCTTACCTGGTCTGGCCTACATGTGACACCAGACCCACAATAAAGTGGTTGATGCTTAACTGCCCTCTGAAATGGCCTAGCAAGCCACACAGTTCAAGGGCATTTAGGGATGGCGCACATCTCAAGAAAGAATAAAGGAAAAGCAAGTGCTAGATACAGCTTTCAACCCAATCCCAGGTATTCATTAATTATAACCTGTATATAGATCATCTAAACCCCTCAGTTCATTTGATGTTTTGGAAACATTCCCACTCTTTGATATTCCATATGTTATTCCTATTCAGATGGAATCCAACACACAATAACTGATTGCCTTCCCTTATTTGGATTTGTTGGAACTGACCCTATTGTTCAGTGCCTGGATTTACGCCAGAGATTACTGCTTGTGAACAGGATAACGCGGCCTGTGTTGTTAAGATTTCAACATTGCAGAGACGGTAGGCCACAGCCTGGTAATGAAGAATGGAATATTTCTAACAGGGTTCATTGGTCTCCAGGGAGGATGTGGTTTATTGATTGATGATACAGTCCAGCCTCCCCCCATCGTTCTGCAACATTCAGCAATGAACTTTGGCAAAGATTTCTTTTATTATTCATTCTGAGGATGTGGGTGTCACTGACAAAGTTGACATTGGTTGTCCATCCCTAGTTATCCTGAGGAGGTGGTGCTGGGCCTTCCTGCATTTCAAACAACCACATGGCTTCTGGGCCACTTCAGAGGACAAGTTCAGGCACAAACTGATTGATGTGGGACCAGGGCCCTGCTGACACCAGACTGGGGAGAGATCTTACCGAACCAGCTGGGTTCTTATGACAGTTCTGTTACAGAGCCCAGCCTTTTTATTTAAAGAATTCAAATTTCCAAGCTGCCACGGTGGGATTTGAACTCCCTTTCTCTGGATTATGTGCCCAGTACCATAATCACTACACCGTCATTCCCCTCAAATTACCTTTGCGGGGTTTGGAGGAATTACCTCTGGATGCTTGATTTCTGCAATTCAGCGTGTGTCCAGTTTTCAGAACATTAGAGTTAATTTTCACTATGTTGCTGGGTGTGAGATGGGCGTAGTGAATTGGTTACCTATATTACATCTCATCCAATTATCCTTTCCATTCCAGTTTCCAACTTGATGTAAAAATAAAATTCATCCCATTGATATGTCTACGTGAGCTCTGCAAGTGCTCAGCTGTTAAACTTACTGACCAGGGTGTGCAGTAGCACATTAACACACGGGCTTATGCGACCCATGCTCAGGGAGCCCGACCAAACATAGAACAGCTATAGCGGGTGAGGAGCCGTGTCCAACAAGCTGCTGACCTGTCACACCTCGAGGAACTCACATCCCGACCCCATTGGCAGGAGAAGCTGCCAATTAAGGCCTGTGAGACCCAGCACTGGGCAGCAGCCCAACCTTCTCCATTTTAGTGGGGGGAAGGAGTGGAGGGGTTGTGTGGGGATGGGGAGAGGCTGTGAACGTTCTTGGTGCTCAGAACTCAAGAATTCTTCATTGAATATTGCTGAGAAAAGACATTTTGTCGAAGCTTTTTGTCTTGCGCTCATCAGGACAATCGCAAGAATACCAATGTTAGGGGAAGCAACAATTTTATAGTGTATGAGAAGAGAGTGCTGACTGGCAAGTGGACTCTGATTGGTAGAGGCATTGGGCTCGCAGTGTGGAACAGCATGAGGCAGACCAGAACAAGTTCCAGGCTAGATCACTGGTGCTAGAAGGTGAGTGGAGGCACTACAATTAGCCAGGATTGCTCCTCTCCTACAAATTTCTATCCGGGCTGAACAACCGCTTGGTGAAGTACTGACATATTGTAGATCAGCGGGGAGTCCACTTATTCAGAAGAAGTGAGGACAAAATTGGACAAATATTGTGTGCATGTGCTGTTGTTATAAACATAGAGAAACTTTTACCTTCTCTTGACTCTCATCCAGTCTCTGAAGGGGAGATCAGGCAGCTCCATCCAGTCACCAAGGCTGAGGGTGAACATGGATCCCTCAATAGACTGTCATGGGACAAGAACAATGAAAGGTCAGTCCTGAATTCCAGCTGCGGTTTTGCTAAATGAAAGTAAAGCCACTTTACGAGCAGTCTGCTCATGCTGTGTGGAGTTACCAAATACATGGCCCAGTTAAACATCCCTAATGACCCAATCAGTCTATATGATACAGTCCATGGCCAGGATATTAAGGCCGATCCATGGTAGGACCCACCACGGAGATTGTGGTATCCTAGCCAAAGTTCCATTGATGTCCGGCGGGACTGGATGAGCCCAGCAGTGGGTGGAGCCAGAAAATCCCAGCCCATGTATTTTAATTTCAGTCTGAGGGAGTGAAACAAAATCCATGAGGTTAAAGGAGTTGTAGAGTAAAGGAACACATTTAACCTCTCAGTGGATTGGATGAATTAAATTGGGTCCAACCCAACTCATGCTGAGTGCAGAGGCAGGCGTTTGTCATTTGGCTCTTACATAGACGCTGCACTGAAAAAAGCAAGAGTTATCACCCCAAAGGCTTTCTCTATTCTCTGGTTAAACCTCATTCAACTCAGAGTCATTTGTCCTGAAGTTGGCATTTTATGATGTCACAGGCGAAGAAGTTCTATGAAAATTGGTAGTTACAAAGCAAGCACTTTTAATGATAATGCACAGCTAGAATATGTACATAGCGCCTCTAACATGACAACATGTTCCAAAGTGCTTCACAGGAATATTATCAAGCAAAATTTGACCCCGAGCCACATAAGGAGATATTAGGAGAGTTGACCAAAGCCTTGGTCAAAGAGGTCGGTTTAAGGAGCATTTTAAAGGAGGAAAGAGAGAGATAGAAATGTTCAGGAAGCGAATTCCAGAGTGTAGGACTAAGGCAGTTGAAGACACATTTACCAATATGACCTGCAAGAGGCCAGATTTTGAGGAGTGCAGAGATCTCAGAGGATTGTAGGGCTGGAGGAGGTTACAGAGAAAGGGAGGGATGAGGCCACGGAGGGAATTGAAAACAAGGATGAGAATTTTAGAATCAAGGTGTTGCACCCACTCTCCAACTACACCTTTCTTCATCCACCCAACTCTACTTCTTTCTGTGATTGTCTCTGAAAAAAAACCCTCTCCCAATTCACTTAAAAAGGCATTTTCAAAATCTCAACTGCCTTTGCTCGTTGGATCACCATTACATTTTTTGTAGCTACTGATTTGATCAATCACACCTTCAACTCTGCCTTTGATACCATTGTCCTCATTAAAACCGCCTTCTTAATCTCGCTGTTTGCTCGGTACAGCCCTCATCTCCACTTACTTAAGGCCAAAGGATGCAGACTTCAATGGATATGGCTGACAATTGGTTTAGGTATTTGCTGCCAATCTGGATAGACCACGTAAACCAGGTCCTGCTCTTGTCTGAGAAAACTGTTTAGTCTTCCAAGATCATCCTAGAACTAGAATGCACAGATAAGTTCTGACTTATTTTCTTTACTGCAAACTGTCCCCTCTCTCCTCTGCCCTCACTTCCAACAATAAATGTGAGGACCTCATGGGTTTAATTGTCACAAAGAGCAAAATAATCTGATCAGCTGTCTCTGCCACTTCTTTCCCTTCCCTTAGGTCAGCAGGCCAAACTTTGCGTAAGGGCGTGCCTGCCTGAACCCTGAACCCACATCATTCTCTAGTTTCTCTCCCTTCATGTCCTGTTCGAGCTCATCAAGTCCATGAGGCCCACCTCCTGCTCCCTCAACCCCATGCCCACTAAACTGCTGAACCCCCCAACTGGTTTACATTAGCCAATAATGTTAACAGTTCTCCACCTTCAGGTACTGCCCCCCCACTCCTTCAAATTTGCCACTATTACCCATCTCCTCAAATAAACAACCCTTGAACTTGTGTCCTTGCAAACTACCATCCCATCAGCAACCTCCCTGTTATCGCCCTTTCCAGTGCTGTCACTTCCCAAATCCGTTCCCATCTTTCTTGGAATTCCAGTTTTGATTCTCTCTAATCAGGTTTTCCACCCCTGTCACGGTACCAAAACAGCTCTTATCAAAGTCACAATCACAGAACTGTTACAGCACAGAAGCAGGCCATTCAGCCCATCGTGTCTGCACTGGCACTCTGAACAAGCAATTCACTTAGTGCCATTCTCCTGTCTTCTGCCTGTAACCCTGCACATTCTTCCATTTCAGATAACAATCTAATCTAATTCCCTTTGAATGTCTCAATTGAACCTGCCTCCACCACAATCTCAGACAGTGCATTCCAGAGCCCCGCTACTTGCTGCGTGAAAAAGTTTTTCCTCGAGTCACTTTTGCTTCTTTTGTCAATTACTTTAACTCTGTGGCCTGATGACATCCTATGTGACCGTGACAAAGATAAACTATCCTTACTCAACGATTTTCACCAGTCTGCACCTTTGACACATTTGACCACGCCATTGTCCTCCAACCCCTCTCCACTGTTGTCCAGCTGGTGGGACTGTTCTCACCTGGTTCCATTCTTATCTATCGAATCACAGCCAGCGAATGATTTACAATGGCTTCTCTTCCAGCCCCCTCACCGTTACCTCCATTGCCCCCCAAAGATCTATCATTGGCCCCCTCCTATTTCTCACCTAGATGCTGCCCCTTGGCAACATGATCCAAAAGCATAATGTTAGTCCCCACATGTATGCTGCCACACCCAGCTACACTGCTTGTCCAACATCCAGTACTGGGTGAACGGAAATTTCTCCCAACTAAATATTGGGAAGATCATTGTCTTTGTCTGATACACACACACGCACGCCAGACACACACACCCGGACATACAAACCCAGACACACACGCGCGCACACACACGCACACACACACACGCATGCACACACATGCATGCACACACACACACGCGCACACACACACACACATGCACGCACACACGCACACACACACACGCGCGCACACACACATGCACACACATGCATGCACGCACACCCGCACACACGCGCACGTGCGCACACACACATGCGCGCACACACACGCGCGCACCCACATATGCGCACACACACACGCACGCACACACACACACGCCCGCACACACACACGCGCACACACATCGAGACGCGCATGTGCGGACAGATACACACACACGTGAACACAGACACACACACACACATGTGCACACAGACACACACGCACGCACACACACATACACGCATACACACGCACAAAGAAACAGTAATTGATTCTTAATTCATATATCTCTCTCCTAGATCACTGATTAACTTTGATATCAGTACTAACTTGGCTCCACAGTTATCATTCTCCCTGAGTCACATGGTTGTGTGTTCAAAGTTCGAATCTGGAACTTGAGGACATTACCTTGGCTGACATTCAGTCCAGTATTGAGGAAATGCTGCACGGCCAGAGGCGAGGGGGGAAATTTTAACCCCTGATTGGCAGGAGGGTGAGGGAGGTAAACATTCCAAAAATCTGAAACCCGATTGCAAAGCCACTGCAAACATTTGTACCTCTTGTTTAAAATGAGGAAAGTCAGTTATTTCAATATGTTAATGAGGCTCCTTGCCTCAGATTTTAGCAGCTCTCTGGATTTAATGGCTGTGGGACAAGTTATCCAGGCCTTGGGAATCCTGGCAGCTGAAGGCAGGGAGGAACGGAGGATCCAATGGAGTTTGTGGGTAGGAGGAGCAGACGAGCTTGCCCCAGGGATCAAACTAACCAGCTCCCCTCCCCGTGATCGGCCTCCCTCTGACCCACAGTCTCCCCCCACCATCACACTCACGATGTGAAGCCCTCACCCCATAATGTCTCACACCGCCGTGCTCAGCCATCCCCGCACCCACCGCACCCCCCACCGCTGCCACCTGCTCTCTCCCTCCCTCCTCTCCTCTCCAGGGTGCAGCTCCTTCCTACTGACAACCAGTCACCTTCTGCCTCATCTTCTCCTTCTTCCCCTTCTCAATCTGACTGGATTCCAGCCAGGAAACACTGATTGTTTCACATGAACTGCTTTCAGGGTATCTGAACTACAGTTGGAGATGTGGAAGAACAGAGGGACTTGGGCCTGGGTTCACCAGACATGAAAGGCAGCGCCTCGGATTGATCAGGCTGTAAAAGATTCCACTAGAATGCTAGGTTTTAACACAAGATGTATAGTAATTAAAATCTGACTGGTAATGCTGAGCCTATGTAAACCATACTAAGAGCTTGTTTATATTGCTGTGTGCAGTGTCAGGCTTCACACTATAGGGAACATATTAAGGCTCCATAAGGCACAATGTAGATTCACTAGGATGCTGCCTGGAATGAAGAAATAAAAGTAACGAGAAAATATTGGGTCTTTTTTTGGTTTAGCCAACCCAGATTATGGGACGATATAGTAAACGTTTTTAAAATTATGAAAGGGTCACAGGAACAGAAGTAGGCCATGCAGCCTGTTGAGCCTGTTGCGCCATTCATGGCTGATCATCTACCTCTATGCCGTTTTTCCCCACTATCCCCATATCCCTTGATGGAATTAGTCTCCAGCAATCTATTGATTTCTGTCTTGAACATACTCAATGACTGAGCTTCCACAGCCTTCTGGGGTAGAGAATTCCAAAGATTCACCACCCTCTGAGTGAAGACATTCCTCCTAATTTCAGTCTTAAATGGCCTGAGACTGTGTCCCCTGGTTCTAGACTCACCAGCCAGGGGAAACATCTTATCCACCTCTACCCTATCACACCCTGTAAGAATTTTGTAAGATTCAATGAGATCACCTCTCATTCTTCGAAACTCTAGAGAATACAGGCCCAGTTTCCTCAATCTCTCCTCACAAGACAATCCCACCATCCCAGGGATTAGTCTGGTGAATCCCTGTTGCATTCGGGGTGAGGTAAGGATAGAAGCAAATTGTTTCCAGTGTCATAGGTACAAAGTGAAAGAGATTAATAACAGAGGATAGGTGGCAGCTCTTCACACGCAGAGATGTGACACTGTACAATTCACTGCCAGGGTTACTGGTTGAAGCAGAAACTATCCAAGATATGAATAGATACATGAATGAAGGAAAAGATGATAAAAGGATCTGGGAACAGGCTGGGTAAACCTAATTGGGGTCTTTTCTCACATGGAAAGTTGGAACTGACATGGTCTGTTTGGGCCCATGTCCTGTCTCCATACTGTGATTTCTACATATTCCTGTGAAGGCTGTGGTCAGGTGTTATATAAATACAAGCCTATCCCACCAGTACAAATACAGGCACATGGACAAAGAGGTATGGTAAGCAACATCCTTGTGAATTGGCTTTAGAAATATTTTCACACTTACATGCCAAGCCCCTCCCAGTGGTCCCTTGCCCAGAACCAGATGAGGAATGTAATGGTTAGGTTCTCGCCTCCAGCTTAGCACCGAGTCCATGGATACCCCGAAATCAGCATGAGGGCGCAGGAGGGAATCAAAGAGAACGGCGACTGGATTGTGGGAACGGCCTTCCAGCCCTTCAGACAGGAACTCCAAATCCTAGGGTAGATAAAGAAAGGGTGTAAGGAATATCCATGGATCAATGTATAATGGAAAAGCTGCGAACCATCTATATCTCTAACCCCTTCGATAGGGAGTCCAGTGGGCAACTGGTTCTCCAACACCAACTCTCTAACCTTTTCATCCTAATCTCTCTTGTCTCGTTCTTCATCAACACTAAAATCAGTGTCGTTCTGAAGTCTCCCCTCTCATTTCAGCTAAGTACCAATATGTGAGCCCGGACACTCCTCCTCTACTCTGTGAAACCAAGATTCTCTGGGCTGTATCCAACTCAAATTCATTCCAGTCCATTCCCTCAACACTGTGTATACTCTTTATGTGTCTCAATGTTTCCCTCCCCTGACAGTGTTTAAACCATAACATTGGGGTTAACTAAATGTTCCTTCGTGTTTTGCTTTCTCTTCTCCTCGACTCCTGTCAGTGTGGTGTGGCCTTGATCCATAAACCCTTGTCCTCAGTTACTGAATAAAGAAAAATACAACCCAATAGAAGGACAACTCACAATCCTTGTATGGGAGGCCGGATGGCTTAGGAGTAAGTGCACCACAAGGCCCCAGCTTTGATTTCTAGAGTCTGATGAATTAGCGAATCTGAGATGCGTAACTTTCAAACGAACGCTGTGATTGACAACCATGGCCCCACGTCCATGACCCAGTCCCTGCTGGAAACTGAATGTGACCATTGGCTGATGACAGATTCGGCTGTGATGCCCCCCAGGGTTGAACAACTACCGACATTCACAGCTTGAACTTATGCATGGCAAATGATCGCTTGGACTTGGTGCTGTGGGACTGGACACATCAAGAGTCGATACTTTAAGGAGAGGAAGGGGGGAAACTGGAGAAGGGGGGAAAAGGGGGGAAGGGGAGAAACCTGGCTCCCAACGTTCAGCTTCCAGGAGGCCGAGGATGGGTCCAAGTGAATTGGAGAGATATTGGTAGAGTGACAATGATCACAGTTCAGAAAAATGAGCAAACATGGGGAATGGAGTGTCATATTTATGTTACTGGGCTAGTAATCCAGAGACTGAGAGTTCAAACCCCACCATGGTAACTGAAGAATTTGAACTCAGTTTAAAGAATCTGAAAAAAAACCCACTGCGATCAGTAAAGGTGACCAGAAAACTATCAGATTCTCATAAAAACCCAGCTGGCTCACTAATGTCCTTTAGGGAAGGAAACCTGCTATCCTTAACTGGTCTGGTCTATATGTGACTCCAGTCCCAATGTGGCTGACTCTGAACTTCCCTCTGAAGTGCTCGACAGATGCTCGACAGAAGTTGTGTGAAATCCCTTGAGAAGAATTTATCAGCTTCTCTGGGCAGCTTTCTAGTGACACCCACATTATGGAAATGAGAAAAGACAAATGGTGTGACTCACACCATTCCCTACCCCCTCACAGTGGGAGGCTTTCAAGGAAGAGATAGTTTGGTGACAGACTAAATAAATTCTCATAAGGGGTAAAGGAAGTGCATCAAAAGCTAGAGCTCCCTGGACGAATAAAGGTTTAGATATTAAAGTACAACAGAAAAAGGAAGCTTATGATATCGCTCTGCCTGAACAGGTGGTGGAAGCTGATTCTAGAAATAATGTTAAGAGGGAGTTGGACAGGTTGTTAAGAATGAGGAACTCACAGGGTTATGAATAAAAAATGGACATGTGATGCCAAGCATGCCTGTCCTTTCAAAGAGCCAGCAACAGGCTTGATGAACGAATGCACTCCTCTATTATAGGTTTCTCTCGGAACAAACTAGCAGGACTAGGCCACTTAGCCCATTGAGCCAGATCCACCATTCAATAAGATCATGGCCAAGTTCATGTCATATTGGGCCTTTGGCCAATCCCTTAGTAACACCTTTGGTTAACAAAAATCTACAAGTCTCAGTTTTAAAATTAGGAATTACTCTATCATCAATTACCATTTGTGGAAGAGAGTTCCAAACTTCTACTATCCTTTGCGTTTAGCTGGACATCTAAGGTCTCTTTGAACCTCCAATGTTTCAAGCTTTTCACCATTTTGAAAGTACCCTGTTCTATCTAACATTTTCTGACATTTTTTTTATTCATTCACAGGATGTGGGCTTCCCTGGCTGAGCCAGCATTTATTGCCCTAGTTGCCCTTGAGAAGGTGGTGGTGAGCTGCCTTCTTGAACCAGTGCAGTGAAAACGAGTTGCCATAGTTTTACCGATTAACCTATCAATACCTCTTTGTAATATTACACTTACATCGACACTGCATACAACCCTTGTGGCATTGCTAAGTATAGGTATGGGGCTTTCTATCCCACCATCTCATTCTTCAGTAAAGATGGTGATTGATTGAGGCTCCAACAGAGATCCTTGCAGGACACCACTAGTCACATTCTGTCCATTTGAGTACCTGCACATCATTCGCACCCTTAAATTCAATGAATGTCAGGTTCAACATACAGTCAGGAATCAAGCCGAGAGAGAAAGATTGTGAGACTGTTGTAGGGTGGCTGAGTTGCTACTATTGTTGATGGAGTTGATCTGCATATGCTTCTTGGATGGAAACTTTAAGTTTATTTACAACATACTCAGCAGCAACTACACATGTGCTTTCAATTCAAACTCTATCTCTACACTGACACCTGAGGTAGCCCACACTACTCTCCTATTGGTTACTACAGACCCTGCGATCTTCCTTAACAAGTGTTATTCTTAAAGGTACAATACACACTAAATAAAACCATAATTACTACAGAGAATTCCTGACATTTGCTCTGCAACTCCTCAGATCCACTTCTTGCTACCTTTTCAATGATGGATATTCCCATGTTCTCCTCCAATTTCCGTTGAAGGATAGGATTAGGATGGATTGAAGATTCCTTGAAGTAAGGCCGATATCCAGACAGGAAGTAGGATAGACAAATGGCTGAGGGTCCATTCCCTGTTTGAAAACAAAAATGATTAATTGTTGTGGGCTCACTCTGCCATTTTTAACTTTATGATTTCACAATAGGCAATAGATTGAGATTGAGGCTTGTCTGTTAATTCTTTTGGTTGAAGTGTGCAAAATAAAACAAATTCCATACATTCCACACCAAAAATTGTTCAACTATATAGTGACACCATACAAGGTGGGGTGGTTAATGGGCAGGGTGGTTTTGGAAAGTGTGTGGATCTTCCTGTGCACTCATCACACCATCCAGGACAAAGCAGCCCGCTTGATTGGCACCCCTTCCACAAACATTCACTCCCTCCACCACCGATGCACAGCAGCAGCAGTGTGTACCATCTATAAGACACACTGCAGGAATTCACTAAGGCACCTGAGACAGCACCTTCCAAACCCCGATCTCTACCACCTGCAAGGACAAAGGCAGCAGATAGATGGGAACACCACCATCTGGAAAATTCCCTCCAAGCCTCTCACCATCCTGACACAGAATTATATCGCCATTCCTTCACTGTCGCTGGGTCAAAACCCTGGAACTTCCTCCCTAATGGCACTGTGGATGTACCCACACCACAGGGACTACAGCGGTTCAAGAAGGCAACTGGGGATGTGTAATAATTGGGTTTTCCCGTGATGCCCACATCTTGAGAATGATTTGAAATGGAAGGTTTTTCCCGAATCCACAACTCTCTTTAACTATTTGGTCTCACTTGGATCTGAGTGGATATCATTAACGGAAATGCACTGAGCAGGTTCTGAGCTGGATTAGATTCTGTCGCTGACTGGGTTGAATTAAACTAGACATTGGAGGAAGGACCAGGGTCACCTGGGTGATTGTTGGATTTAAATGGAAATGCCAGAGAAAGGAAGCAAATGGAAGCTCCTTTAGAGTGGGATCCTAGGTGGAAGGCTAAGGGAACATGAAGACAGATCGCCATTTTAACAGCTAAGCCTCAGGGTCAATCCAGCCATTAAAACAGGCATCCAGGGGCAGCTCAGCAGGTTCCACCAGCACAGCTCCACAGAAGAGCTATATTGGATTCAGAGCATTCATCCTGTTCCTCTCTCCACAGATGCTGCCAGACCGGCTGAAATTTACTGTTCCTATTCCATCGGGCACATTATCAGCCAAACTGGAGCCTGCCCGGCTGCCAGTCACATCACTCCTGAGGCACAAAAAGGAGTCAGGGAGAGTGGAGGGTGAGGTTACTGGCACTGTGCGAGAGAGGAGGGTGAGGGTACTGGCAGTGTGGGAGAGAGGAGGGTGAGGGTACTGGCAGTGTGCGAGAGAGGAGGGTGAGGGTACTGGTACTGTGCGAGAGAGCAGGGTGAGGGTACTGGCAGTGTGGGAGAGAGGAGGGTGAAGGTACTGGCAGTGTGGGAGAGAGGAGGGTGAGGGTACTGGCAGTGTGGGAGAGAGGAGGGTGAAGGTACTGGCAGTGTGGGAGAGAGGAGGGTGAGGGTACTGGCAGTGTGGGAGAGAGAAGGGTGAAGGTACTAGAAGTGAGGGGGGAGGTTGAGCGTACTGGCAGTGAGGGGGGAGGGTGAGGGTACTGGCAGTGAGGGGAGGGGAGGATGAGGGTACTGGTAGTGAGGGGAGGGGTGAGATAGGGTACTGTCGGTGAGGGAGAGGGGAGGGTGAGGGTACTGACAGTGAGGGAGAGGGGAGGGTGAGGGTACTGACAGTGAGGGAGACAGGAGGGAGATGGTACTGTCAGTGAGGGAGAGAGGAGGGAGCGTGTACTGTCAGTGAGGGTACCAGCAGTGAGCGGGTGAGGCACGTGATAGTACTGATAGTGAGGGGAGGGTAGGGTGAGTGTTCTGGAATTGAGGGAAGGGGAGGGTGAGGGTATGGTCAATGAGGGAGAGAGGAGGGTGAGTGTACTGGTAGTGAGGGGAGGGGGAATGTGAGGGTACGCTCAGTGAGGGAGGGGGGAGTGTGAGGGACTGGCAGTGAAGGGAGGGGAGAGTGAGGGTACTGACAGTGAGGGAGAGAGGAGGGTGAGGGTACTATCAGTGAGGGGGGAGAGGGGAGGGTGAGGGTACTATCAGTGAAGGAGAGAGGTGGGGGTGAAGTTACTGGCATGAGGGAGAGGGGAGTGGGCGAGGGGAGAAGCGGGGTGGTGAGAGGGAGGGCAATGGAAGTAGGAGGGGGTGATTGGACACTGTGAGTGAGGGAGGAGGAATGAGGAATGGTAGTGAAAGAGGAAGCAAGAAGGGAGAGGAAGGGCAGAGGGTTATATCGGATACAAGGCACAGAAATAAGCCATTCGGCCCAACCAGTCTATACTGATGGTACTGCTCCATTCGAGCCTGTTCCCATCTTTCCTCATCTGAATTTACCATCATAGCCCTCTATTCCCATCTGCCTCTTGTCTTCATCCGGCTTTTCCTTAAATCTATCGATCAGATTCACTTCAACCACTCCTCGTGGTTGAGAAATCCACATTCTCACTTCTCTCTGGGTGAAGTTTCTTCTGAATTCACTACTGAATTTCTTGATAACATTTCTTGGGAGGGAGGGTTCTGGGTATGACGGTGGAGGGTGGAGGGAGGAGAGAGGAGGAAGGGCACTGACAGGGATGGAGGATAGGTGAGAGGAGTGAGGGGGAGGACAAGCGAGAGCAGAGGAATGTAGTGAGGGAAGGGGGAGAAGGAGGGCAATGAGGGAGGAGGAGGAGGGGTGAGGGAGGACAGTGAGTGAGGAGAAGAGGGAGTGAAGGCAGTGAGGGCGGAGGGGAGAGGGCAGGCTGATGGTAGTGAGGAGGCAGGGGAGGCGAAGGGGAGCTCTGGGTTGCAGTCGGCCACTCCGCCTCCTCCTGGCCCCTCCTTTTATGGGGCCTCCTCCTCAGCTTCAACCTGTGAGACCCAGCAGAGTGTCCAGATGGTGGTTCCCTCTCAGTGGTCGGAGCCTGAGTCCTGGATAAATCCATGGGGCTTCTGTTAAGTCAGGATTACCTCAGCTGCTGAAGAAAACAGCGATGGGAAAATGGTACCCGGACAGGAGCTGAGCGGTGAGGTTGTGCAGCGCAGAGGGAGTTAAAATCCCCACACAGGTTCCAAAGGGTTTAAAGTTCAAAGCCAGCTGGGGTGACAATTAATTTTTATTGATCATTCACCCTCGTGATGAGGGCGTCACTGGTAAGACCGACATTTATTATCCATTTGTTGTTTATTTACGCTGACTGAGTATCTTGCTGATTAGATTTAGATTCCTAGAATTATACAACAAGAACTTGGATTCATATAGCACCTTTAACATAATAAAATGGCGCAGGGTGCTTGATAGGAATGTAGTCAGACAAAATTTAACACTGAACCACATGAGATATCTGGGCAGCTGAACACAAGCTTGTTAGAGAGGTGGATAATTTTTAGGGCTGTATTGCAGAGCTTGGGGCCTGGACACCTGAAGGTATGGCCACAAATGCTTTGAAGTTCAGGGAAGCTTGAGATGCCATTATTGAAAGAATGCAGAAATCCCAGTGAGCTGGTGGGCTGTAGGAGGTTGCAGAGAGAAGGAGAACCAAAGCCACAGAGGAGTTTGGAAAGGGGAGTGAGAAGTTTAAAATTGAGGCATTGCCTGACAGGAAGCCAGTGTCGGACAGTGAGCAACAGGGTGAGGGGAAAATTGGTGGAATTGGATGCGGGGAAATCCAGTCTCACAAGTGAAGAATGGGCATTTGCCTGGGGTGTAGCAAAGGGAGAGGGAGAGGAGAGGGACAGATGAAAACTGGAGGCGACCATCCTCAAGACAGACAGTGCGGGTCAGCAGGCTATTCCTCAACTTGGGGCATCACTTCTGAGTTTGATCCTGTCCATGTACACAGTATAAGCACTTTCCAGCAATGGGTTGGTGGGGGGCCTCGTTGGATAAGGATTTAATTCCCCCTCCCCCACTAGCCTAGGGTCACCCGTACTGCTGCTGGGATCAGACTGGTTCACTCTGTCCAGACAGAGCCCCATCCCCAATCGCAATGGCTAAAAATCACTGGCCAAGAGCCAATGGCTTTTCCTGATCCAGTAAACAATGAATGTTATCAGGCCAGCTGAGGACAAGAGGTAACATTTCCGTGGTAGAGTGGAGTTGCTAAGCAACTGCACAGGATCAGATAAAGGCTTTGTGAGTTTGAACGTCGAGCTGTAGAACAGGTCCCAGCAGGAGAATGTTTAACACATCAACATTTATATTTAACCCTGAAGGAGCAGCAAGGGGCTGGTTCATAGTGTTTCTGTGGAAAGTTCCACATTGTAAAGCAAGCCTCAGAAGTTTGTTTTGAAGGTAAAAAGAAGAAATGTGTATTTCCAGAGCCCCTTTCACGGGCTCAGGATGTCTCAAAGAATTTTACAGCCAATTAATTATTTTGTGTAGTCACTATTGGGGGCAGCCTGTTTGTGCATGGCAAAATCCCACACACAACAGGTAATCACTTTTTAGGCTGAGACCAGTTGGATTCGAAACTCCTCCTATCCCGGGATTGAGGCTAGGACTTACTGTATGGCCGCGTGGCATGTTTGTCAGCATATTTCCCACAGCACCACTGGGGCGGCCAGTGTGTGCTATGTGATGCCTCACATAGTAAAATAGGCCGTTCACATTCATGGTCCAACCTAATACTGCGATGTCAAGGACAGAAAATTACAGGTAACACATCTGTAAATCTCTGGTCTTCATCTTCTATATGTAATGTTCCCTCTAATGACGCAGTCTCTCTCAATGCTCATGTCACCAACAACTGCCTGAAATACTATCACCAGGGGAAGGCCCGGCCCTTGGCCTGCCCCGTGCTGGCTATCCTCAGCTGCAGCAAGAGAGTCAGGACAAGCAGCCAACCTTGTGAGAGCATCTGAATTCTGAGACCAGGGAGACATGGGCTCCTTGAGGAAGGCAACGGCTGAATGGTACCTTATAGAAGGATACAGGTTGTCAGCCTACAGAAAGACTTAACCTGGGATATTACTTCAAAGTGAAATCGTTAGTAGGACTCTAGGTTTAAACTAGTGAAGGATATCTTTACAATTGGTATCAGAAAATTCTTTTTGAAGAAACTCATAGATAAAGTGCTGGAGACAAAATCTTTGAATGTGTTAGGAAAAGATTGGAGACAATGATGTGTGTTTCAGAGGAGGTAATGTTAGGAGTTTGGATGGGTGAATAAAGATGGGCTGAAAGGATTTTCCTCATCCCTGTGTGACCTGATCTTGGGGTCTTGGACTGCCCCAAGCTTCAGGAGTAATTGTCAAGAAGGGAAGTTTAAAGCAAAGTGTTCTGCATTACTGTAGATGCTGCATTTAAATAAACACCAAGGGGAGATAGTGGACGCAGGAAGCCAGGCAGCTATTACACTCTGTATTTGAGGCCCTGCCTCTCCAGTCTGCTGTTTTGGGTTTCAAAAGTTTAAAGATTTTCAGAGGAAAGGGAATATCTGGAAGGGCAGCTCTGAGACAGAACAGGTTTATGTAAGAGGTATTAGGAATCTTGATTCTGACACTGGTCTTATGGTGGGCAATGGAGGGGGAGCGTTGGATTCATGATTCGGGAGATTGGTGTGGAAGATTAACTTACCAATGACAATGACAGGGATGGGATTGATTCCCAGCAATGAGGATGATCCAGTTTCCTCCATTGTTCTCACAAACTCTGGCACGTTTGTGCAGTCACTATCGAGTCCAGAATATCCTCCTCTCCAATCTGCTGAAACTAAAATGGTTAAATGTCATCAGCAGGATAATCCTGAGAAAAGATCCTGTCTGAATAACCCCTCATTGTATCCAGTGTCTGATAACCCCTCACTGTATCCAGTGTCTGAATAACCCCTCACTGTATCCAGTGGCTGAATACCTCTCACAGTATCCAGTGTCTGAATAACCCCTCACTATATCCAATGTCTGAATAACCCCTCACTGTACCCAGTGTCTGAATAATCCCTCACTGTACCCAGTGTCTGATAACACCTCACTGTATCCAGTGTCTGAATAACCCCTCACGGTATCCAGTGTCTGAATAACCCCTCACTGTATCCAGTGTCTGATAACACCTCACTGTATCCAGTGTCTGAATAACCCCTCACTGTATCCAGTGTCTGATAACCCAAAGAGTAAACAGGGGCTGAGAGGAAACAGAGGGAGTGAGGGGAAACAGGGAGTGAGAGCAAACAGAGATTGAGAGGAAACAAAGGGAGTGAGAGGAAACAGTGAGCGAGAGGAAGCAGGGGCTGAGAGAAAACAGCAGCTGAGAGTAATCAGAGGGGCTGAAAGTGAACAGGGACTGAGAGTAAATGGGACTGAGGGGAAACAAAGACTGAATAACGCCTCTCTAGCTGCAGGAGGCCCATCAGTCTCACAACTCCAGCTTGGGAAGCGACGGCAGTGGTGGTCAGTGTCAATGCTGCACACCAGAGGTCGGCCACTCAGTGTAGAAAGAGGATGAATGATCTCATCCGTGCAGGCAGGGTAAGATAACCAACTCATCAGTCTAAACCCACACACTCACAAGCCCATCACACATTCACTGGCATCTCACTCACTGCCAGCTCAAGGGACATCACCACTCACTCCCTCACACACACCCTCACATCTACACCTGGCCTCATCTCCTCTGGAGACTGCCCCCTCAGCCCTCACCATCTTGAGACCACTTGCACAGATCAACATATGCCCCCACACACCCTGGGATACCCCCATTCTCCAGTAATGCCCTAGCCCTGCACCCTCTTCCCTTGCCTGAGGCCACTTCTCCCCCTTCCTCAAGCAATCCCTCATCCTGCAGCCTTTGAAAAGTCACCCCCACCTTACGGCTGGTCTGCTAGGTAGAGACCTGACTGTGAGCTCCCTAAAGGTGATGCGGTGCTGTCTGTGAAGCCTGGAGCTGTGACTGCGAGTGCTGCCCAAAGCAAGGTAGGGAATCAAACCTCAAAGTCCCGAGTGAAGTGCAGCCCACCAGGCGCACGTTGCTTACATACAATTGTGAAACACGCCGGCATGATTACCCGGTTGAACCAACATGGGGGGAATGATTCCGGCAAGCAGGGCTTATACTGAAAAGCTGAAGTATTGAAATTAGGTTCCCGCCGTGTGGCGGAGGGAAATGTGGCCCGCTGTTGACGGGCAGAGCGGACGATCGCAAACTGGTTTCAAGATGTCGTGAAACCAATTTTTGGCCTTCCCGCCACATTGTCTGCTCACGCTGCCAAGCATGCCTGCCACTAATGGGAGTGGAAGATTCTGCTCTGCGTGTGAACAGGGGCCGAGAGGAAAGAGGGACAGAGAGAAGCAGGAAGCAAGAGGAAACAGAAAGCGAAAGGAAACAGGGAGCGAGAGGAAACAGGGAGCGAGAGGAAACAGGGATAGAGAGAAACAGAGAGCGAGAGGAAACAGGGAGCGAGAGGAAACAGAGAGCGAGAGGAAACAGGGAGCGAGAGGAAACAGGGAGCGAGAGGAAACAGGGAGCGAGAGGAAACAGGGAGCGAGAGGAAACAGGGACTGAGAGAAACAGGGAGCGAGAGGAAACAGGGAGCGAGAGGAAACAGGGACTGAGAGAAACAGGGAGCGAGAGGAAACAGGGAGCGAGGGGAAACAGGGAGCGAGAGGAAACAGGGATTGAGAGGAAACAGGGACTGAGAGAAACAGGAAGCGAGAGGAAACAGGGAGTGAGAGGAAACGGGGAGCGAGAGGAAACAGAGAGCGAGAGGAAACAATGAGCGTGAGAAACAGGGACTGAGAGGAAACAGGGAGCGAGAGGAAACAGGGAGCGACAGGAAACAGGGGCCGAAAGAAGCAGGGGCAGAGAGAAACAGGGGCAGAGCAGAAACAGGGACTGAGAGGAAACAGGGAGCGAGAGGAAAGAGGGAGCGAGAGGAAACAGGGAGTGAGAGGAAACAGGGAGCGAGAGGAAACAGGGAGCGAGAGGAAACAGGGAGTGAGAGGAAACGGAGCGAGAGGAAACAGAGAGCAAGAGGAAATGGAGCGAGAGGAAACAGGGAGCGAGAGGAAACAGGGAGCGAGAGGAAACAGGGAGTGAGAGAAACAGGGAGCGAGAGGAAACAGGGAGCGTGAGGAAACAGGGACTGAGAGGAAACAGGGACTGAGAGGAAACAGGGATAGAGAGAAACAGGGAGTGAGAGGAAACAGGGAGCGACAGGAAACAGGGGCCGGAAGAAGCAGGGGCAGAGAGAAACAGGGGCAGAGCGGAAACAGGGACTGAGAGGAAACAGGGAGCGAGAGGAAAGAGGGAGCGAGAGGAAACAGGGAGTGAGAGGAAACAGGGACTGAGAGAAACAGGGACTGAGAGGAAACAGGGACTGAGAGAAACAGGGAGCGAGAGGAAACAGGGAGTGAGAGGAAACAGGGAGTGAGAGGAAACGGAGCGAGAGGAAACAGGGAGCAAGAGGAAACGGAGCGAGAGGAAACAGGGAGTGAGAGAAACAGGGAGCGAGAGGAAACAGGGAGCGTGAGGAAACAGGGACTGAGAGGAAACAGGGACTGAGAGGAAACAGGGATAGAGAGAAACAGGGAGTGAGAGGAAACAGGGAGCGACAGGAAACAGGGGCCGGAAGAAGCAGGGGCAGAGAGAAACAGGGGCAGAGCGGAAACAGGGACTGAGAGGAAACAGGGAGCGAGAGGAAAGAGGGAGCGAGAGGAAACAGGGAGTGAGAGGAAACAGGGACTGAGAGAAACAGGGACTGAGAGGAAACAGGGACTGAGAGAAACAGGGAGCGAGAGGAAACAGGGAGTGAGAGGAAACAGGGAGTGAGAGGAAACGGAGCGAGAGGAAACAGGGAGCAAGAGGAAACGGAGCGAGAGGAAACAGGGAGCGAGAGGAAACAGGGAGCGAGAGGAAACAGGGACTGAGAGAAACAGGAAGCGAGAGGAAACAGGGAGCATGAGGAAACAGGGACTGAGAGGAAACAGGGACTGAGAGGAAACAGGGAGCGAGAGAAACAGGGACTGAGAGGAAACAGGGAGCGAGAGGAAACAGGGGCAGAAAGGAAACACGGAGCGAGAGAAACAGGGATGGGGAGGAAACAGGGGCCGAGAGGAAACAGGGAGCGAGAGGAAACAGGGAGCGAGAGAAACAGGGAGCGAGAGAAACAGGGAGCAAGAGAAACAGGGAGCGAGAGAAAATGGGATTGAAAATAAATGTGGATCCAGCAATGAGTTCATGGGCCTCTCTCTGGGTTCAGTGACTGTGTATTTGCTGATAATGTCTGTGATACTCTTTGGAATGAGGGATGTTGGCCTTGGTTGTGTAACAGTATTCTGAGCTTGATAAGTCGTGACTCTGCAGAATCAATTCAGGAAGTAACATGGGGCAGGATTTTCTTTGTCGGGCGGGTGCCAGCCAGTTGCACGGCCAGCCAGCGTGAAACGCGCACTGAGAGCCTCAGTGCTGCCGGGGTAGGAGCGGGAGGAGTCCGAACACTGAGGTTTGTGCATGCGCTCACTGAAAGCTCCCTGAAGGCACAGAGCTGCCCCTGGGATCTGAAGAATTTTAAAATGAAATATAAAGAATCTACAAATAATATAAATATGTCCCCACATGTGACTCAGTCACATGAAGAGGGACATGTTAAAAGTGATTTAAAATGTTTTAAATTGTTTTTTTATTCACTATTGGAAACCTCGTCCCACCTGTGGATGAAGTTTGCAAAAATTGCAAAGGCCACTGGCCTATTCACCCGCCCGCCAACCGTAAAGTTGGATGGACAGTGAAAAATTCTACTTAATTATGTGCTTAAGGGCCTTAATAGGCCTCTTAATTGTTATCGGGATGCTGCCAACTCCTGCGCGCGCCCTCCGACTGAAATATTGCGTGAGTGCACAATGACGTCGGGACGCTCGCCCGACATCATTGTGCACAATTTCACGCTCGGGTATGTCAGGCATATGCCCGCACGCCAAGCTGAAAATCCTGGCTATGGTGTTGGGGCTACATCAAACTCCAAAGCATGTGTGCAGTTCATTATTAGTGAGGTCAACATATAGAGACAGGTCCATCTTGGATAACTCCATCTCGCATAACTCCATCCCACATAAATTCATCCATCTGGCATAACTCCATCTCGCATAACCACATCTCGCATAACCACATCTTGCATAACTCCATCTCGCATAATTACATCTTGCATAACTCCATCTCGCATAATTACATCTTGCATAACTCCATCTCACATAACCACATCTCGCATAACTCCATCTCGCATAACTCCATTCCGCATAACTCCATCTCGCATAACCACATCTCGCATAACTCCATCTTGCATAACTCCATTCCGCATAACCAGATCTCGCATAACCACATCTCGCATAACTCCATCTCGCATAACTCCATCTCGCATAACTCCATCTCGCATAACCACGTCTCGCATAACCACGTCTCGCATAACCACGTCTCGCATAACTCCATTCCGCATAACCACATCTCACACAACCACATAACAATAATTCCCTGCTATAGAGGCCGTGAGTGAGAGATCTAGTAATGAGGTTACCCCTGGAGCTTGTGATGTTCTATTGGAGCATGGTTCATATAGAGCCTTTCACAATCTCACAAAATCCAAAAACACTCTCTAGAATAGTCAATCTCGAGATGTGAGCATCATTGGCAAGGCTGGCATTTATTGCCCATCCCTAGAGCTGAGTGTCTTGCTAAGTGTTGTACCATTGGAGATGCTGTCTTTCGAATGAGATGTAAGACCAAAGCCCTGTCGACCCACTCAATGCAGGAGAACGTAAACAATGCCACTGTGCTCTTTGAAGAGGAGCAGAAGAGTTCTCTCCATTGTCATGGGCAATATTCATACCTCAAGCAACATCATCAGAACAGGTGACAACAGAACATTGCTGTTTGTGGGATCTTGCTGTGCTGCATTTCCTCCATTACAACAGTGATTACACTACAAAAATACTGCATTGGCTGTGAAACAATTTGGGGCATCCTGAAGTTGTGAAAATTCATCCCTTCAGAGGGCAGTTAAGAGTCAACACCATTGCTGTGGGTCTGGAGTCACATGTAGGCTAGACCAGGTAAGGATGGCAGATTTCCTTCCCTACATTGGTGAACCACATGGGTTTTAAAGACTAACAATGATAGTTTCATGGTCACCATCATTGATGATGAATCAATTGACAAGCCAGTCTAATCTCCCTCTTTAGCTTTCAATTCTACATTTCATTAAATTTAACTAACACCAGTTACTGTAGTGGGATTTGAACCTGTGTCCCCTGAGAATTAGCCTGGGCCTCTGAATTCCAGTGACATTACCACTATGCCACCACCTTCCTCAGCCATCACTTCAGGAGGCTGCAATTAGGGACTAACCTGTGGACATAGCCACACCTCCCCAAGCCCCCTGCCCCCTGCCCCCGCCCCTGTGGAAGAAGGGCTCTGCAGAAGATCGGGGTTTGGGGCTTCCAGTGAGTTTGGGGTCCGTTCTGCGAGAGACTCAGGGTGAGGGGCCTGGGTATGGAAGCAATGTCATTCCGCCTTATCAGTAGGAGTTTTAAAAGGAGCAGATCAGTAACTCAGTCAGTCAGTGCCTCTGCTCTCGATCGGTTGACGGGCAGCCGACAGTGGGGGACCCACCTTGACGATGGTGCCATTGTTCATGTTAACTAGGACCCTGCCTGCCTTGGGTGGGGGATCTCATCGATGGCTTGGTTTGAGTTTGATAAAATGTAAATGGCCAGAAAGATGGCGGGTTGAAGCTGGGAGGTTAAATTATTAATGCTAACTCCTCCCGCTGAACATTTCCCCTGGACAGTGAAGAGAGAGGCTTTGGGTCAATATTTCACTCACTCCCTTCACACCCGCCCCATGGTGATCGATTATAAAAAGTTAAACACAGGGAGAGAGAACAAATAGGAGGAGTTTGTTTACAAGGATTTTTTCTGAGCCTTGGCTGCAGATGGGGTAAGTTGAGTTGTGAGGTACCCAGTTTTGATCGTGACTGGACAATGGTGGACAGCACGTTTCCAATACTGGAATTCGGCCCATACTGCCCACCGCCACTCCACCGTCACCAGGACTCAGCACTGTAAATTGGGCCTGTAAGCCTTATAGTATTTCCTTTCATAAATGACCCTGATAGCAGTGTGTGACCACACCTGTCACACCCTCCAGAGTGGCACTGAATCAAGCTGATCCATCGCTGCCACCTCAGGCTTGAGTTTGTACTGAGTTAGCTGAATTCAGCTGAATTGCTGTTGTGGTGCTAACAGTTGGCCTCAGTGCCTCAGTGTTAGGATGGGGTGGGGGGCTGGAATCTGTCAGTGTTCTTGCTCCTGATTGCCACCCAGTGACTTGAGCCAGGGAGGGTGCGAGACTCTCCGCAGCTGAATAGTTGACAGGCATTCACTATCCACAGGCACACGTGATGAAGAGCTCTTCGTCTGGGGAATGAACCTAAACAAAAGGCTGTTGCCTGTGGGATAGGAGGTGGGGGAAAAGGATAGTGATATCTCCAGCTATACAATCAGATGTCTGGCTTACCTGCTGCTCAGTCACCAGGGAAAGCTGTCCTACACAGGTCTCATCTAAACAAGGATAGAGACTCCGAGCAACTGCTCATTCCCGGGAGAGTCTCCTGATTAAATGTCAGCATTAGAAACCAGGGAGGAGCCTGAGCAGGAGGCTGGGCAGAGGAAAGAAGCTGAGAGAGGGTGACTCAGCACAAACTGACAGACCATGAACCAGGGTCATGGTGACTCGACAGGAAGAGGAAGAAACCAAATTTCATAGACTGCAGAACAGGGTTAGACACATACTCAACAGTCTGACCCCACACACTCACACTGACCCCCCCACGCAGACTAACCCCACACACACCACACACACATACACTGACCCCACACACACAGAGCATGCACAGTCTGATGCCACACACTCATTGTGTCAATCAGTCTTGTCTCAGTTTCTGTGCATTTCCCTGTTTGCATGCACCCCACCCCCAACTGCTTCATGCCTTTGTTTCTGTGATTCTCCTGATGTTTCTCTCTTCTGTTCTCTCTGGTTCTTAGCTGGTTTTGTGCCTTTCACTACTTGAATGTGATTCTGTCTTTCCCTCTATCTTTGTTTCTGAGTGGTTCTGTCTCACTTTTTCTGTGTGTGGCTCTGTCTCTCTCTCTGTGTTTCTCTGTGTGGTTCCGTCTCTCTCTCTTTCTGTGTGTGGTTCTGTCTCTCTCTCTCTCTCTCTGTGTTTGTGTGTGTGGTTCTGTCTCTCTCTCTCTGTGTTTGTGTGTGTGGTTCTGTCTCTCTCTCACTGTGTTTATCTGTGTGTGGTTCTGTCTCTCTCTGTTTATCTGTGTGTGGTTCTGTCTCTCTCTCTCTGTGTTTGTGTGTGTGGTTCTGTCTCTCTCTCTCTGTTTATCTGTGTGTGGTTCTGTCTCTCTCTCTCTGTGTTTGTGTGTGTGGTTCTGTCTCTCTCTCTCTCTGGGTTTCTGTGTGTGGTTCTGTCTCTGTGTGTTTCTGTGTGTGGCTCTGTCACTCTGTGTTTCTGTGTGCGATTCTGTTTCTCTTTTCCTGAGTGTGATTCTGTCTCTCTCTCTCTCTGTGTTTGTGTGTGTGGTTCTGTCTCTCTCTCTCTGTGTGTTTGTGTGTGTGGTTCTGTCTCTCTCTCTCTCTGTGTTTGTGTGTGTGGTTCTGTCTCTCTCTCTCTCTGTGTTTGTGTGTGTGGTTCTGTCTCTCTCTCTCTCTCTCTCTCTGTGTTTGTGTGTGTGGTTTTGTCTCTCTCTCTTTCTGTGTTTCTGTGTGTGATTCTGTTTCTCTTTTCCTGAGTGTGATTCTATCTCTCTCTCTCTATGTTTCAGTGTGTGGTTCTGTCTTCTCTCTCCCTATCTCTCCCTCTGTTTCTGTGTGGTTATGTCTCTCTTTCTATTTCTGAGTGTGGTTCTATCTCTCTGTTTCTGAGTGCGGTTCTGTCGCTCTCTGAGTTTCTCTGTGTGGTTCTCCCTCTCTCTGTTACTGTGTGTGGTTCTGTCTCTCATTTTCTGAGTGATTCTGTCTCTCTGTGTTTCTGTGTGTGGTGGCTATGTCTCTCTCTGTGTTTCTGTGTGTGGTTATGTCTCTCTTTCTCTCTATCTCTGTTTCTGTGTGTGGCTATGTCTCTCTCTCTCTCTGTTACTGTGTGTGGTTCTGTCTCTCGTTTTCTGAGTGGTTCTGTCTCTCTGTGTTTGTGTGTGTGGTTATGTCTCTCTCTCTCTCTCTATCTCTGTTTCTGTGTGTGGTTCTGTCTCTCTCTCTCTGTATTTCTGTGTGTGGTTTTGTCTCTCTCTCTCTCTCTGTTTATCTGTGTGTGGTTTTGTCTCTCTCTCTCTGTGTTTCTGTGTGCGATTCTGTTTCTCTTTTCCTGAGTGTGATTCTGTCTCTCTCTCTCTGTGTTTCTGTGTGTGGTTCTGTCTCTCTCTCTCTTTCTGTGTTTCTGTGTGTGGTTTTGTCTCTCTCTTTGTGTGTTTCTGTGTGTGACTCTGTTTCTCTTTTCCTGTGTGTGATTCTGTCTCTCTCTCTGTGTTTGTGTGTGTGGTTCTGTCTTCTCTCTCTCTATCTCTCACTCTGTTTCCAAGTGATTCTGCCTCACTCTCTCTATTTCTGAGTGTGGTCCTGTCTCTCTCTGTTTCTGTGAGTGGTTCTGTCTCTCTCTATGTTTCTGTGTGTGGTTATGTCTCTTTCTCTCTATTTCTGTTTCTGTGTGTGGTTCTGTCTCTCTCTTTCTCTCTCTGTTTCTGTGTGTGGTTCCGTCTCTCTGTCTGTGTGTGGTCCTGTCTTTCTCTCCCTGTGTTTGTGTGTGTGGTTCTCTCTCTCTCTGTGTTTCTGTGTGTGATTCTGTTTCTCTTTTCCTGAGTGTGATTTTGTCTCTCTCTCTGTGTTTGTGGGTGTGGCTCTGTCACACTCTCTCTGTTTCTCTGTGTGGTTCTCTCTCTCTGTGTTTCTGTGTGTGGTTCTCTCTCTCTCTGTGTTTCTGTGAGTGGTTCTGTCTCTCTGTGTTTCTGTGTGTGGTTATGTCTTTCTCTCTCTATCTCTGTTTCAGTGTGTGGTTCTGTCTCTCTCTGTGTTTCTGTGAGTGGTTCTGTCTCTCTCTCTCTGTGTTTCTGTGAGTGGTTCTGTCTCTCTGTGTTTCTGTGTGTGGTTATGTCTTTCTCTCTCTATCTCTGTTTCAGAGTGTGGTTCTGTCTCTCTCTCTCTGCGTTTCTGTGTGTGGTTCTGTCTCTCTCTCTCTCTCTGTTTCTGTGTGTGGTTCAGTCTCTCTGTCTGTGTGTGGTTCTGTCTTTCTCTCCCTGTGTTTGTGTGTGTGGTTCTGTCTCTCTGTTTCTGAGACGTTCGGTCTCTTTTTTGCTGTGTGTGGTTCTCTCTCTCTCTCTCTCTCTCTCTGTGTTTCTGTGTGTGGTTCCATCTCGCTGTCTGTGTGTGATTCTGTCTCTCTCTCTCTCTCTCTCTCTCTGTTTATGTGTGTGGTTCTGTCTCTCTCTGTGTTTCTGTGTGTGGTTTTCTCTCTGTGTTTCTGTGTGTGGTTCTGTCTCTCTCTCTCTCTGTAGGTTTCTGTGTGTGGTTTTCTCTCTGTGTTTCTGTGTGTGGTTCTGTCTCTCTCTCTCTCTGTAGGTTTCTGTGTGTGGTTCTGTCTCTCTGTGTTTCTGTGCGTGGTTATGTCTTTCTCTCTCTATCTCTGTTTCTGTGTGTGGTTCTATCTCTCTCTCTCTGTAGGTTTCTGTGTGTGGTTTTGTCTCTCTGTGTTTCTGTGTGTGGTTATGTCTTTCTCTCTTTATCTCTGTTTCTGTGTGTGGTTCTGTCTCTCTCTCTCTCAGTAGGTTTCTGTGTGTGGTTTTGTCTCTCGCGCTCTGTAGGTTTCTGTGTGTGGTTCTGTCTCTCTGTGTTTCTGTGCGTGGTTATGTCTTTCTCTCTCTATCTCTGTTTCTGTGTGTGGTTCTATCTCTCTCTCTCTGTGTTTCTGTGTGTGGTTCTGTCTCTCTCTCTCTGTGTTTCTGTGTGTGGTTATGTCTTTCTCTCTCTATCTCTGTTTCTGTGTGTGGTACTATCTCTCTCTCTCTGTGTTTCTGTGTGTGGTTCTGTCTCTCTCTCTCTGTGTTTCTGTGTGTGGTTCTGTCTCTCTGTGTTTCTGTGTGTGGTTATGTCTTTCTCTCTCTATCTCTGTTTCTGTGTGTGGTTATGTCTTTCTCTCTCTATCTCTGTTTCTGTGTGTGGTTCTATCTCTCTCTCTCTGTGTTTCTGTGTGTGGTTATGTCTCTCTCTCTCTGTGTTTCTGTGTGTGGTTCTGTCTCTCTCTCTCTCTGTTTCTGTGTGTGGTTCCGTCTCTCTGCCTGTGTGTGTTTCTGTCTTTCTCTCCCTGTGTTTGTGTGTGTGGTTCTGTCTCTCTGTTTCTGAGTCGTTCTGTCTCTCTTTTTCTGTGTGTGTGATTCTCTCTCTCACTCTCTGTTTATGTGTGTGGTTCTGTCTCTCTCTGTGTTTCTGTGTGTGGTTCTCTCTCTCTCTGTGTTTCTCTGTGTGGTTCTGTCTGTCTCTCTCTCTCTCTGTGTTTCTGTGTGTGGTTCTGTCTCTCTCTCTCTCTGTAGGTTTCTGTGTGTGGTTCTGTCTCTCTCACTCTGTGGGTTTCTGTGTTTGGTTCTGTCTCTCTCTGTGTTTCTGTGTGTGGTTCTGTCTCTCTCTGTGTTTCTGTGTGTGGTTCTCTCTCCCTCTGTGTTTCTGTGTGTGGTTCTGTCTCTCTCTGTGTTTCTGTGTGTGGTTCTGTCTCTCTCTGTGTTTGTGTGTGTGGTTTTCTCTCTCTCTATGTGTTTCTGTGTGTGGTTCTGTCTCTCTCTCTGTAGGTTTCTGTGTGTGGTTCTGTCTCTCTCTGTGTTTCTGGGTGTGGTTCTCTCTCTCTGTCTGTTGATGTGTGGTTCTGTCTCTCTCACTCTCTGTGGGTTTCTGTGTATGATTATGTCTCTCTCTCTCCGTGTTTCTGTATATGGTTCTGTCTCTCTCTTTCTGTTTGTGTGTGTGGTTCTGTCTCTTTTATTTTGAGTGTGGTTCTGTCTCTCTCTCTCTCTCTCTCTCTGTGTTTCTGACTCTCTCTCTGTGTTTCTGTGTGTGTTTCTGTCTCTCTCTCTCTCTCTGTGTTTCTGTGTGTGGTTTTCTCTCTCCCTGTGTTTCTGTGTGTGTTTCTGTCTCTCTCTCTCTCTGTGGGTTTCCGTGTGTGGTTCTGTCTCTCTCACTCTCTGTGCGTTTCTGTGTATGATTCTCTCTCTCTCTCTGTGTTTCTGGGTGTGGTTCTCTCTCTCTCTCTCTCTGTTTCTGTGTGTGGTTCTGTCTCTCTCTGTTTCTGTGTGTGGTTCTGTCTCTCTCACTCTCTGTGGGTTTCTGTGTGTGATTATGTCTTTCTCTCTCTCCGTGTTTCTGTGTATGGTTCTGTCTCTTTCTCTCTGTTTGTGTGTGTGGTTCTCTCTTTTATTCTGAGTGTGGTTCTGTCTCTCTCTCTCTGTGTTTCTGACTCTCTCTCTGCTTGTGTGTGTGGTTCTGTCACCATCTCTCTCTCTCTCTTCTCTGTCTCTGTGTGTGGTTCTATCTGTTTGTCTCTCTCTTTCTCTATCTCTGTGTGGTTCTCTCTCAGTTGCTCTGTTTCTGTATGTGGTTCTGTCTCTCTCTCTGTCTCTTCTTTCTGTGTGTCATTCTGTCTCCCTCTCTCTTTTTAGAGAATTATAGAAGCAGGGGACATAGATTCAAGATAAGTGGCAGAAGGTGTAGGGGGGACATGAGGAAGAACTTTTTTATGCAGAGGGTGGTGGGTGTCTGGAATTCGCTGCCCAAGTTGGTGGTAGAGGCAGAAACTTTAAACTCTTTTAAAAAGTACCTGGATCTGCACCTAAAGTGCTGTAAGCTGCAGGGCTATGGGCCGGGTGCAGGAAGGTGGGATTAGAAAGGGCACCTGGGTGTCCTTGGGCTGGCATGGACAAGATGGGCTGAATGGCCTCCTTCTGTGCTGTAACTTTTCTATGATTCTATGGTTCTATGGTTTTTGTGTGTGATTCTGTCACTCTCTCTCTCTTTTTCTGTGTGTGGTTCTGTCTGTCTCTCTTTTTCTGTGTCTCTGTTTCTGTCTCTCTTGCCCCCTCTGTTTTTCTCTTTTATGTATCTTTGTTTCCTTCTCTCTCTCTCTCTTTGTTTTTTTCTCTCTGCTTTTTTTAAAACCTCTATCTCACTTGTCTGTGATTTAGAAAGAAGTTCCAGCTGCATTTTCCAAGAGTTCTCTGTATCTCTAACTCATTCCTCACTGAGACCTTGTACTTATTTGTGTTATTGCCTGGATTCTCTCTGATGGGAGACAGATACTCCAGCTGCTTGTTATTGGGATTCACTTTGTATTCGTTCTCTGGGTGAATCCAATTGCAGTTTAAGGTTATTGATTAAATTATTCTAAGATTCCCTCATGGGCTAAAGGCAGTGAACCAGCCGGTGCTAAAGACTAGATTTGATCTCTGGGCAGTAGTTAAGGTACAGCTGGCACCCATACCCCTGGTTTGGGTGGGAAACAGTACCTCAGGATTCTTCTCCTGATCATTGTCCAGTGCCCCCTACAGGAAAGTTTGAGGGAAGGATCAGACTCCACCGTACTGCTTACATTGCCCAACAGCTGACAAACCTCAGCAAATAGACTCATGCAGAGGTTTAGTGGGTCCTTGCCAGGGGAGGGGTTGAGGTCCCGGTAATGATGTTAATGGACATCAGAAAACCTGTGGGTGGCCAATCAGAACACCTGGCCTGTCAAGAACATGCCACCTGGTAACATACTTGCATATGAACTTATGAATTAGGAACAGGAGTAGGCCATTTGGTCCCTCGAGCTTGCTCTGCCATTCAACAAGATCATGGCTGATCTGATTTTAATCCCACATTCCTGCCTCCCCCCACTGACCTTTTACCCCTTGCTTATCAAGAATCTATCTAGCTCTGCCTTGAAAATATTCAAAGCCTCTCTTTCCACTGCCTTTTGAGGAAGAGAATTCCAAACACTCAGGACCCTCAGAGAAAAAAATTCTCCTCATCTCTAACTTAAATGAGCGACCCCTTATTTTTAAACAGTGCCTCCTAGGTCTAGATTCTCCTACAAGAGGAAACATCCTATTCAAATCCACTCTGTCAAGAACCCTCAGGATCTTAAAGGTTTCAATTAAGTCACCCCTCGCCCTTCTGAACTCCAGCGGGTGCAAGCCTAGTCTGTCCAACCTTCCCTCATAAGACAACCCAGGTATTAGTCTAGTAAACCTCTTCCGAACTGCTTCCAATGCATTTACATCTTTCCTTAAATAAAGAGACCAATACTGTACACAGTACTCCAGATATGGTCTCACCAATGCTCTGTATAAACTGAAGCTTAACCTCCCTACTCTTGTATTCAATTCCTCTCACAATAAACAATAACATTCTATTAGCTTTGCTAATTACCTGCTGTATCTACATACTAACCTTTTGTGATTCATCCACTAGGATATCCAGATCCCTCTGCATCTCAGAGCTCTGCAATCTCTCACCATTTAGATAATATGTCTCTTTTTTATTCATGTTGCCAAAATGGATAACCTCACATTTTCCCACATTATACTCCATTTGCCAGATCTTTTCCCACTCACCTAACCTAACCTATAAGGAGACTTTTATAGTCTCCTTATGTCCTCTTCACAACTACTTTCCCATCTACCTTTGTGTCATCAGCAAATTTAGCAACCATATCATCACTGCCTTCATCCAAATCATTTATATAAATTGTAAAAAGTTGAGGCCCCAATACTGATCCTTGTGGCACTCCACTCGTCACATCCTGCCAACCTGAAAATGACCCATTTATGCCTACTCTCTGTTTCCTGTTAGCCAACCAATCTTCTGTCCATGCCAATATGTTACCCCCTACAATATGAGCTTTTATTTTCTGCAATAACCTTTGATGAGGCACCTTATCAAATGCCTTCTGAAAATCTAAGTACAGTACATCCACCGGTTCCCCTTTATCCATAACACCTGTCACTTCTTCAAAGAAGTAAAGTTCTGTGTGGAAGGCGAGGAGAGAGATGTCAATGTATCCCCTTTGGAGGGGACAGGACAGGGGCCAGGGCAGCTGATCTATCTCCTTTAGGGAGTGGGGAGGATGGGGCAGCTGATGTGGCCCCTTTAGGGAAGAGGACTAGGAGGGGGGCAGGGGGGATGGCAGCTGATGTACCCCTTTTAGGGGAGGGTGGGGCAGCTGATGTGGCCCCTTTAGGGAAGAGGACTAGGAGCGGGGCAGGGGGGATGGCAGCTGATGTACCCCTTTTAGGGGAGGGCGGGGGAGCTGTAGGTACAGGAATCACACTGAATTCTTACTGTGTCTGCTTCTTGAACAGCTGCTGCTGCTGCTGTAGGAATGATCCTGTGGTCTCTTGATTGTGTTCCTTTTCTCTGAATCAGAAGGTTCAGTGTTCAAGCCCCACTTCAGGCCATCCTGGAAAATTGAGAATGCAGAACTGGGTTAACATGGAGTGGGATTCCACAATCCAGCAGGTGTGGGTGTCCCCTTGTCAGGGGGTTTGAGAGAGAGACAATCCCTGTGTCATAGGACTAACCATCTTTCTGACTGATTATACAGATGGTTCCTCCTGGAAAGAGTGACTCCTCTGGGCCTATTAGACTGTTACTTGCCCTGTGAATCCTTCCAGTTTCACAGTCAGGAGAGAGTGAAGACAGGACAACACTGACGCACAGTTCCAACACACCTCACCTCACAGTCATGCTTAACGCAAGCCAGTTTATCAGCAGGAAATGTCAGCTTCCTGCTTCTGAGAGAACGTGTTTCTTTTATGCGTTGGATGGTGGACGACCTTTGACCCGAGATCTCAGGGCCCTTTCTAGTAATTTTCCACAGCTGGGGATCTGCTGACTGCTCTGTAGGTTGTGTAAGAGTGTTCGATCTAATCATTCCTGTGTCACTGTTAATCTGCAGCCCAATCCCTGTGAGGTAATTACACAGCAGACACACTTCTGTCAGCAACTAGAACAAATACTTTTCACTTCAAGCTTCCGTTTATTATTCAAAAGAGGAACGGCCCATCCTGTGGGTAAGGACAGTCTGATAACAGAGAGCTTCTGTAATCTCACTGCCTGCATTAATAATCCAAAGAACATCTGGAAATAAAAAGCTAGTCTCTGTAAAAGTGAGCCTGAAGCTGGCAGTTGTTAGAAAGCCAAATGACTCATTAACCTGCTGTCCTTACCCCCTGGCCTATTTATGACTCCAGCCCCACACCAAAACGTGACACTAACTGTCCTCTGGAGGCTCTAAGGATGGGAAATAAATGTCAGCGACCCCTAGATCTGGCGAAGGAATAAAACAACAAACTTAGATAGGTACCGGGTTTGAGGAGTTAGCTATCACATGAATGTTTTATCCACTTGGATTGGGGTGGGGGAGTGGAGGATAGTTTTGCAGGGGGTGTCGGCGGTGTTGAAAACTGGTTAAACTACAGAAAATAGCAGCAATTCCTACAACAGTATTCTATGTTTCTCTTTTTCTCTCTCCCTTTCCAAAAACTCTAAGGTATGTGACACAACATGGGATGTGAGGGAATAGGTCAACAGATAGGGGTAAGTTTTCTGGGTTTGAGGTTGTTGACCAAAAGGATGGAGCAGGGATCTCAGGAGGGAATACGGACTCTGTCCGAGGTGCAGGTACAACCACACCTGGGAAAGGATTTTTCGGATGGTAGGTTTCCCGCCCCACCACATGAAGAGTCAGTGGGGAACACCTCTCCACCGATAGTGCTGATTGGCTGGCAGCTCAGTAGTCTCAGCAGCACCAGTAGCAACAGTGGCCAGGACTGGGACTGCAAGCAGTCTTCAGGATCGAAAGCCCTGGAGTCCAGGACCAAGTAAGTGCAGGTGGTCTCATGACCGGGAGGGAGGCAAGGCCTGAGGGGTTGTGGGGAGGAGGAGATGGGGGGGATGGAAAGGCCGCCGAGGGGGAGGGTGCAGCCACAGGGAGCAGACCTTGTGGGAGTTGCTCGATTTGGAAAGGAGGCCGTTGAAGGAGACATTTGCCCCTCTTTCCAGCCCGAGGCCTGAGCCGGGTGACTTTCCGAGCTGTATCAAGTGATCTTGTTCCCATGTTTATCCCCTTAGTGTCATTGGGAATGTCCGTACATCCATGACAACCAGCATTGCTAAGGGGCTGAAGTGGTGAATGGAAGGTGATTTAAAGTTTAGACTGCGGGTCCCATTGGGGATCGGGTAAGGAGATGTTGCACAGAGCAGTCCAGGGCAAAGTGTTTTTAAGTCGGCTCATGAGCTCCCTGGCCACCAAAACACTTCTGGCCTGGATGAGTCCATGTTTCACATTAACGTGGAGTGCGGGAGGTTGCAGCCCCTCTTCCACTACATGAAGGGGCTATTCCTCAATCTCTGGCTGCACTTCAGTCCACGCTCCTGGTATTTGGCCAACCAGTGTAGAGGGGAGCGGGATAGTCTCTGGAGATCCCCGTAGGTCTGTTCCTAGGCCTGGCCCAGGAGGCGAGGTTAGATATGGCTGATGAGGGTGATCACTCTGGCTACTTGTCTCTATTCCAGAGTCTTGTCCTTACCCATGTCTCCCTGGAGAAGGAGCTTATTGTGTCTGTTGGTAAACTTGAGGCTTCCTGGAGGGACTGGAATGTGTAGCAATATTATCATTGAATTCAATAAGTTTCCTTTGCTTTACTGATACTTTGGGTGTTTATCGCTTGTGTCCCTTTGGGAAGGGGATGTTTTTGACAAGATTATTTTCATTTGCTTGATGGCGTTGGAGGTAACCCGGTATTGGCCTAACTGGCTAATCTGAAGAGTAGAAGCTGTGTCCCAGGGTGAAGCTAAACCCCTGCACTTTGGGATTGTTGATCCTGGTGGTGTCCCAAAATCAGAGATACTCGACTGCAAAGCCTGTGCCTCTGGAGGGCTGAGATCACACTCCATATTATTTTCTCTGATGAGTTTCCTTTGGATTTTCGATTTTCCATTAGTTGCACCTATCAAAAACATTTGTTAGATCTATTGTGTGATGACATTGTGGTAATCTCATATCTCCTTATTGCTCTATTTTAAAGAAGTCCTTGTGGTTTAGCAATTCACATCGTAGCTCGCAGACTCTCCAGTGGTTTGGTGGTTGAGAGGAAGATGTTTTCCACTAATAGCCTGATGAATTGGAGGCCAGTCATATCGCACGCATTGCAACCCTGCCTGGGGCGACCTAACTCGGCACAGATTGGCCATCAAAGCTGCGACCAGTTGTATCCGAGAACCTCACGGGTTGTACCATGAGCCAACAGGGAAGTTTGTCAGAACCTTATTGACTACTTTATTTAACAAATGCAAATCCCCAAAGCCAAGCAATAACCTCCTCATTTGCTGAGTTTAAGGTGATTAGTCTGCTACTTAGCCTATCGAGGAGACTCCTCAGTAATGTACAGCATTGTTTGTGCCTTTCTATAAAGCATAAGGGGTTTGTACTGAGGTCCCAGCGGTGGAGGTTGGTTGTACAGGGGCCCAGGCCTGTCCTGAACCTGCTTAGCAAGGACCACTCTCACCGCGGTAGTTCAAAGCCTGTTATTTGACAGATGGGGTTTGTCACAAGGAACTTGTTAGTGGCTTCCCATGTTTCCCATTCCTTAATCCAGAGGATGTCTGCTGGGTAGAACTTGCTCAGGAAGGGGCTCCATATGGGGCACTGAGATGAAAGGCAGGCATAGGTGGGTTGAACATGGAGTGGCAAGCGAGCTGCAGCATGGATGGTGGCTTGTGGGTTTTTGTCAGCCAGCGAATGTGTGGGTGGACTGATATTTGTGAGGATAGAAAACTGGGGGTGTGGGGCAGAGTGCGGTGTTGAGCAGAGAGTTCCAGTTATGATGCACATTGTTGCATTCAATTGAGTGTCAACAAGATGTGTGCGTGATGACCTGTGCCAGACAGGCGCTCAGTACTCTGCTGTGGAGTCTGATAGGGCAAGTGCTGAGGTCCGGAGTGTTGTGGCAGCAGTTCCCCAACGTAGATCCAGCAAGTTTGGGTATCAGGTTGTTTCCTGTTTTTACCTTTGCTCTGTTTTCTTCATATGTTCCTGGAAGGACAGTGTCCTATCTAGAGTCACTCCCAAGGATGTTGGGTTGGGATCATGTTTTAGTCTCTGGCCATCCTTGTAGGTATATAGTTCTTTCTTTGGCACTGGCATTGACTTACAGTATATTGCCGGAAGCTCTCCATCACTTATTGACTCACACTTTGGTATTGGAATGCTCTGTAAACCCAAAACCATACATGGATTCATTCCAGCTCCAGTGTCCTAGGCCTCTGGATGAGCTGAGCCTCAGGGACTGCAGGGCTGATAGGATGAGAACAAATGGAATCCTAGCAATGGGCGGTGAATCAGTCTTTTGTTCTGAACAATTTTGCTGTGTGAATTGTTTTTATCTCTGTCAATTTTCACTCCCATTCTCCACTTTCTGATCTCCTGTTCTTGATGAGGAGAAACTCTCGATGTAAGTACAACCCCCTCAGCCCCTCACCCAAGTGGCCGTTGTCCATCTGGCTAGCTTGAACAGTGAATGTCCATTCGAACCTGGAAGGCATCACAATACAAACTGATCATTGTCCTCACATGACACTGGCTGTGCACTGAGGCCGGGACCTGGCTGCTCTGTCAGGCTTAGTGCCACTCTCAGCATGGAGATTTGCCCACTGAACCACTGGGAACTGACCAATTATATTTTAAAATTAACTCCCTCATTAGAACCATCAGTAAAGTCCAATGAGATGCAAAAGCATGAATTATTAATTCATGACCAAGTATTGCAGGATATTTTGAAAATACATAGAATTTATGAGACAGAAACAGGCCACTCAGTCTGTTTTGGTGTTTATCCTCCACACTAACCTGAATCCCATATCCTCACCCTGTTCCCATGTTCCTTTATTGCACTTAGTCAGCTAACAAATCTATTCTTTAAATGTTGACAAGGTCCCTGCTGTGATCACTAGTTCCGATAATATGTTCCACAACCTCACAACCCTCTGTGTAAAAGAACTTCCTCCTGCTCATTACTGGGGTTACCAACTCTGGTAGGACTTATTCCTGGAGATTTCACCACATGACCCCATCCCCTACATTATTGGTTGCCTGACATGTCAATCACCAGAGAGCTCTGCCTCTCCTCACCAATTGCAAAGTGACCAGACTGACTGGATGATTTTTGGTTGTCGGTCAAACAGCCTTTTTTTAACCATTGCCATGAATTTTAGAACTAAAATTACAGCACAGAAATGGGCCATTCGTCCCAACTTGTCCATGCTGGGTTTATGCTTCACTTGAGCCTCCTCCCATCTTTACAGAAGTGTTCAAACAACATTTCAGAAAGCATTATGCTTTTAATTTTGCTGATGAGTTTTGTTTTTCTCCGTTATTATCAGATTATTTCCCGTAGAGAGTCCAGGATGTTCCTGGAGGGTTTGGGAGCTCCACCCTCTGCTCCCAACCTCTGAAATTTCATCTTCAACCTCTGTTCATTCCAGTAAATTCCTAATCTCTGGAAATATCTGCCTGCCTCATGACTTCCTCCTTTTAAACAGCTCTCTCAAATCTCCCCATAATCGCCTCTGAAACAGTTCCAAATGTTTCGTTGTCTGCAGATATTGAAAGTCAGATTTACGTGGTAAAATCTGCTGGGTTGTGATAAATAATTATTTAATGATTTCATCCACTGCAATGTTTGTTGAATGTCTGTTATTTTCTGAATGCAGTTAGTTTATTTTTCTTCCATTAATCAGTGAGCACATTCTGATCACAAACTCTCTGAATAAATACCCAGTTATCCCTGCCGCCTCCCCCCAACCCCATCCCCACCAAATCCTGTCCATCTGCCCCTCAGTGTTGCCTGACACCAACAGGCCTGAGTCAGGCACTGTAAGAGAATGGTTGCAGGGTCCTAGTGCCCCTCAGTATTGACTGACCCCCCGCAGGCCTGAGTCAGGCACTGTGAGAGAATGGCTGAAGGGTCTTAGTGTCACTCAGCCTTAAATGACATCTGAAGGCCTGAGTCAGACATCGTGTGAGAATGGCTGCAGGGTCTTAATACCGCTAAATTAACTCCTGTGATTTCCTGGCAAATTCCGTTCAATTGCGTGTGTGGGCAAACAGGAGCTGGGTCTGGGAGGGCGGGTGCAAAGGTGGGGAAGTGCTGAAGTGAGGCAATGAAGAGATGGGAAGATGGCAGTATGAGAAGATGAGAAATGCGTGGTTGGGAGGTGAGAGGTGGAGATGTGCTGAAGGGGGGCAGTGAGGAGGTGGGAAGATGATGAAAGTGTGGGAAGGTGAAAAAAGAGTGGTGGGAGGGGAGAGGTGGGTGGAGAGTTTTGGGGCAGTGAAATTTGAGAGGTGAGAATATGAGAGGCGGCTGAACAACTGGGAGAGGCTTGAATATCGAGGTGGGTGAAGAGTGGGCAGTCTGATCAGAGAGGCCTGGAGCGAGAGTGAGGATGTTGAAGAAGCTGGAGGGAGAAATGGAGGTGTCAGAGGTAGAAATATCAGATATAATGGACATAATGGAAGGGAGGAGTGGAGAGATAGAAAGTGGGCCCAAGGTCAGAACACAGGCAGTTGTTTTTCTAAATTGACAGAATGTTTACTGGAGAGAGGGGGAGATGGATAAAATGAACCAAGACCATTAAAAGAGAATGAACATGTGTGTGTGAGAGAGAGAGGAGCGAAAGAAAAAGAGAAATAAAATAATTATGTTTGCATAGCACTTTTCACTGCCACCGGATGTTTCAGAATGCTTTACAGTCAATAAAATATTTTTGAAAAGTAGCAGTGTTTTGATGTAGGAAGTAGAACAGCCAACTTGTGTACAGCAAGCCCCAACATACACCAGTGTGACAATGTGAGTGTGGAGTAAGGCAACCTAATGTGGGGGAAGTTCACTCCATTGTTATTTGTAAACTTTCTGAGTGAAGCTGACCCCCTCCTGCCCTGGGTTCCACTCAGTGCCATGCTCCCTGGAATTGGGGGTTGGGTGGGGGAGGTGGGGGCAGCAGTTTCACTGTAGACACAGAGGACGTCTTCAGTATGGGATAGGAACACATTTTCTGGCTGTGATTATAAACATTGCAAACTGCTCACACTCAGCAGAATGTGACGAAACATGGGCAGTTGCATGGCAGCTGATAGCCTCAGTTTATCTCCGAGTCTGTGTATCAGCAGATCGTTCTATTCTTTACTCCATCATGTAAATATTCAGCTTCCTCTTAAAGACTAATTCCCTTCAGGATCAGAATATTGAGCGATGTATTTGGGTGAACTTTTCCACTGACTGAGCTCAGCGACGGCAGAGTTGGAAGGCAGGTGCTTTTTGCTCTTTCTGTGAGAGGTGTTTTTGCACACTGGCACTAACTGGGGCAAGGGACTGGAAAGTTTTTCTTTAGAAATAACAGACTTTATCAATAAACCAGATCTAACGGCAATTAGTCAGCCCACTAATAAATAACCTGCTTCTATTGAAACCACAGGGCGATTAGACCAGAGCTCAGAGTTGTGCTGCTGATTCTTTTGGTATGATTCGTGCAAGATAATGGAGTCGAGGGTGTGATGGAATAGCATTGCTAGAACCTGGCCAGACCCAAATGCAACAAGGGTCCAGTGCTCAGGAAACATTTGTGGTTTGAAGGGCAGATTGCATCATGCATTCATGACCAAAAAATGATGGCCAGCGAGTCTGTGGTTAACTCGCTCAGCTCCTGTTCGCACATTTGCACTGTATTCTGCAGTGTGTGGGAGTAACGATAGACAGGCCCAAATAAGCTGCTATTTTGGTGATAAGAGGACAGAAAATATTAAGTGAAATGGATCAGGGCACAATTTCTAAATTATTCTTTGCCATAAAATGATGCCCAGACACAGTTAGCACAAGTGGAATGACTCAGCCTCTGTTGTGATATCCAGACATGTAAAATATGATGGACTGAGGCTGAATCAAGGATCCATGCTGAGTTAGTTACCTTGGATTATCTATAGAATTAACAGATACCCAGGAGTGAGTTACAGACTGGAAACTAATTGAGAGATACGAGGTGGTTTATATATAGAATAAGCATAGACCAAGGAGTGAGTTACAGGCTGGAATCTAATCGACGGATTCAGGGTGGATTACATATGGAATAAACAGATACAGAGGAGGGAGTTACTAACTGGAATCTAACTGAGGGATTCAGGGTGGTCTCTATGTAGAATAAACCGATAGCCAGGAGTGAGTTAGAGACTGGAATCAAATTGAGGGATTCAATGTGGTTTACATATAGAATAAACAGATATCCAGGAGTCAGTTACAGACTGGAATCTAATTGAGGGATTCAGGGTCATTCGTATATAAAATAAACAGACACTCGGAAGTAAGTTACAGAGTGGAATCTAATCGAGCGCTTCGGATGGTTTATATATAGAATAAAAGATACCTGGGAGTGAGTTACAGGTTGGAGTCTGATTGAGAGATTCACGGTGGTTTATATATAGAATAAGCAGATACCCAGGGCTGAGGTACAGACTGGAGTTTAATTGTGGGATTCAGGTGGTTTATGGATAGAATAAATAGATACCCAGGGGCAGGATTTTGCCCTGGGTGGAGGTGCTCGGTGAGGGCAGGAAGGGGGGGACGGGAAGCAGACTGCCCCGCCCGTGTCTGTTCCGCGCCGTGATTTCACACAGGCGGGCCAATTAAGACCCGCCCTGTGTGGGTCGTGAGCCACAGCGGCTGAGGAGGGAGAGCCAGGGCTAACATGCAGCTCATGCATGCGCGAGTAAGAGCGCTTCAGTCTCCCTCAGGCACCGAGCTGCCTCAGAGAGATTGAAGTGTTGTGTAGAAAAAAAAATGAAGAGAATAAAAATTTAATAAAACATGACCCCTCATGTGACTCTGTCACATGACCTGGGACAAAGTTTTTATTTAATGTTTATTTGCTTTCGGAAACCTCATTCCGCTTGTGGATGAGGTTTCCTAAAAAATGTAAAGGCCACTTGGCCTTTTTGCCCGCCGCCAACCATTAGGTTGGACGGGCAGCATAAATTTGAATTTAATTAGCTTGTTAATAGCGTAAATAAGTCTGTAAAATATTGTGAGACTGCGTGGTGACGTCGGGACGCACGACCGACATCACTGCGCGTCATTTTACGCTCGGGCGTGTTGGGCGTGCGTGTGCTCGCCAAGCATAATATTCTGGCCCAGGAGTGTTACAGAGCGGAATCCAATTGAGGGATTCAGCTTGTTTTATATATAGAATAAACAGATTCCCAGCAGACTGGAATCTAGCTGAGGAATTAAGGGTGGTTCATATATAGAATAAACAGATACCCGGGATTGAGTTACGGGCTGGATTCTAATCGAGTGGTTCAGATGGTTTATATATAGAATAGCAGATACCCGGGAATGAGTTACAGATTGGAATCTGATTGAGGAATTCAGGGTGGTTCATATATAGAATAAACAGATACCTAGGAGTGTGTTTCAGACTGGAATCTAATTGAGGGACACGGGTGTTTTACATATAGAACAAAAAGATAAACAGTTAACCAGGAGTGAGTTACAGACTGGAGTCTAATTAAGGGATTCAGTATGGTTTATCAATAGAATAAACAGATAGCCAGGTGTGAGTTACAGAGTGCAGATTAATGTTGGGTTCAGGGTTTTTTATTTATAGAATAAACAGATGCCCAGGAGTGAGTTACAGACTGGAATCTAACTGAGGGATTCAGGGTGGCTTATATATAGAATAAACAGATACCCATGAGTAAGTTACAGACTGGAATTTAATAGATGGATCCAGGTTGGTTCATACAGAGAATAGACAGATACCCAGGAGTGAGTTACAGACCGGAATCTAAATGAAGGATTCGGGGTGGTTCATAAGTAGAATAAACAGACACCGGGAGTGAGTTCCAGATTGGAATCTAACTGGGTGGTTCAGGTGCTTTACATATAGAATAAAAGATACCCGTGAGTGAGTTACACACTGGAATCTAATCGATTGGTTCGGATGACTTATATATAGAATAACAGATACCCGGAAGTGAGTTACACACTGGAATCTAATTGAGGGATTCAGGGTGGTTTATATATAGAATAAAAAGATACCCAGGAGTGAGTTACAGACTGGAATCTAATTGAGGGATTCAGGGTGGTTTATATATAAAATAAAAAGATACCCAGGAGTGAGTTACAGACTGGAATCTAATTGAGGGATTCAGGGTGGTTTATATATAGAATAAAAAGATACCCAGGAGTGAGTTACAGACTGGATTCTAATGGAGGAACTTGGGTGGTTTATATATTGTATAACAGATAGCTGAGACTGAGTTACAGACTAGAATCTAAACAAGGGATTCAGCGTGGTTTATATATAGAATAAACAGATACCCAGGAGTGAGTTACAGTTTGGAATCTAATCGCGTGGTTCTAACGGTTCACATATAGAATAACGGATTCCCAGGAGTGGGTAATGAGTGGGTGGTTGATTGATGAGTACACCAGCATTTGGCCAATGGAACTGCACTTGATGAGGGAGACGAGGTTGTTTAAAAGCAGTCTGCCATGTAAGATGTGAAAGATGTTATATAAATGCATGAATTTTTGTCTTCACTAACTATTCAATCCGCCACCAGATCTGATTGGACCACTTAAAGGCACTTTTGGGTCCTGCTCTTATCTGCTAAAACTGTTCAATATCCTAGGATATTCCTGGAATGAAAAATGAACCCCCAGTTTCTTTTCTCTGCTGCAAGTCAATCTCTGGAACACCTCTGTCCCGATCCCATCCACTCTTGCTTCCAATGAGCGAGAGGAGCTCATGGATTTCTTTGTCATGCTTGAGACAACCAATCAGTTGCTGCTGCCGACTCGCTCTTTTTCACTAACCCACTAGGCCAAACTTCCTCTAATGTCCGATCCTGCCCTAGCCCTGAATTTGCATCATTTTCTAGTTCCACTCCAATCTCCTCTGATGCTCTATTTGAGTTCATCCTGTCCATGAGGCCCACGTCCTGTTCCCTTGACCCTATTCCCAGTAAACTACTGGCTACCCAACTTCCCCTCCTGGTCCCCATGTTAGCTGATATTGTTAACAGTTTCCTCACCTTAGGTTCTGCATTTGCTCTCCTCCAAATCTGCTGAGATTACCCTCTCCTCAGAAAACAACCCTTTGTTAATGGCATGTTAATTGGATTACAAAGGTTAAAGGATACACAGGTCAGGGGCATTGATTGATTAATTATTATCAGTACATGTAAACAGGGTTAGGCTCTCTACACGAGAGTCCTCCCTTTTACCATAGGGGTTTGGCTTGGAGGGTGTTGCATGCATCAGTCCCATATATCATGATAATGAAGGGAAAGCACCAAATTCTGTCCAGAAATATTGGACTTTAAAAATAAGACCTGAGCTTTTAAAAATGCACACAAGCCACCGGCTGGAACGCTGCAGGGTGACTCCCTAAGAGGTAATGGAACCCCATCCTGTTGCCAGACAAGGTACTTCTAAAGGCATCCAGAAACTAATTGCTCCATTTGGTAGAGACAACGGGATATCATGGGAGATGAGCATCATCTCATCAAGAGATCGTGTGAGCAATGCCCAGACAGATTTGTGAATTCGTTTACCATTTGGAATATACAAGGAAGGGGTTAAAAGTGAGCTGAAAAGCTGCCTTTTTGCTTTTATCCCAGTGTATGTCTGTTGGTGGGTGTTCTGACAGAGAGCAAGTGCTGGCAGTTTGACTCAGAAGTAACAGCCACACACACTACCCCTGCGAATTACCATTTTGCAGGTATCCCAATCTCTATTTAAACCTTGAAATTGACTATTGGTCTACCAGAGTCAATCCTACTGGAATCTTGAATCGCAACGCTTAATCACCTACTCCCCATGAGTCAAGGACTTTTTCATATACCCTTCTTAAAAAAAAAATATTCACTTACTTCAAGCTAAATTCTTACTTTTAACCTGTATGACTGTAATGCATGTGTTTTATCCTTTCTTGCCTTTAGTAGTTAACAAATTTACTCTTACCTTTAACTCAAGAAAGGCTGATCAAATTGGCTTCTTCAAAACCAGAACGATTGGGTCTGGGAAAAAGGTATCTGCGAAAGAGATTCTTTTAGATTAGATCTTGTTGTGACCATCAGAGGGGCGGCAGGGCTGAATAAAGGCAGGGAGCCAGTTCATCCCTCCTCACCCGGGACATAACATTTTGGGGGTGTCCCAGCCAGACGGTGACAAATTGAGGGGTCTTGCCTGAATCAACAACTTTGGGGAACCTCACCTAGGGGTCGGTCATAACACATGCAGCAGACAACTAAGGTGGTTCACGGACTCCCAAGCCGCTTCTCTTTTCTGTGACTGTCGAGCTGTGTTCCACATTTACATAGGTTGTGGGGCTGTTCCTCAAGTTCTGTTTGCACTTCAGCCCCATGCTCTTGACCTTTGCTTACCTGGTGCAGAGGGTGCAGGCTGGGTGGAAGAGCTCCTTGTAAGCCTGCTGCTGGGCCAGGCCAAGGTGGTCATTAACAGGTCCAGGCAGTGGCCTGCGGAGGGGGTTGTTAGACCCAACTGTCTGCCCCTCTTCCACGGAGAGGCAGCATGCGGTGCCCTGTCAGTATGCATGAGAACCCCATGGCCGGTGGGCACTACAGGGGCTGGAGTGCATCATTGGTCCCAGAAATGACATTTCCATTTAATTTAAGTTTCTGTTGAAGGTTTTGTTCTTAGTTACAGTGCCCCTTTAAGAGGTTGATTATTAGTTAATTAGTTTACCAGTTTATTTGTTTTAACAGCTGCTGAAAAGAATACAAACAGAGCCAACACAGGGGTATTTGCTGCCTTATGTTCGCCTGGCACCAGCAACACCCCCAGCCGCTGCTCCCCAGTTAACTGTGGAAAATGAATTACTCATGGGTAGTTATTATCCACAGCCTGCCCCCTGCACTCACTCTGGTCTCAGCATTGCACTGCCCTGCGCCATGGTTCCTTTGATGCTGCTCACTAGGTTCCCACACTCTGCTCCCACACCTCTTACAAGGGCTGAACGCCTGCAGCAGTTCAAGAAGGCAGCTCACCACCACCTTCTCAAGGGCAATTAGGGATGGGCAATAAATGCTGGCCCAGCCAGCGACGCCCACATCCCATGAACGATTGTAAAAAAAAATCACCACGAGATCAACCAGGATCCTTCTGAAAACGTGGAGCCGACATTTTTGATTAACTGGCATCACCCAATTCCCATTCATGCTGATTAGACAAACTGTGTTTATAAATGATAAAAAAAACTTTAAAATGAACTTTTAAGTCATCCTGCATTATGAATGAAAAATGCTAGAAGTGTAGACTTTGGGAAAGACACTGATGTCAATGTTGTCATTTCAATCTTTAGAATTCATGTGGGACATTCAAATATAAAATTGACAAACACGTATATTATCACTGAGCATGTCAAATTAGAGGTGATATCATAAGAAAAAGTCTGATCATTTTAAACTAGTGTCTTGGGACAACTCAAATTGTTCTGGTAATGATTTCTCACACATTCTCTTCTTTTCCTTTATAACCCTAATTAAATTGTGTTGCTAAACATATCGATCTCCTAAGGTGTCCCAGTCATTGCTGTTAAACCTGCAAATAGCTATTACAGCTGTAATATCTGAAACTACCCCAATACCTTCACTTGTGATTTTCTTTTTTGCAGCCTCAACACACAAAACATTATTTGGCCATGTTCTGCTGTTTCAAAGTATTTTCAATCCTAAAAATCAATTTAACATCGAGACCACGTTTCGACTATTGTGTGCAATTTTGGTCTCCTTATTTAAGGAAGGATGCATATGCTTTGGAGGTGGTTCAGAGGAAGTTTACTAGATTGATACCTGGAATGAGTGGGTTGTCTTGTGAGGAAAGGTTGGACACTGGAGTTTAGAAGAGTGAGGGGTGACTTGATTGAAGTATGTAAGATTCTGAACAGTACTGGCAAGGTGGATGTGGAAAGGATGTCTCCTCTTGTGGGTGAGTCCAGAATGAGAGGGCATTGTTTTAAAATTAGGGGTAACCCTTTTAGGACGGAGATGAGGAGAATTTTTTTCTCTCAGAGGGTTGTGCGACTTTGGGACTCTCTGCCTCAGAAGGCGGTGGAGACAGAGTCATTGACCATTTTTAAGGCAGAGGTTGATCGATTATTGTTAGGCAAGGGAATCAAAGGTTATCAGGGTAGATAGGAATGTAGAATTTGAAACACAAACAGATCAGCCATGATCTTATTGAATGGCAGAGCAGGCCTGAGGGGCCAAATGGCCTACTCCTGCTCCCATTTTGTATGTTCGTATGTTCATACATATGTTCGCATGTAGATCCTTTGACTGTGAAAAATTCTGAATTGTAATTCAAAGCTATTGATTTTTTGGTTTCAAACACAAACAATTCTGTCTCCCTTACTCCTAGTAAAGAATCCTGGCAGTTGCCCCATCTCATAATTATATCTTAATCTCACTAATACCACATTGTTCCCGGATTCCCTACCCCTTTGTGATCAGATGGAACAAAAGATCCAAATGGAAAATCAACAATTCTTCCAGTACAAGTAATAACTGAAAAAAGAGACCTCAGAATATTTATAAATTCCAAAGTACTTCCACCTGACTAGATTATTGGGGCAGAAATTGTGAGAATGAAGAATCTTGAAGCTCGCATATCCATAAATAATTAAAAATGTTACTCTGCATCATTGTCCAGCAAATAAATACATACTGGCAGCTATGTACACCACACATTTTAATATAGCGGTTAATCTCAAGATCTCAAAATGTTGTATTTGACTTGCCAAGTTCCATCTAAGACAATTACCACATGAAATTGAAAACCTATCTCTAATGTTATGATTTTAAAATATTGTCATTCAGTTGCTGGACTTTAATTGTATCCTGCTCAAAAACCTAATTTAAAATGCTTGCATTTCATTTCTGTATGTGTTACTAATTCCAGTAACATTTGCCTTTACTGTGCTAATTTGTCCCAACTCTCCCATTCTATATTTTGGAGCAGAAATAAAACACAGATGCTCGATTGAGTTTCACAAGAGACGCTTAAAAAGCCAATTCAGGATGGTTTAAATCTTTATTTATCAGACTCTTGTAAAACCCAATGCAATCTGTATTAACTGCGTTTAATAGTGCAGTGACTGTAAGTAAAAGATAACTCAGTTCTCACCTAATTAAGGGGCAGGGAAATTGTGAGACAAATGGTACCACATGGGTTATACACCTGAAGATCGTGCTGTACTAAAGATGCCTGCGCTTCTACTTAACGAGAAGATGCGGTTGAATGTTTTGGACTTGGCGAGGGTGGATCCACTGGTGCATTGGCACAATGACCACACCGGGTGGCCCAGAACTCATTTTAAAAGGCAACAAAAGCATGTATGCCATTCAGTGACAGTCTATTTCGAAAAGGGTAACACAGCTGGAGTAATGGACACAACACCTTCCTTTCAGTGTGAAAAACCTCATCTGCTGCTATTTGCTCATCAATACAAATCTGCCTGGTTTTATTTTCCGATTTTGTAAAAAAAGCCAGTAGATTTTTACCACCTCCCTCCGTCGCCCCACCCAGGCAAATTTTGCCACCCTAAGTGACACCTAGTTTGCCCAGTGGTTTCACAAGCTCTGCATATAAAAAAAATACTCCCTTCCACTCTGCACCCCTGTATGGACTGCTGCTGCTGCACACCCTCCACTTCCTTGGCCTTGTCAACTATCTAGACAGGTCGTGGCTTTCTGTCCTGCTGTCCAGAGGCAGCGCTGGCCCCCAGTGGGGGGGCTCTCTATCTCAGGGTCCTCCTCCCTTTTTACATCAGGGATTTGGTGTGAAGGGTGTTGAACACAGCAGCCCTGTGTGTTAAAAGGTTAAGATGGTTCACAGATTCCCAGGCCGCCTGTATTTTCTGTGGCCTAGAGGAATCTGTGTTCCATGTGTATATAGATTGTGCGAGGTTGCAGCCCCTTTTTGATTATTTGAGGGGGCTGCTTCTCAAAATTTGGCTGTGCTTTGGTCCTGTGCTCCTGATCTTTAGCCATTTGGTGAGGAGGGGTGTGTGGGCAGGGCAGAGGATCTCCTCATTAGCCTGCTCCTGGGCCTGGTCATTAAGTTGGCTGTTGAGGGGGTCACTCGACCTGACTGCCTGCCTCTCCTTTGTGGTTACGTCTGTGCCCGGGTGTCCTTGGAGAGGGAGAGCGTGGTGCCAACAGTATGGTTGAGGCCTTCCGCAACCAGTGGGCACAGCAGGGGCTGGAGTGCATTAACTTCACCCAAAATGATATTTTAATTTAAATCAGACAAGTTTCCTTTAAATTTTGTTTTGGTTTGTTACAGTAGTTAATAAGTTTATTTGTTTATTTGATTTTACTCAAAAGACGGTCTCCAAATGACTATTGGTAGCTTGGCCTAGTAGGATAATGTCACTAGACTAGTAATCCAGAGGTCAATGCTTTGGGGACACAGGCTCAAATCCTGCCATTCCAGCTGGTGGAATTTAAACCCCTTTAAAGCGGTTGACCATTAGTTAATTTGTTTATTTGTCAATTGGTACTCAAAAGAGTATAAACGAGAGACTTGTGGGACAGTGGGTGTTTGTAGATAAGAAGCAGGCATATGTAATTCTGCATTATGTAAATAAACCAAATATCAAGTAAAGGATTCATGTCTTGTTTCATATTTTCACCATCTGGCTTGGGATCCAATGAACAGCCTTGACCTGTCTGTTCTTACAAACTGTTATCCCCATCTCCAACCTCCCTTTCCTGTCCAAAATCCTTGAATGTGTAGTCGCCTCCCAAATCCATTCCTAGCTTTCCCAGAATGATATGTTTGAATCCCTTACATCAGCTTTCCAGCCCTGCCACAGTACTGAAACTGTGTCTGTGACAGCTGTAAACTTTCCCTCCTCATCCTTCTTACACTGTCTGCAGCTTTTGACACAGTTGACCACATCATCCTCTTGCCATACCTTTCCAATGTTGTACGGCTGGGTGGGACTGCTCTCATTTGATTCCATTTTTATCTGTCTAATTATAGCCAGAAAATCACCATCAATAGTTTTTTTCTCTCACTCCCATGCTGTTGCCTTTGGTGTCCCCAAAGGCCTATTCTTAGACCCCTCCTATTTCTGAACTAAATTTTTCCCCTCGGTGACATCATCCAAAAACACAGTGTCAGCATTCACATGTCCTGCCAAACCAGCTCTACCTCACCAACGCCTCCCTCAACTTCCCAACTGTCTCTGAATGGTCAGAACACTAGGATGGGCAGCACTTTTCACCAATGACATATAAGGAAGATCGAAGCCATAGTCTTCATCGCAAACTCCATTCTTTAATTGCTGATTCCATCCCTCTCCCTGGCAACGGTTTGAGGCTGAACTAGCTTGTTCACAATCTTGGTCTCATCTTGACTTGGAGCTATATCACTGTTCCTTCACTATTGTTGAGCCAACATCTTGGAACTCACTCCCTAATAGCACTATGGGTGTACCTACACCACATGGAATGCAGTGATTCAAGTAAGTGGCTTACCACCACCTTCTCAAGGGCAATTAAGAATGGGCAATAAATGCTGGCCTAGCCAGCGACATCTATAGCCCATGAATGGAGAAGGAAAAAGGAACACTGATCTGTGTCATGCAGTGTTCCTGATCACTGACCAGCTCTATACACTGCAGTGAAAGCCCTTTCTATTTAAAGACGCCTTTCAAAATCTCTGGTTAGGTACCAGCTGGAGTACTGCACTCGACTCTGGAAGCCATACTTTAGGAAGGATGTCAGGGCCCCATAGAGGATACAGAGGAGAGTTACCAGAATGGTACCAGCGATGAGCGGTTTCAGTTATGTGGGGAGGGTAGAGAACCTAGGGTTGTTCCCATTTGAGAAATGAAGGTTAAAGGGAGATCTCATTGAGGTATTCAATATTATGAAGGGTTTTGATTGAGTAAATATGGAGAAACTGTTTCAGGCAGAAGGGTCAGTAAGTGGAGTGAACAGATTTAAGATAATTAGCTGCAAAACCAGAGAGTAGATGAGGTGAATTTCTTTTATACAGTGGTTTGTTGTGATCTGGAATATGCTGCCCGAAAGGGTGGTGGAAGCAGATTCAATAGTAACTTTCTAATTTAAATTATATAAATATTTGCAAAGAAAAAAATATACAGGGGTGATGAGAAAAGAGTGAAATAAGGTGATAGCTTTTTCAAAGAGCTGGCAGGGGCATGATAGGCTGAATGCCCACCATCTGTGCTATAGATTCAATGATACTATGGCATCGTTCCATTGGGCCTGGTCAGGCGGGCATCATCATTGACTCCTATTCTCTGGGGAAATCTTTGGGATTGCAATACGTGGAAAAGCAATGAACGACTGATGCTGCTAAGTATTGACGTGTTAGGAAAGAGTTAATCAGAATGTCCTGGAGTCGACAAGTTCTAATGTTGCTGCTTTATCTTCGTGCTGTATCTATAATAACCTTTATCTTATGTTTGCTAAGTAGGGCAATGTGATTCAATTTGAAAGAAGTGACTACTGAACTGTTGAACCAAAGCTGATCCTGCAGCAGTTTCGGTTTCAGTTCTAGGGTGAAGCAATCACCCAAAGAATGAGGGAACTTGACTAAAGGCGAGCATTGCTTCCCAAGTTTCAGGGAGCTGTTAGTGAGGCAAGGCTATTAATTAGTACTCCAAAGTGAAAACACTTTTTAATTGGGGTGTCTGTTGAATCAGAAAATTGACTGAATGGTTCAGAATCAGACTTATAATTTTCACTTGGAGGCATAGTAGTGATATGTAAAGAGCAGAATATTTGATAAGGTAATAAAATAACGAAGTTATACCAATCTCATTAACCTAATGGGGGAAAAAATAGTTGTTGAGTGAGGAAACTGATTTATGAACTGAAATTATTAATAAAGACCAAAGGCGATTAAATAAAAATAAGTCCAAAAACCCATCTAGATCATGATTACTTTGTGCTTGAGCATGTATCCCTCATGTTACAGGATGCACTGAGATTGTATTCTGTGGGGGCTCATAAAAACAGTGCTGGACCAGTTTATATCAGGTATTGCTGTAAGAGAAGAAGGTTTTCCATTACAAAATGAAAGTGAAAAACCCTGGCCTCCCTGCTTGATGCCCACCAGCAGCCCTGTCTCCAATGCCACCACAACCCAATTGCCTGAACTGGCAGAATATTTGATAAGGTAACAAAATAAGGGAATTATACCAATCTCATTAACCTAATGGGGGAAAGGTAGTTGTTGAGTGAGGAAACTGGTTTATGAATTGAAATTATTAATAAAGACCAAAGGTGATCAAATAAACACTTGCACAAAGATTGGACATCAATGAGGTCATGAGTTGGTGGGGCAGGGAGGGTTGGGAGGGGTCTGGACTATGACCTCAAGACTCCCAGTTACCTTCCTGGAGTCTTGATGTATTGGATCAGTCTGCAAGAGTGAATTTGAAGTCACTTCCCAAAGTAATGATACCTGAAGCATTCTGATCCACCCCCCCCACCAAAAAAATAGCAGTTCCATCTCTATCATTCACTTCCTGTGGCTGTATGTGCATGTGTGAGTGTTTCTGTCTGTCTGTGCTGTGTGTATGTTCCTCAGTGTGTGTGTTGTGTGTGTAATCTGTGTTTGTGTGTTAATGTATGTGTCTGTCTTACAAATGTGTTCGTCTGTGTGTGTATGTGTTTGTCTGTGTGTGTGTATGACATAATGAGTAATTAGTTGTGGGTCAAAAAGGACCAGAGGCCCCTCGCTCTATTAGAGACAGGGAATTGGTCAGACACACTTTTGTGCTTATGTGTGTTGATGCATGTGTATGTCTTTTTCTGTGTGCTTTCTGTGTGTGTGTGTATATATTTGTGTGTGTGGTGCCTGTATGTGTTTGTGTCTGTGTCTCTGTGTATGTTGGTGTTTGTGTGTCTGTATGTCTGTGTTTATATGTGAAATTGTCTATTTATTTTTGTCTGTATTTATGTGTGCGCCAGCCAATTTATTTTTGCCTGTGTTGGAACTGTGTGCCTAATTGTTTGTATGACTGTATGTGTGTGTGTGTGTGTGTGAGTGAGAGTGTGTGCATGTCTGCCTGTGTTTTGTGTGCACCTGTAGATATGTGTGGGTCTTCGTGTCTCTGCATGAGTATACTCAGTTTTGTGCATGTATGTGTATGTATATTTGTGTATGTGTTTTTGTGTCTCTCTCTCTCTTTGTACTTGCCTCTATATTGTTATCTCCTTGGTTTCTGTATTTTTTCGCCTGTGTGTCCAAGAGTGTGTCTGCATGTATGATTTATTTAATGGGGTATGGGTATCTCTGACAAAGGCAGCATTTATTGTCCATCCCTAGTTGCCCTTGAGAAGGGGGTGGTGAACTGCCTTCTTGGATCGCTGCAGTCCATGTGGTGTAGGTACACCCACAGTGCTGTTAGGAAGGGAGTTCCAGGATTTTGACCCAGCGACAGTGAATGGTGATATATTTCCAAGTCAGGATGGTGAGTGACTTGGAGGGGAACTTCCAGGTGTTGGTGTTCTCATGTGCCTGCTGCCCTTGGCCTTCCAGATGGAAGGTGCTGTTGAAGGAACCTCAGTGAGTTGCTACAGTGCATCTCATATCTAATGTACACCGCTGCCACTGTGCATCTGTGGTGAAGGGAGTGAATATTTAAAATGGTAGATGGGGTAATGACAAATGGGCTGCTTTGTCCTGGATGGTGTCCAGCTTCTTCAGTGTTTTTGGAGCTGCACTCATCCAGGCAAGTGGGGAGTATTCCATCACACTCCTGATTTGTGCCTTGTAGGTGGAGGATAGATTTTGGGGAGTCAGGAGGTGAGTTACTCACCGCACGATTCCTAGCCTGCGACCTACTCTTGTAGTCACAGTATTTATATGGCTAGTCCAGTTCAGGCTCTGGTCAATGGTAAACCCCCCAGGATGCTGATAGCGGGGGATTCAGTGATGGTAATGCCATTGAATGTCAAGGAGAGATGGTTAGATTCTCTCTTGTTGGAGATGGTCATTGCCTGGCACTTGTGTGGCATGAATACTACTTTCCACTTACCAGCTCAAGCCTGAATGTTGCCCAGGTCTTATTGCATTTGAACATGGGCTGCTTCAGTATCTGAGAAATTGTAATTTAACTGAACATTGTGCAATCTTCAGTTCAAATTTCCACTTCTCACCTCATATTGAAGGAAGGTCATTAATAAAACAACTGAAGAAGACTGAGCCTAGGACACTACCCTGAGGAACTCCTGCAGTGATGTCCTGGGACTGAGATAATTGACCTCCAACAACCACAACCATCTTCCTTTGTGCTGTGGAAAGTGGAAAGTTTTCCCCTGCTTCCCATTGACTCCAGTTTTGCTAGGGCTCCTTGATGTCACACTTGGTCAAATGTTGCCTTGCTCTCAAGGGCAGTCACCCTCACCTCACCTCGGGAGTTCAGCACTTTTGTCCATGTTTGAACCAAGGATGTAATGAGGTCAGGGGCTGAGTGGCCCTGGCAGAACCAAAACTGAGCCTGTCAATGAGCAGGTTATTGTTGAGCAAGTGCTACTTGATAGCACTGTCGACTACACCTTCCATCACTTTGCTGATGATCGAGAGTAGACTGATAATACTCGTTTGTATTTGTCATACTTTTCATGAACAGGACACACCTGGGCAATTTTCCACATAGCTGGGTAGATGCCAGCGTTGTAACTGTACTGAAACAGCTTGGCTAGGGGCACGGCAAGTTCTGGAGCACAAGTCTTCAGTACCACAGCCAGGATGTTGACATAGCCTTTACGGAATCAGGGTGCCCAGCTATTTCTTGATATCATGTAGAGTGAATCGCATTGGCTGCAGACTGGCATCTGCGATGTTGGGGATCTGAGGAGGAGGCTGAGATTAATGTTTCCCAGGCAGCAGACACAATGTTTGCAGCTAATACAGGCGTGGTTCCTCACAGAATCAGGCTACCCTCTATACCCCGGGCTCCTGATGCCCTTACACAAGAGGCACTGAATGACTGAGCCAGGAGGTCAGCAATGTGGGCTGGCAGGGCTGTGGGGGGTTGTGGTCAGTGTCAACTTTCCACCCACACCACCCCCACCAAATCCAAAACCTGGGAGCATGAGGTCCGGGCACTTTGAAACCACAACAACTTCCCCACTCAGGTCTGAGTTAAAATCACAGTGGGGACTTGATGATGTCATTGGACCATGATTTGAATATTTAAAGAAGGACAACACTGGGTTCAGACAAGTGTCCTTGCTGCCTGCTCAGAGGACAGGTTAAAATAGAAGATAGAGTGAACAGGATGTTGGAAAGTCAATGAGCAAGGTTAGTGTTGCTCTTTGTGTCTCTGAGTCACTGAGATGAACCACAAAGCTTTTCATTGGGACCATGGGGTAAAACAAGAAAGAGAAGATTCTGCGGTGACGCCAACTGGTGTGGAAATCTGGACAGACAACTGAGTGGCCAGGGAGGAGCAGGAGTTCCTCTGCTGCTGAGATCTGAACAGTTCAAATGATCTTCAGCAGGTTTGTGAGCTGAGGCTACCTACTGGTCACTATGTGTATGACAGGCTCCTGATCATCACCCTGTTTTATTACCTGATCGGAGACTTCTGAAATAGTTCAGCTTCACATGGCACATTTACCTTGACATGTTTCACAGACAAGTTACAGCTATATAAGGGCTGGGGGAGCAGGGCTGGATGCACATATTAAGAAATTATCAGCTACGGATCGGTTGATTTTGTTCTTGCTTCCCGCAGCCACAAAGACTCTGGGTTCAAGTCCCACTCCAGGGCTTCAGCACTAAATTCTACACTGAAACTCATTCCGGTGCAGCACTGAGGGAGTGTCGGAGCTGCTGCCTTCTGGATGTGATGTTTTAACCTGTCAACCTGCTTGGTTTGGTGTAAAAGATCCGATGTGACTACTTTGAAGAAGAGCAGGGAAGTTATCCCTGGTGTCCTGGCCACTGTTTATCCATCGGTCAATATGAGAAAAAAAAACGGATTACCTGCTGTTTGTGGGAGTTTGCTGAGTGTCTGTTGGCTGCCATGTTTTACAACTGTGACTACAATTGAAAAGTACTTTACAGGTTGTAGAGCACTTTGGGACCAGTGGCTGTGACAGTGCTCTAGAAATACAGGTCATTCTTTTTGAAAATCAGGCAGCTGTGTGTGGTAATGTGAGGCTCCATACAAACCAGAAGCACGTCCCTCAAAAGTGGAACACAATATCCAAAAATCACATTACCAAGTCTTCCTCATTTCCCCAATGGGAAGAAAAAACTGTAAAAACTTGGAAATAAGAGTACTGATCTGAACTGGTGCTCCATTTTAAGGTATACAAGACCAGTTTGGACCAGTACTCATATTTCTCAGTTTTTACCATTTTTCCTCCATGCAGCCTTGCCCCCATACCCTCTCTTGCCCCCATACCCTCTCTTTCCCCATCCTTCCCTGTCTTCCTACTCCTTTCTCCCCCTCTTTCCTCTCTCTCATCCTCCCTCTTACCACTCTTTCCTCCCCCCTCTCTGCTTTCATACTCTTGTCCCTCTCCTGTTGACCCTTCTTTCCTTATCTCTTCCCCCTCTCTTGCTCTCACTTTCTCACTCTGTTTCTCACTCCTTTCTCTCCACCATTAAGATTCCAATATGTTTCAAGGAGAAAGGAGAGGAATGCTGAAGAATTTCCAAGAATGGTCCTTAAACAGGCACTAGGCCACACGTTAACCTGCGCGAGGGGCCGAAAGCCAGGTTAAGGTGGTCACCTTAATGCCTGAATATTATCCAATCCAAAATGGCCAAGTTAAATACCCCAATGATGTTAGACCTTCTCACCCTGTCTTGTGAAGACGGAACTTTATCATCACCAGTGACTGATAAACAATCATACAAAGCTCAGTGAGAAAAATGAAGGCTCATTTGAAAATTTGCTTGAGATTTGTTTACCATACACTAGAGGTCAGTGTGGTATAACTAATATTAGTTTCTGGTGTTTGATTCAGTTCAGCAGGGCTATTGGCAGTTCTGGTTAGAATGGTAACAGTTCTGAAATTTCCCTGGGATTCTTTCTGACTCCTGATGTAACTCTGGCAGAATTCCCTGGAGAATGATTAAAAGTAGCCCCATTTCTTTGGGGATTCTGCTTGTCTTGTTCCCCAGTTGCCCAGAAATTTTAAACTTCTGATTGGCAATTTCCTGCTCCCCCAGACCCCACACATGAAAGTCTTTATCTCTGAACTAGGTTTGGAGATTTGGGACAGATCCACGCAACAAACCTGGACAGTTACCCAGGAAATGTTAGATTACAGCCTGGGTATCTCCATAATCCCCCCAACCCCGCAATCACCCCCACCCTGAACACCCCAACCATTGCTGCTGCTCAGAAGATTCAGGCCATTGGCTTATTTAGTTTAGAGCAATGTAAACAAAGCAGTGACTTGATCGAAGTTTATAAAATAGCGGGCAGGTTGGAAGCATTATTTCTGTTTCACAATTTAGGGAGGAAAATGGGACACGGACTTAAACCAGACAACAATAGGAATTGACTGGATGGGCTGGATTTTCTCCATAGGTGAGTAGCCCAGTCCCCAGGATTGAATGTGGCACATAAGCCTGTGCGGGTGAAGGATGGGACACTGGGCAGCATTTTCCCAGAAGCAATCAATTAAGAGGTAAGAATCTTTCCAGGGCCAGGTAGGCAAGTCTCAGCGATCATAAAAGGGGTGCACCTTCCAGCAGTAGTACCCTAGCCACGGAGTGCCCATTGCTACCGGGGACACCTCCATGGGCCATAGCGTGGCCATAGGACTCTTACCTCCCTCCACCCCCTGATAACCCACTGGGTGGCTGCCAGGTAATACCTGGCAGCCTCCCCATGTGGCAGTGGTGCCTTCCAACATCGATAAATTGCCAGCTTGGGCAGGAAGTGTTCCCTTAATTGGGCACTTAACTGGAATAATTGATCATGTCACTGGTTCCCATCGCTCATCATATCTGGTGGCAGTGGGAAGAAAAAGGATTTCCTTCCCGCTTCCTGTCTCCAGACATTTGGGAAAATTCAACCCATCAATATTAAGCTATTATTCTTTTTCCAGGAAATTGTTATATTCTTTCACAGGATGTGGGCATCCAGGCTAGGTCAGCATTTATTGTCCATATTATGATCCTCAGGAATGTGTTGCTGACTGGTGTGTTGGTGCTGACTTTTTGCAGGTCTAGTCTAAGGAGCTGGGTCAGTTCTTGATTAGAGCAAAGATTACATCACATTGAAAGTAAATGTCTCTATAGATATGGCTGGTGCTGTCATGATGGGCTTAATGGCCTATTTCTGTGCTGTAACTTTTCTATGGTCCTATAGTACTGGGTCCATGTGATCTGGGGACTGGATGTGATTACCTGAGGGAGTCGGGAGGAGTTTTCCAGGTTATTGGTTCTCATATTTTGGGATATTCCGGTATTTTGTTTGCCCAGCCATGTCATTTGTGATCTGAGTTCGACAGAATGTCATAATCTTGGTTGGACAGGTCAGCAAGAGAATTCATTGTCAGACGTAAATAACATGATAAGATCTCAGATAGATACAGGCCGGTAACTGTATTGTAATAACATGGCATGGAGTTAGCTGGATTCTGTAATTACTGACCCTCCAGCCTCAGAGAGGATGAGCTGGAGAGATTGGATGGACCCTGTCAATACAATATAATGCACCTGTTAAAGGGGAGGGACTGACATAGAACTGGGAGGTTTCAGGCTTCAGTGATCCAGAGTGCGATGACTGCAGCTGCTGTGGAGGGAGGGTGATTAGCGGGGGGGTTGCGGGGGGGCTGATGTGATGACATAGCCCTTGTTCTTTTTTAATCTTTCATTGGATGTAGGTGTTACTGGAAAGGCCATCGTTTGTTGCTCATCCCTGATTGCCCTTGAGTTGAGTGGCTTACTAGGTCATTTCAAAGGGCAGTTAAGAGTCAACCACATTACTGTGGACCTGGAGTCACATATAAGCCAGACCAAGTAAGGATGGCCGATTTCCTTCCCTAAAGGACATGAGTGAAAACACGGTGGGTTTTTACAACAATCGATGATAGTTGCCATGGTCACCATTAGTGATGGTAATGAATGAACCCAAGCCCACAGAGCTTGGGCCTCATGATTAGTTGCCATGGTCACTATGTGATTTTTTTCATTCATGGGGTATGGGTGTCACTGGCAAGGCCAGCATTTACTGCCCACCCCTAATTGCCCTGTTCAGAGGGCATTTAAGAGTCAACAACATTGCTGTGGGTCTGGGTCACATGTAGGCCAGACTGGGTAAGGGCAGCATATCTCCTTCCCTATAGGACATTAGTGAATGATGGTAATGAATGAACTCAAGTCCATAGAAATTGGGCCTCAGGATTACTAGTCAAGCAACATTTCCACAGCACCACCATCTTCCCTTGTAGTGGGTCTATCACTTTTCAACCAGTATGAGAGCTGCCCTCATGAAAGGAAGAAAAACATTTCCATTGATATAGTTCTTTCACAATCACAGGTCATCCCATAGCCCAATGAGGTATTTTTGATGGGCAGTAACTGTTATAATGCAGCCAATTTGCACAAAGCAAGGTCCCACAAACAGCAATGTGACATTGACAAGATAATCTGCTTCTGGTAAAGTTGATTGGGTGATAAATATTGGCTAGGACACCAGAGAGAACTCCCCTGCTCTCCTTCAAATAGTGCTGTAGGGTCTATTACCCTGACCTGAGAGGGCAGAGAAGTTTTTACAACTCAACCAAAATTCATTCATCCAGACAACATGACAGTTTGAATTTGAATTCTGTTTTAATAAAAAGTTGGTATAAATAGAATTCTCAGATTATCATTAAAGGCCCAGCAGGTTCATTAATATTCTTTAAGAAAGGGAACTCTCTTTCCCCACCCTGTCTGACGTAAATGTGACTCTAGTTCCACTCTTAAGATCTGGCCCTTAACTGCCCTCTCAGCTGGGCCAGTAAGTCACTCAGTTATATCACACTGCAGCAGTTCAATGAGAAAATGCACTTGCACCTTCTCAGGACAACTAGAGACCTTCAACAGTGTAACAGACCCACAGTACTGCTCTGAGATTGACAGCCTGGATTACAGGTCCAAGGCACTGGACTTTTTGAATCTAAGACAAAGGTAGAAGTACCACTAATGAGCCTCCACCAAGGCACTGATACTCTTTCAAGTTATCAACAGTCACAGATTGCAACTCTTTCGACTACAATCACAGTTCTTGGTTTCCGGGAGTGGGACATGAACCCACAACCTTCTGATTCAAAGGCGAGGGTGCTATGGACTGAGCCACAGCTGACACCTCACACCAAGGCACTGATACTCTTTTCGAGTTATCAACAGTCACAGATTGCAACTCTTTTGAGTACAATCACAGTTCTTGGTTTCCAGGAGTGGGACATGAACCCACAACCCTCTGATTCAAAGGCAAGGGTGCTATGAACTGAGCCACAGATAACATCTCACACCAAGGCACTGATATAGCAGGGAGAACACTTTAATATTAAACAGAAGCACATGTTATACATGAAAATCAACCTAAATATGTATAAACTGACAGCAGTTGAGGATCCATTTAAATATTTAAAATGCTCCGTCTGTTGTTGTATGGTCCATGCTTATCATTGGAAGATCAATGGCATCAATTGACTCTTAATTGCATGATCTCCTGAGGTTCAAACCAGGATTATTGGTTTTTTGAAAAAGGCTGTGGTCACAAGAGTAGCCGTGATTGGGTGGGACTCAAAGTCAGTTTGTTTGTCCAATTCACAGGCATAAGTCAGCCAGTAAAGGGACAAAAATGGCCCCCAGCACCATGAGACCTCAGGGCTTTATGACATCATCTCCAATGCCTAGCAACCAGCTGCCCTCAGCACGGGGCCCTATTTTAAAATTAAGGATCACCCTTTCAAGACAGAAATGAGGAGAATTTTTTTCTCTCAGAGGGTTGTGCAACTTTGGAACTCTCTGCCTCAGAGGGCGGCGGAATTGGGGTCATTGAATATTTTTAAGGTGGAGGTAGATAGAATCTTTTTAGGCAAGGGAATAGTAGGTTATTGAGGGTAGAGGGGAATGTGGAAACACAAACAAATCAGCCATGATCTTATTGAATGGTGAAATAGGCCCGAGGGGCCAAATGGCCTACTCCTATTTCGTATGTTTGTATGTTCCGCTTTGTTTCTTCATATTGAAATAAACAGAGAGGACAATTTGGAGAGATTTGGAATGGGCAGTTGAATTGATAGAGCCTATTATGCCCTACCGCACAAAGTCAAAATTACCTGATATTTGTCAATGGGAGAAAATCTTCAGGGAATATCTCTCATTCCGTATGTTGGAAGGTGACACTGTCAGTTAACACCAACTCTCTCAGTCTGAGAAGAACAGACCAGTGTGGCAAGAAGTTCAATACTGCAGCAGCCTGTTTACCCCTTAAAACTAATTTGTCACACTGCCAGTCCATTCAAAGGGCTCTATTAACTAGAGATCAAGCAATAAGTGTCCTTGTTTTGCCTTACTGTATGTACTTGTCTGCACAATGTTATATCCCACTCTTTACTGTAACTGGGCGATTCCACCACATTGCTGATGTCGTTTGCCTGATTCCAATTGACTCAAAACCCTCGGTTGCATTCACCTAATTCACTCAACTTTCTTACAGAAGAAACTTGTGTGTGATCTCCATGAGATGCAGGGGTGCCAGGCAGGGTGTCCTCAATCAATAGTTGGCAATTCCCACCCAATCTGAACAGACCATCCTTTCCTGTAGATCCACCACAGCATTAGGTATACCGGAGGAAGAAGAAGAAAATGATGTGGATGAGAAGGATGATGAGAAACAGACTCATACTTCATTGTTGATGAAGATGACAGGAGTGAACAGGATGATGATGATGATGAGGGCCAGGAAGTAATGGCCAAGTTCCTGGACCATAACCGCCCACCAAATTCATCATTTGTTATCAGCAAGTTGCTAGAGTGTATAATTAAGCACAGGCTGGCTGAACACAAGAAAATGTTCAGCTGATCAGCCATAGACAGCGTGGATTTGTAAAGTGTATATCATGCCTAATTGAATTTTTTGAAGAGGTGAGTGAAGTAGTGACAAGGGAAAGTCTATGCATGTTATTTATATGGGCTTCCAGAAAGCAATTGATAAAGTTCCTCATAAGAGACGATTAGTTAAAGCTCATGGAACTGAAGACAGGTGATTGGCTGGGTTAGGGAATTGGCTGAGCAGCAGGAGACAGAGGTTAGGGCTAGCTACACGTACTCTAAGTGGCAGATTGTGATTAGTGGTGTCCTGCAAGGACCTCTTTTTTATGCGTTCATGGGATGTGGGCGTTGCTGGCTAGGCCAGCATTTATTGCCCAGCCCTAATAGCCCTTGTTTGGAGGGCATTTAAGAGTCACCCACATTGCTGTGGGCCTGGAGTCGCATGTAGGCCAGACCAAGTAAGGACAGCAGATATCCTTCCACATTAGTGACAATCAACAATGGTTTTAATTGAATTCAAATTTCACGATCTGCCGTAGTGGAATTCAAACCCAGGTCCCCAGAGCATTACCTTGGGTCTCTGGAATCCAGTTCAGTGACAATACCACTATGCTACCACCTGCCTCAATTATTTGCTCTGTTACTAAGGAGCTGGATGACCGGATAGAAAGTCTCAAATCCAGATGTGCATATTATGCAAATATAGATGGCATTGTAAACAATGTAAATGTAATTGTTAAATTATAAGAGGTATTACTTGATAAAATGAATGGACAAATTGAGGCAAATACATTTCAATGTAGGCAAACAAGGCTGTCCACTTTAGACCACAAAATGGATGAACAGGGGAGTTTCAAAATGGTGAAAAGCTGGAAACAATGGTGGACCAAAGCGATTTGGGGGTTCACATACACAGGTCATTAAAATGTCATGAGCAGTGTTAGGGGGAAATTAAAAACGCTAAAAGAGAATACAGTAAGAATTTACTGAAAAACCCTTAAAATCTGCAGGCAGACACGGCTGCTAAACATATTAAGAGTTGAAGATTACCAGATGAACATTGCACAGACTTGAGAGTCAGACTGGAGACACAAGAAAGGACATAAATTAGATTAGGTGTACTCCCCTCTCACATAGGGAAGAGGCAGATGGTTTTAGCTTAGATATAGGAAGACATACAATGAACAAAGGGGGGGCTTTGATGAAACAAAAACAGTCTTGAGCTGTGAGAACCAAGGTCTTTGCGTACGTGTTTTAATTTTGATTCGATAATGTATTTATGTATACAGCCTTTAGAATAATTGGTTTGGAAAATCACATGTTTATGTACTCATAGTTAGTTAGCATGGGACCGGTGTGTCAGTTACCGATTGGATGTATTCAAATGTACTCAAATGTATTATGATAAGAAAAAGTACAAAAGTAATGAAATGTAATCAATCTGGGAGCTGGGTCTTCATTCTTAGGAATGACTGTGGCTCCCTTGCATATGCTTGAATAAAACTGGTTAAAGGAAGCCTGAGTCTTTGTGGTCGCTGTGTGATCAGGGATTGTAACTTCTCTTCAACTGGCCTATGTGGTAGTTGCAGGATTCGAGGGAGTACCTTCTTCAAACAGGTACAGAAAATAATCAAACAGGCTAATGCAATGGTAGCATTTACACATAGAGGGCTAGAGTACAAGGGGGAAGAGGTCATGCTTCACCTGTATGAAGCCTTGGTCAAACCAACAACACCCTGAGTTACTGTGAGTAGCTGTGGACACCACACCTTAGGAAGGATCTATTGGCTTTGGAGGGAGGGCAGTGTGCATTTATCAGAATGGTACCTGCACTCTAAGGTTAAAGTTATGAGAGATTAAGCAAGTTAGGGTTTTATTCTCTAGTATTTAGAAGGTGAAGACATGACTTTACCAACGTTTTTGAGAAACATCTGAACGCGAACAGATAGGGTAGATAGAGAGAACTTATTTCTGCTGGTTGTGGAATCCAAAACAAAGAGGCACAGCCTAAAGTTTGGAGCCAGATGTTCCAGGGGTGAAATTAGGAAACACTTCCACACACAGAGGGTAGTGGACATGTGGCACTTTCTTCTGCGAGTAACAATTGTTTCTAGGTTAATTGTTAATTTTAAATCCAAGAGTGATAGAATTTTGTTCAGCAAAGGTCTTATGGGATATGGGACAAAAATGTGAATGTGGAGTTTGGTCACAGAATGGAGGACCAGGCTCTAGGAGTTAAAGAGCCTACGACTGCTCCTGTGTTCCCATATTCCAGCCCCTACATCACTCATACCAGTGAGTTCAGTTGCTTTCATCCAGAAGATTACTGTTAGTGAAGATACAATATTGGCCAATTCATGGACTTGGAGAAGCTGGCAGAGTGGGGCAGTGTATGAAGATGTGTGATTAAACCCAATGGAGATCAAGAAGACTGCCTGTATCTGTTGTGTAATGCCCTGAAAAAAAGGATCCCTGAGGAACATTATATCTCACGTGTGCTCTCTGACATCAGTCATGAAACGTATATATAGTGTGTGTGTATATATATATATATATAAATATATATAGTAACACCAGAGTCTATAGATCCAGTTTGCTGCAACACTTATAGATTTTTTTTCTTCCTGACAAGTATCAATGCATAATGCAGAGGCGACACTGGTATCTGCAGCACAGCTATTACCACAGGAGTGACCAGAGTCTATTTCCTGACAACCTTGCCTTTTCCTCCCTTGAATACAGAGTACAAATCTGATACAAAAACAGAATTACCTGGAAAAACTCAGCAAGTCTGGCAGCATCGGCGGAGAAGAAATCAGTTAACGTTTCGAGCCTTCATGGCCCTTCGGCAGAACTGGAGCATAGTTAGAAGAAAGGAGAAATATAAATTGGTTTAAGGTGGGTGGGGGGAGTGGGGGGGGGAAGAGACACATTGAGGGTGTGGTGTGATGATTGTGGAGATGAGCAGATAATCAAAAGATGTCACAGACAAAAGGGTCAAAGAGGTGTTGAAGGTGGTGGTCTTTGTCTGAGAAAAGTGCTAATTAAGAATGGAAGACAGGATATTCAAAGTACAGCTCTAGTGGGGGTGGGGTGGAAAGACTAGAGGTTTTAGTTTTAGATTTAAAAATAATGGAAATAGGTGGGGAAAGAAGAATCTATATAAATTATTGAAAAAAAAGCGGGGCGGGGGGGGGGGAAGAAACGGGGTGGGGATGGGGGGAGGGGGAGTTTAAGATCTAAAGTTGTTGAATTCAATATTCAGCCCGGAGGGCTGTAAAGTGCCTAGTCGGAAGATGAGGTGCTGTTCCTCCAGTTTGCGTTGGGCTTCACTGGAACAATGCAGCAAGCCAAGGACAGACATGCTGGCAAGAGAACAGGGTGGAGTGTTAAAATGGCAAGCGACAGGGAGGTTTGGGTCTTTCTTGCGGACAGACCGCAGGTGTTCCGCAAAATGGTCGCCCAGTTTGCGTTTGGTCTCTCCAATGTAGAGGAGACCGCATTGGGAGCAACGAATGCAGTAGACTAAGTTAGGGGAAATGCAAGTGAAATGCTGCTTCACTTGAAGGGAGTGTTTGGGCCCTTGGACGGTGAGGAGAGAGGAAGTGAAGGGGCAGGTGTTGCATCTTCTGCGTGGGCATGGGGAGGTGCCATAAGTGGGGGTTGAGGAGTAGGGGGTGATGGAGGAGTGGACCAGGGTGTCCCAGAAGGAACGATCCCTACGGAATGCCATCAAGGGGGGTGAAGGGAAGATGTGTTTGGTGGTGGCATCATGCTGGAGTTGGCGGAAATGGCGGAGGATGATCCTTTGAATGCGGAGGCTGGTGGGGTGATAAGTGAGGACAAGGGGGACCCTATCATGTTTCTGGGAAGGAGGAGAAGGCGTGAGGGAGGATGCGCGGGATATGGGCCGGACACGGTTGAGGGCCCTGTCAACGACCGTGGATGGAAAACCTCGGTTAAGGAAGAAGGAGGACATATCAGAGGAGCTGTTTTTGAAGGTAGCGTCATCAGAACAGATGGGACGGAGGTGGAGGAACTGAGAGAATGGGATGGAGTCCTTACAGGAAGCGGGGTGTGAGGAGCTGTAGTCGAGGTAGCTGTGGGAGTCGGTAGGCTTGTAATGGATATTGGTGGACAGTCTATCACCAGAAATTGAGACAGAGAGGTCAAGGAAGGGAAGGGAAGTGTCAGAGATGGACCATGTGAAAATGATGGAGGGGTGGAGATTGGAAGCAAAATTAATAAATTTTTCCAGGTCCCGACGAGAGCATGAAGCAGCACCGAAGTAATCATCGATGTACCGGAGAAAGAGTTGTGGGAGGGGGCCAAATCTGATGCCAGTTGCTGACAAAATGGACAGCACTTCAAAACCATTCCAGCTGTAAATCCCTTGAAGGTACATAAGCACATGGATATCATATCAAGGCAGATGAAATTATATAAGGCATAAGAACTGAAGGATATGACATGTTTGGCGTCAAGGATTACTATATGTTTAGCCAGGTACCTGTGCATTCAGTGCTGTTAATCTGAGTGATCAGCGTTGCAGCATTCCATGTTTAAACCTTTCAAGCCCGCTGTGAAGGAATTTCTAGAGGAAACTCTAACCCAGCTTTTACCCGAGTTAATCACACCACACCACAGCCTTTGTACTTTAAGAAATATAATGTTTGACGAAATTCTGCTACACAGTCACATTGATCAGTTCTTCTTAATCCTCTTTCACCAACAGGTCAATTCTATCCCCCTAGTTGACCTACAGACCGGAGTGTTTGGGCGGGGTTCAAAGATGGGACACAACACACTGGTCTGCTGAACAGAGCAATTTAAGTTTCAGGGGAAAAAATAACTTTCTTCTTATAAAATCACCATTGTTCATGTATTTAATTCAAGGAATAATTTTTTTTACCACGGATTTTATCCATTGCTGGTAATTGGGCCGGTAGAATAAAACATATATCAAAAGTCTTGCGGTGTTATTTATTTTGTCCGGAAGAACGTTTCGGTAACCTATTCTATGTTCACTCCCCCTGCCTTGGAAAGGAGCGGACAGAGTCCCTGATCTACGTTCCTTTAGCCACCAGGGGGTAGCAGAGACCACTCATAGTGAACTCTTCTCTGCTTGCCTTCTCTTTCTGGCTGGTAGAAGCCGCAGCCCCTCCTCAGAGCAGCTCAGGGAAAGCTGGAGTGGAAAGAGTAACTGTCACACCAGGGTAGCCTTTGAACTTACCGCCCGAGGGTAAACTGGCTTCGTGGATCGAATACCCGCTGTACAAATCGACAGTCAATTTGAATTGAAATGAAAATCGGGCGTTTCCCATTACAGGCGGGGTCGAGGGCGAGAAGCTGATAGGCCGGATTCACGCCTGAGCGCAAATTGAGCATTGGCCCCAGCAGCTCCTGCTAAATTGTTGAATGTGTGAGTCTCCGCCTGCATGAATGGGTGGAATAATGTATTCATTCAATGTGTATCACAATAACAATTTCGTAACACGTTATATTGAAAGTATATGGTCCACATGTGATGTTTTACATCCAGGCAGTGTGCAATCGAGGAAATTGTGCTATATTACCGCATCCTTCATATTCGGCAGATTAGCTGCACCCGGTACTGACAGTCTTGATTTCGTCAATCCCAGAGGAAAGGTTATGTGATCCTTGTTAGGATTCTCTATAAGAGAACATCCCTAACTTTGACAGTTCGCCCCATGCTGTTTCTGGGAAAATGGAGCTCACAGGACAAGAACACAGTCAGAAACATTGACGAAGGGGACTGGGTTCGAGTGGCAATTTAATGTTGAGCAGAGGTCCGTAGTGGACAATTAACTCAGAATTTCCTGTGTATTGTGCACATGTGGTCCCTTTAACTGAATTTTAAATGTAAAATTGGTGTTGTGGTGAATTACCGTCAACAGGGAGCAGGAGCTGGGCAGCATATGCAATAAAAGCAGAAAATGCTGGAAATACTCAGCAGGTCTGGTAGCATCTGTGGAGAGAGAAAGAGAGTTAACGTTTCATGTCAATGATATTCCATCAGAACTTGAGAGGAAGCATGGAAGGGTTTGATCTCGTTGAAAGTAGATAGATCGCCAGGCTGGGATGACGTATATCTCTAGTTGTTTTCAAAAGCAAGGGAGGAAATTGTGGAGACTCTGACGATCATATTTCAAACCTCCCTGGTGACCGGAGTGGTGCTAGAGCATTGGAGGACTGACAATATGTGCTGTTGTTTAAAAAGGAAAGAAGGGATAATTCGAGTAGCTATAGAGAAGTTAAACTCGGTTGTAAGCAAAGTTCGGAAGTAAGTCTGAGCGGTTATATAAAATTTAATTATGGAAGGCATCGATTTGTCACGGAAAATCGCATGGCTTTGTTTAGCGAAGGTCATGTCTGACTAAATTGTTCCTTCTTGAGGAGCTGACAAATAGGATTGATTACGGCAATGCAATGGACGTGGTCTACATGGAGTTTAGCGAGGCTTGTGACATGGCTGGTTGAAGGATAGCTGTAGAATACAGGAAGATATTAATGGATTGGCCATGTGAGTAGAACGAGGAAAATGGGATTCTCCATGGAGAAGTGTGGGGTAATGTATTTTGGGAGGAGCAACAATATAAGGGATAGGCAATAAATGGGAGGATACTTAGTGTGGAGCAGAGGGACCTTGGGGTATATGTCCAGAGATCCTTAAAGATAACAGGACAAGTCCACAATATAGTTAAGAAGGCCTATGTCATGTTTTTCTTTATTAGCCAAGTCTTGTATACAAGGTCAGGGAGGTTAGAACTGTATACACAACTATTTAGATCACATCTGAGTGCTATATATAGTTCTGGTCACCAGGAAAGATCGGATTGCACTGGAGAGGGTGTAGGGGGAATGATGAGGATAGCGCCAGGACTGGAAGATATTCGTCTTGAGGGAACCTTGGATAGATCTGGATTGTTTTCCTTTGAACAGAGGTGGCTGAGGGGAGATTTAATTGAGGTGTATGAAATTAAGACGGGCGTGAATTTGGAAGAGAGATTTACCTGGGCAGAAGGGTCTAAAACCAAGGGGTTATGTTTAAAGTAATTGGTAGGGAGGTTGGATAAGGAAATGCGTTTTCTCCCAGACGAAACTCATTGGCTGAGAGGGTGGTACAGGAAGAAACTCTCCACATTTGAAAACTTCTCGGCACACGCTATGGACCTAATGCAGGAAGGTGGCATTAGGCAGAGTAACTCTCTATCGGTTGCCATGGACACAATGAGCTAAATGACCTCCTCGACTTCTGTAATTTTCCTGATTTTTAAATTTGTAATTCATTTTTAAAATTAATTCACTGGATGTGTGCTTGGCTGGCTGGGCCAGCGTTTACTGCCTATCCCTAGTTGTCCTTGAGAAGGTGGTGGTGAGCTGCCTTGTTGAACTGCTGCACGTGGTGTAGGTACACCCACAGCGCTGGGTGAACGAATGGTGGCTAACGAAGACCGGGATTAAAGACCCACATTTATACACTGCCTCATAACTCAAGATGTCCCAAAAATGCTTTGGAGACAATGAACCACTTTTTGCGGAGTATTAACTGTTTTAACGTCGGACAATGGCAGCCATTTTGAACGCACCAATGCCCAATTGGGGAAAATGAGATGCGATAGGCTAGACACGGAGAACTGGGAAACTCTACAACCAGTTTAAAGCACTGGCTCCCTCTGGGGAGGTGGAGTGTTCGAACAGGATGAATAAATGACACCAGAACAGGATGAATAAGTGACACCAAAACAAAATGAAACGGCTCAAAGGGCGAGATTAGCAACTCATGCAGTCCTAGTGGGACACTCGACAGTGTCCAACCCGTTAATTATCTTCTGCTGTCCAGCTCTAGTGCCTGCTTAATGCTTGATTCTAGACTATTCTGGAAAAAGAAACAAGAAACATTATGTAAGTGAAGAGAGCAATCTGTGGTTTTGATCCATATGAGAACTAATGGAAGTGCAGGTCTGAGCTCTGAGGGGAATATCGGAGATTAGGAAGCATGTTGAGGACTGAAAGGGGTAATTGCCCTGCCATGAGCTAGGAGAGGAAAACATAGAAACATAGAAAAAAGAAACAGGAGGAGGTCATTCGGCCCTTCGAGCCTGCTCCGCCATTCAGTATGATCATGGCTGATCCTCTACCCCCGTTCTCTCCCCACACCCCTTGATGCCTTTAGAGTCTAGAAATGTATCCATTTCCTCAAATATATTCAGTGACTTGGCCTCCACAGCCTTCTGTGTTAGAGAATTCCACAGGTTCCCCACCCTCTGAGTTAAGAAATTTCTCCTCATCTCAGCCCGAAATGGCCTACCCCATACTCTGAGACCGTGATCCTTTGTTCTAGACCCCCCCAGCCAGAGGAAACATCATCCCTGCATCCAGTCTGTTCAGCCCTGTCAGAATTTTATATGTTTCAATGAGATCCCCTCTCATTCTTCTAAACTCCAGTGAATACAGACCTAGCTGACCCAATCTCTCCTCATACGACAGTCCTGCCATCCCAGGGATCAGTTTGGTGAACATTCACTACACTCCCTCTATGGCAAGTATATCCTTTCTTAGGTAAGGAGGCCAAAACTGTACACAATACTCCAGGTGTGGTCTCACTAAGGCCCTGTACAGCTGCATCAAGAAATCCTTGCTCCTGCACTCAAATCATCTTGCAATGAAGTCCAACATACCATTTGCTGCCTTAACTGCTTGCTGCACCTGCATGCTTGCTCTCAGTGATTGGTGTACAAGGGCACCCAGGTCCCTCTGTACATCAACATTTCTCAATCTATCACCATTTAAATAATGCTCTGCCATTCTGTTTTCCCACCGAAGTGGATAACCTCACACATCCACGTTATACTGCATCTGCCATGTATTTGGCCACTCACTCAAATCTTCTAAATCATCTTAAAGCCTCTTAACATCTTCCTCACTGCTCACATTCCCACCTAGTTTTGTGTTGTCAGCAAACTTGGAAATATTACATTTGGTTCCCTCATCCAGATCATTGATATGTATTGTGAATAGATGGGGCCCAAGCACTGATTCCTGCAGTACCCCACTAGTCACTGCCTGCCACTCCAAAAAAGACCGATTTATTCCTACTCTGTTTCTTGCCTGCTAACCAATTCTCAATCCATGCCAATATATTACCCTCAATCCCATGTGCTTTAATTTTGCATACTAACCTCTTACCATGGTTCTCCCTTATCTATTCTGCTAGTAATGTCCTCAAAAAAGAACTCCAGTAGGTTTGTCAAACATGATTTCCCTTTCATAAACCCATGTTGACTTTGTCGAATCCCGTTGATATCTTCTAAGTGTCCTGTTATTACATCCTTAATAACAGACTGATGCATTTTCCCTACTACTGATGTTAGACTAACCGGTCTGTAATTCCCTGTTTTCTGCCTCCCTCCTTTTTTAAATAGTGGGGTTACATTTGCCACCCTTCAATCTGATGGTACTGTTCCAGAATCTACAGAATTTTGGAAGATGACAACCAATTCATCCGTTGTTTCCATCGCCACCTCCTTTAGTACCCTGGGATGTAGATTATCAGACCCTGGGGATTTATCGACTTTCAGCCCCATTAATTTCTCCAGCACTTTTTTTTAGTAATATTAATTTCCTTCAATTCCTTCTTCTCACTAGACTCTTGGTTCCCTCGCACTTAGCCATGGTTGGGTCACTTTTCTTGTTGTGTTTTGTGCCAGGAAAGAATTTATAACTGTTGCAATGCGTACATTCATTCCTTAAATATTAGCCATTGCCTGTCCACCATCATGCCTTTTAATGAACTTCCCCAATCTATCTTAGCCAACTCACGCCATCGTAGTTCCCTTTGTTAAGGTTTAGGAACTTAGTTTCAGATCAGAATACTTCACTTTCCATCCTAATGATGAATTCCATCATGTTATGGTCACTGTTCCCTAAAGGACCCCACACAACAAGATTATTAATTAACCCCTTCTCAATGCACAATGCCAAATCTAGGATAGCCTGTTTTCTCATCAGTTCCTTGACATACTGGTCCAAAAAAATATCTCATACACACTCCAGGAATTCATCTGCCACAGTATTATTGCTAATTTGGTTTGCCCAGTCTGTATGTAGATTAAAGTCCCCATGATTACTGTAGCACCCTCGTTACATGCATCTCTAATTTCCTGTTTAATGCCATCCCCTACATTATCACTACTGTTCAGAGGCCTATAGACAACTCCCACTAATGTTTTCTGCCCTTTGTTGCTTCTTTTCTCCACCCAGACTGATTCTTCATCTGGATTGTCTCAGCCAGTATCCTCTCTCACTACCGCACTGATTTCATTCTTAACTAACAACACCACACCACCCCCTTTTCCTTTTTGCCTGTCCGTCTTAAATATTGAATACCCTTGGATATTCGGTTCCTAGCCTGCAGCAATGTCTCCATAATCACAATCATATTGTACCCATTTACATCTACTTGCACTGTTAATTCGTCTACCTTATCATGAATACTCTGCGTATTCAGGTACAGTGGCCTTTAGACTTGTCTTTTTAATATTTTACTCTTCTTTTGTACTATGGCCCTATTTGCTACCAACACTTGTTTCCTCTGCTTTCCACTTTTGCTTTCTACTTTTGTCTTTCATTCCTATCTTTGTTTCCCTCTCTTGTGTCTCCCCGCTCAGGTTCCCATTCCCCTTCCACTCTAGTTTAACCCGCCCACACGGTACTAGCAAATACCCCTGTGAGGATATTGGTCCGGGTCCTGCTGGGGTGCAGCCTGTCCAGCTTGTATGGGTCCCATCAGTACCAGTACCTCAGGAATCTACATCCGCCCCTCCTGCACCATCTCTCCAGCCACGCATCATCTGCTCTATTCTCCTATTCCTGATCTCACTAGCATGTGGCACTGGGAGTAATTCTGAGATTACTAACTTTGAGGTCCTACTTTATAACTTATTTCCTAGCTCCCTATATTCTGCTTGCAGGACTTCATCCCTCTTTTTACCTACGTCTTTGGTATCAACATGGACCACGATCGCTGGCTGTTTACCCTCCTCCTTCAGAATGTCCTGCAGCCACCCAGTGACATCATTGACCTTGGCGCCAGGGAGGCAAACACACCATCCTGGTGTCACATCTACGGCCGCAGAAATGTCTCTCTGCTCCCCTTACGAAAGAATCCCCGTCACTAATGCTCTCCCACGATCTCAATCTGAAGCAGCTGATGAATGGACAGTAAGATCTTCAACATCACGGATCACATTGGTTATCGTCACATTACTGAATCGAGAGATTTACTGTCCTGTGTGACCACATCCAATGGCAGACAGATGTATGTCAAAAGTAATCAGAGTAGATTTTCAATCTCCAGCCGGGAATCAAACTGGCACAGCAGATTGGGAGGAAACGACGAAGTCACAATCACGAAACAAAAACAGAATTACCTGGAAAAACTCAGCAGGTCTGGCAGCATCAGTGGAGAAGAAATCAGTTAACGTTTCGAGTCTTCATGACCCTTTGGCAGAACTGAGTATAGTTAGGAGAGAGGTGAAATATAAGCTGGTCTAAGGTGGGGGGGCGGGGGGAGAGAGAAGTTGAGGGTGTGGTGATTGTGGAGATAAGCAAGCATGATAGGAGCAGATAATCAAAAGATGTCACAGACAAAAGGATCAAAGAGGTGTTGAAGGTGGTGATATTGTCTAAGAAAAGTGCTAATTAAGAATGGAAGACAGGATACTCAAGGTACAGTTCGAGTGGGGGTGGGGTGGAAAGACTAACAAAGTTTTAGTTTTAGATTTAAAAATAATGGAAATAGGTGGGAAAAGAAGAATCTATATAAATTATTGGAAAAAAAGGGAGGGGGGAGAAACGGGGTGGGGATGGGGGGAGGGGGAGTTTAAGATCTAAAGTTGTTGAATTCAATATTCAGTCCGGAAGGCTGTAAAGTGCCTAGTCGGAAGATGAGGTGCTGTTCCTCCAGTTTGCGTTGGGCTTCACTGGAACAATGTAGCAAGCCAAGGACAGACATATGGGCAAGAGAACAGGGTGGAGTGTTAAAATGGCAAGTGACAGGGAGGTTTGGGTCTTTCTTGCAGACAGACCGCAGGTGTTCTGCAAAGCGGTCGCCCAGTTTGCGTTTGGTCTCTCCAATGTAGAGGAGGCTGCATTGGGAGCAACGAATGCAGTAGACTAAGTTGGGGGAAATGCAAGTGAAATGCTGCTTCACTTGAAAGGAGTGTTTGGGCCCTTGGACGGTGAGGAGAGAGGAAGTGAAGGGGCAGGTGTTGCATCTTCTGCGTGGGCATGGGGAGGTGCCATAGGTGGGGGTTGAGGAGTAGGGGGTGATGGAGGAGTGGACCAGGGTGTCCCAGAAGGAACGATCCCTACGGAATGCCATCAGGGGGGGGGAAGGGAAGATGTGTTTGGTGGTGGCATCATGCTGGAGTTGGCGGAAATGGCGGAGGATGATCCTTTGAATGTGGAGGCTGGTGGGGTAATTCTGTTTTTGTTTTGGATTTCCAGCATCCGCAGTAGCTTTTAGCTTTATGTTTTTATCTCTGTGTTTAATTGACTGCCACCTCTCTTCAAGAAATGCCCTCTCTGAAGAAGTATTGTTCTGTTCTCCGACAGGATTTCCGCCTGTCTCTTCTGCCCTGCTCACTTTCATTGCTTTCCATTTCCCTCCTGGTGTTTGACAAGGTGTTTACTAAAACCCGCTTTCACAGCCATATCTCCTTTCTCAGTGACTGTCTCCGTCTCACCCCATGTGGATTTCAACTGAAATTCCATCCCTCTTGTTTCGAACCCACCCAGGATTACAGGTATCTTCGGGACATAAAACATTTCTCGGACTGCTGTTCCCGTCGCATTCTGAGATCCACACTCAGTGCCATGCACCGCCATATGAACACACTCGACCTCTCCCTCCAGCAGCACCGCCGCACCCTTTTTCAAAGCTGCGCGTGCCCCCAGTTTATTTTATTCTTTGCCTCATCCGTCGCCTCAACAAGAAACTTTTTCTCTTTCTCTCAAGTGCTAAGGAACGCAAGCTCCAACAACTCATCGACACCAACACCCATCTGGGACCCTCCACCCCTGCTTGTTCCTCCGTCCCCACCCCATCTTCCAATCCCAGCCCCAGCCGCGTATTCACTATATCCCCTGACCTTCCCCTCTCCGATGCTGAACGTTCAGTGCTCAGCAAAGGACTTAGTTTCATACCCTTACGCCCTCATCTCAATGAATTTCGGGCTCGGCATGATGCTGAACTCTTCTTCTGCCATCTTCGTCTCCGTGCTCACTTCTTTGGGCAGGAGTCCTCTCCCCGTTCAACGGATCCTTTTACCCACCTCCAATATTCTCCCTCCACCTGGACCCCTCCCTCTGGATTCTTACCTTCTCTTGATCTTTTCATTGAGAACTGTCGGCGTGACATTAGCCGTCTCAATTTCTCTGCTCCTCTCACCCATTCTAATCTGTCTCTCTCTGAACTCACTGCACTCCGTTCTCTCAGGTCCAACCCCAACATTGTCATCAAACCCGCTGATAAGGGTGGTACTGTTGTTGTCTGGCGCATTGACCTCTACCTCGCGGAGGCTGAGCGTCAACTCGCAGACACTTCCTCCTACCTCTCCCTGGACCATGACCCATCCACAGAACATCAAGCCATTGTTTCCAGGACTGTCACTGACCTCATCTCCTCTGGAGATCTTCCTCCCACAGCTTCCAACTTGATAGTCGCCCAACTTCGGACGGCCCGCATCTACCTCCTACCCAAAATCCACAAACAGAACTGTCCTGGCAGACCGATCGTGTCAGCCTGTTCCTGCCCCATGGAACTCATTTCTCGTTATCTTGACTCCCTTCTCTCTCCCCTTGTCCAGGCCCTTCCCACCTACATCCGTGATTCCTCTGACACCTTACGTCACATCAACAATTTCCAGTTCCCTGGCCCCAACCGCTTCCTCTTCACCATGGATGTCCAATCCCTCTACACCTCCATCCCCCACCAGGATGGTCTGAGGACCCTTAGCTTCTTCCTTAAACAGAGGCCCAAACAATCCCCATCCACCACTACTCTCCTCCGTCTGGCTGAACTTGTTCTCACACTGAACAATTTCTCCTTTAACTCCTCTCACTTCCTCCAAATAAAAGGTGTGGCTATGGGTACCCGCATGGGCCCCAGCTATGCCTGTCTCTTTATGGGGTATGTGGAACATTCCTTGTTCCAATCCTACTCCGGCCCCCTCCCACAACTCTTTCTCCGGTACATCGATGATTACTTCGGTGCTGCTTCATGCTCTCGTCGGGACCTGGAAAAATTTATTAATTTTGCTTCCAATCTCCACCCCTCCATCATTTTCACATGGTCCATCTCTGACACTTCTCTTCCCTTCTGTGAACTCTCTGTCTCAATTTCTGATGATACACTGTCCACCAATATCCATTACAAGCCTACCGACTCCCACAGCTACCTCGACTACAGCTCCTCACACCCCGCTTCCTGTAAGGACTCCATCCCATTCTCTCAGTTCCTTCACCTCCGTCGCATCTGTTCTGATGACGCTACATTCAAAAACAGCTCCTCTGACATGTCTTGACATGTCTCTCCTTCTTCCTTAACCGAGGTTTTCCACCCACGGTCGTTGACAGGGCTCTCAACCGTGTCCGGCCCATACATTCAAAAACAGCTCCTCTGACATGTCTTGACATGTCTCTCCTTCTTCCTTAACCGAGGTTTTCCATCCATGGTCGTTGACAGGGCTCTCAACCGTGTCCGGCCCATATCCCGCGCATCCTCCCTCACGCCTTCTCCTCCTTCCCAGAAACATGATAGGGACCCCTTGTCCTCACTTATCACCCCACCAGCCTCCACATTCAAAGGATCATCCTCCGCCATTTCCGCCAACTCCAGCATGATGCCACCACCAAACACATCTTCCCTTCACCCCCCCTGACGGCATTCCGTAGGGATCGTTCCCTCTGGGACACCCTGGTCCACTCCTCCATCACCCCCTACTCCTCAACCCCCACCTATGGCACCTCCCTATGCCCACGCAGAAGATGCAACACCTGCCCCTTCACTTCCTCTCTCCTCACCGTCCAAGGGCCCAAACACTCCTTTCAAGTGAAGGAGCATTTCACTTGCATTTCCCCTAACTTAGTCTACTGCATTCGTTGCTCCCAATGCGGTCTCCTCTACATTGGAGAGACCAAACGCAAACTGGGCGACCGCTTTGCAGAACACCTGCGGTCTGTCTGCAAGAAAGACCCAAACCTCCCTGTCGCTTGCCATTTTAACACTCCACCCTGTTCTCTTGCTCACATGTCTGTCCTTGGCTTGCTGCATTGTTCCAGTGAAGCCCAACGCAAACTGGAGGAACAGCACCTCATCTTCCGACTAGGCACGTTACAGCCTTCCGGACTGAATATTGAATTCAACAACTTTAGATCTTAAACTCCCCCTCCCCCCATCCCCACCCCGTTTCTCCCCCCTCCCTTTTTTTCCAATAATTTATATAGATTCTTCTTTTCCCACCTATTTCCATTATTTTTAAATCTAAAACTAAAGCTTTGTTAGTCTTTCCACCCCACCCCCACTCGAACTGTACCTTGAGTATCCTGTCTTCCATTCTTAATTAGCACTTTTCTTAGACAATATCACCACCTTCAACACCTCTTTGATCCTTTTGTCTGTGACATCTTTTGATTATCTGCTCCTATCACTGCTTGCTTATCTCCACAATCACCACATCCTCAACTTCTCTCTCCCCCCGCCCCCCCACCTTAGACCAGCTTATATTTCACCTTTCTCCTAACTATACTCAGTTCTGCCGAAGGGTCATGAAGACTCGAAATGTTAACTGATTTCTTCTCCACCGATGCTGCCAGACCTGCTGAGTTTTTCCAGGTAATTCTGTTTTTGTTTTGGATTTCCAGCATCCGCAGTAGCTTTTAGCTTTTTGTTTGAAGTCACAATCACCACCCTGGCAACAGTTTACGTCATCAAAAGAAATAAAAGGAATATTGCTATAAGCAGTGGGTAAATGGTCAAACCCCACAATCAGTCTGAAAACCACACAAAGTAGAAAGGAAGATTGGGGTTAATCAGGGAGAAGTGATTAGCTGCTACCAAGCTTAGAATCTGGAAATTCAAAAGTTCGGAGGAAGACTAAGATTGGAGGAGATAAGCACTTTTCAGAATCACATAGAGGGAGGAGGTAGAGCCTGTGGCGGGAGGCACTGCACTTTAGCAGAACCAAGAGAACAGATATTATGGGGGAGTTACCATGGTAACAGCTGTAGAGAAAGACAGCTCCAGGGTACGGCATTTCCTCCGAATTACGCACAAGAACTGAGTGGTCCTTTGCGGGGAGCGTTGAGGTAACTGAGACAGGAAAGTCTCGCTTTAAATCCCTTCCTAAATTTGGAGTGCAAGAATTTCCTCTAACCTCTCATTGCTACTTCTACATGTCAAGAATGGGGAAGATCAGTGCTTTGGAATCGGTGAGAACTCTCTCTCCTGTTGTTGGGGAAGAAGGCTGGTCGTCAGGAGGCAGTGGGAGGCCCGTGGAAACAGGCGGTAGGAATTTGCCCGCTGATCCTTCTACTAGGCCCTTAAACCGTTGGTTATGTTGTACCTGGACTTAATCAGAGTCCATTAGCAATTTTACACTAGCACATTTATTGATTTTCCACCCTCTTTAATATTGGCGTCACCATTTCAACTCCTGTCGTTCGTGCCCAACTGCAGCAAATACAATCCCTTCCTCCTCAGTGGAATGCTGCTCCAGCCAATGTCTTTGTCCACGTAAGAACATAGGGAACAGGTTCGATTAGATCTTCAATCCCCCATTCAATGCGATCAATGCTGACCTGTAAGCTAACTCCATAGACTCGTTAACCATCCATACCCGTTAATACATTGTGCTAACATGCATCTATTAATCTAAGACGCAACATTGACTATTTATCTAGCATCAATTACCATTAGAAGAGGGTTCCAAGCCTCTACCACACCTTGCCTGTAGAAGTGTTCCCTAACTTCACTGTAAAACGCCTGGCTCTAATTATCATATGTGACCCACTAGTCCTAGACCCCTCAACCACGTGTTCCCATTAAAACCTGAACTTCAATAAACTCACCCCTAACATCTACTCCCTTGTTTTCTTGGCCCTGGAGATAGAGGGCAGGTTTCCATTTGTCTTGGATTATCCCTCGGACCTGTTCTTGACATTTTAATGATTTATGTACCTGAACCCCGAAGTCTCTTTGGACCATTTTTAAAATTCGTAGACGGGATGTGGAGGGGTACATCAGGGCTGCCCCCTGTCTGCCCAACTATTTTCTATTTGCGTGGAGCCTTTCCTGCGCCTCTTGTGGAGATGCTTGTTGGGATTAGTTCTGCATGGGTCGGGCATCGGGATGGTCCTTTCGGCTTACGCTAATGAGGTGCTCCTTATGTTTAGTGACCCGGCTGACCTGTGGAGGATGGGCGAGTGCCAGGAGGTCTACTCTGCCGCGTCTTCTGCCAGGATCAACTGGGGTAAATGTTCTGGACTCCTGGTCGAACCGTGGCAGATTGATCCCCTACTCCGGGAGATCAGGCCTTTCACCTGGAGCAGGACCAGCCTCCTCTACCTGGAAGTCCATCTGTGCCCTGCTGAGGAATCCTGGCCGGCGAACTGGCAAGAGCTGGAGATGAAAGTCACCGCTTGCCTGCAGCGCTGGACAGGACTGCTCCGAGTGCTGTCCTACTGGGGTCGAGTTCTGGTCATAAACCAGCTGATTGCTGCCATGTTGTGGCTGGTCACTTTGACCCCTCCCCTGGACATTGTCATGAAAATCCAGAGAATGCTCGTCGACTTCTTCTGGGACAAAAGGCTGCACTGGGTCACTGCTGAGGTTCTGAGTCTCCCGCTTAGGGACGGCGGTCAGGAGCTGGTGTGCCTACACGCCCAGGTGGCGACTTTCTGCCTTCAGGCCCTGCAGTGATACCTTTACGTCGAGCTCCCTCCAAGATGGTGTGCCTCAGTGACGTATTTCTTCTGCCAGGTGCACGGCCTGAATTACGACATGCAGCTCCTGTTTATAGAGATAAGGGGCCTTCATGGCTCCTTGCAGGCATTGGACGTCTTTTACTAGGACCTGATCAAAGTCTGGAACATGGTCGCCTCGCAGCGCAGCTCTCCCCCATCAGGAGTAGTGGCTATCGTCAGAGAGCCTCTGCTCAGGAATCCGCCCCTCTGTCCTATGCAGTGCCTGGTGGAGAGGAGGGCTGTGGCTGTGGCTGGAGGGGTGACCAGGACGTGCTGGGTCGTGGAGGGGTGGGCTGGATGCTCCTACAGGAGTTGGTGCTTCGGGCGTCCGTGGACATCCGTCTCGCAGCCAATGCCATTAAAGACCTTTGGACGGTTGTGCTCGGCCCCCACGTCATACTGGGCCTCGAGGTGGTGCAGGTGTGCGGTGGTCTTCCATCTGAGCGCACCCCTGTTCGGATGGAATTCCACATTGGCCCCAAGCCCCGAATGCTCCCTTGGGAGCCGGTGCGCCGCAAATATATGAGCCACCTCACAGAATTGCCCTCTATATCCTTTTGTACAGCACGGAGGGTTTCCTGTATGGGTTTCTGCACACCCTTCACTTCCTTGTCCTCGCCCGCCACCCGGACAGGCCCCCATTAGTAGGCCCTCTATGGAGGTGTCCTCCCGCTTTCCATTGGGGACCTGGGGTGGAGGGTGCTGCATGCAGTAGTCCCCTTTGATCATAGAATATTTTCGTTCACGGACTCCCAACAATCCCGCCCTTTTTGTTGTCTTGTGGAGTCCATGGATCACGTTTATGTTAATTGCTGTAGACTGCACTCCCTTTTCAGTTATTTAAAGAACCTTTTATTACTATTTTGTTTGCACTTCAGTCCCACGCTCCTGATCTATGGACACCCTGTGTGGAGGGGGCGCAGGAAGGAGGAGGACCTCCTGGTGAACCTGCTCCTGGGCCTGGCCACGTTAGCCATTAACAAGTCCCGGCAGCGGGTGATTGAGGGGGTCGTCTGACCCGACTGCCTGCCCCTCTTCCGTGGCTATGTTTGTGGCCGGGTGTCCCTGGAGATGGAGCACGCGGTGTCTGCTGGCACCGTCAAGGCCATCCGTGCCCAGTGGGCACCGCAGGGGCTGTGGTGCTTTATCAACCCTCTTAATCACATTTTGGTTTGATGTTGTAAGTTTCCTTTCAATTTTGTCTTTGGTTTTCCAGTGACCCTAACTTAGGCGCTACGTTTTATTTTATCCCTCATTTTGTTAATTTAGCTTATTTGGTTGGCTTTTAAAAGAGCTATGGGATGTGGGCGTCGCTGGCTAGTCCAGTATTTATTGCCCATCCCTAGTTGCCCTTGAGAAGGTGGTGGTGAGCTGCACTCTTGGACCACTGGAGTCCATGTGATGTAGGTACACCCACAGTGCTGTTAGGAAGGCAGGTCCAGGATTTTGATCCAGCGACAGTGAAAGAACAGTGATATAGTTCCAAGTCAGGATGGTGAGTGACTTGGAGAGGAAATTCCAGATGGTGGTGTTCCCATGTCTCTGCTGCCCTTGTCCTTCTAGTTGGTAGTGGTCGTGGATTTGGAAGGTGCTGCCTAAGGAGCCTTGGTGAATTCCTGCTGTGCATCTTGTAAATGGTACATACTGCTGCTACTATGCATCGGTGGTGGAGGGAGTGAATGTTTGTGGATGTGGTGCCAATTAAGCGGACTGCTTTGCCCTGGATGGTGTCCAGCTTCTTCCGTGTTGTGGAAGCTGTACTCATCCAGGCAATTGGACTTGCAGCATATACAACGTGTCCTGTTCTTTCCTTTTTCAGTCCACAGTACATGGCCTCTCATTTGCCAACATTGAAATATATTTGGCATAGTTTTCCCTATTCGCTTACTCTATTGATATATCTTCACAATTTTATATTTCCATTTAGGGTAGAGGAATGGAGTGAGTCTGAGTGTCAGGGAACAAGGTTTACAAATAGGCTCATCAGAATGAGGCAGGGTAAGTATCACAGTAAGTGAAATAATACTGTGAATATGAACACAGAGAAAGTCTAGAGGCTTAATTTAAATTAATGGATTAAACTAGATATTGACTAGATTCTGAAAGAGGAAATAGAGATCTATTAAATTATGAATGGGCGTCTATTGCTTGAAATTCCTGCACCACATGATCTTTCATTTGTCTTGGCAACCACGTGTATAGGTGTCTCCAGCTGTTTGAGATCGAGCTCAGGATTCCTGAGGGCAGCCGATATCACTGCGGAGCATAAAGGGCCACGAGAGCTTCCTGGATCATACGTTCCAGGCAGTAAAAGATTGGGATAATAGATCATCTGAAAAAGTAGGAAGAGGCAGGAAGTTTAGGGGTCTTCGGGGTGTGTGCCATTATCAAACAGTGCCATGCACTAGCAAGGGTAGGAAGATATGAAGGTTCAATGCATGGCGCAGCAGGGAGGATGCGATGGTGGTGGTGTGTTACAGTTCACTCGGGGAATCCCAGTGGCTGTGGTAACATGTATGTTGCAGTCGGGATATTGATGGTAGAGGGTCCAATGTTCTTTCTATTAGATGGCTGACCAAGAATCTTGCCCGCTCTGATTGACTGCCATGGCTCAGAGGCAGGGACGCTACCCACGCCACCACTGCTCAGGCTGGGCTGACATTGGAGCAAAAGGTAAGGAGGGAGAGAAATTTCTGAAATGTGTTCAGGAGAACTTCCTTGGTCAGTATTTTTGCAGTGCCACTCGAAGAAGGCATTCTTGGATCTGGTGCTGGGGAATGAGGTGGGCCAAGTGGACTCCATGGCTGTGGGGCAACACTTGGCTAAGAGTGATCATCCTATATTAAGGTTTAGATCAGTAATGGCGAAGAGCAAGGAACAATTTCAAGCAGGTCTTTGAAATGGGAGGAGGGCTAAATGAAATGAGATGAACCAGGATCTAGCCAGGGTAAAATGGAAACAAAGATTCACAGGAAAAGCTGTAACAGAACAATCGGTGATTTTTAAGGAGGTGACATTTCAGCTACAGGCTAGATACATTCCAACAAGGGTAAAGCCAGGGGTATCGAGCCAGGGCTCCTTGAACAAAGAGGGTCTAGAGAATTATTCGTCACAAAGAGGGTAAGGGTAACATTGAGGCTCACAGATAAGCTACAATGAAGACTTTTTACTGGCATTTATTATTGAATATGGTGCTAACAAAATAATGTTATAAGAGGAAGTAGCAAAAACAATAGATGGATGAATATTGGTAGGCAGGATGAATTGAAAAGTGTTTAAGAGTGGATAAGTTGCCTGGTGCAGATGGCGTGCATTCCATCTTTCTAAAAGAAGAGGGTGGAGTAAGTGGAACGCCTCACTGTAATCTCACAAATTTCCCCGAGATATGGGGAAAGTGCTGGAAGTTTGGAGAGTGGACGCTGAGTGATAGAGGCATTGCCATGGAGCATGCATCAGTTAATGGTGACTGGCAATGCCTCTACCAGGATCCACTTCCCAACCAATCGGCTCTATCTTCTCATACAGTATAAAGTTGTTTCTTCCCCTGATGTTGGTATTCTTGAGAATGTCCTGTTGAGTGCAAGATGAAAAGCTTTGACAAAATGCCTTTTCTCAGCAATACAAAAGCAGTAATGTTAAGCTGAATCTTTATAAAGCTCTGGTTAGGCCTCAGTTAGATTATTGTATCAAATTCTGCTCACCGTACTTTAGGAAGAGGGTGTTGACAAAATATCAGGAAGGACATGAGGATTCCTGAGAGGGTATATGGGAGATTTACCAGAATGGTTACTGAGATGAGGGGTATTTGCTTTAAGGTTATTTTGGAGACGCTGGTGTTGTTCTCCATGAAGAAAAGGAGATTGAGAGAGATTTGAGGTGCAAAGGATTGTGTTAAGTTTAGCAAAGGTGGACAAAAAATGTAGTTGCCATCAGCTGATTGTACAATAACTAGGACCAAGCGATGCAGGAAGAATGTAAGGAAGGGCTTGTTTTATGCAGTGAGTGGTAATAATAATGTATTGGCATTTGGGGGAAATAAACTTGGAACACTATGGGGCATGAGCTGGTCTATTTGGATTGACTATTTCTTTAAAGAGCCTGTCTGGATGTGATGGGCTGAGTGGCCTCCCTCTGTGCCGTAAATGACTCCATGATGCTATGATCTGCACTGGTTATAATTCCATTTAACTTGGCATTATAGGCAAACTTGGTTCTGTATCTTTCTCTCGCAGCATCTAAGTTGTTAACCTAAAACATTCAATAGAGGTCCTGCCATAGTTTCTTGAGGGACACTGCTAATGTTTGTAAGTTTCCTTTAAACTTTGTCCTTGGTTTTACAGCTGACCTGAATTAGGGGCTGTGCTTGATTTATCCCTTGTTATTGTTAATTTAGTTAATTGTTTTGACTCGACAAAGAGTTATTGTTAATTTAGTTAATTGTTTTGACTCGAAAAAGAGTTACATCCTACAAATTAAAGTTCCTGGCCATTATCCCTGTTCTCTGTTTACTGCCACTTGGTCAATTTCCTAAACAGGTGAATAGTTTGTGTTCAATTCCACGTGTTTAACATTAGCTAACAATTTCTTATTGAGGGCTTTATCAAATGTCCATATGTCCTAGAACAAACGACCCAGGATTAACAGCCTTTAAGTAAGTTAAGTAGTCGAGTTAAAAAGGCAACTGTCTTAGTGGCAGTTAACTGTCAATCACCTGAAAGCCCTTTGTCTGAATAGGGACTAAGTTAGGTGTTGATAACTGTAGCAGGAAGCAAGGCTAGACAGTGATTCATCACAAATCTATATAAGAGAAGGGGTTTATAGTCAGTTCATAGCACCCTTGCCTTTGAATCAGAGGGTTGTGGGTTCATGTCCCACTCCCGGAAAAACCAAGAACTGTGATTGTACTCGAAAGAGTTGCAATCTGTGACTGTTGATAAATCGAAAGAGTTTCAAGAAGATCAGTAAGAGGTGTGCACTTGGTGAGCAGATATTTTGGCCTGAGTGAGACAGAGTGAGTACATTTGGTTCAAGTGGAAATTTGGTGCATAGGAGGAAATAAATGCTGTAGGTAAGATTTACTGCAAGAAATGTAACTTATAATGGAGTTCTGGGAGTGGGTAATCAAGGGAGTTTTAGGGAAGGAAGGGAAATAGTTGCTCTTTATCTTTCTGCTTTCTAACTTTCTCAGCCTTCAGGAAGTTGTTGCACTCTGCTACAGGAGATGAAGCTCATTATTTGATGAGTATCTGGTAAGTGATTAAGGTTTATTCTATTCCTAAGGTTCAAAATAGTCTAGCAACTGGTGGTAAGTTTAATAAAATATATAAACATAAAAGTAAAGTGTATAATTCAATAAAATAGTTAATTGGAACACAGTAAGGATGTCAAGACAGGTGATGTGTCACAGCTGCAGCATGTGGGAGATCTTGGTTGCCAGTTTGATCCAGGGCAAATGCATCTGCAGCGAATGTTCGACATTTGAGCAGCTTCAGCTCAGTTTGAGCTGGAGGTTGAATTATAGACACTGAAGAATCGGGGAGGTGGAAAGTTACCTGGATTCTTTGAATGAGGAGGCCGTGACACTTCTTATGATAGGGTCTTCTGACTTGGTCGGTAAACAGAGACAGGAGAGTGTGACTGCAAGTGAGGCAGATAAGGGGACCCATAGGGCAGGAGTGTGAACTCCTGCAATTGTCCAATGGGTTTGAGGTTTTTCCAGCTTGTTTGAGAGTGGGGGCTGCAGGGTGGATAAGCTAACTGGGCATGGCACCTTGGTACGGAAAACCATTCAAGGGGGCAGCAAAAAGGAATGTAGTGGTAGTATGGGATAGTATATTCAGGGGGATGGACACCGTTCTCTGCAGCAAAGAGCGTGAGTCCAGGCTGCTGTGTAGCCTGCGCAGTGCTAAGGTTTAGGACATTTGCCCAGAGCTGCAGATGAACTTGCAGTGTGAGGGGGAGGACCCAGTCATCTTGGTCTATGTAGGTACCAGTGACATGGGCATGAAAAATAAAGAGGTCCTGCACAATCAGTATGAGGAACTTTGCACCAAATTAAGAAGTAGAACCTTAAAGGTCATAATCTCTGGATTATTACCTCAGCCACTTGCAAATTGGCATAGGACAAATCAGATTAGGGAGACGAATGTGTGGCTCAAAGGCTGGCATGGAAGAAGTGGGTTCTGGTTCGTGGGGCACTGACGCCAATACTGGGGACAACGGGGCCTGTACCATTGGGTACCACAAAAACCATGCTGGGACTGGTGTTCTTGTAAGCTGCAAAACTAGGGAAGTAGAGAGGGTTTTAAACTAAATGGTGGGAATGTGGGGTGAAATTTGGGAAGATGTGGTAAGCTAAAGGGCAGGGACAAGGCAAAATATAAAGTTATTATTATGGGAAATGAAAATCAGACAGTAACAGGGAGGGGATAGAGAGTACAAATCTAACAGTAAATTAACAGATGAAAATAGTTCTCCAGCATTTTCTGTTTTGATTGCTTTTACTGTCTTGTTTCAGTTGCTGTCAGGCTGATCTGAGAAGAGGGATGATCAGCAGAGCAGAATCACTGATGTGAGAAAATCTGAAAACCTCGCTTTTAAAAAGAAAAAATGATTGACGGGGGTGTAGGCTTCGCTGGGTGGGCCAGCATTTATTGCCCATTCCTAGTTGCTCTTGATAAAGTGGTAGTGAGCTGCCTTCTTGAACCATTGCCGTCCATCTGCTGTGCGTACACCCACACTGTTGCTAGGGAGGGAGTTCCAGGATTTTGACCCAGCGACAGTGAAGGAACGGCGATATATTTCCAAGTCAGGATGGTGAGTGACTCGGATGGGAACTTCCAGATGCTGGTGTTCCCATCTATCTGCTGTCCTTGTCCCTCCAGATGGTAGCAGTCGTGGCTTTCGAAGGTGCTGTCGAAGAAACCTTGGTGAATTTCTGCAGTGCATCTTGTAGATGGTACACACTGCTGCTGCTGTGCATCGGTGGTGAAGGGAGTGAATGTTTGTGGATGTGGTGCCAATTGAACGGGCTGCTTTGTTTTGGATGGTGTCAAGCTTCTTGAGTGTTGTGGGAGCTGCATTCATCCAGGCAAGTGGCTAGTATTCCACCACACTCCTGACTTATGTCTTGTAGATGGTGGGCAGGTTTTGGGGGGTCAGGGGGTGAGTTCCTCGTCGCATGATTCCTAGCCTCTGAGCTGCTCTTGTCGCCACAGTATGTATATGGCTAATCCAGTTAAATTCCTGGTCAATGGTGACTCCTCAAGATGTTGATGGTGGGGGATTCAGCGGTGGTTATGCCATTGAACATCAAGGGGCCTTTCTCTTCTTGGAGATGGCCATTGCCTGACACTTGTGTGGCACGAATGTTACTTGCCATTTGTCAGCCCAAGCCTGGATATTGTCCAGGTCTTGCTAAATGTGGACATGGACTGCTTCAGTATCTGAGTAGCCAAATATGGTGCTGAAATTGTGCAATCATCAGCGAACATCCCCAGTTCTGATCATATGATGGAAGGAAGGTCATTGATGAAGCTAATGAAGATGCTTGGGCTGAGGACACTACCCTGAGGAACTTCCGCAGTGATGTCCTGGAGCTGAGATGACTGACCTCCAACAATCTCAATCATCTTCCTTTGTCATAGGTATCACTCCAAGCAGCAGAGAGTTTTTCCCCTGATTCCCATTGACTCCAGTTTTGTAGGGCTCTTTGATGCCACACTCGGTCAAATGCAGCATTGCTGTCAAGTGCCATCACTCTCACCTCATCGGGAGTTGAGCTCATTTGTCCATGTTTAAACCAAGTCTGTAATGAGGTCATGAGCTGAGTGGCCCTGTCAGAACCCAAACTGAGCATCAGTGAGCAGGTTATAGCTAAGCAAGTGCTGCTTGATAGCACTGTTGATGATCCCTTCTATTACTTTACTGATGATCGAGAGTAAACTGATGGGCCGAGAGTAGACTGATGGGGCGGTAATTTGCCAGGTTGGATTTGTCCTGCTTTTTGTGTACAGGACATGCCTGGGCAATTTTACACATTGCTGGGTAGATGCCAGTGTTGTAGCTGTACTGGAACAGCTTGGCTAAGAGTGTGGCAAGTTCTAGGGCACAAGATTCGAATGTATTGCTGGAATATTGTAAGGGCCCATAGCCTTTGCATAATCCAGTGCCTTCAAAGAAATTTCTTGATCACATGGATTGAATCAAATTGGCTGAGCACAGGCAACAGTGATGCTGGGGACCTCCAGAAGAAGTTCAGATGAATTATCCATTTGGCATATTTGGCTGAAGATTGTAGCAAATGCTTCAGCCTTATCTTTTGCACTGATATGCTGGGCTCCTCCATCATTGAGGATAGGGATATTTGTGGAGCCTCCTCCTCCAGTGAGTTGTTCAATTGTCCACCACCATTCACCATTGGATGTGACAGGACTGCGGAGCTTAGATCTGATCTGTTAATTGTGGAATCACTTAGCACTCTCTATCACTTGCTGATTATGCTGTTTGGCACACAAGTCATTCTGTGTTATAGCTTCACCAGTTTGACACCTCATTTTTAGGTATGCCTGGTGCTGCTTCTGGCATGCCCTCCTGCACTCTTCATTGAACCAGTGTTGATCCCCTGGCTTGATGGTAATGGTAGAGTGGGGGATATGCCAGGCCATGAGGTTACAGATTGTGTTTGAATACAATTCTGATGCTGATGACCCACAGTGCCTCATGGAAGCCTAGTCTTGAGTTGCTAGATCTGTTTGAAATCTATCCCATTTAGCACGATGGTAGTGCCACACAACACGATGGAGGGTATCCTCAATGCGAAGGCGGGACTTCGCCTCTACAATGACTGTGTGGTGGTCACTCCTGTAGATACTGTCATGGACAGATGCATCTGCAGCAGGCAGGTTGGTGAGGATGAGATGAAGTATGTTTTTCCCTTTTTGTTGGTTCCTTCACCACCTGCAGCAGACCCAGTCTAGCAGCTATGTCATTTAGGACTTGGCCAGCTCGGTCAGTATTGGTGCTACTGAGCCACTCTTGGTGATGGACATTCAAGTCCCCCATCCAGAGTACATTCTGCGCCTTTGCTACACTCAGTGCCTCCTCAAAGTGGTGTTGAACATGGAGGAGAACTGATTCATCAGCTGAGGGAGGGTGGGACGTGGTAATCAGCAGGAGGTTTACTTGCCCATGTTTGACCTGATGCTATGAGACTTCATGGGGTCTGGAGTTGACATTGAGGACTCCCAAGGCAACTCCCTCCTGACTATATACTACTGTGCCACCACCTCTGCTGGGCCTGCCCTGCCAATGGGACAGGACGTAACCAGGGATCATGATGGCGGTGCCTGGGACATTATCTGTAAGCTTTGAAACCTTTTGGACAGGATTTGGAGTGAGAAGTGAATGAGAACCCTGTAATCGGGTTTCCTATGGTAGTATCGACTGTGCCAAACTCTGAAGTGGAGAATCTCCCTGACCTAATTGTTCCCGATTTTAGTTGCTTTCACGCTGAAGTTGACTTTTCCTCAGATTTTCTGGCTTTCCCAAGGGCCGATCTTGAGCTCCCCTCGGTGTTTACGATGCGCCCAATGAGAAGGTAAGGAGGAGTCTGCTCATTCTTTCAATGAACTTGGAAACGTTCTTGTTCTCATTTCATCAAAGCTGTTGAGAAATTATAGGATATTTTCCCTGATTGTCAATAGGAATGAGCGTTTCATTAACCACTTGACATAGTAACGCAAAATGTTGTGATACTTAAGAGGGACTCATTTGGGAATGCTTTGATTTGCTGCCTCTGAGAGCTGATTTACGGCAAATGAAATGAACTACTACACTGATTGCAAGATGTCCACAAAAACGTCATTGAGCTTTGCATAAAATATGAAGTGATGGATAATACAACAACTTGCATTTATGTAGCGCCTTGCATGTAGTAAAACGGCACAAGATACTTTACACGAGGGTCATCAGTCAACCACTGTTGATTTCAGGACAGATGACACCCAATACTCATTGAACAGATATTGGCTCTCTTCTCTGTGGAAGGTACAAAAAATATTAATAATACTTGAAAATCAATAGGAAAGGGAGGGAGGAACTTGGAAAAAATAATCAGTCGGGGCAAATGCACGGGGAAAGCATTGGAACTAATGGTTGACAAACCCCCTGGGCCTCATGGCTGCATTCTAGGGTCTTAAAGAAGTGGCTGTAGAGTTAGCAGCTGTATTGGTGGTGATCTTCCAAAATTCCATAGATTCCTGAAAGGTCCCAGTGGTTTGGAAAATCACTCACATAACACCAATATTCAAAAAAAGGAGGGGGACAGGAAGCAGAAAGCTATAGATCAGTTAACTCAACCTCTGTCATAGGAAAATGCTAGAATCCAGTACTAAGGCTTACGCAGAGTCAGCATAGCTTTGTGCAGGGGAAATCGTGTTTGACAAGTGTGTTTCGGGGAGGGGTGGGGGTGGATAGTGTCGGTAGCATAATGGTATTGTCACTAACTAGTATTCCAGGGACCCCGGGGTCGAATCCCCTGTGGTAGATGGTGACATTTGAATTCAACGAATATCTAGAATTAAGGCTGATGATGACCATGAAACCATTGTCGATTGTTGGAAAAACCCATTTGGTTCACAAATGTCCTTTAGGGAAGGAAATCTGCTGTGCTTACTGCAGCAATGTGGTTGACTCTTAAATGCCCTCTGAAGGACACTTGGGGATGGGCAATGAATAAAAAAAATAGTTCTTTGATAAAAGAGGACCAGTAGATATGGTGTACTTGGATTTTTAAAAGATGATGTGATAAGGTTACTACACAAGATAACAGCTCATGGTGTAGGGGTAACATATTAACATGGATAGAGGATTGGTTAGCTAACAAGAATAGGGATGCGTGTTGGCAAACTGACTAGTGGAGTGCTGTAGGGATCAGTGCTGAGGCCTCAACTATTAACAATCTATATCAATGACTTAAATGGTCTGAATGTATGGAATGGCACGAAGATAGAAAGGAAAGTGAGTTGTCAAGAGCACATAGTCTACAGATGGATTTGGATAGATGAAGTGAGTGGGTAAAACACTGGGAAATGTGAACATGTCCACTTTGGCAGGAAGAATAAAAAAGCAGCGTATTATTTGAATGTAGAGAGAATGCATAACTCTACGGACAGAGAAATCTGGGTGCCCTCGTACATCAATCACAATGTCAGTATGCAGCTGCAGCAAATGATTAGGAAGGCAAATGTGATGTTGGCATTTATTGCAAGGGGAATCGAGTATAGAGGAGGGAAATGTTGCTGCAGCTGCACAGGACCTTAGATAGACTGCATCTGGAGTACTGTGTATGGTTTTAGTCTCCTTCCTTTAGAAATGACATAATTGCATTCGAAGCAGTTCAGAGAAAGTTCACTCAACTGATCCCTGGGATGAGGTGATTGTCTTATGAGGAAAGGTCAAGCGAGTTGGGCCAATAACCTATTGAAGTTTATAAAAATGAGAGGTGACCTGAATGAAACATAAAATATCCTGAGGGGACTTGATAGGGTGCATGCTGAGAGGATGTTTTCCCCACTGTGGGAGTCTAGATCTAGGGGAAACAGTTTGTAAAATTAGTGGCTTCCTGTTTAAGACTACGGCGATGAGAAACTTGGTGCAATAGGCTTGAAGGGCCAAATGGCTTACTGCTCTTAATTCTTGTGCCATGGAGTTTTACAGAAATGCTTGCAGTCTATATCACCAAATGACTATTTCAGATAACTTTTGTTTTTTGCTTTCATTCAGCAGTCAAGGACCTTTCTATTCTCAAGTCTCGCTGATTTTTTGCTGTACCTATGGCTAATGGGGTGGGTGGGGTGGGATCAGGGTTGGTATGTCCTGCCCCATACTCCAATGTGTTTAAGTCTTCACTTCCTTCGGCAGAGGTCAGCTTACAAAGGGCGCCCTTAATGGTTGCAGGTATGATAATGACATTAAAATGAGGAAAATTGGCCCAATCATTTGCAGTGATGCTACATGCACAGGGTCCGCCCAACACCGAGTGTTCAATGGTCAACCTGCAGACCTGAGGAAAATACCGTCTGTGCAAGCCTGTGTGGCTGGCGACCGCAAGTTCCCCAAGAGTGCAACTATGCATGAGTCCATCAAATTTTTAAAGTGGTCTATGAAGATCAGCTCCTCCACTCCCTCTTACCGCAGTAGCAGTCAAATCCACTCTGTTCACACTCAACCGTGGATGATACACCCTGTTTCCAGCCTGCAAATGCTTTTGAAAAAACATATTCATGGGATGTGGGCTTCGTTGGCTGGGTCAACATTTATTACCCATCCCTAGTTGCACTTGACAAGGTGGTGGGGAGCTGCCTTCTTGAACCGCTGCAGTCCATGTGGTGTAGGTACATCCACAGTGCTGTTAGGGTGGAGGAGGCCATTCTGCCCTGAGAGTCTGCTCTGCCATTCATCATGATCTTGGCTGATCATCCAACTCAATAACCTGCTCCCACTTTCTCCCCACATCCTTTGAACCCTTTCACCCCAAGAGCTATATTGAACGCCTCCTTAAACATACAATGTTTTGGCCTTAACTACTTTCTGTGGTAACGAATTCCACAGGCTCACCACTCTCCAGGTGAAGAAATTTCTGCCCACCTCATTCCAAAATGGTCCACCCCATATCCTCAGACTGCAATCCCTGATCCTGGACTCCCCCACCAACGGGAACATCCTTCCTGCATCTACCCTGTCTAGTCCTTTTAGAATTTTATAGGTTTCTGAGATCATCCCTCATTCTTCTGAACTCCAGCGAATATAATCATAACGGACTCAATGCCTCTTTGTATGTCAGACCTGCCATCCCAGGAATCAACCTGGCAAACCTTCGCTGCATCCCTCCATAGCAAGGACAACCTTCCTCAGATGAGGAGACCAAAACTGCATACAATATTTCAGGTGTCGTCTCACCAAGGCCCTGTATAATTTCAGAAAGACATTCCTGCTCCTGTACTCGAATCCTCTGGCTGTGAAGGCCAACATACTATTTGCCTTCTTTACCGCCTGCTGCACCTGCATGCTTACCTTCAGCAACTGGTGCACGAGACACCCAGGTCTCTTTGCACATCCCCCACTCTCAATTTATAGCCATTCAGATAATCTGCCTTCCTGTTTTTGCTACCAAAGTGGATAACCTCACATTTATCCACATTATATTGCATCTGCCATGTATTTACCCACTCACTCAGCTTGTCCAAATCACACTGAATCACCTCTGCATCCTTCTCACAGCTCACCCTTTCACCCAACTTTGTGTATTCTGCAAATTTGGAGATATTACATTCAGTTCCCTCATCTAAATCATTAAATATATATTTTGAATGGCTGGGGCCTCAACAACGATCCCTGTGGTACCTCACTGCCTGCCATTTGGAAAAAGACCCATTTATTCCTACACTTTGTTTCCTGTCTGCCAACTAGTTTTTTATCCATCTCAATACACTACCCCCAATCCCATGTGCTTTAAGTTTACACGCTAATCATTAATGTGGAACTTTGTCAGAAGCCTTCTGAAAGTCCAAATAAACTGCATCCACTAGCTCCCCCTCATCAACTCTACTAGTTGCATCCTCAAAACATTCCAGTAGATTTGTCAAGCATGATTTCGCTTTTGTAAATTCATGCTTTTATTTTTTTTTTGAAAAATATACTTTATTCCTAAAATATCTGGAAGAACATTCCAAACCATTTCAAAATCACCATCACAAAAGTACAATCAGATTCAACTTTTACATGTTTCACAAGGTGCATCAGTACAAACAATGAATATTACAATCATTTGCAGACATTCATTTTGAGCTGTACAGCCCGAGGGGCTCTACACAGTTCCCAGTCCCTCGGTGCACTGCGGCAGAAAGGTCTTAGGCAGTGACTCTTCCCCATTGCGCCTTTGTGGCAGCTGCCCCAAGCTTTAGTGCGTCCCTCAGCACGTAGTCCTGGACTTTGGAATGAGCCAGTCTGCAACACTCAGTCGGGGACAACTCATTGCGCTGGAAGACCAACAAGTTTTGGGCAGACCAAAGAGCATCTTTCACCGAGTTGGTGATCCTCCAGCTGCAGTTGATGTTTTTCTTGGTGTATGTCCCTGGGAACAGCCCGTACAGCACAGAGTCCTGTGTCACAGAACTGCTCGGGATGAACCTCGACAGAAACCACTGCATCTCTTTCCAGACCTTCTTTGCAAAGGCACAATCTACAAGGAGGTGAACAACGGTCTCTTCCCCACCACAGCCTCCTCAAGGGCAACGTGCCAAGGGGGTGAGACTCCTGGCATGTAGGAAGGATCTGACGGGGAGGGCCTTTCTCACCACCAGCCAAGCTACGTCTTGATGCTTGTTGGAAAGTTCTGGTGATGAGGCATTCTGCCAAATGACTTTGACAGTCTGCTTGGGGAACCATCCCACAGGATCCACCCTCTCCTTTTCCCTCAGGGCCTCTAAGACGTTACGCACTGACCACTGCCTGATGGACTTGTGGTCAAAGGTGTTTCTCTGCATAAATTTTCCCACGAGGGACAGGTGGTACGGCACGGTCCAATTACTTGGAGCGTTCCACGGCAGACCCATCCTTCGCAACACCGGGGACAGGTAGAACTTCAGCACATAGTAACACTTGGTGTTTGTGTACTTTTAGGGTCTACGCACTGCTTATGCAGCCACACACAAAGGTGGCCATCAGTATTAGGGCGATGTTGGGCATGTTTTTTCCCCCTTTATTTAGAGGCTTGTACATCGCATCCCTGTGGACACGATCCATTTCTGACCTCCAGGTAAAGTGGAAGATGGCTCGGGTGATCGTCACCATGCAGGAGTGTGGAATGGGCCAGACCTGCGCCACGTACAGCAACAGCGAGAGTGCCTCACACCTGATGATCAGGTTCTTACCTGCAATGGAGAGGGAGCGTCGCTCCCACATGCCCAGTTTCGTTTTCACCATAGACACTCGCTCCTTCCAGTATCTAACACATGCCCTGGTCCCTCCGAACCATATCCCCAGCACCTTCAGGCCGTCAGCCCTGACAGTGAAGGGGACAATCGGTCAGCCCAGTTCCTGAAGAACATGGCCTCGCTCTTCCCACGATTTACCTTGGCTCCCGAGGCCAGTTTGAACTGGTCGCAGATGTGGATAAGTCTGCACACCGACAACGGATTCGAGCAGAAGGGACGGCGACATTGTCCATGTACAGGGAGGCTTTGATCTGAGTGCCTCCACTGCCTGGGATCGTCACTTCTCTTATGCCCGGATCCTTCCGGATGGACTCAGCAAAGGGTTCTATGCAACACATGAAAAGAACAGGCGAGAGAGGACAGCCCTGCCTGACTCCAGATTTAATCGGAAAGCTATCTGATTCCTACCCATTGATTGAGACTGCACTACTGATGTTAGTGTAGAGCAATTGGATCCAATTGCGAATTCCCTCCCCAAACCTCATTTTGGAGAGCACATCCGCCATGTAGGTGTGCGATATTCTGTTAAAGGCCTTCTCCTGATCCAGGTTGATGAGGCAGGTATCCACACCCCTGTCCTGTACATAGGCAATCGTATCCCTGAGCAGCACGAGGCTGTCAGAGATCTTCCTGCCCGGCACAGTGCAGGTCTGGTCGGGGTGGATCACCAATTCCCGAGTGGGCTTGATCCGATTGGCGATGTCCTTGGACAGAATCTTATAGTCCACATTCAACAGTGAAATGGGTCGCCAATTTCTAATTTCCTCCCTTTCCCCCTTGTGCTTGTAGATGAGGGTGATGATGCCTTTCCTCATGGATTCTGACATACTACCGGCCAGGAGCATACTCTCATACACTCCTAGCAGGTCTGGGCCGATCCAGTCCCACAGAGCCGAATACAACTCCGCCGGCAAGCCATCGCTTCCGGGAGTTTTACTCTTCTCGAAGGACTCAAGGGCCTTAGTCAGTTCATCAGGAGTTAGCGGTTTGTCCAGACTCTCCCGTGTATTGTCGTCTAAGACCTCCGTGATAGAGGACAGGAAGGACTGGGAGGCCGTGCTGTCTGTGGGCTTCACGTCATACAATCCGGCATAAAAGGATTTGCTGATCCTTAATGTCGGACTGTGATGACTTTACTGAGCCGTCTTCTTCCTTCAGGCTGCTGATCACAGAGCTCTCTCTGTGTACCTTTTGGAAGAAGGAACGTGAGCACTTCTCATCCTGCTCTACGGAGCAGACTCTGGAACGGAAGATGATCTTGGAGTCCTCCGAGGCAAAGAGCGAGGCTTGCTGGCTCTTCACCTCCTTGGAGTTCCTCCTTGACATTGACCCCCATTGACTGCAGCCGGAGCAGATTCTGCGTGTTTTTCTGGAGTCAGGACATTTCCCTCTGTTCCTTTCTAGCTTTCTGGGTGCCTTTGAGGATGAAAAACCTCTTGATGTTTCCCGTGTTCGCTTCCCACCAGTGTGTCAGGGACTCAAAGAGGGGTTTCACGGTTCTCCAACCTTTTGTAATCCCTTTTGAGCTCCTCAATGTTCTCTGGGGTCAGCAGTTGCACGTTTAGCTTCCATGCCCCCCTTCCCACACTCTGGTCCTTCTCTAAGTGGCAGTCAGCCAGTAGGAGGAAGTGGTCAGAGAAAAACACCGGCTTGACGTCGGTGGATCTGACTGTGAATGCACGGGACACAAACAGGAAGTCTATCCTGGAATGAATGGACCCGTCTGGCTGCGACCAGGTGTATCTACGCTGCGCTCCATCTGCAGGGTTGCAGAAGATGTCGTGCAGCTTGGCATCCTTAACTGTTTCCATCAGGGATCTGGACATTGCGTCCAATCTGCTGTCAGCCCTGCTGGATCGTCCAGCCGCATCGATGATGCAGTTGAAGTCACCGCCCAGAATGACCGGCCTGGAGGTCGCCAGCAGCAGTGGGAGCTGCTGAAAAACCTCCAGCCGCTCGGCCCCTTGTGACGGGGCATACACGTTAATTAACCGGAGTGGAGCATTCTTGTACATTACGTTTGCTATGAGGAGGCGCCCGCCCACCACCTCCTTAACCTCGGAGACGGTGAAGTTGCCTCCCCGCAGCAGAATACCCAGGCCAGAGGAATGAGAGTCGTTTCCGCCCGACCAGATCGATGGCCCGTGGGACCACCATCGTGACCATTGCCTGTAGGAGCTGAGGTGCGGTATCGCACGCTCCTGCAGGAACAACAGGTCAGCTTTGACCTTGGCAAGGTAGTCCAAGGTCGCAACACATCGCGTAGTAGATTTAATGCTACGCACATTTATGGATACAATCTTTAAACCAATTTTAAAGCATTTATTCTCTTACCAAACCTGTTGTGTCTGAGAATCCCAGACCTTTAGTCTGCTCCTTCATACCCATAGTGTGCTCACTTTGGATGGGCTGAGGAAACTGTCCTGAAACTCCCCATTGGCAGTGTTCTGCTCAGGTGGCATCTGGGGGTCCGTGCAGAGAGCGGGGTTTGAAATGACCTTTGTTGGAGAAGCTTCTCCAATCCTCTCCCCCTCTGGGGCATTGCTGCTCCCGGCTTCCCGGAGCTGGGGTGTGCTGAGCATCTCACTGTTCCCAGATTCCTGGGGCTGTGGTGCGCTGGCCTCTTCGGGTTGTAGGCAAAGTTGGGGTGCGCTGGTCTTCTTATTGTTTCCAATGTTCTGGAGCTCGGGTGTCTCATCCTCCAACTCCCTAGAGCTTTGCCACTTCTTTTGTCGGTGCTGCGCTGGCACTTCTTCGTCCGAAGAGCTGCTGCCCTTGTCATCCATGTCGGATAGGAGACGCCTCTTACCACTTGTCTGGGAAATGGCTTGGTTCCTTCTTAGCCCCTTCTTCCTTTTGGCTCTCTTCACCAACTGCCACTCCCCCTGCTGAGTTTCCACTGCTACCACCTCCTCCATTGATTCGCTCTCCTGAGGAGTGGGATATTCAGGGGGCAGTGCTGTTGATTGGCTGTCTGTTGCCTCAATCTTTTCCTCCACCTTGTCTCTCTCTCTGTCCTCCTTTGCCCCGTTGTTCTCCCTGGGGGCCTTGGTGTTGGAGTGACACAAAGTGTTTCTTCTGCTTCCCCCTCGTTGGCTTTGGCTGCCTATGCATAAGTAGGGCAGCGTTTGGGGCAAGTCCTGTAGAGGTGACCTGCCTCACCACACAGGTTGCAGCACTTAACCTGTTTGCAGTCTTTTGTCTGGTGCCCTTCCTGTTTGCAGTTCTTGCAGAGGACAGCGCTGCAGTTGGCCGCCACATGACCAGCCTTGCCGCATGAGCGACAAAGTTTGGGTTGCCCAGCGTAGACAAGGTAGCCATGGCTTCCCCCGATAGCGAATCTGGAAGGAGGGTGGAAGATGGCTCCCTTACCATCGGTCTTGAGCATGACCTTAACCTGGTGTTTGCATGTCCAGATCCCCAAATCGTCTCTAACCTCGGTGCAGCTCCCAACCTTGTCGAAGTACCTGGTGAGGAAGGTGAGCAGGTCAGTGACAGGGACATAGGGGTTGTAAAGATGCACCATCACCACCTGGTCCTGTTGCAACGGCAGAGCAAAGAGCAGCTCCACCGCCAGGATCTTCATCTCCGGCAGGTCTCTCTTCTCCTCGAACACCTTCAGGAACTTGACGCAGGCTGCCACTCGCTCGAATGTTACATCGAAATATCCAGCGCTGGGGAAGTTTTGCGGGCAGTAGATCTCCACAGCTTCGAATCCACACGCCTTTAACAGGATCCTCTTGGTGAAGAAGGTCCGATCCATAGGTGCTCCTCCTTCACTGTCCTTCACCATGTCTCGGACGGTGTTAGGTACCTCATGGTATGGGGTTCGATTGGTTATAGCATTTGCTTCACGACCTTGCCCTTGGCAGAACCATGATCATGGTCTCTCCCCTGCCAGGTAAGTAAATTCATGCTGACTCTGTCCGATTCTGCCACTGTTTTCCAAGTGCTCAGCTATTACATCTTGTATAATGGACTCTAGAATTTTCCCCACCACTGACGGAAGGCTGACTGGTCTATAATGCTCTGTTTTCTCTCTGCCTCTCTTTTTAAATAGTGGGGTTACATTAGCTACTCTCCAATCTGTAGGAACTGTTCAGAGTCTATAGAATCTCGGAATATGACCACCAATGCATTCATTATTTCTAGGTCTACTTCTGTAAGCACTCTGGGATGTAGATTATCAGGCCCTGGGGATTTATCGGCCTTCAATCCCATCAATTTCCCCAACACCATTAGCTGACTAATACTGGTTTCTTTCAGTTCCTACCTCTCACTAAGCCCTGTATTCCCCAACATTTCTGGTATGTTATTTGCCCTCATTTGTGAAGACAGAACCAAAGTATGTATTTAGTTGATCAGCCATTTCTTTGTTCCCCATTATAAATTCCCCTGTTTCTGATGTAAGGACACCCACATTTGTCTTCGCCAACTTTTTCCCTTCACATACCGATAGAAACTTTTACAGCCAATTTTCTGTTCACTGCAAGCTTACTCTCACACTCTATTTTCCCCTTGTTAATCAATCCCTCGATCCTCCTTTGCTGAATTCTAAACTGCTCCCATTCCTGAGGTCTATTTTTTCTAGTCAATTTGTATGCCTCTTCCTTGGATCTAATACTATCTCTAATTTCCCTTGTAAGCCATGGTTTGGCCACTTTTCCTGTTTTCTTTTGTGCCAGACAGGAATAAATAATTGTTGCAGTTCACCCATGCGCTCTTTGCATGTTTGCCATTGCCTACCCACCCTCATCCCTTTAAGTAACATTTCCCAATCCATCATAGCCAACTTGCGCCTCCTACCATCGTAGTTTCCTTTATTAAGATTCAGGACCCTAGTCTCAGAATCAACTATGTCACTCTCTATCTTGATGAAGAAGTCTATTATATTATGGTCGCCCATTCCCAAGGATGAAGAACTAGATTGCCAATTATTCCTTTCTCATTACACAATACCCAGTCTGGGTTGGCCTGTTCTCCAGCTGGTTCCTCAATGTATTGGTCCAGAAAACCATCCGATATATACTCCAGGAATTCCTCCTCTACGGTAATGTTACTAATTTGATTTGCCCAATCTATATGCAGATTAATGTCACCCATAATTACAGATGTTCATTTATTGCATGCGTCTCTAATTTCCTGTTTAATGCCATTCCCAACATCACCACTATAGTTTGGGGGTCTATATACAACCGCCACTAACGTTTTTTGCCCCTTAGTGTTTCTCAGCTCTACCCATACAGATATCACATCGTTGGAGCTGATATCTTTCCTCACTATTGCGTTAATTTCCTCTTTAACCAGCAATGCAACTTCACCACCTTTTCCTTTTCGTCTGTTCTTCCAAAACACTAAATACCCCTGGATGTTCAGTTCCCATCCCTTGTCACCTGCAGCCATGTCTCCATAATCCCGACTATATCATACCTGTTTACATCTATTTGCCTGGTTAATTTATCCACTTTATTGCAAATGCTCCTCGTGTTAAGGCACTAAATCTTAAGGCTTGTCTTTTTAACATTACTTGTCCCATTCCCACTATTTTTCACCGAGGCCCTGTTTGATTCTTGTCCTTGATTTCTCTGCCTATCACTTTTCCTATTCCCCTTTCTGTCTTTTGTTTTTGTCCTTGATTTCCCTTCCTCTGACTCCTTGCATACGTTCCCATTCCCCTGCCATTTCAGTTTAAACCCTCCAACCACTCTATCAAATATTCCCCCTAAACATCAGTCCCAGTCCTGCCCAGGTGTAACCCATCCAGTTTGTACTGGTCGCACCTCCCCCAGAACCAGTCCCAATGTACCAGGAATCTGAAACCCTCCCCCTCACACCATCTCTTCAGCCACATATTCATCTGATATATCCTGCTATTTCGACTTGGACTAGCACGTGGCACTGGTAATAATCTTGAGATCACTACCTTTGAGGTCCTCCTTTTCAACTTACTTCCTAACTCCCTATATTCTTCTTTTAGGACCTCATCCTTTTTAAAAATCTGTCGTTTGTACCAATGTGTGCCACGACCACGGGCTGTTCACCCTCCCCCTTCAGAATGTCCTGTAGCTCCTCTGAGACATCCAGCACCCTAGCACCAGGGAGGCAACATACCATCCTGGAGTCTCGTTTGCAGCCACAGAAACACCTATCTATTCCCCTTACAATTGAATCACCTATAACTATTGCATTCCCACACTTTTTACTCCTCCCCTGTGCAGCAGAACCAACCGTGGTGCAACAAATTTGGCTGTTGCTGCATTCCCCTCAACAGTATCCAAAGTGGTATATCTGTTTTGCAGGGGAATAGCCACAGGAGATTGCTGCACTGCCTGACTAATCCTCTTGCTCTGTCTGGAGGTCACCTTCCTGCCTGTGGACTCTTAGCCTGCGTTGTGACCACCTCTCTATACATGCTATTCATGATACTCTCCACCTTGCAGATGCTCCACAGTGTCCCCAGCCGCTGCTCCAGCTCCGAAACCCGGGCTGCTGGGAGCTGCAGCTGGAGACACTTCTCACACACATGCTGGCCCCTGGCACTGGAAATGTCCCCGGTTTCCCACATAGAGTAGGAGGAGCACACCACAGCGTTGAGCTCTCCTGCCATGACTTACTCCTTTTAAATTAAATTCAATCTTTTAGAAGATACCTAATATCAATTACTCTAGGGCCCTTCTTCCCTGCTCCTCGATGTTACAGAATATAGCCCTTACAAACGATGAACCACAAAATAAGACCTTATAAACTGTGATAAAAGTAGTAAATACTTACCTGACTGTATGCACAGTGCTCAAAGAATCACCTCGTTGCCTCCTCACTGAATTTCCAAAGCAGTGCAGACAGTGATGCTGTCTGCAGGGCACTCTTCCCAGACTGCTACACAGCAATGCTGACTGCAGGACACTCTTCCCAGCGACAGTGAAGGAACAGCGATATATTTCCAAGTTGGCACGGTGAGTGACTTGGAGGGGAACCTCCAGGTAGTGGCATTCCCATCTATCTGCTGCTCTTGTTCTTCCAGATGGTAGTGGCCATGGGTTTGGAAAGTGCTGCTTAAGGAGCCTTGGTGAATTCCTGCAATGCATCTTGTAGATGGTACACACTGCTGCTACTGTGCATCAGTGGTGGAGGGAGTCAATGTTTGTGGATGTGGTGCCAACTAAGCAGACTGACTTGCCCTGGTCAGTGTCCAGCAGCTTGTGTGTTGTGTGAGCTGCACTCATCCAGGCAAGTGGGGAGTATTCCATCACACTCCTGACTTGTGCCTTGTAGATGGGGAAAAAAAAAATAATTATGACCAATGCAGTTGCTAAAGCGGAGTTATTTAAAAATCTCAGAGGGAAACTTTAAGCAACTGTCATAACCTATAATTTTAAGTGTTATGTTTGAGTTGCAACTCTAAATTCAGGAATCAAACCATCGGTTCTCGAGGTTTTACATTAGACTAAATGAAACATTTTATTTATTTAGGCAGGTTAAAATATATACACACAGCTACAAATTACTACTATCATAACTTTTAACAAATTCCCAAACGAATCTCCATTAAGGCAACAGCAACCCATAGACTTAACCAAACACCAGACAAAGCATTTTCATCTTAGGAATTCAAAATGAGGCTCTTTTCATAACTGCAAGTAGGATGTCTCGGCCTAAAGATGTGGCTAGGATTAGAAACTCTAAGGCCAGGGATAAGTTTCCACTGGGTTTTCCTCACTAGTCCACAGTCAAAGTTGCCATGCCTAAAATGCGTGGCAACTTGAACACCGGCATATACCTTGTTCACACAGTTTCCGGCCATTTATGATACTCTTTTTCCGCCGAAGTTACATCGATGAAGCGACAGAGCCCACACAAAGTTCACTCCCTGGTTCGAAATATGCTGGTTTTCATGATTCTGGAGTTTGAATGTTTGTCCTTAGAGTTCCTCATATGCCCCCGAGATCTAAATATAAATGATCGATCCATGCAAAGCAAGGAACCTAATACTGAGCTCTGTGGAGCCCCGCTGCGGAGGAGAGAGGGGCGTTGGGGGTGGGGAATCTTTCTAGTCACTGAAAACACACATGAGGACATTTGCACCTTGCTTACAGCCACTGAATCAGCTTTAGATACAAGATGCCACTTTCCTTTGGATCCCACAATCTTTTATTTACTTTGCTAAAATCTATGTAGACTACATCAACGTATCACCCACGTCGATCCTCCCTGTGACCCCCTCAAAAAGAGCGAATATTCAGGAAATGGGAGAAACAGAGTTAACGTTTCAGGTCTGTGACCTGACAACTACCTGTGTGTTTATCTCTACACAGATATCACTTAAACGGCTGAGAGTTCTTTCGGTCTTTTCTGTCCTCATTTTAGATTTAAAGCAATGTTCTGCTTTCTTTATTCATGAAATGGCTCCGCATGTGCAACGGGTGTCCCCGACCCATCCCCCACACCCCCACACAACCCGTCCTTATCTGGTCAACTACCGCACGCACAGCCAATTGGAGCAAAGACCGGGACTGACCACACTTACCCAATCCTTACCCTATTCTTCTGGATATTATCGAGCCTGTACCATGTTGTTTAGAATTTTAGGTAGCGCCTGCTTCTCTGCAAAACCCAGCCCCAGGCTGTGCAAGGAGAAGTGGAAGCCCACCATCCGGTGTTCTCAAATTTGGCCGTCGACTGTCAAATGAAGACTGAGAAATGCAGACATGAGGAAAAGCACATGTGAGTCTGGTCAGGAACTACAGCAGTCTAGTCAAACCATATCTGTTGAGGTACCAGCATCTGTTCTCAGTAATACATCTTGACAGCCTGGAGCAGCCATCTTGAAAACTTCACCTGATTCAAGCTGCAAGCAAAACGCCAATGTCCTCATGTTTGTTTTTAGTGACGAGAGGGATTTTCTTTTGCCCCAGCGCGGCTCCCAAATATCTTGCCTTTATGCCACTATCAGCACTCTCTTTAGTCTTTAACACTACCATTAACACTTCCTTCACCCTGTGTCCATGACATCTTTGTCATATCTCTCCTGAGTTCCCACCTACCCCGACCTTCTATTTCGCCCCATCTGCTCCACCTCCTCTTAAACAGTATAAAATCCATCATATTTCTACTTCTCTTTAGCTCTGAAGAAGAGTCATACATACTCGAAACATTAACTCTGTTTCTCTCTCCACAGATGCTGCCAGACCTGTTGAGTTTTTCCAGCATTTTCTGTTTTCTGAATAACAGGCCTGTCTGATCTTTCATATTGTTTTGGGAATCAATAAGGGATCCGTGATAAATTGGCTTTTGGTTTCTGATCTGAGAGGTTCCTAGAAAGCAGTAAGAATGGAGCAGAATGGCGGAGCAGCGACTGCACTCTGAGGTTTTCCTGGATTGCTGAACTCCTCACCCTGTCTTGGAGAGCAGGCCCAACAACCCTGAAGAGAAACTTCCTTTCCACTGCTTGCACATGCAATCTTATCATTTCAGTCATTACCCACAGTTCATGACCATAGGTGAGGGTGGGGGCATAGATCGAGTGATAAACTGAGAGCTTCGGTCTAAAACTCAACTCCCACTCCACCATGGACCTGTAGCGTGCCTGCAGAACTGTGGGCACAGCTCTGATCCACTGGTCAATCTCACCACCACCCCCGCCATTACTTGTGTACAAGATCCCGAGGCACTTCAACTCCTCCACTAAGGGAAGCTTTCCCCCCTCCGCCCCTCTCACCTGGAGAGAACAATCCACTCTTTTCCAGGAGAGAACCGTGACCTCAGATTTGGAGGTGCTGATTCGCATCCCAGCTTCATATCATTCGGCAGTGAAAAGTTCGGGTGGCGCCCTGGAGATCACAGTCGGAGGAGGTAAGAAGCACAACATTATCCGCAAATAGTTAAGCTGCCACCCTGAAGCGCCCAATTAGATACTCTCAGTACATCAGCTGTGCCTTGATATCCTGTCCTATCACGAACAGGACTGGGGACAAGACGCGCCCTTGGTGGTGTCCAATGCCCACCTTGAATGAATGTGACAAAAGTGCGGACACAATTCTCGCTCCATGAATAGAGGGATCCTACAGCATGCAGAATCAGCATTGGCAGCTCATATTCCTGCAGCACCTCCCACAATATATCTCGAGGAATGGTGTCATTTGCCTTCTCCAGTCCTACAAAACAGAGGTAGACCAGACTATCAAAACCCTCAAATATCGGTGAGAGGGCAAAGAGCTGGTTCACTGTTCCACGGCAAGGTGGAGTCTGTATTGTTCCCCCTGAATCTGAGGTTCGACTGACGGATGAAAATCTCCTCTCCAGCACTCTGGCATAGGCTTTCATGGGAAGGCTGAGGAGAATGATCCCTCTATAGTTGGAACACACCCTTACATATGGGGACCACCACCCCAGTTTGTCAATCCAGTGGTACTGTCCCTGCCTCCCGTGCAGCAATGAAGAAGTGCGTTAACCATGATATCCCAACATTGTCCAGCACCTTCTACATCTCCAAATGAATTTTATCCACCCCTGCTGCCTTATCGCTATGGAGCCCCTTGACCACTACAATGACCTCAGCAACAGCGATAGATCTGATCTCGCTGGAGGGTTCTGGTGCTGCCTCCTGTAAGGAGAGCGTGTCCACCGGGTTGAGGAGCTCCTCAAAGTTCTCCTTCTGCCTCTGGGCAATCTCCCCATTTATCGTCAGCGTTTCCCCACTCTTGCTGAGAAGAGCTTGAGTGACACCCCGCCGACTCCTCCTAAGACACTGGTTTGCCAGAACAACTTTGATGCCGTCCAATAGTCAGTCTCTATGGCATTTCGACAAACTCCTCCCAAGCCCGAGTTTTCACTTCATTGACCGCTGCTTCTGTAACCCTCCTGGCCTGTTAGTACCTCTCAACCGAATGAGGAGACCTATCTGCGACCATTCCCCGGAATGTCTCCTTTTCGACTTGACAGTCTCCTCACCTCTGGTGTCCATCAGCAGATCCTAGAGTTGCGACCATGACAGGCACCAACCGCTTTCAAGCCACAGATTTTCGCAGCTGCCTCAGCAATTGAGGTTTTGAACATGGACCATTCGGCCTCAATGTCCTTGACCACACCCCCAGGATACAAGATAAATTCTTCTGGAGGTGGGAGTTGAAATCATTTCACATAGAAACGTCTACCAGACATTCCCAGGTGACCCTCGCAGCCCGTCTGGGCCTCCCATGACTATCCGGCCCACGTCCCACACACCAAATCCAACTCACCACCAAGTGGTGATCAGTTGACAGCTCCGCCTCCCTCTTCACCCGAGTGTCTAGGACATACGGCTTGAGGTCTGATAGCACAGCTATAAAGTCGACCATTGACCTTCGACCCAAGGCGCTGTGGTACCAGGTGCATTTATGAGCATCCTTGTGTTCGAACATGGTGTTCATATGGACTATCCATGACTAGTACATAAGTCCAATAAAAACTCACCACTCGGGTTCAGATCAGGGAGGCCGTGATTCCCAATCAGCCCTCTCCAGGTATCCCCATCCTTCCCCACGTGAGCGTTAAAGACCCCCAGTAAGAGAACATAGTCGGTAGGTGGCACCCTATCGAGCACCAATTCCACCATCTCTGAGAAGGCTGAGTACTCCGAGCTGCTGTTTGTTGCATAAATGCAAACAATAGTCAAAGTTTTCCTCTCAGGGACCCGAAGCCTCATTCAGACGACCCTCTCGTCCACTGGGACAATTTCCACCTGCGTGGCACCCAGCAAGAGGCTTATGAGTAACCTCACACACTCTCCATGGACTCTCAAGGAGGAACACTCCGGAGTCGGAGAGAGACCACCCTCGATCAAGAAGTTTGGTTCCAGAGCCAACGCTACATGTGGAGGTGAGGCCAACTATATCTAGTCAGTACCTCTCCACCAGCTCCAGCTCCTCCCCCACCCACCCCCCCAATGAGGTGCCATTCCACATCGCAAGAGCCAGTTTCCATTGCCAAGGTCTAGAGCATCTTGATCTGTCTGTCTCTTGCTCACTGCCATACTGGCATCGCACCCAACACCCATCCTTTGCCTTGTGGGTGGTGGGCCCACAAGACAGCTCCACAAAGTCATTTTGCGCTGAGCCTGGCTGGGCTACGTGGTTGGCCCAGCCACCAGGTGCTTGCCAGAGAACACTACCCCCAGGCCTGGCTCCAGGGATAGATCCTAGTATCCATGTTCCATGTGAGGTTCTCTGTGTTATTTCTAGAACCATCATGAGGGTCTTTGGTGGATCACTCTTTGTCTGGAAGCTCACCTTGGACCTGTTCACCGAGGGAGACCCTACCAAGAGTTCTGGACTCCAGGATACACTGCTCCAAGGTTCATTGGATCACACAAGCCCCACCCAGCACAACAAGGTTACCATCCTCGGAGGGAGTGTTTGATAAGTTCTCCGAATATGCCAGAGTCCGGGGAAGACTCTGAATCTATTTTGTCAAAATATCAGATATGTTATCGCACCGCAGCTGGGCTCTCCAAAGGGTGCCTCCTGCTTAGATTTTTAAAAAATTTGTTCAGCGAATGTGGGCGTCACTGGCTGGGCCAACGTTTTGGCCCACGCGCAATTGCCCTTGAGAAGGTGCCTTCTTGAACTGCTGCAGTGGTGTAGGTACTTCCAGAGCGCTGTTAGGAAGCGACATTCAGCTGCCCAGACGTTAAGCTCTGGAATCTTCAGCCTATCATCGACCAGACATTCCCAGGCGACCCTCACAGCCCTTCTGGGCCTCCCGGACTGTCCGGCCCGCATCCACATACCGAATCCAACTCATCACCAAGTGGTGATCAGATTGGTATCTGGTGGACGTTTCTATGCGAAATTATTTCAACTCCCACCTGCAAATCCGTCGCTTTGCCCATCTTTTATTTCTTTAAGATGCTAATTTAAATCTACCCCTTTGAACACCTTTTTGGTCATCGAACCTAAGAATGCCTTGTGTGCACTGGTGTTAAATTTTTTTAGCCAACTTGTAAAGCACCTTTGGGCGTTTTATAACGATAAAGCAATATATAAATGCATGTTATTGTTGTCAATTCCATCTCACAATAGCACAATAATTGGGAGCAGGACTGGATCATTTGGCACCTTGAGCCTGCTCTGCCAATCAATCCCATCGTGGCGGATCTGAATGTGGTCTCAGCTCCACTTTAATCTCTGTCCCCCATAACCCTTGACTCCCTTTTCGATCAAAAATCTATCTAACTGAGTCGTAAATATATTCAATGCCCCAGCCTCCACTCTTATCTGGGGGAGAGGATGCCACAGAATAATGACCCACTTAGAGAAAAACATCTCTCCTCGTCTTAGCCTTAAATGGGAGACCCCTAATTTTTGCACTTTGTCCCCTAGTTCTAGTCTCTTCCATAAGGGGAAACATCCTCTCAGCATCCACTCTCTTACGTCCCCTCAGGGTCCTCTATATTTCAATAAGATCACCTCATTCTTAAACTCCAATGGGTATAGGCCCAACCTGCTCAACCTTTCCACATAATCTAACGCCTTCATCCCAGGAATCAGTTGATTGGATCTTCTCTGAACTTCTTCTAATTCAATTATACCCTTTCTGAAGTAAGGAGGCCCAAATTGTGCACATTGCTCCAGATTGGCAACAAATGCTGACCTTGCCTGCGATGCCCACACCCCATGAAAGAATAAAGTAAAAAAAAAGACACTGTATCGCCAAAGCCCTGCATAGTTGTAGCAACCATTCGTGACTTTTATATTCCATACTCTATATGCGCTGGTGGTATCTGCGCAGCGGCAGTAGGGTAGTCAAATCTGCACTGGGGCTGAAATAGAAGGCCGTGCCGGTGGCATCCATGCAGAGTACGAATAAATATATAAAATTCAGTCAGAAAAAGAGAGATAGGGTGGTTAATGAGCTGTGACAGGCAGGTGCAGAGGAGAGATGAGCTTCAGTCGATTTGACTGTCTCTGTAGGTGGAGCGTCCAAAATCATTTATTCCCCCCACTACTACTTGAAATTTTGTTTAGAGTTTGAAAGTTTTAAGCCATTAAGTTCGCTGTTATAAGAATAGACATACAAGCATTTACATATGTGTGTGTTTGTGCACAATAAAGCATTTGTATGTGAGCTTTAGCGTGTTTTCTTCCCTAAATTGTCATTTCTGTGTGTAGTTCAGCACTTTAGAGTCCAAATTCTCATATTAGATTAAAGGAAAAGTATCCTCAAACATTCCAATGTTTTGAGTACAAGGTTCGAGTTGAGATTCCCTGCAAAATCACAATTCCAGTGTATTGTAAAGATAAAGCAGGGTTTTCCTTTGTTTGAGATGGATCAGCTTTGAAAAACTACCTGAAATTCCGAAAGATTCTAGGAAAACCAAAAAGCATAAATGGTAAAAATGTTCAGAGAATACTTTATTGGACTGTAAAGTCTCTCCAGACAATCTGAACAAGATTAGGTGGTAGCTATAGCATATGTAAAGTGGTATAATGAAATGGTTAAGGGTAGGGGATAGAGTTAGGGAAAGATGACACAATATACAAACTGTTTTAAGATAACTGAATTTGATAATCTGGCCATCACCTGAGACATTGGAACCGCACAGGGGAGATAAGCAAAGTTCTAGAGACCAGAGATCCCCGTTGACATGGAATAGTTAATATGGCCTAAAGAGTAAAGAAACGTTTTCAACGATCAAGGCAATAGAGAAACTGAGCTCAAGAGAATCTTTGGATGATCATAGTCAGAGGGGGTAAAAACGCCCGTAAAGGTAAAAGTATAAGGAATCTATAGGTGAGGCAATTGAAGGGTAAGGAGAAATAATACTTCCAAACTTACCACAAGATGGATACAGATAAAGGGGAAGCTGGGAAGAGGCTAATTAGATGTATCACTGACTATATTAATGTACCTGTGAGCTACAAAGAGTAAGACCACAAAGTAACACCATGATGACAGGCAGAGTTAAGCAGCTCCCAGAGAGAACCGCCGCTGAAAGTGAAGATACTGAGCCATTGAAAGATAGGATAAGAAGATGCATTGTAGAGTTGTATAGACAGTTTAAGGAATTAAAGACTGAGGTGAGACAGCAGCACAGAATAGCGGACCAGGAAAGAAGTGAGGGGAGTGGGGTGGGGCGGGGTGGGGGGGTAGTGGTGCTCCCCCAGGACATGCCAGAAGCGAGGGATAAGGTAATGGTGAAGGTACCACCCGAGAAACTAGATTTTTCACCCAAGTGGATAGGACTTTACGAGACAGTAATGATTAGCGACACTTCCGCCTGTGTGAATATGGAAGTGAAGGGGCACCGGAAGCACTGGTCGCAATTGAAGCATGTTACTAACTGATCTTATTTTACAGAACTAATCTCGACCAATCGGGCTGGTTATTTGTTTAATTTACAGAATGTTAACTGCCGCACCAGTACTCATGGGATTGGTAATCCTAGAGGAGGGAACAAGGAATACCGCTCAACATACACCACAGACGGGACTATGGTATACCACAAGCCGTGTGGAGTGTGACACCCAACGTGCGATACTGAACGTAACAATAGGAGAGCAAGTAACTTTGAATTGCAGCATGGGTGTACTCAAGTTCGTTCACGGAAGCAGTAACAACTTGACACACATGGACAGTTGATGGGAACCCTTTGGGGAGACCGGTTCGTCTATTAAATTCCCGAGCCTAACTAATGTATGTTCTAAACATATGGCATGGGGGGATTTTGTTGCAAGAAAGAAAGTCACATACATGTGGCATGCATGACAGGATATGCCCAGTTTAGTACTCATTCTCCCCACCAAAAAAAAAAGACCAGGGATGGGAAACTTGTGATCGAAAAGACAATAATAGATGAACGTTGGCACAGGACGGTAATAGGTGGACGTGGGGAGTATACCCCAAAGAAAGAACCCTTACAACCACTTCACCACCTTTCACAGAAGGACAATCGGTCCCAGCAGATACCAATTGCCCCACCTTGTCCGACATTAAGCCCAGGACCGGAAATGGGCTTGTGCTGATTAATGATAATAAGATTTTCTATAATAACGTACACCATGAGCTGGTACCCGTGGTCCTAAACATTTTTGACATAACCCTGCCCCGATGGTTCTCGACACATGCTCAAGCACTCTGTAAGCTCTTGATGGGTCAGTTAATGATAGCAGCGGCTCAGTTCAACGGTGGAACACAGCCAATGGCCTAGGGGAAGAACCGGCTGAAGCGCAGCCTGGTAAATGATGTCGCTACTTTGTTTAAGACAGGAACCTCGGTAGTTAATTCCATCAAACTCGCTATTGTGAACCAACAGGTCTGAACCTTAAATTCGCAGCTTAAGAAAATTTTAGATAAGTGGCAAGGGATCGAAGACACTGAACTAGGCGCGGGCCAAGACCTGACACGGATAGTTCAGAGCTTGACCGCTGTGCTGGAGGGGCATACGGGGATTATTAGCAAATTAATTGGAATGGGTAAGAACATCCTGGATGATGCAAATGGGAATAATGTTTGCAGTATCGATGGATCATGGGTGCTTGAACAAACACGGGAGAATTTGAGACAAATTCATGGGGGTGTTGTCCCTTTGAGTAACACATGCACATCTTTGTAACCTATCATGACACAATCACGATTTGACCGGTTGCCAGCTCGGGGGTTTAACACGTGTGTTTGGAACTGATGCCGAATGTATAGTAGATAATAACATATTGATAGGCATTGTCTTGTTGATACCTGTTATACCCAAGTCAAAACCCAGCAGGGCGTTATATAGCGCAGAAATTATAGGGGTAATCAGGGGGAATCATTATGTAAAATAAGCTTTCTACAATCAACAGTGAACGATCAGGGTTTCGAATCATTAAAGACCCTTCAGCGTGTCCCAGAGTTCAGGGCCCATGTTAGAAATGCTGCTTGAATTCAGGGCAAGTGTTTGAATTTGAGAGAGAGAGACAACCATTTGCGAACGCGCCCAATGCCCCGCTTCCTGACAGGCTCCAGCCTAAACCACTCACTCCTTCATACAGAAACAGAGGGTAGTCAGCCTCCAATGACGGGCAATTTATACTTTGTCAATGAAGCCTCAAGATCAAGGTGAACAATTGAAACTGACCTGAAACCTACATAAATCAATTGATACAAAAGCCAAATGCAACCAATGCTGGAATCTGACATACAAACAGGGAATGCTGGAAATACGCAGCAGAACAGGCAGCATCTGCGGGAGATAAATAAAGTTACTGTTTCAAGTCGATGGCATTTTACCAGCCAGGGGCAGTGCAATGGGCCACGTTGTCCCTGCAGTAGGAAAGGACATTTGATCAATAATTTCCGGTGGGACCTGGGATCGGGGAGAACTTCATTTGTAACCTACACTTCACATTGGATTTGTGATAATTATCAAACCGAATTAATGTTATGGGTCGACTGTTGGACAATTGCAAATGGATGTGCGGCTATTTGGATGGATGAAAGTTGGTTTCTCGTTTTATTTAATACAAATTGAACCCCGCCAATTCGACTTGCTGCTTTTCATCTCCGTCAGCACCGCCGCTGAACTGATTGCTTTATGTTAATTCACTGATTTGTTTATGGAGTCTTTGCAGTTGATCGCATTTTGTCCTCAGGCATCTGGCTGTTAAAAGAAAGGAGATTGTAGAATGAAGCGGAAACAGTCCGTGCTTGAAGAAACCGTACATCAAATCCTGGATCAACATCATCCTTTAGTATCAATTTTAGTTTTTAAGCACTATACGTTGCACCACAAGCGCTAGATTTGCTGTTAATGCCACAATCATCACATGGACAGGCCAAACAGTTTAAGGACTCCATGTGTCTCCTGCTATCTGTGCTGCGGGAACCGCACACAGTATATCCTTATATTGAGTTAATTAAACGACTGACACTTTCATCTCTGGCGTTACCTAGCACTGGGACAATATTCAGATAGACTAGAAGTCATCGAGACAGGAAATGTATCACACAACAAGGCGCATTTTCAAGCTGTACCGGTTGTGTTAAATATCAACTTGAGGCTGTCAGCTAGATTACATGATAGGAGTTATTCTTGAAGAATAGAAAATTGGAAGCATGGAATACGGAAGATGGGATATGTCCGGGGCATCAGGCTAACTTGCCAAGTAAGTGAGGTTTGACGGAATGTCTAGGAACAGGATCCACCGCAGTGTTAGCAGTGATATACAGACTAGATCTCCAAACAAGGTGGGAGCACGATGAGGTAATGAAAAGCCGATGAAAAGGTTTATTGAAAAGTCAGAATCAAGAATGGTTGATAATGGTTGATAGGAGTCATCAGAGTACATTATTGACCGCAAAAAAAAATTGTGCGAGAGTCGAAGAAGATCCAGGTGAAAATAATGAGTTGACACAGGCAAACAATGAGGCTAACCAGGGTCAAGATCTTACTAGAAGCATCATTTCTAGACTGTCGGTACACTTGTGATGAATGTGGCACAGAAGGGCCTGGGCGACATGTACTGTAATCAGTTCTATTTGTTTATTCATTAAGAACAAATGAGAACATGACTTCAAAGGAGGCACGGACACAGGCTATAATATGATAGCAGATAGGAATGACAGTTTGGCTTCTCACGATTAGTACTCGAATCAGGATATAATATTGGTGGTAGAGAGTGTAGTCAACATTGCGTAGTGTACCGGGCAGAGTCTATTTGAGTGATTGAGAGCTATGCTTTAGATCTGATAAAAAAAGTGAAGAATACCTACGTCGTGTGTTAAAGAATGTCTGAACTTGTACAGCAACAGACAGAGAGTGTTGTAACCTAAATTAGACCATTTCACTCTGCAGGTAAGCTACGGTGTGGCATCCTTTCACTCCAGCCTGTGGGGTTATAATTGCTGAGGAATAATCTAATTGTAAGGTGACTTTAAGACTTCGGGAAGATGGACGGACTTGCAAAGTGAAGGGAAGATGTCGTGTTACCGCCATACCTGCTGTTTATGACTGGCAGATCAACCAGAATCCCGAAACTTGAACACCGATCCTGCGTGTTTCCAACCATGAAAAATGGAAATGGGTGAAAGCGTCTCTGGTCCGCCGATTATAATTTAACCCTCCCCCAAAATGAAACTACCTTTGGATCATGAGCTGGTTACAACAATGCCACAATTGGACATTATAAACCCCCTTTACCCCTCAGTCTGAAATCCGCATTCCATGGAACAGGACGTCGCAAAAACACTTTGTGCACATGCTAAAGGATATTAAGTAAATAGAACAGGCAGTCAGCAAACAGGGAATTCATTAATGCCAGGAGGTGGACACTAAAATGGAATTATCCTAGCTTCGAAAATGGCAGCGGAATTAGAGCAAAATCACGTTGCATTCTATCAGATAGGATTGGTGACAGCACAGGCGAGAGCACTAATAATTCTGATTATTGTTTGTGGTGCGAGAGGAATACATATGGGGTATAGAAATATAAGTCAAGTTAAAGAAATAGCAAGGCACTGAGAGGAAACCAGGATTATGAATAGAAAGAAGGACATAAACACTATTCTTAGAGGTAACTTACGAATGGAAAGCAGTTGATACCTAATATGAGAGAGAAAGAGAGAGGGAGAGATAGAGAGAGAAAGAGTTAAATGTCAACCTAGCGACAAGCTGCAAATGATGTTGTCAAGTTTGGCTGAGATTGTTGAGCTGCGCTCCACAGTTAAGTATCATTAACGTGGATAAACATGTATTGAAGCTCACTCAGAATCAATTGAGGGGTTACCACGAAAATGGGCCATGCAGCTTCGCCAGCTAAGGAAATATGGTGTGCAGGTAGATGCATTTTCTTGAGAGACAGAAAAATGTTTGAAAGTGTGTTTAAATTATTGGCCCGTATCTATTCCATATATAAAATTGTTTTCATGTTCAAGTAAAGAATAATTTTAAGTTCCATTGAATACTTAAATGCAATAATAAAATCATATAAAATATTGCAAAAGAATGATTGTATTCACCGCCTCATTTCAAGTGAGCAACATTAATTTAATAGCAAGACGGTTGAATGAGTAACAGTGAATGCGAGATTGGCGTGTGTGTGTGTAATAGTATCAGAGATGTGTGTGTGAATAGTAATTAGCATGTATAGATTCTTTCATCGGATGTGGGCAAGACCAGCGTTTATTCCCCATCCCTAATTGATTGAGTGGCTCCCGTTCCGGAGAGGAGTTAAGACCCAATGCTGTGGGGTTGGAGTCACATGTAGGTAAGTAGGGAAACATGAATCAACCATATGGGTTTTATGGTCACAGGTGCTGAGAATGACAGATTTGTTAATTGAATTTAAATTCCACCAGGCGCTGCAATGAGTTTTGAACCCGTGTTCCACAGCATTATCCCGGGTATCTGGATTCTAGTATAGTGGCATTACCACTACACCGCCGTCTCACCCAATGAGCAGCAATTGGAAGTGGGAGTGATGGAGTTGAGCTGAGTTGCTGACCCTGCTGTCAGGGGTTTGTGCGCGATAGTGAGTGAGAGCTAGCTGTTAAGTTTGCAATGAGTGAAAGATGGTTGTGTGACTCGCAGTGAATGAGAACTTTGTGTGAGATAGAGTGAGTGATCGATGTGTATAAAGCATCAGTAAGTGACGGATGTATGACAGTAATAGTGAGTGAGTGGCGATGCCAGTAACAGACTGAGACGCTGCTGGGCATAACACTGAATGAGTGATGGATGTTGGCTAACTGGGTGTGAGATTCGTGTGCGATGAAGACTCGGTGAGAAATGTGTGTGAGGAAATGTGACTGGAAGATGTGTGTAAAGTAACAGTGAGTGAGAGATCAGTGCTTGAAGAATACTGGATGACTGATTGTTGTGCGAGTAAGTGAGAGCTGTGTGTCTGAGGCAGAGTAACAGTGAGAGGCGAGTGTGTGAGATGACAGAGTGCGAGATAAATGTGTGTATAAAACTGAGCGATATGCTCGCTTTCTGATGTACTGGATTCATAAGTAATTAAAGAATGAATGAGTGTCAGCCAATGTCTAGGGCAGCAATCCATCCAGATGCCTATTGTCTCAAAAGAAAGGTTCCAGCCTCTTGTTTGCCGCGTGTTTTTGGTGTAATCGCGCGGCAATTTTCGAAGCTCGCAATGAACGTCTTACCTTTAAAGGAAGGCGGATTTAAAATGATCCACAATGAAGATGGTGCCTAACCTGATCACTTTTAGCCCCAACAGGAAACGGTACAAGTTAATGGTTTGGAATCGGCGAAAAATGACGGGAAACAAATAAAAACAGAATGAGGCACAAAGTTTGCATGCGTGACAGAGGGAGATATAAAGGGATACATCTACAGTGAGAGAGTGAGAGAGTGTGAGAGATAGAGGGGGCGGGGTGGGGAGGGGCTTGTGAGTGGAGAGCAAGAAAAATAGAAAATTGATGCCCGCGAGTGTGTTGGGTACAAGTCTGTGCCTTTAAGGGTTTATTTAAATGTCGATACATTTAAAGAACCGCAAAGATGGTCGATCCCAGATACTCCGGGAACAGTAAAACGGAACTACACTTGAACAGCTCCAATTCCTGTAGTACCGCAACATCTCGGGCTCTCTGAGGCCCTTCGGCCCCTCGGCAGATTGCACTGCCAGACCACGGGGTCAGCAACTCAGCTCAGCTCCATCACTCCACTGACACCATTTTCTCCCTCCCTGCTGCCCAGTCAGAGGGAAGTGTTGGATTTTATATTGCCCTATGATTTGAATGAGTCCCAGTGTTAGAGCTGACAATCTCTACACTTTCTCACACGTTCTGACTCCTTGAAGCCAGTGCTGCCGAAACAATCCGACTGGACCCGATATAGGGTATTTACTTTATGAAACAACAGGGCGGGTCTTTTCTCCCTGGGTAAATTTGGTTTATAAAATCATTTTGTCGCGTTACGGAAAAGATTACAATGATATTGATACTTGTGTTTCATTCTTCACTACTTCACATCAGGGACTCTGCCCCCTCCTCCCCTCAGTGTCAGGCAGAAGGCCAATCGGATGCCAATCACGTATCTTCTCATAATCTAGTAATCAAATAAAGTTATTTTTCCTTGAAAAATATTTCATCATTTCTATTGCTCCGTCAATTAGACATTTTTGGCTGGACATTAATATTAATGATTATATAAACAGGTACAGCTCCGATGCCTCATTGTGGTGTTCATAGTTCCTTGTTATAATGCTATTGAGTGATTAGGTTTAACTACATTACCAGCTGCACTAACTCGTGTCAAACCTCACCGAGGTTCTCTCCAGTTTAGTGTTTTGGCGAAGTGGGATTTTAGGCACGAGAATATTTTATCAGAGTCGGTATTGTTCCCTTCCCATCTGTAAGTCGTACATTCCGATGTTTACTTTGAAATAACATGTAACATTTTATATAACATATAACATTTGTCGATACTTCGGGATATAATTCAATCAGCTCACGTCCTTTGTCCAGGCGCTTTGTGGATTTGTCACTGAAATTAAATCGACGAACCCGCTGAACATTTAAGAACATAAAAACGTAAGAAGCAGGAGTAGGCAATTCAGCCCCTCGAGCCTGCTCCGCCATTCAATACGATCATGGCTGAGCTCATTTCGGCCTCAGCTTCAATTTCCCGCCCTCTCCCCATAACCTTTCAACCCATTACTAATTAAAAATCTGTCTATCTCCTCCCTAAATTTATTCAGTGTCCCGGCATCCACTGCACTCTGAGGTAGTGAATTCCACAGATTCACGACCATTTGAGAAAAGTAATTCCTCCTCATCTCTGATTTAAATCCAGTCCCCCTCCCGCTTAGCCTAAAACTATGGCCTCTCGTTATAGAATGCCTCCGAAGGGGAAACATCCGCTCCACGTCTACTTTGTCTATCTCCTTTAGCATCTTATGCACCTCAATTAGATCTCCTCCCATCTTTCTAAACTCTAGCGAGTAGCGGCCTAAACTGCTCAATCTCTTCTCATAAGACAAGCCCCGCATCTCTGGAATCAATCTAGTGAACCTCTTCTGAACCGCCTCCAGTGCAAGCACATCCTTCCCCAAGTAAGGGGACCAAAACTGTGCACAGTGCTCCAGGTGCGGTCTCACCAATGCCTTGTACAGTTGCAACAACACTTCCCTATTTTTCTACTCTTTTCCTTTAGCGATAAATGTCAAAATTCAATTTGCCTTCCTTATTACCTGCTGTACCTGCATACTAGGTTTCAGCGATTCATACACGAGGACATCCAGACCCCTCTGTACATAAGCATTCTGAAGTTTCTCTACATTTAAATAATAGGTTTCCCTTTTATTCTTCCGACAAAAATGGATAACCTCACAATTATCCACGTTAACCTCCATCTGCCAAATTTTGGCCCATTACCCTAACCTGTCCATATCCATTTGTAAGTTTCTTATTTCTTCATTGCAACCTAATTTCCCACCTATTTTGGTGTATTCTGCAAATTTAGCTATCGTACCTCCTATCCCTGAATCCAAGTCATTAATATAGATTGTAAATAGTTGAGGCCCAAGGACCGAACCCTGTGGCACCCCACTAGTTACAGTTTGCCATCCAGAAAAATACCCACTTATCCCGACTCTCTGCTTTTTGTTGGTTAGCCACACCTCTATCCAAGCTAATATATTACCCCTGACTCCGTGTGATCTTATCTTGTATATTAATCTTTTCTGCAGCATCTTATCAAAGGCCTTCTGGAAGTCCAGATATACTACATCTATAGGATCCCCATTATCCACTTTGCTTGTCAAATCTTCAAATAACTCTAGCAAATTCGTCAAACACGATTTACTCTTCATAAAACCATGCTGACTCTGATGGATTGCATTTTGACTTTCCAAATGCCCCATTTCCTTACTTCCTTAATAATGGATTCCAACAATTTCCCAACGACAGAAGTTAAACTGACTGGCCTATAGTTTCCTACTTTCTGCCCGCCCCCCCTCCCCTTTTTGAATAAGGGCATTATATTGGCATTTTTCCAATCCACTGGAACCTTTCCAGAATCAAGGGGATTTTGGAATATTAGAGCCAATTCATCCACTATCTCTGCTGCCACTTTCTTTAAGACCCTGGGATGTAGGCCATCAGATCCTGGGGGCTTGTCGCCCTTTAATCCCAATAGTTTGCGCAGTACTTTTCCTCTAGTGATGGTGATTGTTTTAAGTTCCTCCTTCTCTATATCCTCTGCACTACCTGTTACTATTGGGGTGGTACTAGTGTCCTCCACTGTGAAAACCGAGGCAAAATATTGATTAAGCGTCTCTGTCATTTCTGCGCTCCCCACTATTAACTCCCCAGTCTCGTCCTCCAAGGGATCAACATTCATTTTAGTTACTCCCTTTCCTTTTATAAACTTGTAGAAGTTTTTGCTATCAGTTTTTACGTTTTGCGCAAGTTTTTTTTTCATAATTTACCTTTGCTCTTTTTGCTATTTATTTAGTAACCCTTTGTTGATCTTTATAAGTTTCCCAACCTTCCAACCTGCCACTGACCTTTGCAATTTGGTATGCATTAGTTTTTGCCATTATGTTATCTTTAACTTCCTTGCTCAGCCATGGATGTTTTTTTCCCCCTTTTACCATCTTTCTTCCTCATTGGGATATATTTTACTTGGGAGGAATTGAATATCTCCTTAAATATCTGCCACTGTTCATCAGCTGTCCTACCTTGTTGTCATCCGCCCAGTCCACTCGGACCAAATCTGTCCTCATGCCTATGTAGTTATCTTTGTTTAACTCCAGAACACTAGCTTGGGACTCAAGTTTCTCGCTCTCAAACAGAACTTGAAATTCTAGCATGCTACTCTTCCCTAGAGGATCCTTTACTATGAGGTCATTAATTAATCCCATCTTATTACACAAAACCAAATCCAGAATAGCGTGCTCCCTGGTTGGTTCCACAACATATTTCTCCAAGAAACAATCTCTAATACACTCTATGAACTCTCCCTTGCCAATTTGATTAGTGCAGTCTATATGCATATTAAAATCACCCATGATTATTGCCGTGCCTTTCTTACATGCTCCCAGTATTTCCTGGTTTACACTGTGCCCTCCTGCTGAACTACTATTTGGGGACCTATAGATTACTCCCACTAGGGAATTCTTTCCCCTGCTATTTCTTATTTTTACCCAGACTGACTCTACGTCTTGCTCTCCAGTGCCAAAATCATTCATCATTTTAGCACTGATCTCTTCCTTTACTAACAAAACTACACCACCGCTTTTTCTTTCCTGCCTACCCTTCTGAAGCATTGGGTACCCTTGGATATTCAACTCCCAAACCTGTTCTCCCTGTAACCATGTCTCATTAATCGCCACAAAATCATACTTATTTATCTCTATTGTGCTGTTAACTGATTAGTTTTATTCAGAATTCTACACGCATTCAGATACAAAGCCTTTAAGTTTGCCCTGTTGTCAATTTTCCCTACACTTATATGATTCTTTGGTGCAATATGGCGTTCACACATCCCTTCCTTTCACTTTTTGGTAACAATCAGCCTAGTCACTAACCTGCGCTCTTACCCTCCCCTTAAACTTAGATTTTTTATATTTCCATGGAACTGAACCCCCCCGCCATTATTTAGTTTAATGCCCTATCTACAACCCTAGTTTTGCGATTCGCCAGGACACTGGTCTCCGCATGATTCAAGTGGAGCCCGTCCGAACAGAATAGCTCCCTCTTTCCCCAGTACTGGTGCCAATATCCCATGAATTCGAACCCATTTCTCCCACACCAATCTTTCAGCCACTCACTTACCTCTTTAATCTTATTGAGCATTATTAGTTTAATTCCATGATGTTGTATAGTGTGATTAAAAACTCAATATCGTCCTCGCGTTAACTTAAAATCTAGGGCTGAATAGTAACGGTGCTTATCCGAAGGGAAAAAGAAAGGACTTGCATTTATATAGCGCCGTTCAGGAATCTCCACAGCTCTTTAAAGACATTGATGTATTTTGGAAGTGGGCTTATTTCTGTAATGTCGGAAACACGGCTGCCAATTTGTGCACTGTCCCACAAAGAGCAAAGTGATAATGAGCAGGTCATCGTCTTCTCTGGTGTCGATTGTCGGGATAAATATTCGCTCGGATTCACTTGTTCTACTCCAAAACCGTACCAGGATATCATTTGTGTCCATCTGAAGAGGCTAAATCGAAAGACAACACCTCCGACTGTGCAGCACTCCCTCGCTGCTGCCCGGGAGTGTCAGCCATTCCCCGTGTGTTTAAGCCCAGGAGGGAGATCCGAACTCGCAATCTTTATGACGGAGAAATGAGAGCTGCCAACTGAGTCACACCTGACCCTTGCCCAGGCAGTAAACCTGGAGTCTACACGGAATCGCAGTGCCCGCAGAACGAGCACAGAGAAGAGCGAACTGGCAGATACTGCCGGAAAGGAGGATAGGTTGGATTGGGGAAGATGTCGGATTAGTGAAAATGGACAAAGAGGTGAGACGATGGAAGAGAGGAAGTGGTGTGAAATGAAGGAGCTGAATAGGTAAGAGATCTTTTCTGAACCCAAGACATTGAGATGGACTGCTAGAAATTGGGGAGGAGCAGGGAGGTGACTGTAGCAGTGAGAAATTGGTGGCAGTGAGAGAGAGAAAGGGAGAGAGACAAAGAGCGAGAGAGAGGGAGACAGGGAGAGGGAAAGAGAAGGAGAGAGAAAGAGAGGGAGAGAGAAAGAGAGAAAGAGAGAGAGAGAGGGTGGGGGAGAGACGGAGAAGGAGAGAAAGAGAGAGCGAGAGAGAAAGAAAGAGAGAGAAGGGGAGAGAGAAAAAGAGAGAGAGGAGATTAGAATCCCTATCCTGGAGGAGATCGTGCTCTGAAAGGGAGACTGGATAATGATCCGTTAGGCCCGGATATAAGGGGCGGATGGAATGGAAACCAGACGCCGCTTGTGATAATTGTTGGGCGGGGAGCCGAGCAACTCTTCATGATGGAAGGACAGAGAGGAACATGGGCGCGAAATCTAATTCGGCTGGAGCGCTAAATGGGCGGTAGCTGATCGGGCGTCTATTATTTTAGAATTGAGGATCAGTGGTGACGGATACCCCGTGTCAGGCTCCTGTATGTAACAAAGATACAGTTTAAGTCAGCACTGAAAATCCGAGACTCTTACCCTGACCCCGAACCGTGTAGCTGTCGCTGACTGGGACCCCGAGAGAGACATGGGAAACCTGACAGGTATAAATCGACCCGCTCTCCACAGGGCTAACGGAGCTGGAAACTTGATATAATCCCTCCTCATTCCGTATTACCGTGGAGTTCATCCCAGGAGTAAATTCGATGTCATTTTTTTGCCAAGTGATCTTAACCGCCGCCGGGAAGAAACCAGTTGTACAGAGGAGTGTGAGGGACGGGGAGGACAGGCGGGTAATCTTCACAGATGTTGGCGGCACTGGGAATGGAGTGAGAGACAATGAGTTAATATTAGAACTCATGCATTGTGTTCGAGATGGGAAAGAACAGCCAGCGAACAGGCTAAGGGGCTGTTTCTATTTAGAGAGGAATATTAAAAATCACCATAATAATATAAATAAAGCCTGGTTGCGTTGTTTACAATAATACATTCCAATATTTCATTCTTTATTGTCTTCATGAAGGACCCGGTGACGGGAAAGCCTTGTGACTGAAAAAAGTAAGGTTCTACTCAAACAGATCCCAGACCGTTTAGTGAATGGGGAAATACCTGGAAGAAGCAGTATAACGTGGATAAGTGTGAAGTTATCCACTTCGGTGGGAAAAACAGAATTTCAGAGTATTATTTAAATGGTGATAGATTCGAAAATGTTGCTGTGCAAAGGGACCTGGGTGTCCTTGTATACCAGTCATTGAAAGCAAGCATGCAGGGCCAGCAAGCACCTCCCCATCTGTCAGAATTATCAGCAGCTTTTATTTGCTGATCTCCTTTATGAACGGTTATTTGAGATTTTTTAAAAACTTTTTTACAATCTTGTTTTCTTTTTATAATTGTGTGTAACGAGCTTGTCCTTCGAACTGCCTGGTCCATCCTTCATTACGATCATTGTTCCGTCTCCGGCACTGGAATTCATGGGGAATAATTTGGCTTTACAGCCGGGATCTTATTCTTAACACGGACTGAGTTGGAACAGCCAATGATCATTGCACACACCTTTGCGGGATGGATCTTAATTCTGTTTCATAGAAATGTTCTTTATTTCATGCTTGGAAACCCCATTCTGTCAATATCCCTGTCGCAATCTCACCCGTTAACCTCTGCTGTCGCTGATACAATTATCCGCTTTAAAGGTAGAGCATTTTTTAAACAAGCTGCTCCATTAAATTTGGAGCAGATCCACAGTATAGAGTTCGTGTCCCTAGTGCGAATCTCAGCACCAATCAGAAGACATGCAGAGTTCTACAATCTTTCCTCACTGCAGCTTCTGGCACAGGAACTGATCCCACTGACTGACCTGAGAAAAGGGCACAGGAAGTTTTCCTCACAGGATAAGAGGCGAGATTAAATCTATGAGGAGTGTAACAAACTATCATAAATTGTAATTAAAATCGAGAAGTAGCATCAATAGATCTCTCGCTGTAAGTTTAACCTAGAATCAACCTAAATACATCTCTTTAAGCTTTTGAGTTCGTGCATGTAAATGGTACTAGGTGAGTGTTTATTCAGGGAGCCGGTGCAGACACGATTGTCCAAATGGCCTCCTCCTTCCGCGCCGTGACCACTCTGTGATAAAACATATTACCAAATCCATCAACATAAGTGAAATCTAACATTAATGAAATTAAATCTAATAGTTAAGCAGCAACACGTTGTTAAAAATATTTTTTCCTTTCACTGGTCCCTCCCTGGCTAATGAAGCCTTTGACCTTGGTTTTGCTCTGCTCCCCTGCCCTTTATTACCCTCCGTTTATTCATATTTGTATTTATTTGCTAACCGTTGCTGGGAATTTTACTGCTGTATCCTCAGAGTTGAACAGCTAAGATTTCCGGGGGAAAAAGTCTTTCGAATCCGGATTGCCTGCATACCTCGGGTTGGGAGCAGATTCTTAGAGATCAGAGGATTGAGGGATATGGTTCCAGGATGGACTCTATTCAGAATTTAATGCACTTTATTTTTCGATAATTTCTTAAGTCAAAATAAGTAAAATATCTAATACTTTCCAATTGTTAATATGTGTTATAACACAGATGTAAATGCACGCTGCGGATGAGCGAACATTGATTGACTGTAATCCGAAAGTTTAAGGACCACTGTCCCAGATTGTGTGATGGGTCCGGCTCTGTGTGAACAAACATGTATGTAGCGGGAAATCAATTTCACTGAACCATCCGGGGAGAAAGCGCCTGCTGATCTTGAGATAGAAATTCTCTGATATACACCTGTATAATTTTATCTTGGCCCATTACCTGCAGAGTGACACACACCGTATACAATTAACTCCGTTCCATTCCAATTGGAAATCTTCCCGCTCACTCTGGCGCTGCAATAATAGACTCCGGAATCCGGGAAATTCACATTCAGCAGACGGAGCTCGGGGGGCGGGTGGGACCGTGAGAGCTGCTGGATACAAGGAGACGATTAGAAATGCCCTTGTTTATTATTGAGACATTGGGAATAAAGAAATCACATTAGGTTGCTGGACAGGAGGGTGATCGTGAATATGAGTAGAGTTAATATTCCAAGGCAGGGCGTGAGGGAGGATATGAAGGAAATTAACTCTGAGGAAACAGTACGATATGAGTTAAGATATATTGTGAAATTTGTAGGAATGAGGATTCACTCAGTGGAAAGGCTGAAGGGGGACAATAAAATAGTTAATTAAAATTGCACAGATTGATGGAAACTAACAGATGGCACTGTTCCTAGATCCTGTGCTCACTTTGTCACAGCACCGACTGCCGCCGGTTATGACCAAATAGTTTTGAACAGTCACACATCTGATAAGAAACCGACATCAACTGTTCAGTATTTTAATGACTAAAAAAAAGTAGCGAATTAACATTAAGAAAACGAATATACGGGGTGTGGTGACAGGTGTTGGACAGCAGAAAGTCTGTTTGCAACATCTGAAACAAGCATCCAATGCGTTATTCTTTAAAAACCAGTTCGCAGTTGCCTGAGACTTTGTTCTATCATTGATGAGGCAGGGATTCAGTTTAACGTTAACCGGAATTACCGGGCTAAAATCATTCATTGAAAAGTGATACATGTAAGGTGATGGACACATCTTCAAAATTCAGGCTGAAAGGGACCACACACCGAAACAATTCATTACCTCCCCGATAATACACCAGTCTGCTTATCACAATCTTTATGAACATTAAAATCCCCCATTCAAGCCACTCTGCCTTCGCTACATGTTTGTCTACTGGTTGCATTTACGTGATCCACCTGCTCACTGTTGCTAGCAGGGGCCTATATACAGTCCCCACCACAACTTGAAAGCCTGTTCTGTTTTTCATAATATCCAAAAAGAGAGGTGGAGCAAGAGAGCACGTGGTAGGGCCCAAAGGATGAAAGATGTTATTTCTAAGCAAGTGTCACTTGATAGCACTGTTGATGACTCCTTCCATCACTTTACTGACGATTGAAAGTAGACTGATGGGCTGGTAATTGGCCGGGTTGGATTTGTCCTGCTTGTTGTGGACAGGACATATCTGGACAATTTTCCACATAGCCGGGTAGATGCCAGTGCTGCAGCTGTACTGGGACAGCTTAGCTTAGAGCCCAGCAAGTTCTGGACTCAGGTCATCAGTACTGTTACGGCCCATAGACTTCGCAACATCCAGTACCTTCCGCCGTTTCTTGATATCACATGCAGTGAATCGAATTGGCTGAAGCCTGACATCTGTGATGCTGGGGTCCTCTAGAGGAAGCTGAGATGGATCATCCACTCGGCACTTCTGGCTGAAGATTGTAGCAAATTCTTCAGCCTTATCTTTTACACTGGGCTGTTCCATCATTCAGAATGGGGATATCTGTGGAGCCTCCTCCTCCTGTGAGTTGTTTAATTGCCCACCACCATTCATAACTGGATGTGGCAGGACTGCAGAGCTTAGATCTGATCCATTGGTTGTGGGATCGTTTAGCTCTGTCGATCACTTGCTGCTTATGCTGTTTGGCATGGAAGTAGTCCTGTGTCATAGCTTCACCAGGTTGACATGTCATTTTTAGGTATGCCTGGTGCTGCTCTTAACATGCCCTCCTGCACTCTTTATTGAACCAGTGCCGATTCCCTGGCTTGATGGAAATGGTAGAGTGGGGGATATGCCGGGCCATGAGGCTACAGGTTGCTTTCGAGTACAATTCTGCTGCTGCCGATGGTCCATAGCACCTCGTGAATGCCCAGTTTTGCATTGGTAGATCTGTTTGAAATCTATCCCATTTAGCATGGTGGTTGTGCCACACAACACAACGAGAGCTCAATGTGAAGGCAGGACTTCGTCTACACAAGCATCTTTCCTACCGATACTGTCATGGACAGGTCCATCTGCGACACGCATGTGGGGAGGCCGAAGTCATGTCTCTTATTGGTTCCCTCGCCACTTGCCACAGTTCTAGCCTAGAAGTTATGTTCATTAGGACTTGGTCAGTAGTGATGCTACCGAGCCACTCTTGGTGACAGATATGGAAGTCCCCACTCAGGGACTTTGTTATTTCCTTGCTCATATTTGACCTAATGTTATGAGGCTTCATGGGGCTCAGAGTCCAGAACAAATACCTCCCGATTGTATACCATTGAGTCACCAACTCTGCTGGCTCTGTCCTGTCGGTGGGACTTGAATAGTCTGTGGGAGAGCTTTCCAAATCTTGGCAGGAGGTGCTTCATAGTCGATAGGGGAGGGTTTGTCGTAGTCATTTCTGGGGCCTCGGATGGTGACCGGTGATCCATTTGGTTTCATTCCTTCCTGTAGGCTTTATAGTGGCTTCATACAACTGAGGGGCTTGCTCGGTTATTTCACAGTTTATTTTGGAGCCAGCTACATTGCTGTGGTTCTAGGGTCACCTATAGGGCAGGCCCAGATATAAGGGCAGATGATTCCCTTTCCTAAAGTACATTAGTGAACCAAATTCAGTTCCTGACCACCCACAATCGGCAATGGTTTCACGTTCACTATTACAGAGACCAGCTTCTTAATTCCAGCGGCCCGTGGTGGGATTAGAACCCCTGTCCCCAGAGCCTCTTGATTACTGCGCCATGGCCTCCGGCACTTTTACAAACCTCCCTCAAATTACACTGCTTACCCCAAATATAGAAGCTGTTCTAAGTGTATACAGTTAATATAGTGAGACAGTCAGGAAGTGCTAATCAGTCTAGGCGTGTTTTCAGAGCAGAGTACCAAAGAACTTCTACTAGTGCGTCTGTTCATATTTCTGGACGCTCAAAGCCACATGAATTAATTTAAGACCCCGATGCTGAGATTATTCCCATGTAATTTACGTCTGTGACATGTAATCATGCCTTGAGATGTAAGGCTGCACCACACATAAGCAATATTTACTTGAATCTTTGTTTTGTTTGTGTGAAAGATAAAACAATGTTGATAGTTGCTAAACATGCTACATTTGCAGTTCGTTTCCAGACATGTGGGCTATCCATAATTCTTCCACAAGATGCATTGATGGCCTGCTTATTGTGCTTATTATGACCCCATTGTAGAATTTCAACGACCTAATCTAAACCATGTCTTAATTTTTATTATATATAACACATTCTTATAACACAAATGCGTTAAAATTTACTTCCTTATTGTATTATTTGCTACCTTTCACCTGGAGTTTAACAGTTGCCCCTTCACTGCACCATTGAACTCATGATCAGTAATGCTCATCATTAGTATCTTGGTGCAATGTCCTAGTTCTTGATTTGTTTTCAGCTGGTTCCCTTGGTTCTTCCCCTTTGAAATGTCATTTCTCAACTTTTCAGTGATTAATAGATTCCGTCATGTAGTGTGGGTAATCATCTACAGTTCCGATGTTTTTTCCACCTGAGCCCAATTCTCTCCACCTATTTTCCTCTGATAATTTACGCATTCGCTATGCAACAAATCTACTGTTCATAATGTAGTCAAATGAACGCAAAATACTGCAGATGCTGGAAATCCGAAATAACAACTGAAAATGATGGAAAACCTCAGCAGCATTTCTAGCAGCATCTGCGGAGAGACCGAGTTAATGTCTGGGGTCCAATATGGTGCTTCGGAACTGGGGATAGCGGAAATGGGGTATCTTTTAGCTTGTTGAAAAGAGGTGGGGTGGGTGGTTGGGAGGTGGGGGGGGGTGGGGGGGGGGGGGGGGGGGAGGGGGGAAGGTGGCGTGGGGGGGCAGGTGGAGCTAAACAGAACACCAGGAATAGGTAAGGGAGCAGAAGTGATTAAATGACAAAGGTGTCATGGAGCACAAGAAAAAGGGATCTGTAATGATAGCATTAAAGACTCAAGCAGGTGTTTATATCAGAATAAAGTTCAGCACTGTCTGAAAGCGAAATGGCAGAATGTGTTAATGGCAGAAAAAGGGTCAGCGCTGTCTGAGAGCAAAACATGAAAACAAGATGCAGACTGGTACTTGGGGAAAAGAAATAAAACATTTTTTGGAGGACAGGGTTCATGGCCTAATGTTGTTGAACTCAATGTTAAGTCCAGAATGCTATAAAGTGCCTATTTGGAAGATGAGGTGCTGTTCCTCCAGCTTGCTTTTGAACTCACTGGGACATAGCAGCAGGTCAAGGACGGGCATGTGAGCATGAGAGCAGGACAATGTATTGAAATGGCAAGCGACAGGAAGGTCTGGGCCATGCTTCCGGACAGACCGAAGGTGTTTCACAAAATGGCCACCCAGCCTGTGTTTAGGATCCGCAATGCAGGGGAGACCACACTGGGAACAGCAGATGCAGTAGACCAAATTGAAGGAGGTACAAGTGAAGCGCTGCTTCAGCTGGAAGGAGTGTATGGGGCCTTAGATGTTGAAGAGGGAGGAGGTAAAGAGGCAGGTGTTGCACCTCCTGCAATTGCATGGGATGGATCTGTGCAAAGAAGATGAGGAGTTGAGGGTGTTGGAGGAGTGGACCAGGGTCTCACGGAGGGAATGGTCCCTACGGAATGCTGATGGGGTGGGGGTGGTGGTGAGGGGAAGATGTGTTTGATGGTGGCATCATGCTAGATTTGGTGGAAATAGTGGAGGATGATTCTTTGAATGTAGAAGGTGGTGGGCTGGATGCTGAGGACGACGGGAACGCTATCATGGTTCCAGGAGGAACAGGGTGCGAGAAATGGGTCAGACATGGTTGGAGGCCCTGTCAACCACAGTGAACAGCGGGGGCAGGGTGGGGTGCAGAGTTGGACGGGAGAAGTCTCGGCTGAGAAAAAGGAGCAGACCCGTCAGAAGTGCTGTTGTGGAAGGTAGCATCACTGGAATAGTTGAGGCGGAGATTGAGAAACTGAGAGAATAGAATGGAGTCCATAAACGAAACACAGTGTGAGGAGGTGGAGTAAAGGGATCTCCATTGGTCAATTCGTTTTGGCTGTCCAATTTCATTCCGTTTCAAGTGTGGATTGCCCAGACAGAGCACATTAACATTCTCTCGCGGTATGAATGCAGACTCTGTTCTAAAGGTGAGATGACACTGTGCTGACTCAGAGCCTAACTAACTTCTACAGACAGTAAACAGTAACTCCCTAAACGAGTGCTTCCTTTACTTAACAAATTGAGTTGCTAGTGCTGACTATCAAGTAGTTAAACTTCATCTCATGTACATATCATTGCTGCGCACAAATATCACGAAATGCTGCTTCATTGTGAATTAACGCTCAGGAAAAAAGACCAGATCTTTCAACACCGAAAGTGGCAACTGTCGAGAATTCCTCCACAGTTGCTCTTTATGACTCATCGGGAGACATGTGCAGTAAGTGTCCGGGAATCACAGGCACTGAGCTCTGGGTTGGAAGCTTGAGCTACATATGCAAGACTTTCCTGGATACTTACCCCTGTATTGTTCCGCTGTTTAATTTCGGGTCTAAGTTAGTGATGAACGGTGAAACCCAAACCTCCTCCCCGACCCAACTTTCTTCACCTCAATGTGACTGCCATCTAACGCAGACCTGACTACCCATTAACCCGACGTGGGTGCCCACCACTCCCCGACTACCTACCCCACAAACAGACTACACAGCCGCCGGCCCGACACCACTTCCCACATACCAGTCTGCCCACCCCCGACCCGAATAGCTCCTGTCCAGGACACATATCTGCCCGAGACCACCTGTGAACTGGTTACCCACTCCTGGCCCATCGACCTACGTCTAAGCCGATGGTGCATCGCCTGACACGACCAACCTGCCGCACAAACCTAACAATCCGGAGCAGGCTAGCCAAACCGCCACCCAACTGGCTCTCCCCTGATCCGACCACCCAATCTGAATACCCACCTCCGATCCTATTGCATCTGACCAGACTGCCCCCCCGCACCCAGCTCCGCAGGCCCTGACCCAATTACCTGCCTAACACGACTACCCAAAACCCGACACAACTACCACCCAATGACGCAGTTACCCACCACCCGGGCCACCTGCCCAGCCCATGAGCCAAGGCTGCACCTCCGACCTGACGGCCTCCACCCTGATCCACCTCCTGGCCCATCTCCCGCCCCCCCTGAAATGACTGCCAACTCTCTGAATCGATACCTCACCCACCGGATTGACTCTCCATCCCTCCGGCCGGACTACCCAACCCCAGACCCGGCATTGCTTTCAGAACAAAAAACTGTAGAGAAGTGGCCCTGAAATACGCCAGCCTCCAACAATGTGCCCAATGTGATATTGCTCAGAATTCCTTTTAGTTATTGTGTAGAGTGAGGGCACGAATCGCGACCAGATATTACATTTGCTGATGAAGATGGTTGTTAAGTTCTTACAGATCATTTCCGCTTCGAGACACCTGCATCCTGTAATTCTCTGTCACTAGAGTCTGAAAGGGATTTGCAGGTTGTGTAAATGGAGATCACCCCCCGCCGCCCACTCTATTTGATTTATGAAGACACCTCGTCCATTCATTTCATACTAAATAGCACTACCTCAACCAACCAACCCTGTCCTTGATTAGTCAATTAAGCAAGATCGATTGCAATCGATATGGTGAATGTGTTGAGTTTAATCGGAGTTCAGAAGAGTTTCACACATTTGTTATGCAGCGAGTCCATGCGGCGGTGACAGGTTCCGAGTATTGATCCAGGCCCAATAGAGTGACTGGTATTTGTGATGAGCTCTTTTCTTTCTCTTCTTTCTCTCTTCTTCTCGGTGCTGCTCTTCCCCTCGATGCCTCCCCGTCCTAACCGCAATTTGTAAACCAAAGTTAGCATTGATACAAAATCACGAGTTCCTCTCCACTGCCGACTTCACTGAGGACTTCCCAAACCTATGCTCTATTCCACTTTTTAGTGATAGATCTGGATCTTGCACTGACAATGTTCTGTTAAAGTTCCTCTTGATGTAAAGTTCCAATGTTGTCCCAGGATTTTTTAATTTTGTTCAAGCCGTAGGGGAAAAGCCCAACCCTTTGTTATTTCCACCTTACAAGTCCCTCAATCGCTCCTGCACTTACCTTCCACACTTGATCACTTCGAGCTGTATGACAGCTTCTCTTTTCTCAGCCTGTGCTCTTCCCCATGACCAGGGTCACAACTCCCTTGAGAAATGCCATCACCGGCCTTCAAACCTACTTTCCTTGGTCTCATAGGTACTGGGATGAGGATACCATATTGGTGGTAAAGAGTGGTGGTCAGTATTGGGTAGTGTACTGGGTGGGGTCCATTGGAGTGATGGTAAATTCTGCTTTAGATCCGATACATAAACAGTATGAAGAATGCCTATGTCATGTGATAAAGAATGTCTGAACTTGTACAGTAGCAGACAGAGAGTGATGTACCCTAAATGAGACCATTTCGCTCTGCAGGTAAGCTACGGTATGGCATCGTTTCACTGCAGCCTGTGGGGTCATAATTGCTGAGGAACCATCTAATTGTAAGGTGAATTTAAGACTCCGGGAACTTGGACGAACTTGCGAAGTGAAAAGAAGATACGGTGTTACCTCCACACCTGCCGTTTATGACTGGTAGATAAACCAGAATCGCGAAGCTGGAACACCAATTCTGCGTGTTTCCAACCATCAAGCAATGGAAACGGGCGAAAGGACAGTTGCGCTGGTCCGCCGGTTATAATTTAACCCACCCCCAAATGGAGCTGCTTTTGGACCATGAGCTGGTTACAACAATGCAACATTATGGACATTCTAAAGCCCACTAATTGACGTTATAAACCCACTTTAACCCTCAGTTTGAAATCCACATTACATAGAATTTCGCACAAACATATTGTGCAAAAGCTAAAGGATATTAAATAAATAGAACCGACAATCAACAGAGAAGTCATGAACGGCAGGAGGTTGCTAATAATACAGAATTACCTCCATGAGTTGCACTTCAGCTATTGGGATTGGTGACAACACAGGCGAGAGCACCAATAATTCTGATCATTGCCTTGTACTGTGCAAGATGGGTTTTTGAGCGATAGTGAGTGAGAGCTAGTTGCTCAGTTTGCAATGATTGAACGATGGCTGTGTGACTCGCAGTGAATGAGAACTAAGTTTGAGATAGAGTGAGTGAGGGATGTGTGTACAAAGTATGAGAGTAACAGTGAGTGAATGGTGGCGATGCGAGTAACAGACTGAGGCGCTGCTGGGCATAACACTGAATGAGGGATAAATGTTGGATAATTGGGTGAGAGATTCGTGTGCGATGAACACTGGGTGAGAAATGTATGTTAGGAAATGTGAATGGGAGATGTGTGTAAAGTAACAGTGAGTGAGAGATCGGTGCTTGAATAATACTGGATGATTGGTGGTTGTGCGAGCAAGTGAGAGCCGTGTGTCTGAGGCAGAGTAACAGTGAGAGACGAGTGCGTGAGATGACAGTGAGTAAGAAATTAAAGAATGAATGAGAGTCAGCCAATGTCTAGGGCAGCAATACATCCAGATACCTAATGCGACAAAAGAAAGATTCCAGCCTCTTGTTCGCCGCATGTTTTTGCTGTAATCCCGCGGCAATTTTCGAAGCTTGGAATGAACATCTTACCTTTAAAGGAAGGCGGATTTAAAATGATCCACATGAAGATGGTGCCTAGCAGAATCACCACTAACAGGAAATGGCACATGTTAATGGGTTGGAATCGGTTAGTTGAACCTGATGGGCAACAACAGAAGGGACTGTTAAAGAAACCTGATGAAAAAGGCGGGAAATTAAAAAAAAGTGAGGCGCAAATTGTGTAACTGTGATGGGAGGGGGGTGGGTGGGTGGGTAATATATAGAGTTATAGCTACAGTGTGTGAGAGAGAGAAAGGGAGATGAAGAACAATAGAAAATTGATATCCACATGTGTGTTGGGCACAAGTCTGTGCCTTTAAGGGTTTTATTTCAATGTCTACATTTAAAGAACCGCAAAGAATTTCGACCCCTAATACTTCGGGATCAGTAAAACGGAACTACACTTGAACAGCTCCAATTCCTGCAGCACCGCCATATCTCGGGCTCCCTGAGGCTGCTCGGCCCCTCGGCAGATTGCACTGTCTGACCGCGGGGTCAGCAACTCAACTCAGCTCCATCACTCCACCGACACCGCTTTCTTCCTCCCTGCTGCCCAGCCATAGGGAAGTATTGGATTTTATATTGCTCTATGATTTGACTGAGTCCCAGTGTTAGAATTGATAATCTCTACACTTTCTCACACGTTCTGACTCCTTGAAGCCAGTGCTGTAGAAACAATGAGACTGGACTCGGTATAGCGTACTTACTTTCTGAAACAACAGGGCGGGTCTTTTCTCCCTGGGTAAATTTGGTTTATAGAATCATTTTGTCGCGTTACGGAAAAGATTACAACGATATTTATATTTGTGTTTCATTCTTCACTACTTCACATCAGGGACTCTGTCCCCTCCCCCCCCCAGTGTCAGGCAGAAGGCCAATCGGATGTCAATCACGGAATCGTAATCTAGTAATCAAATAAAGTTATTTTTCCTTGAAATGTATTTTATCACCTCTATTACTCCGTCAGTTCGACATTTTTGGCTGGACATTAATGTTAATGATTATATAAACAGGTACAGCTTCGATGCCTCACTGTGGTGTTCGAAATTCCTTTGTTTTAATGCTATTGAGTGGTTAGGTTTAACCAGGTTACCAGCTGCTCTAACTAGAGCCAAACCTCACAGAGGTTCTCTACAGGTTAGTGTTTTGGTGAATATTTAACCATTATATCATTATTAGTTTAATTTCATGATGTTGCATAGTGTGATTAAAACCTCAACATAGACCATAGATTCTTTAATATTTTCCCGCAAGTGCGAAACTAATTCACACTGATCCCTGCGGCCGATGTCATCTAATGGCCCATGTGCTAATCTGTGCCTGGTTCCCATAATCTGTTCAGTGAAAAAAAATCCTCTAACATCCTCTTTCTGCTTTTGTAAATCTCCATGAATTTATGCGCCTTTACCAGCACTACAAACCCTTCTACTGGGTCTGCCTTTTGCTCGTGTTTTCCCCCGAGGCTATAGGTCTAACATCACTGCTAAGTGCATCTTGCACCTTCTCATTGTCAGTATTATGGTACCCAAAAGCGTAGGCAGGCTTCGAACTGTGGCCAATCCAATGGCTTCTGGAGTGCCTCTGTAAAGGCCGTTATCTCGCCAGTCTCATCCATTGTCTCGCTTGGGAAAATAGATGTGAATTAAATATTAGCTACGACCCAAACTCTCTCCATTTTCCACATTGAGGCCTTCTCAGACAGGGGAGGAAATCCGTTCTCCTATTCTCCTCACGAGTCCAATGTTCCTTAAAATATCCCATCCGCTCTCCGGTTACTAGGTTCAGCAGTTCAAATTCCAGCAAGCTGCATGGGACAGAGCTTACACTGTAACCGACATACAGAGTTCACGTTTCGAGTTCGTGTGACTTTTCATCAGAACTTGTTTTAAACTTGCATTGGGTCAATGAAACGTGTTTAGGGGAATAATTGCTGAAATTGAACCACCTCTGCATAAATACATCGAAAATTCCTCAACTCTGTACGGAAGCTCGGCTGTAACTACATTGTGGTCCAAGATCCCATAATCCCGGTGTTTCCTCTTCACGTTGTTTCAATATTTGATGAAGTTCTTTCTAGGTCTCTCCAATCTCCATCAGATCGGCGAGGTCACAGTTTGATACTAGAATTTCTGGAGTAATTATTAGCTTTATCTCCATCCCGTGGAAACTTGCCCACTTCTCACTCTGAAGATCCTGATTTACAATCTGCATTTTTTTCATGGTCTAACCTCCTTTCAAATGACCGCTGCTCGCTCCTGCCGCGCCCTCCTGCCTCTCTGTGAAAACTATACGCTCAGCAGCCACGACTTGCAGTATCAGGACATTTTTCCCCTGAGGTCAAATGGATTTTATCCATAAATTTCCCCCAATACACGGCAGTTGTCCCATTCCTGTTCTAGCATTGCTTCCGCCTACGCCCAGTCAGCAACTCATTCATTGTTAGAGCCACTGAACACAATTATCGGCTCCACCGTGAGTATTATAATCATCACGTGATCTGAAGATGATAACTGGTCGTTGTTACACTATTTTCTATCCATGACCTTTTTCCAATAACTTCTCCCCCATGCGTTTCATCCCTGATTGAGCAACGATGCTGGCGATTAAGCCTCGTTGTTGACAATTGTCTGATGCTGATGTTGGTGACTGGGTGATGCTGCTGCTGGTGAATTCAGGGATTTGCAGGTTACTGGCAAAGGCTTATGGTGACTGAACTATGTCAGTGCTGTTGAATGGTTGAGCACGCTGGTTAATGCATATTTCTGCTAGTTACAGCGTGATTCTCCAATTATCGCGCTGTTCCTGGCGATTGTATTATCGTGTTTCCGATGATTGGTTGATGAGATTACTGGTGACAAATTGTGCCAATCTTGGTAACTGGGTGACACTGTCGCTTGTGATAGAGACATGCACCTGCTGATGGCTGGTAATAATAATCCTGGCTGCTGATTGATGCCATTGCTGATGGCTGTTTAACGCTATTGCTCGTGACTGAGTGCTGCTATTGCTGGTGACTCGGAGAATCCGCTGCTGGAGACTGGCTGATGCCATTGCAGGTGCCTGAGTGATGTTATTGCTGGTGAGTAATTAATGCCGCTGCTGCTGATTGGGTAATGCTATTGCTGAGGACTGAGTGATTGCCCTGCTCGTTACTGGCTGATGGTGTTCATTATGTCTATGTGAATATTATAATTATTGAGTGTTGGTGCTGCCGGCTGTTGGTGCTGTTGCTGGTGTCTAGGCGATGCTGCTGCTGGTGTCTGGACGCCAATTCTGGTGGCTGGGCCATGGTGCTGCTTGTGACTATGTCAAGCTGCTGCTGACTGGGTATTTCGGCAGGTGATTGTATGTCATGGTTGAAATTGATGTGATGCTGCTGGTAACTGGTGTGTTTCTGCTGGTGAGTGATTGCTGCTGGTGGATAGACTGCTGGCCCTAATCGTTTCTGGTTACTTCTGATGATGTTTGGATGCTTCTGCTGGTAGTTTGGTAATGTTTACTATGGCAGAGTAATTCTGCTAGTGACTGGCTAATGGTGCTACTGATGACTGGGGAACGCTGCTGGTGCCCGTGTGATTGTGCTGCTGGCAATTAGGTGATAGCATGGCAATATATTGCTGTGTTTGTGTGTATGGGAGTGTTCGTTGTACTTTTCCCGCTCAATTAGAGCGACTGTTGGAGTGAATTTGCAGACAAATCCCTCAGTTTTGCATGCGTTTTGTCTGCTTGTGTAAGTTCTTTGTGTGTGTTCCGCAGAATTTATGTATGTTGTGTGCGTGTTACAGGTGCTTGGGCTAAACTCTGTGTATTTCTCTATGGGTGCGTTTATGTGTTACGTATATATTATATTTGTCTTCTCTCTCTGTGTTTTCCTTTAAGCGTGTGTTCTGCTCTCTTCCACTGACTTGTCAGGTACGTTTTCCAGTTTGGATGCAGGTATGTGCAGATGAATATTTGTGCCTATATGTGACGGCGTTTCTTGTGCGTATGAGCAACTGAATATGGGTTACCAACTCATAATCAACTTAATATACCTTAATTTCCTTTACTTACTTTAAATCTTTTCTAAATATTGAGACGGTAAAAGCTGTAGAGGTTCAAAAAAGTTGTCTGTATAGGCACATGGCCCAATTCAAAGGGTAAGTTGGAAATCAAACTGTGAAGAGGTCATAAATAATATGGATATCCCTAACTGAAACAAGTGGGTAAAATATAGTTGGCGCATCAGTGGGAAATCCAATTTCCTTGGTAGGAGGAACAGAAAAAACAAAACAAAACTCCAAATGCTGTGATAAGGGAGAGGCCTGAACACCAGCAGATCTACCAGAATCATTTCAGCAGACTTGATCATGACCCGGGTTTCAAATTCAAACTTAGCTCTGTAGAAAATGTAAAGCTGTGGTGTGAGCACAGTGAAAAAATCGGCTATTGCATGGAGACTACCTAGTAACATGAATTAATCAAACAACATACAGAAATGATCATACTCGGTGAATCAAACCATTGAGCCAATGTCTCAGGCACCTCCATCACCAACTCTGGGTAGGTCATGCCCCACCGGCCTGACAGATCCACCACAGGCTACACCACAGTTATACACTCGGGAAAAGGTTGACCTGGGAGTCCTCAACATCGACCTTGGAGTCCATGAAATGTAATGGTGTGAAGTCAAAATTGCGCAATGAATATCTCCTGCTGATTGGCACTAACCACAGTCCCTCGATCCATAAATCAGCACTCCTCCATGCTGACTGCTACGTTGAAGAAGCACTGAGAGTAGCAAGGACAGATAATCTCCTCTGGATCGCGGGCTTTAGTGCCCAGCTTGATAGATAGCTCAGTATCACCAATACTGACCAAATAGGCCATTTCCTGAAAGGCCTATCTGCTAGACTAGTCCTGTGATGTTTGCTGAGAGAACCAACAAGAGGCAAGCAACGCACTCTACCTCGCCCTTATCAAACTTCCTGTCGTGGATGCATCCATCCAAGGCAGTATTGGTCAGAGTGGCCACCACACAATCTTAATGGGGACGAAATCCCACCTTCACACTGAGAATACCTTCCATCTTGTTGTGTGGCAGAAGCACCGTACTAAAGATGATAGGTCCAGACCTGAGCTAGGAGCTCATAACTGGGCCTCTTTGCAGAGCTGGAGGCCATCAGCGGCAACTGAATTATGTTGAACCACAATCTGTAATCTCTTGGCCCAGTATGTCTCGCACTGCAATATAGGCATCAAGCGAGGAGAGCAAACGTGCTTCAATCAGCAGCGCAGGAGGCAAGCCCCCAGCAGCGTCAAACACAAACAAAATGAGGTACGGTCCCAGTGACGCTACAGCACAGGAGTGCAGGCTTGGCAAATAGTGGAAGCAACATGCGATCAACAGGCCTTAGCCATCCACAAACTAACGCATTAGATTGAAGGTCTGTAATCATGCCACATACCTTCAAGAATGGTGGTGGACTATTAAACAATTAAACATAGGAGGAGGCTCCACTAATATCCCCACTGTCAATGATCGGCGAACTCAATACATTTGTTGGAAAGACATTTACAACCATTTTCAGTCAGAAATTCAGAGTGGATGATGCATCTCGGCCACCTCCTCAGGTCCATGTGTCACATTTCGATTCACTCTACGTGATATCAGGAAACGGCTGAAGGCGCTGGATACCGTCAAGATTGTAGGCCCCCACAACAACAGAACTTCAGTACAAAAGACTCCAGAGTGAGGGCTGTCTGAGTCAAGATGTTCCAGTACATATACCATTTACGCATTTATCCAAAAATATGGAAACATGCCCAGGTATGTTCCACCGACGTCAGTTTTGCCAGGGCCCTTGATCCCATACTCAGTAAAATGCTGACTCCAAGGTCGCACTCTCTCACCTCACCTCATGTGTTCGGCCCTTTTGCCCATTGATCGAAGCCATTTCAGTTGAGGAACTGCTGTTCTTTCACCTTAATCTAGTTGAATTCAAACTTTGAAGGTTCCTTTCACTTCCTGGTTTACACTTGGGTGACTGGCTATGAAGGCCAACGCAACATTTTCCTTCTTTACCGCCTGCTGCACCTGCATGCTTACCTTCAGCGACTGGTGTACAAGGACAGCCAGGTCTCGTTGTACATTCCGCTCTCTCAATTTATAGCCATTCAGGTAATAATCTGCCTTCCTGTTTTTGCTACCAAAATGGATAACCTCACAATTATCCACATTATATGGCACTCACCATACGTTTGCCCACTCACTCAGCTTGTCCAAATCAAACTGAAGCACCTCTGCATCCTACTCACAGCTCACCCTCCCACCCAGCTTTGCGTCATCTGCAAGTTTTGAGATATTACATTTAGTTCCCTCATCTAAATCATTAACATATATTGTGAATAACTGGGGTCCCAGCACCGATCCCTGCGATACCCCACAAGTCACTGCCTGCCATTCAGAAAAATACACGTTTATTCCTACACTTTGTTTCCTGTCTGCCAACCAGTTTTCTATCCATCTCAATACACTACCCCCAATCCCATGCGCTTTAATTTTACACGCCAATCTCTTATGTGGGACTTTGTCGAAAGCCTTCTGAAAGCCCAAATAAACCACATCCACTGGCTCCCCCTCATCAACTCTACTAGTTACATCCTCGAAAAATTGCAGTAGATTTGTCAAGCATGATTTCCCTTTCATAAATCCATGAAGGCTCTGTCCGATTCTGCCACTGTTTTCCACGTGCTCAGCTATTAAATCTTTTATAATGGACCCTAGGATTTTCCCCACTATCGACGTCAGGCTGGCTGGTCTATAATTCCCTGTTTTCTCTCTGCCTCCCTTTTAAAATAGTGGGGTTACATTAGCTACCCTCCAATCTGTAGGAATTGCTCCAGAGTCTATAGAATTTCGGAAGATGATCATCAATGCATCCAGTATTTCTAGGGCTGCTTCCTGGGATGTAGATTATTAGGCCCAGGGGATTTATCAGCCTTCAATCCCATCATTTTCCCCAACACCATTTCCTTACTAAAACTGATTTATTTCAGATCCTCCCTCTCACTAATCACTGTGCTCCCCAACATTTCTGGTATGTTATTTGTGTCCTCCTTTGTGAAGACAGACCAAAGTATGTATTTAGTTGGTCAGCCATTTCTTTGTTCCCCATTATAAATTCCCCTGTTTCTGACTGTAAGGGACCTGCATTTGTCTTCACCAATCTTTTTCTCTTCACATACCTATAGAAACGTTTACAGTCAATTTTTATGTTCCCTGCAAGCTTACTCTCGTACTCTATTTTCCCCTTCTTAATCAATCCCTTGGCCGTCTTTTGCTGAATTCTAAACTGCTCCCAATCCTCAAGTCTGTTGTTTTTTCTGGCCAATTTGTATGCCTCTTCCTGGGATCTAATACTATCTTTAATTTCCCTTGTAAGCCATGGTTTGGCCACCTTTCCTGTTTTACTTTTGTGCCAGGCAGGAATAAACAATTGGTGCAGTTCACCCATGCGCTCTTTGAATGTTTGCCATTGCCTATCCACCGTCACCCCTTTAAGTAACCTTTCCCAATCCATCATAGCTAAGTCGCGCCTCATGCCATCGTAGTTTCGTTTACTAAGATTCAGGACCCAAATCTCGGAATCAACTACGTCACTCTTATGGGAAATGGTGTGGGTAAGAAATATGGAAGCAAACATATGAAATGATAAAGGAGATTAGCCATTTTTACTGCCCTGAAATAAACTAGCATGAAAAGTTAGCAACAGTGATAAAACTGATAGGGCTTTTACAACTTGAGGAGGATTCTGTATTTAAAAATCCCAGCTGGATAGCGTAATGGGAAATTATCCAGGCAAGACAAGGTAAATAAGTAAAGGGGGGCATCTAGTCAATAGCGATAAAAACATATCAGGATTTGACAACATTTTAAGAGCACAATGAAGACAAAACCAAACTCATAAGTCAGAAAAAAGGGTGACTTTTGTGAGTGATAATAGAAGCCTGCAAAATAAGCTGGGAAAAATAATGACAAATAAACAGAGCAGAAGTGGGAAACATTTGAAAAGGTGATCCATAGAGTACAGGATAAATATATTCAATAAAGGTAAAGAACACACTAACAGGTAATGCACGCCATTGATAAATTTGGGAATATGGAGAAGATTGCAACTAGCAGCCTCACACTCAATAGAAATACAGTAAAGGAGTGGATGAATAAAGGGAGCGTGAAAGGTTTAAGGAAAAAGCCGAAATGCAATTTGGAAAAACAACAGAGGAAGCTCTAAATAAAAATTTGAAGATACAATGAAAACTAATAGTATTGGATTATACAGTCGCATACATTACAAAGAAAGCAATATGATAGTGATAGGCCCTCACGCTATTAACTCACAGGAAGTGACAGGGAAATTGCAGAATTAACTCTTGCTGGAAATATTTCAATTTTTGTCCCAAAGAAGAATTTGGAAATTCCGCAAATTGAGTATTTCTTTCCTGCTTCTAGAGAATTTATTCAGCCGCAATTATAACGTTAGTATTCAGTTAAATGTCAGCTACCCATCATTCAATAAGGTGTAACTGTTTACAGCGAGACTAGTAGCGTAAAGGGACAAGTTGTCACCCTCCAGTGACTCTAAATAGACTGAAGTTTGCGAGCCCTTCAATTGCACACCTTATACTGAATCATCGAATCAAGCATAGCAACTTCTGGATTTCTGTTTTGAACTGCGTTTGTGCAGAGTCCAGAAGTAACTGTCACTTTATCAGGTCTAAATTGGTGAAACTGTCAGCGTCTGTCATAATTGTTTCACTGAATTGGACAACAGCGTCTGGGGCCTGCACGTGCACAGAATAACACCGAATTTCAGAAGCTGTTGTCAGTGATTCTATGTATCTTCAGAGGGGGCGTTGCTGAGCAACTCTCAATGGTCAGGTGAGCGGGACTTTCACCCTTCAGCTGAGAGTTTCACTATGTGAGCCACCGAGAAAATAACATTTTGTTGAATGAGGTGTACCTGAGTTTGTAATAGTTTACTAACCTCATAATTGTTGCTTAACAGTCACAATGTTCCTGAATATTTAAATATATACTTGCGGATTATGAGCATTTCCACAATGATAAGAAGCTCCACATTTCTTTTATCTTCCCTGTGTTTTAGGTCGCATTCATTTTTATTTCAGCGCCATCTAAATAGAATCAAAATTATCTATTTCTCTAACTGAATATAAATCGGAAATTAAGGGCATTAAGTGCTTTTAACTTGCTAGCTGACGATGTGTTGAACTAAATATCATTGGCAATTTGCCTGCTTGCTAACGTCAGGTTGTCTCATACCGCAGCATCTTCTGTCTTCGGCACCAGACTTAAACCCCATTCAGATTAGTGAAACCATGCCACAGATATTTCTATACCTCTGTAGCAGGTTACTTTCTGCTCAATGTCAAGCACTCTTGTTTCACCATTGGCAGCAATAATTGGTCACAATTTTCTTTTTCTAACTTTTTTTTCTATTAATTCAGATTCAACCTTACCCCAGTGCATGTTCTATTAATATAATCTGTTTGATGATATTAAATAATGAAGGAAATTTAGTGCAGCCTAATGACTTGTCTGCTGTCTGTGAAAATACTTCAATGCGATTGGATGCTTTTACTTTGCTTGATAACGTCATTGTTACTGGACGTCTGGTGACGTTGCCTTGTTGCCAAATTCACACTAACATCGAGAAAGAAAATACCTGCCATGGACATGATTAGATTTTTTACGGGCAATTTTCTTCAAGGCCAATAATAATCTTCTATACATCGCTGCTGACAGCAAAGTGCGGGTAATTAAATAACTACCTGGCTTCACTGCTGACTAGAAGTGCTTAGACAGTGCGTGTGACATTGGAAGAAGAAATCAGACAAAAGAAAAAAATCAAGATGGGAACATGATGCAAAATTATTAAACTGATCGAACTAGGAGAGTCTCATATCACCAGTCAAGATAGAATACACTTGTGCACATTACAATATGTTACAGAACAAATAGTAGAGACGCTGGGACTTTTATTAATGACGCTTGGGGTGAACAAAACTCCTGGAATAGTGGACTTGTGCCCTATTGTTTCTGAAGCGATAAATACAGAGGTAGCGAGCACATTGACTTTGACCTCCTTGTGTATGGACTTGAAGGTCACAAATGTACAAACGTAACCGCACAATTAGGAGAGATAGAGGGGTGGGGGCGGGGTCGGGGTGTGTAGTTCCGGGGAGGGGCGGGACGGCTTGCGCGAAGGGGGATATTTTTCGGGTGGGTGGAGAGATGGATGTGATGTGGATAAAACACAGATCCATGGATTAGTTATCCTGACATTAGTGTTGAGGAAATGCAGTTTCAGTTATTGAGAAATTGGTAATAGGGCATTTGGAAAAAAATGAATATGATTTCGCAGAGGTAACACGGCTTTGAGAAATGTATTACGTTTGTTTTAAGGTGTAACTAATATGGCAGGCATGAGGGAAATAGTCGATGTAGCGATCTTGTATTTTTTTAATTGAAATATTCTATAATGTTTGACAGAAGAGGTTACGACAAATAATTCTGGATGATAGGTTTGGACATAATATATTAGCATGAATTGAGGATCCTTTAAGGATAGATATGGGAAAGAATGAGCCATTCTGATCTTGAGCTGACATGTTGTTATTAGCCGTTTTTCACAAGGATCAGTGCTTTTGTCTCATTTCCGTACAATATATATCAATGATCTTCATGAACCGAGAGAGCGTAATGTATCCAAGCTTGCAGATAATGTAGAGTTAGGTAGGAAAATAACTGCAGACAGAGAGAAAATACTGAAAAGGGCCATAGGAAGGTTGAGTGTGTGGGTAAGGACGTGACAGATGGAATATAGTCCGGAAAATGTGAAATTATACACTTTGGAAGGAAATAATAACGATAAATGGAATATTTCTCTTATGGTGGGAGACTGAGAAAGATTAGTATTCATTGGGACCTGGGGGTCCTTGTACACAAATCACAAAAGTTAACATGCCGATACAGCAAGCAGTCAGGAAAGCTGACCACATGTTAGCACTTATTACAAAGAGTTAGAACATACAGGTAAATATTTTTTTACAACAATTGTGGATGGCGGCGGTGAGACCACACCTGGTATGTGCGTCCAATTTTGACCTCCTTACTTAGGGGGGAACCTACTTGCCTTGGAGTAAGTGCAGTGAAAGTTCACTGGATTGACTCCTGGGATTGGGGTAATGTCCTATGAAGATAGTTTAAGTAGATTGGTCAATATTTTCTACAGTTTATCATAGCAAGAGGTGAGCTCATTTGAAAATGCATCAAAGGCTTAACGGGCTTAATGAAATATATGCTGGGAGGTTGTTTCTCCTGGCAAACGAGACTAGAACTAGATGTCAAAAAGGGGTCAGTCATTAAGGACTGTAATAATGCAGATCATTGACCATTGGCACTGATACTTGTTGAGCTTTGTAATTTTCTACCCAACAGGGATGTCTTACCACTGAGTGTATTACTGTATCACAACAGTAACAAGACTTCCAAAAATATTCGATTGGCTGGAAAAGCCTTTGATACATCATCATGCAGCGAAAGGGCTATGTAAATGCAACATTTTTCAATATTCAAGAGAGAAATAGATACTTTTTTTTGGATATTAAAGGAACCATGGCTTGTGGGCATTGTGTGGGAAGGTGCGTCTGAGGTAAAACATCATCGAAGATCTTCTTCAGTAGTCTACCCCTTTCATATTTGTTATGATTTTAATAGAAACGATAATCTGATGGCGGCTTTTAGTTTATAAAATGGATTAACAGGTTCGGCATGACACAAATGTGGGCAATGATAGAACTAGAAATCATAAATATAAGTTAGTCGCTAATCCAATTCTGAGGAAACTCTTTACCCAGGGTATGTTTAGAATGTGCAATTCGCGAGTATAGTGAATAATTGACACCACTAACAATGCATTTAAGAGGAAGTTAGAGAAATAGAGGAGGGAGAAATAAACGGGCGGATAGTCATTGGGGTTTGAGAAGAAGGCTTGGAATAAATTCGGGTAGATCTTTTGAGACATTGACATAGAGCTGTTGAAACGAGTGGCGTGTTTCTCTGCTGTAAATATTAAAGAAGACTGCCATGGAATACAATGTGCCAAATTGAACCAGCTAAATAGTCATGTCGTCTCCAATCGGACTAGACAAGGGTCCCCAATTTCCTTCGTTCCCATGTGAAGCCAATGATAAGTAATGCATCGTTGCCATTGGTTTTACCGGGATTGAAGATTTCACGAATAGGCGCAAGTCCTGATGCCAGAGTCTTGCTGTAATTACATCTTCTGCTCCTTCCACCTATTTCAATCAATTACAATACTGTTCAGGAACAGCGCACTACGTGCAGTTAGTTGTAGTATTGAGACAACAGGAAGGATGGCCCTCGTGTAACTGCAACAATTTTGCTGCTCATGCATCCCCGGATTCTCGGCTTGGTTTGTTTATCTTGAGCTCTGCGTACTCCACTCCGTTTTTCCGCTGTTTCCTTCTTGCCCCGTTCTGGGAATCGGGGAAATCCATGGACGCATAAGTCAGTTTACTATTGGTCTCGTGTTTGGTCTGTGGAAGCAACATTAACATTTCAGCGACGCCTGTTACTCAGATTAATTATTTCAGTCTGTTACTGCACATTACTGAGATCAGAGCTGAGTTAGAGCGGCCCAGTTTGGAATGGACTGTCACGTTTTTTGGCTGTACCTTGGAATAGACGGTGCTCTCTTCCTCATGTCTGAGTCTCCCAGTTTCTTTCTGCTGTCTGAAGTTGAGAGCAGGGGAATTCGGACCACCTGCCTCTCCTCTATCTATGGTCTGTGGGGAGATTTTTGAGAAATATTAACTATATGTTATATTACCAACATTAGATCGAGGACAACTAAAACAACGGGGAAGAAACATATTGGATGAGTTTAATGACTGCAGATCAGACCTGAAAATGACATTGTCCCAGTGACGATATTCTTACAAGGACATCAGAGACAACTCAATCCAGTTGGTTTCATATTTCTGAACATTCAATCACAAGCCGTCTTATCAGGAGCTCGCCCTGACCGAGTGGGCCAAAAACTAGTCAATGCACAGCCGAGTTCTGATTTTGATTATTTCAGCAGGTATCTTTTTTTCCACAGGGGCTCTGAAAGGGGCCAGGAAAGGAGCGGTATCCCTGTCAGTGAGCTGCCCCGGTCAATGCTCAGAAGTCACGCTGCACAGTTCATGGGTGGGGATAAAGGTGATCACAGAATCGAGCTGGCATTGTCTCTTCACGCGGTTGAATAACCGCCCAACCGATACTGACAAAATACAAACATCAACAACCGTGTCTGCGGGAACTGGAGGGTTGCCTGATCTCGGGTATCATTGTTGCCCTGACGGGTCACTCACCGTACTTCGCATTAAAGGGGGACGTTGAGGATTTCATGAACTGAGAATTGATTTGCCATCTGCTCCATCTTTAGCAGGGACACTTTTGATTTTCCAGGAATACCAATATATCTATGGTGTAAGTGTTCAGTACATTGAAATAACAGCCTTTTTCTCAGTATAATAACCTGAAACTGACCTGTTCCTCGAGCTGGTCGGGCATGTCCTGAGTGAACGGTCTGCCTATCAGAGAAGGAAATTACACCAATGATCAATTTCATCCTTTGAGATGTGTTTGCCGAAAAAATACTCAACATTCGAACAAAATCCGGTTCTAATGATGAATGAGATGGTGTCCATTTTATAACAGAGCACCACGTGTCACAAGCAAAAGTAAACTCCCGCAAATGCTGAAAATGTGAAATAAAAATAGAAATCACTGTCAATACTCAACAGGTCAGACTTTATATGTGGAGAGAAGAAGAGGATTTCTTTTCCTGGTCCGGATTCTGGCCGAAGGCCATGGACCTGAAAAATTAGTTTTGTTTTCACCTCCACAGATACTATCTGAATCCTTGAGTTCCTCCAGCATTTTCTATCTTTATATAGTCTATGTTAAATTTAGCACTGCTCTCGAAATGGAGATCCAGTCTGCATCATTGAAGCTCTCCTCTGCCGCAGCAATGAACTATATCCAGACGTTAAAACCCACTTGTGAATCAGGATCTTGCCATGTCTTACCATCAGGTCGATCCAATTTGCATCGCTTGAGGAGAAGTGCCAGTAACACCATCATCACTAAAATTCTGCTTCAGTGCCATTTCTGTGCCAGGGTTACTGCTCGTCCCTGCACAGTCCAACGTTAGCGGTATTTAACTTTCAGAATTGGCAACATCGCCTTCAGTTATCGCCAAGAGCAAAAACACAGTTAAGTTTAAAGATCGTAGCTGGTGAAATTATTCTGATGTGTCTGTCGAGTTTGGACCTCGCCCTCATCACCTCACTGGGCAAAAATGACAAACTCTCCCTGTGCAATAGACACTGCTCTCGAAATGGAGATCCAGTCTGCACCATTGAAGCTCTCCTCTGCCGCAGCAATGAACTATATCCAGACGTTAAAACCCACTTGTGAATCAGGATCTTGCCATGTCTTACCATCAGGTCGATCCAATTTGCATCGCTTGAGGAGAAGTGCCAGTAACACCATCATCACTAAAATTGTTAACCCGCCCGTTGCAGAACCAGACACCAGGCCATAGGGGAACGTGGGGCCCAGCTTACCTAGAGGGGGCAGAGAAAGAGAGGTGTTAGCATTTTAAAGAGCAGATGATGCGAAATAATTAAGCACTGACCTATCAAAGTCATCCTCTCTCATGGAGGTACTAAGCAGCCTCTCACTTTTCATTTACCGTGAGGTCCTATTGTCGTAGTGTTAAACAACCAAGGGCAAAACAGATCAACGCACACACTATACATTTGTTATAACATCAGCCCTTTATTCAGACTACACACCATACTTTACTCAAAGATTATACAACTTTGTTTACAGTGCGTATGACTGCGTTTGTGTCTCTCTGAGTCCCCAAAGGACTCAAACGGATCAAAATTATGTACTGTGCCAGGTAGAGAAAATGCATTCATGGCGAATTACTCTAAGGACCCAAGAAACGAGTTCCAGTTTTTAAAAATGTTCATTAAGTACATCACGCAGGATCCCATCTGCATTTTGTTCTCAGTGATATTACACGGAGGGATTAGCTGCGTGTCTGACCTTCCACACGAAATTAAGTTTCGGAGTGCAGTCGGAGGGCTAGGTAAATCAAAAATATTACTCCTTTGTTTCTAAGGCGGAGAATGTTGAATGCAACAAATATACCCAGTCACCCTAACGTGGCGTGAAAAACATCAATTAAAATTCCCCGGGAACGTTGCCTTTTAAGAAAAGTACTTGCTAATGAAATGAAAGTCAGTGCGGATTGTTAAAGGCAAAACATATTTGGCGAGTTTGTTGCAGAAATTTGTGTGTTATCTGAGATGATCGACGGTTGATTTTGATAATGTGGATTTGCAAAAGGCTTCTGAAACGGTGCTATATATTCAACTTATCCGAAAAGCTAAGACTAATTGGATTAAAGTGAGAGGGAAAAACAGACTAAGAGACGACAATCAGGGGCAAGTGATGAACGGTTGTATTTTCAGAGTGGGTTTGCATCCAATTTCTCAACAGTCGGTATGAGGATATTGCTCCTTTAGATACATATTGATGATGTGGACCTAGGTATATAGGGCATAATTTCATTGTTCTCAGGTGATCAAAAAAATCAGAAATACGGCAAACAACGAAGATGTTAGTAGCATAATTTAACGCAGAAAAATGTGTAATGGTGCATTTTGATAAGAACAATTGCGGGGGGTGGGTGGGGGTGGTACGGTTGGATAAATTATGCAATTCGAATGAGTTGCTGCAAGAGAAAGCTCTGAAGATATACGGATACAAATATTTCATTGTGGGAGGACAAGTTGGGTGTTGCATTTTGGTTATGCTTGGCTTTATTAATAGAGGGATACAGTTCAGAACAAATGAAGCTGTTTTCAGCATTTATAAAACAGCCGTTAGTTCTCGTCTGAAGTATTGTGCTAAAATTTGGACAGCACACTTAAGGACGATATCAAAATCTTTTAGGGCGTGTGGAAGAGATTTGCTAGAATATTGCCAGCGTCGTGGTATTTTCACAATGTCGAGCGACAGGAGAAGCTAGGGCCATTCTTCAACGTGTCGAGAAATTTAAGAGTAATTTGATAGGGGTGATTATAATCCTGACCAGATTGTTAGGGTAAATAAGAAACGTTCCAGTGCGTTACCCAAGTAAACAGGATTAGCACAATTTGCACAAAATCAGCGGCGACACGGGAGCAGATATTTTACACAGTGTGTTGATATGATCGGGCATGCTTTGACTGAAAGCACAAGAGAAACATATTCAATAGTAACATTCAGCAGAGAATTGGTTATGGGAAACGTTAATGTGTAGGCTAATTGTATAGCTCTAGGAAGCAGTTTGCACTGATTCGGTGATCCAAATGACCTCCTTCCATGCCATATCTTCACCAAATATCTATGACTTTCAGGAACATGGACAGCTCCGTTTAAACATGTGCAGCGAATGTGCACTAACTACACTGACCTTCATCTTATTCCCGAGGCTAGTGACATTCTGGCAGAAAATAAATGCCCTGACAGCTGAAGCAGTCCTGTGCTTACATGACAGGTGATTATTAAACTCTTTTATTGATTTATCTCTGTTTTAATCTCTATGCTATTTTTTTTTTGGCTAGCGCCTCGCGGCAGTCATCGTGACCCTTTAGATACTGCGCACAGCCGTAACCACCTTTCTTTCCCTTTCAACGTAATTTAATTCAGCTCCCATCACATTCGACCTGTCCACTTATATTAAAATACTGATATCCATGTTAAACGTAATCTACCAATAGTTGGTGCAACAGTTGGAGATGACCTTGGTTCAGGAGATCAAGATGTTAGAATCGGTTTGAGTGGAGATAGAGGATAGTAGGGGAAAGAAGTCACGAGTGGGGGCGGGGGGAGGGGGGCTCTACAGGCCCCCTAATAGTAACGACAATGTAGGACAAAGTATGCAAGAAAAACATATTGGGTGCGTATGATAAATGGACGGCCATTATCATGGGTGACTTTAATGTATAAACTGGAAACAACAGGTTGGCAGTAATGGCCTGATGAGAAGCTCATAGAATGCATTCGAGGCATTTTCTTAGAGCAGCATATTTTGGAACCAACAAAAGAGCATATTATATTAGTCTCATTATTGTGTAATGTGACAGGATTAATTAATGAACTCAGAGTAAAGGCACCCCTAGTAGCAGCGATCACAATATGATTGAATTTTACATCCAGTTTGAAAGGGAAAAGAGTGGGTCTGAGACTTGTATTTAAAGTTAAATGAAGGCAATTATGTGGGCATGAACGCTGAGCTAGCTGAAGTGACTGGTGTACTCGGCTGGGGAACAGATCAATAAAGAAGTAGTGGCAGACATTTAAGGGGACATTTCAGAATACTCAGATAAAGTATTTTCCTACTGTAAGGAACAACATCTAAGCGGAGGACCAAACCTCTGTGGCTAACTAAAGAAGTTAAGGAAAGCATCAAACTTAAGGATAAAGCATATAAATGCGCTAAGATGAGTGGCAGACCAGGTGATTAGTCAGCATATAAAGAATGGCAGAGAATGTCTAAAAGGGTAATCAAGAAAAATAAATTAGAATATGAGAGGAAGGTAGCCAGAAATGTAAAAACAGATAACAAGAGTTTCTACGGGTAATTAAAAGAGTAAAGTAAAGTGAGCGTTGGCTCTCTGTAGTGTCAGTGGGGAGTTAATGGTAGACAATTAGGAAATGGCAGATGAAATGAACAAATATTTTGCTCCTGTCCTCACTATAGAGGATACAAAAACATTCCAGTAACAGCTGTAAATCAGGAGGTGGAGGGGAGAGAGAAACTTGGTGAAATTACAGTCACTAGGGAAGCAGTACTGAGCAAACTGATGGAGCTGCGGACTGACAAGTCTCCGAGTCCAGGTGGACTTCATTCTAAGGTCTTAAAAGAGGTGGCTGATGAGGTAGTCCATGTGTTGTTGCTAACTTTCCAAAATTCGCAACATTCAGAAAAGGTTCCATCAGTGGAAGATAACAAATGTAACCTATATTCAAGAAGGGTTGGGGGGGGCGGGGGGGTGGGGGGGGGGGGGGGGGGCGGCGCTGGTGTGGGGTGGGGGTGGGGGGTGGGGAGGGGGATGGTGAGGCAGAAAACAGGATACTTTGGCCAGTTAGTTTGATGCCTGTCGTGAGGAAGGTGTTAGAATTGATCATTTAAAAGGTTGTGGCTGGGCCCTTACAAAAAAAAACTCAAGATAATTGGGATGAGTCAGCATGGTTTTGTAATGGCCAAATTATGTTAACCCAATTTATTGGAGTTCTCCAAAGGAATAACATGTGCTGTGGATAAAGGGCAACTTGTAGACGTGCTGTACATGGATTTCCAGAAGGGATTTGATAAGGCCACAGATCAAACGTTATTGCAGAAAAAAAAAGCTCTTAGTGCAGGTGGTATTAGCATGGGTAGGTCTTTGGCTGGCTGGCAGAAAAGGAGACATTGCATAAACGGGTCTTTTTCTGATTGGCAGGATGAGACGAGTAGAGCCCCGCAGGGGTCTCTGCTGGGCCTGAACCTTTTACAAATTACACCAATACCGTGCAATAGGGGAGTGAAGGCATGGTAGCAAAACTGGCAGATGACACAAAGATAGGTAGGAAATAATGTTATGAGGAGCGCATAAGGCCGTTGCAGGTGGATATAGATAGGCTGTGTGAGTGGCAGAAATCTGGCAGATGGAGTTTAATGTGCGAAAATGTGAAGTTGTTCACTTTGGCAGGAAGAATAAAAAGGCAGACTATTACTTAAATGGAGGATGACTGCAGAATTCTGAAGTGCAGAGGGAGCTAGCTATGCTCGTGCACGAGTCGCAAAAAGTTAGTATGCAGGTACAGCAAGTAATCAAGAAGGATAATGGAATGTTATCCTTTATTACAAAATGAATTAACATAAAAGTAAGGATGTTATGCTTCAGTTATACAGGGCATTGGTGAGACCACATCGAGTGTGTTGTGTGCAGTTTTGGCTCCTTATTTAAGGAAGGATGTAAATGCATTGGAGGCGGTTCAGAGGAGGTTTACTAGTTTGATGCCTTGATTGAGCGGGTTAGCTTTTGAGAAAAGTTCGGACAGATCGGGCTTGTTTCCATTGGAGTTTAGAAGAGTGAGTGGACCTCATTGAAGTATATAAGATCCTGAACGGTCTCGATAGGGTGGGTGTGGAAAGGATATTTCCTCCTGTGGGTGAGTCCAGAAGTAGGGGAACTGTTTTAAAATTAGGATTCGGCATTTTAGGACAGAGATGAAGGGAAATTTTTTTCTGTCAGAGGGTTGTGCGACTTTGGCATTCTCTGCGTCAGAAGGCAGTGGAGGTGCGATCATTGAATATTTTTAAGGCGGAGGTAGGTAGATTCGTGTTAGGCAAGGGAATCAAGGGCTATCGTGGGTTGATGGGAATGTGGAATTCGACACACAAATGGATCAGCCATGATCTTATTGAACGGCGGACAGGCACGAGGGGCCGAATGGCCTAATTCTGCACCTATATCGTATCATCGTTATGTACCAGTGTCAAGTCTGTTTCCCAACGGAATCAGGCTATAATCTATTTATTTTGTTCCTCAGCAGTTCTGGCCCAGTCCCTGATATATACCACACGACTTGCGGATGATACCTGCTCGAGCACTGCGATAAAATATGAAATTTAACTGCCCATACTGATCCTTACTGGAGCCAACTAGTAATCAACTTCCAAAAGGAATTGGTATCATCAATAACCATTCCCTGGGTATGAGAATGAAACCAGTTACCCATCCCAAGCACGATCTGCCCTAGAATCTAGTGTAAACTACATCGTGACATATTGTCCCGGCAACTCGTCAAACACTTATTGGCATAGCAAAGAACGCACTAACGTCCTTCACCTAATTCCTTCCAAAATGTTCTGTTGCCGATGAGGGGAGATTGAAAGCCCCTATCAGGCCCTTGATGGGAGGCGATGGTGTAGTGGTAATGTCGTTGGGTTAGTAATTTTAATTGAAGGAAAAAAACTGGAACTACAAGTCCAATGATGACCATGAATCCATTGTTGATTGCTGTAAAAACACCTCTGGTTCACCAATGTCCTTTAGGGAAGGAAATCTGTTGTCCTTACCTGATCTGGCCTACATGAGACTCCAGACCCAAAGCAATGTAGCTGACTCTTAACTGCCCTCTGAAATGTCCTAGCAAGCTACTCAGTTGTAACAAACCGCTACAAAGACACAAAAAAGGAATGAAACCAGACGGACCACACATCATGACCTAGGCACCGGAAACCACAACACAATTGCAGACCAGTCAACCCTGCAAAGTCCTCCTTACTAACATCTGTGGCTAATGCCAAAAGCGGAAGAGCTGTCTTACAGGCTACTCATGCAACAGCCTGAAATAGTCGTCCTCATGGAATCATACCTCACAGATAATGTCCCAAACATCACCATCCCTGGGCATATCCTGTGCCACCGGCAGGACAGGCCCAGTAGAGGTGGCGGCACAGTGGTATACAGTCGGGAGGGAGTTGCCCTGGGAGTCCTCAACATCGACTCTGGACTCAATGAAGCCTCATTGGCAAGGAAATCTCTGGCTGATTACCACGTACTGCTCTCCCTCAGTTGTTGAATCTGTGCTCCTTCATTTTGAACATGACTTGGAGGAAGCACTGAGGGAGGCAAGGGCACAGAATGTTCTCCGGATGGGGGAACTTCAATGTCCATCACCAAGAGTAGCTCGGTAGCACCACTATTCACCGAGCTGGTCGAGTCCTAAAGGGCATAGCTGCTAGACTGGGTCTGTAGCCGGTGGTGAGGAAACCAACAAGGGGGAAAAAACATACTTGACCTCATCCTCACAAACCTGCCTGCCGCAGATGCATCTACCCATGACAGTATCAGTAGGAGTAACAACTGCACAGTCATTGTGGATATGAAGTCCCGTCTTCACATTGAGGATACCCTCCATTGTGTTGTGTGGCACACCACCGTGCTAAATGGGGCAGATTTCGAATAGATCTAGCAACTCAAGGCTGGGGATCCTTGAGGCACTGTGGGTCATTAGCAGCAGAATAATTGTTCTCGAGAACGATCTGTAACCTCATGGCCTGGCATATCCCCCACTCTACCATTGTCATCAAGCCATTGGATCTACCCTGGTTCAATAAAGACTGCAGGAAGGCATGCCAGGAGCAGCACCTGGCATACCTAAAAATGAGGTGTCAATCTGGTGAAGCTATAAAGCAGGACTACTTGGGTGCCAAACAGCATAAGCAGCAAGAGATAGACAGAACTAAGCGATCCCAAGTCCAATGGATCAGATCTAAGCTCTGCAGTCCTGCCAAATTCAGTCGTGAATGGTGGTGGACAATTAAAAAACTCACTGGAGGAGGAAACTCCACAAATTTCCCCATCCTCAATGATGGAGGAGCCGAGCACTGCAGTACAAAAAATAAGGCTGAAGCATTCGCAACATTCTTCAGCCAGAAGCACTTAGTGGATGATCCCAGTGTCCCAGGTGGTCCCCAGTATCACAGGCACCAGTCTTCAGCCAATTCGATTCACTCTACAAGATATCAAGAAATGGCTGAAGGAATGGATAATGCAAAGGCTATGGGCAATAACAACATTCCGGCAATAGCACTGAAGACTTGTGCTTCAGAACTTGCTGCACCCCTAGCCAAGCTGTCCCAGTGCAACTATAACAAAGGCATCTATCTGGCTATGTGGAAAATTGCGCAGGCATGTGCTGTACACAAAAAGCAGGACAAATCCTACCCGGCCAATTACCGCCCCACCAGTCTACTCTCGATCATCAGCAAAGTAATGGAAGGGGTCATCAACACTGCCAAGTGGCACTTGCTTAGCAATAACCTGCTCACTCATGTCCAGTTTAAGTTCCGCCATGGCTACTCAGCCTCTGACCTCGTTACAGCCTAGGTTCAAACATGCACAAAAGAGCTAATATCCCGAGATGAGGTGAGAGTGACTACCCTTGACATCAAGCCTGCATTTGGCCGAGTGTGGCATCAAGGAGCCCTAGCAAAACTGGAGTCAATGGAAATCAGGAGGAAAACTCTCCGTTGGTTGGAGTCATACCGAGCGCAATGGAAAATGGTTGTGGTTGTTGGAGGTCAGTCATAGTAGCTCCAGGACATCACTGGACGAGTTGCTCAGGAGAGTGTGCTATGCCCAACCATCTTCAGCTGCTTCATCAATGACCTTCCTTCTATCATAAGGTCAGAATTGGGGGTGTTCGCTGATGATTGCACAATGGTCAGCACCATGCACGACTCTTCAGATGCTGAAGCAGTCCATGTCCAAATGCAGCAAGACCTGGACAGTACCCATGCTTGGGCTGGCATGTGGCAAATAACATTCATGCCACAGAAGTGTCAGGCAATGATCATCTCCAACAAGAGAGAATCCAACGACCGCCCCTTGATGTTCATTGGCATTACCATCACTGAATCCCACACTATCAACACCTTTACAGTTACCATTGACCAGAAACTGAACTGGATTAACCATATAAATATTGCTGTTACATGAGCAGGTCAGAGGCTAGGAATCGTGCGGCAAGTAACACGCCTCCAGACTCCCCAAAGCCTGTCCACCATCTACAAGGCAAAAGTTAGGAGTGTGATGGAATACTCCCCACTTGCTTGGATGAGTGCAGCTCAAACAACACCGAAGAAGCTTGACACCGTCCAGGACAAAGCAGGCCACTTGATTGGCACCAAATCCTCAAACATTCACTCCCTCCACCATCGACGCACAGTAGCTGCAGTGTGTACCATCTACAAGGCTCACGACAGGAATTTTTCAAGGCTCCTCAGACAGCACCTTCCAAATCCACGGTCACTAGCATCTAGAAGGACATGGGAGGCAAATAAATGGGAACATCATCACCTGGAAGTGCCCCTCAAAGTCACTCATCATCCTGACTTGGAAATATATCGCCGTTCCTTCACTGTTGCTTGGTTAAAATCCTGGACCTCCCTCCCTAACAACATTGTGGGTGTGCCTACACCACAGGGACAGCAGCAGTTCAAGAAGGCAGCTCACCACTACCTTCTCAAGGGCAACTACGGATGGGCAATAAATGCTGGCCCAGCCAGAGACGCTCACACTCCGTGAATGAATAAAAATAAAATTAACAAGGGACAATTCAGAAGGGTAATTTAGGATCCTTACCCTCATCCCGAACTGTGTAGCTGTCGTTGGCTGGGCCCCTGAGAGAGACATGAGAAACCTGACAGGTATAAACCGCCCCACTCTCCACTGGCTTGAGGGAGCTGGAAACTTGATATAATTCCTCCTCGTTCTCTCTTTTCGTTGTGTTTGCTCCCGACGTAATTTCGGTTTCATCTTTGTACCAATTGAGGTTAAACTCTCCCGGGAAGAAGCCAACTGTTGTGCAGAGGAGTGTGAGGGACGGAGAGGACAGGAGGGTAATCTTCACAGGTGTTGGAGGCACTGTGAATGAGTTAAAGGGAATGAGTTAAAATTGTTATTCGTGCTATACATTCGAAACATATATGACAGAATGGCTACCTAGAAGGGAGAATATTTGAAACAGCAAATGCAATGTGTTTTTAATCTTGTCTTCAGCCAGCATGGCGAGGGAAGGCCCGGTATCTGTCATACTGAAATAAAATCATGTCCCGGTTCAACTGAACCCACCAGTGTGGTGTCTCAACCCTCACTGCAGGTGTTTCGCTACAGTTCAGATATTCAGAATACAAGGTCAGAAAAGACAAACAAATATCAATAAACCCGTCATCCCAACATTGTGCCTTTACGGAGATCCGTGCCTATGATTCCTCAAGAATGAATTAAATTCCCGAGACTCATTTCAGGGCGAATATCTTGCTGACGCAATGCGAAATCTCATTGTCTCATCTGTGACAGTTTTGGGCCTGAGTGTCGCTTAATCTGACTGCCTCAGTGCCCCTTGTGATCTTTTACGGTTATGAAGTCCCCAGCAGATAAGCACATTACCAGCCGCACTGCTAGCGCTCTGCAGCAGTCAGCCCGGTGTCCTTTCCCCGCATTCTTCAATAGTTTCCCGCAAGTATGAAATTAATTCACTCATGGCCCCTCCGGCTGATGTAATCTAATGGTCTTTGTGCTAATCTGTGCCTCGTTCCCATAATCTATTCATTAGAATAATGTCTTCTAACATTTCCTTTCTGTTTCTGTAAATCACCGTCAATTTGTGCGCCTTTATCCATTGTGGGAACGCGTTTCAATCCCTCCTACTGGGTCTGCCTTTAACTCGCTTTGATGCCCAGGCTGCAGGCCTAATGTCAGCAAATATTTGCATTTTGTACCGTCTCATTGATATTACTATGGTACCCAAAATGTAGGCACGCTTAGAACTGTGGTCAACCCAATGGTTTCTAAACGTCACGACGTGGAGTCCAGTGCCTCTGTGAGGGTCATTATATCGCCAAACTCATCCATTATCTCACAGGGGGCAATAGTTGTGAATTTAAACATGTCAAAGACCCAATCTCTCTATTTTCAACATTGAGAACTCCTTATGCAGGGGAGCAAATCCGTTGCCCTAATCTCACTTTAAAAGCATCGCATCCCCTGTCAGGTCACTGGGTTCAGGAGTTCAAGTTCCAGCGAGTGGCATAGAACAGAGTTTACACTGTAACCAACATTCTGAGGTTTGAGAATCGAGTCAATGAAGCATGTCGAGGGGAATAATTACCTAGGCTCAATCACCGGCAACAGGTCTTCATCGAAAATTCCTCAAATCTGCAGGGAAGTTGGGCTATAAACACGTTATGATCCAAGATCCCCCAATCCCGGTGTTTACTCCTCACTTTCTTGGAATAATTGATGACTTTCTTTCGCCATCACTCCAATCTCCATCAAATCAGTTTGGAACTAGGAGCACTAGGGTAATTATTGACTTTACCTCCATCCTGTGCTAACCAGACTATTCCACTTCTCAATCTTAACAACCCTATTTACAACTTATATCATTTTTATTTACAGGAATGGACCTCCATGAAATGACCCGCAGCTCACATCCACATCACCCACATGTTGGTCTGTGAAAACTTTAAGCTCAGCAGCCGCTTCCTGCTGTATCAGGAATATTTTACCTTCGTTCCAACGAATTTTATGCTTAAATTTTCCCAAATACCTTACCTGGTTCTAGCATTACCTCCGACTGTACCCCGGTCAGCTATTCGTTAATTGTTAGATACACTAAACACAATGGTGACAGTGTTATCGTCACGCAGCCTGAACATGATTACAGGCCGGTGTTAGATTACTTTCTATCCATGGCCTTCTCCCAATGACTTCTCCATGCGCTCCGTTCCTTATTTGAAACCTGTCTTGCTCCCTGGCACCGGGACCTATGGAGATTATTTCGGTTTCATCACCGCTGTCCTGCTGGATTCTCAGATATAGTTGAAACAGGAGACATTCCGCACACGGGTTTCACAGTCTGAGGCTGAGTTCTGTTTTATGGAAATGTTCTCCATCCATGTGGTTTCAAAAAACCACTTCACAGCTGTTGATATCTAAAGTTTGTCGCATGTTTTAATTAATTTAATTTGCAATTATCTCTATCACTGTAAATATATCCATCAACTGTAAATTATGATAAATCCAATTATAATCTCATGTGAACGTTTGGAGAATATTCAATGCATGCGGCGTCCTCACTGAAAAATACATATACAGAGCTAAATGCAATTTGATTGCACTTAATACAAAATTTATTCTTACTAATGCAAGAGTTATGGAAGTAAATAAATCAGCATTGATAAACTAACTTCTCTGACCATAAACTATATCTGCTGTCAGTAAATGTGCTTATTGCTTTATTAATTATGCAGCAAAATACTATTTAGTATTTATCCTGTTAACACTCGCCCTTGTGATCGCCTTTAACCTCCAGCCTCCCTGTGTCCCTTAATCTGTTTGTAATTCTTGCGCATATTTTCTGACAGTCACTTCCAATCTCATTGTTGTCCCAGCTTTTATTCAAAGGACAATGGCGGGACGGGGGGTGGGGAGGAGGGTGGGGTGGGGGGAGGGGGGTGGTGGCGACGGTAGCAGGGGGAAACAATTCTTGAGCGTCGCTGCAGCGTGGTGCTTCCGTGAGAAGAAGATTGAATTAAGTTATTTCAAAAGGAATCTATTTGGAGAAAAATTCACTTTGCCTTTATTCAATAAATGTTGACAACTGCATTAAATACGCTCCCTGTTTGTAACCATGGGATATAAGTGCCGAGGTTACTGGGACAGCTTAGCGGCTGGACATTGTGCACCATTGACTCCCCAAAGTATCTCCGCACCTTACCAGGCAGGATTCTGATGGCAAACTCTCCACTTGTTTGGGTGAGAACAGTTGCTCGACGTCAGTCAACTCACCACTTTAAACAACCATTGTCTTCATCGTCTGCGTGTCGGTGTTGCAAGTCTGTGCCATCTACAAGATGCATAACACCACTCTCCAAAGCTTGTACTACATCACATGTCAAATCCGTGAGCTGCATCATCTAAAATGACAAGGGCGTCAGCCGCATGAGACGAACAGGGCTCCATCTTCCCCCCAAGGCAGGCATCATGCTGACTTGGTCATATATCACCGTTCATCCTTTGTCACGGAATCAAGAACATGGAACTTTGAACACGATATCAAGGTATCATGACTTCAAAGCATCGACTGCAGCCGTTAAAGGAAAAGGCACGGTGTCACCTTCGCAGGCATAAATAGGGACAATACATGATTGCATGATTGTTGGCCGTGCCAACGAGGCTCTTATTCCGAAAATTAGTTAATGCAAATAACGGGTATTAAAAATCTCCATTACAGATACCCCATAGGAGAGCAATGATGAGCTGAATGCTGACATTCTAGTTTGCACAGCCCTGTCAATGCTCATCGTGAACAGACAGGATTCACTGCAAATGCGGGATTATAACAACATTAATCAGACCTGTGAGAAAATTCTTTCCAGTTCTTCGGTTACATATTCTCTGATACTCACCGTGTACAATAATCTCAGTCCCATCGCCACTGGACACCTTTCCTGCCCCTTCTTTAACGCTGCAATAATAGACTCCGGAGTCTTGGAAACTCACATCCAGCAAGTGCAACTGGGAAGATCCTTGTTTGGAAGACGTTATTATTTTCCTTTTGTCTGCTGCCGGATCCAAAGCCGCTCCTTGGCGGTCTCTCCACCAATAAACTTCCACCATTGCCTTGAGATCGAAAAGCGACGCAGAGCAATTCATGGACACATTTGTACCTTTCACCGAGGTCACACGGTCGGGGGTCTGAAACACTGAGAGCGCGTTCCCGTCAGTAACTGTCAGAAATAAACAGAAACAGGAATTATCAGAAGAGATAATGATTGGCAGGATTCAAGGGGAAATTATATGCATGAAATATACCGAAATAAAATGTATACTGCAATAAACATTGGAGAGAATTGCCTTCTAAACTTATTCTCTTCCCTATTTATCAATCATAAAAAAATAGACACCTGTGTAAATAATGCCCAGTGCTAAGAGGTAATTTAACACATAGAATAGAGGCATTATGTGGCGCTGAAATCGGTCAGCCGTGGTTCAGCGGGCAACACTGAAGAGTTTAAGAATCGAAAGATTTGAAGTTCACCAGGAGTAGGAAGTGTTATAATGTGGCGCAACACAAGATAGCTGAAGCGACATCAATATGCTGGTTTCCCTTTAACGTCAGAGGTGAGAACACAGTGACAGTTGAAACCACCCACACCTCATTGTTTGCCAAGAGAACATGGAACATTTTGAACCACGTGCGAGTTTCCGTATTGATGCAGCCCTTAACCACTTTAAAATATGACTCAATGTTTACAAGTACTTTCCTGCAGGCGCGGTGAATACTGTCTGGTTTGATCCCCTGCATCGTGAGGTCAGACTGCTGGGACTGCTCGTGGAAACACGGCCGGACGATTGTAAGCATGGTGCGGTTTATAGTGTATCCTTTGCTATTGAGACCCGAACTGAAAATAATCCGCCAGACATTGAGCAGATATGGAGCGGTGAAATTGATAGACCTTTAGGAATCCAAAAAATTTAAAATATTGAATTCAATCTCAGTCCTAATTAACTTACACGGTTCTCAAAAGTTAGTCAGCTTTTGTTATTTCCTTGAAAAAAAGAATTATAATTGATGTCCAGTGGATGACTAATTCTGACTGGCTAATGCAGCAGCTGGTGACTCTATAGAGCTGCTGGTGATTGTTAAATGTTGTTGACGATCGATGTTGCTCCTTGTAAGTAGATGATGTTGTTGCTGGTGACTGTGTGATTATGTGACTCGTGGTTGGGTGAAGTTCTTGGTGTCTGTCTGATGCTGCTGGGTGACTGGTTGCTGCTGCTTCTGTCCAGGGGAATGGAGCTATTTGTGACTGAGAAGTTGCTGGTGAACCGGGTTTTCGGCTGTGGTGAAATGATGGAGCTAGTGAATAGATAGTTTGTCTGCCGACTGCTTGTTGCTTCTCGTGGCCGAGCACTTATTCTGGTGACAATGCGGATGACAGGGTAATGGCGTTCATTATGACTGCTTAATGTACTGCTGACCGTAAGTTAGTGCTTCAGGCTAGAGGCTGATGGAGATGGGAAATGATGCTGGTGATGTTGCTGGATCATTTTGCTGAGGGTAGTAGCAATTCTGATTGATTCTGGCAATTAATTCTCGTTGTTGGTGATTGTCTAATAATGATGTTGGCGACTGGTTGATGCTGCTGCTGGTGAGTGCGGGGAAATGCTGGTTATTGACGATAGCTGATGCTGCCTGAATTATGTCAGTGCTATTGAATGGTTGAACACGATGGTTATGGGTGAAATAAGTGACAGAGTGATTCTCCAATGATTGTACTGCTCCTGGTTATTGGGCAATTAGCTGATGAGCTAATTGTGACTAATTGTTACAGCGACTGGGTGATACTGTAGCTGGTGATTGAGACATGAAACTGCTGATGGCTGGTAATAATATTCCTGGTTGCTTAATGATGCCATTGCTGATGGCTGTTTAAAACTCTTGCTGGTGACTGAGTGCTGCTATTGCTGGTGACTCGAAGAATCCGCTGCTGGTGACGGGCTGATGTCATTGCAGGTGCCTGGGTGATGTTATTGCTGATGGACGATTAATGCCGCTGCTGCTGATTGGATAATGCTATTGCTGAGGACTGAGTGATTGCGCTGCTCGTTACTGGCGGATGGTGTTCATTATGTCTATGTGAATATTCTGATTATTGTGTGTTGGTGCTGCCGGCTGTTGGTACTGTTCCTGATGTCTGGGTGATGTTGCTGCTGTCCCTGTGAGTATTTCTCCCTGGGTGTGTTTATGCGTTAAGTATATGTTATGGTTGAGTTCACTCGGTGACTTTTCCTTTAGTCCGTATTCTGTTCTCTTCCAGTGATTTGGCAGGTACGTTTTTCAGATGGTATGCATGTATGTGAAGATGTAGGTGCAGTTGCATGTTATATGCATGAATGTATCGGCGATTCTTGAGCTTATGAGCAGTTGCATTTGTGTTATTAACTTATGATCATCTACTTGGCATAGCTTCCCGAAACTTTCTTTAAATCTTTTCTAAATATTGAAAACGCAGTGGAGGTTCAAAGAGAGTTGTGTGTACAGGCGCATGGATCAATTCAAAAGATAAACTGGAGATTAAACTGTAAGGTGGTGATAAGGTATATCTGATGAGGAATCCCTAAGCGAAATGATTGGGAAAATATGGAAGGAGCATCAGGTGGGAAAGTCTTTGTTTATCTTGGTAGGAAGAACAGCAAAACAAAATTTCGAATGTTGTGATGAGGGAGAGGCCTGAGCACCAACTTTCCATCAGAGTAATTTCAGCAGATTTCAGCGTGGCCCGTATTTCCTGTTCAAACATAACTCTGTAGAAAAGTTAAGGTTGTGGCATGAACACAGGAAAATTATCTACTGTTGTATGAAGACCGTCAGAAGACTCTGGTAACAAGAATTAATCAAACATCATACTGAGATGATCATACTCAACGAATCATGCCAAGCAGCCAATGTCCCAGGCATCTCCATCACCAAACCTGGGTAATCGCTGCCCCATTGGTAGGACAGATCGACCACTGGTGGCGGCACAGTTATACACTCGTTTGAATGTTGACATGAAAGCCCTCAACATGGACAATGGAGCCCATGAAATGAAATTGTGTGAGATGACAATTAGGCAATGAATATTTCCTGCTTATTGCCACCAACCACTGTCCCTTAACAGAATTCAGTACTCCTCCATATTTAACACTAAGTGGAAGAAGCACTGAGGATAACAAGGGCAGATAATGTATTTCAAATGGCGGCCCTTAATGCCCAGCATCAAGAGTGGCTCGGTATCAATAATACTGACCAAACGGGCCAAGTTATGAAAGGTCCTGTGATAGGTGGTGAGAAAGCCAACAAGAGGGAAACAGTATACTTTATCTCGCCCTCACGAAACTTCCTGTCCTCGATGCATCTATCCAAGGCAGTAATGGTTAGAGCGGGAATTACACAATCTTCTTCAGGCTGAAAATATATTCCATCTTGTTGTGCACTATTACCGTGCTAAATAGGATAGCCTCAGGACAGATCTCGGAGCTGATAACTGGGTCTTCTTGCAGCGATGTGGACCATCAGTGAATTATATTGAACCACTATCTGCAACCTCATGGTCCAGCATCTCTCACATTATAACACAGCCATCAGGCTAGGGGATCAAACCTGGTTCAACGAGGATCGCTAGAGTGCAAACGAGCAGCAGCATCAAGCACATGCAAAATGAGGCAACATCCGAGTAAAGCTGCAGCAAAGGACTACATGCTTGCCAAAGAGTGGAAGCAACATGCGATCAACAGATGTAAGTGATCCATGAACTAATGGATCAAGCCAAAGCTCTGTACTCCTGCGACATTTCCACGAGAATGATGGTGAACTGTTAAACAACTAACCCCGAACAGTAGGCCCCTCTGATACTCCGCCCTGAATGATGGGCGAGCACAATACATTCTCATCAAAACACTGCGGCTGTAGCGTTTACAATCATATTCAGATTGAAAATCTGAGTGGATGATGTATCTAGGCCTCCTTCTAAGGTCCATGCATCACTGATCTCATCCTTCAACCTTTTCGATTCACTCCACGCGATAACAGGAAACGGCTAAAGGGACTGAATGTCGCCAAGAATGTAAATCCCGACAACATTATCGATGCAGAGCAAAAACGTGTGCTCCGAGCTACCTCTGCCTGAGTCAAGCTGTTCTAGTACAGATACCATATAAGCATCTATCCAAAAATTTGGAGATTTGCCCAGGTAGTTCCATCGACATCAGTTTTACCAGAGCTTCTTGATCCCGTAGCCCATCAAATGTTGACTCCAAGGGCGCACTCCCGCACCTCTCCTCATGCGCTCTGCTCTTTGTTCCATGGCTGACCGAGATTGTAATGAGGGGAGGAGTCTCGTGTCCCTGGTAAGTCTCAAACTGAGCACCACTTTGCCGTCTATTGCTGTGTAAGGGTCACTTGATCGCACTGTGGACCGCACGTTTCATTACTCTGCTGGCGACATTGAGCAGACTGATGGGCCAGTGATTGGCTGGATTAGGTTTGTCCTGCTTTTTCTGCAGAATATTCACAAACAACTGTTATATGAAAATACAACATAAATAAGGCATTGGAGAAGGGAAGGTTGTGATCGGAATTTGTAGAACTCAAACTTGAGCCCAGGTAGCTGTAAAGCGCCTGTAAAGTGATGTGCTGTTCCTCAAGCACATCATTGGAACAGCGTCGGAGGCCGAGGACAGAGAGGCCAGAGGGGGAATGGAGTGCATAAGTAAATTGTCAACCATCATTGTTCTTGGGGCCCTAATGGGGGCTGAACAAAAGTATCCTCTAATTTGTGATCACAAAATCTGTGTTTGGTCTCCCGAATGTGGATGAAGCAGCATCTTGAACAGCGAATGGATGCATACTAAACTTGGAAAATACAATAAAATCTCTTTTACTGAGGAGGGAGTGCTGGCAACTCCGATATTGAGAAGGGACGCGGTACAAAGGCTTGTGTTGAGTCCCGTTTGTTTGAAAGTGATGGTGACTTGGGAAATGGAGGGCGTCTTGGCCGTGGTTGAGCAGTTAGTGATGATTCTGCTTTCACCTTTATATCCCCTGTAGACACACAGCTTGTTTCTTTATTTGTATCACCACCATCTCCTTTTGCCTTGCAACATCGTCCAGTTTGTCCACGAATCTTCCTTTCCTTGAAGCCTATCACGGAGCTTCCCCTTTTCTCTTTGTCCCTTAAACACTGGCCCTGCCATTCAAAACCTCTTACAATTCAACTTATTTTCTGATTCTGTTTATAGTTCATCGAACTAAAGCGTAAACACTGATTCTCTCCCGACAGTTTTTATTATGCGTGCTGCGTATTTCTGGCATGTCCTGTTCTGTTCACATCACTAGTTTTCTTTAAATTCCCTTATAATATATTAATTCAAGGGATGTGGGCGTCGCTGGCTAGGCCAGCATTTACTGCGCACCCCTAATTACCCTTGAGAAGGTGATGGTGAGCTGCCTTCTTGAACCGCTGCAGTGCAATCACTTGGATTCAATATCCCATCTGTCGTTGTGGGATTTGTACTCACCTCTATATCTCATGATTTGAGTCCTCTACGTTTTCAATTTCAGCATCATAGCCAGTCCGCTTCAGAAGCATTAATTTGCTGATTGCTTGATCATTACCTACATAGGTAGCATTCAGAAGCCTATTAGGACTCTAATTTATTGGCGACAAGGGCCTAAAATAAATACCAACGTTCAAAGCTTCCAAATGAATATAAGCTGCCAGGAAAGAGATCGAAATAATAGACTGAATTAATAGAATAGTTAATAAATCGCAACTATTAATGGCTTGCTGAGAATAAAATAACATGGATGAGTATTGCAGAGAAATTATACCTACTGTACAGCAAGGTACACAGCATTCAGAAGAAAACGGAATGAACATACGAACAAGGAGCGGGGTTAAGCCATTTGGCACTCGAGCCTTCTTCGCCACTTAATAAGATCATGGTTGATCTGATGGTCACCTGAAGTCTGCTTCCTGCCTACCCCGATAACCTATCACCTCCTGCTTACCAAGAATTTATCCACCTCTGCCTTAAAAATATTCAAAGACTCTGCTTCCAACACCTTTTCAGGAAGAGAGTTCCAAAGACTCACGACACTCGGAGAAAAATAAGGTTTCACCTCATCTCCATTTTAAATTGATGACCCGTTATTTTGAAAGAGTGACCCCTGGTTCTAGATTATACCACAAGACGAAACATCCTCTCCACATCCATCCTATCAAGAGCCCTCAGGATCTTACACGTTTCAATCAAGTCGCCTCTTCCTTTACTAAACTCCAGCGGATGCATTTCCTCATAAGGCAACCCGCCCATTCCAGCGATTATTATGGTAAAACTCTGAGCTGCTTCCAAAACTTTTACATTCTTCCTTAAATAAGGCGACCAATGCTTTGCACAGTATTCCAAATGTGGTCTCACCAGTGCTCAGTTTAACTGAAGCAGAACATCCTATTTTTCTATTCAAATCCTCTCGCATTATATAACATTTTATTAGCTTTCCTCATTGCTTGCTGTACCTGCGTATTAGACTTTTGTGATTCATGCACGAGGACACTCACATCCCTCTGCATCTCAGAGCTCTGCAATCTCTCACCATTTGGATAATATGCTTCTCTTTTATTCTTCCTGACAAAATTGACAATTCCACATGTTCTCACGGTATATTTGAATGGCCAGATCTCTGCCCACTCACTTAACCTTTTCGTATCTGTTTTTAGCCTCCTTATGTCCTGTTCACTACTTACTTTCTTACCTAACTTTGTATCGTCAGCAAATTTGGCAACCATCCCATCCATCTCTTCATCCAAATCATTAACATAAATTGTAAACAGTTGAGGTGTCAGCAATGATCCCTGTGACAAACATCTTACCAGCCTGAAAAAGACTCAGTTATACCTACTCTTTGCTTCCTGTTAGCTAGCCGATCGACTGTCCATGTCAATGTGTTACCACCATGCCATGAGCTTTTATTTTCTGCAAATAACCTTTGATCAGTAAGAGGCGCAGGATCAGTGAGGAAAGAATTTGGCTTGTGTGAGACAGAGACCGAGTGAATATATTTGGGAGTTTGGTTCAAAGTGGGAATTCAGCTGGTAAATCTTTTTCAAGTTCAATTTTGGAGTACGAGTTCGTTTCTGATCTAAATCTCACAACCCAGAATTAACAGCCTTTAAGTTAAGTAGCCGAGTTAAACGGGCAACTGACTTAGTGGCAGTTAACTGTCAATCACCTGAATCACCTTTGCCAGAATACCGCCTAAATTAGGTGTTGATAGCTGTAGCAGGAAGCAAGGCTAGAGAGTGACTCATCACAAATCAATTTAAGAAGGGAACTTGAAAAGCGCATGATTAGTAAGAGGCGCATGATCAGCGACCGGGGACTTTGGACTGAGTGAGACAGAGACTGAGTGAGTGCAATTGGGAAAGTGGTTCAAAGTGGGGATTCGGTGCATAGGGGGAAAGAGATGCTGTAGGTAAGGTTTACAGCAAGAAGTGCGACTTACAATAGTGCTGGGAGTTGGGTAATTAAGGGAGTTAGGGAAGGAAGGGTACGAGGTGTTCTTTTTCTTTCTGCTTTCTAACTTTCTCAGTTTTGAGGAAGTAGCTGTACTCTGCTACAAGAAAAGAAGCTGGTTATTTGGTGAGCATCTGGTAAGTGCTAATGTTTATTCTATTGCTAAATTTCAAAGTAGTTTGGCAACTGCTGGTAAGGTTAATACAATATCTAAAAACAAAAGCAAGATATTTAATTAAATAAAATAATTAAATCGTTAATTATGACAGGTTAAAGAAGTCAGAACGGGTGATGTATCGTAGCTGCAACATATGGGGTTCCTGGGTGCCCGTTTGATCCAGTGCAAACACGTCTGCAGTCAGTGTTTAAAGTTTGACCAGCTTCAGCTCTGGGTTTATGAATTAGAGGCTGAATTACAAACACTGGGACATATCAGGGAGGGCGAACGATATCTGGATTGTTTGTAACTTGATGCAGTCACACCTCTCAAGACACGGCCTTCTGAATTGGGCAGTGGTAGGGGACAGGAGAGTGTGACTGTGAATGAGGCAGGTAAGGGGGCTCAGAGGATAGGAGCATAAGAGTCTGAGCCTTTGCAATGGTCCAACAGGTTTGAGATTTTTGCAGCTTGTTTGGATGAGAGTGGGGGCTGCAGGGTGGATGTTCAAACCGACTATGGCACTGTGGTGCAGGAAGCCATTCAAGTGGGGGAGCAAAAAACAATGTAGTGGTAGTAGGGCACAGTATAAGCAGAGGGATTAACACAGTTCTCTGCAGCAAAGGGCATGAGTCCAGAAGGCTGCGTTGACTGCCCGTTGCCAGGGTTCGATACATCTGCTTGGGGCTGGAGAAAAACTTGCAGTGGGAGTGGAAGACCCAGTCGTCGTGGTCCATGTAGGTGCCAAGGACATAGGCAGAAGAAAGAAAGAGATCCTGCATTGTCAGTATGAGGACGTAGGCACCAATTTAGGAAGCAGAACTGGAAAGTTCATAATCTCTGTATTATTACATCAACCACGTGCAAATTGGCACAGCACAAATCATATTAGGGAGCTGCATGCGTGGCTCAAAGACTAGTGTGTGCAAAGTGGGCTCCAGTTCGTGGGGCCCTGGTACCAGTATTGGGGAACGTGGGGTCTGTACCATCGGGACAGTCTACACCCAAACCATGCTGTGACAATTGTTCTTGCAAGCCACATAACTGGGAGGTAGGGAAGGTTTTAAACTAAAAAGTGCAGGTAAGTGATCAAATTTGAAAAGTTGTAGTAAATCAAAAAGGAGAGACAACAATTTAGAAAAAGGTAACATTATGGGAACTGACAAACAGACCATGCAATCAAGGGAGAGTGCGTTCAAATATAACAGTCAATTAACAGATGAAACTAGAGTTTATAAAAATAATAACAATGATAAAACTAAAAGCTCTGCATCTGAATGCACGTAGCATTTAAAACAGAACAGACGAACTGAGAGTGCATGTAGAAATAAATAATTATGATTTGATAGCCACTATGGATACACGGCTGCAGGAGGACATTGATTGGGACCTGAATATTGACGGGTCCAGGATGTTTAGGGGTACAGGAAGCGAACAGAAAGGTGGAGGGTTGGCTCTGTTAGTTAATGATGGCATTAGAAGATGGAGAGGGATGGCCCAAGGTCAGGAAACCAGGATGTGGAAACGGTTTGGGTAGAGATGCGAAATAGCAAAGGGAAAAATTCACTTGTTGGAGTTTTTTACAGGCCCCCAATCATTGTAGGGTTGACCATAAAGGTAGGAATAGTTGGGGCTTATTACAAAGGCACGGTCATGACCGTGGGAGATTTTAACTTGCATGAAGTCCGGAAAAGTCAGACGGGCAAAAATAGCCTAGATGAGGAGTATGTTGAATGTTTTTGGCGTAGTTTGTTAGAACAGCATGCTCTGGAGCCAACCAGAGAGCAGGCTATTCTAGATCTATCCTAGTATGAGGTGGGAGAAATTAATGATCTCATAGTGAAGGCGCTCCTAGTTGGCAGCGACTATAATATGTTTGAATTTTACATTCAATTTAAGGGAGAGAGGAGTCGTTATGAGACTAAGTTTTTAAACTTAAATAAAGACAATTGTGAGGGAATAAAGCTGAGCTGCTTCAAGTGAATTGGAAATTTACATTAAGGATCTGCCAATAAAGATGCTGTGGCTAATATTTAAGGGGTTATTTCTGAATGCACGGAATAGATACTTTCCAACGAATAAGAAAGATTCCAAGGGACGGACACACCATCCGTGGTTAATTAGAAAGGTTCAAAATAGTATCAAGCTTCAAAGAAAAGCATATAATTGTGCAAAGAAAGGTGGCAGATCAGAAGATTGGACAGAATACAAAGAACAGCAAATAATAACTAAAATACTAATGGCGGGGGGTGGGGGGAGGAGTAGTTTAGAGTGTTAGAGAAATCTAGCCAGAAATATTGGAAGATATAGTAAGAGCTTTTATGAATATTTAAAAAGAAACGAGTTTACAAAGTGAGCGTTGGTCCTATAGAAAGCATATCTGGAGAATTGATAATGGGAAACAAGGAGATGGCAGACGAATTTAACAGGTATTTTGCATCAGTTTTCACTATAGACGATACAAATAACATCCCAGAAGCCGCTATAAACCAGGAAATGGAAGTGGATAAGGAAGTCAGGGAAAGTACAGCCACAAGAGGAGTGGTACTCAGTAAATTGTTGGAGCTGCGGGCTGACAGGAGCCCGGTCCTGATGGACTTCATCCCAGGATCTTAAAAGAAGTGGCTACTCCAATAGTTGGTTTAAATTTTCCAAAATCCCTCGATTTGGGCTACGCCCCAATAGATTGGAAGATAGCAAATGTAACTCTATTATGCAAAAATGGAGGGGGACAGCAAGCAGGAAACTACAGGCCAGTTAATTTAACATCTGTCTTAGGGAACATGTTACAAGCTATTATTAAATAAGTTATAGCAGGGCACTCGAATCAGCTGAAGATCATCAGGCGGAGTCAATATGCTTTTTTGAAAGGAAAATCGTGTTCATGCAACTTATTGGAGTCCTTTGAGCAAGCAACATGTGCTTTAGATCAAAGGGAAGCGGAGGATGTTCTGTACTTAGAATTCCAGTAGGTATTTGATGAAGTGACACATCTAAGGTTATTCCAGAAAATAAAACCTATGGTATAGCGGTAGCACATTGGCATGGATAGAAGATTGGTTAGCTAACAGAAAATAGAGAGCAGGCATACATGGGTCTTTTTCAGTTTGGCAAGATGTAACGAGTGGTGAGCTACACGGATCAGTGCTGAAACATCAACTGTTCACAATTAATATAAGTGACTTGGATGAATGAAAGGTTGCGAAATTCGCTGATGACACAAAGTTACGTAGGAAAGTAAGTTGTGAAGAGGACATAACGAGGCTACAAAAAGACATTGACAGGTTAGGCGAGTGAGCAATGATCTGGCAGACGAAGTATAATGTGGGGAAATGTGAAATTGTCCATTTTGGCCGAAAGAATAAAAGAGAAGCATATTATCTAAATGGCGAGAGATAGCAGAGCTCTGAGGTGCAGAGGGATCTGGGTGTCCTAGTGCATGAATTCCAGAAGTCTAGTATGCAAGTAAAACAAGTAATTAGGAACGCTAATAGAATGTTATCATTTATTTTGAGGGTAATTGAATACCAAAGCAGGAAACATATGTTTCAGTTGTAAAGAACACTAGTGAGACAACATTTGGAGTACAGGTTACAATTTTGGTCACCTTATGTAAGGAAAGATGCAAGTGCATTTGAAGCAGCTCAGAGAAGGTTTACCAGACTTATACCTGGAATGGGTTGTCTTAGGAAGAAAGTTTGGACAGACTAGGCTTGCTTCCACAGGAGTTTAGAAGAGTAGGAGGCGACTTGATTTAAACATAAATGGCCCTGAGGGGTTTTGTCAAGGTAGATGTGGAGAGGATGTTTCCTCTTGTGGAAGAATCTAGAACTACGTGTCACTGTTTATAAGTAGGGGGTCACTCACTTAAAACATAAATGAGGCGAATTTTTTTTTCACTCAGAGGGTCATGAGCCTTAGGAACTCTTTTCCTGAAAATGTGGTGGAAGCAGTGTCTTTCAATATGTTTAACGCAGAGGTGGATAGAGTCTTGGGCAAGCAAGGGGGTGATAGCTTATCGAGGGTAGGTGGGATGCAGATTTCCGGTGACTATTAGATCAGCCATGATCTTATTAAATGGCAGAGTAGGCTCGAAGGGCCGAATAGCCTACTCCTGCTCCTTGATAGTATGTTCGTATGAAGTGCCACTTTAGCAAATCCCTTCAGTAAATCAAAATACATTACTTCCTCCGATTCCCCCTTATCCACAGCTCATACTACTTCCTCAAGGGACCCCAGTAAGTTCCTTATACACGATTTCCTTTTCACAAAACCCACGTTGACTCTGCCTGATGGTCTTGAGCTGATCTGAGTGCTCTGCTATTACTTCTTCATTAATAGCTTGTAACATTTTCCCTACGACAGATGTTAAGTAACAGGCCTGTAGTTCTCGGATTTCTGTCCCCCTCCCTTTTTTGAATAATGGGATGAAATTTGCCATCTACCGATCTAACGCGATCTTGCCCGCATCCTGGGTGTTTCGGAAGTAATAACCCATAACGGTGAACTCGACGCAGAAGGAGTCGCTAAAGGATGAGAATATTTAGAAGGGGACTGGCAACACAATATTGCCTTTGTATTTCTTAAAACCTCTTAAAATTGCAACTATTATTCTCTAGTTCTGATAATAGCTCATCGATCGAAACCATTAACTCTGTTACCCTTGTCATCGGTGCTACCAGGCCGGCTGCGTATTTCGGTTTTTTTGTTCTGTCCATATAACTAGCTTTCGTTAAATTCGAAATGTATTAATTAAATTAAAATTGCTCATCTGCCCTGGTGGGGTTTGAACTCACCTCTCTGGATTATTGTTCCAGGCCTCCACGATTTCAAGTTCAGCATTCTTGCCTTTATGCTACGGCTCCATTAACTTGCTGATTGTCAGATAATATCATATTTTTCTTGAAATATATCGATCATGATCTCCTTCACGGACAGATACAGCTCGCTCCGAGCTGGCCTCAGTGCTCTCCAGCCCGTGGTTGTGATCATTCTCCACAAGCCTGAGGTTGAATCAGGGCCTGTGATGGGGTGGGGTGAGGGGGAGGGGGTTTGGGGGATAGGCGGTGCTTGCAATAATTAATGCTAATATATTAGTAGCAGGGATAGAACTAACAGGAGTGAGAAACCGAATCAATATGTAACGGCATAAAGTATAGGTAAAGATCAATCAGACTAATGGGATTCATGATACGAAGTACCTTATTGGGAAAAGGGTATGGAGGAAGCAATATAGAAGCAAACATATGGAATGATAGAGGGCAAAGGAGATTAATCAATTTTACTGCCCTCAAATAAACCACAATGTAAACTTAGTGGTAGTGATAAAACTGATGGGGCTTTTAAAATGTGTGGGAGATTTCTTTCTTACACAGTATTTAAAAATCCCAACAAATGACTGGCGTCGCTGGATACGGTAATAGGAAATGACCTAAACAAGGTAAGATAAATAAACATAGGGGGGCATCTGGGCAATAGTGTTAGCAACATGCTCGGATATAACAACATTTTAAGAGCACAAGACGAAAACCAAAGTAATAAATCAGGAAAGCGACATTTTGTGAGTGATAATCGAAACATGGGGAAAAAAGCTAGGACAAATGATGACAAATAAACAAAGCAGAAGTGGGAATCATTTGAAATGGTGATCCATAGGCTACAGGGTAAGTATATCCAATAAAGATAAAGAGCACACTAACGAGTAGCACATACCATTGATAAACAAGGGAACATATAGAAGATTGCAACTAGCAAAGGAATTGATGAAAAAGAGAATGTTAAAGGTTTAATCAAAAAGCCGAATGAGCAATTTGGAAATCAACAAAGGAAGTTCTAAATTAAAATTTGAAGATCCAATGACAATGAAAAGTGATGAATTATACAGTCACATATATGACAAAGAAAAAAATGTGACAGAGATAGAACATCACATTATAAACTCAAAAGAAGTGGCAGCGAAATTGCAGAAATAATTCTTGTTCAGAACATTTCAATTGTTATCATAATGAATAATTTGAACATCCCACAAATTTAATATTGGTGTGCTGTTTCGAGAGAGGTTATTCAGTAGTAATTATATGGTTAATTTCCGGTTAACATGCCAGTTACTCCTCATTCAACAAGGTGCAGCTGTTTACAGCGAGACTCAGCGGAAAGGAGCACGTTGTCACCCTCCAGCAATTCCAAATCGATTGCAGTTTGCGGGCCCTTCAATAACACACCTTATACTGAATGATAGGTCGGAATTTTACGTCCCTGTTGGTGTCTGGCGTAATGGCAGGCGTGAATGGAGAAGGCCTAACATCTGTTTGGCGACGTTGTGAAACCAGCTTGCCGCGAAGCAGCTCACGGAAGATGGAAGGTTACTGTTGATGTTTGGAGTCTGCTTAGGGTCGTGGTTTGCATAGGAGGATCGTCGAGGGGTGGAGACGATGGTCTAGGTGTCACTGGGAGAGCAAGGTCGATGGTGGCGGGAACGTGTGAGGGGTGGGAGAGAAAGATTTACATTTGCCTGGGAGGAGAAGGTGTTCTGAGGGTGGTGACACTGGAAGGTGGAACCAAGGTGCTTGGGAGAGGGAGATGGAGTAGGGGGAAAAAGGTTGTAATTGTGGAGAATGCGTCAACTGGGGAGTTAGTTGTACGGGGGGAGGAAGGACCCCAGAGAGGGGGTGCCTCAGGCAGGTCAGGGCCTCGATGGGAAGAAGGAGTTTGGAGGGGGGAAAGAGTCCAGGGGGAGGAGGGTGTAAGGGTGGAGGAACGTGTAAGTGGCCGGGTGGGGGAGAGGTTTCCAGGTGAACTTGCAAGGGACAGGTCGGTAGAGGTGATGACTGCTTCCTGGGCAGCGAAATGAGGGTGGGTGTGGTATGAGGGAATAGTGAGAATGAAAGAAAGCAGAGTGAGCTGGAAGATGGGAAGGTCAGTGTGCGACAGTCGTGACAGAAGGGATGACAAGGGTGGTTGGTGGGGTGTTGGAGATGGACACGGACCATAAGAATGGGAGCGAAGAGGTTGGAGAAGTCAATCTGGATGGGGTGGGACTCGCAACAAGTTAGGGAATATGCACTCTCCACTGGACACCCTGGAAAGGAGGCGATTCTTCCTGGAAGGTAATGCTGGGAAGGTGGAAGGCGATGCCAAGGGAGCCAAACGTGATGGGGAAAGGGCATGAGGCAGGGAAAAACAAAGGGGAGCTGAATACATACTTCACAACAACTATCTTTTAAAAACGTGATTGGAGTTGAGGGGCTGGCTGGCTGGCAGCCAAGAGTACACCTCCTCCATTGAAGAGTTGGAAATAAGCAGCCTGGAAGTCCCATCACAGCGCTTACCCATACGCTCCACCAGTGCAGAGACACACGCCTTGGTGGAGCCTAGATATGGATCAGACTCAGGTTCACAATCTGGTGGTCAATGCATGGACACATGACTGCAGCAGGAGGAGGCAGGTTCAGCTGAGCTCCCCAGCACTCAGAGGACTGCTGGGGAAGAGGCATCTGTGAGGTGCAAGTAAGGTGATGAAGCCCTGGATTTACTGTTGAGTCTATTAATATATCACTACTTTGAGAACGCTTCCAAAAATATTTTATTGGCAGGAAAGGCAATTGTGACATCATCAGGCCGCGAAAGCGCTATGTAAGTGCAACATTTATCTTATATTTGATAGGGAAATGGATCGTTTTTTATGGATTCTAAGGGAAGGTAAATCTTAAGTAAATTATCATCGAATATCGCCTTGAGTAGTCTGCTCCTGTTCCTATTTCTTATGATTTTAATGCGAAGGGATAATTTGATAAAAGATTTTGACTTTATAAAATGGATTAGCAGGATAGTCGTGACAAATATATTTACACATGTGCGAGATAGTAGAACTGTAACATTAGAAATAAAAGATAGTGGCTAACCCAATTGTGAGGGATCTCTTTACCCAGGGTACCTTTAGGATATTAACTTCGCGACCCAAGGAGCAGTTGACACCATTGACATAGACGTATTTAAGTGGAAGCTAGAAAAATACTAAAGGTGGAAAGAAACGGAAGGATGGTCATTGGAGCTTGACGAAGAAGGTTGGAGGAGAATCGTGAAGAGCATAAACACTGACATAGACATTTTGAGACGAGTGGCGTGTTTCTCCGCTGTAAGTTGTATGTAAGACTGCTATGTAATGCTATATGACAAACTGATGCAACTAAGTAGTCATATAGCATCCCATCAGACTAGACACTGGCCTTCAATTTCCTTCGGTCCCATTTGAAGCCTATGATAAGTAACGCATTGTTCTCATTGATTTTACAGGGAGTGAAGGTTTCAAGAATAGACGCAGGTCCTGATGCCAGAGTCTTGCTGTCTTAAAACTCCTGCTCCTTCTTCCTGTTCCAATTGTTATGACCTAGCAGGCGATGCGTGCCAGGTGGATCAAATCTACGAGGCAAACTTGATCACGTGGTCACAACTACTTTGCAATTTGTATTTTACTTCGAGATGCGTGTCCTGAATTCGGAGGTAATAAGGCCATCACGAATTCAGAATTTTTTTTAGAAAACTAAATTAAACATTTATATAGTAAAATGCAATCTTTCAAGCACATGTATAGGTCTACAAATTACCACTATATTAACTGGTAAAACCCCTAATTCTTCCAATTACACCCCCATTAAGGCAACAGTAAAAACAAATAGATTTAAACAGACGCAGGCAAAGCAACACAATACCATGGATAGGATAATTCAAAGTTAATTTTCTCAGCTTCGGTTCCTGCAGACAGCAGCTTGATGCACAGAGGCTGGAGGCTGTTCATACTTGTGTTAGATCTTGGAAATCCTTGCCTCTGGCACACAGCCTCATCTCCTTTATTCATGTTTCTCCTTTCTTAATGCGAATTCCATTGTTCCGATATATCTTTGGACGTTCACCTCTCTCATAATATAAATCTTTTCAAAATACTAATTTTATCATTAGCATTTGGGAAAAAATAAACGGACTGTTTGTCTTAGCTTCTGCTGGCCAGCCGAAACGTCTTACCATCTCTTTGAAACTTAATTTAACTTAATTTACCTAAACATGCAAATTTTCCTTACACCTCATATTCTAAAACTTCACCCATGTTTATGTATTTAGTATTTCTAACCTAGCTTCTTTTTGATTACTCTGAACCCCCAGACCAGCTGCTGAAATTCAATTGAATCCCAGATACACACACACATACATTATCCAAACGCCACTATTAACCCATTTTTACAATAACTCATACCAATATTACGCGAATGATTATATTTTCATGACACAATCAAGTACAACACAATGTATTGCCAGTGTATTACACATGGTTAGTGTAGCATTCAGGTTACAACAAGGTTAGCCCCGGTGTAACTGTAACAGTGCTGGACTTTGGTGATGCTCAGGGAACCCGGGTCTATCCGGTTGGCTTGCTTATATCGTTCTATGCATGCTCCACTCCGCTTTTCCCGTGTTTCCTCCTTGCCCCATTCTGGAAATCGGTGAAATCCAAAAACACATAAGTTAGCTTACCATTTGTCCCGTGCTTGGTCTGTGGAAACAACAAGGACAATTCGCACCTATTGCTCACATTAATTATTTCAGTCTGTCAATGCACATTACTGAGATCAGACGTTGTGTCAGAGCGGCCCTGTTTGGAATAGACTTCTGTTTATCGGCCGTACCTGGGCATAGAAGGTGCTTTTTTCTCTCGCCTGGGTATCCCAGTTTTGCTCTGCTCTCTGAAGGTGAGCAGGGGAAGTCGGACTCCCCGCCTCTCCTCCGTGCATGCTCTGTGGAGATTGTTTGGAGAAATATTAGCTGCTATATATTAAATCAGCAAACGAAGATAGAGGGGAACCAAATCAACGAAAAATAAACATTTTGGGTGAGTTTAATTACTGCAGGTCAGGCCTGTAGTTAGTAATGTCCCTGTGATAATAGTCTTACAAGTACATCGCAGACATTTCATTCGCAACTGGCCTCATTTATCTGAAGATACATTCATCATCTGTGTTATCAGCAATTAGGCCAAGAACTGGCGCATGCGCTACTCAACATTTAACGCACAATCAAGTCCAGAGTTTGATTATTTTAGAAGTTAAATTTTTTTCGGGGGCTTTGGGGCCTGGAGAGGAGCGATATCACTCAGTGAGCGGCCCCAGTCAACGTGCAGATGCCGCTTAGTAGTTCATGGGTGGGGGTATCGGGTGATCACAAAATTGAGCGGAATATGGTTGAATAGGCGCCTAACCAGGCACTGACAAAACGGAAAAACGGATGACGGTGTCTGCGAGAGCTGGAGGGTTGCCTGGACTCGGGTATCATTGTTGTGCTGATGGGCCTCTGAGCATACTTCATATTATGGAGGACATTGAGGATACCATGAACTCAGATGTTATGCCGTGTGCTCCAACATGAGCAGGAGCATTTCTGACGCCCCAGGACAACCAGTATAACTATGCTGTGAGTGTTCAGGACAGTGAAATAACAGCCTGTTTCTCATGAAATTAACCTGAAACTGACCTGCTGCTCGAACTGGTTGGTCATGAGCTCTGGAATCGCCCTCCTTTCGGAGAAATAAATTACATCAACGATCAATTTAATCATGTGCGAAGTGTCCGCCAAAAAATACCCAACATTCGAGCAACGTGACCCGACTCATCATCAGTAGAAAATTACCATAGGATTCAGCAGGTGGACGAGATTGTGTCCATTTTACAACAGAGCGCACGGTTTTACATAGAAATAAAACAGAACCGATGCTGAAAAGCAGAGTTATTGTTCCAGGTCCCGGTTCTGACCAAAGGTCATAATCATGAAGCATCAATGCTGCTTTTATCTCCACAGGTACTGGTGAACATTTCCAACATTTTCTGTCTTTAGATATCACGTATTAAATTTATACTCCTGGTTCAGGTTTTCTGCCCATGTTTGCTGCCCCTCCCTGTACAGTCCAACGTTAGCGGCATTTAACATATGGAGTTCACACCATCACCTTGAGTAATCGGCAAGAACAGAAACACAGTCAACTTTAATGTTCGTTGCTGGTGAAATTATTCTGATCTGCCTGTCGAGTTGGGTCCTTGCCCTCATCATCTCACTGGGCCAAAACCGACACTCTCCCTGTGCGATAAACGCTGCTCTCGAAATCGAGAGCTGCACCATATAAGCTCCCGGCCTCCTGCCATAGCATTTCACTGTGTCTAGACGGTAACACCCCGTTTTAAATCAGGATCATGCCATCAGGTCTATCTATTTTGCATCGCTTGACAAGAACTGCCAGCAACAGCATCATCAGTGAAATCATTAATCCGCCCGCTGCAGAAGCAGACACCAGGAGAAAGGGGAAAGTACGGCCTTGCTTACCTAAAAGGGACAGGGGAAGTGGAATGTGAGCATTTTAAAGTGCAGATGATGCTAAATAATTAAGAAACGTCAGTTAACTGACATATCAAAGTCATCCTCTCTCATGGATGGACCGAGGAACACCGCATTTTTCATTTGCTTGAGCCCTATAGTAGTAGTATTAAACAACCAAAGTGCAACACAGGTCGACGCACACAGTAACTATTTGTGGTAAGGTCAACACTTTATTCAGGTTATATATCGTATTTTACTTAATGTTTGTACAGCTTTCTTGCGGATTTGTATGGATGCATTTGTTTGTCTCACTCTGTGCCCCCAAAGCACACAAATAGATTAAAAATAAATCTTGTTCTATAGATAAAATGCATTATAGGAAAGTTTCTCTGAGAGTTTAAGAATCTGGTTCCAGTGGATGAACTTGACCGTTCATTACATTACATTACATGAGTACCCCGTCTGCTTTTCGTGCTGAGTGATATTATGCTGAGGGATCTGCTCGGTTTCGTCTGGCCCCCAAAGCGTTATTGGATTTCGGAGCGGCGTCAGGGGAATAAAAATGTCGCACCTTTGCTTCATGAATAGAAGTGTTAATACGAACAACTGTGGCCAAGCCATCCTAAAGTGGGGTGAAAAACTTTAAATATCGTAACCCAGGGAAAGTTGGCCTTTGGGGGAATCGTATTTTCTAGTCAAATGAAAGTTAGTGCTGGTTGTTGAAGGCAAAAGGGAGTTCGGCAAATTTGATGGTGTTTTTTGCTAAATTACCTGAGATGACCGATGGTTGGTTTGGATTTGCAAAAGGCCTTTGACAAAATTCTGCATATTAAAGTTATTAACTAATTTAAGGCTCAGTGGATTAGAGGAACAGTCTACAGTAGACCAAGGGACAACAATCAAAGAATAGTGAGAAGCAGTTGATTTTTTTTTTGGAGTGGTGGCGTGGTGGGGTGTGTGTGTGTGTGTGTGTGGGTGGGGGTGGGGGGGGGGGGTGTTTGTGTGTGTATGTGTGTGGTGCATCGAATGTTGTTTTTCCACCGCTGTTATTAGGAAAACTCTTTTCGATAGCGCTTAATGATGTGGAATTGCGTATATCGGGCATACTGTCAACATTATCAAGTTATTAAAAAGCCCAGAAATATGGTAAACAATGAACAGGGTAGTGGCAAAATGCAGTCGGCTACAGACAGGATGGCAGATTGAGTAGGCTTAGTGTTAATTAAATTTAATGCAGAAAGATATGTAATGGTGCGTTTTGATTAGAAGAATATGGAGGTGTTGAGGTGGAGTGGGGTGTGGGGCTAAGGGGGCTGGGGTGGGGCAGCATGGATAAATTATGGAATGTAAATGGGTTGCTGGAACAGAAAGCCATGAGGATATAAGTATACAAATATTTCATGGTGGCAGGCCAAGTTGAGTATTACAAAATGGTTATGCTCGGCTTTGTTAATATTGGAATAGAGTTCAAAATGAAAGCAGTTTTGTTCAACTTTATAAAACACTCGTTAGTTTTCACCTGAAGAATTGTGTCAAAATATGGACACCACACTTTCGGAAGGATATCAAAGTCTTTGAGGGCGTGTAGAGGAGATTTGCTAGAATATTACCAGGGCCATGGTACTTTCATTATGTGGAGAGGCAGGATAAGCTCGGGCCATTCTTTATAGTGCAGAGAAGTTTGATAGAGAATTGATGCAGATGTTTATGACCCTGATCAGTTTGATAGGGTAAATAAGAAACGTCCCAGTATGGTTAACCAAAAATACAGAATGAGGGCGATTTGCAGAATATGAGAGGATACATGGGTAGAAAATTTCATACACAGTGTGTTGATGTGATCAGGAATGGATTTCCCGAAGGCACAATATAAGCAACTTTAATAGTAATATTCAAAAGAGGATTGGTGAAAAGCTTGAAGGGAGAATCGCTACAGGGGTATGGGGAAACCGGATGACTGAGATTAACTGAACACCTCTACGAAACAGCTGGCACTGATCCGATGAGCCAAATGGCCTCGTTCCGTGCCGTATGATCATTATGACATCTATCACTTCCGGGGACTTTGACATATCATTTTAAACATGTGTAGCGAATCTGCACTCACTACATTGGCCTTAATCTTATTCCCGAGACTATTGACATTATGGCAGAAGACAAATCACCAAACAGCTGAAGTAGTCGAGCGCTTACATGACAGGTCTTCCTGCGACCTCCTCTGTCAATGCATCCAATTCAAACTTTTTCTCCACATGTAAACAGCCTTTCTGATTCAATTATTTCCCCGTGAAGTCTATCTCTTTCTAAAGTGCAAATCATGATAAATAGTGATGAACCTATTGGCTACCTCCTCCACCCCCGCCCCGCCACCGACCCCCCCCCACCATCCCACATTAACTGCCCGAGTACAAAAGTAGGGAGGTTATGCTTCAGTTATACAGGGCGTTGCTGAGACTATGTCTGAAGTATTGTGTACCGTTTTGCTCTCTTTAATTAAGGAAGGATGTAATGCACTGGAAGGAATTCAGAGAAGGTTAACAGGGCTAATACCTGGAATGGGCGGGTTGCAATAAAATGAAAGGAAGAGCAATTAGCCTTGTATCCGTTGGAGTTTAGAAGAATAAGATGCGACCTGATTGAAACTGATCAGGTCCTGAGGGGCTTTGAGAAAGTGTATGTGGACAGGATGTTCCCTCTTGTGGGAGAATCTAGAACTAAGGGTCACTGAATAAAAATAATTTAATACAGATATGAGGGGATTTTCTTTCTCTCAGAGGGTCGTGAGCCTTCTGAACTCTCCTTAAACGACGATAGAAGCGCAGTCTTTGAATATTTTAGGGCAGAGGTAGATAGGTTCTTGATAAACAAAGGTAAGTGGGAACGTGGACTTGAGGTTACATTCGAATCAACCATGGTCTTATGAAATGGCGGAGCAGGCAAGAGGTCTACTCCTGCTCCTAGCTGGTATATTGTATGAAATTTTACTCATTCTCTCTGGTTACATGCAGGAGCCGAACTGCACACAGTGTTATAGATGGAAGGGCAAGGCTATTAGAACACTCTTTTATTGATGTATCACTGCTATACATCCTAATGCTTTTTGTTTTGCCTGTATCCTCATGGAAGTCACTGTGAACCTTTAGATAATGTACATAATGAACCCTACCTATCTTTTCTTGCTTTTATCATGGGATGTGAGCGTCGCTGGCAAGACCAGCATTTGTTACCTTTGAGAAGAGTGGCTTGCTCGGCCAATTCAGAGTCAACCACGTTGGTGTGGGGCTGGAATCACATGTGGGCCAGACCAAGTAAAGGCGGCAGATTTCCCTCCCTAAAGGACATGAGCGAATCAGGCGGGTTTTTACAACAATCGAGAATGGTTTCATGGTCCAGATTAGCTTTAAATCCTGGATGTTATTAATTAAAATCAAACTCCAATTTGAACCCAATTCCCCAGAGCATTAACCTCGGCCACTGGGTTACTAGCCAGTGACATTAGCACTACGCCACCGTCTCACTTTCTTTCCCGTTCGAGATAATTTAATTCAGAGCTCATCCCACTCTGCAGATTCTTGGCATTCGTTCTGCGCACTTGTATTAATATACCGATATCCACGTCAAACATAATCTACTAGTGTCAAGTGCGCTTCGGCACCCTATCAAACTACAATGTATTTTGCTTTGCTCCTCAGCGGTTCTGACACCATTACAGATATGTACCATCCGATTTGCGGACGATTCCGGTTAGAACACTGCTGGAAAACATGAAATGTAACGGCCCATAGACCGATCCTTACTGTAGCCAACTAGTAGCCAACCTTCGCTTGGTATCGATATCATCAACAACTATTCTCCGGGTTACCCATCCCAACCACGCCCTGCCCTAGAATCGCACACAACAACAAGCTACATCGTGACATATTCACTGTAGCGTCCTTCACCTAATTTCTTTAAGAATGTTCACTTTCAGATTAGGTCGAAAGGAATAATTACCGGGATTCAGCCATCTTCAACATACCTTGATGGAAAGTTCCTCAAATCTGTCCGGGTTTCGGCTACAAATGCGTTGCGATGCAAGGTTCCACATTCCAAGTGTTTCCTCTTCACTTTCTTTGAAAAATTGTAGAAGTTCTTTATAGCTCACTCCAATCTCCATTAGATCGGCGAGGCCGCACTTTGAAAATGGCCCTAACACTTGCATATGTCCGATATATGGATGATACGTTTGCTGTATTTAAATCCGCAGCTGCATGTAACAATTTCCTTACATGTTTTCATGGGCTCCATTCTGTGCTCAAATTCATCCATGAGATGGAACAGTAAAATGAACTCCCCTTCCTTGACGTACTAATTGAGGGATCTCCCAGGGGGTTCTCTACCATGGTCTACAGCACGCCTGCTAGTCAGTATACGTTTTGGGATTCTTATCGTTCCACATTCTATAAGATTGGTCTTATCATCAACTTGTAAATAGGTTCAAGCCATTTGCTCACCATGCAAGTTTGATGCTGAAATAGGGCGCATTAAAGGCATTCTGCAGAACATTTTGCTTTTATACCACGAAAGCCCATGAACGGGCCTAAGGCTGTCACTTTCGGCCCTGAAAAGTGCCCAGTTTACCACAGATTACCTTGGAGAGGCAATGTATCTGACAATCCTAGTGCTTCCTTTTCACTCTCTTTGAATAATTGTTGAAGTTCTTTCTAGCCCACTCCAATCTCCATCAGTTCGACTGTTTCACGCTGCTACTATGCAGTCGCGACAGAGTGGTATTCGCCACTAACAGGATGCTACCGTTAAGCTAAAACGATGTTCTGGCTATAGCACAAATGCATAATGTGGTATATGTATTTCAGTGCCAGTGTGATGCTAGGTCTGCAGACCGTACGTCCCTTAGACTGGAGGATCGTATGTCCCTTTCGCTGTTAACATTGGGAAAGATACAGACCGTACCCAACATGCCCGTGCTTGGAAATCTCAAAACACTGTGTAAGTTGGCCTCTCAATTTGACACATTCGCGTGTGCTGGAAGCTACATATATTAATACAAAGGGCCCTGTTCTTTGCAGACGGTAAGAACATGTACCCAAGTTGCGCCTGTTTCCGCTAAACTAAATTCGCTGACTAATTCCTCAGCGCAATGCCTTGACGAATCAGTGTCAAACTGAAAGTGCCTGGTTTAAAATTTCAAACAATGCTTCGCACTTAACTGTCAATCACCATCAATGGTGCAATGTCCATGGCAAAGACATTCCCCAACCAATGAGCACCCCCTTCACATACAGAATAAATTGTTCTTTTCCCCTTTTTTGCTATTCCTGCCAGTGCCCTGATGAATGCAAAACGAAAAGCATCGAGTTGTCTCTTTTTCAGTAATACCCAAAATGGAATTTCTGGGTTAATTATTTACTTTACCTCTACCCGTGCAAACCCCCATTAGTCCACTTCCCACTCTTAATATCTTCATTTACAATCTGTATTCATTTCAATTTCAGGAACTAACCTCCATTGACCTGATCGCAGCTCACCTCTACCCCCGCTCCTGTCACTCGATGAAAACTGTAAGCTCAGCAGCCACTACCTGCGGTATCAGCAATTCAAACATCGTTTTCCCATACATCTTTTCAACATGTTACAGTGGTTCCATTCCTGTCCTAGCATTACCTCCGTCTGCGCCCCATTCAGCGACTCACTCATTGTTAGATTCACGAAACACAATCTTCAGCTCCTCTATGAGAGTGCAATCATCATATAATCTGAAGATGATTACACACGGTTGTTAAATTATTTGCTACCCATATCATTTTCCCAATAATTTCTCTTCCAGGCCTTCCGTTCCTTATTTGAAACATATCTTGCTCCCTGGCACCAGGAGCTATGGGGGATATTTCGGTTTCATCATCGCTATGCTGCTGGAGTCTTAGGCCGAGTTGAAGCAGGAGATATTCCGCACACGGTTTTCACAGTCTGAAGCTGAGTTCTGCTTTGTGGAAATGTTCCTTATCCAGTGTTTCAAAAACCCACTTCTCAGCTGTTCAGATCTAAAGTCTGTAGCATTCATAAATAGATCAGAAATGGAACTCATATCTATTACTGCAAATATATCCAGCAACTGCAAATTAAGAGAAATCCAGCTATATTCTCCTGTTAGCGTGAGCAGATTATGTAAGTACAGGCAGTGTCTTCACTGCAGTAAAATATATAAATCTAAACACAACTTGTTTGTACAAATGGAACGGGTTATGAGGAAATAAATTATCATTGATAAAGTAACTTTTATCCGCATAATAAAATCTGCTGTGATGAAATGTGCTCATTACTTTATTACATTAATTATGCAGTAAACGACTCTTTAGTGTTTATCCTGTTACCATTCTCCCTTGCTATCACTTTTCTTTCTCAGACTCCTGGTGCCACTTGTCTCTGTGTATAATTACATATATTTCCTGACACTGACGGGGCGGCAGTGGGGGCGAGGTGCGTTAGGGGGCGATGGAATTGTTGGGTGGAGGCGGTGGAGGTGAGGGAATCACTTGACTCCTGACTGTAGCTCTGCATTTTCATAGAATATTGAATGAAGTGATGCACAGCACGAATATATTCAAAGACTAACACATTTCTTCCTGATTGGATAAATGTTGAGAAATAAAGTCAACTAGTTCGACACTTTCTGTTTGTAACTAGTGGATATAAGTGCCGAGGTTACTAGAACAGGCCAGAGGTTGGATGTTCTGCACCGAGTGATGAAGCTGTTGACTCCCAAAAGAATCTCCACTATTTACGAGACAGGATTCTGATGGAAAAACCTCCTCCTGTCTGCATGAGAATAGCTGCAAGAAGGCTCGACATGGTCCCGCAAAATATACACCTAACGTCAGTCAACTCACCACATTATACAGCCTTTGTCTTCATCATCTGCGTCTCGGTGTTGCAGTCCGTGTCATCTACATGCATAACACCACCCCCAAGGCTTGTTGTGCATCACCTGTCAAATCCGTGAGCTGCAGCATCTAAATGACAAGGGCGGCAGCCACATGGGACGAGCAGGACTCCATCTTCCCCCCAAGTGAGGCATCATGCTGACTTGATCATTTATCACCGTCCATCCCTTATCACAGGATCAAAACTCCGGAAATCCAGACATGGCAGCAAGGTGCCAGCACCTTCAAAGCATGGACTGCAGCCAATAAAGGAAAGGGTGCGGGACCACCTTCTCAAGGAGGAATAGGAATAAGAAATTAATGCTTAGCGTGCTAAAGAGGCTCTTATCCTGAGAATGATTTATGCCAAATAACGGATATTAAAAGCCTCCATTAGAGATGTCCCATAGGAGAGCAATAATTGGCTTATTGCTGTCATTCTAATTTGCACAGTCCGGTAAATGTTGCCGCTCTTTGTGAACAGACAATGCAAATGCGGGAAAATAACACCTCAAATCAGTCCTGAGAGAAAATTCCTCTTGTTCTTCAGTTACATACTCTCTGATATTCACTTGTATAATTGTACGCGGGTCCATTCCCCCTCAGCATCACTCACCATGCACACTAAGATCAATCCCGCCGCCAATGGAAACCATTCCTGCCCCTTCTTTAACGCTGCAAAAATACGCTCCGGAGTCTTGGAAACTCACATTCTGCAGGTGTAACTGGGAAGATCCTTGTTTGGAAGGCATAATTATTTTCCTTGTGTCTGTCGCCGGATCCGGAGTCGTGTCATGCTCCTCTCTCCACGAAGAAACATCCAGCATTGCGTCGGGAACAAAAAGTCAAACAGAGCGATTGATTGACAGATTTGTACCTTTCACCGGAGTCACACGGTCGGGTCGAGCGCGCTCCCGTCAGTAACTGTCAGAGATAAACACAAACAGGAATTAACTGCAGCGGTAATGATTGGCAGAATTCCAAGGGAAGAAACTACGTTAGATATTGAAGGGAAATTCCCCTCCCTAATTTGTCAAGCAGGTATAAATAAAGACAACTGTGTAAATAATGCCCAGTGATGAGAGGTAATTCAACATATGGAATATAGGCATCCTGTGGCGATGACATCGGTCACTCGAGTTGCAAGTCAGTGGGGAACACTGAAGGATGCGAGAATAGAAAGATTTGAAGATAACCAGAGGTTGGACGTGCTGCAATATGGCGGAGGGCAAGATAGCTGATGCTACAACATCAATGTTCAGGTTTAGCCTTAACGTGAGAGGTGAGAACATTCAGTGGGGGTTGAAACCACCCGCATCTCATTGTTTCCCAAGTGAACATGGAACATTTTTGAATGGTGTGAATGTTTCCGTATTGATGCAACTCTTAAATAATTTAAATTGTGAGGAAACGTTTGCAAATACTTTCCTGCAGGCGCGGTGAATACCGTTTGGTTCTATTCCCTGTATCTTGAGCCCAGGCTGTTGGAGTTGTTCAGTGCAAAGTACAACCGGACGACTGTAAGCATGGTTTTGGCTATCAGTGTGTCCTTTGCTATCGAGAACCATGAAAACTAACCTAAGACAATCCGTCAGACATTGAGCAGATATGGAGCGGTGAAATTGCAGGACACTTAGGTTACCAAAAATATAGAAATGACTGAATTCAATCTCAGTCCTAATTAGCTTGCACGGTTCTCGAAGGTTCATCAATGTTTGTTATTTCCTTGGCAAAGCGGATTTTAATTGTTGTCCAGTGGATAACTACTTCTGACTGGCTAATGCAGCTGGTGATTCTATAGAGTTGCTGGAGATTGCAAAATGTTGTTGACGATCGGTGTTGCTCCTTGTAGCTAGATGATGTTGTTGCTGATGACTGTGTGATTATGTTACTTGTGGTTGGCTGAAGTTCTTGATGTCTGTGTGATGCTACTGGGTGAACTGGATGCTGCTGCTTCTGTCCAGGGGATGGACCTGTTTGTGGTTGAGAAGTTGCTGGTGACCGGCCTTTCGGGTGGTGACTAAGTGATGGTGCTAATGAATAGGTAGTTGTTCTGTCGACTGCTCGTTATTGCTGATGATGGGGCTGATGACTGAGTGACAGTGGCTGTTTAATACTGTTGGTGACCGAATGTTTGTGCTTTAGACTGGATAATGTTGGAGTTAACTCAGAGTTTCTGATCGTAACTGAACAATGCTGCTGGTGATGCTGCTGGGTCATATTACCGACGGCAATGGTAATTCTGGCTGAACACAATGATGCTGGCGATGGAGCCTCGTTGTTAGTAATTGTCTGATGCTGATGTTGGTGACTGGGTGATGCTGCTGCTGGTGAATTCAATAATCTTCTGGTTAGTGACAAAGGATTATGGTGACTGAACTATATCAGTGCTGTTGAATGGTTGAGCACAATGGTTAATGCTTATTTCTGTTGTTACAGGATGAGCCTCCAATTATTGCGCTGTCCTGGCGATTGTGTTATCGTGTTTCTGATGATTGGTTGATGAGATTACTAGTGACAAATTGTGCCAATCTTGGTGACTGGGTGACACTGTCGCTTGAGATTGAAAAATTCTTTCGAGTTATCAACAGTCACAGATTGCAACTCTTTCGAGTACAATCACAGTTCTTGGTTTCCGGGAGTGGGACACGAACCCACAACCCTCTGATTCAAAGGCGAGGGTGCTATGAACTGAGCCACAGCTGACACCTCATAAGTTCTTTCAAGTTATCAACAGTCACAGATTGCAACTCTTTTTTTTTTGAGTACAATCACAGTTCTTAGTTTCCGGGAGTGGGATACGAACCCACAACCCTCTGATTCAAGGGCGAGGGTGCTATGAACTGAGCCACAGCTGACACCTTAGATTGAAACATGCACCTGCTGATGGCTGGTAATAATAATCCTTGTTGCTGAGTGATACCATTGCTGACGGCTGTTTAATGCTATTGCTCGTGACTGAGTGCTGCTATTGCTGGTGACTCGGCAAATCCGCTGCTGGAGAGGGGCTGATGTCATTGAAGGTGCCTGGGCGATGTTATTGCTGATGGGTGATTAATGCCGCTGCTGCTGATTGGGTAATGCTATTGCTAAGGACTGAGTGATTACGCTTCTCGTTATTGGCTGATGATGCCCATTATGTCAATGTAAATATTATAATTATTGTGCGTTGGAGCATCCGGCTGTTGGTGCTGTTGCTGGTGTCTAGGCGATGCTGCTGCTGGTGGCTGGACGCTACGTCTGGTGGCTGGGCCATGGTGCTGCTTGTGATTACGTGAAACTGCTGGTGACTGAGTTTTTCGGCAGGTGATTGTATGTCACGTCTCAAATTCAGGTGATGCTGCTGGTAACTGGTGTGTTTCTGCTGTTGACTGATTGCTGCTGGTGGGCAGACTGATTGCCGTACTCATTTTTGGATACTGCCGCTGGTACCTTGGTAATGTTTACTATGGCAGAGTTATTCTGCTGGCTACTGGCTAATGGTGCTACTGATGACTGGGGAACGCTGCTGGTGCCCGTGTGATTGTGCTGCTGGCAATTAGGCGATAGTATGACAATGTATTGATGTGTTCGTGTATATGGGAGTGTTAGTTGTACTTTCCCTGCTGACCTATTAGAGCGACTGTTGGAGTGACGTTGCAGGCAAGCCCCTCAGTTTTGCATGTATGAGCGTTTTGTCTGCTTGTATAAGTTCTTTGTGTGTGTTCCCCAGAACTTGCGTATGTTGTGTGCGTATTATGTGTGCTTTGGCTCCGTTGGCCCCTCTGTGTATTTCCCTATGGGTGAGTTTATGAGTTAAGTATATGTTATATTTGTTTTGTCTCCCTGTGTTGTCTTTTAAGCGTGTGTTCTGCTCTCTTCCACTGACTTCTCAGGTAAGTTTTTCAGTTTGCATGCAGGTATGTGCAGATGCATGTTTGTGACTATATGCGTCGGCGTTTCTTGTGCATATGAGCAACTGAATATGGGTTGCCAACTCATAATCATCAACTTAATATAAGTTGTCGAAACTTACTTTACCTCTTTTCTAAATATTGAAAGTTAAAAGCTGTAGAAGTTCAAAAAAAGTTGTGTGTGTAGGCACATGGCCAATTCAAAGTGTAAGTTGGAAATCAAACTGTGAAGAGGTCATGAAGAATATCTAAAGTGGATATCCTTAAGTGAAGCAAGTGGGTAATATATAGTTGCGGCATCAGTGGGAAATCCAAGGTCAGCTTGTTAGGAAGAACAGATAAAAGAGCAAAACTCCAAATGCTGTGATGATGGAGAGGCCTGAACACCAACAGATCCACCAGAATCATTTCAGCAGACCTGATCGTGACCCGTGTTTCAGATTCAAATTGAGCTCTGTAGAAAATGTAAAGCTGTGGTGTGAGCACAGGAAAATAGTCTGCTATTGTATGAAGACTGTCTAGTAACAATAATTATTCAAACAATATACAGAAATGACCATACTCGGTGAATCACACCATTGAGCCAATGTCTCAGGCACCTCCATCACCAACCTTGGGTATGGCATGCCCCATCGGCCAGATAGATCCACCACATGTCACGGTTCACGCGGGAAAAGGTTGACCTGGGAGTCCTCAACATCGACCTCGGAGTCCATGAAGTGTCATGGTGTGAAGTCAAAATTGCGCAATGAATATCCCCTGTTGATTGCCACCAACCACAGTCCCTCGATTCATAAATCAGCACTCCTCCATGCTGAACGCTACGTTGAAGAAGCACTGAGAGTAGCAAGGGCAGGGAATCTCCACTGGATGGCGGGCTTCAGTGCCCAGCTCGGTATTACCAATACTGACCAAATAGGTCACTTCCTGAAAGACATATTTGCTAGACTAGCCCTGTGGTAGTTGTTGAGGGAACCATCAAGAGGCAAACAACGCACTTTACGTCGCCCTCATCAAATTTCCTGCCGTGGATGCCTCCATCGAAGGCAGAATTGGTCAGACTGACCACCACACAATCTTAATCACACTGCGAATACCTTCCATTTTATTGTGTGGCAGGGTCACCACACTAAATATGATAGTGTCAAAATTGATCTAGGAACTCATAACTGGGCTTCTTTGCAGAGCCGGGGGCCATCAGCGGGAACTGAATTATGTTGAACCACAATCTGTAATCTCTTGGCCCAGTATGTCTCACACTGCAATATAGGCATCAAGCTAGGAGAGCAAACGTGGTTCAATCAGCAGCGCAGGAGGCAAGCCCGCAGCAGTGTCAAACACATACAAAATGAGGTACGGTCCTAATGACGCTACAGCACAGGAGTGCAGGCTTTCCAAATAGCGGAAGCAACATGCGATCAACAGGCCTTAGCCATCCACAAACTAATGCGCTAGATTGAAGATCTGTGGTCATGCCACATACCTTCAAAAATGGTGGTGGATTATTAAACAGCTAAGCATAGGAGGAGGCTCCACTAATATCCCCAATCTCAATGATCGGCGAGCTCAATACATTCACATGAAAGACATTTACAAACGTCTTCAGTCAAAAATTCATGGTGGATGATACATCTTGGCCACCTCTTCAGGTCCATGTGTCAGATTTTAATTCACTCCACGTGATATCAGGGAATGGCTGAAGCCACTGGATACCGTAAAGGGTATAGACCCCTACAATATCAGAGCTTTAGTGCAAAATACGTGTGCTCCAGAGCGAGGTCTGTCTGAGTCAAGATGTTCCAGTACAGATACCATGCACGCATCTATCCAAAAATATGGAGATTTGCCCAGGTATGTTCCACATACTTCAATTTTGCCAGCGCCCTTGATCTCATACTCAGTGAAATGCTGACACCAAGGTCGCACTCTCTCACCTCACCTCATGAGTTTGGCTCTTTTGTCCATGGTTGGACCGAGATTGTAATGAGGAGAGGAGTCAAGTGTTTCAAACGGAGCACCACCGTGCAGTTTATTGCTGTGTAAGTGTCACTTATTAGCACTGTGGAAGACACCTTCCATTACTCTGCTGGCGACAGTGAACAGACTGATCGGGCAGTAATTCGCTGGATTAGATTTATCCAGATTTTTATGCAGAATGTTCAGCAACAGCTGTTAAAGAATAATGCAAAATTGGAGAAGACAAGATTATGCTTTGTTGAGTTCAACCTTGAGTCCATGTAGCTGTGAAGCGCCTGTAAATTGACGTGCCGTTCTTCAAGCTTATGATGACCTTCATTTGAACAATGTAGGAGTCTGAGAGCAGAGAGGTAAGGTGGGGGTGGGGGGGGTGGGGGGCGGTGGTAATAGAGTGTAGAAATAAATTGACAGCCATCATGGATCTTGGGGTCCTAATGGGGCTAGGGGTGGGGCGGTGTACAAAAGTGTTCAGACATGTGATTACAAAATCTGTGTTTGGTCTCCCGCATATAGATGAAACAGCATCTTGAACATCGAATGGATGCATACTAAATGGCAAAATACATTTTAATCTCTTTTTCTGAGGATGGAGTGCTGGGTTCTCCGACGTTGAGAAGGGACACGGTGCAAAGGCTTGTGTTGCGTCCGATTTGTTTGAAAGTGAAGGTACCTTGGGAAGGGGAGGGCGTGTTGGCCGTGATTGAGCAGTTCATGATGATACTGCTTTCATATTTATGCCCCCTGTAGGCCCACGGCTAGCTTCTTTATTTGTCTCACGACCACCTCCTTTTGCCTTGCACCATCGTCAAGTTTGTCCATGAATCGCTCCTCCCTTCCAGCCTATCCCGGAGCTTCCCCTTGTTCTTTGTCCCTTACACGCTTACCCTGCCATTGTGCATGTTCAAAACCTCGGAAAATCCAATTCGTTATCTGGTTCTGATTGTAGTACATCGAACAAAAACATTACCTTTGTTTCTCTCCCGACAGTTGCTGCCACACACATTGCGTATTTCTGGCGTTTTCTGTTCTGCTAAAATTACCGGTTTTCGTTAAATTCCAAAGTTAAACTCCTCATCTGTCGCTGTGGGATTCGAACTCAGCTCTCCAGGTCATCATTTCAAGCCTCGACGATTTGAATTGAACCATTGTAACCATTAAGCTACTGTAACCTTAATGTGCTGATATCTGATTGAACCATATTCAGACTGATGTAGATCGGTCACGATCTTCTTCACGGAGAGACACAGGGGTTCATGGAGGGAGCTGACCTGAAGACTTTCCAGCCCCACGCTATATTCATTCTCCGCTGGCTAGAGATTGAAAGTACCCATGAGATGTCCACGGGACCTTGAAGCAAGAGATACAGGCAGTTGACAGTCCATCAGAATGGCCCTTACCAACAGCTGGCCCCATACAACCACTAACGCGTATCCAATCTTCTCAATGAAGTAGACATATTCTCCTTACAGCATGAATGCATCCGCAAAATGTAAACCCGAAAGTGAAAGGAATTTAAACCTTCAAAGTTTGAATTCAACTAAATTAAGATGAAAGAGCAGTAGTTCCTCAACCGAACTGTCTTCGATCAACGACGTCCAGCCACCAAACATTATGCCAAGCCGATAAATGTTATTCCTCATCTACATAGAACTTTTTCAGCACTCTCTTCATACTCAGATTTCTTCGCGAATAAAGCCTAAAATAAATACAAACGTTCCAAGCCTCCACATTAACATAAATTGCCAGGAAGCTCTATGGAATAGTTAACAAATTACACGGATCAATTGCTTGCTATACATAAAGTAATAAGAACAGGTGTTGAAGAGGAATCATATTGCCTGTACAGAAATATACACAATATTCAAAAGAAAACGGAGATGTGAAGAAATGAACACTAGCGGAAATCCAGGCGCAGTTGGAATAACTGAAGGATTCGTAAATTAAGAATGGGACTAGCAATAAAATATTGCAGGTTATAGCTTGAACAGAAATCCAGAGTGGCAATTTTTTTGTGGGGGAACTGTACTAATTAATGATAATATAATCGTAGCAGAAGATAAGTTTTACAACCAGCAGGAGGTTAAAAACAGGAACCATATGGAGTAACATAAAAGATAAGAACAAATCAGTCAGACTAATGGGGTTATGATACAGAACACCTTAAGGGAAAATGATATGGGTAAGAAATATGGAAGCAAACATATGAAATGATAAGGGAGAATAGTCATTTTTACTGCCCTCAAATAAACTAGCATGAAAAGTTAGCGGCAGTGATAAAACTGATGGGGCTTTTACAACGTGTGGAGGATTCTTTCTTGCACTGTATTTAAAAATCCCAACAAATGAGGGGTACAGCTGGATAAATTAATGGGAAATAACCCAGACAAGACAAGGTAAATAAGTAAAGGGGGGCATCTAGACAACAGCGATAAAAACATATCAGGGTTTGACAACATTTTAAGAGCACAAGGGAGGCAACAGCCAAAATAATGAATCAGAAAAAGGGTGAATTTTGTGAGGGGTAATGTAAACCTGGAAAATAAACTGGGTAAAATAATGACAAATAAACAGAGCAGGAGAGGGAAACATTTGAAACGGTGAGTCATAGAGCACAGGATAAATATATCTAATAAAGATAAAGATCACACTAATGGGTAATGCACGTCATTGATAAACTTGGGAATATGGAGAAGATTGCAACTAGCTACACTTAATACAAAGACAGTAAAGGAGTGGATGAACAAAATGAATGTGAAAAGTTTATGGAAATGCCGAAAAACAATTTGAAAGTCGACAGAGAAATATCTAAATAAAATGTAGAGGATACAATGACAATAAATAGTAATGGGTTATAGAGTCTCAAATGTTACAAAGATAGCAATATGGTAGAGATAGGCCGTCGTGCTATGAACTCACAGAAAGTGGCAGCGAAATTGCAGAATTAACCCTTGCTGGAAATATTTCAACCTTTATCGCAAAGAATAGTTTGGACATTCCGCAAATTTAATATTGGTTTATTCCTTCTAGAGAGTTTATTCAGCAGTAATTATAGCCTTGGTATTTGTTTAAAATGCCAGTTACCCCTCACTCAATAAGGTGTAACTGTTTACAGCGAAACTAATAGCCTAAAAGGAGTTCTTGTCATCGTCCAGTGACACCAAATGGATTGAAGTTTGCGGGTTCTTCAACAACACACCTTATACTGAATCATAGAATTGCGGCAGCTACTTCTAGATTTCTGCTTTGAACTGAGTTTGTGCAGAGTCTAGAAGTAACTGCTACTTTATTAGGTCTAAACTGATGTAACTGTCAGCAATTGGCGTTATTATTCCAGTGAATTGGACAACAAAGTCTGGGGTCTGCGCCGGCTCAGAATAAACCCGAATTCCGAAGCTGTTGTCAGTGATTCTACGTATCTCCAGAGGGTGCGCTACAGAGCAACTCTCAATGGGAAATCAGGTGAGCAGAACTTTCACTCATCAGCTGAAAGTTTCAAATTGTAAACCACTGAGCAAGTAACACCTTGTTGAATGAGGTGTACCTGAGTTTGTAATAGTTTACTAACCTCATAATTGTTGCTAAACAGTCACAATGTTCCTGAGTATTTAAATATATACTTGCGGATTATCAGCATTTCCACAATGATAAGAAGCTACACATTTCTTTTATCTTTCCTGTGTTTAAGGCCGTATTCATTTTATTTCAGCGCCATCTAAATAGAATCAAAACCATCTATTTCTCTAACTGAATATAAATCGGGAATTAAGGGCATCAAGTGCTATCAACTTTCTAGCTGACGATGTATGAGTAACTAAATATCATTGGATATTTGCCTGCTTGCTAACGTCAGGTTGTCGCATACGACAGTATCTTCCATCTTGGCACCAGACTTAATATTAGTGAAACCATGCCACAGAGATTTCTGTATCTCTATAGCAGCTTACCTTCTGCTTAATATCAAGCACTCTTGTTTCACCATTGGCAGCAATAATTGGTCACAATTTTCTTTTTCTAAAGTTTCTTTCTACTTTTTCAGATTCGAACTTACCCCAATGCATGTTCCATTAATATAGTCTGTTTAATGATGTTAAATAATGAAGGATATTTAGTGCAGTCTAATGACTTGTTTGCTGTCTGTGAGAATACTTCAATGTGATTGGATGCTTCTACTTTGCTTGATAACGTCATTGTTACTGGACGTCTGGTGACGTTGCCTTGCTGCCAAATTCACACAAACATCGAGAAAGACAATACCTGCCATGGACATCATTGGATTTTTGTGGGACATTTTCTTCAAAGCCAGTAATGATCTTCATCATTACTTACATCGCTGCTGACAACAAAGAGCGGGTAATTAAATAATTAACGTTCTTCATTGCTGGTTAGAAGTGCTTATATAGTGAATATGACATTGGAAGAAGGTATCAGACAAAAGGGAAATATTCAAGATTGGAAGAAGATAGAAAACTAATAAACTGAAAGAACGTAGTGAGGTTGAAATACGCTCTTACACATTTGAATATGTTAGAGAACAAATGGCAGAGAGGCTGGGATCTTTATTAATGACACTGGAAGTGAACACAGCTCCTGGAATAGTGAATTTGTATCCTATCGTTTCTGAAGAGTTGGCTGCAGAGATCGTGGCCGCATTGATTTTTACCTCCCAGTACATGGACTTGAAGGTCACGGACGTACAAACGTAACCGCACAATTTGGAAAGGTAGAAGGGTGAGGGCGGGTTGGGGGTGGTGTGGAGGTCTGTGCGTGTGTGTATGTATGTGTGTGGGGGGAGGGGAATGCGGTTGTGCCGAAGGGGGGCGTTTATGGGGCGGGTTGAATGATGGATGTGAGAGTGGATAAAATGCACAACCATGGATCAGTTAGCCTGCCATTCGTTTTAAGGAAATGCCAGAATCAGTTAGTGAGAAAGTGGTAACTGGGCATTTGGAAACAATGAATATTATTTCGCAGAGGTAACACTATTTTTGGAAATTTATTATTTTTCTTTGAAGATGTGAGGGCAGACATGAGGGAAACAGTCGATGCAGCGATCCTGCATTTTTTGATAATATTATATAATGTTTGGCAGAAGAGGTTAATGCAAATAATTATGGATGATAGGCTAGGGCATAATATATTAGCATGAATTGTGGCTTGTTTAAGGATAGATATGAGAAAGAATGAATCATTGTAATTTTAAGTTGGCAGGTTGTTATTAGTCGAATTTCATAGGGGTCAGTGCTTTAGCCTCATCTACATGCAATGCATATCAATGATCTGCATAAAGAGAGAGAGAGCGTAATGTATTCAAGCTTGCAAATAATGTAGAGTTAGGTGAGAAAATAGCTGCAGACAGAGAAAATACTGGGAGGGGACATAGAAAGGTTCAGTGTGTGTATAATGATGTGGCAGAAGGGATATAGTTCGGAAAGTGAGAAGTTATACACTTTGGAAGGAAAGAATAATGTTAAATGTAATATTTCTCTTATGGTGGGAGATTGAGAAAGATTAGTATTTATTGGGATCTGGGTGTCCTTGTACACAACTCACAAAGGTTAACATGCCGATACAGCAAGCAATCAGAAAAGTTGATCACACGTTAACACTTATTACAGAGTGTTAGATCATACAGGTAAAGATTTTTTACTACAAACGCTGATGGTGGCAGTGCGACTGCACCCGGTGTGTGTGCCCAATTTTGATCTCCTTACCTAAGGAATGATCCACTTGCCTTGGTGTTAGTGCAGTAAATGTTCACTAGATTAACTCCTGGGATTGCTGAGCTTTATATATTTCTACCCAAAAGGGGTGTGGATGTATCACCACTGAGTGTATTACTGTATCACAACAATGACACCACTTGAAAAATATTCCATTGGTTGGAAAAGCTTTTGATACATCAACATGCGGTGGAAAGGGCTATATAATACAACATTTTTCAATATTTAAGAGAGAGATGGATAGTTTTTTTTTGGATACTAAGGGATGGTTAGGCTTGTGGGGATAGTGTGGGAAGGTGGATCTGAGGTAAAACATCATCGAAGATCTTCAATAGTCTACCCCTGTTCAAATTTGTTATGATTTTAATAGAAGCCATAATCTGATGGCCGCTTTTAGTTTATAAATGGGATTAACAGGTTAGGCATGCCAGAAATGTGGGCAATGATAGAACTAGAAATCATAAATATAAGTTAGTCGCTAATCTAATTCTGAGGAAACACTTTACCAAGTGTATGTTTAGAATGTGCAATTCGCGAGCATAGTGAGTATTGACATCACTAACAATACATTTAAGCGGAAGCTAGAGAAATAAAGGAGGTAGGAATAAACGGGCGGATACTCATTGCGGGTTGTTGAAGAAGGCTTAGAATAAATTCGTAAAGATTTTTTGAGGCATTGGCATAGAGCTGTTGAGACGAGTGGCGTGCTTCTCTGCTGTAAATACTATGTAAGACTGCCATGGAATACAATGTGTCAAATTGAACCAGCTAAACAATCATGTCATCTCCAATCGGATTAGACAAGGGTCCCCAATTCCCTTCTTTCCCATGTGAAGCCGATGATAAGTAATGCATTGTTTCCATTAATTTTACCGGGATTGAAAATTTCACGAACAGGCGCAGGTCCTAATGCCAGAGTCCTGCTGCAATTACATCTCCTGCTCCTTCCACCTATTTCAGTTAATTACGATTGTTAGGGGAAATTAAAAATGCTGAATGAGAACACTGTAAGGATTTACTGAAGAACACTTCAAATCTCCAAGCAGCCATGGATGTTAAACCTATTGACAGCTGAGCGTAAGTAGATGGACATTGCACACAAAGGAGCTTTGAGTTTGTGTGATTTGCACAGGCAGAACCATTCAAATGGTGCAACGATGTGGTGAAGCCTTGAGAGCTGGACTGGAGATAAAACATAAGATAAAGTTAGTTTAGGTATACTCCTCTCTCAGATAGGAGCAGGGCAGATGGTTTAGCTTAGCTATGGGAGGACATACAAAGACAAGAGAGGTCTTTGATGAAACAAAAGCAGTCTTGAGTTATTGGAACAAAGGTCTTTGCGTACGTGTTTTAATTTTGGTTGGATAATATAATTATGTATGCACCCTTTAGAATAATTCGTTGGCAACATGTACTCAATAGTCTAGTTTTAACATGGTACCTATGTGTAGGTTACCGATTGGATATATTCAAATGCACTCAAATGTACTGGGATAAGAAAAACGTACAAAAGTAATGAAATGCAATCAGTCAGGGAGCTGGGTCTTCATTCTTAGGAATTATTGCGGCTCCCTTGCATATGCTTGAAAAAAAAACCGGTAAAGGAAGCTTGAGTATCTCTGGTCGCTATGCGGTCGGGGATTGGAGTTTCTCCTCTTCAATTGGCCTATGTGATAGTTGCAGGATTGGAGGGAATACCCTCTTCATCGATACTGTTCAGGAACAGCGCATTACATACGGTTAGTTGTAGTATTGAGACAACAGGAAGGATGGCCCCCGTGTAACTGCAACATTTCTGGACATTATTGCTGCTCATGCAACCCCGGATTCTGGGCTAGGTTTGTTTATCTTGAGCTTTGCGTACTCCACTCCGTTTTTCTGCTGTTTCCTTCTTCCTCCATTCTGGGACTCGGTGAAATACAGAGGCGCATAAGTCAATTTACAATGGGTCTCGTGTTTGGTCTGTGGAAGCAATATTAACATTTCAGCGACGCCTGTTACTCAGATTAATTATTTCAATCTGTTACTGCACATTACTGAGATCACAGCTGAGTCAGAGTGTCCCAGTTTGCAATGGACTGTCACGTTTTCCGGCCGTGCCTGTGCACAGAGGGTGCGCTCTTCCTCATGTCTGGGTTTCCCAGTTTTCTTCTGCTCTCTGAAGGTGCGAGCAACGGAATTCGGACTACCCCTCCTCTCCTCCGTGTATGGTCTGTGGAGAGATTTTTGAGAAATATTAGCGACATGTTATATTACCAACATTAGATAGAGGACAACAACAACAACCGGAAATAAACACATTGGGTGAGTTTAATGACTGCAGATCAAACCTGAAAATGACATTGTCCCAGTGACAATATTCTTACAAGGATATCGGAGACAACCCTTTACTAATTGGTTTCATATTTCTGAACATTCAATCACAATCTGTGTTATCAGGAGCTCGCCCGAACCGAGTGGACCAGAAACCCGCGCATGCGCCACCCAGCAGTTTACGCAAATCCGAGTTCTGGATTTGACTATTTCAGCAGATAACTTTTTTCCACAGAGGCTCTGAGGCCAGGGAAGGGGCGGTATCCCTGCCAGTGAGCAGCCGCGGTCAATGCTCAGGGGTCACGTTGAAAAAATCATGGGTGGGGATAAAGGTGATCACAGAATCGAGCTGGCTTTGTCCCTTCATGCGGCTGAATAGCATCCCAACCGACACTGAAAACAGCCAAACATCAACAACCATATCTGCGGGAGCAGGAGTGTTGCCTGGACCCGGGTATCATTGTTGTCCTGACGGGTCACTGACCATATTTCACATTAGAAGAGGCCATTGAGGATTCCATGAACTGAGAATTGATTTGCCGTCCGCTCCATCAATAGAAGAGATACTTCTGATGTTCCAGGAATACCAATATATCTATGGTGTAACTGTTCAGTACATTGAAATAAAAGCCCATTTCTCAGTATAATAAACTGAAACTGACCTGTTCCTCGAACTGGTCGGGCATATCCTGAGTGAACGGTCTGCCTATCAGAGAAGGAAATTACATCAATGATCAATTTCATCCTTTGCGATGTATTTACCGAAAAATACTCAACATTCGAACAAAATGCCTGGACTGGTCATCAGTGGAAAAGTGACATCCAGTTCTACTGATGGATGCGATGGTATCCATTTTACACCAGAACACCAATTGTCACAAGCAAAATTAAACTCCCGCAAATGCTGAAAATGTGAATTAAAAATAGAAACTACCGTCAGTACTCAAAAGGTCAGATTGTATACGTGGACAGAAGAAGAGGATTCATTTTCCAGGTCCGTGTTTGGCTTTCACTTCCACAGATACTATCTGAATCCTTGAGTTCCTCCAGAATTTTCTGTCTTGATATAGTCCGTGTTAAATTTACCCTTCTGCTTCAGGGTTTCTGCCCCAGGGTTGCTGTCCTGCCCTGCACAAACCAAAGTTAGCGTCATTTAACCGACAGAGTTCACATCATCACCTTCAGTTATCGCCAAGAAGAAAAGCACAGTTAAGTTTAATGATGGTAGCTGGTGAAATTATTCTGGTGTGTTTGGACCTTGCCCTCATCATCTCACCGTGCGAAAAACGACAAATTCTCCTTGTGCAATAGACGCTGCTCTCGAAATGGAGATCAAGTCTGCATCATTGAAGCTCCCCTCTGCCGCAGCATTCAACTCTATGTAGACAGTAAAATCCCGTTGTGAATCAGGATCGTGCCATATCTTACCATCAGGTCTATTCAATTTGCATCGTTTGAGAAGTGCCAGTAACAGCATCATCACTAAAATTATTACCCCGCCCGCTGCAGACCTAGACACCAGGCCATAGGGAAAATTACGGTCCAGCTTACCTAAAGGGGGCAGAGAAAGTGGAACGTTAGCATTTTGAAAAGCAGATAATGCTAAATAATTAAGCAACGTCAGTTAATAGGCCGCACTGACATATCAAAGTCATCCTCTCTCATTGAGGTATTAAGCAGCCTCTCACTTTTCATCTACCGAGAGGCCCTATTGTTGCAGTATTAAACAACCAAGCGCGAAACAGATCAACGCACGCACTATACATTTGTGATAACATCAGCCCTTTATTCAGATTATACACCATACTTTACTCAAAATTATACAACTTTGTTCACAGTGCGCATGAATGCCGTTGTGTCTCTCTGAGTCCCCAAAGCGCCCAAACGGATCAAAAATATGTCCTGTGCGAGTTAGAGAAACTGCATTAATGGAAATTTACTCTAAGATCCCAAGAATCGAGTTCCAGTGAATGAAAATGACCATGAAGTACATCACGCAGGATCCTATCTGCATTTTGTTCTAAGTGATATCATACTGAGGGATCGACTGCGTGTCTGGCCTTCGACACGAAATTAAGTTTCGGAGCGCAATCGGAGGGTTAGGTAAATCAAAAATATTACACCTGAGGCGGAGAATGTTGAATGTAACAAGTATACCCTAATGTGGCGTGAAAAACATCAACTGAAATTCCCCGGGAAAGTTGCGTTTTAAGGAAAGTATTTGCTAGTTAAATGAAAGTGAGTGCGGATTGTTAAAGGCAAAACAGATTTGGCGAGCTTGTTGGAGAAATTTGATTATTATGTGAGAGGATCGACGGTTGATTTGGATAATGTGGATTTGCAAAAGGCGCCAGAAACGGTGCTGTATATTCGACTCATCCAAAAAACTAAAACCAATTGGATTAAAGTAAGAGGGAAAAACAGGCTAAGAGGCGACAATCAGAGGCAAGTGATGAAAGGTTGTATTTTCAGAGTGGGTTTGCAACCAGTTTCTCAACAGTCGGTATGAGGATATTGCTCCTTTAGATACATATTGATGATGTGGACCTGGGTATATAGGGCATAATTTCATTGTTTTCAGGTGATCAAAAAAAGCAGAAATACAGTAAACAACGAAGATGGTTATAGCGGAATTTAACGCAGAAAAATGTGTAATAGTGCATTTTGATAAGAACAATTGCGGGGGGTGGGTGGTGGTGTGTTTGCCTAAGTTATGCAATTCGAATGAATTGCTGGAACAGAAAGCTCTGAAGATATACGGATACAAATATTTCGTTGTGGGAGGAAAAGTTGGGTGTTGCATTATGGTTATCCTTGCCTTTATTAATATAGGGATTCAGTTCAAAACAAATGAAGCTGTGTTTAGCATTTATAAAACACTCGCTAGTTCTCCTCTGAAGTATTGTGTTAAAATCTGGACACCACACTTAAGGACGATATCAAAATCTTTTAGGGCGTGTGGATTTGATTGTGGATTTGCTAGAATGTGTCAGCGTCGTGGTGTTTTCACAATGTCGGAGAAGCTAGGGCCACTCTTCAACGTGTAGAGAAATTTAAGAGTAATTTTAAAGAGGTGATTATAATCCTGAGCAGGCTAATAGGCTAAATAAGCAAAGTTCCAGTGCGGTTACCAAAGAAAACAGGATTAATTAGCACAATTTTCGCAAAATCAGTGGGGACACGGGAGGAGATATTTTACACTGTGTGTTGATGTGATCCGGGATGCTTTGACTGAAGGCACAAAGATGCATATGCAACAGTAACATTCAGAAGAGAATTGGGTTTGGGAAAAAAATAATGAGTGGTCTAATTGGATAGCTCTCCGAACCAGCTTGCACTTATTCGATGATCCAAATGACCTCCTTCCATGCCATATCTTCACCAAATATCTATGACTTCCAGGAACATGGACAGCTCCTTTTAAACATGCGCAGCGAATGTACACTCACTACACTGACCTTCATCTTATTCCCGAGGCTAGTGACATCATGGCATAAAACAAATGGCCTAACAGCTGAGGTAGCCCTGTGCTTACATAACGAGTCTTCCTACACCCTCGTTCTCTCACGTGTATCCAATTGAAATTTTCACTCCACCTGTGCACAGTCTCATGATTGAATTACCTTCCAACGAAGTCTTTGCCTTTCTAAAGTAGAAATCATGGTAAAAATGATCGTTAAAAAAAAGAAATGATCAACCCATTAGCTCTCCTCAGCAATTTTTCTGAGACCTTTCCTCAGACGAGAGAACGGAACTACACGCAGTGTTGCAGATGGCAGCTGATCAAGGACAAGCTGATTAGAAAACTCTTTTATTGATTTATCCCTGTTTTAATCTCCATGCTATTGCTTTTGTTGGCTAGCGTCTCGCGGCAGTATTCATGACCCTTTAGATACTGCGCACAACAGTAACCACCTTTCTTTCCCTTTCAGCATAATTTAATTCAGAGCCCATCACATTCGACCTGTCCACTTATATTAAAATACTGATATCCATGTTAAACATAATCTACCAATAGTTGTTGCAACAGTTGGAGATGACGTTGGTTCAGGAGATCAAGAAGCAGAATTGGTTTAAGCAGAGATGGAGGATAGTAGGGGAAAGGTGTCACGAGTGGGAGTTGTCTACAGGCCCCATAATAGTAACCAAAATGTTGGACAAAGCATGCAAGAAAAACATATTGGTTGCGTATGATAAATGGATGGCCATAATCTTGGGTGACTTTGATTAATGTATAAACTGGAAACATCAGATTGGTAGTAATGGCCCGAGGTGAAGCTCATAGAATGCATTCAAGGCATTTTCTTAGAGCAGCATGTTTTGGAACCAACCAGAGAGCAGGTTATATTAGTCTTAGTGTTGTGTAATGTGACAGGATTAATTAATGAACTCAGAGTAAAGGCACCCCTTGTAGCAGCGATCACAATGTGATTGAATTTTACATCCAGTTTGAAACTGAGAAGAGTGGGTCTAAGGCATGTATTTTAAAGTTAAATGAAGGCAACTATGTGGGCATGAAGGCTGAGCTAACTGAAGTGACTGGTGTACAAGGCTGGGGAACAGATCAATAGAGAAGCAGTGGCAGACATTTAAAAGGACATTTCGGAATACTCAGATAAAGTAAATCCCTACTATAAGGAAACAAATGTAAGTGGAGGATCAAACCTCTGTGGTTTACTAAATAAGTTAAGCAAAGCAGCAAACTTAAGGAAAAGTACTGAACAAACTGATGGAGCTGCAGACTGACAAGTCTCCGGGTCCAGATGGACTTCATCCTCGGATCTTAAAAGAGGTGGCTAATGAGGTAGTCAATGCGTTGGTGCTAATTTTCCAAAATTCGCTGCATTCAGAAAAGGTTCCATTAGTGGAAATTAACAAACATAACCTCTATCCAGGAGGGGATGGAGGCAGAAAGTAGGAAAATATAGGCCAGTTAGTTTGTTGCCTGTCGTGGGGAAGCAGTTAGAATTGACCATTTAAAAGGTTGTGGCAGGGCTCTTCGAAAACAACTCAAGATAATCGGGATGAATCAGCATGGTTTTGTAAAGGCCAAATCATGTTTAGCCAAAATATTGGAGTTCTCGAAGGATTAACATGTGCTGTGGATAAAGGGCAACTTGTAGACGCGCTGTACTTGGATTTCCAGAAGGGATTTGATAAGGTGCCAGATCAAACGTTATTGCAGAAAATAAAAGCACTTAGTGCAGGCGGTATTAGCATTGGTAGATGATTGGCTGGCTGGCAGAAAAGGATAAATTGCATAAATGGGTCTTTTTCTGATTGGCAGGATGAAACGAGTAGAGCCCCGCCGGGGTCTCTCTTGGGCCTCAATTTTTTACAAGTTACATCAATACCGTGCAAGAGGGGAGCGAGGCCATTGTAGCTAAATTGGCAGATGACACAAAGATTGGTAGGAAATAATGTTATGAGGAGGGCGTAAGGAGGTTGCAGGCGGATATAGATAGACTGTGTGACTGGCTCCCTCAACCCGCTCAGCATAAATAATCCTCTAACATGCCTTTTGTGCTTCTTAAAGCAACTCTAAAGTTATGCCGCCTTACTTGCAGTTGTAACGCTGCTCAAACCGCTTCTACTGGTCCTGGCTTTCACTCGTTTTGATCTTCAGGATTTCGGCATGGTATCATCATGTACATTCACCTTGTACCTTCTCCTTGACATTTTAATACCCCAAATACGGGCAGTGTTACAACTGTGGTCTACCCTATGAATTCGCAATCGCAAATAGCGGAGTGCGGCGGCTCTGTGTGCGCAGTGTTACTCTAGCCTCATCAACGGGATAACAGATGAGTTAAGAAAATGTTTAAGGTCCAATCCGATTCTATTTTCCCCATTGAGAACCCCTCAGATCGGGGAACAAATCGTTTCCCTTTTCTGGCTATCAGAACAACTTGATTTAAATTAAAAAAAACATTCACTCTCCAGTTACTGGAATCAACAGTTCCACTTGTAACGAGAGACATAGGACAGAGCAAACGCCGTCAGCGTCAAAAGATCTGAGGCTTGCAGTAGTCTGCGAAGCCTTTCCAGGTGAATAATTACTCATGTATCGTCAACAGATCTTCATGGAAAATTCCTCAGGTCTACACTGAATTTCCGTTACAAATATATTGCGACCCAAGACTCCACAATCCTAGTGTTGGCTCTTAATTTCTTTGATTAATTGCTGAAGGTATTTTTATACAATTTAATCTCCATCAGACCGGCGAATTTACAATTTGAAACTAGTAATGCTCGGCCAATTATGCACTTTAGCTCCATCCTGTTCAAGCGACGTCTGCTCCACTTTCAAATCTTAATGTCTTCATTTGTAACCTGATCTTTGTTATTCAGGAGCCAATTTACACACGAATGACCACAGCTCACCCCTATTCCACACTGTGTAGCTTTGTGCAAACAATAAAATGAGCAGCCACTGCCTGCTTTACAACAATATTTCACCTCTGGGTTCAAAACGTATTTTATGCATTAATTTTCCAAAACACATGACAGTATTCCCATTCCTATTTTAGCAGTACCTCGGGTTGCACCCCAGTCAGCGGCTCAGTAATTAAATAAAAAGTAAGCATGTTTTCTGAATGGTATGAGATTGCAGAACTCTGAGAATCAGAGGGCTTTTATTGTCCTAGCTCATGAATCGCAAAAAGGTTGCTACGCAGGTACAGCAAATATTTAGGAAAGCTAATGCTATCAGTTATTGCGAAAGGAATTGAATACAAACGTAGGTAGGTTATGTTCCAGTTGTACAAGGCATTGGTAAGAGCACATCTGAAATATTGTGCACAGTATTGGTCTTCTTATTTATGGAAGGATGTAAATACGATTGTAGCAGTTCAGAGAAGAATTACTAGAATAACACCAGGGGCGGGCAGGTTGGCTTCGGAGGAAAGGTTGGACAGGCTAGCCTTGTCCACTGTCCACTTGTAGGCTGTCCAGCAATATTCATTACAGGCCTACCGAATCCCACAGCTACCTCGAAAACAACTCCTCACACCCCGCTTCCTGTAAGGACTCCATCCCATTCTCTGAGTTCCTTCGCCTCCGTCACATCTGTTCTGATGATGCCACTTTCCAAAACAGTTCCTCTGACATATCTTCCTTCTTCCTTAACCGAGGTTTTCCACCCATAGTGGTTGACAGGGCCCTCAACCGTGCCCGGCCCCTCTCCCACGCATCCGCCCTCACAACTTCCTGTCCCTCCCAGAGCCATGACAGGGTCTGCCTTGTCCTCACTTATCACCCCATCAGCCTCCGTGTTCAAAGGATCATCCTCCACCAATTCCCCCAACTTCAGCATGATGCTACCACCAAACACATCATCACTACAGCCCCCCTGGCGGCATTCTGCAGGGAGCATTCCCTCCGAGACACCCTAGTCCACTCCTCCATCACCCCCTACACCTGAACCCCCTCCCATGGCACCTTCCCATGCAACCGCAGAAGGTGTAACTCATTTACTTCCCCACTCCTCACCTTCCAAGGGCACAAACATTCTTTTCAAGTGAAGCAGCGCTTCATTTGCACTTCCCTCAATTTAGCCTACTGCATTCGCTGCTCCTAATGTGGTCTCCTCTACATTGGAGAGACCAAACGCAGGCTGGGTGACTGCTTTGCAGAACACCTTCGGCCTGTCCGCAAGCATAACCCAGACCTCCCTGGCGCTTGCCCTTTCAACACATCACTCGGCTGTCATGCCCTCATGTCCGTCCTTGGCCTGCAGCAATGTTCCAGTGAAGCTCAACGCAAACTGAAGGAACAGCACCTCTTCTTCCGACTAGGCACTTTACAGTCTTCTGGACTTAATATTGGGTTCAACAATTTCAGATCATGAACTCTCTCCTCCATCCCCACTCCTTTTCCGATCCACCTTTTTCCAAAAATTTATAATTTTTTTTCCAAATATATTTTTCTTTTCCCTCTTATTTTTACATTTATTTCGATCTATTGTTTCATCTCCATCTTTTAGCCCATTTCGATCCCTTCCCCCCACCTCGCCCCCACTAGGGCCATCTGTCACTTGCTCATCCTGATTTCTACCCTTAATGTCCCCATTAGCACATCCTTTAGATAATACCACCACCGTCAACACCCCTTTGTCCTTTTGTCTATGAAATATTTGGCAGTCTCTTCTTGGCCTCCACCTATCACTGCCCTCCTATCGAGCTCTACCTGTCCCACCCACCCCCCTCTACCAGCTTATATTCCACCTAATTTCTATATGTATTAGTCATGATGACGGGTCACACGGACTCGAAACATCAGCTGTATCCCTCTCCGCAGATGCTATCAGACTTGCTGAGTTTTTCCAGGTATTTTTGTTTTTGTTCTAGATTTCCAGCATCCAGCATATTTTGCTTTTATCTTAGTGTTTAATTGACTTCCACTTCTCTTCAAAGGACATCTACATTGAAGAAGTATTGCTCTTCTCTCCGACAGGATTTCCAACTGTCTGTTTTGCCGTGTTCACCTTCATTGCTTTCCATTTCTCTCCTGGTGTTTGACAAGGTGTTTACTAGAACTCGCTTTCACAGCCATATTTCATTCCTCATTGCCTGTCTCCATCTCCGACTTACCACATGTGGATTCCAACTGAAGTTCCACCCCTCATGTTTCGAACCAGCACACGATTACAAGTATCTCTGGGACATACAACGCTCCTCGGACTGCTGTTCTCATCGCATCCTGAGTGGCACACTCAGTGCCATCTGCCACCGTATGAACACACTCTACCTCTCCCTACAGCAGCACTGACACACCCTATTTCTAAGATGACCTTGCCCCCAGTTTCATTTTATTCTTCATCTCATCTGATGCCTCAACAAGAAACTTCGTCTCTTTCTTTCAGATGCAAAGGAACGCAAGCTCTAACAACGCATCAACACCAATGCCCACCCAGGACCCTGCACCCCTGCCCGTCCCTCTGTCCCCATCCAATCTTCCAATCCCAACCCTGGCCGTGTATTCAAAATACCCTCTGACCTTTCCCTCTCTGATGCTGAACGTTCAGTGCTTGGCAAAGGACTCAGTTTCACACCCTTACGCCCTCACCTCAATGAATTTCGTGCTCGGCACGATGCTGAACTCTTCTTCTGTCCCTTCCACCTCAGTGCTCACTTCTTTGGGCAGGAGTCCTCTCCCCATTCAACGGATCCTATTACCTGCCTCCAATATTCGGCCTCCATCTGGACCCCTCCCTCTGGATTTTTACCTGCTCTTGATCTTTTCATTGAGAACTGTTGGCGTGACATCAGTCATCTCAATTTCTCTGCCCCTCTCATCCACTCTAACATATCTCTTTCTGAATTTGCTGCACTCCTTTCTCTCAGGTCCAACCCTGACTTTGTCATCAAACCCGCTGACAAAGGTGGTGCTGTTGTTGTCTGGTGCATTGACCTCTACCTCGTAGAGGCTGAACATCAACTCGCAGACACTTCCTCCTACCTCCCCCTGGACCATGACCCCACCACTGAACATCAAGCCATTGTTTCCAGGGCTGTCACTGACCTCATCTCATCTGGAGTTCTTCCCTCCACAGCTTCAATCCTCATAGTCTCCCAACTTCGGACGGCACGCTTGAACCTCCGACCCAAAATCCACAAACAGGACTGTCCCGGCAGACTGGTCATGTCAGCAATGTTCCTGCCCCACGGAACTCATTTCTTGCTATCTTGAGTCCATTCTCTCTTGCCTTGTCCAGTCTCTTCCCACTGACATCCGCGATTCCTCACACACCCTAGATCATATCAACAATTTACAGTTCCCTGGCCCCAACCGCCTCCTCTTCACTATGGGTATCCAATCCCTCTCCACCTTCACCCCCCACCAGGATGGTCTGAGGGCTCTCCGCTTCTTCCTCGAACAGAGGCCCAAACAATCCCCATCCACCACGACTCTCCTCCGTGTGGCTGAACTTATTCTTTCACTAAACAATTTCTCCTTAAACTCGTCTCACTTCCTCCAAATAAAAGGTGTGGCTATGGGTACCAGCATGGGCCCCAGTTATGCCTCTCTCTTTATGGGGTATGTGGAACATTCCTTGTTCCAGTCCTACTCAGGCCTCCTCCCACAACTCTTTCTCTGGTACATCGATGACTGCTTCAGTGCCGCTTCATGCTCTCGTCTGGATCTGGAAAAATTTATTAATTTTGCTCCCAATTTCCATCCCTCCATCATTTTCACGTGGTCCATCACTAACACTTCCCTTCCCTTCCTTGACCTCTCAGTCTCAATTTCTGGTGATAGACTGTCCACCAATATTCATTACAAGCCTACCGACTCCCACAGCTAACTCAACTACAGCTGCTTACACCCCACTTCCTGTAAGGACTCCATCCCATTCTTTCAGTTCCTTTGCCTCCGTCACATCTGTTCTGATGATGCCACTTTCCAAAACAAGTCCTCTGATGTGTCTTCCTTCTTCCTTAACCGAGGTTTTCCACCCACGGTTGTTGACAGGGCCCTCAACCATTTCCAGCCCATCTCCCGCGCATCTGCCCTCACACCTTCCTCTCCCTCCCTGAACAACGATAGGGGCCCTGTTGTCCTCACTTTTCACCCCACCAGCCTCTGTATTCAAAGGATCATCCTCCGCCATTTCTGCCAACTCCAGCATGATGCCACCACCAAACACATCTTCCCTTCACGCCCCCTGGCGGCTTTTCACAGGGATCATTCCATCCGGGACACCCTGGTCCTCTCCTCCTTCACACCTTACACCTCAACTCCCTCCCACGGCACCTACCAATGCAACACCTGCCTCTTTACTTCCCCCCTTCTCACCGTCCAACGGCCCAAACACTCCTTTCAAGTGAAGCAGCACTTCACTTGCACTTACCTCAATTTAGTCTACTGCATTCGCTGCTCCCAATGCGGGCTGCTCTACATTGGAGAGACCAAACGCAGATTAGGTGACCACTTTGCGGAACACCTTCAGTCTGTCCGCAAGTATGACCCAGACCTCGCAGTCACATGCCATTTCAACAAACCAACCTGCTCTCATGCCCACATGTCCATCCTTGGCATACTGCAATGTTCCAGTGAACCTCAACGTAAACTGGAGGAACAGCACCTCATCCTCCAGCTAGGCACTTTACAGTCTTCTGGATTTAATATTGAGTTCAACAATATCATATCATGAACTCTCTCCTCCAGCCCCACCCCCTTTCCGATCCCCCTTTTCCCAATAATTTATAATTTATTTCCAAATATATTTTTCTTTTCCCTCCTATTTTTAATTTTATTTCGATCTATTGTTTCATCTCCACCTTTTAGCCCATTTCGATCCCTTCCCCCCACCCCACCCCCACTAGTGCCATCTGTCAATTGCTCACCCTGCTTTCTACCCTTAATGTCCCCATTAGCACATCCTTTAGATAATATCACTACCGTCCACACCCCTTTGTCCTTTTGTCTATGACATCTTTGGCAGTCTCTTCTTTGCCTCCACCCTATCGAGCTCTACCTGCCCCACCCACCTCCCTCTACCGCCTTAAATTTCATCTCATTCTGTCTGTCTTAGTACTGATTTAGGGTCATACGGACTTGAAACGTCAACTGTATCCCTCTCCGCAGATGCTGTCAGACCTGCTGAGTTTTCCAGTTATTTTTGTTTCTGTTCTAGTCTTGTATCCACTTGAGTTCAGAAGCGTAAGAGGCGGCTTTGTTGAAACCTTTCCGATCCTGAAGGTTCTTGACGGGGTGGATGCGTAGATGCTTTTTCCTCTTATGGGAAAATCTAGAACTCGGCTTCACTGTTTAACAATAAAAGGTCGATCATTTAAGACAGAGATCATGAGAATTGTTTTTCTCTCAGAGGGTCATGAGTGTTTGGGACTCTCTTCCGCAACAGACAGTGGAGCAGATACTTGTATATTTCTAAGGCAGAGCTAGATCGATTATTGATAAACAAGAGGGTTAAAGGTTATCGGGTGTAGTCGGGAATATGGAGCTGATGTTATAATACGATCAGCCATTAATTTATTGAATGGTAGAGCATGCTCGAGGGGCCGAGGAACCTAATCTTGCTCATCATTCTTATTTCCGTATGTTCGTATGTTACATTCACCAAACACAATCACCGGCGCCTGGCTGAAAATGTCATCTTCACGTTTCCTGAAGAGGATACAGGCCTATGGTAAATTATTTTTGATCCAGAACTTGTGTCACCAATTTCCCATCCATGCTTTGCTCTATTGTTTGAACTAAGTCTTGCTGTCTGGCACCGGTGTCTATGAGAAACAATAGGGTCCTGCTCGACTCAGGCTGAGTTGAAACAGCAGGCAATTCAAATACGGGATATACGTTTGGGGCTTAATTGTGGTTTTTTTTGGAAATGCTGCCCGATCAAGTGCTTGAAAAATGCATTTCACAACTGTAAAATCTAAGCGCTGTAGGAGACATAGAAAAAGATCCATAAATGAAACTCTATTGCCCCACTGAAAATAAATCGATCAACTGCAAATCAAGAGAAATTCACTTATAATCTCCCGTTAGCGTTGGTAGTCAATGCATTGACGTCTCTACTGCAAATAATATATATGTATGCAAAGAGAATCGAGTTGCTCTGTAAGCAAATTCTAATTGTACAAATGCAACACGTCAGGGAGGTCAACGGATTTTCATTGGTCACCTAACGCCTTTGTGCATGAATAAAATCTGTTATCAGCAAATATGCTCATCACTTATTCCGTTAAGCATGCAGAAAAATACCGTTTGGTGTGATCCTCTCCTTTCCTATAGCTCCCTCCCCCACCCCCACCCAGCCTCCCCGTGCCCCTTAACTCGTTGGGCAATTCTTGCGTAAATTTTCGAACAGTCAGTGACAATCTAATTGTTGTATCCCGGATTTGACTGAACAGGCAACCTAGAAAATGCACATTGGGCTCCTGAGTCTGGCGAAATCTTGTGGAGCTCGGCACGTCAGTGAAGAGAGGATTGAATAAAGTGATTACAAGCAGGACCCTATTGAGAGGCGAACGCACATTTTCCTTAATGGATAAACAGAGAAACATAGATTAAAATTTGGGTCTTTCTACTTGTAACTAATATGTATAAATGGTCATATAAATGTCGTGGTTATTATACACGTCAGGAGTTGGATATTTTGCAGCAAGTGACATGGCTGCTAACTGTGCAAAGCCTCTCCACCAGCTACAAGTCAAGAGTCTGATGGAATAGTCTCCTTTTTTCTGGATGAGGATTCTCGACACGATCGTAGGGGAAATAATCCACCAGGTGACAATCATTCCGCCACTTTACACACCCACTCCCTTTACCATATGCGCACGGCGGTTGCAGTGTCCGCTACCTATAAGTTGCATAGCAACATTCGCCAAGGCTTCTTGTGCACCAGGGGCGCGTCAAACCTGTGAGTTATATCATCTGAAATGTGAAGGGCGACAGCCAGATGTGATGACCAGGGCATCCAATCTCGTAGAGGTCATGAATCATCCTGACTTTGGGCATTTATGACCATCCGTTTCTTGCCACGGGATCCAAAGCCTGGAACTTCAGAAATGATAGCAAGGTGCAAGCACCTTCAAAACATCGACGGCAGACAATCAAGAAAAAAAGGATCGCGACTACCTGCTCAAGCATAAATAGAGATATTCAAATAATGTCACTTGTGCCAACAATGTTGTTATCCGAGAGCCCATTAAACAAATACGGGATACTCCAAAAATAATAAAAGGTACGGGGTTAGAGAACAATGATTGATTGAAGTCTGGAGCTCTTTTTTTGCACAGTCCGGTCATTGTTGCTGCTCTTTGTGAACAGATAGGATCACTGCAAATACGGCAAGAGAGAAAACGAAGATCAGGTCTGAGAGAAAATACCTTCCTGTCCTTCAGTTACATATTCTCTGAAATTCACTCCATAATTTTACGCGAACTCATTTTCTTGTCAGTACCACTCACCTTGTATCATTAGCTTAGCCCCGCCGCCATTGAAAATCATTCCTGTCCCTTCTTGAACGCTGCAATAAGAAACTCACATTCAGCAGGTGGAACTCGTAAGATCCTTGTTTGGAAGACATCATTGTTTTCCTTATGCCTGCAGCCGCATCCAAAGTCGCGTCTTGGCCCTCTCTCCACCAATAAACATCCAGCATTGCGTTGGGAAACAAAAGCGACGCTGAGAAATTCATGGACACATTTGTACCTTCCACCTGAGTCACACGATCGGGGACCTGAATCAGCAAGTGCGCGCTTCCGTCAGTAACTGTCAGAAATAAACACAAACGGGGGTTGCAGCAAGGGTAATGATCGGCAAGATTCAAAGAAAAGAAACAAAACATATGTAATATAACGAAAAAATAGAAATGTACAATCAACATTAAACAGTAATGACCTCTACACAGTTATTTTCCTCTTCCTATTTATCGAATAGGTCTAATATAGACACCTGTGTAAATAATGCCAGCGCTGAGAGGTAATTCAACACACGGAATATATACATTCTGCTCAAAGCCGATTAATTTGGTCATTCGTGCAAATCAGCTGGAAAAACTGAAGGGTAGGAGAATGGAAAGATTTGAAGATTGGGCATTGGGCGTGCTGCAATGTGGTCCACCTTAGCGACAGCTGAAGCTCCAGCTTCAATTTACTGGTTTCATCTTTACGTCAAAGCTGAGTACACGCAATGGAAGTTGAAACCAGTCACATCTCATTGTTGTTCCAGGGAACATGGGATAATTTCGCGTCATGTGAATATTTCCGAAACACAGGAAATAATGTTTACGTTTGTACCTTTCACCGGAGTCACACGGCCCGGGATCTGAAGCACTGAGAGCGCTCCGGTCAGTAGCTTTCAGATTATAAACACAGGCAGGGATTACAGGCAGAGCAAATGATTGGAATGGTTAAAAGTGAAGAAATATTATGTGCGAAATATAACGGAAGAAAATGAAATAATCTTCAATAATTGCTGAAGAGATATTATCTCTACACGGTTCTAATTGCTCTTTCTATTTATCAGACAAGTGCAAATATCTAGCCCGCGTAAATAATCCAGCGCTGAGAGGTAATTCAGTACATCGAATATAGACATTCTGCGCAATGACTATGAACTCAGTCACTCGTGCTGCAAGTTAGCGGCAAACACTGAAGGGTGCGAGGATGGACAGGTTTTGAAGGGAATCAGGCATTGGGCCTGTTGCAAAACGGTTGCACAACCAGATACTCGATGCTACAGCGTCAAAGCATTGATTTTACCTTTACGTCAGAGGTGAGAATAAATAGACACTGGAAGTTGAAGCCACCCATATCTTAATGTTTTTTGAGGGAATATGGAACATTTTTACACCAAGTTAAACTTTATGTATCGATACATCTATATATAATGTACAAAGTTGACCAATTGTTTACAGAACGTTCGTGCAGGTGTTGACCAAACATATCACTCCGTTCATCGGAAAGGCTATTTTTACTTAAAATAGGTAAGGTACCAGGACCTGGTGAGGTGCTTCCGAGGATACTGAGGGAGGTGAGGGTGGAAATTCAAGAGGCACTTCAAGAGACCTTCAGTCGTCCTTAGACAGGGTAGTGGTGCCGGAGGGCTGGAAAATTGCCAATGTTACAATCTTGTTCAAAAAGGGCAGCAAAGACAATGTTGGCAACTACAGACCAGTCAGTTTGATTTCAGTGGCAGGGAAACTTCTGGAAGCTATAGTTCGGTACAAAATCAATAATCGCTTAGACAAGTGCAGGATATTATGGAAAGCCAGCACGGATTCATTAAGGGAAAATCATGTATAACTAACTTGCTGGAGTTTTTTGACGAGGTATCTGAGAAGGTTTATAAGGGCAATGCTGTTGATGTGCTGTATATGGATTTTCAAAAGGTATTTGAAACAGGCTTGAAAACAAAATTCTAGCTCATGGAATAAAATAGAAATTAGGCCATTGGATAAGAAATTGGCTGAGTGACAGGAAACAGAGAGCAGTGATAAATGTTTGCTTTTCAGATTGGAGGAAGGCCTGTTGTGAGTTCGCCAGGGGTCATTGTTGGGACCCTTGCTCTTCTTGATATATATTACTGGCCTAGACTGTGACGTGCAGGGCATGATTTCAAAATTTGCAGATGATACGAAGATTGGAAACATTGTTAACTATGATGGGGATAGTCCTTAACTTCAAAAGGAAATAGATAAGTTGGTGGATCGGGCAGACAAATGGTAAATGAAGTTCAATGCAGTGAAATGTAAGGTGATGCATTTTGGAAGTATGAATATTGAGGGACAGCATAAAGTAAAGGGAGGAACTCTAAGGGAAGCGCAGGAACAAAGGGGCATCGGTGTATGTGTGCATGCATCATTGAAGGTGGCAGGGCATGTTGAGAGGGCAGTTAATAAACCGTATGGTGTCCAAGGTTTTATTAATAAGGGCATGGAATACACGAATACGGAGGTCATGTTAAACTTGCTTAAGACACTATTTAGGCCTCATCTGGAGTACCGCGTCCAGTTCTGGGCACCATGCATGAGGAAGGATGTGAAGGAATTGGAAACAGTACAGACGAGATCGCAAGAATGATTCCAGGGATAAAGAACTGTTGCTATGAGGGTAGATTGGGGAGGTTGGGACGATTTTCCTTGGAGAAAAGAAGGTTTAGAGGAGATTTGATCGAGGTATTCAAGAACCTGAGGGGTATGGACAGGGTAGGTACGGAGAAACTGTGTTAACTCAAGAGTACATCAAGAACTAAAAGGCACAGATACAAAATAATGACCAACAGGAATTGAAATGATGTGAGTATTTTGTTTGATCCAGTGGGTGGTTGGGGTCTGGAAAGAACTTCGTGAGAGGGTGGTGGAGGCAGGTTTGCCCGAGGTATTCAAAAGGGAATTGGACTGCTCTCTGAAAAGAAAGAATGTGCAAGATTACGGAGATAAGAGAGGGGAGTGGGATTAGGTGGAATGCTCTTTCAGCGAGCCAGTGCCGACGTGATGGGCCGAAAGGCCTCCTCCTGCACTGTAAAGGTTTTGAGACTCTGTGATTCTGTTTGGCCTCAGAACGCTGGGGATATTCAATGGAAATTCGCCTGGCAGAGTGCACACCATGGCGTTGTTTATCAGTGTGTCCTTCAGTGTCGAGGCCACTGTGCACTGACTGAACATTGTAGTCTGGCATTCATCAGAAATGGGTCTTTTAAGGGGATAGTCCTTCAGGATAGTAAATAGATAGAAATGCTAGGATGGGACCTTTAGCCCAAATTAAATGATAGGTTTCTCAAAGGTTAGTCACAATTTATCATCTCGGGATAAAATTGTTTAACTTATACCCAATGGGCAGCTGATGTTGACTGGGTAACGCAGTTGGTGACGGCATAGTGCTGCTGGGAATTTCATAATGGTTTAGTTATTGATGCTGCTGTTGATGGTAACTAGCTGATAACTTTGGTCGCTGCTGTGTGATAATGTTACTGGTGACTGGGTGAAGTTATTACTTGCTGTGTGATGCTGCTGGTGACTGGTTGCTGCTTATTCTGTCTGGAGATGGCGCTGCTAGTGATTGAGAAGTTGCTGGTGACTGTGGCTTTGTCTGGGGAGTAGTTGATTGTGCTGTTGAATATCGAGTTATAGTTATGGCTATGTTGCTGGTAACCAGGCATTTGTGCTGGTGAATCGTGATGGTGCTGATCACTGGTCGATGGTATTTTTGATTTTTGAGTAATGCTGTTGATATCCATATGTTTCTGCTGGAGACTCGATGCTGCTTTTACGACTCAGACTTTTTGCTGATGACTGGGCAGTGCTGGATAATTTTGTTGCTGGACAATGTTGATGAGGGTGATGACAATGGTGCCTAGTTTACAATTCTCTTGATCGAGTCTCTTTGGTAGTGTCTGCATAATGCTGTCGTTGGTGACTGGGTGACTGGTTGATGATGCTGGTGAATGTCAATGCTGATATTAACTGCATGATCATACACTGATGTTGACTGACAACTTGTGCTAGTTATTGTGTCTTTCTCCAATGACAGTGCTGTTTCTCGCGACTGATGAAGGTGCTCCAGGTAATTTGTGTTGATATTGCTGGCAAAAGAAGTGTATATTGCTGGTCGCAAGAGGGTGGTGCTCTTCCCGGTGGCACATTGATGCCATTGCTGGTGATCAGGTGATTAGCTGATGCGCAGCAGGTGACTGGGTGATGCTTTTTTATGGCGAGTGGGTGATAATATGTTCGGTGACTGGGTAACGGCGCTGCTGGTGATTGCAGGTGCTCATGGTGCTAGTGTGAAGCAGGTGGTGATTAAAGTGTTGGTGCTGTTGGTTGCCGGACGCTGTTGCTTGTGTCTGGATGATGCTGCTGGAAAGTAGACTCTACTTCAGGTGGGTCCGTGATGGTGGCGCTGGTCAATATCTGAGAATGCTGGTAACTTGCTATTTTTTCGTTAAGTGCATATTCCTGCTGGAGACAGGGTGATTTTACTAGTAACTGGGATGTGGTTGGTGGTGACTGATTGATGCTTGTGACAGATCAATGGTGTTTCTTTTCCCTTCTTGATACTTCTGGAGACCTGGTGCTGCCGATGATGACTGGCTGCTGCTGCTGGTAGCTTGTTAATGTTTATTGCGATGGTTTGGTTCTATTGGAGACCGTGTTACTGACGGATAGGTGATCCGACTAGTGGCTGAGTGATGGTGTTGCTGGTGACTCATGTCTCTTTGAATGTGCTGTTGGTAACTGATTGGCAGTGCTGCTCCATATTATGTAGGTGCGTTTGTGTGTATCTCTGTGTTATTTGTACTTACCCAGCTGATCCATAAAGAAACATCGCTGGACGAATGTCCAGACTAATTCTTCAGTTTTGCATGTCTGTCCGTTTAGCATGTTTGTGTGAGTTTCATGTGTGCATAGGAAACAATATGTGTATTTCATGTGCATGTTTCTTGTGCTTGGAGTGTGCATGCCTTATGTGTGTAATAATGTTTTAAGTACATGTTATGTTTGTATTCTATTTGTGATGTTTTTGTTTTTGTTTTAGCATGTGTTGCCCCTGCTATTTTCCCTCGGGGAAAGAAAGCTTTCTGTTTTCCATATATATGCAGATGCATTTTACGTGTGTGTATTTGTATTATGTGCGTACGAGCAATTGCGTATACGATTGCAACTCATAAACACCATCTTACTCGATCTCCTCAAACTTTAGTCTTTTCTGTAAACGGTGGGAAGTTAGAAACAAAAGAGGTTAAAAAACAAACCTGTGTATCCAGACACATATAGGGTTTACAAAGATAGGTGGGGAAAGCAAATTGTGAAGAGGACATGAAGAGTGTGGAAATCAATACGTATAGTTTAAATTACAGAGACAATAATGGTTATTGGAGCATAGCGTGGGTCGTCCTGACGTTATTGACTTTGGTAGCAAGAATAGCAATGCAAAATTCCGAAAATTCAGATAAAAGTGAGAGCTGAACTCCCACTGATCTGTTAGAATAACTTAAGCATTTGTGAGCATTAAAAACTGATCTTTATTTTCGGTTCGATCGTAGCCCTGTAGAATAACTGAAGATAATTGTTTGCGCACAGTAAAGTAATTCGGTATTGTACGAAAACCATCAAATGACCGGTGATGCCACAATTACCCAGGATCTGGTCATCCTGGTGTCTGATGACCACATCAACCTATATTCAATGAGGTGTTCATAAGCCTCATAATTATTGCTTGGAATGAGAGGAACAATATCAGGTTTTGTGGAAATATTTGGATCACGAAGCTGCCCATTGTCTTGAAAACTGTTACACTTGTAAAATCAATGAATCAATATTTCCCTCTTTCACGGCATTCAACTTGGATCAAATCAAATGACAGTCGTTTTTTTGGCCCATTGTTTCTATCCAAGTTTAGATAATGTGCGTCTATTTTGGTAGATTAGGCTGGTTGTATGAACACCATTTGGTTTCACGAAGTATCTTTCGTTCGCCCATCCTAACTTTGGGCAAAGATCTTCTAATTTACCAAGCCGTTGTAAAAGCCCGTTTAGCTGCTCCCTCGCGACGGTTCCATCTGTTTCTTGGGGAAATTGCTTCAGAAGTCGGAGGTATCCAGTGGAGATTCTGTCCTTGATTTAAGCTCTGAGCTATTCCAAGAATATTCCGGGGTCCGGAGAGGACATTATCTAGATATGGAATATCGGTTATCGGGCACCAGGTGGATCCTGGGATGATGCCTTGTGAACGGAATTTAACAACCGCAACCATTTCTGTGCAGCAGCCACTGTTCCTTCGGATTCATAACTTAAATTTACATTTGAATGCTGAACATCCTTTTAAATTCGGATTCGATTTATACCACGCGGGAAATGCTTGCAGCAGAGAGCAGGTTTCCTGCATAAGAATGAGCTTCATCTTGGCTTCTGTCAATAAAAGGCTTCAGCTCTGCAGTTTACGGGCTATCGAGAGTCTCAGCCTTTGATTATCGGTGTTGTTATGTATTTAAAATGGAGACCGGATGTGCTGTTACATGTCCCACTGTAGAATTCCGGCTAATGCTGTAAAATATGGGTCCTGTGGTTATTGCAAACCAGGTATTTTAATTCTACGTTGGGAAATGATGTTTGAATTTTCGGGAATGTGGAAAGGACATAAACGCCAACAAATCAAGTGGGAAAATCAGGAATTACAATTTACAAGGATGCTAAAGACTGAGAGGTGGTTAGAGGTTTTCCTAGCTCGATAATTTGTAGGTAAGTATTTAATTAAATTGATGAGCAAGACAAAGACACGTGCCAAAACATTCTAAATTCATGCAGAACATCCTGTAACTGATTAAACTCTCATCATAACTTGCTGGGTGTTTCTACATGAAGCCATTTATCTGGAGGATAAACATTCTTGAGAACTCAGTGAAAAACTGCAAAATGTTGTGTATGACTTCCCCTCAGGTTCCACTAGTGCAGGAATTCCCCCAGCCTTAAGTTACAGCTCTTGCAGAATTCGACGCAATTAATCCGTTCCAGTTCTCAGCAGTGGTGTAAATGCAGGTGGATTGGAGCAGCGCGCACAGAGGTACTGACGGTTGCTGCAGGACGTTCGTCGGTCAGCAGCATCGCTGTTGATGCGTTTGAACTGTCTCGACCAAGAGACAGCAACCGAGGATAATAATGCAATGAAGAAAGAGCAATACAGCATAGATATGGAAAGAGACAGAAATAAGCCACACACACAGACACGCGCGCGCGAGATAACAAATAGTCGGAAAGAACAACAAGAATGTTATTGAAAAGGGGAAGTGAGTGACGTGTTACACATGTACAACTGAACTAAAGCAGATAGTAAAATTCTGATGTCCCCAAAGCTGCTGTTAATATCATTGATAAAGTAGGTGGGGTGCACGCCTGGGAGATTAATCTCAGAATGTTTGCTGCTTCCTATGGCTTGATCTGTTCCAAAATGTAGTCTCCATAAATCAAGTTGCACTTCATTCCGGAGTTCCGAAGACCAGTCGTATTGGATTCGGAACGTTAACTTTCTCTCTCTCCACAGATGCTGCCAGGCCTGCTGATTTTCTCCACTACTTTCTTTGGTTTTACCTTGTTTACTGTTTCATTGCATTAATACTTGCGTCATCTAGGTTCCTTTCTTCCATTGTCATTAGTCATTGATTCATTAACGCTCAAACACCGTATGACTGGTACCCGTTAAACAAATAACACCTGAAAGGGAGCGCTGGGTCATTTTAAAGAGGAGTATTGATAACCGCGGCGCCAAAAATCACCAAGGCGGACAGTACATGGCTAAGGAGAAACATGGGGAGAAGAAAAGTTCACAGAATTACAGGGTTGTTGCAGCATAGAAGAGGGACATTCGGCCCACCGCATTTGTACCGGTTCTCCGAATGAACAATGCAAATAGTACCATACCCCACCTTCTCTCTCTAGCCCTGCAAATTCTTCTTTTTTACATAATAATCCCATCCTTCTTAAATACCTAGATTGAACCTGCTTCCTCTATCCCTCAGGCAGTGCATTCTAGATTTTAACGATTCGCTTTGTGAAACAATTGGTGCTTATGTCTCCATTGCTTCTTTTGGTCTAATTCTGTATCCTCTCGTTCTCCATCCTACTACTAGTGGGAAGATTATTTTCCCCTATCTACTCCGTCAGTGAATTTGAACACCTCTATCAAATATTTCAGGCTTCTTTTTGCCAGGGGAAACAGTCCCAACTTCTCCAATCTGTCCGCGTAGCTTACGTTTCTTATCGCTGGAATCATTCCCACGATTCGTTTCTGCACCCTTTCTAAAGTGCGATGGCTAGAAGTCGAAGAAACACACCAGTTGATGTGGAAGTATTGCTTTATGCAGGCTTAACATAACGGCCCGTAACTTTCTTGCCCCCCAGCATCGGATTTGGGGGGTATTCCAAAGATGAGCTCGGGAACCCCTCTGGGAAGTTCCCAGGTAAGGTTTACACGACAATAGCCCAGAAATGCATAGTTCCGCTGGACAATTGCGCTGTGCTGGGAACAATCCGAAAATGCGGTTTAAATCGCAACATTCGGATGGTTCCGCCGGGGTTATATCAATACTTACCCAGAAAAGGTTAGACGAATTAAAACCTCTTTTAACTCCTGAGCAATTGTTGTAAAGACCTAAACCGACCCCAAAGGATACAACACTGAGATAAATCATTTGTTGTAACATCAAAATACTGCAGATACTGCAAATCTGAAATAAAAGGGGGAAAATGCTGGGAATAATACGTAGACCAGGCCATATCCACGGGGAGAAAAAAAAAAGAAAAGTGACTTTTCAGGTCGATGCCATTTTATAAGCCGATGCAGAAGAAATATGTCATGGCGTCATGGGAAAGAACATCAATTAATTTAATCCTGATTTTCGCTAAAGATGGGGAGCGGGAAGAACTTCACAGTGGCTTCCTCGTCACGTTGAAGAAGCTGATTATGTACACTCCAAATTAGTGACATGAACTGTGTGTTGTGCAAATACAAATGGCTGAACGGTTATTTGTGCCATAAAAATTAAACATACATTGGCTCCCCGTTTTGTCTAATGCAACATTAACCTCTGCAAATTGAATTGCTACTTTACATTCCCGTCAGCACAGCTGCTGCGTTGACGTGAACTCACTACTTTTTCTGCCGTCCCTGAAGCGGCCAGCGCATCAATAAGCGGAAGATCAATTGCCAGATCAGAGTGACCAATTTGTTTGACTTAATTTGTTAGCGGAACCCAGCACCAGGGCGCTTCTTTTTTGGAATAAAACCAGATATAGAAATAAATTCTGTTCATTAATGTTTATATCTCGTTTTTCACGGAATGCGACATTTCTTAAAAGTCACCACATTAAATGAGTATGAAATTTATACAACAGCTACAAACACGGGAACAACAGCCTGTTATAACTGAGGCTGACATGGGCCTAATGGAGCAAGTGTTCGGAAACAGAGGAGTAAATCAGTTGCTCAGTGTTGCGCGACTGGAATTAAACCATTATACTGGAAGATCTCAGTTTCATTACCGTTCCTTTGAGTTAATTTATGTCAGGAAGGTGAGGTAAAGCTGGCCGCGATATCCCTCGGAATGGATAGGGCAGTGATAAATCACTTAGTTTATCCATTGATGTACGCTAATATGTCAGGTCATGGATGATGCCCGGATGGCGCTGGGTATGTCATCCAATTAGACACAGCTATAGATAGATATGTAGACAGTAATCATGGAAAAAAGATTCACCGTGTGTCGCGTATTATTTTTCAGGTCTCAAAGTATAAATTTAAAGTCCCATTGGATTCTCTGATAATGTTAAATGAACATGCCAAACCAATTCGGGTCTCTGTGTGCCCCCTGCAATCTGTGCTGTGATAAACTACTCGCAAGTGGCATTACATTGAGCACTTTAAAAGTAAAAATTACATCTCCGGAGTTGCGATGCAGCGGAACAGTATTATCCCGAGCGATGAGGATTCGGCAGAAGTCAACACAAAAGGTGTTAAAGTGTTATTGGGTTTACTCATGGGTCGAAATTAAAATTATGCCTAACTAAAAGGGAAGCAAAGTTGCCTGAAAGTGAGTGAGAATTGTTTTTGGGGGTAGCAATTCTGGGCACCACATCTAGAGACAAATTAATTAATGGGGAAGTCTGAGGGAAGATTAAATTTGCCCTCGTGTCACTACAGCATTGTCTCAGGATGAAATTACGAAGGGGGATTACGCATAGAAAGGCAACATTCCTTGGAATTCAGATGGGGAAATTGTGATTTGCTTGAAATTTGCGAGATATGAATAGGTCTGTTGGTGTGGAAAAAAACTATTTCTGTTTGTTGGAAATCTAGAATTAGGAATGAAGTGGACAAGCACCTCTACACGTAACGGATGGTGGACATCTGAATATTTATTCCATAAATGACAATCGGTGTTAGATTAATTTCTATTTTTATATTTAAAACATTCTCTGGTTGATGATTGCTGGTCATCAAAAGATAATAAGGGGCATGAGTCAAAGTTGGGGATATGGGGCTGTTTCACAGATCAGCCACTATATTCTTGAATGGCCGAACAGACTCGAGAGGTGAAATGATGTACTCTTGTTTCTATATTGTTTTTTATGTAAGGGAGGGACCTGGAATTTCAACTGAGAAGTAAGGAGACATTTGCAATTAAACGAAATATATTTTTTCCAGAAATTCAGAGATCGTTTGAGACAACTTGGTTAAATGATAAATGCACTGATGAATGCGCCATTGTTAAACCAAGTTTAAAATATATCTATCAGGGTTCAAACACTGATATCTGACAAAGGTTTAAAATTGATACAAAAGCGAATAATCTACAATCTAGAATTTCATTGCCACTAGCATGGCCTCCAGCGTCGAGCCCTTTGCCCACTGGCGAAGAAGGAAAGTTTGTAGGGAAGGTAAAAAAAGGGAGGCCTGGGCCTTATCTCTGATTGACAAGGGGACACGGCTGTAAATAAATCAATTAGAAGTTGAAGGTCGAAGAGATTGAGGACATGCCTTGCAGGGCACATAGCGAAAGCAACAATCATGTGAAGCAGGACATCAAAGGACACGAACATATTTCTGGTCAATCCCATCTCTGTCGTTTAGTATTGATTCATTGATAAACTGGGTTATATCATTTCCACAACATAGGGTTGATGATATTTTTGGAAGGAGCACTAAGGCGGGCCCCATATAATATTTAGGAATTATATATACTGGAGATAAGGGAGACTTGGTTGAACCCTCTCGGATGGGATGCACACGAACCCAAAAACTAAATTGACCAGGGATGTGGTCACCACTATTAGAAAGGTGAAGGACAAACACACATTGCGACCATGCAAGAGGAATGGATGTCGTGACCTTTCCTGTAGGCTAACTGTGAAAACAAGAAATGACACACTGCCTAAAGGACAGTACATTCTTGCACTAGAGCATTGAAAAAGGGAGGGTGAAGCTTAATAGCGTGGATTATGGAAGTTGAAGTGGTTGTTTTTAATCTAAATTTGAGTCTGTCAGATGGGTTATGTGAAACGAGTTATTAACAATTTTTCAAAAATATAGGAGAACGATAAAATGTATCATCAAGAGGTAACTGGAAATTGTAAGGAAGGGGTAAGGAAGATGGGGGATGTAATGAGAACCATTTAAAATCATCAAGAAAGTGACGTTTGTCAGAATGCCGAGGATTAACAGCCACAGCAGGATTCGGATGAACAATGAGTCAAAGCAAGTCTGTGGGAAAGAAGAGGCACTTGAAAATATTACTGGCAACTTGGAATCACAACAGGGTGTTAAAAATAGGGAGTGTTGGACTATGCAGTTCATTGCAAAATAATTGGTTCGGGAGCCGGGGAAGCTGCATCGTACAACAACAATTATGGCATGGTCAAACAATGAGGCTCACTGTAACCAAGACATTACTAGTGGTGTCATGCCTATTCTGTATTGCACACTTGTGATGAATTTGTACATACAATGCTGGGTGACATAGGGAGTAATCGAATCCCTTTGTCTATTCATGGAGAACAACTGAGAATGTGGTTGAATGGAGATTAGGAGAAATTTCTTCATTCAAAAGCTTGTAGATACTTGGATTTGTCTCCCAAATGTCTTTGGATGCTCTATCGTTGAATTTTTCCGATAAATAAATAGATATATTTCTGCATATTAAAATAGTCAAGGGATATGGCGATAGCGAAAACGGAGAGTTCAGGTAGAATATTGTCCATCATCCTATTGAATAGCTGACTCGTGTTCATATTTATGATTGATTTTAAAAATGATGGGTGATCTGATGGAGGATTCCAAGATGATAAAAGCAGTTGGCAGAGTAGATATAGAGCAGATATTTCCACTTTTGGCTGAGACAATAACTTTAGTCAGAAATGCAAGGTTTTATATATATATGTATATTTATGAATAAATCTGTGAGGAATCTCTTTAGTCATAAAATGTTTAGCACACGCAGTTCGCCATCGCAAGGGAAAATCGATGCGACTCACATAGACACATTTCAGAAGTTTGATCAACAAATGATACAGAATGGAATAGAAAAACAAATATGGATTTTGATAAATAAGAGTGGGAGGAGGTCCCTGTGGAACATGAACACTGGGGGAGAGGTCGAAAGCCGATTAGCTTTTTATGTGCTTTAAATATAATTTAAGACTGCTATGCAGTCTTATATAGTAATGGCCCAAATCATTAGCCTTATCGATTCCCATCTGCTATACAAGGGGCTCCCATCTTCTTTGTTACCATTTGTAACCTACTATATATCAAACACAGATTCCTTGATTTTGCAGAGTTTGAAGATTAAAACAAAATGCTCGGGTCCAGGTGTCAGCGTTTTGCTGTCCTTACACTCTCTGCTCGTTCCTGCCTTCCTGATAAATAACATTGGAGCTTAAAATAAACCTACTATGTTCAGTTAGACGTAATATCCCTACAGCGGGATGACCAGCCAATGTAACTGCAAAAATCATGGACGTTTTAAGTTTGTTATACAATCCAGTGTTCACCGTTTGCCTCATTTATCTTTATCTCTGTATACTCTGTTCCCATTTCCTTCTGCTTCCTTCTTTCTGTTTTCTGGGAAGTGGCGAAATCCAAAGACACGTACGTCAGCTTAACGTCCGCCCCTTGCTTGACCTGTGGGAGCAACAATGACATGTCAGTAGCACCTGTTACGCAAAATTATAGTTGCAGATTGTCAATGCACATTACTGAGGTCAGGCACTAGTGGTCCTAGTTCGAATGGGCTGCTATGTTTCTCAGTCGTACCTGAGCATAGACAGTCTGCTCTTCCTGATGTCTACGTTTCCCATTTTTCTTCTGTTCACGGAATTTCACAGCAGTGTATGATAGAATCTCCGCCTCTCCTTCATGCTGTGTCTGAGGAGGGGTAGTGCAGAAGCATGAGAAGAATACGAAGTAATCAAACGCAATACAGCATCCGAAGAAAGCGTATAATTTGTGCAGGTCATAGGATTGCATGACATTGCCCCTGTGGTAATAGTGTCACAATCCTGCAAGGGACCGTTATTTTTTGAAGCAGATATCTGCACACCCAGAAATTAACCCACAGCACCATGGCACATGATTTCACGTTTTTAAACAAACAATGAAGAACTAAACAATGTAGTATCAAAAAGAGCCAAACAATGTTGGCATTAGAAATTTAACATCATAGGTTATCATTAATTATGCTATGAGCTCTGTTCTATCTTTTAACTTAACCGCACCCCTATAATTCCTTAACACATTGCAACAAGTTTGAAGCTTCATTTACTTATTTAAAAAGCATCCCAACGCCATGTCACAGCCCTCCAGAATTCACTTATAATCTCTACAATGTTCCAACGAACCTCCATCGTAAGATTCTATTGGGGTCCTTCCATTAGCATTTTGGGTATAGAACTGTCTACCTTTCCAATACAGACCTGACGACTATACATGTCTCAGCTTCTTGTTCGGGTTGCCTTCAAATGCACAACTGCGTTTTCAGTTTTCCAAGCTAACTCTGCTGACTACTTTCTGCCACAACGCTCTACAGGGAGCAGATTAGATTTAACCCATGAGCTGCATTTTCACCTCAGAAAGTCTGATCTGAGATACAGCCCCACTTGTATTCCACACGGTAAACGATGAAGTTAGTATTTCCTCAGATTGAAGGGCAGGCCTAACTGATTAACATTTATTTTCTTTCGTATCCCAATTCCGTGAGCTACACGGAGATCAAAGCTACAACTGCCTCTTCCTGTTCCCCAAAGTGAACTGCTCGCTTCTGTCAGCAAACACACACAACTATTTTAAACAAACAACGGCAAAAAAGCTTCACCTCGCTTCCATGACGACGTTGCTTGCACAGGGATGTCCTCAAACATAAATTATTTTACTTTCGACGCTTCCCTTGTTAACCCATATGAATAATTTGTATTTCTAATTTAGTTGTATGACTCTTTTTTTTACTACAAGCTTAGAGCTGGATAATTCATTGTTCGATTGTTTCACTATCAACTCTGAGCTTGCAAGAGTCACCCAAACTACAGTTGAAGCGTAATAAACCCAAGTTTATTGAGCTGCATTTACATCAGAGTTGTTTATCTCATTTTCTCAACCAGATGTCCGCAGTTATCTACAGCTAAAGTTTTAATTGCTATACCTAAAGGCAATATTCTAAAACAATTAAATAATGAACACTATTTTTGCAGCAATAGTGAAGCAAGGAAACAGAGACAACTAATTCCCTGAAGCACGTGATAATTACCTAAATACATATTCGAAATCAATTTGTCCAAGGCGTGGGATTGTGCTACTGATTTAACGGAGCACTCAGGATTTGCTGAGTTCAGAAGCATGCATTTGGCCTCAGTGGCTCTGGGCGCAGGAAGGATTGGGGCTGTGGATGGGTAATGGCTGGGGCAACTCCCAGTAAACACTCACAGCCCTCCCTCATTCCCCGAAATGTTCATGGATGGCGATGTCGTTTATAACAGTATTGAGCTAGGTTCTGAATGGTTATGAATATGAAACGTTAACTCTGTTTCCCTTTACAAATGCTGCCTGACCTACTGAGTATGTTCTGCATTTTCTGTTCTTTGAGCTAAGCTATGTTGCTTCACGCGTTTGAACAACCACCGGATCCGCATTTACAGAATGCAAACCCTCGACTGTCAACGAGGCCAGCTGTATTGCACGTATTCGGGTACCATTGCTGGACTTATTGCAGGTGATTGACTGCATGATCGGAGCAGAGATGGGCACTGAGGGACGTACGGACGTGGCGGGAGAAGCTCTGGTGTCACAACATTACTGATATAACGATGACGTACGTGCACAGCATATTTCAATATCACATCAGCATGAAACAGACCTGCTCCTCGAATTGGTCGGGTACAGTATCCGTCATCTCTTTGCCTGTTGGACAACATAAGTTATATCAATGAACAATTTCATCATGAACCCGATGCGGGGACACGTCCGGCAAAACTTATCCAACATTCTAACGAAGTGATTAGACTTATCAGTAGGGACGTCATATCCCTTTCTGCTACTGAATGAAAAGATGTTCATTTTACAGCTGAACATCTGTTACATGGCATATTCCCAGGGCTTGGTTGACTATTTCTACTTAAGGTTTTGCCCCTCTCTTCACAGTCGAACATTGGTGGTTTTTAATTGATAGATTTCACACGATGCCCTGTTACAGTACAGAATGAAATGCCGTCAGGATTATTGCCCACGCATAGTGAAAACAATCTAAAGATTATATTGCATTTTAGGTCCGTCCTCTTCAGCTCACTGGGTTCTAGGTGAGCAATCACTCTCAGTACAATGGGCAATGCCCTGGAAATCTAGGACCCACTGAGCCATAAAAGCTCCCTGCTACGGCAGCGTTGAACAGTAACTAGACGATAAAATCCAATTCTGAACTACGTCTTACCTTTAGTTATGCATATTTTCCGAAGCTTGACAAGAATTATTAGCAATAGGATTATTAGTCCTCCTGCAGCACATCCAAATATATAGGGGAAAGTCCCGGAACCGTGAGCTAAACGGGTAGAAAAAAAAATCGAATTTCAGCATCTTACAGAGGGAAGGACGCTAAATAATTAAGGAACGTCAGATGTCAGGCAGAATCCGCACATCACAGCCATCGTCTCTCACTGAGATACTAAGCTAATTACATTCTCTCTCTTATTCTGGGATCATATTGTAGCAGGATTGAACGGCTAAAGTACAAAACAGTGTAAAACACTTAAACTATCTGTGATAATATCAGCATTTAATTCTGATTAATTGTCATATTTTATTCAATCATTATGCAGCATTGTTCATGATTGATGAGTGTATGCATGCGTTTAGGCTTAACTATATTTGGGAGTTTCTGTCTGTCCCTCTCCCCGTAACACTGTGTCGGAAAGAAAAATCAATTAGACTGGTTAATAAAGACATCCAGTTCCAGTCATCGAGCATGGATTATGGGGGATTTAGTCGAAGGTGATGAAAAATGAGTTCTAGGGAATGGCATTAACTACATCAAACAGGATGTGGTCTGCCTCCTGTTCTCGGAGATATTGTGGGAAATCTGTCGGTCAGGCCCTCGTCATGGACTGGTGTAAAATGATTAGATGAATGCAACTGTTCCATCTGTATTCAAAATGTGGCGATGTGTAAATTCAGTAACTGCCGGCCAGTGAGCAACTATTTAAATACAATAAATCAGGACAAAATTACTTGGTATTTGAATAAAAAAGAATGGGCTGCTAAATGAAAGTGAGCACAGATTGTTAAAAACAAATCGGTTTTTACTTACTTGACTGAGTTATTTGGTAAATTAATTGAATAGATCTATAGGCATGTGGCTGTTTTTCTATAAATTGACATTCAAAGGGTTTTAGAGAAAGGACCAGATATTAGGATATTTTTAAACAAATAAATCCATGCGATCAATCGAATCAGCAAACAAGCGGCACTTACTCAGCAATAGCCGCCCACTTTTGGTTCTGCCAAGGCCATTCAGTTCCTGATCTCATTGCAGCCTTTGTCCAACCAAGGACAAATAAACTGAACTCAAGTGGTGAGGGGAAAGTGAGTGCCCTTAAAATCAAGGCAGTATTTGTCTGAAAGCGGCATCAAGGAGCCCCAGCAAAACTGGAGTCAATGAGAATCAGGTAAGGTCTCCAATTGTTGGAGTCATATCTAGCACTAAGGAAGCTGGTTTTGGCTGTTGCAGCTCAATGCTCTCAGTCTCTGGACATTGCTGAGGGAATTCCTCAGAGTAGTGTGCTAGACCCAACCATCTTCAGCTGCTTCGCCAGCGACCTTCACTCCATCATAAGTGGGGCTGTTAATTTATGATTGCACAGTGTTCAGTACGATTGGCGAGTCTCAGATACTGAAATAGTCCGTGTCCATACGCAGCAAGGCGTGGGCAACATTCAGGACTGGAGCATACTATCCGCGCCACACAAGTGCCAATCAATAGCCATCTCCAACAAAAGAGAATTTTACCATCTACACGTGACACTCAATGGCATTGCCATCGCTGAGTGCCCCTCTATCAACATCGTGGGGGCCACCATTGAGCAGAAATTGAACTGGACCAGACACATATATATTTTGGCAAGGCCAGCATGCCCAGGGGTAAGCATTCTGCGGTGAGTAACTCAACTCCTGGCTGTTCACAGACTGTCCACAATCTACAAGGTTCAAGTCGGGAGTATGATGGAATACTCTCCACTTGCCTGGATGAGTGCCGCTTCAACACTGAAGAAGCTGGAAACAATCCAGAACAAAGCAGCCGGCTTGATTGGCACTCTGTCCACACGTTAGATATTCACTATCTCCAGCAGGGAAGCACAGTGGCAGCACTGTGTACCATCTATCAGATGCGCTGCAGGAATTCACCAAAGACCCTTTGACAGCACCGTCCAAAGCCTCAACCTCTACCACCTCGAAGGGCAAGGGCAGCGGCTACATGGGAACACGATCTCCTGCAAATTACCCTGCAAACCACATACCATCCCGACTTGGAACTGCACTACCTTTACTTCACTGCCAGTACGTCAACATTCTAGAACCCCCTTCATAACAGCACTGTGTGTGTACTGCAGTGGTACAAGAAGCAGGCTCACCACCACCTTCGCAAGGGCAGTTATATATGGCAATAAATGCTGGCCTAGCTAGCGATTCCCTGAGCCCGTGAAAGAATAAAAAGAATGCCATCACAAATGATAATTCTCTTCCCTTCAAAATGAAGCCAATTTTCTATTCAAGCCACTATATGTCCTCTAGTCACACTGCAATGTAGCTTAAGTAATACGTTATAAACTGGCACTTCGTCAAACAATTTTCGATATTGTAATGAACACAGTACATTTCTACAAACTCACCCATTAAGAAAGTTCTGGGACAGGTTAAGGAACCAATAAGTGTTTGACAGGCCCCTATATCTTTCACAGATACAGCTTAGAGCAGTATTTTCAATGTGTGAATCTTACCCTGACCACGAACTCTGTAGCTGCCGTTGGCTGGGACCTCGAGAGAGACATGAGAAACCTGGCATTTATAAACCAGTTCGATCTCCAAAGGGCGGACGGAGCTGGAAGCTTCATATAATCCCTCCTCGTTCCATATTACCGTGGAGTTTACCCCAGATGTAAGTTCGATGCCATTTTCATACCAAGTGATGTTAACCGCCGCCGGATAGAAGCCAGCTGTTGTACAGAGGAGTGTGAGGGGCGAAGAGGACAGGAGGGTAACCTTCACAGGTGTTGGCGGCACTGGGAATTAATTAACAGAAATTAGTTAAACTCACTATTCGTGGATGACGTTAGAGAAAAAAAACAATGACAGCCAAGAAGCTAGAACCTTTAGCAGCTGGAGTGTAGGGATACTTCTCGCGAGATTATTTTTGGTTTGTTTTTATTTCATTCTTGCTTTCATTCTGCAATAGCTGAGGAACCACTCTATGCATGTGCACTGCAACTAACATAAGACCCAGTTAAACAGAATCCGCCAGTGCGATGTCTTAAAACTGTTGCCAGGTACTTCTGTGTGATTTACACCTTCGGTTGTTTTATTCGTTCATAGGATGTAGGCGTTGTTGGCAAGGCAAGCATTTATTGCACATCCAGAATTGCCCTTGAGAAGGTGACGGTGAACTGCCTTCTTGAACCGCTGCAGTCCGCATGGTGAACATACAGACACATTCTGTTCGGGAAGGAATTCCAGAGCTTCAACGCCATGAAGTATTGGCCATATCTGTTTAATCTAGTTTATAACTTTGTCAATAGGGAGGCATTGCATTCTGTAAGATAGTTGCATGAAGTGTGTAATAGTTACACTAACATGGAAAACAATCTTGCCTTTAATTCAGCCTGGGCGTTGTTCTTAATGTGTAACATAAAAAAAGATGTATGTAACAGAGCTAACTTAACGGATTCACTTCCGAGATAATGTATAGGCTTTGACCACAGTTCGCGCTCTGCAGGAATGATTTCGAGTCTTTGTCACAGTTCATGTAACACAAATAAAAAGAGAGAAAAGCCAAATATATGTATACAAAAATATGTTATCCCAAGCAAGTGTAGTTACGGAGATCCGTGTGTATGCTAGAATCATAGAGCTCTTCCAACAGAGACATGTGACATTCAACACGTCAGCTCCCTGAAAGTGAAAGCCACTAATTCCTCTGCCTTTATCCCGTAGCTCTGAAAGATTCTTTCAAAGCTCCAAATTATATTTTGAAGGGTTTTTTTGAATCTGCTTGAATCACACTCTCAGGCAGTGCCTACCGGATTCTAACCACTCGCCGTCTACAATGTTCCTCTTTGCGTTCTGTTTGCCTCTTTGACCAAACCTCTTGCCAATATGTTCTCAATTTCTCGATAGCATCGTCAACAGAAACAATTGTTTTTATCTGCTCTGTGCAGATCGCTTATGATTGTTATGGCCTCTATTAAATGTGCTCTTAATCTTCTCTTCTCCAAAGAGAACCACCCAGCTTCCCAAATCATTCCACATTACAGAAGCTTCTCATCTGTGGATCCATTCTTGTGAATCTTTCTGCACCTTCTATAATGTTTCGTTCATTCCTAAAGTGTGATGTTTAGAGCTGGACAGAATGCTCCAATGGGGTCCATTCATAAGGCCCTGAATGTGAAGCATTTATAAAGCCATGGGTGCCATTTGCTGATAAACCACTTTCGCAATCGATGCCGACAACGTCAATTACTTGCACAAAAACGCTTGCAGGTCACTCTAGTCTTATACTCACTTCAAAATTCTCTGCATCCTCTGAACGCCATCATAAAATTTCCTCCTACTTGAAAGAAAAACTGTTCACCACCACACTCCGTTTCCTGTCTCTAGGCCAGAAATTTACATATCGCCTTTAAAGGTCTTTCCATTACACTTTGGTGTGTCAATCTTCAATATCATTTTACGTGGCTCAGGCAAGTCCTCTCATCAGGAAATTTGGCTCTCCCCGACTTAATTACCTTTACTTCGATTCTTCTTTGATTTTTTGTTCCATAACCAACGTAAAGCTTAGGACACTATAATGGCTTTCTCCTACTGACTCCCTATCTACTCCCACCGACACTTGATTCATTTCAACCACTTCATCCCTGAGAAATAAATCCAGTATTGCCTCCTTCCTCGTTGGCCTGAAAACATACTGATGTACAACATTATCTTGAACACTCTGGAGGAACTCTTGCCCTTAACAGTATTCACACGCCAGCCCATTTTGAAAAAAAAAGTCCTTCATTATAACTAGCCTATAATTCTTGCAATTCTCTAAATTTCTTGCAATGTTGCCCCTCCATATCGTGTGAACTAGTTGATTTCCTGGAAAATACATCGAGTACTTGCAATACAAATATTATTTCCTAGCTCTAACCGAACAAATCCCGTTCTTGCCCGCACTATCTCTCCCATATTGCAACACTGTTTGATCAATAATGCTGGTTGACTGCTTTACTTTGATTTCCAATCCTTCCTTAACGCGTTGTATCCAGGAACATTTAATACCCTGTCGTGCACTTTGCTGAGCCAGGTGCTCGATATCAGCGCAACATATCATTTTGACATCGAAAGAGAAATGGTATTGAAGAAAATTTGAGCATCTAAAATCCGACAAACCACGAGAACCTGATGGCCTACATCCTAAATTTCGAAAATATTTGTCTGCAAAGGCGGAGGATGTGCTGGTTACGATTTTCCAAAATCCTCTAGGTGCTGAAGGGCCCCACCAGATTAAAAGTTAGCAAATGTAACGCCGCTATTAGGGAACGAAGGAAGAAAGTAAGCAGTAAATAGCGGGGCAATGAACCTGGAATCACCTTCAGGAAAGTGCTAGACCTTCTTATGAAGTAATTCTTAATAATGTATTTCGAAAATCATAGTGTGACAATGCCATCGTGCTTTCAAGAAACGGAACTCGTGTTTGACACATTTATTGCATGTTTTGTTGCTTTTGTTTGAGGATGTAACTAGTAAGTTAAATAAAAATTAAAAGGTCGACCTTGTGTAATTGGATTTCCAAAAGTCATTCGATAAGGTGCCACACAAAACGTTAATGCATATGGCCAAGGCTACGGAGTCGGGGGTAATGTTTTAGCATGAATAGTCGGTTGGTGAAGAGACAGCGACGAGGAGGGATACATATGCCTTGTACGAGTTCGCAGGCTGTGAGAAGTGGAATGCCACGAGAATCGGCTCTGGAGACACGGCTTTTTATAAGCTATGTTATTGACTTCTCCAAAGAGAGGGGATGTATCTAAGCTTCATTCAGCTCAAAGCTACGTGGGAATATCGGTTGTGATGAGGACACAAAGAGGTTGCAAAGAGAGACAGATAGTTTAGTGAACGAGCAACACGTTCGCAGATCGAGTAAAACGTGGGCAAGTGTGAGGCATGAATTTCGGTCGTAACAACGGTAAAGCAGAATGTGTTGTTAACGTGATTCCTGTCAATGACGGTGTTTAGAGGGACTTGGGTACTCGTACAAGGAAAATAGAAAATTGTCATACAGGCGCAATAGGCAATTAGGAAGAAAAATGGCATCTTGACCTTTATTGTACTGGGATTGGAGGACAAGAATAAATAACTTTTGCTACGCTTGCACAGGGCTTTAGTGACCCAACACTGTCATGCTATAATTTGTTTGATCTCCATGTTTAATAAATCTTATTATTGAATTAGAAGCAATGGAGGGAAGATTCAATAGATTGGTCTATGTAAAGAGATGATTGCCTTATGATGACAGAATGAACAAATTGGGTTTATGTTTTCCAGAGGTTAGAAGAATGAGACGTGATCACGTTTAAACATGCAAGATTCTGATGGGGACTTGACAGGGTAGACACGGATCGGCTGTTTCCACTGCCTGAGGAGTTTTGAACACGGGAGATATGTTTCAGCTAAGAGGGTGGTCCTCACTGGATTAACATCCTGGAACCCATCCGTGCTAGCACGGTGCTAGGACCTTCACCACGTCGCAAGAGTGATTCAAGAAAAATGGACACTACCATCTTCTCAACGAGAAGGATAATTAATAAATGCCAGACAATCCGGCGATTTTCATACCCAGGAAATCAACTAAATTAAATAAAATACAGTTAACTAAATGATAGGGCATTAAGCAACAATGATTGGCTGAGGTCAGTAGTGCTGATATCCGCAGGTCGATGAATGTTGCAGCTCCGTGTGAACAGACAGGGATCACTTCAATTTGCGATAAGCAATAATAGTTCCAAAGAAAGACTTGCTGCCCTTCTGTTAACTATTCTGTAAGATATACCTTCATAATTTTATCCTAACTCTTTTACCCGCTCCCTCTCGCTCACCGTATACAATCAGCTCAGTCCCATTCCCAATGGAAATCTTTCCTGCCCAGTCTCTCACGCTGCAATGATAGACTCCTGCATCCTGGAAACTCACATCCAGCAGGTGGAGTTCGGATGATCCTTGCTTCAAAGGTATTATTACTTTCCTTTCGTCTGCAGTCACATCCAGTGTCCTGTTCTTACTGTCTCTCCGCCAATAAATATCCATCCATGCGCTGGAATCGAAAAGCCCGAACGAACAATTCATAGAAACATTTGCACCTTTCACTGAAGTCGCACGAACGGGGAACTGAGTCGCTGAGAGAGTGGCCCCATCAGCTACTGTCAGAAATAAGCACAAATACTGTTTATGCGCAAAGACAATGATTAGCAGCACGAATAAAGAGGAAATATTGCATATTATAGAACAAAAAGAACGGGGAAACTGTACAATAAACATTATACCGAAGTGATATCTACTCAGTTCTTATCTCTCTTCCTATTTTTCAGACATGTGTAAATATATATACCTGTGTAAATGATGCCCAGTGTTAAGACGTATCGCAGCACATCGAGCATAGTCATTTTGCGCACTCAACTCAATCACTGTTACTCCAAGTCCGTGGGAAACACCGGATGGTGCCGTATGGAAAGTTGTGAAGATAACCTGACATTGAACGTGTTGTGATGCAACGATTCACAAGATAGCTGAAGCTACAACTTCAATACACTGACTTTACTTTCAAGTCAGTGCTGAGAACACGCCGTGAGAGTTAAAGCCGCCTACATATCTTCGTTGTTGAAGAGAAGATGGAACATTTTCGCATCACGTGATAGTTTCCGAACTGCTGCAGCTCTGAACAAATTTCTTACTGATACTGTTGTTCGGTTGCGGTGAAAGTGCTCTGGCTCCATTCAGGTTTCCCTGCATCGTTTGGTCTCAGGGAACTGCGACTACACAAAGGAAACACAGCTGGACGACAGGACAACATCACATTTTTCAGCTGGACGACAGGACAACATCGAATTTTTTTCAAGAGTCCTTCGCTACGTAGCCTAGGACCTTACACACCACTGCAGACAACCTGTCAGGCATTCAGCAGACTTGGAGATTTGGAACTGATGACAGCCAGTTTGGTAGAAATGATAGAACCTCCACTCAAATAATTATACGGCAGGCTCTCAATGAACAGTTGCGATGTGGGGCGAGGGGAGGGGGGACATTTTGCAGATAGCGATCATAACTCCGATAGATTCAAGGTTGTCATGGACAAGGACAAGAATGGGTCACATATCGGAGTTCTACATTGGGGGAAGGCATATTTCAATAAGATCAGATATGATTTGGCGAGAGTGGACTGGGAGCAGCTGCTTTTAGGTAAATCTGCATCAGAGCAGTGGGACTCGTTCAAGAAGGAAATAGGGAGAGTACGAATCCAACATATTTCTAGAATATAGGCATAGAATGTAAGAACAGGTAGGTCATGCTGGAGCTGTATAAAACGCTTGTTAGGCCACAGCCAGAGTATTGCGTGCAGTCCTGGGATCCGCATTATAGGAAGGATGTGATTGCACTAGACGGAGGAGGTTTACGAGGATGTTGCCTGGGCTGGAGAATTTTAGTTATGAGGAGAGATTGGATAGACTGGGGTTATTTTCCCTGGAGCAGAGAAGATTGAAGGGGGGCGGGGGGCATGATTGATGTGTGTAAAATTATGAGGGGCATAAATAGGATAGGCTGGAAGGAATTTTTCCCCTTGGCAGAAGGATCAATAACCAGGGGCCATAGATTTGATGTAAGGGGCAGGAGGATTAGAGGGGATGTGAAGAAGATTCTGTTTCACCCAGAGGGTGGTGGGAATCTGGAACTCACTGCATGAAAGTCTGTTAGAGGCAGAATCCCTCATAGCATTTAAGAAGCATTTGGATGAGCACTTGCGATGCCATGGCATACAAGGCTATGGGCCTAGTGCTGGAAAACTGAATTAGAATATTTATGTACTTTTTTGACCGGCACAGACTCGATGGGCCGAGAGGCATTTTTCTGTGCTGTAGACGTCTATGACTCTATGACTGTATGATACTTCGGCAGAAGAAATTATACTTTATGTTCAGCAGGTTAATTATGGTGTCTGGCTAATTTTGCTGGTGCCTCGACAGTGCTGCCACTAATTGCACGATTTTGCTCGGAGCTGGGGAATGCTGCTGGTGATTGGATAATCTGGCTGCTGTGTTTTTACTCTTTCATGGGATGTGGGCGGCACTGGCAAGACCAGAATTTACTATTCACCCCTAATTGACCGTGAACTGAATGGCTTGATAGGCCATTTCAGGGGGCAGTTAAGAGTCAGTTGCTTTAGGTCTGGAGTCACATATAGGCCAGATCAGGACAATATCATATTTAGCAGATGGCAGATTTCTTTCCGTGAAGGAAACAAATAGGGTTTGGTGACAATCAACGATAGTTTCACGGCCAACATTGCTGAAGTTGGCTTTCAATTGCAGAAGTATTAACTGAATTACAGTCCCACTAGTTGCTGGGGTGGGATTTGAAATCCTGTTACCAGACCATTAGTTTGAGCCTCTGGATTGTTTGCCCAGTGATGTTACCACTACACCACCATCTCCCAAAAGGTTGGCAATGGTAACTAAAAGCTTTTGTTGTGGCTGACTGTGCAATGGTTGTGCTGGTGAATAGATTGATTTCTTGATGTCTGGTTGATCATTTTGGTAACTGGATGCTGCTGCTTGAGACTAAGTGATACAGTTGCTGGTGAAAGAAACTTTGGTGATTTTCTTGCTTTTCACTAAGGGATGGCGCTTGCGTCTAGGTATTTATTCTGTTAACGAGATGTTGCTACTGGTGACCCGTATTGGTGTTGATGACTGGGTGATAATGTTCCAGTGTCTGCTTGATGCTGCTGGTGACCCTATGTTCCTGTTGGAGTCTGGATGTTGCAGGCGACCGCACATTTTCTCTGGAAAGTGAATGCACTTTTTATAAATTAGAGTTTATGTTGATAGGTAATATTCCTGGTTATTCATGATGTTGCTAAGGACTAGCTATTGGTAAAGAGGAGTTTATTTGTTGGTGATTGTGAAACGGTGACTGGAATACGCTGATGGGGATTGGTACTTTTACTCGTTATTGGATGTTTTTTCATGTGGCAGTGCTGTTACTGTAGACTGACCGATGATGTGTCTCATGATTGTGTTGTACTGCTGCTGAATGGCTAATGCAGCTTGTGAATGGGGGATGCCGCTGTTGGTGACTGGGCAATTGCGTTCATGGTGACCAGGTGCCGGTGATGACTGGATGCCGCCACTGGTGTTTCTGTGTTTCTGGTATCATATAATTACAGAATCATTGAAAGTTTACAGCACAGAAAAAGGTCATTAGCCCGTGTCCATTCTGGCCCCCTGCAAGAGCCACTTACCTCGACCCACCTCCCCATTTTTATTCTGCTTTGCACTGCAGTTCTTCTCTCCAGAAAATTATCCAATTCTCATTTGAAGATAGTTCATTCCAGGTCCTAAACGCTCGCTGTTTTTTTTAAAAGCTGTTCCTCAAGTTGCCGTCCCCCCTTTTTTCACATCATCTTATATCGATGTTCTCTGATTTTGCATCCATCTGCCAATGTGAGCAATGAATCCCTATCTACGCTTTAAGCAATATGTTTCTGCATGTGACTACGTGATGGTAGCGACAGATTGATGGCGCTGGTGGTGACTGAATGTAGTTCAGCATGACTGGCTGCAACTTCTCGTAACTTGGTAATGTGTCTTGTGACTAAAGAATTCTGCTGGTGACGGGATAAAATTGGCACTGGAGGGGCAAGGTATGTCAAACATTTGAGCAACAGGTGAAGCTCGCTGTTTCACGCTGCTACTGTGCAGGAGCAACACGAGTGATATTCGCCCCTAACAGGATGAGTCTGTCAAGCCAAAAATACGTTCTGCCCTTCACACAAATGATTAACGTGGTATATGAATTTCAATGCCAGTGCAATTCTAGGTATGTAAGCCGTATGTTCCAATGGGTGGAGGGTCGTACCAAACAGCATGTCCCAGCCGTTGTTCGCAATGGGCAAGGTACAGACCACATCCAAACAGCGCGTGCTTGCAAAACTTAAAACACTGTGTTCAACATTAGATGTCATAATGCGATTAGACAACATTTTCTAAATATCCTCAGTGTGCTAAAAATTACACTGACAACCAATTTAAGATTCTCACTCAGGCTCGGAGTGTGATGCATTTGCATGGACTGGAAGCTAGATATATTAATACACAGGGCACTGTTATTTTCGGACATAAAGAACATGTACACACATTGCTCCTGCTTCAGATCAACAAACAAAGTGATTGTCATTAGCTGGTTCATTCCGCATGTCAATGCCTTGACCAATTAGAGCTAAGCTGCCTGGTTTAAATTTAAAACAATGCTTGGCAGTTAACTATCAGGCACTATTAGTTGGTACATTCTCCATTTCAATTCCTCTACCAATCAGAGCCCAGTTTCCAACCAATCAGCACTCTCTACTCATACACCCTAAAGTTGTTGCTTACCCTGACATTGGTATTCTTGCGATTGTCCCAATGAACTCAAGATGAGAAATTTCAACAAAATCCCTTTCTTTCAGCAATATTCAAGTTCTGTACTACCAAGCAATTAAGCGATGGAGCGTCCTTTGTGTATCAATGCATAAGTCACTGAAAGTGGCAGGAGAGGTTTAGAGAGACAAGTTTAAGATAGTGGACGGCTCCAGTGAGGTGGTGATGAGATAAAGCTGTGCGCTATTAGCACACATTGGAACCTAATGTTGCCTTGGTGGGCGATGGAGTAGCAAATAAACCTTTTTTTTATTTATGGAGTGTGGTCGACGTTGGCAAGGCAAGCATTTGTTGTATATCCATAATTAACCTTGAAAAGGTAGTGGTGAGATGCCTTCTTGAATCTCCCCACTCCATCTAGTAGATATATACACTAACAGTGCTGCTGAGAAGGGAGTTCCAGAATTTGGGTCCAGCGTTAGGGTGGTGTGCACTTTGGAGGGGAACTTGCACGTGGCGGTGCTTTGAAATAGTCATGTGGTGTGGCTGGCAAAGCCAGAGGGAGATGGCGGAATAATTGTACTATCATGGAGCAGTAACATGGAGGCCCAGGCCAACGTTCTGGGGATATGATTTCAAAAACCTTCTCGGCAGCTGGTGGAATTTAAATTTAATTCACAAATTCTGGAAATGAAAGCTAATCTCCAGAACGGTGACTATAATTGATTGTCGTAAAATTCCCGTTTGATTCACAAATGTTCTGCGCAGAACAAAATTTGCCTGCCTACATGTGACTCTTATCTCTCCTCTGCCCTCAAGTAGCATTTTCTGTTATGTCATCAATATTGTTCTGCGTCTGGTGTCACATGTAGGTCAGGCAGTGTAAGGGTGACAGTTCTTCTTCCAAATGCGCATTAAACAAGCAGACGGGTTTTTGCCAAAATGGATGACAATTTTCATGGTCGGACTATCCTTATAATTACAAATGTATTAATTGAATTTCAATTCAACCAGCTCTGTTGCGATTTGAACGCATGCCCACGCAAGATTAGTTTGCTCCGCTGGCTTATTAGTTCAATGACTTCACCACTGCACCACTGTCCCTTCTTCTTCCAATTTGGTGGAAAACAAATGGAGACGTGAAATAGAATGGGGTCATGCAAGATCCTTGGAATCTCCGAATGAGATGGTATGGGAGAGGGAAGAGAAACCATGGCAGCTGGTTCTCTGGGTAAAGGTCTATAGATATGAATGGAGTCAAGCAACAGCAATTACAACCAGCTGGATAATGGAGGGGAGGAATTGAGGTTAACTGCGTCGAAGGCTGCAGATAGCTCATGCGTGAGGGGAGGTGGCGGTGTAGTGGTCTTGGCAGAGGATTAGGAACTCAGGGTAATGCCTTAGGTAACCGGGTTTGAATCCCACCACAGCAGATGGTGGAATTTGAATTCAATACCAATCGGCAATTAAAAGCGTAATGACGACCATGGAATCACTGCCGTAAAATCCCATGTGGTCCCTCTTTAGCGAATGGAATTTGGTTGTGTGCATGTGATACCAACGCCACAGCAATATGGTTGGCTCTGAAATAGCTTCGCCACCATCAGGCATGCAAGGAATGAATCCAAACGGACCACTCGACATTTAAAAAATGGTGTCTCTGATACTGGGGGCTCTGGCGAAGTTCGAAATGGACCATCCATTCGTCACTTCTGGCTGACGATTGTTGCAAATGCACTGATGTGCTGAGCTCCCCCATCATTGAGGAATGAGGTGTTTGTGGATCCCCTTGTCCGGTGAGTTGTTTTATAGCGACTATTCACGGCTGGATGTGCCAGGAATGCAAAGCTCAGATCTAACCCATTGTTTGTGGTACCACTTAGAACTGTTTATTGCATGCTACTTACGCTCTCTGGTACCCATGTCGTCCTGAGTTGCAACTTCACCAGGTTGACACCTCATTTTCAGATATGTCTGGTGCTGATCCTGCCATGCGTTTCTGCGCACTCAGCGCTTGGTGATAGTTTTAGCTTGGGGCATAAGCCGATCCGTGATGTTACAGATTGTAGTTGAGCAAAATTCTGCAGCTGCTGGTTTTAGCGAGATTAATCAGCTTTTGCTGATAAAATCATACTCACGGAAACTCCCAGACGTCACCATCACCATCCCTGTGTATATCCAGTCCCAACAGCCGGACAGACCAAGCAAAGGTTGTACAGTGGCATGTTGACGGGAGAGACTCAACATCGACTCTGGACTTCACGAAGTCTCATGGCATCAGGTCAGATATGAGTAAGGAAATATCCTGCTGCTTCCCACGTAGTGCACAGCACCCAACACATCCCCCACCCCCACACCCTCAGCTGATGAATCACTGCTCCTCCATGTTGACCATCACGTGGAAGAAGGACCGAGAGTGGAAAGGGTGCAGAATGTACCTTGGTGAGGGACTTATTACCCATGAACAAAAAATGGTGCAGTAGCATCGCTGTAGACCGGGCTGGCCAGTCCTAAGGGACATAGCAGCTAGCCAGGTTCTGCGGCAGGTGGCGAAGGAACTAACAAGAGGGAAAAAAACAGATTTGAAGTCACCCTCACCAACCTGGCTGCTGAAGAGGCATCTGTGCATGACAGCATTGGTGCAAGTGATCATTGCACAGTCCTTGTGGAGACGAAGGTCCATCTTCGCATTGAGGATGCCCTCCATCTTGACCATCGTGATAAAAGTGATAGACTTCGTACAGGCCCAGCAACTATAGACTGGCTATCCATGAGGCGCTGAGGGCCACCAGCAGTTGCAGGAATGTGCTCAACTACAATCTGATACATAATGGACCGGCTTATACCCCACGCTAACAGTATCACCAAGCCCTGAGTGTGCACAAGGGCATGCCAGAATCAGCATCAGGCATCTCTGGAAATGAGGTGTCAACCTGGTGAAGTGGCAACCCAGGACTACATGGGCACCAGAGGGCATAAGTAGCATGCAATAGACAGTTCGAAGCGAAACCACAACCAATGTATTAGATCTAAGCTCTGCATTCCTGGCACATCCAGTAGTGAATAGTGGCGATGAAACAACTCACTGGAAAAGGGGGCTCCACAAACACCTCATTCCTCAATGATGGGGGAGCTCAGCACATCAGTGCAAATACTAAGGCTGAAGCATTTGCAACAATCGTCAGCCGGAAGTGTCGAGTGGATGATCCATCTCGTCCTTCTCCGGAGCCCCAGCATCACAGACGCCATTTTTTTAGCCTATTCAATTCACTGCACGTGATATAAAAGAAAACATGAAGGCACCAGGTATTGCAAAAGTTATGAACCCTGACACTATTGTGGCAACAGTAATGAAGGCCTCTTCCCCAGAACTTGCTGTGTCCCTAGTCAAGTTGTTCCGGTACTGCTACAACATTGACACATACCCGACAATGTGATAAAAAATGCCCCGGTATGTCCCATCCACAAAAAGCATGACAAATCTAACCCCGCCAATACCATCCCATCAGTCTACGTTCGACCATGGTAATATTATGGAAGGGGTCATCAACAGTGCAATCAAGCGTCACTTGCTTAGGAATCACCTGCTCACGGACGATCAGTTTGGGTTCCGCCAGGATGACTGTGCTAAAGACCTCATGATAGCTTTTGTTCAAACATGGACACAAGCGCTGAACTCCCGAGGGGTGGTCAACATGACAACTTTGGACATGTACGCAGCGATTAATCCAATGTGGCAAGAAGGAACCCTAGCAAAACTGGACTCAATGGGAATCAGGGGGGCAACTCTCCGCTTGTTGGAGTCATACCTAGCACAAATAAAAATGGTTGTGGTTGTTGTACTTCAATCATCTGACTTCCAGGATATCACTGCAGGAGTTTCTCGGGGCAGAGCCCTCGGCCCAACCATCTTCAGCTGCTTCATCAATGAAGTTCCTTCCATTATAAGCTCGGAAATGGGGATATTTGATAATGATTGCACAATGTTCAGTACTATTCGCTACCATTTTCAGAGCCCATCTGGCGTCCTCTTCATTTCAGGAATTAGTTAATGGCCTTGGAGATGTATAGTGCAGACGCACGGGGTTTTGAGGGTGACATTACAGGGACAGGTAGAATCGATATTGTGCTAATTCCACTGAGTTTTTAATTTTAATTGGTGGCACAATTGCGGTGTTCAAAATGATCAGAAGCATTCGTTATGCCAGATGGAGAGAAAACGTTTTGCCTGGTTGGAAATGCTGCAGGACGCCACTCAGGAGTGGAATCTAAAATCACTTTGTAGCACAAAGGCCGGTTTAAATGTTTTCACCCGTAGACTGTGGATACGGGGTTACGTGATCATGTCAAGACTGAGGTAAACGTATTGCTATTATGTTAATGATCAACGATTCTGGATGGTAGGCTGGTAATTGGAATTGACGTACACATCAGCCATGATTTTACTGAGCTGGGGGACAGGTTGGAAATGCTGAATTGCCTTCTTTTTTTTCTGTTTTCTGATGATCCTTCCACCTTCATTGGACGATTTCAAAGGAGCACTCCCCCAACCAGAAAGAAATGAACCAGAATATTAGGTTTCACAGCGAATTGTCCATCAGGCTTGAAGATTGTATAGTCAGCGCGAGGATGTTTATTCCGATTAGTATTCAATGACGATTTTCATTTTATGCATATATTCTGTAATCACATTCGCGGTTGTACTTTTAAGGTGCTGAGTTCCGATCTTCCTCTTAACCTTTGTACATTGTCTTCAGCTTCTTCTTATTTCCCATGCTCGCCATATTTCTAATATGCTCGGGGCGCAGGCTCAACGTGGCGAATGGTGGGCTTTCAAATATATGATCACGTGAAATGAATTAAAAACTGCCTGTATTTTAAACCTAGTCTTAGCAATGATAAACATTTAGAGTCCATCTTTTTTCGTGGAATTGAGCAAGCATGAAGATAACAGCTTGTCGCTGAGTGCAGCTGGACACAGAGTGTGGACTTTTGATATTGGTGATTGAGGAAATTCAATGTAGCACGGGAAGAGGTGCTGTTCACGTAAGTAGCTACATTTCCTAGAAACTTCAAAAAAGATCACGGGATCGGTGGTCCCGGGAAATCCAGAAAGAAAAAGCTCAGATCTTGGCTTCAGAGGGGATCGTTTGAGTCCTGAGAGAACCAAGTGCCACATCACAAGAAAACAGGTAGTTGATGGGTTGGCAAGAATTATTCTGATTTCCCTTTAAAAACTCGGGTAGTTGTAGTAATAGTAAGTTGTTTTCACAAGTAGAAGTTTTGGTGATATTAGTAAAGCTTGTAAGGTTGACTGGCGAGTAATTCCTATTTATCTTAACTAGGAATTTCAAACGGGGTTAGGAGAACATTCGTTGAAATAATAATATAAACGTCGGCAGGGCTTGAGAAATTAATTAAAATGTAATCAGTAAACTAACTAATTAATTAATTGCTCTAAAAATGCATCGAAGGTGATATGTGGCAGCTGCAGAACGTGAGAAATCATGGACACCAGTGCGATTCAACGCAAACATGCCCGCGGTAATTGATTGCAGCTCAGAGCCAAACAAGCGGAAACTTACTGTAGGTGTTGTGACACATAGCGAGGCGGGGGTGGGGGGTGGGGGAAACGGAGGGGAGTGGTGGGGGCGGAGGAAAGTTAACTCGACCCTTCATTCCAAGAGGCGTCTGGTTTGGTTCATGTTCAGCGACAGGAGGGTGTGACTGTGAGCGAGACAGGGAAGGGGTTCGAAATGGTAGGAATGGAGAAGGCCTTTGCAATTATCTGAGTAATTGTTTGGCTCGGGAGCCACAGTTACTTAAGATATGTAGATCTGTACCTGTAAGTAATTTTAATTTTATGGTGGTTTCGTAAGTTTATTGAGAAATATTTTTTGAGGCATGATGCATTCGCCAAATAGCGAGTAAAAATAGACAACCTGTGACAGTTCAGAGAGTTTCACTGATCCTAAAGGACAAACGGATGGTTGGCACAGAATGTGCTGATCGCGGTAGCTCGCGAAAGCAGCTTTCTGCTGTCTGGTTGAGGTGCTGGGGAACTCTTCCATCGGTCTAGGTCCAGCTTTCCTAGTGCATTTCCATGTGAAGAAAGAGGCTGCCTGACCAGGAGTGGTACCTGACTAGGACCTCTCCTTGACTCCGAGTACCCTAATATACTAATATATTTTAAAATCTAGAAACTGCTATTTTACCCAATGGTAATAGTTTGCTTTAACCTTTCTAACAAATCAATGCACGACAGGTACCCGAGGATTCAGGATGGTCGCTTCCCCGCAGTTCATAACTCAACATTTTTTAGCTTACCTCATGCTGGGAATCTTTTCTAGATAACGCCAATGCACAGGGCTCCAGGGGGCTTCCTGCTATCGGGCCTGGAATGTTTTCAGCGTCTAGTGCTCCCAGTGCTGGGAAAGCAATCTTATGACATTTGTCTCTACTTTGTCTTGGTCTCTGGCTCCTTAAAATTGTTCAATGTATTTTCAGAGGGAAAGAGAAGAGAGATGGCATGAATATTGGCGTGGGAGAAGTGGGTTTCTGTTCCTGGCCCACTGACACCAATCATGGGGAAAATGGGGTTGCCCCACGGGGAAGGTCTGCACCTGAACCATGCTCCCAGCAGTGTTCTCACGAGCTGCATAATTAGGAAAGTAGAGAGCGTTCTAAGTTTGGAATGGTGTGTTACATCAAAGAGTGGAGACAAGGCAAAAGAGAAAGGCATTAAGATGGGAACGGACACACAGACCATGACCGGAAGGGACTGAGAATACAAAGCAAAGAGCAAATCAGAAAATAAGGCCAGAGGTTGGAAAAATAATACCGAGAAAATCTAAGGACTCTTTATCTGGATGCACACAGCATTGGAAAAATGATGAACTGATCGTACAAATAGAAATAAATAAGCACAATCTGATATCCATTGCGGAGACAGGGCTGCAGGATGACATAAATTAGCACCTGGACGTTGAAGGTAGCATGACATCTAGGAAGCACAGGACGCTGGGAAAAGCTGAAAGTCCCTGTAAATTAATGATGGTATTTGCACAAAAAAGACGGACGACTTAAGTTCAGGAAATTAGAATGGAGAAGTAGTTTGTGTAGAGATAAGAAACGATAAAGGCGAGAAGGTATTTGTGGGAGTGGTGTGCAGGCCTCTAACAGTAGCCACATGCTAGGACAGGGTGGAAAAGAAGGATTAGTAGGAGCTTGTCGGAAAGTAACACGGAAATGATGGGGGGCGGGGTTTCAATTTACTCATAGGATGCAAACATCAGATGGGCAAAAGGTAGCATAGAGGAGCAATTCATTCATGTTTTCGGAATAATATCATAGAACAGCATGTTCTGGTACCAAGCAGTGAGCAGGGTATACCTGGCCTGGTGTTGTGCAACGAGCTACTCTAAATTTTCCCTCCTTATTAATCTTTTTGTCTTCCTTGCTGCTGTTTTTTCTAATTATAATTCTGTCCAATCTTCTGACCTGTCACCCATCTTTTCGTAATCAAATGTTTTTTTTTCTTGAAGCTTGATATTATCTTTAACCTCTTAGTTAACCGCTGATGGTGGGTCTCCCCTTGGATTTTTCCTTTATTGTTGGAATGTGCCTATTCTGTGTGTTCTGAAATATTCCTTCAAATGCCTGCCACTGTACAGCAATAGACATATCCCTTAACCTAATTGGCCAGTTAATTTCAGCTAGCTCTACTTTCATGCCGTCATTGCTGCCCATGTTTAAGATTAAAATGCTCGTTTTTGTCCCACGTTTCTCCCCCTAAAACTGAATGTAAAATGCAATCATATTATGATCGCTGCTACCTAGGGGCGCCTTGACTATGAGGCCGCCAATTAACACTACCCAGTTGTTCTTCATAGTGCAATTTTCAAGCACTAGCAGCATTCTTTTAAATCTCATCTGTACTCTATCCAGAGTAATTATATCCTCCCTGTAATATGATGTCCAGACACGTGCACAAAATTGTAGCTGTGGACAACGAGAGTATTATGCAGTGACAGCATTACATCCCCGTTTTTGTATTCAATACCCCGTCCAATAAAGAAAGATTTCCATATCCTTTATTTACCAACTTATGTCAACTTACAGGACTTATTGACATGCACGCCAAGGTCTCACATTCCACAACCCTTCTCAAAACCCTGCTGTTTACTCAGTATCTCCTGGTTTGTTTTGCCTCCCCAGTGTATTGCCTGATATTTACCGGATTGAATTACATTTGCCACATTTCTGGTCACTCAACCAAGCCATTGATATGATTTTGGAGACAACAGCCATCCTCTTCAATATCAACTACGTAGTCAGTTTTTGTGTCACCTACACATTTCCCAATCATTGCCTCCCACGCTTGAGGCGAAATATTTAATATATACGACAAACAGCAAAGTATCCAACACTGAGCTCTGTGGTACGCCACCGGAAACTGCTTTCCATTTGCAAAAACATGCATCGACCAAGTCCATTTTTTTTCCTGACACTGAGCCAATTTTGGATTCAACTCGTCAACTTCCCCTGTATCCCATGGGACCTCGCTTTTGTGACCAGTCTGCCATCTGGGACCTTCTCAAATGGCTTACTAAAATCAATCTCTAAAACATCCACCGCTCTGCCCTCATCAATATCCTTTTCACTTCCTCAAAAGATTCTATTGGGTGAAGGGACAGAAGGCTTGTTTGCTAAATTTGCTGATGGTTCAACGATAAGTAGGAAATTAAGCTGTGAAGAGGACATAAGGAGACACTAAATGAGTATAGATAGACTGAGTGAGTGGGAAAATATCTGGCAACTGGAGTATAATGTGGGAAAATGTGAAATTGCCGAGGTTGGCAGGAATAATAAAAAAAGAGCATATTATCTAAATTATAAGAGATTGCAGAGCTCTGAGATGCAGGGGAAACCGGCTATTTTAGTGCATAAATCGTGAAACATTAATACGAAGTTACGGGAAGCAAATAGGGAATCGAATAGAATTTTAGGGCTCATTGCAAGGGGAATTAAATAGAAATGTAGGGACCTTATTCTTCATTTATACAAGGCATTCGTTCGACCACATCTGGAGTACTGTGTGCGGCATTGGCCTTGTTATTTAAGGGAGGATGCCAATGTGTTCGAAGCTGTTCAGAGAAGGTTTCCTAGACTAATTTATGGAATGGACTGATTGCCTTATGAAGAAAAATTGGGCAGGCTAGGCTTGTACCCACTGCGGTTTAGAAGAGTAAGAGGTGAATTTATTGAAACATATACATCATTTGGGGTTTTGACAGGTGGATGCAGAGGTGATGTTTCCTCTAGTGAGAAAATCTAGAACTAGGGGTTACTGTTCAACAAATACATATGGCCCATTTAAGAAGGAGATGAGGAGTTCTTTTTCCCCTCAGAGCTTCGTGAGTCTTTAACTCTCCTTCAAACCGCTGCGGAAGCAGTCTTTGCATATTTTTTATGGCAGGTGTAGAAATACTATTGATCAGTGAGCGAGTGATAGCTAATCGAGGCTAGGCGGAAATGTGAAGTTAACGTCCAATCAGATCTGCCATAATCATACTGAATGGCGAAACAAGCTGGAGGGGCTGAGTAGCCTACATACGAACATAAAAAAAACAAATGAAATTGGAGGACAAGGAGGTCATTCAGCCCTTCGAGGCTGTCCATCCATACGACGTAGGAGCAGAAGTAGGCCATTCGGCTCATCGAGTCTGCTCCGGCATTCAATGAGCCATGGCTGATCTGATTATCCTCAACTCCACATTCCCGCCTTTTTGCCATAATCCTTGATTCCCTTACTGATTGAAAATCTTCCTACCTCATCCTTGAATATATTAACGATTCAGCCTCTATAGCCCTCTCTGTTAAATATTTATACAGATTCACTACCCTCTAAGAGAAGAAATTCTTCCTTATCTCTGCCTTTAATGGGCGAACCCTTACTCTGAGAATATGCCCCCAGGTCCCAGGTTCTCCCGTAAGGGGAAACAATCTTTCAGCTTCTGCCTTGTAAAGCCCCCTAAAAATCTTATTTGTCAAAATAAGGACACCTCTCATTCTTCTAAGCTCCAATGAACACTGGCCCAACCTGCTCAACCTCTCCTCATAAGAAAATCCCTCCATTCCCGGGATAAACCTAGTGAATCTTCTCTGGACTGCCTCCAATACCACTATATCCATCCTCAGATAAGGGGACCAATACTGTTCACAGGTGTGGTGTAACCAGTGCCTTGTATTGCTTTGGCAACACATCCTTATTTTTACACATCAGTCCCTTTGAAATAAAGGCCAACATTCAACTTGCATTCCCTATTACCTGCTAAACCTGTGTATTAGCTTTTTTGGGATTCATGCATGAGGACCCCCAAATCCCCCTTTGCTGTAGTTTACTGCAATCTTTCTCAATTTAAATAATTTTAGCTCAACTACTCTTCCCGCCAAAATGCATAATCTCACATTTTCACTCATTATATTCCATCTGCGAAGTTTTTGCTCACTCAATTAACCTGTCTATAACTCTCTGTAGACTCTTTGTGTGATCCTCACACTTGCCTCACCACCTATTTTTGTTTCATCCACAAACTTGGCGATGTCACAGTCACTTTCCTCATCTAAGCCATGAATATATATTGTAAGTAATTCTGGCCCCTACGAGTTGCAGTTTGCCATCCTGAAAATGCCCCCTTTATCCCAATTCCCTGACTTACATTAGTTAATCAACCCTCTTTCCATGTTATTACGCTACTCCCAGCACCATGGGCTCTTATCTTATTAAGTAGACTTATGTGCGACACCTTATTGAACACCTTTTCAAAAATCCAAATATTTACATCTACTGGTTTCCCTTTATCTACCCTGCTTGGTATCCGCTCAAACGATTCTAATAAACTTGCCATGATTTCTCCTTCTTGAAGCCGTACTGACTCTGCTTGATTATATTTGAATTTCTAAATGTCCTGCCATCAAATTCTTTATAATAGGCTCTGACAGTTTCCCCGTGACGGCTGTTAAGCTATTTGGACAATAGGTACTGTTTTTTGCCTACCTCCCTTTTTTAATAAGGATGCTACTTTGGAAGTTTTCCAATCTTCAGCGACATTTCCAGAATTTAAGGATTCTTGGAAGATTAGTAACAGTGCATCCACTATTTGTGTAGCTACTTCCTTTAATATCATACGGTGCAACCCATCAGGTCCAGGGGACTTATCGGCCTTTAGTCCCGTTAGTTTCCCTGGTACTTTTTCTCAGGTTATTGTATTTAATTCCTGCCCCCCTTTTGCCCCTAGATTATTTAGTACTTTTGGAATGCTGTTTGTGCTTTCTACCGTGAAGACTGATGCAAAGTGTCTATTCAATTTCTCTGCCATTTCCTGGTTCCCCATTATTATTTGTCCAGCCTTATTCTCTAAGGGGTCTATGTTCACTTCGGCCTCTCTTTTCTTTTTTGTATATTTACAGAAGCTCTTACTGTCCATTTTTAAATTACTTGCTCGTTTACCCTAAGGATTAATTTCTCCGTATTTATTATTTTCTTGGTCATCTTTTTTTTTGTTTTTAAAACTTGCCCAATCCCCGGGTTACCACTAATTTTGCCACGTTGTATGTTTTCTCACAACTTAAGCTATAATTAAGTTCCTTGGTTAAGCATGCTTGGCTTATCACCTTCCTAGAATCAGTCTTTCTCACTGGGCTATGTGTTTGCTATAAGTCATGAACAATTTTCTTAAACGTTTGCCATTGTTCGTCAACTGCCTTTGCTGTTAAACTTCTCTCCCAGTCCAATCTAGCCAACTCTGATATCATTCCTTTGGAATAACCCTTATTTAGTTTCCGCACAGTTGTTTCCGACCAGCTTTCTCACTCTCAAATTGAATGCTAAACTCTATCATGTTATGCGACTGTTGCCTCCTGCATCTTTTACTCTGAGATCATTTATTAAACCTGCCTCATTATACATCGCCAGATCCAAAATAACCTGATCCCTGGTTGGATCCACAACATATTGTTCTACGAAACTGTCCCGAATACATTCTATGAATTCTTGGTCGTGGCTACCTTTGCCAATTTGATTTTACAATTTGCATGAAGATTAAAGTCACCCATGGTTAGTGTACTGCCTTATTTATATGCCCTCGTTATCCCCTGATTTATTATTTGTCCTACAGTATAGCCACTGTTCGGGGGCCTATAGATTGTGACCGCCAGTGCCTTCTTCTCCTTGTTATTTCTTACGTCCACCCATATAGGTTCTACATCTTTCACGCCAAGATCATTTCTTGCTATCGTTCTTATTTCATCTCGTACTAAGAAAGCTACCCCATCACCCTTTCCTTCCTTCCCGTCCTTTCGAAAAGCCACATGGCCCTGAATATTTAGTTCCCAGATTTGTTCTCCTTGACCACATCTCCGTAATGGCTGCACGATCATACCCGATCACTCCTATTTCTGCTGTTAATTCCTTAATTCTATTCCTAATATTACATGCGTTCAACTGAAGAACATTAAGCTTGCCTTTTCAGCCATTCTTCCCCACTTGACCCTATTTGCTGCTGTTTTTTAATCTTTGTGCACCCTGTCCCTTCCTGTCACGCTCTGGGTTCAATACCTAAATAGTTGTTATTCAATGCTGCCATATCCGTTTGCTTTGTTAGCCTATATATCCCCCCCTCTAGGAACCTCCCCTCCCACCCCCAAACCATTTAATTTAAAGCCTTCTCTGTCGTCCTGGTTATTCAATTCGCCAGGACACAAGTCACAGCACGGTTCAAGTAAAGTCCATCCCACCGTAACAGTTCCATTTTACCCCAATACTGGTGCCAGTGCCCCATGAACTGAAACGCATTCCTCCCACACCAGGCTTTGGGCCATGCATTTACCTTCTAGAGTTTACTTTCCCTATGCCAGTTTGCCTGTGGCTCAGGTAGTAATCCCGAGATTTTTACGTTTGAGGTTCTTCTTTTTAATTTCGCCCATAACTGTTCAAATTATTTGAGAAGAAATTCCTTTCTCGTCCCATCAATGTCGTTGGTAGTACTATCAATATTGTTAATAATCCATTCGATAAGATCATGGCTGAACCATTAGTGCTTCGAATTCCACATTCCTAATAACATTTGAACAGCCACAGACACAGGAACAAAAACCTGTTGTACCTGAGGCTGACATGGGCGTAATGGAGCAATTGTCCAGAAACAGAGGAGTACATCAGTTGCTCAGTGTTTCACGACTACGATCAAACCATGAAACCTGGAAGATCTCAGTTTCATTGCTGTTCCTTTGAGTTAATTTATCTCAGGAAGGTGAGATAAAACCAGCCGCGATATCCCTCGGAATGGATAAGGTAGCGATAAATCACTCAGTTTATCCACTGATGTGCGCTAATATGTCCGGGCGTGGATGACGCCCGGGTGGCGCTGGGTAAATCATCCAATTACACACAGGTATAGATAGATATTTAGACAGTAATCATAGAAACAAGAATCACCATCTGTCGTATTATTTATCAGGCCTCAAAGGATAAATTTAAAGATTCATTGGATTCTCTGATAATCTCAAATGGACAGGTCAAGCCATTCAGGTCTCTGCACGCCTCCTGCAGTCTGTGCTGTGATAAACTGCTCATATGTAGCATTACACTGAGCACTTTAAAATACAAATTTCCATCCCCGGAGTTGCGTTACATCGGAACATTATTGCCAATGTCCTTTTAATTACCCAGCGATGATGATTCGGCAGAAGTCAATGCAAATTGAATGCTAAACTCTACAATGTTATGCTGATTGTTTCCAGCGGAAAAAGTGTTATTGGGGTGTACTCATGGGTCGAAATTAAAATTCGCCCCAACTAAAAGGCAGGCGAAGTTTCCTGAAAGTGAACGAGAAGTGTTTTGAGCAATTTTGTGCACCACAAATAGAGTCAAATGAATTAATGGGGAAGTCTGAGGGAAGGTACAATTTGCCCTTTTGTCACTACAGCATTGAATTAGCAAAGTCTCAGAATCAAATTACGAAGGGAGATTACATACACAAGGGTGACATTCCTTGGAATTCAGGTGGGGAAATTGTGATTTGATTGAAGTTTTCGAGATATGAATGCATCTGTTAGTGTAGAGAAAAACTATTGCTGTTGGTTGGAAATCTAGAATTAGGAACGAAGTGGACAAACGCCTCTACACGTAACGCATGGTGGACACCTGTATATTTATTCCATAAATGACAATCGGTGATAGATTAATTTCTATTTTTATATTTCAAAAATTCTCTGGCCACTGATTTCCGGTTATCAGTACATAATAAGGTGTGTGAGTCAAACTTGGGAATATGGGGCTGTGTCACAGTTCAGCCACTATATTCTTGAATGTCCGAACAGGCTAGCGAGGTGAAATAATAGGCCCCTGTTTCTATATAGTTTGTATGTAAGGAAGCGACCTGGAATTTCAATTGACAGGTCTGGAGACAATTTGCAATGAAACGAGATATATGTTTGAAGAAAATCAGAGAACGTTTGAGAAAACTTGGTTAAATCATTAAGACACGGTTAAATGCTCGATAGATAAACCAACTTTTATATATATATATATATATATATATCAGGGCTCAAACACTGATATCTGACAAGGGTTTAAAATTGATATGAAAGCGAATATTCTTCAATCTAGAATTTCATTGCCACTAGCATGACATCCAGCGTCGAGCCCTTTGTTCATTGGTGAACAAGGAAAGTTTGTAGGGAAGATAAAGAAAGGGAGGCCTGGGCCTTATCTCTGATTGACAAGGGGACACCGTTGTATATAAATCAGTTAGAAGTTGAAGGTCGGAGAGATAGAGGACATGCCTTGCAGGGCACATACCAAAAACAACAATCACGTGAGGCATGACATCAATGGACACGAAAATATTTCTGTTCAATCCAATCTCAGTCATTTAGTGCCGATTTGTTGATAAACTGAGTAATACCCTTTCCACAGCATTGGTTTGATGATATTTTTGGAAGGGACACGAAGGCGGGAACTGTGTAATATTTAGGAATTCTGTGTGCTGGAGATAAGGAAGACTTCCCTGAAATCTTTTGGATGGGATTCACACGAACCCAAACACTAAATTGACCAGGGATATGGTCACCATTAATAGAAAGGTGACGGACGAACACCCATTGCGACCATGCAAGAGGAATAGATGGCGTGACCTTTCCTGCAGGCTAACTGTGAAACCAAGAAATGACACACCGCCTAAAGGACAGTACAATCCAGCAGCAGAGCACTGAGGTACTGAGGGTGAGCCTTAACAATGTGAACTATGGAAGTTGTAGTGGTATTATTTAAGTTGAATTTGCATCTGTCAGATGGATTATGTGAAACGAGTTATTAACAATTATTCAAAAATATAGGAGAACTATGAAATGTATTGTTAAGACACACAGTCATAGCAAGTGTGTGGGAATGAAGAGGCAATTAAAATATTATTTGCAAATTGGAAACACAACAGGGTGACAAAAATAGAGAGTGTTGGAATATCCGGTTCATTGCAAAATAACCGGTTCGAGAGCTGGGGAAGTTCCATGGTACAATAACAATTATGGCAGAGTCAAAAAATGGTGCGCACTGCAACCAATACATTACTGGTGGTGACATGTCTATCTTCTATTGCACATTTGAGATGAATTTGTATATACGATACTGGGAGACATAATCGAATCCCTTTGCCTATTCTTGGAGAACAACTGAGAATGTGGTTCAATGGAGATCAGGGGAAATTTCTTTACTCAAAGGCTTGTAGATATTTGGATTTATCTCCCAAATGTCTTTGGATACACATTCGTTGAGTATACCCGATAATTAAATAGATATAATTTTGCATATTAAAATAATCAAGAGATATGATGATAGCGAAAACGATTCAAGACGATAAAAGCAGTTGACAGAGAAGATATAAAACAGATACTTCCACTTTTGGCTGAGGCAACAACTTTAGGCATATGGGTTTTGACAAATAAGGGTGGGAGGAGGTCCCTGTGGAACATAAACATTTGGGGAGAGGTATACAGCCAAGTAGATTTTTTTTTGTAATTGAAATACTATTTAAAACTGCTATGCAATAATATAAATACAGAAATGGCTCAACTCATTAGCCTTATCGACTCCCATCTGATGATACAAGTGGCTCCCATCTTCTTTGTTAGCATTGGTAACCTACGATACCAAAGATAGCTTGATTTTGCAGGGTTTGAAGATGTAACGAAAAGGCCCGGATACATGTGTCATAGTTTTGCTGTCCTTACATCCTCTGCTCTTTCCTCCCTTCCTGATAAATAAAAATGCATCTTACAAAAAACCCACTATGTTCAGATAGAAGTAATATTCGTACAGCGGGATGGCCAGCCTGCATGTAAGTGCAGTTTGTTGTACAATCCAGTGTTCTCCGTTTGCCTAATTTATCTTTATATCTGTATACTCTGTTCCCCTTTCCTTCTGTTTCCTTCTTTCCGTTTTCTGGGATGTGGCGAAATCCAAAGACACATACGTCAGTTTAACATCCGCCTCTTTCTTGACCTGTGGGAGGATCAATGAATTGTCAGTAGCACCTGTTACTCAAATTATAGTTGCTGATTGTCAGTGCACATCACTGAGGTCAGGCAATAGTGGTCCTAGTGGGAATGGGCTGTTATGTATCTCAGTCGTACCTGAGCATAGACAGTCTGATCTTCCTGATGTCTACGTTTCCCATTTTTCTTCTGTTCACAGAAGTTCACAGCAGTGTAAGATAAAATCTCCGCCTCTCCTTCATGCATTGCCTAAGGAGGTGTAGTGTAGGAACATGAGATGAATATCAAGTCATCAAACGCAATACAGCAATGAAGAAAGGGTATACATTGTGCAGGTCATAGGATTGGATGGCATTGCCCGTGTGGTAATAGTGTCACCATCTAGCAACGGGCCGTTAATGTTTAAAACAGATAGTGGAACACCCAGAAATTAACCCACAGCACCAAGGCACAAGATTTCACGTTTTTAAACAAACAAAAAAGAACCAAGCAATATAACATGAAAAGTAACCAATGTTAACGTTAGAAATTTAACACCATCGGTTATCATTAATTATGCTATGAGCTCAATTCTACTTTTTATTTAACCGCACCCCTATAATTCCTTAACACATTGTAACAAATTTGAAGGTTCATTTACTTATTTGGGAAACATCCCAACGCAATGTCACAGCCCTCCAGAATTCACTTTTAATCTCTCCGATTTTCCGGCTATGCTCCACAGCAAGATTCTACTGGGGTCCTTCCAATAGATTTTTCGCCATGAAACTCTAACTTTCCAATACAGATCGCACGACTATAGATGTCCAGCTTCTTGTTTGGGCTGCCGTCAGAGGTCTGACTGCGTTCTTACAGTTTTCCAAGCTAACTGTACTGACTACTCCCTGCCACAGGTCTCCATAAGGAGCACCGTAGATTTAACCCATGAGCTGCCAGCTACAGCAAATCTCCCAGCTGCATTTTAGCCTCACAAAATCCAATCTGAGATACAGCTTCACCTGCATTCCACACGGTTGACGAATAAATTAGTATTTCCTCAGATTGAAGGGCAGACCGATCTGATTAACTTTTATTTTCTTTTGCATCCCAATTCCGAGAGCTACATGGAGATCAAAGCTACAGCTGCCTCTTCCTGTTCGCCAAAGTGAACTCCTCGCTTCTGTCAACAGCACACACAACTATTTTAAACAAACAACAACAGAAAAACTCTACCCCCACAGCTCGTCTCCATGACGCCGTTGCTTGCACTGGGATGTTGTCAAACATAAATGTAAATTAATTTTTACTTTCCACGCTTCTCTTAGTAAGCCATATGAATAATTTGAATTTCAAATTCAGTTGTATGACTCTTTCTTTCACTACAAGCTTAGAGCAGGATAATTCATTGTTCGAGTGTTTTACTATCAACTCTGAGCTTGCAAGATTCACACAAACTACCGTTGAAGTGTAATAAACCAAAGTTTTTTGAGTTCCATTTACATCAGTGTTGTTTATCTCATTTTCTCAACCAGGTGTCCGCATTTATGTACAGCTAAAGCTTTAATTCCCAAAACTAAAGGCAATATTCTAAAAGAAATAAATCATGAACACGATTTTTTTCGCAGCAATAGTCATGCAAGGAAACAGAAACTACTAACTCCCTGAAGCACATGCCAATTAACTTAATATCTGTTCGAAATCAATTTGCCCACGGCGTGGGATCGTGCAACTGATCATTTAACGCAACACCAAGTTCAGAGTTTGCTAAGTTCAGAAGCATGGATTTGGCCTCAGTGGGTCTGGGTGGAGGAAGAATTGGGGCTGGGGATGGGTAATGGCAGGGACAACTCCGAGTAAACGCTCATGGCCCCTCCCCGCCACTCTCACTCCCCAAAATGTTCATGGGCGGCGATGTCATTGATAACAGAATTGAAATGGTCATGAATGGTTATCGATATGAAGCGTTAACTATGTTTCCGTTTACAAAAGCTGCCTGGCCTTTCCTGCATTTTCTGTGCTTTGAGCTAAGCTATGCTTCACACGCTTGACCAACCATTGGATCCGCATTTACAGGATGCAAATCCTCAACTGTCTACGAGGGCTGGAGAATTGCATGTATTCACGTACCATTGCTGTACTTATGGGTTATTGACCGCATGATTGGAGCAGAGAAGGGAACTGGTGGACGGGCTTGGTGGGAGAAGCTCTGATGTCACAGCATTACTGATATAACGATGACATAAGTGCGCAGCATATTTCAATATTACATCAGCATGAAACAGACCTGCTTCTCGAAATGGCCGGGTATAGCATCCGTATTCTCTGTGCCTGTTAGTCAACAAAAGCTACATCAATGAACAATTTCATCATAAACTCGATACGGGGACATGTCCGGCAAAAGTTGTCCAACATTGAAACGAAGTGATCAGACTTATCATGAGTAGGGACGTCACATCCTTTCCTGCTGCTGAATGAAACGGTGTTCATTTTAAAGTTGAACATCTGTTACATGTTATATTCCCACGGCTTCGTTGACTATTTCTATTCAAGGTTTTGTCCCTCCCTTCACAGCTGAAAATTGGTGGTTTTTAATTTATCGATTTCATAAGATGCCCTGTTGCCGTAAATAATGAAATGCCTTCAGGCTTACTGCCCACGCATAGTGAAAACAATCTAAAGATTATATTGCATTTTAGGTCCTTTCTCATCAGCTCACTGGGTTCCAGATGACCAATCACTCTCAGTAAATGCAGTAACTACAGGCCAGTGAGCTAACGTCGTACAAACATATTTAAATACATTGAATCGGGACAAAATTACTTCACATTTGAAAAAAAAAGAATGGGCTGCTGAATGAAAGTGAGCACAGATTGTTAAAGACAAATCGGATTTGACTTACTTGGCTGACTTATTTGGTAAATTAATTGAAAAGGTCCATAAGCACTATGGTTGTTTTTCTATATATTGACACTCAAAGGGCTTCAGAGAAGAGGACCACATATTTGGATGTTTTAAACACAAAACCATGCGATTGAAGGGACAACTGCACATTGCATGCAAAAATGTCAAAGGGACTCTACATAGAGAGTAGTGGTCAAGGGTGTTTTGTTCAAGGGTGCAAGAAAGCATTCAATGATGGTACCCAAGTGTCAATATTAGCAATGGATTTGTATTTTCAGATATCACAGATGCCAGTCATCAGCCAAATCGATTCACTCCACGTTATATCAGGAAACAGCTGAAGACATTGGGTACAACAAAGACAATGGACCCTGAAAACATTCCTGTAATAGAAATGAAGACTTGTGCTGCAGAACCATTCGCACGCTATCCCAAGCTGTTCCAGTACAGCTACAACACTGGATCTGTACAACTATATGGATGCTTCCCCAGGTATGCCCTGTCAACAAAAAATGAGAATACAGGCAACCCAGCAATTACTGCCCCATGAGTTTGCCCTCGATCATCAGCAAAGTTATTGGAAGTATCATTGAATCTACAAACAAGCGGCACTTACTCAGCAATAACCGCCCACTTTGGGTTCTGCCAAGGCCATTCAGTTCCTGATATCATGACAGCCTTTGTCCAAACATGGACAAATAAGCAGAATTCAAGAGGTGAGGTGAAAGTGAGTGCCCTTAATTAAAGGCAGTATTTGGCTGAATGGGGCATCAAGGAGCCCTCGCAAAACTGGGGTCAATGGGAATCAGGTAAGGTCTCCAATTGTTGGAGTCATAACTAGTACCAACGAAGCTGGTTTTGGCTGTTGCAGCTCAATGCTCTCAGGCTCTGTACATTGCTGAAGGAGTTCCTCAGGGTAGTGTCCTAGACCCAACCACCTTCAGCTGCTCCACCAGTGACCTTCCCTCCATCATACGTGGGGCTGTTAACTGATGATTTCACAATGTTCAGTACGATTGGCGAGTGTCGTAAGCTGAAACAGTCCCTGTCCATACGCAGCAAGGCCTGGGTAACATTCAGACCTGGAACATGCTAACGATGCCACACAAGTGCCAATCATCTCCAACAAGAGAGAATTTTACCATCTCCCCTTGACATTCAATGGCTTTGGCATCGCCGATTGCCCCTCTAGCAACATCGTGGGGCTACTATTGACCAGAAATTGAACTGGACCAGACATATAAATATTTTGCCATCACAAGCATGTGCAAGGTTTGCATTCTGCGGCGAGTAACTCAACTTCTGACTGTTCCACAGACTGTCCACAATCTACAAGGTTCAAGTCGGGAGTGTGATGCGGTACACTCCACTTGCCTGGATGACTGCAGCTCCAACACTCAAGAAGCTGGAAACCATCAAGAACAAAGCAGCCGGCTTTGTTCGCACACTGTCCATGCATTAGATATTCACTACCTCCAGCAGGGACGCACAGTGGTAGCAGTGTGTACCATCTACAAGATGCGCTGCAGGAGCTCACCAAAGGTCCTTCAACAGCACCGTCCAAACCCTCGATCTCTACCACCTCGAGGAGCAATGGTAGCAGCTGCATGATAACACGCCCACCTGCAAATTCCCCTGCGAAACACATGCCATCCCAACTTAGAACTACACCACCATTCCTTCAATGCCATTACGTCAAAATCCTAGGATCCCCTTCATAACAGCACTGGGTGTGTACCTGCACCAGATGGCGTGCAGTGGTTCAAGAAGTTGGCTCACTACCAACTTCTCAAGTGTAGCTGTATGTCAAAAATGCTGGCCTAGCCAGCAATTCCCTGAGCCCGTGAAAGAATAAAAATAATGCTATCACAAATTATATACTCTTCCTTTCAGAATGAAGCCAATTATATTTTCAAACCATTATATGTCCTCTAATCGTACACCACTGTATCTTAAGTAATACGTTATAGTCTGGCACTTCGTGAAAATATTTTTGATATTGCATTGAGCACAGTAAATTACTGCAAACTCACCCATTAAGAAAGGTCGTGTACAGGCTAAGGAACCAAAAAGTGCTTCACAGGCCTCTATATTTTTCAGAGGTACAAATTATTTTGAATGTATGAATGTTACCCTGACCACGAACTCTGTCACTGGCTGGGACCTCGAGAGAGACATGGACAAATCTGATATGCATAAACCGGTTCTGTCTCCACAGGGCGGACGAAGCTGGAAGCTTCATATAATCCCTCCTCATTCTATATTACCGTGGAGTTTATCCCAGATATAAGTTCGATGCCATTTTCATACCAAGTGATGTTAACCACCTCCGGAAAGAAGCCAGCTGTTGTACAGAGGAGTGTGAGGGGCGGATAGGACAGGCGGGTAATCTTGACAGGTGTTGGCGGCACTGGGAATTAATTAACAGAAACTAGTTAAAATCGGAATTCGTGTATTACATCAGGAAAAAAAAGAATGACAGCCAAAAAGCTATACCTTTTCGCAGCTGGAATGTAGGGATAGTCATCGCGAGATTAATTTTGGTTTGTTTTTATTTCATTCTTACCCTCATTCTGCAATTGCTGAGGAACGACTCTATGCGTGTGCACTGCAACTAACGTAGGACACAGTTAAACAGAATACGCCAGTGCGATGTCTTAAAACTGTTGTCAGGTACTTCTCTGTGATTTACACCTTTGGTTGTTTTATTCGTTCATAGGATGTAGGCTTCGTTGGCAAGGCAAACATTAATTACACATCCAGAGTTGCCCTTGAGAAGGTGACGGTGAGCTGCCTGCTTGAACCGCTACAGTCCGCATGGTGAACGTACAACCACATTCTGTTCGGAAAGGAATTCCAGAGTTTCAACGCCGTGAAGTATTGGCCATGTCTGTTTAATCTAGTTTACAGCTTTGCCAATAGGGAGGCATTTCATTCTGTAAGATAGTTGCACGAAGTGTGTAATAGTTACACTAACACGGAAAACACTCTTTAGTTCAGCCTGGGCGTTGTTCTTAAAGTCTAACACAAAAAAGATGTGTGTAACAGAACTAACTTAATGGATTCACTTTCGAGATAATGTATAGGTTTTGACCCCAGTTCCCGCTCTGCAGGAATAATTTCGATTCTTTGTCACGGTTCATGTAACACAAATAAAAAGAGAGAAAAGCCAAATAAATGTATACAAAATATGTTATCCCAAGCAAGTGTAATTACGGAGATCCGTGTGTATGCCAGAATCATAGAACGCTTCCAACAGAGAAATGTGACATTCAACACATCGGCTCCCTCCAAGTGAAAGCCACTAATTCCACTCCCCTGCCTTTATCCCGTAGCTCTGGAAGATTTCTTATTTTGAAGGGCTTAACTGAATCTGCTTGTATCACTCTCTCAGGCAGCGTCTTCCGGATAATAACCTCTCGCCGCCTACAATGTGTTCTTTGTGTTCTGGTTGATTTTTTGACCAAACCTCTTGCTAATATTCTCGATAGCATCGCCAACGACAACAATTGTTTTTATCTCTCTCTGTCCAGATCGCTGAGGATTTTTATCGCCTCTATCAAATGTGCTCTTAATCTTGTCCTCGCTAAGGAGAACCACCCAGCTTCCCAAATCATTCCACAATACAGAAGCTTCTCATCTGTGGAGCTATTCTTGTGAATCGTTCTGCACCTTCTATAATGTTTCGCTTCATTCCTAATTTTTGATGCTTAGAACTGGACACAATATTCCAATGGGGTCTAATGATAAGGCCCTAAATGTGAGGCATTTATAAAGCCATGGGTACCATTTGCGGATTAAGCACTTTCGCAATCGATACCACCAACTTCAATTACTTGCACAAAAACGCTTGCATGCCCCTCTGGTCTTAAACACACTTCAAAGTCCTCTGCATTAAAATTTGCCCGTGACTTGTCCGCCCGTTGCCCCAGCCGGTCGCTGTCCTCTGAAGTTTACAACTAATCTCCTCTCAGGTAACAATTTTTCCAATTTATATGTCACATGAAACCTTTGAAATTGTACACTGTATTAATGACCCTCTCGGTCATTAATATTTGTTAAGAAAAACTGTGGTTCCAGCACGGGCACTTGGGGAACCCCATGACAAAATTCCTCCTATTTGAAAGAAGAACTATTCCCCGCCGTTTCCTGTCCCTGGGCCAGAAATTCACTTGAAATATATTGCCTTTAAAGGTCTTTCCATTACAGTTTGGTGCGCCACAATTCACTATCATTTTTCCTGGCTCAGACACGTTCTCACATCATTAAATTTGGCTCCCCCCGACTTACTTATTTTTACTTGGATTCTTCTTTGCTTTTTTGCTCCATAGCCAACATAAAGCTTAGGATACTACAGTGGCTCTCTCCTCCTGGTAACTCTACCGACACTTGATTCATTTGAACCACTTCATTCATCAGAAATAACTCCAGTATTGGCTCATTCCTCGTTGGACTGAAAACATACTGAGGTACAACAAAATCTTGAAGACCCTGGAGGAACTTTTGCCCTTAGCACTTTTAACACCCTAGACAAGTTTGAAAAAAAAATGTCCTTTATTATAATTAGCCTAAAATTTTTGCAATTCCCTAAGTTTCTTGCACATTTGTCCCTCTATATCGTCTGCACGAGTTGATTTCCTATAAAATACATCGAGTAGTTGAAATACAACCATTAATTCATGGCTCTAACCGAACATATCCCGTTGCAGTTCGCACTATCTCTCCCATATTGCAACACTGTTTGATCAATACTGCGAGTTGACTGCCTTACTTTGATTTCCTTTCCTTCCTTAACGCTTTGTATCCAGGAATATATAATACCCAGTCATGCACTTTGCTGCGCCAGGTGCTTAATATCAGCACAAAATCTCATTTAAACATCAGTAGAGAAACTGTATTGAAGAAAATTTGAGTATCTAAAATCCGACAAACCACGAGGTCCTGATCGCCTACATCCTAAATTTCGAAAATATATGTCTGCAGAGACGGAGAATGTGCTGGTTACGATTTTCCAAAATCCTCTAGGTGCTGAATGGTCCCACCAGATTAAAAGTTAGCAAATGTAACGCCGCTTTAGAGAACAAAAGCAGAAAGAAAACATAAAACAGCAGGGCAATGAGCCAGGAATCACCTTCGGGAAAGTACTAGACCTTCTTATGGAGCAATTCTTAATAAAGTACTTCGAAAAACATAGTGTGACAATGCTTTCGTGCTTTCAAGAAACGGAACTCGTATTTGACACATGTATTGCATGTTTCAGAGTTTGTATTTGAGGATGTAACTGATAGGGTAAATGAAAATGAAAAAGTCGACGTTGTACAATTGGATTTCCAAAAATCATTTGATAAGGTGCCATACAAAACGTTAATAGTCAAGGTTATGCAGCCGGGGGTAACATAGTAGCATGAATAGTCGGTTGGGGAAGAGACAGCAACGAGGAGGGATACATATGCCATGTTCGAGTTCGCCGGCTTTGACAGTGTTGAGACGTATCGCAGTACGTCCAGCATAGGCATTTTGCGCACACAAACAACTCAATCACTGTTGCTCCAAGTCTGTGGGAAACACTGGATGGTGCCGTATGGAAAGATTTGAAGAAAACCTGACATTGGACGTGTTGTGATGTAAAGATTCACAAGGTAGCAGAAGCGACAACTTCAATACACTGACTTTACTTTCACGTCAGAGCTGAGAAGACGCCGTGTCAGTTAAAGCCACCCACATATCTTTGTTGTTGATGTGAAGATGGAACATTTTCACATCAGATGATAGTTTCCGAACTGCTGCAGCTCTGAACAAATTTCTTACTGATACTGTTGTTTGGTTGCGGTGAAAGTGCTCTGGCTCCATTCAGGTTTCCCTGCATCGTTTGGTCTCAGGGAACTGCGACTACACAAAGGAAACACAGCTGGACGACAGGACAACATCACATTTTTCTCAAGAGTCCTTCGCTACCTAGGACGTTACACACCACTGCAGAAAATGTGTCAGGCATGCAGCAGACTTGGAGGTTTGGAACTGATGACAGCCAGGTTGGTCGAAATGAAAGAACCTCCAATCAAATTATAGGACACGGCTCTCAATGAACTGTTGCGATATGGGGGTGGGGAGTGGGGGTGGCATTTTGCAGATAGTGATCATAACTCCGATAGATTCAAGGTTGTCATGGACAAGGATGGGTCAAAAATCAGAGTTCTACATTGGGAGAAGGGCGATTTCAACAAGATCAGATATGATTTGGCCAGAGTGGACTGGGAGCGGCCAACTTTAGGTAAATCTGCGTTAGACCAGTGGGACTCATTGAAGAAGGAAATAGGGAGAGTACTGAGCCAACATATTCCTAGAAAATAGGCAAAGCATGTAAGAGTAGGGGGTTTATGCTGGAGCTGTATAAAATGTTTGTTAGGCCACAGCTAGAGTATTGTGAGCAGTTCTGGGATTCGCATTATAGGAAGAATGTGATTGCACTGGACAGGGTATGGTGGAGATTTACCAGGATGCTGCCTGGGCTGGAGAAGTTTAGTTATGAGGAGAGATTGGATGTACTGGGGTTATTTTCCCTGGAGCAGAGGAGATTGAAGGAGGGTGGCGGGTGGCGGGGGGGGGGGGGGGTGGCGGCGGTGTTGGGGGGTGGGGGTGGTTGGGGCATGATTGATGTGTGTAAAAGTATGTGGGGCATAGATAGGGTAGACGGGAAGGAATTTTCCCCTTGATTGAGGGGTCAGGAGGATTAGAGAGGATGTGAGGAAGATTTTTTTTCACCCAGAGGGTGGCAGGAATCTGGAACTCACTGCCTGAAAGGGTGGTAGAGGCAGGAACCCTCATTACATTTACGAAGTATTTGGATGTGCACTTGCGATGCCATGGCATATAAGTCTATGGGCCCAGTGCTGTAAAATTGAATAAGAATAGTTAGGTACTTGTTTGACTGGCATAGACTCGATGGGCAGAGGGGCCTTTTTCTGTGCTGTAGACTTCTATGACTCTATGATACTTCGCTCAAATAAATTTGTCCTTATGTTCTGCAGGTTACTGATTCTGTCTGGCTAATTCTCTTGGCGCCACCACAGTTCTGCTACTAATTGTGCGATTTTGCTGGCAATTCGGCAATGCTGCTGGTGATTGGGTAATCTAGCTGACGTTTCTTTACCCTTTCATGGGATGTGGGCGTGACAGGCAAGGCCAGAATTTACTGTTCACCCCTAGTTGACCGTGAACTGAATGGCATGCTCGGCTATTTCAGGGGACAGTTAAGAGTCAGTTGCTGTAGGTTTGGAGTCACATGTAGGCCAGACCAGGACAACATCATATTCGGCAGATGGCAGATTTCTTTCCCTGAAGGAACAAATAGGTTTTGGTGACAATCAACGATAGTTTCACGGCCAACATTGCTGAAGTTGGCTTTCAATTGCAGAAGTATTAACTGAATTTCAACCCCACTGTTTGCCGTAGTGGGATTTGAAACCCTGTTACCAGACCATTAGCCTGGTCCTCTGGATTATTCGCCCAGTGATGTTACCATTACACCACCATCTCCCGAAATGTTGGCAATGGTAACCAGGAGCTGTTCTTGTTGCTGACTGTGCAATGGTCGTGCTGGTGAATGGATGAATTTCTTGATATCTGGTTGATTCTTTTGGGAACTGGATGCTGCTGCTTGAGACCAAGTAATACAGTTGCTGGTGATCTCGATTTTTTTGCTTGTCACTAAGTGATGGTGCTGGTGTCTAGGTATTTATTCTGTTAATTAGATGTTGCTACTGGTGACCCGTATTGGTGTTGACGACTGGGTGATGATGCTCCAGTGTCTGCTTGATGCTGCTTGTGACCCTATGTTCCTGTTGGAGTTTGGATGTGCCAAGCGACCGCGCATTTTCTCTGGAAAGTGAATGCACTTTTGATACGTTAGAGTTTATGTTGATAAGGAATATTCCTGGTTATTCATGATGTTGCTAACGACTAGCTATTGGTGATGATAACAGGCGCAGGAGTTTATTTGGTGGTAATTGTGAAATTGTGCTGTTGGTGACTGGGCTACGCTGTTGGCGAGTTGTATTTTTGCTAGTTATTGGATGCCTTTTCAAGTGGCCGTGCTTTTACTGTAGACTGAAGGATGATGTGTCTCGTGATTGTGTTGTACTGCTGCTGGATGGCTAATGGAGCTTGTGAATGGGGGATGCCGCTGTTGGTGACTGGACACTGGCGTTCAGGGTGACCAGGTACCGGTGATGACTGGGTGCCACCACTGGTGGTGTGTTTCTGTGTTTCTGGTATCATATAATTAAAGAATCATAGAATGTTTACAGCACAGAAGAAGGCAATTCACCCATGAGCATTCATGCCCCCTGCAAGAGCAACTTACCTCGACCCGCCTTTCCATTTTTATTCTGCATTGCACTGCACTGCAGTTCTCCCCTGCAGAAAATTATCCAATTATCTTTTGAAGACAGTTCATTCCAGGTCCTAAGCACTCGCCGGTTAAAATAAAAAACGCTGTTCCTCGAGTTGCCGTCTCCACTTTTTTGGTAACACCTTAAATTGATGTTCTTGGTTTTGCATTCATCTGCCAATATGAGTCGTGAATCCCTATCAGCACTTTAAGCAATCTGTTTCTGAATGTGACTGCATGATGGTAGCGACAGAATAATGGCGCTGGTGGTGACTGAATGTAGCTCATCATGACTGGCTGCTACTTCTTGTAACTTGGTAATGTTTATTGCGACTGAACAATTCTGCTGCTGACAGGATCAACTGGCACTGGAAGGGCAAGGTATCTCAAAAATTTGAGCAGCAGGTGAAGCTCGCTGGTTCACGCTGCCACTGTGCAGGAGCAACACGAGTGATATTCGCCATTAACAGGAAGATTCCGTCAAGCCAAAAAGACGTTCTGCCTATCACACAAATGATTAATGCGTTGTATGAATTTCAGTACCATTGCGATTCTAGGTATGTAGGCCGTACGTCCAAAAGGCTGGAGGATCGTACCAATCAGCATGTCCCGGCCGCTATTCGCAATGGGCAAGGTACAGACCACATCGAAACAGCCCGTGCTTGCAAAACTCAAAACACTGTGTCCAACATTAGATGTCATACTGCTTTTGGACAACATTTGCTAAATATCCTCAGTGTGCTAAAAATTACACTGACAACCAATTTAAGATCGTCACTCAGGCTCGGAGTGTGATACATTTGCATGCATTGGAAACTAGATATATTAATACACAGGGAACTGTTATTTAGGAACAGAAAGAAGGTATACACACATTGCCCCTGTTTCAGCTAAACTAAACAAGTGATTGTCATTTGCTGGTTCATTCCTAAGGGCAATGCTTTGACCAATCACCGTCAGGCTGCCTGGTTTAAATTTAAAACAATGCTAGGCACCATTCTCCGTGGCAATGCCTCTACCAATCAGAACCCAGTTTCCCACCAATCAATGCTATCTACTCATACACTATAAATTTGCTGCTGACCCTGACATTGATATTCTTGCGATTGCCCATATGATTTCAAGATGAAATATTTGAACAAAATTTCTTTGTTTCAGCAATATTCAAGTTCTGTACCACCAAACAATTAAAATGCGATGGAACGACCTTTTTGTATGAATGCTTAAGTCACTGAAAGTGACAGGACAGGTTGAGACAGACAAGTTTAAGACAATGGACGGCTCCAGATTGGTGGTGACGAGATAGATCTGTGTGTTATTAGCACACAAGTGGAACCTAATGTTGCCTTGATGTGTGATGGAGTAGCAAGTAAACCTTGTTTTTATTTATGGGATGTGGTCGACGTTGGCAAGGCAAGCAGTTGTTGTATACCCACAATTAACCTTGAAAAGGTGATGGCGAGATGCATCATTGAATCTCTCTAGTCCATCTAGTACAAACACACTCACAGTGCTGCTGAGAAGGGAGTTCCAGCATTTGGGTCCAGCGTCAGGGTGGTGTGCACTTTGGAGGGGAACTGGCAGGTGGTGGTGCATAAATGTAGTCATATGTTGTCGCTGGCAAAGCCAGAGGGAGATGGAGGCATAATTGTTGTGTAATGGAGCAGCAACATTGAGGCCCAGGCCAACACTCTGGGGATATGATTTCAAACACCTTCTCGGCAGCTGGTGGAATTTAAATTTAATTCACAAATTCTGGAATAGAAAGCTAATCTCTGGAACTGATTGATTGTCGTAAAATTCCCATTTGATTCACGAATGTTCTCCGCAGAACAAAATCTGCCTGCCTACATGTTACTCTTATCTCCCCTCTACCCTGAAGCAGCATTTTCTGTTATGTCAACTATATTGTTCTGTGTCTGGTGTCACTTGTAGGCCAGGCAGTGTAAGGGTGACAGTTTTTCTTCTAAATGCGCATTACTCAACAGATGGGCTTTTTCAAAAATGGATGACAGTTTTCATGGTCAGACTCTCTTTATAATTAGGGATTTATTATTGAATTTCAATTCAAGCAGCTGCTCTGTTTCGATTTGAACGTATGCCCACACAGGATTAATTTGTGCCTCTGGCTTATTAGTTCAATGACTTCTCCACTGCACCACTGTCCTCCCTCTTCCGCTTTGCTGAAAAGCAAATGGAGACGGGAAATAGAATGGGATAGTGCTGGATCCTTGGCGTCTCCAAGTGTAATGGCGCGGGAGAGGGAAGAGAAGCCATGGCAGCTGATTCTCTGTGTGCAGGTCTTTTGATATTAATGGAAATAAGCAAGGGCAATTCCAGCCAGCTGGAAGATGGAGGCGAGGGATTGCGGTTAACTGTGTCAAAGGCTGCAGATAGTTCATGAATGAGGGGAGGTGGCAGCATAGTGGTCTTGGCCGAGTCTTATGGACCCAGGGTAATACCTGCTGTACCCGGGTTCGAATCCCACCACGGTAAACGGTTGAACTTTAATTCAATTTAACCCTGGAATGAAAAGCATAATGATGACCATGAAACAACTGTCGCAAAAACCCATGTGGTTCCCCTGTAGTGAATGGTACCTGCTTGTGCACATGTGACACCAGGCCCGCAGCAACATGGTTGACTCTGAAATGACAGCCATAAAACCAGAGGGAGAGAGAAGAGAGATGGTATGAAGATTGATGTGGGAGAAGTGGGTTCCTGTTCCGCTGACACCAATTTTGGGGAAAGTGCGGCTGGCCCACGGGGTCGGTCTGCACCTGAACCATGCTTCGAGCAGTGTTCTGACGAGCTGCATAATTAGGAAAGTAGAGAGAGTTCTAAATTTGGGAAGGTGTGTTACATCAAAGAGTAGAGACAAACCAAGAGAGAAAGGCATTAATATGGGAATGGACACACAGACCATGACCGGAAGGGACCGAGAATAAAAAGCAAAGAGCAAATCAGCAAAGAATGCTAGAGGTTGGAAAAATAATAACGAAAACAACCAGTGGCTCTGTAACTGAATGCACAAAGCGTTGGAAAAATAATGAACTGATAGCGCAAATAGAAATAAATCAGCACAATCTGATAGCCATTACAGAGACATGGCTGCAGGATGACACAAATTGGCACCTGAATGTTGAAGGTGGCATGACCTTTAGGAAGCACAGGAAGCTGGGAAAAGCTGAAAGGGTGGCCCTGTAAATTAATGATGGTATTAGCACAATAGAGACGGATGGCTTATGTTCAGGAAGCTAGAATGCAGAAGTAGCCTGGGTAGAGATGCGAAATTACATAGGCGAGAGGTCATTTGTGGGAGTGGTGTGCAGGCCGCTAAGAGTAGGGAAATGGTAGGACAGGGTGGAAAGGAAGGAATAGTGGGAGCTTGTCAGAAAGTAACGCAGACATGATGGGGGAATTAAATTTACTTATAGGATGCAAAAATCAGATGGGCAAAAGTTAGCCTAGAAGTGCAATTCATCCATATTTTCGGAATAATATCTTAGAACAGCATGTTCTGGCACCAACCAGTGAGCAGGCTATACCAGGCCTGGTATTGTGCAACGAGCTGTTCTAAACTTTCCCTCCTTATTATTCTTTTTCTCTCCCTGGCTGTTGTTTATTTTTATTATATTATGTCCAATATTCTTACCTGCCACCCATCTTTGCGCAATCAAACATCTTTTTCTTGAAGCTTGAAATTATCTTTAACTGTTTAGTTAACCGTTGATGGTGGGTAATCCCCTTGGACTTTTCCTTACTTGATGGAATGTGTTTATTCTGTGTGCTCTGAAATATTTCCTTAAGTGCCTGCCACTGCATCTCTATTGACATATCCCTTAACATAATTGACCAGTTCATTTCAACTAGCTCTACTTTCATGCCCTCACAACTGCCCACGTTGATGTTTAAAATACACATTTTAGGCCCACGTTTCTTTCCCTAAAACTGAATGTAAAATTCAATCATATTATGATCGCTGCTACCTAGAGGCGCCTTGACTATGAGGCCACCAATTAACACTACCCAATCGTTCTTCATAGTGCAGTTTTGAAATACTGGCAATGGTATTTTAAATCTCCTCTGTACTCTTCCCAGAGTAATTATGTCCTCCCTGTAATTGTGTCAGACATGTACAGACAATTGCAGCTGTGGACAAAAGGAGTTTTATATAGTTCCCGCATTACATCCACGTTTTTGCATTGAATGCCTCGTCCAATAAAATAAAGCATTCCATATGCTTGATTTACCACCTTATGTCGCCTGCAGGGACTTGTTGATATGCACTCCAAAGTCTCTCATTCCTGAACCCTTCTCAAAACATTCCTGTTTATTCATTATTTCCTTGCTTTGCTTTCCCCTCCCCAGTGCATTATCTGGTATTTTCCGGATTGAATTCCATTTGCCACTTTTCTGGTGATATGACTCTGGAGACAACAGCTATCCTCTTCTGTATCAACTACGTAGCCAGTTTTTGTGTCACCTGCAAATTTCCCAAACATGCCTCCCACGCTTAAGGTCAAATATTTAATATATACGACAAACAGCAAGGTATCCAACACTGAGAACTGTGGTACGCCACTGGAAACTGCTTTCCACTTGCAAAAACATGCATCGACCAATTCCCTTTTTTTCCTGTTACTGAGCCAATTTTGGATTCAACTCATCATCTTCCTCTGTATCCCAGGGGACCTCACTTTTCAGACCAGTCTGCAATCTGGGGTCTTCCCAAATGCCTTACAAAATCCATCTGGAAAACATCCACCACGCTGCCCTCATCAATCCTTCTTTTCACTTCCTCAAAAGATCCTATTGGATGAAGGGACCGAAGGCCTGTTCGCTAAATATGCTGATGATTCAAAGATAAGTGGGAATTTAAGTTGTGAAGAGGACATAAGGAGGCACCAAAGGAGTACAGATTGATTGAGTGAGTGGGAAAATAACTGACAATTAGAGTATAATGTGTGAAAATGCGAAATTGCCGATGTTGGTAGGAAGAATAAAAAAGGAGCCTATTATCTAAATGGTAAGAGGTTGCCGAGCTCTGAAATGCAGGGGAGCCTAGCTATCCTAGTGTGTAAATCGTGAAACATTAGTACGAAGTTACGGCAAGTAATTATGAAATATAGTAGAATTATAGGACTCATTGCAAGGGGAATTGAATACAAATGTAGAGACGTTATTCTTCACTTATACAATGCATTCATGAGACCACATCTAGAGAACTGTGTGCGGCATTGGCCTTTTTATGTAAGGGAGGATGCACATGTGTTGGAAGCCGTTCAGAGAAGGCTTCTTAGTCTAATTTATAGGATGGTCCGATTGCCTTATGAATAAAATTGGACAGGCTAGGCTTGTACCCGCTGGGTTTTAGAAGATTAAGACATGAATTTATTGAAGCATATAAGATGTATAACGATTTTGACAGGTGGATGCAGAGACGATGTTTCCTTTTATGAGAAAATCTAGAACTAGGGGTCACTGTTCCAGAAATACATATGGCCCATATAAGAAGGAGATGATTTTTTTTTTCTATTTCAGATGTTCCTGAGTCTTTGGAACCGTCTTGCTCAAAAGAGAAGCATAGGCGGAAGCACAGTCTTTGCATATTTTTATGGCAGATGTATATATACTATTGATCAGCGAGCGAGTGAAAGGATTTCGAAGGTAGGCAGCAATGTGAAGTTGGCAATCAGATCTGCCATAATCGTACTGAATGGCGAAACAAGCCCGAGCTACTGAGTGGTGTACATACGAACATAAAAAAAAAACAAATGAAATTGGAGAAGTAGGAGGTTATTCAGCCCCTCGAACCTGTCCCTCCATAATACCATAAGAGGTAGGAGCAGGCGTCGGCCATTCGGCTCCTCAAGCCTGCTCCGCCATTCAGTGAGTCATGGCTGATCTGATAACTCTCAACTCCACATTCCTGACTTTTCGCAAAAATCCTTGCTTGCCTTACTGATTAAAAGTCTGTCTATCTCAGCCTTGAATATGCTTAACAGCCCAGCCTCTACAGCCCTCTCCGTTAAAGAATTATACAGACTCACTATCCTCTGAGAGAAGAAATTCCTCCTCATCTCTGCCTTAAATCTTCGACCCCTTACTCTGAGATTATGCCCTTTGGTACTAGGTTCTCCCGTAAGGGGAAACATTCTCTCAGCTTCTACCTTGTAAAGCCCCCTATGAAGCTTATATGTCAGAGTAAGGTCACCTCTCATTCTTTTAACCTCGAATGCCAGTATATCCTTCCTCAGATAAGGGGACAAAAAATTGTTCACAGCATTCTAGGTGTGGTGTAATCAATGCCTTGTCTAGTTTTAGCAAGGCTTCCTTATCTTTATACACCATTCCCTTTGAAATAAAGGCCAACATTCAACGTGCCTTCCATATTACATGCTGAACCTGTGCATTAGCTTTTTTGGGATTCATGCACGAGGACCCCCAAATCCCTGTGTGCTGTAGTTTCCTGCAGCCTTTCTCCATTTAAGTAACTTTTAGCTCAACTATTATTCCCACCAAAATGCATAACCTCACATTTCGTTCATTATATTTCGTCTGCGATGTTTTTGCACACTCACTTATTGTGTTTGATCCACAAATTTGGAGATAGCATAGTCTCTTCCCTCATCTAAGTCATTAATACATATTGTAACTAATTGTGGTCCCAGCACTGATCCCTGTGGCGCTCCACAGGTTGCCATCCTGGATATGGCCCCTTTATCCCAACTCCCTGTCTTCCATTAGTTAGCCAAACCCCTATCCAGGCTATTATGCTACCCCCAGCACCATGGGCTCTTATTATGTAGCCGAATGTGCGGCACCTTATCGAACACCTTTTCGAAATCCATACATTTACACTCAATGGTGTACCCTTTATCTACCATGCTTGTTACCACCTCGAAGGATTCTAACAAATTGCCAGGCATGATTTCCCCTTCTTGAAGCCATACTGGCTCTGCTTCATTATATTATGCATTTCTAAATGTTCTGCTATCACATCCTTGATAATAGACTCTAACAGTTTCCCAGTTACGGGTGTTAAGCTAATTTGCCTAGAGTTATCTGTTTTCTCTCTCCCTTCCTTTTTTAATAAGGATGTTACAATGGCAGTTTTCCAATCTTCTGGGACTTTTCCAGAATTAAAGGATTCTTGGAAGATTACTAACAGTGCATCCCCTATTTGTTGCGACTTCCTTTAATATCCTCGGAGGCAACCCATCAGGTCCAGGGGACTTATTAGCCTTTAGTCCCATTACTATCCCGAGTAATTTTTCTCAAGTGGTAGTTATTGTATTTATTTCCTCCACCAATTTTGCCCCTTGATTATTTAGTACTTTTGGAATGCCACTAGTGTTTTCTACCGTGAAGACTGATGCAAAGTGTATATTTAATCCCTCTGCCATTTCCTGGTTCCCCATTATTATTTGCCCAGCCTCATTCCCCAAGGGGTCTAAATTCACTTCGGCCTCTCTCTTCCCTGTTGTATATTTAAAGGAGCTTTTCATGTCCATTTTTAAATTGCTTGCTCGTCTACCCTCAACTTTGTTTCCTGCCAGTTATCATTTTCTTGGTGATGTTTTATTTGTTTTTAAAACTTTCCCAATCCACTGCGTTACCATTAATTTTGCCACATTGTATGTGTTTTCTTTCAATGTAATACTATAATTTACTTGCTTGGTTAACCATGCTTAGTTTATTACCATCCTAGAATCCTTCTTTTCCACTGGGATATATATTTGCTGTGAGTCATCAGCAATTTCCTCAAGCATCTGCCATTGTTCATCAGCTGCCTTTTCTGTTAAACTTCTCTCCCAGTCCACTCCAAGCAACTCTGCCCTCATTGCTTTGTAATAACCCTTATTTAAGTTTAGCACATTTGTTTCCGACAAGGTTTCTCACTCTCAAATGGAATGCTAAATTCTACCATGTTATGCTCATTGTTTCCTCGGGCATCTTTCACTCAGATCATTTAAACCTGCCTCATTAAACATCTCCAGATCCATAATAACCTGATCCCTGGTTGGATCCACAACATATTGTTCCAATACACTGTCCCGAATACACTATGGATTATTGCTCGTGGCTATCTCTGCTAATTCTATTTTCCCAATTTACATTAAGATTAAAGTCACCCATTGTTCGTGTTCCGACTATTTTACATCTCCGGATTTCACAGAATCAGAATCGCAAAATCACAGAATCACGGTGCAGAAGAGGCCCTTCGGGCCATCGTGTATGCACCGACACGTGAGAAACACTTAACCTACTCACCTAAGCCCATTTACCAGCACTTGGCCCATAGCCGTGAATGTTATGACGTGCCAAGTGCTCATTCAGTTACTTGTTAAAGGTTGTGAGGCAACCATCCTCCACCACCCTCCCCGGCAGTGCATTCCAGACCATCACCACCCTCTGGGTAAAAACGTTTTTCCTCACATCCCTCTAAACCTCCTGCCCTTCACCTTGAATTTATGACCCCTTGTGACTGACCCTTCAACTAAGGGGAACAGCTACTCCCTATCCACCCTGTCCATGCCCCTCATAATCTTGTACACCTCGATATGGTCGCCCCTCATTCTTCTCTGCTCCAACACAAAGAACCCAAGTCAATCAAACCTCTCTTCATAACTTAAATGCTTCATCCCAAGCAACAAGCTGGTGAATCTCCTCCGCACCCCCTCCAATGCAGTCACATCCTTCCTATAATGTGGCGACTAGAATTGCACATAGTACTCCAGCTATGGCCTCAACAAGGTTCTATACAACTCCAACATGACCTCCCCACTTTGGTAATTTATGCCTGGATTGATACAGGCAAGTGTCCCATATGCTTTTTTCACCACCCCACTAAGATGCCCCTCCACCTTCAGAGATCAATGGACACACACGCCAAGGTCCCTTTGTTCCTCAGAATTTCCTAGTGCCATGCCCGTTCATTGAAGATTTCCTTGTCAAATTACTCCCACCAAAGTGTATCACCTCACATTTTTCAGTGTTAAATTCCATCTGCCTCTTATTTGCCCATTTGACCATCCCGTCTATATCGTCCCATAGCCCAAGACACTCAACCTCACTGGTAACCACCCGGCCAATCTTTGTGCCATCCACAAACTTACTAATTCTACCCCCCACATAGCCATCTATGTCGTTTAGTTAAATGACAAATAAGAGGGGACCGAGCACAAATCCCTGTGGTACACCACTGGACACTGGGTTCCAGCCACTAAAGCATCCTTCTATCAGCGCCCTCTGCCTCCTACAACTAAGCCTATTTTGAATCCACCTTATCAAATTACCCCATATCCCATGTGCCTTTGCCTTCTTTATAAGTCTCCCATGTGGGGCCTTTTCAAAGGCTTTGCTGAAATCCATATAAACTACATCAACTGCACTACCCTTATCTACACACCTGGTCACCTCCTCAAAAAAATCAATCAAATTTGTTAGGCATGACCTTCCTCTGAGAAAGCCATGCTGACTATCCCTGATCAAACCATGCCTCTCCAAGTGGAGATAGATACTCTCCTTCAGAACTTTCTCCAATAGTTTCCCTACCACTGACGTGAGACTCACTGGCCTATAGTTCCCTGGCTTATCTCTACAACCCTTCTTAAATAGCGGACCCACATTAGCTGTTCTCCAGTCCTTTGGCATCTCCCCCATGGCCAGAGAGGAATTACAAATTTGAGTCAGAGCACCTGCGATCTCCTCCCTTGCCTCCCTCAAGAGCCTGGGGCACAAATCATCCGGATCTGGAAATGTGTCCATTTTTAAGCCTGCCAACACCTCCAATCCCTTGCCACTTCCTATATCAATTTGCTTAAGAACCTCGCAGTCTCTCTCCCCGAGTTCGATGCCTTCACCCTCATTCTCCTGGGTGAAGACGGACGTGAAGTATTCATTCAAAACTCTAGCGATGTCTTCTGGCTCCACCCATAGATTGCCCCCTTGGTGCCTTATGGACCTTACTCTTTCCCTGTTTATCATCTTCCCATTGATATACTTATAGAATATCTTGGGATTTTCCCTACTTTTACTAGCCAGAACTTTCTCATAGCTCCTCTTTGCTTTCTTAAGCGCCACCGAGCACTGTCTGTACTCCACTAATGCCTCTGCAGCTTCCCTTGTACCTGCTAAAAGCATATATTTCACTTCTCATGGTAACCTGAATATCTCTGGTCATCCATGGTTCTCTGGGTTTGTTGCTCCATCCTATCACCCTGGAGGGAATATGTTGAGCCTGCACCCTCCCCATTTCCTTTTTGAACGCCCCCACTTTTCCTCTGTAGATTTCCCAACAAGTAACTGTTCCCAGTTTATCTTGGCCAGATCCTGCCTTATTTTGCCAAAATCCACTCTCCCCCAATCCAAAACATTTTTTTGCAACTTGTCGATTTCATTGTCCATAACAAATTTAAACTGTACCATGTTGTGGTCGCTATCACTAAAATGCTCGCCCAGCACCACCTCAGCCACCTGTCCGGCTTCATTCCCCAGAATTAGGTCCAGCAATGCACTGTCCCTTGTTGGACCCTTTACATATTGACCAAAAAAATTCTCCTGTACACATTTCAAGAAATCCACTCCATCCAAGCCCTTAACATTATGTCTATCCCAATTAACGTTGGGAAAGTTGAAATCACCTAATATAATTACCCTATTGTTATTGTTTTTACACACCTCCACAAATTGTGCACATATTTGCTCCTCAAGTTGTGGAGGTGTGTAAAAATTATATTTATTCTGTCCTACAGTATAGCTACTGTTCGGAGTCCTGTAGATTACTCTCGCCTGTGCCTTCTTCTCCTTGTTATTTCTTACGTTCACCCATATAGATTCAACATCTTCTGATCCAAGATCATTTATTGCTATCGTTCTTATTTCATCTCGTGCTAAGAAAGCTACCCCACCACCCTTTCCTTCCTGCCTGTCATTTCGAAAAGTCACATACCCATGAAGATTTAGTTTCCAGATTTTTTCTCCTTGACCACATCACTGTAATGGTTACAAAATCATGCCCGTTTACCCCTATTAGTGCCGTTAATTCATTAATTATATTCCGAATATTACATGCATTCAACTAAAGAATACGAATTTTGCCTTTTTAACCATTCTTCCCCACTATTTGCTGCTGTTTTTTTATGTTTGTGCCCTTTGTTCCTTTCTGTCACACTCTGGGTATCAATACATAAATAGTTGATGTTGAATGCTGCCATATCCGTTTGCTTTGTTAGCCTACATATCCCCTCTCCAGCAACACCACGCCCCCGCCCCCACCCCCACCCCCCACCCCCACCTTCGCCAACCATTTAGTTTAATGACCTTTCTACAGTCCTGGTTATTCAGTTCGCCAGGACACAGGTCACAGCACGGTTCAAGTGAAGCCCGTCCCAACGTAAGAGCTCCCTTCTACCTCAATACTGGTGCGAGAGCCCCATGAACTGAAACCCATTCCTTCCACATCAACCTTTGAGCCACGCATTTGACTTGTAGTCTTTATTTACCCTGGTTGATGTCGTAATCCCGAGATTATTACGTTCTAGGTTGTGCTTGTCAATTTAGCCCACAACTGTTCAAATTATTTGAGAAGAACCTCCTTTCTCGTCCCATCATTGTCGTTGGTAGTACTGTCAATATCATTGATAATCCATTCGATAAGATCATGGCTGATCCATTAGTGTGTCGAATTCCGCATTCCTAAATACCACTGATAACCTTTCATTCCCTTGCCTAACAAGAATCGATCTACCTCCGCTTAAAATAGTCAATGACCCTGCCTTCATCGCTTTCTGCGGCAGACAGCCCTCTAAGAGAGAAACACACAAATATTTTCTCTGTCTTAAATAGGCAACTCCTAATTTTACAACAGTGCCCCGCAGCTCCGGAAACAAGAGGAAACATCGTTTCCACGTCCACCTGCTCAATGTCCTCAGGATTTTATATATTTCAATCAAGACAACCCTCATTCTTCATTCCTCCGCTGGAAACAAGCCCAGTCTGTCTAACCATTCCTCGAAAAACTATCCGCTCATTCGAGGTATCAATCTAGTAAACCTTCTCTGAACCATCTCCGATTCTTTTACATCCTTCCTTAAATAAGCAGAATAAAACTGCACACAATATTCGAGTGTTGTCTCACAAATGCCCTGTTTACTGTGGCATAATATCCTTACTTTTATGTTCAATTCCTCTTGTAATAAAATATAGCATTCCATTAGCCGCCTTAATTACTTGATGTATCTACCCAGTAACTTTTAGTTTTAATCACGAGAACATCTAAATCCCTCTGCACCTCGGAATTTGAAGCCGCTCTCCATTTTGGCAATGCACTTTTTTATTATACATCCTGCCACATTTTCACACATTATACTCCATCTGCCAGGGTTTTTCCTACTCACCGAACCTATCAATACGTGTCTGCACTCTCCTTATGTCCAACTAAGTATATATGTTCCTACTTATCTCTCTGCCATCTGCAAATTTAACTACCACGCCTTCACTCTCTTCGTCTAAGTCATTGATGTAAATTGTAAATTTGAGGCCACAGCACACAGCCCTCCGGGACTCCATCGTCACATCCTGCCTGTCAAAACAAAAATTATGCATGCACTCTGTTTTCTGCCAGCCAGCCAATCTTCTATGCACATCAATATGTTGCCACCTAAACCATGAACTTATGTTTTCCTCAATAACCTTTGATGTGGCACCGTATCAAATGCTCTCTGGAAACCCAAGTTTAGCATGTCTACATGCTCCTCTTTATCCACAGTTCATGTTACTGCTTCAAAGAGCTCTAATAAGTTTGTTAAACATGATTTTCCTTTCAGAAAACCATGCTGAGCCGTCCCGATTACCTTTGAAGTTTTCTAAGTGTCCAGCTGTAACCTCCTTAATTATCGATTCTAACACTTTTCCTCCAACAGACTTCAAACTGACTGCCCTATAGTTTCCTGATCTCTGCCTCCCTCCCTTCTTGAGTAGAAAGGTTATATTTGCTGCTTTCCAGTCTGATGGAACATTTCCAGAATCTAGCGAATCTTGGAAAATTAACACCAACGCATCTGCTACCTAATTAGCTACCTCTTTTGAGAAGTGGAGACTTGTCAGCCCGCAGCGCCAGCAGTTGGATAAATACCAATTCATAGTGATTGTAATTTTACGATGTTCTCCTCGCCCTTTCCGCGACTTGATTTACAGTTATAACTGGAATATTTTATTTATCTTGTATAGTGAAGACAGAAAATATATATTTGTTCACATCATGCGCCATTTCCTTATTATCCATTATTAACCCCCTTTCCTGCTCATAATTTATATGTCCATATGTATATAAATGCTGTGCCAGCTGGTACCAGGAGAGTTTACACAGGTCGAAAAACACAATGTCTTTAAAGTCCCTATTTCATACATTCAACCAGTTTCAGGTTCTTGCAGCCTTGACCGGTTAAAGTTGGGTCTGCAGGGTGAATGAGCAAAATGACCATGACACCATGGTACAGGAAGCCATTCAATTGGACGGATATTTTTTAGGAACGTGGTGGCAGTAGAGAACTGTATTGTTACCGTGATAGACACAGTTCTCTGCAGCTGCACGCGAGAATCCAGAAGGCCGTTTTTCCCACCCGGTGCCAGGCTTTGGGGCACTTGCCTTGGGCAGGAAAGGAACTTGCAGTGGGGAGGGGGAGGATCCTGCTGTTGTGGCCCACGCAGGTAACAATGACATATGTAGGGCTAGGAATGAGTCTCTGCTTAGAGACTGCTTGCAGTTAGGGGCTAAATTATTTGGCATATCCTCAAAGTTGGTTTATCACCTGAGCCACATGCAAGTCGGTGTCGGGAAATTAATATTGTGCATTTAAATGCGTGCCTGAAATATCGATGTGGGAGAAACGGATCTGGTGCCGTGGGGTTCCGACAACACTACCGGGGAAATTGAGAGCTGTTGCATTGGGGCAGTGTTCACTGACCTGTGCAGGGATAAGTCTTCTGGTAATTCATATATCTAGGGTGGTAGAGAGGGTTATAAACTAAATACTGGGGGAAAGGGATCATGTGAGGGACGATGTGAGAAATGAAAGAGAGAAAGGAAGGAACAAAAGCAAGGTTGCAATTAGGGAAATGTGGCATGAAGGGACAGAGCGAACAAACTTAAGAGTGTGCCAGCAGGTGAGGCTGAAGTTTGCTAAAATAACAATAGAGAAAAATTACAGCATTAAAGGCACTCTATGTGAATGCATGCAACATTTGCAACAAGTCAGGTGAATTGTGGGGCAAATATAAGTAAGCAGAAATGATCTAATTACCATTAGAAATGCATGGTTGCAGGGTGTCCAAGGCTGGGAAGTGAATTTTCAAGGTTGTTCGACATTTAGGAAGGATAGGGAGGAACTAAAATGAGGTGGGGTAGCACTGTTGACAAAGGATGCAATCAGGACATAAGTGAGAGGAGGTCTTTGGTCAGAAGACCCAGATATTTAATCTGTTTAGCTGGACATAAGACAACGCAACGGCAGAGAACATTGGAAAGAATTGTTTGCAGGCTATGAAATATTAATAGAAATGCAGGGCATTGTATGAATCAGGAGATTGGAAGTGCATGCAATAAAGGCAACACAGTAACCATTGGAGACTTCAATCAGCATATAGCCTGGGAAACCCCAAATAGCACTAAGGCTGTGAAGGACGAAGTCCTGGAATGTATACAAGATGGCTTTCTAGAGCAGTATGTTGAGGAACCAACCAGTGGACCATCTATTTTAGACCTAGTGTTGCACAATGAGAAATCACGAATTAATAAGCTCTCTGCAAATGATCATTTGGGGAGGATGAAACAATATTATGTGTTAAGTTCACACCAAGAATGAATGTGTTGACATTCAACCAGGATGAAACAAGGATGTTAAACTTAAACAAAGGTAACCACGAATGACAAGTTGGTTGTAGTAGATTTGGAAACTACATTAAAAGGGATGGCCGTATTCAGGCATGATTAGCATTTAAATGATAACTCGTGGATTACGATAAATTTCCATTCTTTTAAGGCACAAAAAACTTGGCAGTAAAAGGGATTTAATGATGGCGGATAAACTTAAGTTAAGGATTGTGTCAGATCAAAGACTTATGAATTTGCCAAAAAAGTTGTAAGACTGAGGATTTGAAGCATTTTAGAATTCAGCAAAGGCGAGCCAAGGATCTGAAATTAGAGGAAATTAGAATATGCAAGTAATTTAGCAAAACACATAAAGATGGACTGGAAAGTATCCTTTAGGCATCTAAAGAAAAGGAAAAGATTAGCGAAGTCAAATGTGGCCCTTTACAGGCAGAGACAGGATAATTTATAATGGAGAATAAGGAAATGGCAGAGAACCTAAACACATACTTTATCTGTCTTGACGGAGGAAGATAGAAAAAAAAAAAATACCTAAAATACTAGGGAAACAAAAGAACGCGAGAATGAAGAACTGGAAAGTATTAGCATTGCAGAAAAAAAAAACATTACTGGAGAAATAACTTGGATTGAAAGTTGAGAAATCCCTTGGATCTGACGACCTACATTCCCATGTGTTGAAAGAGGTGGTTGTTTAGGTTATAAATGCTTGTGTGTGTGTGTGTGTGTGTGTGTGTGTGTGTCTGTGGTGGAGGGCGGGCGGTGGATGGGGTGGTCTGTGGATCTGGTGCAATTCAGAATGCTTTCGATAAGTTCTCACACAAAAGAGGTTACTAAGTAAAATGAGATTGGGGATAATATATGGCATGGATTGAATTTAATTAAGGTACAGAAAGCAGAGAGTTTGTGCAAACGGGTCATTTTATGGTTGGTAGGCTGTTACTAGTGAATGGCACCACAAGGATGAGTGATTCTCCCCCAGATATTCATAATCTATCTCAGTGATTTGGATGTGGAGGCGAAATGTAATATTTCCAAGTTTGCTTATGAAAGAAACTTGGTGAGAGGTGAGCTGTGAGAAGGATTCAAAGAGTCTTAAAGGTGATTTAAACTGGCTTAGTGAATGGGCAAGAACAGGGCAGATGGGAGAGAATGTTGAATATGTGAAGTTATCCATTTGGACAGGAAAATCCAAAATGCATAATATTTAATACATGATATGAGATTGAGAAGTGTTGATGCCCAAAGGGGTCTGGGTGTTCGTATTCATAAATCACTGAAAGCTAACATACAGGTGCAACAATCAATTAGGAAAGCAAATGGTATGTTGCTCATTATTGCAATAGGGTTTGAGTGCAGGAGTAAAGATGTCTTGCTGCAATTGAATAGATCCATGGTGAGACTGTACGTAGAGTATAATGCACAGTTTTGTTCCCTTACAGGAGGAAGGATATATTTGCCATAGAGGGTGTGCAGCCAAGGTTCACCAGCTTGATTGCTGGGATGGGGGGATTTTCCTGTGAGGAGAGATTGCGGATATTGGACCTGTACTCTTTAGACTTTAGAAGAATGACAGGTGATGTCATTGAAGAATACAAGGTTCTTACGGGGCTTGCCACGGTAGACGCAGCAAGGATGCTTCCCCTGACTTGGGAGTCGGGAACCAGTAAACACAGTCGCAGGATAAAACGTAGGCTATTTACGACAGAGTTGATGTTGAATTTCTTCAGCCAGAGGGTGATGAATCTTTGGAATCCTCTAAACTAGAAAGCTGTAGGGGCACAGTCATTGATTATGTTCAAGACAGAGATAGATGGATTTCTCAATATTAAATATGTCAAAGGATACGGGGATAATGTCTGAAAATGCTTTTGAGGTCGAAGATCAGCCATTGCCTAGTTGAATGGCGGAGCAGGCTCGACAGGCTGAATGGCCTACTCTTGATTCTATGTTCCTATGTTCCCAACTGGTTCTCTAGTGCCCTTCAGGGGAAAAGAAACGCCGCCATTACCTGGCCTCCACTGCATGTAACTCCAGGCCTGCTTCAACGCAGTTGACTCTTAAATGCTCTCAAGGATTGAAGCTGTCTTATCTTCAAGTCTTTTTGTGATTCTTTCATCTGCTTTTCATTTGTCTGTTTGTTTGTTTAATGCTGTCTCCTACACGTTCCCCTGGTATTCTATTATCAACTTGGCCAGCACCCTTGCTAGTACTAAAACGACCCTACAGACTTCCTTATTAGCTTAAATTTAAGTTATTTTTTCTTCATAGCAGCACTCATCACAATGTAAAAGCTATCCTCCATTTTCAACCAGGTCTATGTGTGGATATTTGAAATCTTCCTTTACTATGGCTCTTCTGTTTCTGTATTCTTCTATTTGTCCACATGCTATTAACTTTATATGTTTTCTTGGGTTGATATGCTATCAAGCATCCTTAATATAAGAATTTCTGCTATCAACAGACATTCAAGTTCGTTAAATGTAAGCAAGGGAAATTGATCTTTGTTCCACCCATTTATAATTTTTCCTTATTTTCCCTAAACTATCCCACTCGATTGTTCAGCTTTGAATCATTCTTTAGAATATGCATAAAGAGTTAAATATCTGATATCAATCTACTACCATTTTATTTTGTACTAAAGTTCACTAATTTATCCGCAATATTTGATACATTTAGCCCTATTTATATCAACACTGAGAATTGCAACACTGAGCAATTAAGGTAACCTTGCAAGGAAAGTTGGTGGGACAACATTTGGAGCACTGTGAAATTTTCTCATGTCCATTTTATAATACACCTTGGAGACCATGCAAAAAATATGTTTAGGATGACACCACAACCGAGACGCTATATTTATCAGGAAACTATTGAATGGTAAGGAACTGTTCTCCTTTTAGAAGCAGAAGACGTAGGGTTGTTATTATTAGTAATGAAACTATATGGAGAAAATAATGGGAATTAAATTTAACAAATACTCTATACCCGACAACTTGCATAACGGCGTTTGAAAGAAGTTGACTGCAATGATTGGTTTTGATTTCCCTATATTCCCTGTTTTCCCAGAACTTCCACTTGGAATGTTAGGTAGCAAACTTAAAACCGTTATTCAAAACAGCAGCTAAAGAAAATAGCGGGGTGCTATAAACCAATTAGCCTGACATCAGGAGCAAATAAACTACCGGCACATATTTTAAGGACATGGTAACACTGCATTTTGAAAAGCATATGCTTATGCAGGCCATACGGGCTTATGAGCGAGAAATTGTGGATTTGGAAAACCCATTTAATTTTTGAGGGTATAAATTGCAGGCCATGTAAGCGGGAAGCAGTGAAGCATGTATTTGATTTTCAAGCAAAAACATTAAAATAACAGACATTCCCCCAGAAGATTTTACGATAGAAAATCGAGGCTCATAGGAGTGAGGATTGAGAATTGGTTAACGTTTATAAATCGAAAGTTAGGAAACATTTTAATGGTCGAGTAGGGAACCGGTGCTGCATGAGTCAGCGCTTCAGCTACAGCTACTTATAACCTCTATTCGTGACTTAGACGAGGGGACCAAATTTGATATATCCAAGCTTCCTCATGATGCATAGATGGATGCGAAATTGGTCCATTAAAAAAAGGCCTAACTGACTCAAAAGGGATCGTTGCAGCTTGATTTAATGGGCGAGAAGTTACTATTTGGCATATAACGTAGCGAAGCTTTGTTTACTGTTTTGGAAGGAAACAAAAAACGCAGAAATGATAACGATTGAGAGACTGGGATAACAAAAACAAAAATACCTGGAAAAACTCAGCAGGTCTGGCAGCAACTGCAGAGAGGAACACAGTTAACGTTTTGAGTCCGAATGACCCTTCAACAGAACTAAGTAAAAATAGAAGAGAGGTGACATATAAGCTGGTTTAAGGGGAGGGAGGGGGGGTGGGTGGGATGGGACAAGTAGAGCTGGATAGAAGGCCAGTGATAAGTGGAGATAACCAAAGGATGTGACAGACAAAAGAACTAAGAGGTGATGAAGGTGGTGATATTATCTAAGGAATGTGCTAATTAAGGGTAGAAAGCTGGAGAAGCAAGGAACAGATAGCCCTAGTGGGGGTGGGGTGGGGTGAAGGAATCAAAAAAGGCTAAAAGGTAGAGATAAAACAATGGATGGAAATACATGTAAAAATAATGGAAATAGATGGGAAAATAAAAATCTATATAAATTATTGGAAAAAAAAGGGGGGAATCGGAAAGGGGATGGGGATGGAGGAGAAAGTTCATGATCTGAAATTGTTCAGCTCAATATTCAGTCAGGAAGGCTGTAAAGTGCCTAGCCGGAAGATGAGGTGCTGCTCCTCCAGTTTGCGTTGAGCTTCACTGGAAAAATGCAGCAAGCCAAGGACGGACATGTGGGCATGAGAGCAGGGTGGAGTGTTGAAATGGCAAGCGACAGGGAGGTCTGGGTAATGCTTGCAGACAGACCGAAGCTGTTCTGCAAAGCGATCACCTAGTCTGCGTTTGGTCTCTCCAATGTAGAGGAAATCGCATTGGGAGCAACGAATGCAACTAAATTGAGGGAAGTGCAAGTGAAATGCTGCTTCACTTGAAAGGACTGTTTGGGCCCTTGGACGGTGAGGATAGGGGAAGTAAAGGAGCAGGTGTTGCACCTTCTCCGGTTGCATTGGAAGGTGCCATGGGAGGGATGAGGTGTAGGCGGTGATGGAGGAGTGGACTAGGGTGTCCCGGAGGGAACGATCCCTACGGAATGCCGATGGGTGGGTGAATGGAATATGTGTTTGGTGGTGGCATCTGGAGTTGGCGGAAATGGCGGAGGATGACCCTTTGAATACGGAGGCCGGTGGGGTGATAAGTGAGGACAAGGGGCGCCCTATCATGGTCCTGGGAGGGAGAGGAAGGTGTTATGGCGGATGCGCGGGAGATGGGTCGGACACGGTTGAGGGCCCTGTCAACCACCATGGCTGGAAAACCTCGGTTAAGGAAGAAGGAAGTCATGTCAGAGGAACTGTTTTTGAAAGTGCATCATCAGAACAATGCGACGGAGGCAAAGGAACTGAGAGAATGGGATGGAGTCCTTACAGGAAGCGGGGTGTGAGGAGCTGTAGTCGAGGTAGCTGTGGGAGTTGGTAGGTTTGTAACGGATATTGGTGGACAGTCTATCACCAGAAATTGAGATAGAGAGGCCAAGGAAGGGAAGGAAAGTATCAGAGATGGACCATGTGAAAATGATGGAGGGGTGGACATTGGAAGCATTGTTAATAAATTTTTCCAGGTCCAGACGAGAGCATGAAGCATCACCGAAGTAAACATCGTTGTACCGGAGAAAGTGTTGTGGGAGGGGGCCGGAGTAGGATTGGAAAGGAATGCTCCACATACCCCATAAAGAGACAGGCATTGAAGGGGCCCATGCGGGTACTCATAGCCACAGCTTTTATCTGGAGAGGAGTTTAGGGAGAAATTGTTCAGTGTGAGAACAAGTTCAGCCAGACGGAGGAGAGAAGTGGTGGATGGGGATTGTTCGGGCCTCTGTTCGAGGAAGAAGTGGAGAGCCATCAGACCATCCCGGCGGGGGATGGAGGTGTAAAGGGATTGGACGTCCATGGTGAAGAGGAGGCGGTTGGGGCCAGGGAACTGAAAATTGTTGATATGATGTAGGGTGTCAGAGGAATCACGGAAGTAGGTGGGAAGGGACTGGACAAGGGGAGAGAGAATGAAATCAAGATAGTAAGAAATGAGTTCCGTGGGGCAGGAACAGGCTGACACGATCGGTCTGCCGGGGCAGTCCTGTTTGTGGATTTTGGGTGGGAGGTGGAAGCGGACCGTCCGAGGTTGGGAGATTTTCAGGTTGGAAGCTGAGAAAGGGAGAGACACTGGGATATGTTGATATTCACTGGGATCTGCATAACTCTTGTGCATGGATCAAAGAAACATGATGATGCAGGAAGCCATCACTATAGTTGCTTATTGATGTTTTACATTTTACGAATTAATTGAAAGATAAAAGTGCAGGATTGTTTATGTCAGTATTTAGGGCCTCAGGGAGATCCCGTACTTTTTCCCTTTACTTAAGGAAGAATACACGTGTCCCAGGGGGGAATACAAATAATGTTCATTTGACTGCTTCCAAGGATAGGGGATTGTCCTATAAGGAGCGATTTAATCAAAGGTTCTGAATTCTCTAGAGTGTAACAGAATGAGAGTGAACTCGGTGAAGCATGTAACATTGTTAAGGGACTTGATATAGTCGGGAGGTTGTTTCCCTAGCTAGCTAATCTAGAACTACTTGTTGCAGAATAAGGGGAAGACAGTTAGGGACTGAGGCGAAGTTACATTTATGCACTCAAAATTTTGTGGATCTTGGGAATTTCTACCCGAAATGATGTTGATACACCATCGCTGAGCGTATTCAAACTATCAATGGCTAGAATCTTGAGAATGAAAGGAATCAATGGGCATTTGGACAATGCAGGGGAGGTAGACCTGACGTAAAAGATCAGCAATAATCGTATTGCATGGTCTACCCTTGTTGCTATTCTATGTGATTTTAAAACTGATGGATGATCAGGTAGACGTTATCTTGAAAGTTAAATCAATGGTTAACAGGGTAGACATCGAGGACACACTTGCACTTGTGGGTGAGACAAATGCGAGAGGTCATGAATGCAATACGTTCACTAATAAATTCAAAAAGAAATTCGTGGGAAACTTGTCTTACTCTTTAAAGAAACATGATCACTATGGAAAATGTAATGGGATGACGAATGGGACTAAAGGCTGGCAAGTCCTCTTGAGCTGATGGTCTGCATCATAGGGTTCAAAAGAAATGGCTGCAGAAATTAGGTATTCATTTCTGTAATTTACCAACTTAACTGGATTCTCAACACGATCTAGCCGATCGGAGAACAGAAAAATGTAACACCTCTATTCCAGAAAGTTGGGCGACAAACTTGGATGGTTGTGGATATTAGGAAGTTAATTGGAATGTTGGCCTTATTTGCACTATAAAAGCATGGAAGTGTTAGCTGTGAAAAGGGTCATCTTGAGGCCTTATCTGAAGCACTGTGCAGAATTTTGGTCTCCTTGCTTAAGGAGATTCATTCTATTGCAAGCCCTTCACAGAATGCTAATCCGATGTTTCCTTGGATAAATGGGTCGTTTTATGAGGAAATGTTTTGCAGGCTGGGTCTATGCTATTTGAAGTTCAGGGGAATGACAGGTGGCCTAATTGAAATACATAAGTTTATGTATGGACTTGACAGTGCAGATGCTGAGAGGATGTTTCCCTTCCTGGGGCGCCAAGAACAAGTGAGCAAAACTTAAAATACGGACTCTCCCAAGTAATACTGAGATGAAGAGGATGTACCTAACTATTCTAATCCCATTTCCCAGCACTAGGCCTATAGCCTTGTATCCCCTGGGCTCTTACATTCGATATCACCCTCCCAAGAGGGACATCATCAAAAGCCTTGCTGAAGCCCAAGTAGAGTACGTCAAATGCATTGCCCTCGTATACACACCTGGTTACCTTTTCGAAAAATTCAATCAAATTGGTCAGATGTGACCTCCCCTTAACAAAACCATGCTGACTGTCCTTAATTAATCCCTGCCTCGTCGAGTGTAGATTAATTCTGTCCCTCAGAATTGCTTCCAATATTTTCACCATCATTGAGGTTAGACTGCCTGGCCCTGGTTTATCCCTTCAACCCTTCTTGAATAACGGTATCACTTTGGCTGCCCTCCATTCCTCTGTCACCTGACCTGTGGCCAGAGAGGTATTGAAAGTTATGGTCAGCGCCCCTTATCTCCTCCCTTGCCTCACGCAAAAGTCTGGGATACATTTCATCCAGGCCTGGAGCTTTAACTACTTTAAATCCTGCGAGACTACTTAGAACCTTCTTCCTTTCTATGCTAATTTATTCAGTTATAACAGAGTCCTTCTGCATGATTTCCAAACCCACACCATCCCCCTCATTTGTGAACATCGACACAAGGTATTCATGTAGAACCCTACCTACTTTTTCTGGCACCACACGCAATTTACCCCAGTGGTCCATAATGGGCGCTAATCTTTCCCTCGTTAACCTTTAACTCTTAATGTAATTGTAGAATAATTCTGGATTTTCCTTTATTTTACCTACTGATGTTTTTTCATGCCCCCTGTTTGATCTCCTAATTTTCTTTTTAAGTTCCCCACTACACAGTCTATACTCCTCCATGGCTTCCGCTGTTTTGAGCCCTCGGAATCTGCCATAAACCTCCATTTTTCTCTTTACACAATCCTGTATTTCCCTCGACATCCAGGGTTCCCTCGATTTGTTGATCCCAGCCTTTGCCTTTACTGGAATATGTTTGCCCTGTACTCTCCTTATTTCCTTCTTGAATGAGTCCACCTGCTCTGAAGCAGATTTGCCTGAACTTAGCTACTCCCAGTACACTCTGGCAAAATCATATCTGAACTTATTAAAAACGGCCTTCCCCCAAATCAGAACTCTGATTTCTGGTCCATTCTTGTCCTTTTCCATAATAACCTGGAATGTAACAGAGTTATGATCACTATCTGCAAAATGCTCCCCCATTGATACTTCTACCACTTGCCCAGCTTCATTCCCTAAAATTAAATCCTGGACAGCCCCCTCTCTTGCAGGATTTTCTGTGTACCGGCATAAAAAGCTCTCCAGGATGCATTTTAAGTGTTGCGCTCCCTATAAACCTATCACAATATGACTAACTCTGTTAATGTTGGGGAAGTTGAAATCCCCCCCCCCCCCCCCACCCCCCCCCACTGCCCCGTATTACTACGTTATTATTTTTACACTCTGAAATTTGGCTACTTATCAGCGCTTCTATTCCTCTCTGACAGCTTGGGGGGATATAGTACACCCCCAGCAATGTCATAGCTCCTTTTTTGTTTTTACGTTCTATCCATATGGCTTCATTTGAGGAGCCTTCTAAGATGTTATCCCTCCTTCCTGCTGTAATTTATTCCTTGATCAGTCTTGTGATACCTCACCCTCTTTTACCTCCTTCCATGTCTCACCTGAAGACCGAAAACCTGGAATATTGAGCTGCCAGTCCTGTCCCTCTCTCAACCATGTCTCTGTGACAGCAATTATATCACACTTCCATGTGTTAATTTGTGCCCTCAATGCATCTGCCTTATTCGTTAGACTCCTTGCATTAAAATAAATACCATCCAAACGTGCCAAACTCCCTTATGCCTTAGCTGACCTATAATGTCTATGGCTTCCAGACTCACTTGCTCTCCCTTATAATTTTGGCTGTGCATCTCCCCCTGCTGACCCTCCTATCAGGGTCTCACCCCCCTGCCAAGTTAGTTTAAAACCTCACCAACAGAACTAGAAAACCTCCCCACAAAGATGTTGGTCCCATTCCGGTTCAGGTGCAACCCAACTGCCTTGTACAGGCCCCACCGCCCCCAGAAGAGTTCCCAAACCCCCCAGAAATCTAAAGCCCTCCCTCCCATGCCATCTCTTCGCCACACATTCATCTCGGCTAACAGCCTATTTTTATACTCACTAGCGTGTGGCACCGGAAGAAATCTAGAGAATACTGCCTTTGAGGTCTTGTTTTTTATTCTGTTTCCTAACTCCCCAAATTCTGCTTGCAGGAGCTCATCCCTCTTTCTGCCTATGTCGTGGGTACCAATATGCACCATGATTTCTATCTGTTAGTCCTCCCAGTTTGCAATATGTCATCCTGAATTCACGTTTGCGGCCGCAGAAACCCTCTCTGTTCCCCTTACCATTTAGTCTCCGTCCACTATTGATCTTCCCCTGTTTTTCTCTCCTGCTTTGCAGCTGAGCTAATGTCAGTTCCATGAGCATGGCTGCACTCCTCAGAGGAACCGCCAATCTCATCGCTTTCCAACACAGAAAAAATAGTTCTCGAGGGAGATGCACTCTGGGGATTTCCTGACTAATTGCCTGACACTTTTCTTCTGTCTGCTGGTCACCCATTCGCTTTCTGATTGCACTTCCATAAGCTATGGGGTGACGACATCTAAAGATGTGCTATCCACAAATCTCTCAGCCTTGCAGATGCACCTCAGTGCCTCCAGCTGCCGCTCAAGCTCCAAAACTCGGAGTTCATGTTTCTGCAGATGGTGGCACTTTCTGCACACGTGGTTGGTCAGAGCGTAAGGAGCATCTAGCCCTTCCCACATGTTGCAGGCGGTACATAATCCGGGACTGAGCTGCTCTGCCATGCCATGCCTCTGGTTGAAAAAAATCTTTACTTTAAGTTAAATACAGTAGATAAAATTTTAAAGTATTTATGTAATTTAAATAAAAACTAGAACCGTTACCTTTCCTTAGCTTCATCTATTTTAAACTGGTGAAAAACTGGAGAAAAAAACTTACCCGCTACTCACCAAATAGCTCTCACCTTTGTGCTGATGTTTTCCCGCACTAGCGCTGGCTCTAACCTCTCCACCGCTCTCTCGCGCTGTCTTTTGACAACTCTTGTTATTTTCAACAATAACGGACTGCAGGACACTCTTACCAGACTGCCTCACCATGATAGTGACTGCAGGACACCCTTACCAGACTGCTTCACAGCAATGATGACTGCAGGACACTCTTCCCAGACTGCTTCACCGCGATTCTGACTGCCAGACATTCTTCCCAGACTGCTTCACCACGACACTGGCTGCAGGACACTCTCCTCAGACTCTGAACTGCCACAATTTGCTTTGCAGTTTGCATATATTTCGAGAGGCGTGCCTTGAAGTCAGTAGTAATAAGACCACCAAGTCATCTATATTTTTGATAGAACTAAATTAAACATATATTAATAAGATAAATTATTTTAAATACAGACATAGATCTACAAATTACTACTATGATAACTTCTAAATTCCTCTAATCAATCTAATTCCTAGTTACACTTTCGTTAAGGCAACAGTAAGACACATAGTTTTTAAAATGTCAAAGCAAAGAAGCATGGTACGCTGAGCAAGTCGAATTCAAAGCGTGTTCCCTTCACTTCAGACCTGGAGACAGCAGCTTGAGGCAAAGATGCTGAACGCTTTTTCATACGTGTAAGATCTTTAAAATGCCTTCCCTTGTAAGCAGTTTTCTCTCATTTAAACATATCTTCCTCTTTGAATGCAAATACGCATTGTTTCACTTTGTCCTTGGACTTTATCTCCTCTGATAATAATAAAAACCTGTCATAGCACTAGGCTTTACCAGTAATCTTAGGGAGAAATAAACACACTGATCCTAAACTTCACCTGGCTGGGTGAGACATTTCTTCTCTCCTTTGAAAACAACCTACTCTGGCTTATTTAGTAATGCAAATGTTCCGTTCCCTTGACATCTATGTTTTCAAACTTCCCCATGTTTACCTCATTAACATTTCAAAGTTAGCTTCTCTTTTTACATCAATGCACTCAGACTAGCTGCCTCTAATTCAATTAAATCACACACACAATCACGCACACTCACACAAATAGGCATATCCCGCTATTACTCTATTTTACGATAAATTCCAATAATATTAGGACAATTATTATATCTTCCTAACAGGTGCTACATTGATTATTTTATCTGACAGGGATTTGAGATTTCAACAATATGCACAGGCCCAGTTCCACGTGTCTTTCTGTCTGTAAATCTCATGCTGCTTTTCCCCAGTCCAATACATGGCAATGCGTTTACGATCAACGAACAACGCACTGTTAGTTGCAGCATTCAGATACCATTATGGCAGGGCCGGTGTAACTGCAACATCACCGGGCATTGATACTGCTTGTACAACATAAGATTCTCCGTTTGGCTTGTTTATCTTGATCCCTGCATACTCTGCCCCGATTTTCTTCTGTTTCCTTTTCGCACTTTTCTGGGAAGCCGTGAAATCTAGAGACACATAAGTCAGTTCAACACCTCTACCTTGCTTGGCCTGTGGAAACAACAATGAAAGATCAGTGGCATCTTTTACTCAGACTACTGGTTCCAGATTCTGAACGCACATTGCTGAGATCGGACACAAGAACGTGAACGCTAATGGAGTGTTATATTTTCCGGGAGTACCTGTACACGGACGGGGCCCCCTTCCACACATCTGGAATTCAAGGCATTTCCGTGCTCGCTGTGGTTGAGAGCAGCATAACGCGGACTCCCCATCACTTCTCCGTGCGCAACCTGAAGGGAGATTTGGAGAAATGGTAGATGCATATCAAATTACATGGTGCAGAACAACAAACATACCACAGATGCGTTATAAGGATGTAACCACTATAATTAGTGTAGGTTGCAGCTTTAAGTAGCATTATCTATCTAAGAATACTTATATAAGTAGAACAGATTGCTAGTGGATGCCCTTTAGGCGCTATCCAGGTTGTCAGGCCAAATGCTTGCGCAATGGGCCAAAGTATGACTCGTGGTGCTACTGAACTGTTAACGCATGTCCAAAATTTAACTATGCAAATTTCAGAAAATACATTTGGCCTGAGTGGCTTTTCACCCAGATTGGATGTTTCCGCTCAAGGCGCGGAAAAACACAGAGGGTCCGCATACAACGTTATGGGCAGGAACGGCGGTGGCAACAGGTTAGAGCTAGAGTAGGATATTTCACGCATTTGATAGCTGTCCAACTAATATTGAAAGGGCGCAAACATCAACACTGGTGTCTGCGAGAACTGGAGGATTGCATGAAATCAGTAACGCTGTAGCCCTGATAGGTCATTCACCGCAATGTCACAGGTGTAGAAGACAGGGAGAAAAAGAAACAGAGATTGGCAGTGTTCGCCGCATGTTCCGCCGTAAGCAGAAGCTTTTCTGAGGCCGCAGGAGTATCGCTATGTCTATGGTGTAGACGTTCGGTCATTTCAATTTATCATCGCATCAGTGTAAAACTGACCTGCTCCTCAAGCTGGTTGGGTATGTTCTCTGTGATCTCTGCGCCTATTGGAGAACGAAATTTACATGAACAATACAAGTCAGCGTGAACTACATGCGCGACATGTTCGCCAAAAGTTACCCAAAATTCGGGCAAAGGGACAAGACGCGTCATCAGTAGAAAATCGCAACCCGTTTTGCTGCTGGATTTTTTGTTATTCGTTCACGAAATGTGGGCGTCGCTGGCTAGGCCAGCATTTATTGCCCATTCATAATTGCCCTTGTTCAGGGGGCATTTAAGAGGCACTCACATTGCTGAGGGTCTGGAGTCACATGTAGGCCAGGCCAGGACCCGTTGGTGGGAGGTGGGGGGTGGGGGGGGGGGGGGGGGTACAGATTTCCTTCCTTAAACGACATTAGTGAACAAGCTCGTTTTTTTTAAATCGACAATGATTTCATGGTTATCATCAGAGTTCTTAATTCCAGATTTTTATTGAATTCAAATTTCACAATCTTCCGTGGTGGAATTCGAACCCAGGTGCCAAGAGAATTATTCTGGGCCTCTGGATTACGAGTTCAGCGTCAAATAGAATTACGCCTTACGGCCCACTGTACAGACTGCTTAATTGCATGGCATACTTCAAGCTTTTTACCAGAAGGTTGCACCCTCCTCCTGCTCCAACCTTAGTCATATTTAATGTAGAACATTTAGTTCCCGTAAAGAACAGAAACACCGTTCGATTTAATATCGAAATGTGTTTAATTATTCTGGCGGGTGTGTTGCGTTTTACGCCCTCCCTCATCACAACGCTGTGCCTGGAAGGGCAATAGCTCTCAATGCAATCGGCAGTGCTCTGGAAACCTCGATCCCAGCCTGGACATTGGAAGTTTCCCACTACTGAAACGTTAAACAACAATTAGACGATAATTCTGAACTAAGATCGTGTTAGAACTTACCTTCAGATTTGGCCAATCTCCGACGTGTGACGAGAATTGCCAGCACAAGGATTATTAACCCGCCCACTGCACATCCAGTTACCAAGGTGTAGGGATAACCACCTTCGCATTTTACAGAGAAAAAAGGGTGTCAAAATATGAAACAACGTCAAAATCACAGGCAACCCAACACCTTGTAGCTATCCTCCCTGAAGGAGCTACGAAGGAAGCTTAATCGTTTCTTTCATTCTGACATTTTCTTGGAGAAGCATTATTCTATCAACGTGTAACAATGGTAACTCAGAAATGAACTATCCGTGTGTGATAATCAGCAACTTTAATTTTGAATAATTCCCAAATCCTAATCAATAATTATATAGCTTTGCTCATCCTGTGTACATCATTATATGCGTGTGGATTTTACGATGTAGGTGTACTTACCTCTCTCTCTGTATCATCGTACCAGCAAACACCCAAACGCATTCAAATAAAAATACTGTGCCAATTCCAGAAATTAAGAAAAGAACATTATCCTAAGGCGATGATAATTGAGTTCAATTCGATGATGTTGACCATCTGGTATATCAGGCAATGTCCCATCTGTCGTTTAGGACTCAATTTGCCTTTTGTACACAAGCCCATTATTCTGAGGTAACTGCTGAGTTTCAGATCTGTCCCTAATCACAACATTGGATTTTGGAGTCACATCAGGGGCTTCGATGAATGCAAGTATTGCGCCTCTGTTTAAATAAATGAGATGAGGGGTACTGTCAACAACTGCAGGCAAGACTGCCTTATCTCAGCCGAATGTTTTTAAATACAATGCTCCAGGACAAAATTAGTTGACGTTTATGAGAAAAACATGGGCTGATAAATGAAGGTGAGCAAGAACTGTTAAAAGCAAATAGGGTTCGGTTAGTTTGCTTGGGTTATTCGTTATAATAATTGAGACGGTCAATGAAAATCGTGTAGTTGATATGATATGTTGCTACTGTCAGTGGCGTTTCTCAAAGTAACGTTCGCACAGTTAACGCCTGGGAGCACGTTTTGCTATAGATCGGTAAACTGAGAGTGGCATGCACTGGTGTTACAAAATGGTTGATATTAGGAACAGCCCTATTTTTTTCATATATTAATGACACAACCTTGGGCATAATTTCAAACGTGCAGATAAGCTTAAACAGAAAATTAGTAAGCAGTGAGGGAGCGATTAACATATTCCAGGCATGCATAGGACTATTGTTAAATTAGGTAGACACATGGAAAATGAAGTTTAACGAAGAAAAGTGAAGTGGTGCATTTTGATGACAAGAATGTGAAGAGGCAGTATGAAGTAAGTTATATAACCTATATGGTGCCCTCGATCAGAGTGATGGGGTGGATATAATGAATTGTTTCATAGCGGAAGGACAGGTTCAGAAGACTGTAAAAACATGGGATAAGTGGCTTTGCTAATAGAGTAAAAGGGTTCGAAGCAAAGGGAGTTATGTCTAATGTTTTTCTCTGGAGTATGGATTCGAAATCTGGGCATTGCGCTTAAAGAAGGATGTTGAGAGTTAGAGGGAGTGTAGAAAATGTTACTCAAATGATAACTCCGATATAGGATTTTAATTTTGGAGAGACCAGTGGAGGTAGGATTTTTTCATGAATTAGAGATGATGAACGATCTAATTTATAGAGGTGATTTAAATTATTAACTGTTTTATTGGAACTGGGTCGGTAAGGCGAGAACACGGCTCAGAAGTGATGGCAGCCATGCAGAGGCGACATGAGGAAAATTATTTTTCCACACCGTGATCCTGTGACCTGAAATGTACTCCCTGAAAGCAAAGTGACTAATGACGTTCAAATGACATTGTATCAGTACTTGGAGGGCTAATCTTTAAGGGGCAAGGCGAAGACTGGGTGAGTGGGGCTAAATAGATGACTCTATAAATGAGTTTCCATATGCACGGTGGACCAAATAGCTTCATTCTGTTCTCAATAATTCTTGGTTATAGACCGATTACAGAAACTAGCCCAGGTCTTTTAAAGCACTTGCGGCTAATATGCACTTACTGCCCGAGCCTTTTGTCAGAAGGCTTATATAATGCCAGCTAAAACAACCCTGTCTGTATATGACATGCCCCATTCATTCATTTAAATTTATCCAGCTCAAATACTCTATCTCCGTGTACACAGTCCAGCTCGTCATTATGCAATTAAAATGAGCTTCCCCTGCCCTCAGCCGCCTCAGGTTTATGCCATTCTAAAGTAGAAATCAACATAACCAGATACTAACCTACGAATGCTCTTTGGAACTTTTTCACCTAGTGCTCCAATACTTATGACTATATGAGCGATCTTGAACTGGCTACCGTTAGCAATGGGGGAAAGAAGAAATGAAAGAGAAAGAGAGCATCAGCTTAAAAGCTGGAAGCTAAACATGGGATCTCAGAGGCTGAGGAAGGTTCTGATATGGAAATGATCACTTTCAACCTAAAACACAAAGGGGAAATTAAAAAAAAAAAGATCCTGAACAGGCCACGATCTGATAGATGAGGATGGACTAAGGATAGGGACATTTGATAAATCTTTTCTTGATTTGCCCCTGTTAGAGAAACCAATGCTTGAATTTTGGTTCCAACCTCTTGACAGTGATTGTAGAGATTTATATTTCCATACGCAATTGCTCTCAGATCACTTTCTCTTTCGACTTATTTTATCTCAGATCCCAGCACACTATATACAACTTGGCATTAAACCTACCCACGAATATTACTCTCCAATATGTACGCTAATATAATCTGCCAGATGCAAACCCATGCCCTGATCGCATCTAAATCAAATCATAATCTTTTTCGATGTGTCTCAGAAAATATTTGTGCATCATCAGAGATATTGCCAACCGCTCCATCGAGAACATCAATGGAAATCGTGAAATTCAATGAGTCTTATCGTAATGACCAATGGGACCAATTAGTAGCCGTCCTCCATACAGGGTCACTACGATCAATGAGAGCCCTCTTTCTATGAAGATCAAACCAATTTGCTATTCAAACCACGGTCTTTCTTCTAATCACACGCCGCTGAAACTTACATAGAGATATTTTGTTCAGTACCTCGCGAAAAGAAAATACAGTGTAAGAAGCACAACAACGTCCTTCATACTCACACTATTAAAAATCCCTGGTGCACATTAGTGGGGATATAAAGTCCGCCACGGGACGTTAAACACAGCTCCATTTCAGGAGGGTATTGCTAATCTGAATCTCTTACCCTGACTACGGACCATATAACTGTCATTGGCTGGGTTCTCGAGGGAGATGTGTGAAACTTGGCAGGTATAAGCCGATCCGGCCTCCGGGAGATTGAGAAGGCTGGAAACTTGATATAATCCCCCCTCGTTCTGTATTTCCGTGATTTTCATCCCAGATGTAATTTCGATGTTATTTTTGTACCAGGTGAGGTTAAATTCCTTCGGGAAGAAGCCAGCTGTTGTGCAGAGGAGTGTGAGGAAGGTAGAGGAAACGCGAGTAATCTTCACAGGTGTTGGTGGCACTGAAAAAGGATTTAAAGGAAATCGATCAAAATCGCTACCTGCACATTCCATTAGAAAATGAACAAAATGATATATTGAACACTGCTGGAAAAAGAGATGCTTTTCGATTAAGCTTTTCGTCTTGCACTCATTAGGGCAGGTTTGCAAGACTACAGAATGTAAATGGGAAAGGAAATCAGTTCGCACTGGAGTATTCCTACCGTAGGGAATCGTTATTGCCATAGAGAGATTTTATTGCATGAAGAAGTACATGACAATGTTCCTTTCATTTGTCCTCATCCAACATTGGTTGAGGTGAGACCCCACTTCAGCGGACTGAAACCAATTTCTGACCCCGTTTAGCAGAATCAGTCCGTCCTGTAGCTTAAAATTCCATGTGGGTGTTTCACTGTGATGTTGTTTTTTGTTGCTGTTGTTTTCACTCATTCATGGGGTTTAGACGTAATTGACACGATCAGCAGTTATTGTCCGTCAATTCATATGGGTTTCAAACTTCCTAGAGGGTGACATGACCTGATGTAATTCATTTTCACAGCTTATATTATTATCATTATTGTTAGCATCGAACACACTTCGTCGCTATTTCAGTCCCTGGCGAACTTGGCGAAAGCAATGTTAACGTGATTGATACATTTCCGAGAGCATACCTAAGCTTTGATCCCAGTTAATGCTCAGCGTGAATAAAGTCAAGCCTTCATTGCAATTCAGGTATCATAAATAACAAGATAACCAGGCCACAGAATATTAAAAAGCCGGTATCCCAGTATTGCGCACTTAAGCAAATACGTGTCCAGCATTCCATAAGGGTAATCCAATTCCCCGAGGTTCTGGTTCAAGCTTTGTTGAGACATTACGAATCCTTATGTGGTAACGCATCACTGATTCGCTATGTTTCGTTGAACTAATTGTCTCGGTGCTCTAAGTGCTTCCTTATTTACTTTACCGTTAAGTTTCAGAAGTTTAAGACAGAAAGGCGCCTTGACAGCTGGACTCTAAGCTCTCTACCCCAATCCGCTAAAGTGTCATTTTCAACATTAGTTAATATTTCTCTTGAAGTGTTTATCTGGTTTAACGCTGACCCCACAACCACCCCACACCATGTGATGTCATCCAGCAAGCATTGCCTTAATTATGCCATGGTCTCATTCATCTTTGAGTAAAAAGTGTCTTCTAACATCCCCCCTGAGTTTATCCAGCAAATCTAAATTAACGGACCTTTGTCACCAATGATAACGTCCTGAAAACCCTTCTTCTTCGATGACCTTTTATCATGATTGACCTACAGTATTTAAACCCAATTTGACTACGTAAATGCACCCTGCACCTTCTGCTTTACATCATTATACCCCACATTCATAGGCACTGCTACAACTGCGGCCGAGTCAATGGTTTTAGACAGCCAAATGTAGAGTCCGATGCCTCTCTTGAACCATACAATTTCGCGAAATTAATCTATAGGACAACGTCACTATTTTGCACAATGATAAGCACACACACTGTGATGCAAATCACCAGCAGAGCACCTTCTCGCGAAAACAAATTCCTTCCACTTCTCTCAAGTTACTGGCGCTGAATTTCCAGGCAAATCTAGGTCAGCACATACACTGTCACTGACAAAACGTGGTGGAGTGTAACTGGGTGCTTGAAGCATGTCGAGGGTCATAAGGAAACGGGGTTTAGCAACCGCCAACATAACTATAGAATGTTGACAATACGTACACAGGAATTTCCCAATTCAGGATCGGGGTGCTTCTTGAGCAGTGTAATTGAATAACTGATGAAGCGGGTTGAACTATATTTCTGTTGAACCGTCGAATTCTGTGCACACCTTTGAGTTTTGGATCAGGGTCCAGTGCAAATGACCGCATAACTCACAGCACACCCAATCTACCCTAACGTTCCGAAGAAGTCATATTCGACTCGAAACGTTAACTCTGTTTCCATTTGCACAGATGCTGTTAGGCGTACTGAGCGTTTCCAGCACGTCCTGTTTTCATCTCCTGCAGGCCCGCTGACAGTTTGTTCGTTTTCTGCTTAAATTCACCATGATCGTTTGATTAATAATTCCATATGTAGCAAGGCTCCGAGACATCGCACTGCTTGCAAAACCTTCAATTTCTATTTTGATCACTCCAAACTCAATCAGACTGACGAGGTCACAGTTGAACTCGAATTACTGGAGTAACACCGACTAGTTCACTTCCAATCGTTAATACCCTCTTTCATAATCCAGTATTTCATTTTCAGAAACTAGCCTTCATTATCCTGTCCGCAGGTCTAACCCATTCCATCCGCTGGCGCTCGCTGAAACAAGCGGTAACGTCAAAAACCACTTACTGCTTCATCAGGAATGTTTTACCTTTGAGTTCACAACATACTCTATCCATGAAGTTTTCCAACTATCTGACAGTGATCCCATTCGACTTCTAACGTTAACCCCGACTGCATGTTAAACAGCATCTCAGTAATTATTACATCAACAGAATCACTCTCTCCTGCGTGACCTTCAGAAGCTGAATCGAGATCCTTCGCCTTCCCCGATGCTATCCTCTCAGATCGAGTCCGCAGGCGGGCCACGTGGCATGGGGGTTTTATTATTTTATTATCATTGATGGTGTTTTGTTGAAATGTTACCCATCCAGTGCTTGAAAAATCTCATTTTCAGCCATCAACTATGCATTTAATCATGGAAATCATAGTTGAAATCATATACCTCACTGTAATTTGAACCAAAAGATTAAGATAAGTGCATGTTTGATCTCCAATTCGTGCAGTCAGAATGGTCAATGCATGGACGCACCGACCTACTATAAAGCTAATCAGTGAATGCAACTGTAATATCTTAACACTGTGAAAATTTCCTGCTTGGGCAAATGCAATGGGTGATGCAAGCAAATATGTCATCATTGTTAATTTCAAATCTGTCAGCATATATATATATATATATATATATAAAACCTGGTATCAGCAATTATGATAATTCATTTAAGCATGCTTCTGTTTAATGCCGGCGTTGTAACGGCGCTTTGTTGTTACAACTTTGATTTTTTTATGCCACACTACCCCGTATCTATTCCCACTATTTTCAACATTTGCATATACTTGCTATCAGTTGCTTACACATTGCATCCCTGGTTTGATTCCACAGGCAATCTGGATACGGTATTAAACTCTGGGGCACGGGTAAATAGAGTGGATTTCCATTCTTCGGCGATTAGAGGATTGGATGCAATGATTCAAGCAGGATTTCATTGAGATATTGATGCGCATCTGATTTCTTTTGCCATAGTTGTTTTAACGTAGAGTAACGAATGTCCATCCAACATTTTCCAATTATAATTATGCAAAACAAATGACAATTAAAATGCGATCGTTACTGGAAGAGGTCAGAGGCTTTATGTCCTACAATGAGTGGCTCAGGTATTCTCTTCTCAAAGCTTCCTCACCACCTACAACTCATGAGTGCGATGAAATACTCACTACTGTCTGCATGTATATTGATGCAACAATACTCCATACGATCCCGTAAAACAAATCCACTGAAGGCACATTATCCAACACTTTAAACGCTCACTCCCTTCATTATATGGGCATCGTGTTTGCGGTGGGAGCATCTACAAAATGCACTGCACTACTCGCCAAAGATTCTTCGACACCACCTTCCGAGTCCGTGAGATTATCACATAGAAAGTGAAGGCAGAACACCACATGGGAACACCAACACCTCTAAATTCCCTCCGGGACGCACGGAATGCTGGCTAGAACATATATCACCGTTCCTTCATCATTGCGGGATAACACAATGCGGCAACTTCTCCATAGCTCAGAGCACGGTGCTAAACTCTTTTCTATTTCAATTGCAGCGATTGGAGATAACGACACCAAATCACATTATCAAGGAGAAGTACGAATATGCAATAAATCCTCGGTGTGCCAATGGCGTCCGCATTCTTTGAAAACATTTAAACACATTTGAGTTATTTGAATAAGTGAGACTGGATTGGAGAACTTCAGTCCGAAGTCAGATATTCTCAGTTACACTCCTTGCTCTACGCTGCAGCTGTACGTTCACAGACAGGATTAACTGAAAATGGGGGAAAGCAACAAACACTCTGAACTGAGGGAAAAGTGCCTTTTTATTAAATGTGCTCTGAAATGCGGCTGCATATGTTTACACCCGTTAAAGCGGCTCAGTGACACTTACCGTATACAATTAACTCCGTTCCATTCCCATTGGAAATCTTCCCGTTTACTCTGGCGCTGCAATAATAGACTCCGGAGTCCTGGAAATTCACTTTCAGCAGACGGAGTTCGGCAGATCCCTGTCTGAAAGGTGTCATTATTTTCGTTGTGTCTGCAGTCAGATCCAAAATCCCCTCCTGGCCGTCTCTCCGCCAATATACATCCACCCATGTGTTGTGATCGAAAAGTGGGATGGAGCAATAAATTGACACATTTGTACGTTTGACCGCCGTCACACGGATGGGGAGCTGGCGAACTGATAGAGAGGACCCTTCAGTCACTGTCACAAAAAAAGAGCATGGCTTATAGACGGAGATAATGATGATCATTATTAAATATACGGATATAATAAGTACGAAATAAAACAAAATTAAATGGAAAATTGTATAATAAACATTGAACATAATCTACACAGTTCTTGTTCACTTATCTATTTATCAGACAGGTCACCTGTGCATAAACCTATATAAATAATGCCCAGGACCGAGAGGTACGACGGCAAATCAAATGCTGACATTCGGAGCAAATTCCGATGAATCTTGATCACTCGCACTGCAAATTGGCGGTCATAGACGTGTTTGGAGATTATCTGGCGTTGAGCGTGTTGCAATCTAGCGCAGTGTGACATAACTGAAACTATAACTACAATGCACTGGTTTCATTTTTACGTCAGAGCGGAGAACGCAATGTGGAATTTAAAGCCGCCCACATCTCACTGTTGTGTAATAGAACATGGAACATTTATGCATCACATGAAATTTTCCGGATTAAAGCAATTACTGACTAATAGCAAAGTTTGCCAGTTTTTACTGACACGTTCTTGCAGATGTGCTGACAGCGGTATGCCATGATTGACCCATTTCCTTGTATCGCTCGATTTTAGAGTGGTGGGCGGATGCAATGGAAACTCAACCGCAAGGCGGACCAACATCTTAGTTGTTTGCTTGAGCAAAATGTCGTTTGGCATCAAGGCCGCTACACAGAAACTGACATATAGTCAGACATTCAGCTGACATGCTATTTTGAAATTGGATATCGGCACTCCAGATACAACCGGATTAATGGAAATAATAGAATTCCAAATTGAATGAAACGGTTCTCAACGATCAGTAACCACTCAATAATCCACTTGGGGAAGGAATTTTACTTTATGTCTAACAGAGGACAGGTTAATGTTTTTAATTACAGCATCATGGTGACTGCTAAATGTTACCGGTGACAGATAATGCTACTGTTGAGTGGGATTTCATGTTGATTGTGTTTTTTTTTTTCTGCCGTTGACTGAGTGATGGTTACTGGAAAAAGTTCTTAATCTTTGGATGATGATTCTGCGTGTTGAGCGAACTGCTGGTCAACCGAAAGTTGCTGGTGATCGCGGTTTTCGCCTTGTGAGGAGGAATTTATTCTGCTGAGTGTGTTGCTGCTGGTGACAAGGCACTTCTGCTGGTGTGCATTGATGGTGATCTGCATCATGGTAACCCACCGACTGTTAAATGCTTCTGGTGACCGTGTGTTTGTGCTGGAGACTGGATGTTGCTAGTTATGAACCAGGGGGAGTTAGATACTGCTGCTGGTGATTCTGCTAGATAATGCTGCTGAGGACTGGCTAACGATAATGGTGACTGGGCCTTGTTGCTGTTGAGTGAATTCCGTTACTTGTGATTGGGCACTTCCGTTATTGGTAATTGGTTGATAGTGCTGTTAGTGACTGAATGGCGGTGCTTCTCCATTATACGTGGGTCCGTTTATGTGTACATGTGCACATCCAAGTATTTTCTTTTGCATTTTCGATGTTGCTGGTGTGAATTTCAAAGCGCTCCTTCACACACGGCTATGTGTGTTATGCAATTTTGTAAGGTTTATGTAAGTGTACGTCAGGATATGTACATTTTGTATGTGTGTAATTTCTGCATTTGTCATGAGTGTCCGTGTGTGTGTATTTTATGCATGCGGCGGGTTATTTGTTTGTATGTGAGCGTGTGTGTGTGCGCACGCGTGTGTTTGTGTTAGATTTGTGTTATATGTGTATGTGTTCTGTTTTACGTTTGTCTCCTTTACTCTTTCGGATGACTTGTCAGCTAATTTATTCAGCGTGTGTGTCTGAGTGTGTAGATGTTTGTTAGGTGTGTGTTCTGCATTACGTGTGCATAGTTGCCAACTGATAACACACAATTCAATTATTTTCCCCTGATGCGTTTTTAACTCATCCCGGAGTGGCGTTACTGCGCCCAGTCCCGATCTATGTTTCTCTTTGTCAAACTTTGCGCCCAGATCACAGATTCGTGTGTTTTTGTTTACTTAAAAATGAAATATTGAATTCGCTTTTACTCCTCTCTGGAACCATAGAAACTCAGATTTCTCGAAAAAAAAACAAAACACCTGTCTGCCGTGGATTGTGGCCCATAGCCCATTCCACCTGTTCGCCCAGTCCACTTGAAGCCCCATCCGGCAGCGACATTGTGGGCCTCGACTCACGCGCACGATCCGAGCCCCAGTGTCTGTAGGTTCCTGCCGTAACTGCAATGATTCGCTGTTCATCATCCTTTAAAGTCACGGCGCCCTGCGTCCCGACGGAATGCAGCAGGCCCCATTGAACCACCGTTTCCTTCCCTGCCTACAACCTACACATTAGTTAAAAAAAAGAGAGCAGAGAACAGCTACTCTGAAATCGGGTATATCTTCCCTTACCATTCTCCTCTGTCTACCACTCAACTGTATTGGAGAAAAAACAGGAAAAACGTTGATGGTGGCAGAGAAAAGGCTTTTTGGGCGAAAGAAAAGGTGAGCGAAGTATCTAGTAGCAATATCTAATCGACTTTTTTATTCTGTTTCATCCAGCTACAATTGAAAAATATCGTCCGCGCCAAGCGTGAATCACATCCTTAAGGAAGCAAAGAAAATACAGCACAAATAACTCCATACATGTATAATATTAGCGTTTTTGGAAATAGTAGCAGTTGTTCATGGTCAGAGATTATCTGAACAATTGATAATGGTCATGTATCATGCCGGGTCTTGGAAAGTCGAACCGATTGCGCAAGTGTATGTGAGGTGTAATCAGAGAGTGAAATTTGATTGGCTGACGCAAATTAGAAGAAACTGTGATTTATTTCCTTTGATCAACACTTGGAATGTCGATAAATGCGGGATAGACTCAATGACCTGGATACTAGGGACTTCCCCAGTAAGTTTCAGCACAGCTTCTGCACTCTCTATAAACTTATTTTAAAGAACCAATAAATTCATATTACATTTCATCATTCCTTATAGCAATATTAATCACTTCCAGCTTCTCTAAGTTTATTTCATTTGACAGTGTTTCTATATTCTCCTGAGTTCAGTTACTATCTTTCTAATTTTACCTCCATCTCTGAGTTTCGTGTGTTATGAAAACTTGCACTTATGCCCTATATTCACTAATTCAATGAATTAACATATATAAAATAAAGGAGTTGTCTTAAACCTGAATCATTAGGAAGCCCAACTATTTACCTCTCTCCAGTATATGGACCAACTGGTCAGCACTGCTCTCTAATTTCTATCCCGTAGCCAATTTAGTATCCATGCAGTCACTGTCCCTTTTTACTCAAATCGGCTTTAGTTTGTTTGAGCATTTGTAGAATACTCTTTGATAGCCAATGCACAGGTATCTACCACAGTGTCTTCATTATTCATCTCCTTTACTTTATCAAGGGACTCCAACAATTTATTCAAGCACAATCTATCCCCAGCAAATCTATGTGAACTTCACATATTAGTCAATACTTTGCCAAATGCTAATTATTTTTCCGAGGTTTATCATCCCTAAAAGTTTTCACATCATCGAAATTATATTGATGACTCTGCAGTTAAAGGGTTCAGCCTTCACCACATTAATATACAGAGGTCAAAGTTTGGAAGCCCTCCAGCCCACAATGCTAACTTAATGTGCACCGACAATTAGAAGATACTGTTCAGAGTTTCAACAATTTCTACCCTGTCTGCTCTCCACAACCTTGGATTCATCCCGTCTGGGCCAGGTCATTTTATTGCTTGCTTTTACGGATTACCAACCATTTCAATGCGCTCATCTTTAAACAATTTTCATCAAGTCCAATATTTCTACTGCCTCCTCATTGGCAAGTGCATTCATGGCAGCTTCTTCTCTTTGAATACATATGGACGTTTTTTTATTTAAGGTCCGAGACAATTAGTCTCTCCCTCCAGTCAAACATCTTGTTTTTTTGCTACCAACTGGTCCCAGTCTCCTTTAGCAAGCATTTTCAAATGGGTTTGTCATAAATCACTTTAGGGCTCTATTTGATGTTAGGCTCTTCATGTACTCATTTCTGGCCTCTTGTTCATTGTTCTTGTCATATGCTATCTATGCTTTCTATATCCAGCTTTGTTCTCTCCTGCATTATAAGCCTTAAACTTGCTATAATCCATTTTTTCGTTCTCTTTTTTAACCTCCATATTATGAGTCATCCAGGGGGCTTCAAATGTGAATGCACATCCTGTCACGCTATGTGTATTTTTTCCATTCTGTAATCTAGCTATTTTGTCGAGCAACATTTGATTCTCATCTACCTAGGCCTTATCAGTTCCAGACTCTTGAAAGGTAACCCTCCTCATTTGTCTCAACGGTGCTTAGATATAAAACTCAGTATCTACTCTAAAGCTGGCGATATGCTCACCACTCTCCAAATGGTCTCTCACCACAACTTTCTGTACTTCATCCTCCAAAGCTATTTCCAGCACTGATTCCTTCCGCACTGGATTAAAAACATGCTGGTTATGAATGTCGTTTTGTTTTCCTTTCATATACTCCTCCACTATCTCCTTCATGGTGTTGTGAAGAATGTGCGAAAATACTGAATTCGATAGCTGGCATTATAATTCCTCTGTGGCTCCCACACCTTTTCCTGAAATTGTCCTGCGTATTCTGTCCTCTATCTCCTTCCACGATCTGTTGGTTTGCAGTATCGTGTGGGATGGCAGGCCCTGTGTTCCTTATTTTTAAAAAGTGCATTCTGTCTTTGACATAATAATAGTTTTCTTGATAAATACTGTCGCAGCCTCTTTTTCTTCCATTTCTGTCCTAAGTACCTTGTACCCAGTAAAACTCAGTTGCCAATTGCGCAGATGCTATTTACTTATTAGAGCCATGATTTATTGTTTCCATTATTCCGATTTGGCGACATCTACCTGCAGTTCACTAACTTTATTTAACATGTTAAGTGCATTAATGCAAATGCTCTCGAAAGCAAACCTAATTGCCTCATATTTTCCCCATAGTTAATCCCTCCTATTTCTAGAAAACAATTTATTTTTTGCTCTCGTTGCTGCTTGTCTCTCTGAATCCTCTGTGCACCTTGCTATTACTCTCCATGTTTTTGAGTGCGCACAGCCCCAACCATGTCACCTAAGTTTATATCCTGCCCCACAGCTCTCATTAACCTTTGAGTGTAGCAATTTGTCCCAAGTTACTTGAAGTGCAACCCGCCGACTTGAAAAGTTCCACATACTCCACAGCTAATCAGAATTGGCAAAGGATTACGAAGACCACCCTCCTGCACTATTCATCTGGTCACAAATTAGCACTCTTCATCCTCCATGGCACTGGCAGAAATCCAAATATTACATGTTTCAATGCCCTATTTTGAACGAGATCCGACAGGGCCTTTCCTTCCTCTGTTATTGCTTCCCACACGGCACAGGGTTTTTGAACCGAATATTTCCGCCCTAATGAGGTCTGCATTTCTGTGATCAGCTTCATCTGGACAGCATAGAGACAATAATGAGTACAGTTGTTAAAGTGTCAGTTGCAGGAACGCCTTTCTATCTTCCAGAAAATGGAAATCCATATGCTCATAACACTTGTAGAGTTTTCTGCTCTTCCTGTGCCGGCACTTTCATCACGCTGCCTTGGTTCTGCTTCAGGCTTCTCTCCCGAAAGGTGTCCTCATAATGACAAATATTCGGTACCATGGTCATTAAAGTGCTGCAATGTTTTTAACCACCAGGGTTTTGATTGCAAGCTATTGTTCCCACTGGATATTTAATGTTGGAAATCCCCAAGGTTTTTCCACAATCTATATCAAACTGACAAACAGACCTCAACTTAAATTTAATAAACTGATAACGAGTTGCTCTGTTCCCCTTAATATGCTGAAAAGTCGATCAAATCGCTCTTGCTCCGTGCAAATTAGAGGAAATACAAGCCTTGTTTGCGCAATCTCTCCTAATAATGCACCCCTTTGAGTCCAGATATCATTTTGATAAATGTGCGCTGCTCTAGTGTGGTGAGAAGGCAACAATCTGTTTTAAGCCTTCGTGATATGTGCTTTGCATCGTCCGCTCCACCCGCCAATAGTATTTCACGCCTCCCGGACGTCGAGAACGTCATTTTGATATATTTGCATACAATTATAAGTCCTGCGAGCAGGAATCCTGCCCCCACCTGAAATGTATCCCCTATGTCGGCACGACTTCAGAACGTGCTTCACAACTGCCTTTAAAAGGCGTGCGCCTGGCGACCTGAACTTCGAGGGGAACTCGGAACTAAGTACACAGAACCGTGAGCAAGAATAGCGAGCATCCCCGACAGGTCATCAAGGATGAGGGGTTGCGCAATCCGGGGGGGTGGTGGGGGGTGGGGGTGGGGTGAGTGGGCACAGGCACGTCGTCTTTTCCTAGCTAGCTTACTTTGTCGTGCCGCAGCAAGGGATCCAGTGAGGGCCAGACCGGGGCGGGGGTGGTGGGGGTAGGGGGGTGCCATGGGGAGGAGGGGTGGGGTGGTGGGGTGAGGCCAAGGCAGCACAGACAGGCTGAAGGGAAAACTCAGACACATGCCAATGGGTTGGGTGCGGGGGTGGGGGGGTGGGGGGAAGGTGGAGGCAGCACAAATAAATTGAAGGAAAGCCTGAAGCACATGCTGGGTGAGTGGGTGTGGGGGAGGCGGCAAGGGAAGCGGCCAAGCACATGGAAAAGCTTCTGAACATAAAAGTGAGCATTCTCCTGCAGCTCAGTCCCGTTGCAGCTCCTTTGACATGTTTGGAGTTGAGCCTCTGAATCTTCTTTGCTCACTCAAGAAACACAAAAGCATGAATGTGCCACCATATGCAGCAGAATGTTTCATCCCTCTGGCGTAGATGACAAAGAAATGCTTATCATTGGAGACAATGGAAAAATTGGCCAACTGGGCAAGTTGTTCTGTACCTTGGGAAAGGTGACCATGGCACAGTCATTGGCTGAAGCGCTCACAGGCCCTTGCACTGTCTTCATTAAGGAGTGGACCAGTGTCCATTATGGTTCAACCTAACAGCGCCGCCTTGCAATGCAGGCTAGGAGAACGCCTGCACCTGAGCTGAGAGCACTGCATGCAGTGCAGTGGCAAAACTGCCGACAATCGGTCAAGTGGAGTGGGGTGGAGGTGGGTGGGATTTCGGCAGCAATGAAGTGCACTGCACACTGCCTTCCAAGTGGTGACCAGGACTTTCATGCATGTGTGAAGGGTCCTTCAGACTTAAGGAATATAGGTTCTTAGGGCACATATGCTAACGCAAGTGTCTCTCTCTTTGATCCTATAGAAGGAGAACGTCAATATCATGCAACTTGGTGATTTAGTGTTGTGCTTTTTGGCTTACAGAGGCCAGAGAAAGAGAAGAGCGTCGGAGGTGCCTGGCTCAGCAAAGGGAGGCGCACCTCCTTCAGGATGAAGGTGTGGCAGAGCATGCTGGGGTGGCAGGGCCTGTTGCGCATGCAGCTGAAGATCCACAGCGAGCCATTGCTCATAGGTGCCTTGCCAAACCCAGGCCTATATTGTCGCCTGCCCTTCTTGCAAATGAGTGAGATGCAGTACAGCCAGAGGTTGTGCGTGCCTAGGGAACTGGTCAGTCATATATGTCACCTACTGCAGAATTTTGTACCGGGGATATGGAAGGCACCTACTGCCAGATGGCGTGAAAATGAGAGTGGCGCTCATTTTTTATGTTATTGGTTCCTTCCAGAGTTCCACAGGTGACCTGTGAGGGGTTTCTCAAACCTCCATGCACACTTGTATCCATGAGGTCAAGGATGCCATCTTCGCAAATGCACACAAGTTTGTGCGTTTCAGCCAGGATCTGGAAAGCCAGGAAGCAAGAGCACTGGGATTTGTACAGATCTCAAGTGTTACGGTGAAGGATGCCATCGACAGCATTCATGTGCCGCTTAGTTTCCCATGGCAACAAGCAGTCAACTACATCTACCACAATGTTCAGCTAGTGTACGACCACCACAAACACATCCTGCAGGTCTGCACGTGGTTCCCTGGGAGTGTTCACAATTTCTACATCCTTAGCATGTCTCAGGTCCCTGGCACCTTCCAGGGCTCAGGGAGGCTATGGGGTTGCGTCCTCGGCGACAAGGACTGCATAAAGTGAATGTGGTTGATTACACTCATGCAGCAGCATCAGACTGTAGCTGACCGAGGGTGCAATGTGGCTCTTGCGAAAACCCGGATATTAGTGGTGCAAACTATAGGCATTTTGAAAACGAGGTTCCGGTGCCCCCTCAGGTCCGGTGGAGAACTATACAGCCCACAGAGGGTGCTGCACATCGCCGTCGCCTGCTGCATGCTCCACAACCTGGCGCTGCAACCGGGCGTGGAAATGCTGAGGAGAAGATGGAGGAGCTGCAAATACCCTCCAATGATGAGGATGTCGAAGGGGATGATAGTCATGAGGTCTTCAAAGGTGAGGATGCCTGCGATGAGGCAATCACTATGGCTGGACGTGGCAAGCGTGCTCGTGAGCCCCTCGTAGCCGCAAGGTTCGTGGAGGACAATGAGAAGATGCAGGGAGAACATTCCTGACACCCTCGCCTAGCTGCTGTGAACATTTGACCCCTGTCTGGCTGACGGGAGCGCACAAACCCTCCGTACTCAGGCTCATGTCATGGAGATGCAGTGGAAGCCCAAATAACCGCTAGATCCCAGGAGGATGATGACGACATGCAGTGAAGACACTCCATAGACCTTCACATTACCTCTGGGAATGTCTTATTCCTGTCGAGCTGTGGGCAGCTCGCTTGACCTATCCGATCAGGATGACATTTTCGAGACACAGCCATGAAACGTTAAATGCTGCTGATCCTTTCTCAACCTTCAGCAGCTGGCCCCTTCAGGAGCACGGCATGACTGGTCACAGATGCTTAAGGTATTGGGGGGAAGGGGCAGACCCAACTCAAATGTATTTAGAAAACACAGAGAGCTCTGTGGTGCCTGCTCACGACGACCTGGCAGCAATGACAAGCACCACTGAGGCGCAAGCATCAGTAATTTCTCCACTGAGTGTGTAGCCAGAGCATTAGTTTGGTCTGAAAGTTACACACTGCACAGGGAAGAGGCCCTGAACGGAGACACCTGCCGTTACCTTGTGCAGGATCCAAGGTTTCACAGCACTCACAATAACAAGGAGCCATAGACAAGGAGACATTCTTGGGAGCTAATTTTCAATAGATAACATTAAGTACAAGTGATTAACACCCGTGCCCAGGTTTAGCACTCTGCATCTCCTCGATTGCTCTCACCTGTGGCTCGTGTCCTGCTCGTTGTTGCTCCAGTTGCAGCCAGAGACTGAGGAGAGTAGGGTGCTCTGGCTGTGTGCTCCTGCCTGCTGGTGAATACTCCTGCTGGATTATTCCTATTCTTCTGCTTGCCTCAAGAAGCCTTCTGATTTATTATCGTCATCATCATCCTCCATTGCTTGGGGAATTGGAGCCCGGAAGGCATTCTGTGGGCCCTGCAGAGCAAGGAGGTGAGAGAGCGAGGAACAGCTGCTGCTTCTGCTGTTTGCTGTGTTTGCTGCTGCTACTGGACAGGGAGGCCAGGAGGCCAGGACAGTGTTTCAAACATCCTAGGTGGGTGTCTGAATTTATATTTGTTCAGTTGGGGGCTGTACAAGACCTCTGTTTTGTAGGTGGAGGGCAGAAGACTGCCCACGAGACTTGGGGGAGTAAAAGGGTCTGCGCGTCTGTCTGTAAAATCTTGCCACCACCCCTCCCCCCTTTTCCATCAGTGAATATCGCTTGGCCTGAGCCCAAGCAGCTGGTGCTGCCTGTTGAAGAGGGGCAGGCCTTAGTCCTGTGTGTCAGGTAGTACCGGCTGCCTGGTGAAGACATCGCCCTCCCCCTACCAGAAGATCATCAAGACCCCCACCCATCATCCATTTCCCATCAAGGCACCCACCTACACCTTCCCCTTTCACTCCTGTGCATCCCTGTCCTCTACCCTTCTCTGGACTCTCCTCTCCTCTACTAACATCTCAGAGAGGGAGGCTAAGCTATCTTTCTGCCCCTCTCCCTCAGAGAGGGATAGAACCATTAATAGAACAAGAAATATTTTACAAATATGTCTTGGGGTGTGTGTGGCTCAGCCCCTATGACAACTACAACAGGGTCACCTGTGGCCGGGCCTTCCTGGGCAAATGTGGAGGCATTGATATTACTAGTGGCGGGGACGCCCAGGAAAACCCGATGTGGGGGCAGCTGCTTCTGTGGCCCCTGCTGCTCCCACGGCCCCATCACCTTTCCGCCTCCTCACCAAGGCTTTTGGGGTGAAAGACTACACACACCCCGAGATGGCAATTGAAGCGTGTGTAAGGACTATGGCTGGGGTCGTCGGCATCCTCAGCCATAGTCACCGCCTCAAAGATGTGCGGCAAAGTCGTCTTTCTTTGAGGTCCGAGCGGACGGTGCACCTGGAGCTGCAAAAGGACCTCACTGTGGGCGGGACCTTTTTGGAGGTGGACCACCTTGAGAGCACCGCCCAGAGACTCATAATATCAAATGTCGCGCCTTTTGTCTCCAGTGAGCCCCTCCTCCCCCACCTCAATCAACTGGAGGACGTCAGGTCCAGGGTTGCGCCGATCCTGCTCGGCCTGCAAGACGCGGACCTCCGACACTTGTCCTCCTTCCGGCGGCAGGTTTTCAAATGCTTGCCCCGGACGGAGTGCTTGGAGGGGGCCTTTTCAATAAATTTCGAGGGGACTTCCTACCCGGTCTTTTGGACAGCGGATGGCATGCGGTTCCATGATTGCAAGGAGGTGGAGCATCTTAGGAAAAACTGCCTCGTCTCCAGGGCTGCCAATTCCATCCAAGTGTCCACGGCTGGCACCGCCACTCCTCCCTCCACCACCACTCAATCTGCCTCCCAGGAAGGGGAGGTGTCGCTGGCAGCCACCGCCATTTCAGCTGTCATTGAGGCGAGGGAAGAGATCCCGTGCCGTAAGGAGACGCGGCGGAAGACCCGCAACTTGAGGGAGGCCCCCGAGACTCCCCAAAGCCCCCAAAACACCCCGGACCACCAACCCCCTGAAGACCCCGCCTCGGGGGAAATTGAAACATCCGGCCCCGGCGTCATATCCGTGCATCCTCCTGGGCCCGAGTGCGCTGAAGCGCCATATGCTGGGCCCAGCATCGTCCCTATGCGTGTTCCCGGGGCTGGCGGCGGTGATACACGGGACCCCGAGGCGGTGGTCTTGTTAAAAAGTGTGGACCTGCCCAAACCCCAGAGGGTGGAGCATTCGGGAGGGCTGGACGATGTGGAGGAGGCTTCGCAAATGGAGGTACCCCCAGCCCTCAGCCTACTGCGGAGGAGACGTCACCCCTCGGAGGAGGAAGAGGATGAGGGGGACATCCAGGCCAAAGAGGTTGGGTGTGTCCCCTCCCCCGGTGAATAGGTGGTGGCATCTCCGCCTTTGAAATCCTCGCTCTTCCGTCTGGGGGAACCACAAACCCTTGTCCCTACTGTCTTTACCATCACCTTGCTGCAGGCCCCTGTGCGGGGCCCCTCGGGGGTCACTGTGGCTACCTCCCTTGATTTATTTCACCCCTCTCCTAACTTTACTCTGTTCTGCCGAAAGGTCATGAGGACTCGAAATGGCAACTCTTTTCTTCTCCGCCGATGCTGCCAGACCTGCTGAGTTTTTCCAGGTAATGCTGTTTTTGTTTTGGTCCGGAACATTATCCATTATTCCCGGAGGGCTGGCCTGTCCAGCGACTTCGTGTCTCTTGATCAGATGAAGGTATTTGATAGGGTGGATCGCAAATATTTAATCGGAACTCTGCCAGCATTTAGGTTCGGGACGCATTTTGTCGCCCGGATCCGACTTTTGTACATTGCCGCAGAGTGTCCAGTTAACATTAATGGGGCCCTGACGGCACCCCTTCGCTTTGGGAGAAGTGTGCGTCAGGGCTTCCCCCTGTCTGGCCTGTTGTATTCTATTTGGGTGTAGCCTTTCCTGCGCGTCTTGTGGAGGAGGTTGTTGGGATTGGTTCTGCGCAGGCCGGGCATCGGTGTCGTCCTTTCAGCTTACGTGGATGATGTGCTCCTTATGTATAGTGAGCCGCGGAGGGTGCAAGAATGCCAGGAGGTCTACTCTACTGCATCTTCTGCCAGGAAAACTGGGGTAAATGTTCTGGACTGATGGTCGGCCAGTGGCAGATGGATCTCCTATCCTAGGAGCACCAGCCTTTTACCTGGAGCAGGACCAGCCTCCTCTGCCTGGGGGTCCATCTGTGCCCTGCTGAGGAATCCTGGCCGGCGAATTGGCAGGAACTGGAGATGAAAGTCACCGCTCGCCTGCAGCGCTGGACAGGACTGCTCCAATTGCTGTCTTTTCGGGGTCGAGTTCTGGTCATAAACCAATTGATTGCCGCCATGTTGTGGAACCGGCGGGCCACTTTGACCCCTCTCCTGGAATTTGTCACGAAAATTCAGAGAATGCTCATCGACTTCTTATGGGACAAAAGACTGCACTGGGTGGCTGCTGAGGTTCTGAGTCTCCTGCTTAGGGAGGGCGGTAGGGAGCTTGTGTGCCTACTCACCCAGGTGGTGATTTTCCACTTTGAGGCCCTGCAGCGATACCTTTACGTTGAGCCTCCTCCAAGATGGTGTCCCCCAGCGATGTATTTCTTCCGCTAAGTGCACAGCCTGAATTATGACTTGCAGCTCCTATTTATAGACCTGAGCAGTTATTATCAGAGACCCACTGTTCAGCAATCCACCCCTCCGTCCGTTTCAGTGGCTGGCAGAGAGGAGGACTGTGGCTGCTAGGGGGACCAGGATAGGGGACGTGCTGGGGGGCGGAGGACTGGGCTGGATGCTTTGACACGAGTTGGCGTGTCATGCATCTGTGGGCGTCTGGCTCGTGGTCGGGGCCATTCAAGACCTCAGGATGGTCGTGCTCGGCCCTGATGTTACACTGGATCTTGAGGTGGTTCAGGTGCGCGGTGTTCTTCCATCAGAGTGTTCCCCTGTTCGGACAGACTTGCAAATTGGCCCTAAGCACCCGAACCCTCCCTCGGGAACCGGTGCCCCGCAAAAATATGAGCTGCCTCACAGAATTGCCCTCCGTCATTCAGCAGGGCGCGGAGGAGGTTTCTTTGCGGACTGCTGCTGCACACCCTTCACTTCCTTGCTCTCTCCCACTGCCCGGACACGCCCTGGCGTGGCTTATTGCCGTCTGGTGGTGGAGGTCTCCATTGGGATTCCCTCTACAGAGCTGTCCTCCTGCTGTCCATCGGGGAACTGGGATGGAGGGTGCTGCATGCAGCAGGACCCTACAATTGTAGAATGTGTCGGTTAGACCATAAGACTTAAGAGCAGAAATTAGGCCATTCGACCCATCGAGTCTGCTCCGCCATTCAATCATGGCTGATAAGTTTCTCAAACCCATTGTCCTGCCTTCTCCCCGTAACCTTTGATCCCCTTACCAATCAAGAACTTTTCTATCTCGGTCTTAAATTCACTGAATCCCCTGGCCTCCAGAGCCTTCTGTGGCAAAAAATTCCATAGATTCACCACTCTCTGTCTAAAGAAGTTTCTCCTCATCTCTGTTCTAGAAGGTCTTCCCTTTACACAGAGGCTGTGCCCTCCGGTCCTAGTCTCTCCTACTAATGGAAACATCTTCCCCATGTCCACTCTATCCAGGCCTTTCAGCAATCTTTAAGTTTCAATAAGATTCCCCTCTCATCCTTCTAAACTCCATCGAGTATAGACCCAGAGTACTCAAACGTTTCTTATATGTTAAGCCTTTCATTCCTGGGATCGTTCTCGTGAACATCCCCTGGACCCTCTCCAGGGCCAGAACATCATTCCTGAGATACGGGGCCCAAAATTGCTCACAATATTCTAAATGTGGTCTGCCCAAAGCCTTATAAAGCCTCAGCAGCACACCCCTGCTTTTATATTCTAGTCCTCTCGAAATAAATGCCATCATTGCATTTGCCTTCCTAAGTACCAACTTAACCTGCAAGTTAACCTTACGAAAATCCTGGACTAGGACTCCCAAGTCCCTTTGCACTCCAGAGTTCTGAAATCTCCCCCCATTTAGAAAATAGTCTATGCCTTTATTCTTCCTAACAATGTGCATGACCTCACACTTCCCCACGTTGTATTTCATCTGCCACTTCTTTGCCCATTCTCCTAACATGTCTAAATCCTTCTGCAACCTCTCCACCTCCTCAATACTACCTGTCCCTCCACCTATCTTTGTATCATCTGCAAACTTAGCCAGGATGCCCTCAGTTCCTTCATCTAGATCAATAATGTATAAAGTGAAAAGTTGTGATCCCAACACTGACCCCTGCGGAACTCCACTAGTCTCCGGCCGCCATCCTGAGAAGGACCACCTTATCCCCATTGTCTGCCTCTTTCCAGACAGCCAATCTCGTATTCATGCTAGTACCTTGCCTCGAACATCATGGGCTCTTATCTTACTGAGCAGCCTCCTGTGCACCACCTTTTCAAAGGCCTTCTGGAAGTCCAAGAAGATAACATCCATTGGCTCTCCTTTGTCTAACCTGCTCGTTAACTCCTGAAAGAATTCTATCAGATTTTTCAGGCATGACTTCCCCCCTTGAGGATACCATGCTGACGTTGCTCTAATTTACCATGCACTTCCAAGTATTCTGAAATCTCATCCTTAATAATGGACTCTAAAATCTTTCCAACGACCGAGGTCAGGCTAATCAGCCTGTAATTTCCCATCTTTTGCCACACACCCTCCTTAAACAGCGGTGTTGCATTAGCGATTGTCCAGTTCTCTGGGACCCTCCCTGACTCCAGTGATTCCTGAAAAATCACCACGAATGCCTCCACTATCTCTTCAGCTTTCATCTTCAGAACTCTGGGGTGTAATCCATCTGGTCCAGGTGATTTATCTACCTTCAGACCTTTCAGTTTTCCTAGCACCTTATCCTTGGTAATGGCTACCCTATTAACTCTGCCCCCTGACTCTCTTAAACTTTGGGGATGTTACTCATGTCTTCCACCGTGAAGACTGACGCCAAGTAACTATTCACGGACTGTCAAGATACCTGCCCTTTTTGTGGTCTTATGGAGTCCGTGGAACACGTTTATATAGGGTGTTGTAGGCTGCGCTCACTTTTCAGTTATTTAAAGAACCTTTTACGACTGTTTTGTTTGCACTTCAATCCCATGCTCCTGATCTACGGGCACCCAATGTGGAGGGGGGCCCGGATGAAGGAGGACCTTCTCATGAGACTGCTGCTGAGCTTGGCCAATTTAGCCATCAACAGGTCCAGACAGTGGGCGATCGAGGGTGTTGTCCCACCCGACTGTTTGCCACTTTTCCGTGGCTACGTTCATGACGGTGTGTCCTTGGAGAGGGACCTCACGGTGTCTGCCGGCACTTTCGAGGCTTTCCATGCCCGGTGGTTACCACGGCGGCTGGGGTGATTTATCATCCCTCTTAATTACATTTTGATTTGATGTTTGTAAGTTTTCTTTAAACTTTGTCTTTGGTTTTATAGCTCACCTAATTTAGGGGCTGTGTTTATTTTATCTCTCATTTTGTTAATTTAGTTTATTTGGTTGGCTTTAAAAAAAAGAGCTCCAAATTCTTAACCTTTGGTTTTGCAGTGACCCTAACTCAGGGGCTGCGTTTAATTTATCCCTAGTTTTGTTAATTTAGTTTAATTGTTTTACTCCAAAGAGTCACATATTCTTAAGCTTGCTTACCCTTCCGCTACATCTTGGCGCTACCCTGGCACCCACATCTGAGCTGGAGGCCGCTTGCTGACTGTTGCAACTTGCCTGTGATGTCCTTGCCTGTGATGACTGGAGTCCTCTGGAGGGCCGAGACCTGAAAAGGCCCCCGGCCTGCTTTCCAGATTCGGCTTCGTGGCAGTGGCACCTCTCCTTGGATTGTTGAGCTGGAGCTGCTGGGTAGGGTCACGGGCAGAGTGGATTTGGATGAACCAGGTACTCCAGGTGCCATCAGGGTGAATGGCCCTGGGGTGTGTACCTGCCGACTCTCCTCTCTTGGGGCGGCTGATGGCCCCTGGTGGCCTTCTTGAGTAGAAAGGAAAGCTGGAGTGAGATTGAACTTCCCCACACCACTCTCATATTGGAGGCCAACTGTGACGACAGAGATGGAATTCAGCCCACGCAGCAGTGCAGGAGCGATGTCCTGGACCCTCAGACTGAAGGTGGACGGATTCCTCCATCGTGCTTTGAAATCTGAGGAGTGCGCCAGACATCCCTTCTTAATGTTCCCAAGCTTTCATTTGCAGATCGAGCAACTGAGACATGACAGAGTCCAGAGGATCCTCGCTTGACTCAGATTCAACAGGTCTCTGGCCTCCAGAAGTGCTCAAAGTGCCAGAAAACTGAAAAGTTGCTTCTTACCTGCTGTGGATCAAATATTGCGACCTGCTCAACAGATTGTGACCGAGTCTAATCTAGAGCTACGTCTCAACGAGGTGTTTGTCTCTGTGCTGGTAGAGGGTTTGGGTCAGTGCTCTGGCAGGTCCATAGGACCATAAGACCATAAGACATAGGAGCAGAAATTAGGCCATTCGGCCCATCGAGTCTGCGCAGCCATTCAATCATGGCTGATAAGTTTCTCAACCCCATTCTCCCGCCTTCTCCCCGTAACCTTTGATCCCCTTACCAATCAAGAACCTATCTATCTCGGTCTTAAATACACTGGCCTCCACAGCCTTCTGTGGCAAAGAATTGCATAGATTCACCACTCTCTGGCTGAAGAAGTTTCTCCTCATCTCTGTTCTAAAAGTTCTTCCCTTTACTCTGAGGCTGTGTCCTCGGGTCCTAGTCTCTCCTACTAATGGAAACATCTTCCCCAAGTCCACTCTATCCAGGCCTTTCAGTATTCTGTAAGTTTCAATCCACCCTCATCCTTCTAAACTCCATCGAGTATAGACCCAGAGTCCACAAACTTTCCTCGTATGTTAAGCCTTTCATTCCTGGGATCATTCTCATGAACCTCCTCTGGACCCTCTCCAGGACCAGCACATCCTTCCTGAGATACAGGGCCCAAAATTGCTCACAATATTCTAAATGCGGTTTGACCAGAGCCTTATAAAGCCTCAGCAGCACATCCCTGCTGTTATATTCCAGTCCTCTCGAAATAAATACCAACGTTGCATTTGCCTTCCTAACCACCGACTCAACCTGCAAGTTAACCTTACGAGAATCCTGGACTAGGACTCCCAAGTCCCTTTGCACTCCAGATTTCTGAATTCTCTCACAATTTAGAAAATAGCCTATGCCTCTATTCTTCCTACCAAAGTGTATGACCTCACACTTCCCCACGTTGTATTCCATCTGCCACTTCTTTGCCCATTCTTCTAACCTGTCCAAATCCTTCTGCAGCCTCCCCGCCTCCTGAATACTACCTGTTGCTCCAGCTATCTTTGTATCGTCTGCAAACCTAGCCAGGTTGCCCTCAGTTCCTTCATCTAGATCATTAATATATAACGTAAAAAGTTGTGGTCCCAACACTGACCCCTGCGGAACTGCACTAGTCACTGGCCGCCATCCTGAGAAGGACCCCCTTATCCCTACTCTCTGCCTCCTGCCAGACATCCAATCTTCTATCCATGCTTGTACCTTGCCTCTAACACCATAGTCTCTTATCGTACTGAGCAGCCTCCTGCGCGGCACCTTTTCAAAGGCCTTCTGGAAGTCCAAGTCGATAACATCCATTGGCTCTCCTTTGTCTAACCTACTCGTTACCTCCTCAAAGAATTCTAACAGATTTGTCAGGCATGACCTCCCCTTGATGAAACCATGCTGACTTTGCTCGATTTTACCATGCACTTCCAAGTATTCTGAAATGTCATCTTTAATAATGGACGCTAAAATCTCTTCGATTAGGATGTCATCAGATTCTTCTTATGAAGTGTCTTGGGGGTTTGAGTGGAGCACTTGGGTCATGGGCTGCCTTGGCTGCTTCCCAGAGATGCCTGTGAAAGAAAGGGAGTCAAGTAATCATTAGTGAATTAGAGATGTTCATAATCATAAGGGGACTAGACAGAGTAGATAGGGAGAAGCTGGTCCCACTCAGAAAAGGATCAAGAACGAAAGGGCACATATTTAGAATTATTTGAAAAAGAAGCAATGTGACGTGACGAAAAATACTTCCTCACACAATGAGTGCTTTGGGTCTGGAATGCACTGCCCGCAAGTGTGGTGGAGGTAGGTCCAATAGAGGCATTGAAGTGGGAGGTTGATAATTATTTGAATAGAAACAATGTGCAGGGGTATGGGAAAAAGGCAAGGCAATGGCACTAGTTCAGCATGCCCATTTGGAGAGCCGGTGCAGACACGATGGGCCAAATGGTCTCCTCAGCTGCTAAAAGTCTGTGATTCTGTGATCTGTGTTTACTGCATGACAGGGGCTAATGGAACACTGGGACTGACTCTCATCATGGTTGACTGATGGATCTTGCACTGCTGGCTCCACACATCATTGAGCACCATCAATCACGCCGTCAGCACAGGAATGGTCTAGATTGTCACCGGCCAAATCGATTACTACTTGTAAAGTCTATGAGGACTTTGATGTCAGGCATTCTGGAACCAACCTGCAACGTCTCCCTGTATTGGGCCAGCTTGTCCTGCATGAATACAGATGCAGAGAATGTAAGCAGGACGCCTGCCAGTCCAGATGATAAGGATGCCTAGCATCTGTTGTGATGAGTGCTGTCATGGGTGGGATGAGGACATGGCCGACAGGGAAGATGAAGGTGTGTGGGAGAGTGAATGGCGAATTCCATTGAATGGTCAGTCATTGAGATCCCCGTGGGTGTGTGGTGAGTTTGTGAGTGTGTGAGTTGAAAGTGATGAGAAAAATGAATTACCCTGGCTAAAAGAAGGAGATCACTTGTCCTCTTTCGGCACTGGGTGGCTGTCCTCTTTTGCAGGGCATTGGCGCCGCTGCTGCCTCCGCCTCCCATGCTGGATTGGTGACATTGCCTGCTGGTCTCCACCCAGAGCGGTAGCAGAGGACTTCACTGTGGGCCTCCACAGCACCTAATGGCGCCCGAGGGAGTTGTTGCTAAATTTTGGAGCAGCATGTTTCCTTCCATTAGCAGCCATGACTTTCCAGCAGCATTTGATGCCTTAGAGAATGGTAGCTCTGTACAGGGGCATCGTTTAAATATGGCGCCAAGATTACTGAAGGCTTGAGGTGACATCGAGGTTGGCAAACCAGAGGCCACCCCACCAGAGATCAGCCATGTTTCCCAGGAATGCATTATTGTTGTGTCAGGAACGGGACCATACGGTGCAAAAAGCTGCCATTGAAGTTGACAAGTAACATATCCTTTTTCCCGCCTGCTATCACACTTTGTGCAAATCTGCGATGATTCTGCCCATTGATTCCAGGCCCCTTGAAGTTTCATGATATTTGCTCCAAAATAGGCAAGGGGATCTCCTGCTGATTATGACAAACTGCGTGACCACCTCAGCTGATGAATTCATAGTTGTGCATATTGAACACCAGATTGGGAGAAGTTTTGAGGGTGACAGGACATAGAATGTCCTCTGCTTGGGTGCTTCAATGTCCACCACCTAGAGTGACTTGGTAGAACCACTACTGACAGAGCTGGCCGAATCCTAAAGGGCAGAACGGTTAGACGTGGTCTGCGACAGCTGATGAAGGAATCAACAAGAGGGAAAAACCGACTTGATTTAGTCATAACCAATCAACTTGATATAGATGCATCCGTCTGTCACAATATTGGTAGTAGCGAGCACCACATGGTCCTTGTGGAGTAGAAGTCCCATCTTCACATTGAAAATGCCATGCATCATATTGCGTGGCACAACCACAGTGCTAAATTGAATAGATATCGAAATGAACTAGCAACTCAAAACTGGTCATCCATGAGGTGCCGTGTGCCATTAGCATCAGCAGACTTGTATTCAACCACAATGCATACCATCAAAGCCCAGCAAATCGCAAATCCCCAACCTACCATTAGCATCAATAGAGTGCAACAACATTAGATAATGAAGAGTGCAGGAGGACATGCCAGGAGCAGAACCAGACATAGTTAAAAATGAATTGTCAAACTGGTGAAGCTACAACACAGGGCTGCATTAATGCAAAACAGTGGAAGCCGCATACAATAGACAGAGCTGAGCGATCCCAGAGCCAATGGATAAAGTCTAAGCTCTGGAGTACTTCCAATCCATTCGTGAATGGTGTTAAAAATTAAACAACCAACTGGGGAAGGAAACTCCAGAAATATCCTGATTTTCAATGGAGGGGAAACCCAACACTTTGGTGCAAATGATAAAGCTGCAGCCATTTTCAGCCAAAAATTCCGAATGGATGACCCATCTCGGTTCCACCCTGTTGTCTCCAGCTACAGAGGTGACAGTCTTCAGCTAATAACAGTGGCTCCAGGTAATATCAAGAAACGGTTGAAGGCACTTGACAGTGCAATGGCTATGCCCCCTGACAACATTCGCCAATCGTGCTGAAGGCTTTTTGCTGCAGAACTAGTTGCACATTTAGCCAACTTGTTCAAGGGCAGCCAACATACAGTTGTGGAAAATTTTCCAGATAGGGCCTGTCTTCAAACAGGAGAACAAATCATACCCCAGCTCCATCAGTCCACTCCCAATCATCAGAAATGTGAAGGATGGTGTCATCGACAGTGCTATCAAGCCGTCCTTATTCAACAATAACTCATGCCTACTCATGGTCAGGTTGGCTTCCAACAGAGCCGTTCGCCCCCTGACCTCATGAGAACTTTGATCCAAACATGGATAAAATAGCTGAACTCAAGATGTGAGGTGAGGGCGTCTTCCCTTTAATTCAAGGCAGCATTTGCCAGAGTGTGGAATCAACGAGCCCCAGCAAAAATGGAGGCAATATGAAGCAGCGGGGTTGGGGGGTTGGGGGGAACCTCCACTAACGCTAATCATACTTTGCACAAATGAAGATAGCTGTGACGGTTAGAGCTCAATCATCTCATTCCTAGAACTTCACTGTGGAGTTTCTTAGGATACAGTTCTAGGCCCAACCATATTCGATGGCCACTCCTTCATAACGTCAGAACTCTGGATTTCCGCTTATGCTTGCACAAAGTTAATCACTTTGTGGCTTCTCAGATACTGATGCAGCCTGTGCTCATATTCAGCAAGACCTGGACACTATTCATACTTGAGCTGACAAGTGGCAAATAACAATTGTGTTCCACGAGAGCCAGACAATGAGCACCTCTAACAAGAGATGAACTAACCTTCATCCCTTTATATTCAATGACATTACCTTCGCTAAATCCCCTGCTATCAACATACTTGTAGTTAGCATTGACCAGATGCTGAACTGGACGAGCCATATAAAAATTATATCTACAACAGAAGCTCAGAAGCTGGGAAACCTGAGTCGAATGACGCACCTCCTGATTCCCCAAAACCTGTCCAGCATCTACAGAGCAGAAGTCAGGAGCGTGATTGCACACTCTCTACTTGCCTGGATAAGTGCAGTTGGAATTACATTCAAGAAGGTGGACACAATCGAGGACAAGTAGCTCGCTTTAATGGCACACCATTCACTCTCCCACCATCGAAACGTAGTGACAGCACTTTGTACCATCTGCAAGGTGCTCCAAGTCGCCAAGGCTCCTTCATCAGTACCTTCTAAACTCGCGACCTTTACTATCTAGATGGCCGAGGGCAACAGATGCACGTGAACACCACTACTACAAGTTTCCATCCAAGTCGTACGTCACCCTGACTTGGAACTACATTGCCGTTCCTTCACTGTCGCTGGATATAAGTCCTGGAAACCCTTTCTAACTGCACTCTAGCTGTACCTACAGCACATGACTGTAGTCGTTCAGGGCGTCTCAGCACCACATTCTCTAGGGCAATTACGAATGGTCAATAAATGATAGTCCATCCAGCAAGGCCTACATTCCATGAAAGAATAAATACATTAAATTAAAAAAAAATGAATCTCACATCACCTCCCGCCCACCCCCAATAACGATGCATGTTATGCTCAAAACCTTATATCTGCACCCTAGTCCTTGTATAAACAGCTAGCGGGAACAGCTTGTGTCTTCTGTTCATCTTCCAAAGCTTTCGTTATCTTCAACATCTTGCTCAACCTTCTCCTAAATCTCCTTTGCTCTTAGAAGAGCCATAGCTTCTCCAACATAATGTGATATCGAATATTATCAATCTCTGGAACAATTCTCGCAAATCTCATCTGCACCATTTGAATAAGACTTGCACCCCTAAGAAATTCTACTGATCAGGGTTGGATACAAAAATTTATTTGTAGCCTTCCAGTTCATTATAACCTCCATTACTTTAATAAATGCTTCTGTTTATGAACCCCAGAATCCAACATGTTTTAGAACTATTCTCTGAATGTGTCTTCCACTCTCAAAGATGCACGAGCACGACTAGGCCCCTCTGTTCCTGCACGCCAGTTGGCAGTGTGCCATTGTTTCGGTATTATTTCCCGCTATCCCTTCTGCATGGAATGTGTCACCTCGGATTTCTCTGTTTCGAAATACATCTGCAAATTATCTGCCCTTTGTTCTAGGCTATATCCACGTTGTTGCTTTCGAATAGTATCATCCTTAATGTTTGCCATATCTCAAAATTTGGTATGATCGGAAATTTGAAGCTGTTGTTCTGTATTGAAAGATCCATGTCATTTATCTATAGCAACAACAAAAGAACAATGGCCCGAGTACTGACGCATTGGGAACAGCACCTTCCATAACCTTCCAGCCTAAAAAATAATCCACTTAACACGGCTGTTCGTTTTCTTCCCTTAACCCGTTTTTTCTCTAAGTTGATACTGGCCACAGCCGTCACCTCCTACCCCGTTCCAAGAGACTTATTTTTTAAAGCGAACTTTTGACCTGATAGTTTCTCAAAAACGTTCTTAAAATAAATGCAGAAAACATTCACTGCATTCCCTTCATCAATCTTTCAGTTGCGTCATCCAAATCAATTTGATTTATGCAGCAGGACCTGCCTTTTACAAATCGGTGCAGGCTCTGCATAATAAATTCAAGCCCTTCCAACTGCCTGGTTAATTTTCCATGATTATTGTGTTTGAAACCTTACTCATCAGCGGTTTTAAACGACCATCCCTATTATTCTTACAGTTTTTCTTGTAACATTTTCTACCTTTCCAAAACTGCTACCTCCCCATATTCAACAAAAGTTATAATATTATGATAAGCCCTTCTTTATAAATCCTGCGAGACGTGACTTCAAGTTTTCTTGCTAATTAATGATCACTAACTTAAATACTATTGCTGACGATACTCTTCAAATGTAATGTTGATGTTACACTTATGTTGTTTTTCTTCTCATCGTGATTACCCGCTGGCTAAGGATGTTTGAAAGGTAGAAAAAAAATGGGGGTGATTTTCGACCTTCATTGACCAAATTGCTTTTCGTTCCAAAGTTGGAAAAGAAGCAAAATGGCGATGCAGCTGGCAAAAGGAGAAATGTAGCAATGTGTGAGAAGAGATAACCTGCTGTGCGGAGACAGTGAAATAAAACATATTTTAGAGGCACAGAAAGTTAGAGTGAGATGCAATAACCTCGCAACAACTTGAAACCAACAAACACCAACAGCCTATATGTCCTGGCGGGTATCGCTCCTCCTGATATAAGAAGAACGGTAGCCATAAGAAAGAGCGAGTCCGTCAAACATCAGATGAGAAGCACCCTCTACATGGTCATGCACCTACACCCAGCCGCCTAAAGTCAAGGAAGAGCTTCATGAACAGTGTAGTGTTCCATTACAATCAACCCCATCTGAAGCTCGCATCGCCTTGTAAAAAGACCGGCTCGCCAGTCTCAAACAACCCCCAGTGATGGAAATTCTACTGGATGAAAGCCTTCCCCCAGGAGCTAATTGCAACTGGGCAACCTGGAAGTGCCTTAACAGACTTAGGACTGGTGTAGGTCGTTCAAAGGTGTCACTAAGCAAATGGGGATATACAACCAGCCCGACAACTTGTGGATGTGGAACTGAGCCACAGACTATGCACATCTCCTGCAATACATATAGCTAGAGGAACCCTGCACTTTTGCAGATCTTGCTGAATTCAACAAGGCGCAAACATGTGTCGAGTTCTGTTTGGGCCATGTATAGACTGTCTGTGGACACGATAAGAAGAAAACCTAGCACCAAGGTCACCAGCTGCTCAGCCAGTATGCATGGGACGATTAAAAGCTGATTGGCATCGAATTGCGTCAAACTAAAGGTCTTGGGTGTTTGTTATATCCAACAGTACTTTATTTAGGAACATGGGATTCACGCCATTCTGATCTGGCGGGACACCTACTCTAAGCATAATACCCTCTCCGTTCAATACCTCCTCCCTCTCAGTTTTCATCCCATCTATTATCTGCTCGCTCTGCTTATTATATTAATCCCCACTTGGAACAGGATAGATTGCCGCCTATCTTTGTGTCAAACTTCTACATATTGCTGTCTTCCCTCATCTAATTAATTAACAAACAAGCTCTAACAAGCTTCAATTGTAGATTTTAGTCCCTTATGAGGGATGTTATCAATTTTTTTCAGTAAGTACATTTAATTATTATCCATTTTAGTTTTCCTGCCCATTGCTTAATCACCTCTTCAGCAAATTCGCCCAGCTTCGTCCACCCTTCCAACTAATGTTGTCTTGCCATGATAAGCTGGAAAAGAATAAACGTATTGAGTGACAATATCTTAATTATAGATTCCAGTAATTTCCTGATATTAGACTAACTGGTTTATTATTCTCTTGTTTCTACCTCTTAGATTTTTAAGCAACATAATGGAATGCAGGATTCCTCAAACTAAATGGACAATTTAATAAACAGCAGAACATTGTAAGGTTAAAATTAATGCATCCATTAGAGTCCCAGCTACTTCCTTTAAATCTTATGAGGGAACAATCGGATCATGGGTGTTTGTTACTTTTGAGTGTCATTACTTTAATCATTACTGTGATTTCATTAGGCCAACTACCATCAGATAGCGTCCATGATTTGACATGTGGTTCCTTGAGATTTGAAGCACGTTATCTATTCATATACTATCAATACTGAATGAACACTGAACCAGTGGAAGTGGTATATTTGGATATTCAGAAGGCGTTTGCTATGGTGCAATACAGGAGGTCAGTAAAAAACAATATAGGGCATGGGATTGGGAGAAATGTACAAGTATGGATTGCGAATTGGTTAACAGACAGAAAGCAGAGAGCAGGAATAAACATGTCATACTCGGGATGGCAGGCTGTGACTAATGGGGTACCACAAGGATCAGTGCCATGTCCACAGCTGTTCACAGCTATAAAAATATTTGAGTGTGGTGACCAGTTGCAATATTTTCACTTTTGCTGATGTCATGAAGCAAGATGGGCATCTGAGTTGGGACGAGGAAGCAAGGAGGCTTCAACAGGATTTGGAGAGGCTAAGTGAACGTTCTGGAACTTGGCAGGTGGAATGCAATGTGACGAAGTGTGAAGGTTTTCATTTTGCAGAAAAATGAACAAAATAGCAGGATATTTCTTAAATAATGGAAGGTTGGGAAGTTGGTGTCTTGTGGTAACTTTTACAAATGAACCACAGAAGTCTCAGGTGCAGGTCGCTATCACTTATTCGAGCAATTGCAAGGAAAGATCCATCTCAAGGCAGCTTGAGATAGCACTCTGATAAATTACAAGTGTTCACCATATTTGTACATTATTGGTCACGGAGAAGAACATTCTCCAGGTTCCGATCTCGTCAGCATATAGGTTTACATTAAACAGACTTCTCTGGCAACAGGTACATGCATCCTATGTCCCTATTTTCACCCAGGCAGAGACCATCCCTCCTATCTAAGCTGGGATCATCTGTTCTTCCCATATCTGTTGAAGAGCACACTTAATTTTAGTTGTTTTCCTACCTAAGTCTGCAGTCTAACTCCCAGGACCTTGCTGGTGATTGCAAACCTGGGGGTGTACAAAGTTCGAGAGTGTATAAGGTTCATCTGGTTTAACTGGGTAACTATTGATGTACTGGCCGGCCGATAGATCTTAACGTATGTAATTAATTCCCTTATAATGCAGTTCTCCTTTCTTCCCCCTAACAGTGTCCAAAGAGATTTGGATGCCCTTGTTCATGAGCTATTAAAAAGCTAGCATGCAGGCATAGCAAGCAATTAGGAGGGCAAATGGTAGATTGCCCTTCATTGCGAGGGGATCTGATGACTTGAGTAATGATGTCTTGCTGCAGTTATATACAAAAGAAAAATAAAAATACCTGGAAAAACTCAGCAGGTCTGAGAGCATCTGCGGAGAGGAACACAGTTAACGTTTTGAGTCCGTATGACTCTTCAACAGAACAAAGGAAAATTAGAAAAGAGGTGAAATATAAGCCGATTTAAGAGGGTTGGGGGGGGGGGGGGCACAAGTAGAGCTGGATAGAGGGCCAGTGATCGGTGGAGATAGTCAAAAGATGTCATAGACAAAAAGACAAAGAGGTGTTGAAAGTGTTGATATTATCTAAGGAATGTGATAATAGGTGACATTAAGGGTAGAAAGCAGGACGAGCAAGGTACAAATAACCCTAGTGGGGGTAGGGTGGGGCAAGGGATCTAAATAGGCTAAAAAGTAGAGATAAAACAATGAATGGAAATACATTTAAAAATAATGGAAATAGGTGGGAAAAGAAAAATCTATATAAATTATTGGAAAAAAGGGGGATCGGAAAGGGGGTGGAACATTCCTTGTTGCAGTCTTACTCCGGCCTCTTCCCACAACTATTTCTCTGGTACATCAATGATTGCTTCGGTGCTGCTTCATGCTCTCGTCTGGACCTGGAAAAAATCATTAATTTTGCTTCCAATTTCCATCCCTCCATCATTTTCAAACGGTCCATCTCTGACACTTCCCTTCCCTTCCTTGACCTCTCTGTCTCAATTTCTGGTGATAGACTGTCCACCAATGTTCAATACAAGCCTACCGACTCCCACAGCTACCTTGACTACAACACCTCACACCCCGCTTCCTGTAAGGACTCCATCCCATTCTCTCAGTTCCTTCGCCTCTGTTGCATCTGTTCTCATGATGCCACTTTCAAAAACAGTTCCTCTGACATGTCTTCCTTCTTCCTTAACTGAGGTTTTCCACCCACGATGGTTGACAGTGCCCTCAACCGTGTCCGGCCCATCTCCCGTGCATCCGCTCTCACATCTCCCAGAACCATGATAGGGTCCCCCTTGTGAACCCACCAGCCTCCGAATTCAAAGGATCATCCTTCGCCATTTCCACCAAATCCAGCATGATGCCTCCACCAAACACATCTTCCCTTCACCCCCCACGGCGGCATTCGGCAGGGATCGTTCCCTCCGGGACACCCTGGTCCACTCCTCCATCACCCCCTACACCTCAACCCCCTCCCATGACACCATCCATTGCAACTGCAGAAGGTGCAACACCTGCCCCTTTACTTCCCTTCTGCTCACTGTCCAAGGGTCCAAACACTCTTTTCAAGCGAAGCAGCATTTCACTTGCACTTCCCTCAATTTAGTCTACTGCATTCGCTGCTCCCAATGCTGTTTCCCCTACATTGGAGAGACCAAACGCAGACTGGGTGACGCTTTGCAGAACACCTTCGATCTGTCCGCAAGCATGACCCAAACCTTCCTGTCGCTTGCCATTTCAACACTCCACCCTGCTCTCATGCCCACATGTCCGGCCTTGGCCTGCTGCGTTGTTCCAGTGAAGCTCAACGCAAAAAGGAGGAACAGTACCTCATCTTCCTACTAGGCACTTTAAAGCCTTCCGGACTGAATATTGAGTTCAACAATTTTAGATCCCCCTTTCCGATCCCCCTTTTTTCCAATAATTTATATAGATTTTTATTTTCCCATCTATTTCCATTATTTTTAAATGTATTTCCATTCATTGTTTTATCTCTACCTTTTAGCCTGTTTCGATCCTTTGCCCCCACCCCACCCCCACTATTGTTATCTTGCTCGCCCTGCTTTCTCCCCTTAATGTCACCTATTATCACATTCCTTAGATAATATCGCCACTTTGAACACCTCACTGTCCTTTTGTCTATGACATCTTTTGGCTATCTCCACCTATCACTGGCCCTCTATCCTGTTCCACATGTCCCCCCCCCCTCCCTTTAACCAGCTTATATTTCACCTCTTTTCTATTTTTCCTTAGTTCTGTTGAAGAGGCATACGGACTCGAAACGTTAACTGTGTTCCTCTCCGCACATGCTGTCAGACCCGCTGAGTTTTTCCAGGTATTTGTATTTTTGTTTTGGATTTCCAGCATCCACAGTATTTTGCTTTTATCTGCAGTTATATAGAGCCTTTTTGAGGCCTCAACTGGAGTATTGTGCACAGCTTGGATCACCTTATTGAAGAATGGTATACTTGCCATAGAGGGAATGCAATGGAGGTTCACCAGATTAATCCATGAGATGGCGGGATTGTCGTATGAGGAGAGATTGAGCAGATTCGGTCTGTATTCTCTGAAACTTCGAAGGATAACGGCTAACCTAATTGAAACTTATAATATTCTTACAGGACGTTACAGGGTGGGTCCAGATAAGTTGTTTCTGCTGCAACTTTTTGTTATTGTTTATACCTCTCCCAGTTGCCAGTAGCTGCTCTTTTCAAAACTTTGCAAGTATTTTTTTTTTACGTTAATGGCGTCCCTTTGACTAACTTGTCGTTCATGACTTTAATTTGTATGAAGTAATGCTTTTGCAGTTTAGGGTAAGGAATTGATCTGGCAGAGTGTTTACTTTATGAAATCCTTCCGCTTATTTTCAGCACATTTGCCCATTAAACGATTTACAATTTTTTTTTGTAGAAGTCTCAAACCTCTACCTCGAATCTTAGTGCTGGTTTTGCGTTATTCCCTAATACTTCATATTACACTTGATGATCGTGGCCTAGATTATGACGGAGACATTGTGAGCCTCAAATGTCATGTCACTGTTAAACCTATAGGAACTACTGCGGTACGCAAATTCGCACTTAATTGCGGAAAACCAGAAGGTTGCGTATGTGCTTCTTCACTCCACTTAAGGATTCGCTGGTGAAGACTTCGTACGGAAATCCTGGATATCAATTAATTTACATAAATTCCCATTTCGGGTGCTGTAATCTCACTGACAAAAATAAACTCTGACAAAACGAGGCACGTTTAATGGCTAAGCAATAATTCGTGCTGACCCACGAATTTCTTATTCGTGGATTTTCCCCATTCCACTCTATTGTAATTGTACTGTAATGGACCCCCAAGGTTTTGTTACGATTCAGTTAGGGACCAGTAACTTTTTTGATTAAAGTCGACAAAGTTTGAAATCCAAGCCATTTGCTGCGAGATTAATGCCACAAAACTCCACGGTTTTTGAAAAAATAAAATAAACGGTACTATTCAAAGTCCGAAAAGTAAAGAAATATACAAGATCTATCTTATGATCTAACATTCAGGTTTAACTTGAGCTAAGTATGAAATACTAAGCAAATAATGGTCGTTAGCACCACGCAACACAATAAATGGCCGATGTGCCCAAGACAGATGGTATTGATACTCAGCAACCCACCCAGAAGTCAATGTTCACTGTGAATAGACAACCTCGTTCAAGATCTGTCTATCTCAGGAGATGTTCCAAGTCAGCTCTCTTCCGTTTTAAAGACCTTGACCCCAAATCCCCTGTAAATCTCATTCTGATTCGGATTAGCTCAACGACTGCTCACCTCCCAGGGTTTCAATCTCAACTCCCGATAATACATCCCCCTGGATTCCCGTGTCTGCACTCCAACACATCCTCACAGGCACAGCTTCAAGCTCTTCAGCCATATGGAGAAGAACACCACTGCTCCAAATATGCACTTCGCACAGGATGAGGTTACATAGTGTAGGGATTAACATATTAGCAATGATAAAATATTGGCTACCTAACAGGAAGCAGAGAGTATGGATGAATTGGTATTTTTCGGATTGGCAAGCCATAACATGTGGAATGCCACACGGATCAGTGCTGGGGCCTCAACTATTTACAATCTTCATCAATGATTTGGATGAAGGAGCCGCCTGTGTGGAATTAAATTGCTGATGGCACAATGATATATGGAGTTAAACCTGTTAGGAGGAGGTAGAGAATCTGCAAAGGGATATAGACAGGTTATGTAAGTGAGAATAAAATAGCAGGTGGAGTATAATGGGGACAATTTGAACTTGCTCAATTTGGCATTAAAGATCGAAAAACAGTGTACAATTTAAATGCTTAAGAAATGCTGAACTCAGTGGTGCAGACGGTTCTAGGTGGTGTGGTACCTGAATCACACTGCCTGCCTTATGGCCTTATGCTTCCCACCACGTCCTTCCCAATTCTTGACACCCATGTCTGTGAAAGATCTGCTGAACTCCTACTTGAATCAATTCAATGGCCCAGCCAAGATGAGTGCAAATCCCACAACACTGAAGAAGTTTTACAGGACAAAACAGCCCGCTTGATTGGCACCACATTCACAAACATTCACTCCCTCCACTGCAGAGGCACAGTAGCAGCAGTTTGTACCATTGACAAGATTCACTGCAGGAACTCACGAAAGCTCGTTATACAGCACCTACCAAACCCACGACCAATATCATCTGAAAGGACAAGGGAAATTGAATCCCCTGCTATCAACATCCTGGGAATTACCATTGACCAGAAACTCAACTGGGCCAGCTATATAAAAACTGAGGCCACAGGAACAGTCCATAAGTTGGAAAAACTGCGGCGAGTAACTCACCTCCTGATTCCCCAAAGCCACCATCTTGAAGACAGAATTGAGGAGCGTGATGGAACACTCCCTACTTGCCAAGATAAGTGCAGTCAGAACTACATTCAATAAGATGGACACCATCTAGGACAGGCAGTCCGCTTGAATGGCACACCATTCACTCCTCGACCATCGAAATACAGTAGAAACACTTTGTGCCATTTGCAAGATGCTGCAAGACCCCAGTCTCCTTCAACAGCACCTTCTAAAACCGCGACTTGTCGCACCTAGATGGACAAGGGCAACAGATGCATGTGAACGCCACCATGTGCAAGTTCCCATCCAAGGTGCACATCATCTTGACTTGGAAATACAGCACCGTTCCTTCACTGTCGCTGGGTCAAAATCCTGCAACTCTCTTCCTAAGAGCACTGTGGCTGTGCCAACACCACATTGGACTGCAGCGGTTCAAGAAGGCAGCTCACCACCACGTTCCCAAGGGCAACTAGAGACGGGCAATAAATGCTGGCCCAACCAGCGAAGCCTTCATCCCGTGAATGAATAAAAAAGAGATAAAGTTAGCATGTGAGCACAACAGTTCAGTAGGGAGGCAAATAGAATGTTGAAATTTAGTGCAGACAAATAGAATATAATTCTACCAAAGATTTACTGCAGCTGAACAGGGCATTGGATATCCGTTCAGAGAATTTTCACCCGACTCATTTCTGGGATGACGGTTTTATCATATGATGAGAGTTTGAACCTATACCCATTGGAGTTTAGAAGAATGTGAAGTGGTCTCACTGAAACATGTAAGATCATGAGGGGATTTTGTAGGGTAGATACAGTGAGGGTGTTTCCACTAGTGGGAGGAACTAGGACCGGGAGTCACCATTTAAGAATAAGCGGTCTACCGTTTGGCATGGAGATGGGGATTTTTTGTTCCTCTCAAAGGGTCATACTATGTGGAATTCTATTCTTCGGAAAACAGTGGTCGTTGTGCCATTGAATTTATGGAAGGTAGGATTCGAAATAATTTTCAAAGGCAAGGGAGTCAATGGGTGTGGGGGAGGGGCGGTGTAGTGGTTAGCGGTGGCAAGGGGGATAAGGGAGGCAGTGGCGTCGTGGTATTGTCACTGGACTAGTAACCCAGAATTCCAGGGTAATGCTCTGGGACCTGGGTTCAAGTCCCAACACGGTGATGCTGGCAATAGTCCTGAAGGCCTGTGCTCCGGAACTTGCCACGCCCTTAGTTAATCTTTTCCAATGTAGCTGGAAAACTGGGATTAAATTGTGCCAGTTATATCCTGTACACAAGAAGCAGGACAAATCCAACCCAGTTAAATACTGCCCCGTCAGTCTACTCTCGATTATCAGTGAAGTGATGGAAGGGGATGACAATCAAACAATAAATTGCTCATTAACGTTCAGATTGGGTTCTAAAACGGCAAGTCAACTCTTGACCTCATTACAGCCCTGGTTCAAACATGATCGAAAGAGCTGAGCTTCAGAGGTGAATTGAGAGTTCCTTTCCTTCGCTGCATTCGACAGAATGTTTCAACAAGGAGCGCTATCAAAACTGGAGTCAGTGGGTAAACTCTCCACTGGTTGGAGTCATAGGTAGCAGAAAGGAAGATGGCTGTCATTGTTGATGGTCTGTCATCTCAGCTCCAGGACATCACTGCAGGAGTGCCTCAGAGTAATGTCATAGGCCCAGCCCTCTTCAACTGCTTCTTTGATGACCTTCTCTACATCATAACGTCAGAAGTGGGGATTTTCACTGATGATTGTACAATGTTTAGTTGTCTTCGCGGCTCCTCAGATACTGAAGCAACCCAATTGGAGCAAGATCTAGAAAACATCCAGGGCTTGTCTGACAAAGCGCAAGTAATATTGGTGCCAGGTAATGACCACAAAAGAAAATCTAACCAAAGCCCCTTGACATTCAATTTTTTTGCCATCCCTAATTATCTCCCCCGCCCCCACCCCCCATCAACCTTCTGGGGGCTACCATTGCCAGAAACTGAACTGGACGAGTCAGATCAATATTGTGCAGAAGCGGAGAATTCTGCTTCGAAAAATTGACCTCCTGGCAACCCAAAGTCTATCCAACATCTACATGGCACATTTCAGGAATGTGATGGACTACTGTCCACTTGCCTGAATGATTGCAGCTCCCACAACACTCAAAAAGCTTGACACCATTCAGCCCGCTTGATTGGTACCTCATCCACAAACATTCACTTCCTCCACCACCGATGCACGGTGACAGCATTGTGTACCACCTAAAAGATGCCCTGCAGGAACACAGCAAGCCTGCTTAGAAAACACATTTCAAACCCACGACTTCTGACAATTAGAAGGGCAAAGTCAGCAGCAGAGGTTAACATCAGCAACTGGAATTTCCCCTCCAAGCCAATCAACATCCTGGCTCAGAAATATATTGCCTTTCCTTCACTGTCGCCCCGTCAGGATTAAAGAATCGCAGAATCACAGAATATCACAGTGCAGAAAATGCCCTTCGGCCCATAGTGTCTGCACTGACACGTGAGAAACACCTGGCCTACCTACCTAATCCCATTTGCCAGCACTTGGCCCATTGTCTTGAATTTTATGACATGCCAAGTGCTCCTCCAGGTACTTTTTAAAGGATGTGAGGCAACCCGCCTCCACCACCCTCCCAGGCAGCGCACTCCACACCGCCACCACCCTCTGGGTAAAAACATTTTAACACATCCCCCTAAACCTCCTGCCCCTCACCTTGAACTTGTGTCCCCTCGCGAATGAATCTTCAACTAAGGGGAACAGCTGCTCCTTACCCATCCTGTCCATACCCCTCATAATCTTGTACACCTCGATCAGGTCGCCCCTCAGTTTTCCCTGCTCCAACGAAAATAACCCAAGTCTATCCAACCTCTCTTCATAACTTAAATGTTTCAACCTAGGCAACATCCTGGTGTACCTCTGCTGCACCCCCTCCAGTGCAATCACATCCTTCTTATAATGCGGCGACCATAACTGCACACAATACTCCAGCTGTGGCCTCAACAATGTTCCATACAACTCCAACATGACCTCCCTACGTTTGTAATATATGTCTCGATTGATAAAGGCAAGTGTCCCATATGCCTTTTCCATCACCCAGCTAACAAGCCCCTCTGCCTTCAGAGATCAATGAACACACATGCCAAGGTCATTTTGTTCCTCACAACTTTCTAGTGCCATGCCCGTACTCTTTCCAAAGTGTATCACCTCACACTTTTTAGGGTTAAATTCCATCTGCCACTTATCTGCCCATTTGACCATCCCGTCTACATCTTCATGTAGGCCAGAGCACTCAAACTCACTCTTAACTACCCAGCCAATCTTATTGCCATCCGTAAACATACTAATCCTACCCCCCACATAGTCATCTATGTCGTTTATATAAATGACGAATAATAGGGGACCCAGCACAGATCCCTGTGGTACACAACTGGACACTGGCTTCCAGCCACTAAAGCAGCTTTCTGTCATCACCCTCTGTGTCCGACAACTAAGCCAATTATGAATCCACCTTATCAAATTAACCTGTATCTCATGTGCATTTGCCTTCTTTATAAGTCTCCCATACGGGACCTTGTCAACGGCTTTGCTGAAATCCATAGAGGCTACCTGAACTACACTACCCTCTTCTACACACGTGGTCACCTCCTCAAAAAAATTGAATGAAATTTGTTAGCCATGACCTCCCTCTGACAAATCCATGCTGCCTATCCCTGATGAAACCTTGCCTCTCCAAGTGGAGATAGACCTCTCCTTCAGAATCTTCTGAAAGAGCCTGGAACTCCTTCCCTAGCAGCACTGTGGGTGCTCAAGAAGGCAGCTGACCAACATCTTCTCAATGGCAATTATGGGTAGACAAAACATAAATAATTTGGATAATAAAATAACAGAGTAAAATGTTAAACTCGGCTGAGGAACCCAAAATTGGAGGTTTGCGAAGCAGGAAGGCTGATGCCAGTCGATTTCAACAAGAGAAGAGTGGACAGAGAATTGCCATAAAAAAATTAACATAGAGCATTTTCATTGAATGGGTAGAGAGAAGGGTAGGCTTAATATCACAGCTTTGATGCGTTTACAGGGACAACGTAACCTCAGGTTTCATGTGCATTGATCCTGGAAATTGGCAAGCAATATTGAAAGAGTAGTTAGCAAAGCATATGTGATCTTGCGATTAATATATGGAGATATTGGGTACAGAAGCAGAGGGGTTATGTTGAACATGCATAATGTTCTGTGGAGGCCGCAATTGGAGGGCTTTATTGAAGTCTCATCACCACACTTAACATAGGGTGTGACTCCCTGTGACAGGATGTAAATTATATTTAACAGAATCGTTCAGGAATAAGGGAATTCATTTTTAGTGGGAGATTAGAGAAACCGACTTGTACTCTTTAGAGAGTTTAAGGTTGAGGACAGTTTGACAGACATGTGCAAAATTATCTGAATAAGAGCCACACGCAAACGAAACGTTAACTCCGTTTTCTTCGCCACAGATGCTGCCAGACCTGCTGAGTTTTTTATTGTTCGGCATGTTCTGTTTTTATTTCAGTATATTGCTTTTATTATCATGTACAAAATAACGATATGTTGAGCTAAGCTGAACAAACGCAATGTCTTCTCATTTGTAGATGACTAAAGGGCTGGCGGCTATGATTTAAAGCTTTCAACAAGAATGGCAGGGATGATGTGCGCTTTCTTATGCAACGAGTGATTCTAATCCTGGGACCTGAATCTCATGAGTGAATGAGACTATAGACGATGAATGAATTCGAATGAAATTGCATGGGCTCTTGAGGGAAATAGGTTTGCTGGGTTATTGGTATAGAGTGTGGAATGGGGAAGACTGTCTTGTTCTACAGAATCCAGCCATGGGATTGATGGAGCGAACAGTCGACTTTTGTGTCGTAATAATTACATGACTTTATGATTATATGATGGGAAAACACTCCAGAGAGAATTGTTCTGAACTTGAATGTACAAGATTACATAAAATATACGGCACAGAAACAGGTTATTCCGGTCCACCAACCTATGCTACCGATTATGGTCCACCCCGATGCTCTCCCATTGTTTCCTAATCTTCATCTATCATCAACAGTGGTTACTCATTCTTCAGTATATGATTTTATAGCATTGGGAAAACACATGCATACATGAAAGTGAAACATTGCTGGCCTTTTGATAATAAACAGAGACCGTGACAAATGCGTTAAAACCTTCAAATACCCACAAACGGATGATCGGCCCTTATGGGCTCCATCTATTCAGCATCGTCTAATGAATCTGAGAATCACAGCTTTGTACTGATTATTTAACAGCAATCAGTTAGGATACAACAGGTGCTCGAAATAAAATGTCAATGGGTGAAGGTTCAAACAGTTATATGGCCCGTGATGGCCAAAGAACAGTATTTTTAATTGCGTTTCGTGTTTTGCAAATTCCGAGGGATACTTGTCTCCGTAGTTGTGTGCACTACAGCTGCTGCTAACTTTGGAGTTTCAAGTACTCATCCAGTTACATTCCGATAAAGAAGAAGGGAGATTTCAGAATTATCCGAAAGCAGTGGGCAATTAAGTAAAGCAGCAGTGAATCTCGCAGCAGTACTCGAAGTTTTCTTTAACTGATCTACTGACGGCTCATTGCAGCAGATGATTCAAACTAGACATGAATATATCTACAATATAATGCAATAAACTCCCGTAAACGTACTCACATTAATAGGTGTGAAATTGGAAAAAAAAAACCTGTACAGACGGGTACTAATAGCCTGGTGCAACACAGGCTGCAAATGGAGACAAAGGAAACATTGCCGAGAAATGCAGAGTTATATCTTTAGCTCAGGTAGGCACCGTTTGCACTGAGGATAATGGCACGGCAGGTTGCAATTCGGACATTAGCCGCTGTTGGAGTTGCACAATTCCTGTTGGCCAGGACATTTGAATGAGAATAAAGGTCATCCATTGTTCCTGGTTCTGATTGTGGTCACCCACAAGTGCAATTATTTTCAGCTGGCTTAACATCAGTTGACACTTGGCTATCGTGTACACATGAAGCTTGGCACTGGGAGGCTCCATGTCTGGGCTCATCCAGGAAGAATTCTCATTTAGTGAGACCTGTGCACTTGACACTGCCTTGAAACAGGTTTGCCGCAACCGGCAGGTGTTGCTTCTGTGAATGGAAGCTTGCAAGCACTTCCACATACAGAAGAACGTGCAGCCTTAAACACCCGCTGCCTGGACATATACGTAATCTTTTTAGACATTAATTAATTAGACCTAAATATCCATCATAATAGTAAGCTCATTTTTTGATACTAGCGAAATTTAAATACGGGCGATGCAAAAAGTATGACCTGTCATGGGATATCTGTGGCATGGTTCCTTATGTAAGCTGGATGTTATACCCACACAGAAAAAAAACTCTTCTGCTAAACTTCAAACTTCGTAGCTGCACTGCATTCAAATTATTATAGAGAATAGTACTAATTTACTCGAATGAGGTATGTCTGTCAGATTAGGCCTGCTGCAGGTGATGAAGGAACCCAATACCCACAAAAAATATACTACTTGATGTATTCCTCACTAGTGTAGCTTTTGCAGATGCATACGTCCATGAAAGTTTTGCTTGGGCTGACCACCGGACTGTCCTTGTTGAGGCGAAGTCAAGTCTTCTCAGTGTGGTTGTTATCCATTTTGTTTTGTGTGACTACCACCTTTCTCAATTGGACAGATTCAGAACATATCTGGCAGTTCGAAAGTGAACATCGATGTGGAGTTGTTGGCTATCAGCAGCACGATTGCACTCAACCACCTTGCGTCACCATATGGTCCGCCATGTCCCACATCTTCAAGCCAGGGCATCAACACCGATTCAGTGAGGCATTCTGAACAACACGGCAGGGTCAAATCGAGGCATAAGTAAAAATGAGTTGCCATCCGAGAGAATCTACAACACAGGACCATATGCATCCAAACAGTGAATGCAACATCCTATCTAAAGAGCTAAACGATAGTGCAACAAGCGGATCAGAAAAAAAAAAGCTGCCGTACTGAATTCAGTTGTGACTGGTGGTGGGCAATTGAACAACATACCAGAGGAAGAGGCTCCATAAATATCCAAATATTCCAGGTCCATCTCATCAAGACAAAACTGAAACATTTGCAAATGTCTTCGGTCGGAAGTGCCGAGAGGCATTCTCCTGCGTTTCCCAGCCTTCAGCTAATTCGATTCACTAATGGGATCAGGACACGGCTGAATGCACAGCAAACACTATGGGGCGTAGAAAACATCCCGACTGATGTAATAAAGACATGTGCTCCAGAACTAACCGCACGCCTAGCCAGTCAGTTCCAGCACAGCGGCAAGAGTGACATCTACCCAGCAATGCGGGAAATTGCACTAATATGTCCTGTCCACAGAAAGCCGGACGAACCCAATCTGGCTATTTATCTCCCATAAATCGATTCTCAATCCTGAACAACGTGAATGGATGCGTCGTCAGCAGTGATAGTAATTTGCACTAGCCGAGCAATAACTTAACAGCAACTAGGAGCAGGGCCACTCGACCTCTGTGGCAACCTTGGTACAAAAATGAAAAAAAAAAGTAGCAGAACTCACGAGATGAGTCGAGCATGACTGCCCATCACATCAAGACAATATTTCACTGAGTGTTGTATCCAGGAACTCGATCAAAAATGAAATCAGTAGTAATCAGGGGAAACAGATCTCCAGTGGCTGGTATCACATTCTAGCACAAGGGGAGATGTTTGTGGATTTTGACGACCAATCAGCTCAGCCACACATCATTTCAGGAGTTCATTGGGATGGTGTACATGCCTGAACCATCTTCAGCTGCTTCAATAACGGCCATTATAAGCTCAACATTTGCGGTGCCCACTAATTATTGCACATTATCCAGTAGTTTTCAGGACTCCCTTAGATACTGAATTAGACGATTCCCGCAGCAAGACCTGGACAACATTCGGGATTAGTCTGAAAAATGAGTGCAAACGCATGGGGGAGATACGGGTTAGTGTGGGTACGAATGGGAGATGCTTAATTGGTGGGTTAACAGCGAGGGGATTTTTCACATTCATTGCAATGTATTTCTCTTGTTACAAAAGCTGGGATGGATGATAAAGTCAGGAATGAATGTGGCGGACCAAAGTGAAAAGAAAAAAATCGACCCCAATCTCTAAAATCATAAATTTAACAGTTAGATTTCATTTTACCAATTCATGGCGATAAACCGGATTAAAAATAAACATAAAAATTTACCTTTCAAAGGGTACTGATTTCACACGGTCCAAAATGAATGTAATCCCTGCGAGAATGCCCCAAAAGGAAACGGCACAAGTTGATGATTTGCAATCGATGAGTAGCAGCTGGAGAGGAGGAACAAAATATACATTTAAAATAATTTGCTCATAAGCGGCGGGGCAAGGCAGAGAGAGAGAGAGTGAGAAGGAGAGAGAGAAAGAGAGATGGATATCAATCCGAGGTTTTCTATTTCTTTAACAAATATTCTACCGTACCGCAGCCTACTGTTTGGACTGGCCTTTTATTTGTCAACTGACGCGGTCTTTCTCGAGCCTGATATTTTAAAAGCACGGGCAACATTTATCAGCTATCATATTTATTGCTTGGAAGCATCTTGCGACTATGATACCACACAAAGCATAGTTTTTGGCATTTATTTGGTGCATTTCCAACAATTTAATATTTCGTTTATACACACTCATAATTTGTTTTCCGATTTGAACAAGACTCCCATTGGAAGAACATACTAGGCAGGAAACTTATGCAGGGATAAAGCAAGCACTCGAATAGCAGAGGCATTGTTAAGTATGTAATTCCTGCTTGAGGGGAAATTATGTAAATGTAGTTCACAAATACATTCCATTAGCTTTAATCTTAATTTTATGTCATGCAGACGTCAAAGATGCTGTCGCAATGATTTTTTTGTTTCTTCATCATACATTCAGGAAGTTATATTTAGCTCCTGACGTGGGGTTGTGCGTCGAATAAAATACAGTGGTGATAATTCAACTACAGGATTGTTGTAAAATCGCACCTAGTTTACTAATATCCTTAGGGAAGGGATATTGCAGTGTCAATCCTACAAGGCCCTTCCAACGAACATTTGGGGAATCATGCCAGAATTGACAGAGCTGTCCCTCTGGCTAGTCAAGCAACACTTTAAAATTGACATACTCACAAAGTCAATTCTTAAACCCAATAGCCTGGGCTCCTGCAGCTACGTCATTCATATTCCCACTAGAAGTATACATCCGGAGTGAATGGACCTGAAAGTCCTCAACATTGACTCTAGACCCCAGGGGGTCTCATTGCGTTAGTTCAAAAATGGGCCTCTATGCGCTGATGAATCACTATTCCTCCATCTTGAACACAACATATATGATGGACTGAGGGTAGGAAGGGCACCGAATGTACTCTGGCTGGGGGCTTCAATACGCATTCCGTGAAACCTGTACTCTGCAAGATGTTGTTTACGCTGACTGTTGTTTCGAAACATTGTTTTGTTTTGACTGCCCAAAGCTGTACAAAGAGCCAAAACTCCAGGTTTCTTGCAAAGAACTGGGGAGCGGTATCACTCTTGATTGCCCAATTATGCGTTCATGCATATTAATATATCCAAATACCCGTAGTTTTTGTTTCTTTTTGATAATACTCATTTGTGTGGTAACTTGCCAAATGCCATAAAGAATTTGAATTGGACAGCAACTGTTTACAATCCCTGTTCCACCACGAAAACAACATAGCTGACCGTTAGAGAGAGATGCATCCTACTTGGAGAAGTCCCTCGCACAAGGTTAAGCCATTATGTGACCGGTATTTATAATTCATGACGTTAATCCGAATATTCAATTGGTTAAAAAGAAAGACAGGCACAGAGCTAGTAACAGCAAGGAAAGTTAAATGTTAGCTTATGTGGCAGTTTTGCAAGCCAAATACCTGAAACGATTTTGTATTTTAATTAAAAGAAAATATTTGCTCGACGAGATACATTCAATTCGAATGCATTAATATGTTGTCTGCAACTAAGAAACAGAACAATCGTGCTAGCATTTCTATAATATTGTTCAACATATTACAGTCGCAAATGTCTTGTAATGTGGAGAGTATTTTCCCCTGGTCCTTTGCTCCCCTTGATATCTATATTGTTAGAGTGAATTGTCTCGCTGGATATTGTCTTTAGCACTCGAGTCATAGGGTTAATTGTTCCTGGAGATCCTTGTCAACATCCGCCCACCCATAAGGAAAATGCATTCCTGAATATATTTTCTAGTACGCTATGATGCTACAGCCTAATTTTCTCCCTGCAGTTGCAATGTAGTGTTATGATCAATTGCATGGCAAATATATTCTTGTAGTGTGTCTTGCAGTAATTTCAGTTACAGGTTAAAGGCGTTCCAGAAAAGTCTCTCTGATATATGTTAGGAGAGGGTTAATCCTTTTCAGGAGGTTCCCGCTCGTAGTGCCTGTCGTTACAAGATAAACGTAAACCCATTTCTTCAGGCTGTGGCTTGTTTTAATAATGAAGGAATAGTAAGATAAGGGATTGGGCTGGACTGAGATCAAAAAGTGGAGGTCGAGGGCACGGCCTAGTTTGTTATTCAGTAATTTTCCTCTGCCTTTTCCCAAGAAAAATGAATGCTGTAAAAATCGCAGTGAAAGAAGAGGCATTTTCTGCAATCAATAGACCAAAAGTGAGAAAGGCGAGTTATTAGAAGTGTTTGTTGTTCTTAAATCACCAGGACACGATGGGGAACGTCCGAGAAGGCTAAGGGTAGTAGACATGGATATTGCGAAGTTACTGGTCATAATCTTCCAATCTTCCTTCCACAAAGGGGTGTTTCCAGAGGACAGTAGATTTGCAAATATTTAACCGTTCATCAAAAAAAAAAGGAACCGATAACAACATCACCGTCAGTTTATGCTCTGTATCGGAAAGCTTTTAGAAACGACCGCGTGACTTTCTTGTGTTTGAAAAGGAATTTCGATGAATATCTGAAGGGGAAATGCAGGGTTACGGGTTGGCTAGTTGGTTTTGCAAAGAACCAGCACGAACTGGAAGAATGTAATGACTTCTTTCCATTCTGTACCATTCTCCGATTGCTCGATTGCATCAATTTGGCTTTTTCGAGGAATGGCTAAAAGAAGAAAAATGTAGAACATGGGGTTATCTGTCATTCCTCATCGGATTTTCGGACAATAGGTGTGTTAAGAAGGTGAATCATTTATGAGGGTAGTGGTGGCATGGATACGAATTTGGCACCATAATTGAAAGCAAAGCGTTCTGTTAGATGGATATGTAACATACTCTCTATTATCTATCTATCTATCTATCTATCTATCTATCTATCTATCTATCTATCTATCTATCTATCTATCTATCTATCTATCTATCTATCTATCTATCTATCTATCTATCTATCTATCTATCTATCTATCTATCTATCTATCTATCTATCTATCTATCTATCTATCTATCTATCTATCTATCTATCTATCTATCTATCTATCTATCTATCTATCTATCTATCTATCTATCTATCTATCTATCTATCTATCTATCTATCTATCTATCTATCTATCTATCTATCTATCTATCCATCTATCCATCTATCCATCTATCCATCTATCCATCTATCCATCTATCCATCTATCCATCTATCTATCTATCTATCTATCTATCTATCTATCTATCTATCTATCTATCTATCTATCTATCTATCTATCTATCTATCTATCTATCTATCTATCTATCTATCTATCTATCTATCTATCTATCTATCTATCTATCTATCTATCTATCTATCTATCTATCTATCTATCTATCTATCTATCTATCTATCTATCTATCTATCTATCTATCTATCTATCTATCTATCTATCTATCTATCTATCTATCTATCTATCTATCTATCTATATATATATTTATATATATATATATATATATATACATATATAGGGGGGAGCTGGTAATGGGTTCAGCAATAAGTCTATTTTTTTTAATGAAGGTTGAGATGACTAATATGGATAGATAGCATATTATAAATAGTACCGCTTTGGCAATTCAAGGTGAATTGATATACTTTGGTGTCAATGTTCACAATTTTTAAATATAGTCCGGCAAGCTACTGAGCCATTTAGCAAAGCGTATTGCTTAACTGAGTTCTCAAAAAGAGGTACAGTATATAGGGCATGGAATCGGAGGAGGCAATTCAACCGATCGAGCCTGCCCCACCATTTAATTTCAACACATTAACGCCTTATTCCCATAACCCTTTATGCTACTGGCATTTAAAATCTTGCCAATATCTGCTTTAGTTATACTCAATTACTGAGCTTCCAGAACCCTCTGGGGTCAGGAATTCCAAAGAATCACAACCCTCAAATTTAAAACAAAAATCTCGGCATCTCAGTCCTACGTGGCTCCCACACCCACCCGACCACCACGCATATTTTGAAAACGTGTCTCCTTGTGGTAGATTCCCCAGCAAGGTGAAACATCTTACCTGCAACTACCCTGTCCATCCCTTTTCAACATTTTATACATTTCAATAAAATCACCTCTTATTCTTCGAAACCCTAGAGAATACATACCCAGTTTCTCCAATCTTTATATAATGGAATATCCTGCCATTTCGAGGACAAGTGTAGTGAACATTTGTTGCACTGCCTCTATGAAAATAATATCGCTCCTAAGTTAAAGGAGCCAAAACTGTACACAATACTTTCCGTGCGGTTTAACCAGGCTCTATGCAATGGAAACCATATTCCTCTACTCCTATAGCATTCGTTGTTTGACGTTGTGGTTTCGACTTGCCCAATGCTATATTTCCTCGGCTCCATTTTCTTCAATGTTGATGAAAAACATTGACTGTGGGAATATAATAGGAAAGAGCAGTGAGGGTGGGTGATAAACTTGGGAAATTCTTTACTGGAGTAGCAGGCCTGCGGGGCCGTCTGTCTTATTTCAACCCCCCTCCCCCCTCACCCCACCCCCGACCCTTCCTATTTTTGTGTCCTTGTTAAATGGCATTAATCAGATAGGATATTGCGGTCATGAATCAGCACCACATATAGCTGTGATTTATAAAAATTAAGTGCCAAAGAAGTGCTTAAAAGAAAACTGTTAAAGTCGCTTTCTAAGATGGTCTCTAATGAACACAAAAGTCAAACGTTTCAAACCATTAATGGAAGCAAAATAATAAAATAAATTAACAAATTGAACTTGCCCAAATTACAGAAAGTGCAGGTGACATGGACTGGCACCCGAAGAGAGATCTGAGATCCCTGGCACGTGTAAACCGTCCCGCTCTCCATGTTCGCTGCCTCAGTTAGTTTGCTCGAAACCTCATACAGTTCTGTTGCATCCTGCCGTTAGGTTTGGTCCCTCACTGTACGAATTCTGATCCATGATTGAACCAATTGATATTCAGATGCTCGGGAAAAACGCAGCGGTTATACACACAAGGGTCAGAGGAACTGACGACCCTCCCTCCTGCCTTTTGATGACGCTCTCAAGAGGGCTCGGAGGGACTACAAGAAGACAAAGAGTGTTTACTTTTTAAGTCTGAATTAGTTCGGAGAATGTTAAACACATTCTATCGCTGAATGTCCAAGAAAGTCATCATGAAATCATTCTCCTTTAATGTCACTTTCCCGGTGTTATATAGCGGACATTGCGTAGACACTTAATCGCCTGTTACATCGTTCATATCAAAGGGAGAAAGCAAATATTAACAAATGCCGTATGCGCGATGTGTTTTGAAAGCTTCAGGGGGAACCATCTGAATTAACGCCGCGCAACCGTTACACAAGCGAGACTCAGAGGAACTGCTAATCCGTTGTCAGGCCGTATGCAGGCTACATGGACAGTCTGCAAAATGGAGTAAGCGTTTGATTTTAAGCAGTGATTCTGTTTGGCGATAAGGGCTCAAGTTATCAGCCGACGGAGAGGCATTAGTGGAACGCGATGGCTCGTGAACCTGACAATGTAGCGGACATTACATGAAAAGTCGCCTGGACTTAAAAAACCTCATCTCTCCACAGATGATGTTTTTTTTCATTTCAGATATCCAGCATCCACAATTGTAACTAATATCTTATATGTCTATTAAAGGCATGTTCCCGGTGTTCTATGGCTGGCATTGCACAACACAAATTAGTGTGTTGTTCAGGATGCATAAGAAAGGGGGGAATGATCCACAATAAATACCAATGATTTGGAAAGTTTTAACGACAACCATTTCAACCTATGTAACTTTGTATCACTACTTTAATAAAGGAATAAGCAATATGTTATATTCGCCGATACATTTCATCTCTGAAATAATTGAATTACACTGTTGACAGTAACTTACAATATTGCCCACATTTTCACAGCTGCTTAAGAGATTCATTATCTTTCCTCTCCTGTAGTCTAGAACAATAGAGAAATGTCTGGCCTTTCAATAAGTGCTTACACTTTGGCGTGGGATCCATATGGCCAGGTCCGTCGAAACAACATTAAACAAGTACTAGATTTCCAACCCACATCTTTAGAACTAGAGGTTATAAACTTAACCGAACTTTCATGCACCGAAGTAAAATGACTTTAATGTAAATTGAATAAAGGCCCAGTGTAACTTCGGAGCAAGAACGTGTTGTGAAATAAAGATTCACAAGATAGCTGAAGTTACAACTTCAATACACTGACTTTAGTTTCACGTCAGAGCTGAGAACACACCGTGAGAGTTAAAGCCGCGGACATATCTTCGTTGTTGAAGAGAAGATGAACATGTTCGCATCACATGACAGTTTCCGAACTGCTGCAGCTCTGAACAAATTTCTCACTGATACTGTCGTTTGGTTGCGGTGAAGGTGCTCCATTCAGGTTTTCCTGCATCGTTTGGTCTCAGGGAACTGCAAGTACACAATGGAAACACAGATGGATGACAGGGCAACATCCTATTTTTTTCAGGAGTCCCTCGCTACCTAGTCGGTTACATACCACTAGACAATGTACCAGGCATGCAGCAGGCGTGGAGGTTTGGAACTTATGGCAGCCAGGTTGGTAGAAATGATAGAACATCGACTCAAGTTATATGACAGGCCCTCAAGGAACAGTTGCGATGTTGGGGGTGGGGGCATAATTTTGCAGATAGTGATCATAACTCCGTTAGATTCAAGGATTTTATGGACAAGTACAAGAATGGGTCAAAAGTCAGAGTTCTACATTGTGGGAAGGCAGATTTTAATAAGATCAGATATGATTTTGCCTGAGTGGACTGGGAGCAGCTACCTTTAGGTAAATCTGCGTCAGAGCAATGGGACTCATTCAAGGATGGAATAGGGAGAGTACTGAGCTAACATATTCCCAAAATATAGGCATAGAATGTAAGAGCAGGGAGGTTTTGCTGGAGCTGCATGAAACGCTTGTTAGGCCATAGCTGGAGTATTGCGTGCATTCTGGGATTCGCATTATCGGAAGGATGTGATTGCACTAGACAGAGTGCAGAGGAGATTTATCAGGATGTTGTCTGAGCTGGAGAGTTTTGGTTGTGAGGAACGATTGGATAGAGTGGGGTATTTTCAATGAAGCAGAATACATTGAGGAGGGGGGGCATGATTGAGGTGTGTAAAATTATGAGGGGCATAGATATGGTAGACAGGAAGAAACTGTTGCCATTGGTGGAGTGATCAGTAACCAGGGGGCATAAATGTAAGGTGAGGGGCAGACCGTTTAGAGAGGATGTGAGAAAGAGTTTTTTCACCCAGAGGGTGGTGGGAATCTGGAAGTCACTGCATGAAAGGGTGGTAGCGACAGAAACACTCATAAGATTTAAGAAGTAATGGGATGTGCACCTGTGATGCCATGGCATACACGGCTATGGGCCTGGTGCTGGATAATTGAATTAGAATAGTTCGGCACCTGTTTAACCGGCGAAGACTCGATGGGCCGAAGGGCTTTTTTCTGTGCTGTAGCGCTCTATGACTCTATGATACTTAGGTACAAGAGATTGCACTTTATGTTCAGTTGATTACTGATGGTGTCTGGCTAATTATGTTGTTGCCAGTATAGTGCTGCTACTAACTGTGCGATTTTGCTGGCAAATGGGCATTGCTGCTGGTGATTGCGTAAGCTGGCTGCTCTTTCTTTACTCGTTCGTGGGATGTGGGCGCCACTGGCATGGCCAGAATTTAATGCACATCTTTAATTGTCCATGAACTGAATTGCTTGCTAGGCCCTTTCAGGGTGCAGTTATGAGTCAATTGCTGTAGGCCTGGAGTCACATGTAGGCGAGAACAGGATAGCATGATATTTAGCAGATGGCAGATTTCCTTCCCTGAAGGAAACAAATCGGTTTTGGTGACAATCAACAGCAGTTTCATAACCAACATTAGTGAAGTTGGTTGTCAATTGTAGAATTATTTACTAAATTACAATTCCACTGCTTGTCGTGGTGGGATTTGAAACCCTGTTACCACCAGACCATTAGTGTGGGACCCTGGATTATTCGCCCAGTGATGTTACCACTACACCACCATCTCCGGAAAGGTTGGCAATGGCAACTAGGAGCTGTTGTTTTTGCTGACTGTGCAATGGTCGCGCTGGTGAATGGATGAATTTCTTGATATCTGGTTGATTCTTTTGGTAACTGAATGCTGCTGCTTGAGACTAAGTGATACAATTGCTGGTTATTGAAAAGTTGGGGATTGCTATTTTCTTGCGCGTCAATCAGTGATGATGCTGGTGTCTAGGCATTTATTCTGTTAACTTGGTGTTGCTACTGGTGACCCGTATTGGTGTTGATAACCGGGCGATGATGTTCCATTGTCTGCTTGATGCTGCTCGTGACCCATTGATCCTGTTGGAGTCTGGATGTTGCAGGCAACCGCGCATTTTCTCTGAAAAGTGAATGCACTTCTGATAAATTAGAGTTTGTGTTGATAGGGAATATGCATAGTTATTCGTGATGTTGCTAAGGACTAGCTACTGGTAATGAAACAGGCTGACGGGTTTATATGCTGGTGATTGTGAAATGGTGACTGGGCTACGCTGATGGCTATTGGTGCTTTTGTGACTTGTTGGATGCTTCTCAGGTGACAATGCTTTTACTGTAGGCTAACGGATGATGCTTCTCGTGATTGTGTTGTGCTGCTGCTGAATGGCTAATGGAGCTTGTGAATGGGGCATGCTGCTGTTGGTGACTGGACAATGGTGTTCAGGGTGAACATGTGCCGGTGATTACTGGATGCCACCACTGGTGTTTCTGTGTTTCTAGTAACATATAATTACAGAATCATAGAAAGTTTACATCACAGAAGAAGGCAATTCGCCCGTGCGCATTCCAGCCCCCTGCAAGAGCAACTTACTTCGGCCTACCTCCCCATTTTTATGCTGCGATGCACTGCAGTTCTTCTCCCCAGGAAATTGCCTAATTCTCCTTTGAAGACAGTTCATTCCAGGTCCTAAACACTCGCTTTTTAAAAAAAAACACTGTTCTTCAAGTTGCCGTCTCCACCTTTTGCGAATCACCTTAAATCGATGTTCTCTGCTATTGTATCCATTTGCCAATATGAGTAGTTAATACCTATCTACGCTTTAAGGAGTATGTTTCTGAATGTGACTGTGTATTGGTAGTGACAGATTGATGGCGTTGGTTGTGACTGAATGTAGCTCATCATGACTGGCTGCTACTTCTCATAACCAGGTAATGTTTATTGTGACTGAACAATTCTGGTGGTGACGGGATTAAACTGGCACTGGAAGGGCAAGGAATGCCAAAATTTGAGCAACAAGTGAAGCTTGCTGCTTAACGCTGCCACTGTGCTGGACCATCACGAGTGGTGTTCGCCGCTAACGGGATTCTTCTGTCAAGCCAAAAATACGTTCTGCCTATCACACAAATGAATAATGTGCTATATGAATGTCAGTGCCAGTGCGATTCTAGCCATGTAGGCCGTACGTCCCAAAGACTGTAGGATCGTAACAAACAGCATGCCCCAGCCGCTGTTCACAATGGGCATGGTACAGGCCGCATCCAACCAGCCCTTGCTTGCAAAACTCAAAACGCAGTGTCCAGCATTAGATATCGTTCTGCGATTGGACAACAGTTGCTAAAAATCCTCAGTATGCTAAAAAATATACTGACAGCCAATTTAAGGTTGCCACTCAGGCTCGGAGTGTGGTGCATTTGCATGCACTGGAAGCTAGATATATTAACACAGAAGGCACTGCTGTTTTCGGACAGAAAGAACATGTACACACATTGCCCCTGTTTCAGCTCAACAAAACAAGTAATAGTCATTCGCTTGTTCATTCCCCGGGGCAATGCTTTCACCAATCAGCATCAGGCTGCCTGGTTTAAATTTAAAAGAATAGTTGGCATTTAACTATCAGGCACCATTAGTTGTAACTCACACCATTCTCCATGGCAACGCCTCTACCAATCAGAACCCAGATTCCAACCAACCAGCGATTTCTACTCATGCACTATAAAGTTGCTGCTTACCCTGACATTGGTATTCTTGCGATTATCCCAATGAGTTCAAGATGAAAAATTTGAACAAAATCCCTTTCTTTCAGCAACATTCAAGTTCTGTACTACCAAGCAAATAAAATGCGATAGAATGACGTTTGTGTATCAATGCAAAAGTCACTGAAAATGGAAGGACAGGTTGAAAGAGACATGTTTAAGACTATGGAAGGCTCCAGAGAGTTGGTGATAAGATAAAGCTGTGTGCTATTAGCACACAAGTCGAACCTAATTTTGCTTCGATGGGAAATGTAGTAGCAAGTAAAACTTTTTTTTTATGGGATGTCGTCGACGTTGGCAAGGCAAGCATTTGTTGTATATCCGTAATTAACATTGCAAAGAGGGTGGTGAGATGCCTCCTTGAATCTTTCCACTCCATCAAGTATATATACACTCGCAGTGCTGCTGAGAAGGGAGTTCCAGCGTTTGGTGTGCAATTTGGAGGTGAATGTGCAGGTGGTGGTGCTTTAAAAATAGTCATGTGGTGTCGCTGGCAAAGCCAGAGGGAGATGGCAGCATAATTGTAATGTCATGGAGTAGGAACTTTGAGGCCTAGGCCAACCCTCTGGGGGAATGAGTTCAAATACCTTCTGGGCAGCTGGTGGAACTTAAATTTAATTTGCACATTCTGCAAAAGAAAGCTAATCTCCAGAATGGTGACAATCATTGGTAGTCGTAAAATGGAGACGTGAACTAGAATGTGGCAATGCAAGATCCTTGGAGCCTCCAAATGTATTGGTGTGGGAGAGGGAAGAGAAGCCATGGCAGCTGATTCTCTCGGTGAACGTCTATTGATATGAATGGAAGCAAGCAAGGGCAATTCCAACCAGCTGGAAGATGGAGGGGATGGATTGAGGCTAACTGTGTTGAAGGCTGCAGATAGCTCATGAGTGCGGGGAAGTGGCGGCGTAGCGGTCTTGGCAGAGGACTAGGAACTCAGGGTAATACCTCAGGTATGCGGGTTCGAATCCCAGCACGGCAGATGGTGGAATTTGAATTCAATATCAATCTGCAATTAAAAGCATAATGACGACCATTAAACCACTGTCGTAAAACCCACGTGGTCCCTCCTTTAGCGAGCGCAATCTGCTTGTGACACCAGGCCCACAGCAATATGGTTGACTTTGAAATGGCCTGGCCACCATGAAACCTGAAATGAATAAATCCAAACGGGCCACTCAGCATCAGCTTGTGACAAAATTGGAGAGGTGTCTGAGCTGTTGACGACACAGTCATGCTCACCGAAGCTTTCAGACGCCACCATCACTATCCCTGGGCATGTGCATTTCCAGCAGCAGTACAAACCAGGCAGAGGTGCTACATTCGCATGTAGACGGCAGTGACTCAACATCGACTCTGGACTTAACGAAGTCTCATGTCACCAGTTCAGATATGAGCAAGGGAATCTCCTGCTGCTTTCCACGTAGTGCACTCCGCCCCCCAGCCCTCAGCTGATGAATCAGTTCTCCTACATGTTGAACACCATTAGGAGGAAGCACGGACAGTGGCGAGGGTGCAGAATGTACCCTGGTTGGGGGACTTCAATATCCATCACCAAGAGAGGCGCTGTAGACCGAGCTGGCCAAGCCCGAAAGGACATAATAGTTAGACAGGTTCTGTGGCAGGCGGTGAGGGAACAGACAAGAGAAAAAAAAATGACCTCATTCCCACCAACCAGGCTGCCGCAGAGGCATGCTTCCATGACAGCATCGATGAAAGTGATGACTGCACAGTCCTTGTGGAGACAAAGTTCTGTCTTTGCATTGAAGATGCCTTCCATCTTGACCCGTGGCACGACCATCATGCTAAAAGTGTTAGACTTCATACAGGTCCAGCAACTATAGACTGGCTATCCATGAGGCCCTGTGTGCCACCAGCAGCTGCAGAATTGGACTCATTCACAATATGTAACATCGAGGACCGGCTTATACCGCACGCTACCATTATCACTAAGCCCTGAGTGTGCAGGAGGGCATGCCAGGATCAGCACTAGGCATATCTGAAAATGAGTTGCTAAACTGGTGAAATTGCAACTCAGGACTACATGGGTACCAGAGAGTGTAAGGAACAATGCAACAGACAGTTGTAAGTGATACCACAACAAATGGATTAGATCTAAGCTCGGCATTCCTGGCACATGCAGTATTGAAGAGTGGCGATGAAGCAACTCACTGGAGAAGGAGGCTCCACAAACACCTCATTCCTCAATGATGGGTAAGTTCAGTGCATTCGTGCAAAAGCTAAGGCTGAAGGATTTACTACAATCTTCAGCCAGAAGTGTCGAGTGGATGGTCAATATCGACGTTCTGTGCAGCCCCCAGCATCACAGACGCCACTGTTTAGCCTATTCAATTCACTGCACGTGATATAAAAGAAAACCTGAAGGCACCAGGTATTGAAAAAGTTGTGGACCCTGACACTATTGTGGCAATAGTAATGAAGGCCTGTTCCCTAGAGCTTGCTGTCTCCCTAGCCAAGTTGTTCCGGTACAGCTACAAGACTGACATTTACCCGATAATGTGAAAAAAATTACCCAGGTATGTCCCGTCCACAAAAAGCAGGACAACTCTAAGCCGGCCAATTATCACCCAATCAGTCTACGTTAAATCATGGTAAAATGATGGAAGGGGTCATCAACAGTGCTGTCAAATGGCACTTGCTTTGGCATAATCTGCTCACGGACGCGGAATTGAGTTCCGCCAGGATGACTCAACTACTGACCTCATGATAACTTTTGTTCAAACATGCACAAAAGCGTTAACTTCCCGAAGGGAGACAAAAGTGACAACTTTGGGCATGAACACAGTATTTAATAAAACGCGGCAGCAAGGAACTCTCGCAAAACTGGAGTCAATGGGAATCAGGGGGGAAACTTTGCGCTTGTTGGAGTCATACCTAGCGCAAAGAAAGATGATTGTGATTATTGGACTTCAAACATCTCACTTCCAGCAAATCACTGCAGGAGTTCCTCAGGGCATTGCCCTCGGTCAAACCATCTTTAACTGCTTCATCAATGAAGCTCCTTCCATTATAAGTTCAGAAATAGGATATTCGATAATGATTGCTTAATGTTCTGGTAAATTCGCTAACATTTTCAGACCCATCTGGCGTGCTATTCATATCAGGAATTATTTAATAGCCTTGGAGATATAGTGCAGACTCATGGGGTTTTGAGGGTTACATTTCAGGGGTAGGTTGAATCGATACTGTGCTAATTCCACGGAGTTTTTAATTTTAATTGGTGGCACAATCGTGGTGTTCAAAATGATAAGAAGCATTCGTTATGCCAGTTGGAGAGAAAACGTTTTGGTAGTTGGACATGCTGCAAGACACCATTCACGAGTGGAATCAAAAATCAATTTGCGGTACAAAGGCCAGTCTAAATATTTCCACCCATAGGCTGTGGATAATGGGTTAACTGATGATGTCAAGGCTGAGGTAAATGCATTGCTATTATGTTAAGGGATCAATAGTTCTGGACGGTAGGCTGGTGTTTGGAATTGAGGTGAAATTCAGCCATGATTTTACTGAGCTGGGGAACTGGGTGGAAATGCTGAATTGCCTACACGTTTTTCTGTTTTCTAATGATCCTTTCAACTTTACTGGACGATTTAAAGGAGCACTCCTCCAGCCAGAACGGAATAAACCAGAACATTAGGTTTCACAGTGAATTGTCCATCTGCCTTGAACTGTGTTCAGTCAGTGCGGGGATGTTTATTCCGAATATTATTCCATGACGATTTTCATTTTTTCTATATACACTGGAATCACATTCGCTGTTGTACTTTTAAAATGCTGAGTTCCGATCTTCCTCTTAAACTTTGTACATTTGCTTCCGCGTCTTCTTATTCCACATGATCGCCATATTTCTAATATGCTCTGGGCGCAGGCTAAAAGCCCTACGTGGCGAATGGTGGGCTTTCAAATAAATGAGCACGTTAAATAAATTAAAAACTGCCTATATTTAAAAGCTAGTCTTAGCAATGGTAAACATTTAGGTGTCACCTTTCTTCGTGGAATTGAGCAAGCATGAAGACAGCAGCGTGTAGCTGAGTGCAGCTGAACACAGAGTGTCAATTTTTGATAGTGGTGAGTGAGGGAATTCAGTGCAGCAAGGGAAGAGTTGCTGTTCGCCTAGGTAGCTGCATTTTCAAGAAACTGTATAAAAGAGCACCGGGTCGGTGGGCCCGGGGAATTCATAAAGAACAAGCTCAGTTCTTGGCTTCAGAGTGTATAACGCGAGTCCTGAGTAAACTAAGTGCAACATCACGGGTAAACAGGTAGTTGATTGGTTGGTAAATATTATTCTGATTTCCCTTCTAAAACTCGAGTAGTTTTAGTAATAATAAGTTGTTAACACAAGTAGAATATTTGTTGATAGCAGTAAAGCTCAAAAGGCTGACTGGCGAGTCAACTACGAATTTCAATCAGGGTCAACATTCGTTGAAATAAGAATATAAACACAGGCTGGGCTTGAGAAATAAATTAAAATGTAATCAGTAAAATAACTAATTAATTAATTGCTCTAAAATAGGCATCGAAGATGATATGTTCAAGCTGCAGAATGTGAGAGCTCATGGACACCAGTGCGAGTCAAGGCAAACATGTCCGCAGTAATTGCCTGTGGCTTAGAGCCAAATAACCGTAAACTCACTGTAGGCTTTGCAACACACAGCGGAGGGGAAAAATTAACTGTACCCTTTGTTCCAAGAGGCATCTGGTTTGGATCATGTTCAGGAACAGGAGGTTATGAGTGTGAGCGAGACAGGGAAGTGGCTGGATAAGGTAGGAGTGGAGGAGCCTGAGCCTTTACAATTGCCTATGCAGTTGTTTGGCTCTGTAGCCACAGATACTTTAGGTATGTGGATCTGTACCTGTAAGTAATTTAACGGTGGTTTAGTAAGTTTATTGAGAAATAATTGTTCAGACATGATGCATTAGCTAAATAGAGAGTAAAAGTAGCGAACCTATGCCAGTTCAGAGAGGTTCACTGATCCCAGAGTACAAACAGATGGTTGGCACAGAATGTACTGATTTCGGCAGCTTGAGTTAGGAACTTTCTACTGTCTGGTTGAAGGGTTGGAGAACTCTTCCGCTGGGCTAGCTACTACTTTCCTGGTGCATTTTCCATGTGAAGAAATAGGTTGCCTGACGAGTAGTGCAAACTGACTAGGACCTCTCCTTGACTCCGAGCACCCTAATATACTGATATATCTTTTCTCCAGAAACTGCTATTGCCCTGAATGGTAATCATTTGCTTTAACCTTTCTAACAAATCAATGCACGACAGGTACCCGAGGTGTCAGGATGGTCACTTCCCCGCTGTCCATCGCTTAACAAGAAGTCATTTTTTAGTTTACCTCTTGCTGGGAATACTTGTCTAGATAAAGCCAGTGTTCAGGGCGCTAGGCAGCTTCCTGCTACCGGGTTTGGAATGTTTTTAGCGTCCAGTGCTCCCAGTGCTGGGAACGCAATATTGTGACATTTGTCTCTGCCTTGTCTTGGGCTCTGCGTCCTTAAAGTTGTTCAATTTTTTTTCAGAGAAATAGAAAAGAGAGGTGGCATGGGGATTGATGTGGGAGAAGTAGGTTTCTCTCCCTGGTCCACTGGCATCAATTTTGGGGAAAGTGGTGTTGTCCCACGTGGACGGTCTGCACCTGAACCATGCTTCGAGCAGTTTTCTGACCAGCTGCATAATTAGGAAAGTAGAGAGCGTTCTCAATTTGGGAAGGTGTGTTACATCAAGGAGTAGAGACAAGGCAAGAGAGAATGGCACTACTATGGGAACTGACACACAGACTATTACCGGAACGGACCGATAATACAAAGCAAGAGCAAATCAGCAAATAAGGCTAGAGGTTGGAAAAATAATAAACTAAAGACTCTGTATCTGAATGCACATAGCGTTGGAAAACTGATGAACTGATAGCGCAAATAGAAAGAAATACGCACAATCTGATAGACATTGCGGAGACATGGCTGCAGATTGACAGAAATTGGCACCTGAATGTTGAAGGTAGCATGACAACTAGGAAGCACAGGATGCTGGGAAAAGCTGAAAGGCCCTCTAACTTAATGATGGTATTTGCATAATAGAGACCGATGACTTAAGTTCAGGAAACTAGAATGGGTAAGTTGTTTGGGTAAAGATAAGAAATGATAAATGCTTGAAATTATTTGTGGGAGTGATGTGCAGGTCCCTAACAGTAGCCACATTGTAGGACTGGTTGCAAAGGAAGGAATAGTAGAAGCTTGTTGGAAAGTAACGCGGAAATGATGGGGGATTTCAATTTACTGATAGGATGCAAAAATCAGGTGGGCAAAAGTTAGCCTAGAGGAGCAATTCATCCATGTTTGCGGAATAATATCTTAGAACAGCATGTTCTGGCAACAACCAGTGAGCATGCTATACCAGACCTTATATTGTGCAACGAGCTACTCTAGATTTTCCCTTCTTATTACTCTTTTTGTCTTCCTTGCTGTTGTTTTTTATAATTATAATTATGTCTAGTCTTCTCACCTGCCACCCATCTTTTCGCAATCAAATGTTTTCTTTTCTTGAAGTTTGATATTATCTTTAACTTTTTAATTAACCGCTGATGGTGGGTCATCCCCTGGAATTTTCCTTTCTTGTTGGAATTGTGTCTATTCTGTGAGTTCTGAAATATTCCCTTAGAAGCCTGCCACTGCATCTCAATTGACATATCCCTTAACCTAACGAGGCAGGTAATTTTTGCTAGCTCTACTTTCATGGCCTCATAGCTGCCCATGTTAAATTTTAAAATGTTCGTTTTTGACCCAAGTTTCTCTCCCTAAAGCTGAAGGTAAAATTCAATCATATTATGATCGCTGTTACCTACGGGCGTCTTGACTATGAGGTCAGTAGTAAACACTACCCAGTCGTTCTTCATAGTGCAGTTTTCAATCACTGCCGATATTCTATTAAATCTCCTGTGTACTCCCTCCAGATTAATTATGTCCTCCCTGTAATGTGATGACCAGAGACGTGCACAAAATTGCAGCTGTGGACAACAAGGGTTTTATACAGTGCCAGCATGACATCCCCGTTTTTGTATTCAATAACTCGTCCAATAAAGAAAGCTTTCCATATGCTTTATTTACGATCTTATGTCACCTTCAGAGATTTGTTAACATGCACTCCAAGGTTTCTCATTCCACAACCCTTCTCAAAGCCCTTCTGTTTATTCAGTATTTCCTTGCTTTGTTTTCCCTCCCCAGTGTTTACCTGATATTTAGCGGGTGAATTCAATTTGCGACGTTTCTGGTCACTCAACCAAGCCATTGATATGACTCTGGAGACAACAGCTCTCTTCTTCAATATCAACTAAGTAGCCAGTTTTTGTGTCAGTTACAAATTTCCTAATCATGCCTCCCACGTGTAGGGCCAAATTTTTAATATATACAACCAAAAACAAGGGACCCAACACTGAACCCTGTGGTTCGCAATTCGAAACTGCTTTCCAGTTGCGAAAACATGCATCGATCAATTCCCTTTTTTTCCCTGGCACTGAGTAAATTATGGATTCAACTCATCACCTTCCCCTGTATCCCATGGGACTACGCTTTTCAAACCAGTCTTCCATCTGGGACCTTCTCAAATGCCTTACTAAAATCAATCTCTAAAACTTCCACCGCTCTGCCATCATCAATATTCTTTTCACTTCCTGAAAACATTCTATGGATGAAGGGACCGAAGGCCTGTTTGCTAAATTTGCTGATGTTTCAAAGAGAAGCAGGAAATTAAGATGTGAAGAGGACATAAGGAGGTGTCAAAGGAATATATATATGTAGATTGAGCAAATGGGAAAATATTTGGCAACTGGAATATTACGTGGGAGAATGTGAAACTGCCCATGTTCGCAGGAAGAATAGAAAAGGAGCATATTATCTAAATGGTAAGAGATTGCAGAGCTCTGAGATGCAGGGGGACCTGGCTATCCTAATGGATAAATCGTGAAACATTAATATGAAGTTACCGCAAGTAATGAGGAAATCTAATAGAATTTTATGGCTCATTGCAAGGGGAATTGAATACAAATGTTATTACATTTACCTTATTCTTCACTTATTTAAGGCATTCGTGAGGCCACACCTGGATTATTGTGTGCGGCATTGGCTTTGTTATTTAAGGGAGGATGCAAATGTTTTCGAAGCAGTTCAGAGATGGTTTCCTAGCCTAATTTATGGAATGGACTGATTGCCTTATATAGAAAAATTGGACAGGCTAGGCTTATACCCGCTGTGGTTTAGAAGAGAAAGGTGATTTTATTGAAACATATAAATCATTAGGTGTTTTTTCAGGTGGATGCAGAGGCAATGTTTCCCCTTTTGAGAAAATCTAGAACTAGCGGTTACTGTTCAACAAATACATTTGGCCCACTTAGGAAGGAGGTGAGTAGTTTTTCTTTCTCTCAGAGGTTCGTGAGTCTTTGGAACTCTTCCTCAAAAGACGGCGGAAGCACAGTCTTTGCATGTTTTTATGGCAGATGTAGAAATACTATTGATCAGCGTGCGAGTGAAAGGTTATCGAGGGTAGGCGGAAATGTGAAGTTGATGTTAAAATCAGATCTGCCATTATCGTACTGAATGACGAAACAAGCTAGAGGGGCTGCGTGGCCCACTTACGAACATAAAAATAAAACATATGAAATTGGAGGAGAAGGAGGTTATTCGGCCCCTCGAACCTTTCCCTCCATAAGACGTAGGAGCAGAAATAGGTCATTCGGCTCATCGAGTCTGCTCCGCCATTCAATGAGTCGTGGCTGCTCTGATCATCCTCGACTCCACATTCCTGCCTTTTCACCATAATCTTGATTCCTTTACTTATTAAAAATCTGTCTACCTCATCCTTGAATATACTTAACGATCCAGCCTCTACAACCCTTCTCTGTTAAAGAATTATACAGATTAACTACCCTCTGAGAGACGAAATTCCTCCTCATCTCTGCCTTTAATAGGCGAACCCTTACTCTGAAATTATGCCCCCGGTCCCAGGTTCTCCCGTAATGGGAAACAATCTTTCAGCTTCTACCTTGTAAAGCCCCCTAAGCATCTTATTTCGCAAGATAAGGTCCCGGCTCATTCTTCTAATTTCCAATGTATACAGGTCCAACCTGCTCAGCCTCTCCCCATAAGAAAATCCCTTCATACCCTGGATTTACCTATTGAATCTTCTCTGGACTGTCTCGAAGGCCAGGATATCCTTCTTCTGGTAAGGGGACCAAAACTGTTCACAGCATTCTAGGTGTGGTACAACCTATGCCTTATATAGTTTTAGCAACACTTCCCTATTTTTATACACCCTTCCCTTTGAAATAAAGGCAACATTCAATTTGCCTTCCGTATTACCTGTTGAACCTGTGCATTAGCTTTTTTGGGATTCAAGCATGAGGACCCCCAAATCCCTCTTTGCTCTAGCCTCCTGCAAGCTATCTCAATTTAATAGTGTTTTGCTCAACTACTCTTCCCGCCAAATTGTTTAACCTCACATTTTCGCTCATTATATTCCATCTGCGAAGTTTTTGTGCAATCACTTAACTTGTCTATATCCCTCTGTAGACTCTTTGTGTGATCCTCACACTTGCCTCCCCACCTATTTTCGTTTCATCCACAAACTTGGCGATATCACAGTATCTTCCCTCATCCAAGTCATTAATATATATTGTAAGTAAGTGTGGCCCCAGCACTGATCCCTGTGCCACTCCACTAGTTACAGCTTTCCACCCTGAAAATGCACTCTTTTTTCCCAACTCTCTATCTTCCATTAGTTAACCAATCATCTTTCCATGCTATTACGCTACCCCGAGCACCATGGGCCCTTATCTTATTAAGTAGGCTTATGTGCGACACCTTATTGAACACCTTTTCAAAATCCAAATATTTACTTCCACCGGTTCCCCTTTATCTACCCTGCTTGTTATCCCCCTCAAATTATTATAATAAACTTGTCAGACATGATCTCCCATTCTTTAAGCCATACTGACTCTGCTTGATTATATTATGCTTTTTTAAATGTCCTGACATCAAATTCTTTATAATAGGCTCCAACAATTTCCCAGTGATGGATGTTAAGCTAATTGGACAATAGCTACTGTTTTTTTCCTCCCTCGTTTTTTTAATAAGGATGCTACTGTGGCAGTTTTCCCATCTTCTGGGGCTTTTCCAGAATTTAAGGATTCTTGGAAGATTACGAACATTGCATCCACTATTTGTGTAGCTACTTCCTTTAATATCATATGGTGCAACCCATCAGGTCCAGGGGACTTATCGGCCTTTATTCCCACTAGTGTTCCTGGTATTTTTTCTCTAGTGGTGGTTATTGTATTTATTTCCTGCACCCCCTTTTCCCCTTGATTATTTTGTGCTTTTGGTATGCTGCTGGTGCCTTCTACCGTAATGCTGATGCAAAGTATCTATTCAATTCCTTTGCCATTCCCTGGCTTCCCATTATTATTTGCCCAGCTTTATTCCCTAAGGGGTCTATGTTCACTTCAGCCCCTGTTTTCATTTTTGTATATTTAAATAAGCTCTTACTGTCCATTTTTAAATTTCTTGCTCGTTTACCCTCAATGTTATTTTCTCCCTATTTATTAATTCCTTGGTCATCTTTTGTACGTTTTAAAAATTTTCCAAATCCTCTGGATTACCACTAATTTTGCCACATTGCAAGTGTTTTCTATCGATTTAATACTAGCATTTACTTCCTTTTTTAACCATGCTTGGTTTGTCACCTTCCTAGAACCCTTCTTTCTCATTGGGATATATCTTTGCTGTAAGTTATGAATAATTTTCTTAAACATTTGCCATTGTTCATCAACTGTCTTTTCTTTTAAACTTCTCTCCCAGTCCACTCCAGCCAACTCTGCCCTCATTCCTTTGTAATAGTCCTTGTTTAGTTTTAGCACAGTTGTTTCCGACCAGGTTTCTCGCTATCAAATTGAATGCTAACTCTATCATGCTGTGCTCATTGTTTACTCGAGCATCATTTACTCTGACATCATTTATTAAACCTGCCTCATTACACATTGCTAGCTCCAAAATAACCTGATACCTCGTTGGAGCCACAACATATTGTTCCAAGAACCTGTCCCGAAGACACTATATGAATTCTTGCTCGTGGCTACCTCTGCCAACTTGATTTTCCCAATTTACATGAAGATTAAAGTCACCCATGGTTAGTGCACTACCTTATTTATATGTCCTCGTTATCTCCTGATTCATTATCTGTCCTACAGTGTAGCTACTGTTCGGGGGCTTAAAGATTACTCCCGCAAGTGCCTACTTCTCCTTGTTATTTCTTACGTCCACCCATATAGATTCTACATTTTCCGAGCCAAGATAATTTCTTGCTATCGTTGTTATTTAATCTCGTACAAAAGAAAGCCACCCCATCACCCTTTCCTTCCTCCCTGTCCTTTCGAAAAGTCACATACCCCTGAATAATTAGTTCCCAGATTTGTTCTCCTTGACCATAGCTCTGTAATGGCTACAGGATCATACGCATTCGCCCTTATTTGCACCATTAATTCATTAATTTTATTCCTAATATTACATGCATTCAACTGAAGAACATTGAGTTAGACTTTTCAACAATTCTTCCTCACTTGACTTATTTGGTGCCGTGTTTTTATCTTTGTGCACCCTCTCCCTTCCTGCCACATGATGGGCATCAATATCTAAATATTTGCCATTCAATGCTGGCATATCTCTTTGCTTTGTTAGCCTACATATCCCATCACTAGGGACCGCCACCTCCACCACCACCCCCTCCCCTGCCACCACCCCCGCCCCGCCCCCGCCCCGTACAATCCAATTAATTTAAAGTGTTCTCTACAGTCCTCGTGATTCAATTCACCCAGGACACAAGTCACAGAGCATTTCAAGTGAAGCCCGTCCCACCTTAACAGTTCCCTTCTACCCCCATACTGGTACCAGTGCCCCATGAACTGAAACACACTACTCCCACACCAATCTTTAGCCCACACATTTAACTTCTAGAGTTTATTCACCCTATGCCAGTTTGCCTGTGGCTCAGGTACTAATCCCGGGATTTTTACGTTCGAGGTTCTGGTTTTTAATTTTGCCCATAACTGTTCAAATTATTTGAGAAGAACTTCCTTTCTAGTGCCATCAATATCTTTGGTAGTACTATCAATATAGTTGATAATCCATTCGATATGATGATGGCTGAACCATTAGTATTTCGGATTCCACACTCCTAACTACCCCTAATGCGTTTTGATGCCCTTGCCTAAGAAGAATCTGTCTATCTCCGCTTAAATTAGCCAATGGCCCCGCCTCAACCGCTTTCTGTGGCTGAAAGTTCCAAAGTCGCACAGCCCTCTGAGAGAGAGGAAACAAATCTCATCTCTGTTATATTTGCTAATTTCAAGACGGATGGAGCCTTTCCAGAATCTAGTGAATCTTGAAAATGTGGCAAAACGCATCTACTACCTAATTAGCCACCTATTTAGAGACGTGGAGATTTGTCAGCCTGCAGGCCCACCAGTTGGCGAAATACCACGTCCTAGTGATTGTAATTTCACCAAATTCTCCTCGCCCTTCCGCACTTTGATTGACAGCTATTTCTGGAATCTTTAATGCGCATCAATGTGCGGAAGATCAAATGCCAGATCAGAAACACCAATTAGTTTGAATTAACATGTTAGTGGAACTAATAGCAGGGTGCTTCTTTTTTGGAATAAAACCAGGTGTAGAAATAAACCCTGTTCATTAATGTTTATATCCAGTTTTTCATGGCATGCAACATTTCTTAAAAATAACCACATTAAATGAGCCTGAAATTTATACAACAGCCGCAGGAACAAGAGCCTGTTGTCACTGAGGCTGAAATAGGCATAATGGAGCAATTGTCCAGAAACAGAGGAGTGAAGCAGTTGCTCAGTGTTGCACGATTGAAATTAAACCATTGTGCCTGGATGATTTCAGTTTCATTACCGTTCCTTTGAGTTAAATTATCTCAGGCAGGCGAGGTAAAATTGGCTGCGAAATACAGATGCCTTGATTTTGCAGGGTTTGAAGATTGGAATAAAAGGTCCGTGTCAATGTGTCAGCATTTTGCTGTCCTTATATCCTCTGCTCTTTCCTCCCTTCCTGGTAAATAACAATGCAGCTTTTAATAACCCTACTATGTTCAGATAGACGTAATATTCTTACAGCGGCATGGCCAGCCTGCATGTAACTGGAATAATCGTGGAACTTTTAAGTTTGTCATACAATCTAGGGTTCTCCGTTTGCCTCATTTATCTTTATCTCTGTATACTCTGTTCCTCTTTCTTTCCGTTTCCTTCATTCCGTTTTCCAGGAAGTGGCAAAATCCAAAGACACGGACGTCAGTTTAAATTCCACCCCTTGCTTGATCTGTGGAAGCAACAATGAAATGTCAGTAGCACCTGTTACTCAAATTATGGTTGCAGATTTTCAATGCACATCACTGAGATCAGGCAATAGTGGTCCTTGTTGGAATGGGCTGTTATGTTTTTCAGTCGTACCTGAGTATAGACGGTCTGCTCTTGCTGATGTCTGCGTTTCCATTTTTCTTCTGTTCACGGAATTTCACAGCAGTGTAAGCTAGAATCTCTGCCTCTCCTTCATGCATTTTCTGTGGAGGGGCCGTGTAGCAACATGAGATGAATATCAAGTCATCAAACGTAAGACAGCAACGAAGAAAGTGTATACATTCTGCAGGTCATAGGATTACATGACATTGCCCGTGCGGTAATAGTATCACAATCCTGCAAGGGGCTGTTAATTTTTAAAGCAGATATGTGAACACGCAGAAATTAACCCACAGCGTCATGGCACAAGACAGCACGTTTTTAAACAAACAAAAAATAACTAAGCAATGTAATATCATAAAGAACCAAACAATGGTAGCATTAGAAAATTAACACCATAGGTTATCATTACTTATGCTATGAGCTCAGTCCTACTTTTTACCTAACCGCACCCTTTGAATTCCTTAATACGTTGCAACAAATTTGAAGGTTCATTTACTTCTTTAGGAAGCATCCCAACGTTATGTCACAGCCCCCAAGAATTCACTTTTAATCTCTCAGGTGTTCCAGCTATCCACCAGAGCAACATTCTACTGGTGTCCTTCCTTTAGCTTTTTGGCTACGGAACTCTCTACTTTCCTAATACAGACCTCGCGACTATGGATGTCCCAGCTTCTTTTTCCGGCTGCGGTCAGATGCCCAACTGCGTTCTCACAGTTTTCGAAGCTAACTCTACCGACTACTTTCTGCCACAAGGCTCTACAAGGGGCAGAGTAGATTTAACCCATGGGCTGCAACCTACAACAAATCTTCCAGCTGCATTTTCACTTCACAAAATCCAATCTGAGATACAGCCCCACCTGTATTCCACACGGTTAACGATTAAGTTAGCATTTCCTCAAATTGAAGGGCAGGCCTAACTGATTAACATTTATTTTCTTTCGTATCCCAGTTCCGTGAGCTGCACGGAGATCAAAGCCATACAACCCCTTTCTATTCCCGAAAGTGAACTGCTCGCTTCTGTCAGCAACGCAAACAACTATTTCAAACAAACAACAACAAAAAAGATCTACTCACACAGTTCCCCTCCATGACGACGTTGCTTGCACAGGGGTGTTCTCAAGAATAAATGTAAATTAATGATTTTACTTTCCACGCTTCTATTGATAACTCATTTGAATAATTTATATTTCTAATTTAGTTGTATGACTCTTTCTTTTACAACAAGCTTAGCGCTGGATAATTAATTGTTCGAGTGTTTCACTATCAACTCTGCGCTTGCAAGATTAATACAAACTACCGTTAAAATGTAATGAAGCAAAGTTTTTTGAGTTGCATTTACATCAGAGTTGTTTGTCTCATTTTCCAACCAGGTGTCTGCGTTTATCTACAGTTAAAGCTTTAATTCCTAAAACTAAAGGCAATATTCTAAAACAAATAAATGATGAACGCCATTTTTTGCAGCAATAGTCATGCAAGGAAACAGAAACAACTAATTCCCTGAAGCGCATGCTAATTGCCTAAATATCTGTTCGAAATCAACTTGCCACGGCGTGCGATTGTGCTACTGATTATTTACCGCAACACCAAGTTCAGGGGTGGCTGAGTTCAGCAGCGATCATTTGGCCTCAGTGGCTCTGGGCGCAGGAAGGATTGGGGCAGGGGCAACTCCCAGTAAAAAGTCACGCCCCCCACTCCCCAACCTCACTCCCCAAAATGTTAATGGGCGACGATGTCGTTGATAACACAATTGAACTAGGCCATGAATGGATATCGATATGAAACGTTAACTATGTTTCCCTTTGCAAAAGCTGCCTGACCTACTTAGTATTTCCCGTATTTTCTGTTCTTTGAGCTAAGTTATGCCGCTTCATGCGCTTGTACAACCATCGGATCCGCATTTACAGAAAGCAAATCCTCAACTGTCTAAGAGGGCTAGTGAATTGCATGTATTCGGGCACCATTGCTGGACTTATGGCTGATTGACCGCATGATTGGTTCAGAGAAGGGCACAGGGCGACGTACGGACTTGGCGGGAGAAGCTGTTGTCACAGCATTACTGATAAAACGATGACGTAAGTCCGCAGCATATTTCAATAATACATCAGCATGAAGCAGACCTGCTCCTCGAACTGGCCGCGTATAGTATCCGTAATCTCTGTGCCTGTTAAACAACAAAAGTTGCATCAACGTACAATTTCATCATAATCTCGATGTGTTGACATTTTCGGCAAAGGTTATCACACATTCAAACGAGGTGATCAGACTTATCATGCGTAGAGACGTCACATCCCTTCCTGCTGTTGAATGAAAAGGTGTTCATTTTACAGCTGAACATCTGTTACATGTTATACTTCCACTGCTTGGTTGACGATTACTACTCAAGGTTTTGTCCCTCCCTTCACAGCCAAAAAATGGCGGTTTTTAAGTTATAGACTTCACACGATGCCCTGTTGCCGTAAAAAAAATATGAAATGCCGGCAGGCTCATTGCACACGCATAGTGAAAACAACCTAATGATTGTATTGCATTTTAAGTCCGTTCTCATCAGTTCATTAGTTTCCAGGTGAACAGTAGCTCTCAGTGCAATGGGCACTGCCCTGGAAATCAAGAACCTACTGAGGTTTATAAGCTCTCTGCTACGGCAGGGTTGAACAGTTATTAGACCATAAGACACAATTCTGGACTAGTATACTCTCACGCCTTACCTTCAGTTATGCATATTTTCTGAGGCTTGACAAGAATTATCAGCAATAGGATCAGCAATAGCAATTAGTCCTCCCGCAGTACAACCAAACATATAGGGGAAAGTACAGGAACCGATAGCAAAAGGGGTAGAGAAAGTCGAATGTTAGCATCAACAGAGGGAAGGACGCTAACTAATTAAGCGACGTCAGATGTCAGGCAGAATCGGCACGTCGCAGCCATCGTCTCTCACGGATATATTAAGCTAATTACATTCTCTCTGTTATTCTGGGATCATATTGTAGCAGGATTCAACGGCTAAAGTACACAACAGTATAAAACACTTAAACTATCTGTGATAATGTCAGCATTTCATTCTGATTAATGGTCACATTTTATTCAATCATTATGCAGCATTATTCATGATTGCTGAGTGTGTACATGCGTTTAGGATTAACTATATTTAGAAGCTTCTGCCTGTCCCTCTTCCTGTAACAGTGTGTCAGAAAGAACAAACAATTAGACTGGTTAATAAAAAAACCCAGTTCCAGCCATCGAACATAAATTATGGGGGATTTACTCGAAGGTGATGAACAATGAGTTCTAGGGAATGGCATCAACTACATCAGACAGGACGTGATCCGTCTCCTGTTTTCAGAGATATCATTGTGGGAAATCTGCTGGCCAGGCCCTCGTCACGGATTGGTGTAAAATGACTAGAGGAATACAACTGTCATAACTCTATTCAAAATGTGGCAATGTGTAAATGCAGTACTACTGGCCAGTGAGCTAACGGAGTACAGAAATATTTAAATTCAATAAATGAGGACAAAATTACTTGGCATTTGAAAAAGAAGAATGGGCTGCTAAATGAAAGTGAGTACAGATTTTTAAAGACAAATCGGGTTTGACTTACTTGACTAAGTTATTTGGTAAATTAATTGGGAAAGGTCTATAAGCACTGTGGTTGTTTTTCTATATATTGATATTCAAAGGGCTTCAGCGAAAAGGACCACATGTTTGGATGTTGTGTAACAAAAAAATCCATGCGATTGAAGGGACAACTGCACATTGCATGCAAAAATGTCAAAGGGACTCTACATAGAGATTAGGAGTCAAGGGTATTTTTTCAAGAGTGCAAGACGGCATTCAGTGATGCTACTCAAGTGTCGATTTTACCAATGGAGTTGCATTTTCAGATATCACAGATGCCAGTCATCAGCCAAATCGATTCACCCCACGTGATATCAAGGAACAGTTGTAGACAAAGCCAGTGGACCCTGAAAACATTCCTGTAATAGTAAGGAAGACTTGTGCTACAGAATCACTTGCACGCTTACCCAAGCTGTTCCAGTACAGCTACACCACTGGGATCTGCGTAACCATGTGGATGCTTCCCCAGGTATGCCCTGTCAACAAAAAAGGAGAATGGAGCCAACCCAGCAATTACTGCCCCATGAGTTTTCCCTCGATCATCAGCAAAGTTATTAGAAGTGTCATTGAATCTGCAAACAAGCGGCACTTACTCAGCAGTAACAGCCCACTTTGGGTTCTGCCAAGGCCATTCAATTTCTGAGCTCATTACCGCCTTTGTACAAACATGGCGAAATAAGCTGAACTCAAGAGGTGAGGTGAAACTGAGTGCCCTTAAAATCAAGGCAGTGTTTGGCTGAATGGGGCATCAAGGAGCCCTAGCAAAACTGGAGTCAATGGGAGGCAGGTAAGGTCTCCAATGTCTGATGTCATATCCAGCACTATGGAAGCTGTTTTTCGCCGTTGGAGCTCAATGCTCTCAGTCTCTGGACATTGCTGCAGCAGTTCCTCAGGGTAGTGACCTAGGCACAAACATCTTCCGCTGCTTCACCAGTGACCTTTCCTCCATCGTAAGTTGTGCTGATAACTGATGATTGCACAATGTTCAGTACGATTGACGAGTCTCAGAAAGTGAAACAGTCCGTGTCCATACGCTGCAAGGCCTGTGCAGCATTCAGGACTGGAAAATACTAAAGGCGCCACACAATTGCCAATCGATGGCCATCTCCAAGAAGAGATAATTTTACCTTCTCCCCTTGAGATTCAATGGATTTGCCATCGCTGAATGCCCCTCTAGCAACATCCTAGCGGCTACTATTAACCAGAAATTGAACTAGGCGAGACATATAAATATTTTGGCAACACAAGCATGTCCAAGGGTAGGCATTCTGCAGCGAGTAACTCAACTCCTGACTGTTCACAGACTGTCCGCAATATACATGGTTCAAGTCGGGAGTGTGATGGAATACTCTCCACTTGCGTGGATGACTGCAGCTCCAACAGTCAAGGAGCTGGAAACCATCCAGAACAAAGCAGCCGGCTTGATTGGCACCCTGTCCACACGTTAGATATTCACTACCTCCAGCAGAGGCGCACAGTGGCAACAGTCTTTACCATCTACAAAATGCTCTGCAGGAGCTCACCAAAGATCCTTCGTCAGCACCGTCCAAATCCTCGACCTCTACCACCTCGAAGGGGAAGGGCAGAAGTTGCGTAGGAACACGATCACCTGCAAATTCCCCTGCAAAACACATGCCATCCCAAATTCGAACTGCACCACCATTCCTTCACTGCCAGTACGTCAAAATTCTAGAATCCTCTTCATAACAGCGCTGGCTGTGTACCTACACAACATGGACTCCAGTGGTTCAAGATGCCAGCTCACTACCACCTTCTGAAGGATATTTATATATGGCAAAAATGCTAGCCTAGCGAGCGATTCCCTGAGGCCTTGAAAGAATGAAAAGAATGCTATCACAAATGATAATACTCTCCCCTTCAGAATGAAGCCAATTTTATTTTCAACCCTCTCTTTGTCCTCTAATCACACACCACTGTACCTTAAGTAACACGTTATAGTCTTGCACTTTGTGAATTTTTTTTTGATATTCCAATGAGCACACTAAATTTATACAAACTCACCCATTAAGAAAGTTCTGGTACAGATTAAGGAAACAAAAAGTGCTTGACAGGCCCCTATACTTTTCACAGGTCTAGCTTATTTTGAATGTGTGAATCTTACCCTGACCAACGAACGCTGTAGCTGTCGCTAGCTGGGACCTCGACAGAGACATGGAGAAACCTGACATTTATAAACCGGTTCTATCTCCACAGGGCGGACGGAGCTCGAAGCTTCAAATAATCCCTCCTCGTTCCATCTTAACGTGGAGTTTATCCAATGTACGATCCTACGTTCGATGCCATTTTCATACCAAGTGATGTTAACCGCCGCCGGAAATAAAGCAGCTGTTGTGCAGAAAGGTGTGTGCGGCGGAGAGGACAGGCGGGTAATCTTAACAGGTGTTGGCGGCACTGGGAATTAATTAACAGAAACTAGTTCAAATCGCTATTTGTATGTTACATTAGAAAAAAAAAGAATGACAGTCAAGCAGCTAGAACCTTTAGCAGCTGGAGTGTAGGGATAGTTATCGCGAGATTAAATTTGGTTTGTTTTTATTTCCTTCTTGCCTTCATTCTGCAATAACCGAGGAACGACTCTATGCCTGTGCACTGCAACTAACAAAAGACTCAGTTAAACAGAATCCGCCAGTGCGATGCCTTGAAACTGTTGTCAGGTACTTCTCTGTGATTTAAGCCTTCGGTTGTTTTATTCGTTCATAGGATGTACGCGTCGTTGGCAAAGCAGGCATTAATTGCACGTCCAGAATTGCCCTTGAGAAGGTGACGGTGAGCTGCCTGCTTGAACCGCTGCAGTCGGCATGTTGAACGTACAGCCACATTCTGTTCGGGAGGGAATTCCAGGACTTCAACACCGTGCAGTATTGGCCATATCTGTTTAATCTAGTTTGCAACTTTGTCAATGGGGAGGCATTGCATTCTGTAAGATAGATGCACAAAGTGTGTAATAGTTACACTAACACGGAAAACAATCTTGCCTTTATTTCAGCCTGGGCGTTGCTCTTAAAGTCTAACATAAAAAAGGTGTATGTAACAGAGCTACCTTAATGGATTTACTTTCGAGGTAATGTACAGGTTTTCACCCCAGTTTCCGCTCTGCAGGAATAAATGTTTTCAGTAAGTATATTCAATTATTATCCATTTTAGTTTTCCTGCTCACTGCTTAATCACCTCTTCAGCAAATTCGCCCAGCTTCGTCAGACATTATCCACCCTTTCAAGTCATGTTGTCTTGACTTGATAAGCTGGAAAAGAATAAACCTATTGAGTGACGATATCGTAATTATATATTCTAGTAATTTCCTGATATTAGGCGAATTGGTTTATTATTCTCTTGTTTCTACCTCTTAGGTTTTAAGCAGCAGAACTGCATGCGCGATTCTTCAAACTAAATGAACAATTTAATACGCAAGGGAACATTGTAAGGTTAAAATTAATGAATCCACAACAGTCCCAGCCACGTCCTTTAAATCTTACGAGGGAACCATCGGATCCTGGGGATTTGTTTCTTTTTAATGTCATTATTTTCTTCGTTACTGTGATTTCAGTAGGCCAGCTACCATCGGATAGTGTTCCTGATTTGATATGAGGTTCCTTGAGATTTGAAGCACGTTATCCATTCATATACTGTTAACATTCAATCAACACTGAACCAGTGGATGTGGTGTATTTGGATGTTCAGAAGGCGTTTGATATGAAGCAAAACATGAGATTAGTAAAAAAAAAATAAAGGGCATGGAATTAGGATAAATGTATTAGTATGGATTGAGAATTGATTAACAGACAGAAAGCAGAGAAGGAATAAACGTGTCATTCTCGGGTTGGCAGTCTGTGACTAATTGGGTATCACAAGCCTCAGTGCTATGTCCGCAGCTGGTCACATCTATACAAATTATTTGGGTGTGGCGGCCAATTGTAATTTTTCCACATTTGCTGATTACATGAAGCGAGATGGGAATCTAAGTTGTAATGAGGAAGCAAGGAGGCTTCAAGAGGATTTGGAAAGGCTAAGTGAATGAGCTGGAACTTGGCAAGGAGAATTCAATCTGATAAAGCGTGAAGTTTTTCATTTTGCAGAAAAATAAACAAAATAGCGGGATATTTCTTAAATAGTGAGAGTTTGGGAAGTGTTGGTGTCTGTTATGGTAACTTTAACAAATGGACCACAGGAGTCTCAGGTATAGGTCACAATCGTTTATTCGAGAAATTGCAGGGAGAAAACCATCTCAAAGCAGATAGAGATAACACTCATCCAAATTACAATTGTTCACCATATTTGTACATTATTGGTCACGTAGAAGAACATTCTCCAGGTTCCGATCTCCCCAACATTTAGGTATATATTAAACAGCCACCTCTAGTAACAGGTGTTTTCACCCAGGCAGAGACATTCCCTCCTATCTAAGCTGGGACCATCTGTCATTCCTCTATCTGTTGAAGAGCACACTTAATCCTAATTGTATTCCAACCTAAGTCTCCAGTCTAACTCCTAGGACCTTGTTGGTGATTGCAAGCCCTGGGGTATACAAAGTTCGAGAGTGTATATGGTACATCTGGCTTAATTGTTTAACACTTGATGTACTGGTTTGCGCTGGCCTGCCTGTATATTTTAATTTAAGTATTTCATTCCCTTAAAAAGCAGTCCTACATTCTTGCTCCTAACATTGCCCAAAGAGACTTGGATGTCCCTGTTCAAGAGCTATTAAAAAGCTAGCATGCATGTATAGCAAGCAATAAGAAGGGCAAATGGTAGATTGCCCTTCATTGTGAGTGGATCTGAGTGCTGGAGTAATGACGTCTTGCTGCAGTTATATAGAGCCATGTTGAGGCCTAAACTGGAGTATTGTGCACAGCTTGGATCCCCTTATTGAAGAAGGATATACTTGCCATAGATTGAATGCAACAGTGGTTCCCCATATTAACCCGTGAGATAGCGGGATTGTCGTACGAGGAGAGATTGAGCAGATTTGGTCTGTATTCTCTGGAATTTCGAAGAATGACGGATGACCTAATTGAAACTTACAAATATTATTACAGAACGTTACAGAGTGGATCCAGATAAATTGTTTCTGCTGCAAATTTTTGTTATTGTATACATCTCTCCCAGTTGCCAGCAGCTGCTCTTTTCAAAACTGTGCAAGTGTTTTCTTTTTACGTTAATGTTGTCCCTTTAACTAACTTGTCATTCATGACTTTACTTTATTGAAAACAATACTTTTGCCTTTTAGGGTGGGGAACTGAAATGGCACAGTGTTAACTTTTTGAACACCTTCCGCTGATTTTCTGTACATTTGCCCATTAAATGATTTGCACAGTTTATTTTGTAGAAGTCACAAACCTCTACTTCGAATCTTAGTCAAAAACATAAATACCTGGAAAAACTCAGCAGGTCTGGCTGCATCGGCGGAGAAGAGCAAAGTTGACATTTCGAGTCCTCACGACCCTTCAACAGAACTAAGTAAAATAGGAAAGGGGTGAAATATATGCTGGTTTAAGGATGGGAGGGGGAGAAGGTGGGGGTGGGGGGGGGGAGTGGTGGTGGGGTTGTTGGGACAAGCAAGCAGAGGAGAGGAGGAGATAACCAAAAGATGTCACAGACAAAAGAACAAAGAGGTGTTGAAGGTGGTGATATTATCTAAAACAATGTGCTAATTAAGAGTGCATAAAAACCACATTGCAGATTAAATGGCTGATGTTCCCAAGACAGATGGTATTGATACTGAGCAAACCACCCCCAGGAGTCGATGTTCACTGTGAGTACACAATCTCGTCAAAGCTATGTCTATCTGAGGAGGGGTTCCAATCAGCTCTCTTCCATTTGAAAGACCTTGACCCAGAATACCCTGTAAATCTCATTCCGACTCGGACTGGCACAACGACTGCTCACCTCCAAGGTTTTCAATCTCAATCCTGAGAATACGTCCCCCTGGATTCCCGTGTCTGCACAGCAACACCTACTCAAAGGCACAACTGCAAGCTCTTCAGCCATATCGAGATGAACGCCACTGCTCCAAAGGTTCACCTCACAGAAGATGAGGCTACATAGTGTCCGGAGTTGCATATTAGCATGGGTAAAAGATTAGCTACCTAAGAGGAAGAAGGGGGAATCGATAAATAGGTATTTTTTCAGATTGCCAAGCCGTAACAAGTGAACTGCCACGCGAATTATTGCTGGGCCCTCAATTATTTGCAATCTACATCAATGATTTGGATGAAGGAATCGACTGTGTGGAACTAAATTTGCAGATGGCACCACGATATATGGGACTGAAACATATTAAGGGGAGGGAGACAGCCTGCAAAGGGACAAAGGCAGATTATCTGAGTGGGAACAAAATAGCAGGTGGAGTTTAATGGGGAAAATGTGAATATGCCCAATTTGGCAATAAACATCGAACAACAGTGTATAATGTAAATGCATAAAACATGCAGAGCTCGATGGTGTAGCCGGTCCTCAGTGGCGTAGTACATGAACCACACTGCCTACATTATGCCCTCAAGATCCTCACATTGCCCTTCCCAATACTTGACTCCCATTTCTATAAAACATCTGTCGAACTCTGCCTTGAACAAATTCAATAGTCCAGCCTGGATGGGTGCAACCCCGACTGTGGAAGTTTGACAGGACAGAACAGTCCGCTTGATTGGCACCACATCAACAAACATTCACTCCCTCAACGACCGAAGCACAGCAGCAACAGTTTACAACATCTTCAAGATGCACTGCAGGAAATCACAAAAGCTCCTTAGACAGAAATTTCACAACCCACGACCAATACCATCTAGAAGGACAAGGGAAGTTGAATCCCCTGCTATTAACACCCTGGGAGTTACCATTGACCAGAAGCTGAACTGGACCAGCTAAATACAAACTGTACCTACAGGAACAGTTCAGAAGTTGGGAGATCTACGGCGAGTAACTCACCTCCTGCCTCCCCAAAGCCACTATATTGAAGGCAGAAGTCAGGAGCGTGATGGAACATTCTCCCCCTGATTAGATAAGTGCAGTTAGAACTACATTCAAGAAGCTGGAAACCATCTAGGTCAGGCAGCCCGCTGAATGGCACGCCATTCACTCATCCACCATAGAAATACAGTGGAAGAACTGTGTACCATCTACAAGACAGTACAGTTCATCGAGTGTCCTTCAACAGCATCTTCTAAAATTGCGACTTCTCGCACATAGGTGGACAAGGACAACAGATGCATGCGAACACCACCAGTTGCAAGTTTCCCTCCAGGTCTCACATCGCCCTTACTTGAAACTTTATCCCCGTTCCTTCACTGTCGCTGGGTCAAAACCCTGGAACTCCTTTCCAAAGAGCACTGTGGGTGTGCCAACACCACATGGACTGCAGCGGTTCAAGGTGGCAGCTCACCACCACCTTCTTAATGGAAACGAGCAATGGGCATTAAATGCTGGCCCAGCCAGCGAAACCGGCGTCCCGGGAATGAACAAAAAAACCCCCACAAAGTTAGTATGTGAATACAACAGTTCAGTATGGAGGCAAATAGAATGCTGTAATTTAGTGCAGACAAATATAATATAATTCTACCAAAGATTTGCTGCATCTGAACAGGGCGTTGGAGAGACCACATCTGGAATACTGTGCACAGAGAAGGTTCGCACGACTCATTCCTGGGCTGACGGTCTTATCATATGAAGAAAGTTTGAACCTATACCCGTTGGAGTTTAGAAGAATGTGAAGTGATCCTGCTGAAACATATCAGATCTTGAGGCTATTTTATAGGGTGGATACAGGGAGAATGTTTGCACTTGTGAGGGGGACAAGAACCACGGGTCACCTTTTAAGAACAAGAGGTCTACCGTTTGACATTGAGGTGAGGAGTTTTTATTCCTCTCAAACAGCCATAATATGTGAAATTCTATTCCACAGAAAGCAGTGGTCGCTGTGCCATTAAATTTATTCAAGGTAGAGTTAGACATATTTTTCATAGAAAAGGGATTCAAGGGTATGTGGGGGGTGTGAGGGGTGGGGGTGGGGTTTAAGCATGTGGCTGGCTGAATAGCGAAGCAGTGGTGTCGTGGTATTGTCACTGGACTAGTAATACAGAATACCGGGTTAATGGTCCGGGACCTGGGTTCAAATGCCACCACGGGGATGCTGGTAATAGTGCTGAAGGTCTGTGCTCCACAACTTGCCACGGCCCTAGCTAAGCTTTTTCCAATGCGGCTAGAACACTGGCATTTACCCAGCAATGTATAAAGTTTCTAAGGTATGTCCTGTACAAATAAAGCAGGACAAATCCAACCCAGGAAAATACTGCCGCATCAGTCTGCTCTCGGTCATCAGTGAAGTGATGGAAGGGGACGACAATCAATAAATACATTGCTCATCAACGCTCAGTTTGGGTTCCACCAGGGCATGTCAAGTCTTCACTTAATCACAGCCCTCGTTCAAACATCGACGAAAGGGCTAAGCATCAGAGGTGAATTGAAAGTGCTTGTCCTTGGCTGCATTTTACCGAGTGTATCATCAAGGACCCCTTTCAAAACTGGAGTCAGTGGGAAAGCTCTCCACTGGTTGGACTTTTAGCTAGCAGAATTGTGATTGTTAATGGTCAATCATCTCAGCTCCAGAACATCACTGCAGGAGCTCTTCAGGGTAATATCCTAGGCCTAGCCATCTTCAGCTTCTTCTTTGATGACCTTCCCTACATCATAAGGTCAGAAGCGGAGATTCTCGCTGATGATTGTACAATGCTCAGTTATCTTCACGGCTCCTCAGTTACTGAAACATTCCAAATGGCGCAAGACCTAGAAAGCATCCAGGCTTTGTCTGCCAAGTGGCAAGTAACATTTGTGCCATGTAATGACAACAACAGAAAACCCAACCATCGTCCCTTGACATTCAATGTCGTTGCCATCGTTAAACATCCGAACCTCATCAACATTCTGGGGGCAACCATTGCTAGGAAAATGAACTGGACGGGTCAGATAAATATTATTCAGACGCCGGGAATTCTGCATCGAAAAACTGACCTCCCGACTCCCCAAAGCCTATCCACCATCTACATGGCACATGTCAGGAATGTGATGGAATACTGTCCACTTGCCTGAATGATTGTAGCTCCCACAACACTCAAGACGCTTGACATCACTCAGCCCGCTTGATTGGCACCTCATCCACAAACACTCACTCCCACCACCACCGACGCACGATGGCAGCATCGTGTACTATCTACAAGATGCCCTGCAGGAACTCAGCAAGAATCCTTAGAAAGCACATTCCAAACCTACGACTACTAGCACTTAGAATGGCAAAGGCTGCAGCGGAAGTTAACAACACGACCTGGAATTTCCTCTCCAAGTCAGTGAACATCCTGACTTAGAAACATCTTGCCGTTCCTTCACTGTCACGGCGTCAAGACCCTGGAACTCCTTCTGTAACAGCACTGTGGGTGTTCCTACATTGCATGGACTGCATGGCTCAAGGGGGCAGCTCACCTCAAGCTTCACAAGGGCAATTAGGGGTGGAAAATAAACGCTGGCCCAGCCAGCGACATCTGCATGCCATCAAAGAATAAACCAAATGGACATGTAAGATATTTGTTCGTTATCATTAAGAGATTTCATGGAGAGGCCATGTCGGCTACAAGGTTATAGAGAGGGCAGGTATCGATGCCTTATTTGTAAGATTTTCACGAGCTTGGAAGAAATTAAAATATAAGACATTGCTGATGGTACTCTGGATAGCTCGCAGTGGCACGTAGCATCAAACGAAGTAATAGGAAAATAGGGAGGACCTATCCGTGGGTTGAAGCATAGTGCAGGACAGGCGGCTTCAGATTTGTCGATCACTGGGACCAGTTCGAGGAGAGGAGGCATGTTCCAAAGTGAAACGCCTGCACCTCAAGATCTGGAACCAAGCCTTCAAGGGTCGATAGTCTGCTGTGGTGAATTACCCAAATATCTCTTGTGTTCAAGAATGTCTGATTTGGGGGCAAAGGTCGTCATTCTATGAACGCGGCTGCCCAAACATTGCAAAACTGAATGAGCACTCAATCGGCTGGTGTCCTTGCAGTTGAAGGAACAATTTGGAAAGTCGAAAGCAAACCAACCTAGTTTCATACAGACAGAGAATCTGGCGCAGGTAGTAGATGGCTTGAATGTACTCTTGTTATTGCACATGTCTGCAAAGAAATCCCTGCCGGAGACTCCATACAATAATTTACGAAATCCTTTCTGTGTAACTGCAGCGGAGATGCAAATACAAACAAGATGTCCTTCATGCGGCAGTCTTGAATAACGATGGTGCAAGTTTTAGTTAATAGTCAATTGGTAGATAGAGATCTCAAGTATCAGGAAAACGCACGTACTGTAAGGCCCAAATGAAACAGGACATCCTCGCGTAATTCTGTTCTGATTCTTTATTCAAGACACATTTTAATGAAAATGATCAATTCAATTTAGCTACTAAAGATGTTCAGAGCCTTGTTTCACTGCATGACCATTCTGCCATTAAGTTGCACAGGTAAATTTAATCTGTAGCCCTCTTTTCTAAGAATGAACGCTCTTTCATTACTTTGATTGATGGATAGAAAGTTCTTCATCAGTTTTTGTATTATTGTCTGCTCCTTTTCCCGTGTGTATTTGAGTTTCTTTTCTCTCAATTTTTGTCAGCTAGGCTGCTAAATTCGATGTTTTTTTCAGTAATGTTGAGTTTAATCTTTTTTTGAAAGGCGCTCGTGAACCTTCATCGACCGGGACAGAAGCTGCCGAGTCCGCAGTGACGAAAGGCGACACAGTCACTCTTTACTGCACGTATCCCATCTTTTCAGACAAGAGGCCAGCGAAAGTGCATTGGTGGAGAGACAGGAGGGAAGGGTTTTTGGAGGAAAGTTTGGACAGTAGAATCCGGCTTTATTACCTAAATCAAGGTGGAGCTGCCTTAAAATTGGAGGACGTGAGATACGAGGATGTCGGGCTCTATTGCTACAGGGTGACATAGGCAGTGGTTGTAAACGGAACCGGCACTAAACTGGTTGTATATGGTGAGTGTCAGCGAGAGGCATAATGATAGTCCTCCCCCTTGGCTAACGCGTACTTTGCATAATTTTAGGGCCATTATTTGATTTTTGCCTTAGAAAAGCGGGCTCTATTGATTCATTCAGTAATTAGAAGCGTTAATTACATTTGCAGCGTTTATTCCCATTCTCTATTTGCTGTTTAGAAGTGGTGGTAAGTCGCCTTCACGAAACTTTGTATCTCGTGCCTTGAAAATAATGCCACAATGCTATTAAGCAGTTAGCTCTAGGATTTTGACCCAACCACGACAAGACGAATTGCGATATCTGCCTAAATCAGGATGATGTGTGTATCAACGGATACGTATTCACAGGCACTCGTTGGCGGAGAGATTTAATGTTTCAAACTGTGGATGGGGTACCAAACAATCAGAATTCCTCACCTTGGATGTTTGATCTCTTGTTGAAAGTTGATACAGCTGAAATCACCCAGGTAAGTGGAGACAATTCTCTCACTTTCCTGAAATGCGCAGTGTAGGTGGCGCAAACTATTCGGAGAATTGAATGGCGAGTCAATTGCGCCACAATTCTTATTTGCGCGCTACCTTTTACAACCGTATTAACAGGCCATTACGTTTATGCTCTTAATTCTGAACTCCAGGTTCTTGATTGTAATGGTTTTGCATGTCAAGTGTAGATGGACAGGCTCTTACTCGAGTTGGTAAATACTTGGCACCCTTGTTGCACGAATGTTGCTTATCGTTTGTCTGAAAACGCGAATTTTGAATGGAACTGAACCAAAGACAAAAGCTGACTTTGGATGGAAGGATGTTCATTGATGAAGCAGCTGAATGTGGCTACACCTAAACCACAGTACAGTGGATATTTGGAGAGATGTGCCAGCGCTGGGATGATTGACATGCAACAGCACAATCATTATCCTTTGTATAAAGTATAACTCCAGCCAGGAAAGAGCGTTTCCCCTCATTCTCAATGATTTAAGTTGAACACACATTTTTCAACTCAATATTTGTCATGAACAGTTTCGAAATACGTTATTTATTCGCTATTGTTTCTGCATAATCTTTCACCATCTATTTGAGAAATTCTGTCAATAATGAGTATTGTTTGTCTGAAGTTATATTTTCATCTATCATTCAGAGCTTCAAGAAGTAAACTGAATAAAATATAATATATATAAAGCTAAATATTGGGGCAAAAAAACTAGCCTAAAATTATGAGAAAACGCATCCCAATAGTTTTGCGCTATAAATTTATTATATAAATTGGAATTTGTATTGAATTATAAAATATACTAAATAAAACAATCACTCAGAAGGGCAAATATGCGTAGATAATCCAATTACAATTGATCTCCATGTATGTTTGCTTTGCTTAAAAACCGAGATATGCCTCAGTCGTTGCGTGCCATGCGTTAAAATGAAAACGACGTGCATTTGTATATGCAGCCAGCCTTACTTTGCAAGGGAGATCACTTGTAACGTTTACCTTACACGGTATCACTTTTCTACATGTTGCAAAATGACAGTTCACCTTTATCTGAGTGTCAGGTTCAAAGGAAAAACAAAGCACTAACTTGAATCACGATAACTCTAAAATGCGGATGTAACCTATAAAGAAAGAACATACAGAACTCTAATTCTTCAACTGAAATTTCACAAGTTGTTCTATTAAAAAAAAACACACACAAACAGCTAATTAATGGAGAGTGCAGTCATTGTTCTGTCCCACCGATACTCGGGAATGTTTTGCCCAGAATCTAGGTCACACTATTAACAAGCAGATTAATCGGGAATTTAGTTGGGGGCTTTTATCTACATCTGGCTGTAAAACAGCCAGGGCAAAGATATCACATTATTTACACAGGCATCACATTGAGCATCCACCGAATTTACATTAATTTCGTTTCACTTCTTTGAATGCGAGTTCAACTCATTTTATATTATCCCGTTGCAATGTTGTGGGTGACAGCTTATTGCGGTCTCAGGAGGCATATTTAGATTGATGAGGCCATAAGGACACTAAAGAAAAACGTAATTTAAGGGTCTGGAGGTTCAGTGCGGGTTTATAATGTTTTTCCAGGTTTCCCAGCGATAGAATCTGCTTCAGGTTCTCCTACCTCAGCCCAGACTTAAAAACAAACACTTTTTTTGTAGTCCCTCTGACACCTCTCCAGATAGTCATCAAACGGTCGGAGGGCCGCTCATCAGTTCCTCTGACTCTTGTGTGTATAACGGCTGCGTTTTTCCCGGAGCATCTGAACATCACTTGGTATAAAAATGGATCAGAAGTTGGAGAGGCAATGGAACAAATCAAGCAGCAGAACACGACAGGACTGTATGCGTTATCGAGCAATCCAACTGAGAAAGAGCCTGTGGAGAGTGAGACGGTTTACACGTGCCAGGTGTCTCACATCTCTCTTCGGATGCCAGCCAATGTTATCTACACCTTCTCTAGTTTGGGTAGGGTGAATCAATTATATTAATTATGTTGTATTGTGATATGCTTAGAAAAGTATGATAATGTTCAGACGCTAGTTCCATCAGCCACCGCACAACACCGATGCAACTTACAGTTACTTAATTCCTTGCTCAACATATTGCTCATGTCCAATGATATGTTCTTGCCGGGTAGATTTGCTCACAGATTGGTTTGGTTTTTTGAGCATGGCTGTCCTTTTGAGTTTCAAACTTGATGTGCTATTCAGAACACCTCCTTAAGGAAGTCGTGTGGAGACTTGGTCTTTAAAAGCAGTTGCAGATACTTGTAGTTACAAATGAACCCTCAAGGCTCTTCTTCCATGTTGCAGACGTAAGCAACTTTCAGGTTTCAGGCTAAATTGAGAAATCTTCCCTTTCTAAAGATTATATTAAATCTGTAAACTATCCCATCAACAAAACATATAGATGCAGCTGGTGATTTAGTCGAAATAACCGATTATTCCCTGTAAGTTGAAACTTGCCTGTAGTTGTGTAATTGGAGATTCGACTCGTAGCACGCAGAAGGCTTGAAGATCAGCTGTTAACGATGCAGCTACAAGTAGAAGCTAAAATCTGCAGGTTTGATAACTTTTTTTTCATTCTCGCCTTTAGCCGATTCATGGAAGATATTAACTTCAGGGACTCATAATTCCCATTGGTACTGCCCGAGGGACCAACTTAGTTGAATCACATTTGTTTTACACACGAAATGGCGTAACTTCCAGCAATGCCTCTGACTGGAAATTGAGTAAGCACAACCCTGCTATCGCAACAATTTTCACAGATGGCAATTAGTTCCTAACGAAGGCTTTTATAATTGTTCAGGGGCCAGAGTCAGTGAACCCTGCTGTTTCCTGATTCTAATCTTGTCTTGAAATAATTTCGTGTATTTTCAGCAGGATCGGGGACAAATTCCCCTTCAGAATCTTCAATTCCACTTTAATAATTTTATATTCAGTTTATTTGTATTATTCTTTCTTGGATCGTGAGCTCCGCTGGCTGGTTTGCATATGTCTATTCTTCATTTCCTTTGAAATGGAGTTGGTTGAGCCGTATTATTGAACTGCTCACTCCAGTGGTGTATATAGGCCCGTAGTGTCGTTCGAAGGGGAGTTCCAGTGTATTCACCGAGGATAAGGAAGAAACGGCTTTATAGATGCACGTCATAATTGAGTTTGGGCTGGAAGGACACTTGCATGTGTCGATATTTCCTTTGTGTATGCTTCCCTTGCATTCCGAGGTGTTCGGATTATAGACTTTGAAGGTGTTTTCGAAAGAGGTTTGGCGAGTTGTGTCAATTGTGGATAGTATACGCTGCTGTCCACTGCGTGTCGGTGGTAGACAGAGTTAATGTTGAAGGTTTTGGACAGAGTCGAGCTTCTTCACTGTTTTTGGAGCTGAACTCATCCTGGCAGGTGGAGAATATCCCATCACCAGCTGCATTTTTTGTGAGGGCGGGATATCTTATATATTTAATATAATCTTAAGAAAGGGAAGATTTTTCAATTTGGTCAGAAAGTCTCCACATGCCGCCCTTAAGGACGTGTCCTCAATACGCATGTCAAGTGTGATGGAATACTAACCTATATCTTGTAAATGGTGAACAGGTTTTATGGAGGCCGGGGGTGTGTTAATCGCCGCAGAATTCCCGGCGCCTAACTTGCTTTGTTGTTACAATATGTATATGGCTGGCGATGACCTCCTGGTCAAAACCAAGCCCCGGGATGTTGATGGTTGTGTTTTCAGCAAAGGTAATGCTGTTGAATGTCATGGGGAGATAGTTAGATTCGTTCTTATTGGAGATGGTGCTTCTGTGGTGCGAATGTTATGTGCCCCTGCTAGCCGGACACAGAATGTTGTCCAGTTTTTTTTCAGCATGCGGCCTTTGACTGATTTCGTACCTAAGGAACCACTAATGGTAGTGAACTATATAAAATCATCAACGAGCATCCCGCTTCTGACCAAATTATGGAGCGAAGGTAATGCATGAATAAATTAAAGATGCTTTGGTCTAGGCTAAAAACGTCTTGTAGTTATGTGTTTCAGCTGAAAGCATTGGCCTCCAATAAACACGACCACCTGCCTTTGCGTGAGGTATGAATACAACCAGTGCAGGTTGTTTTTTCCCTTATTCTCAGTTCAGTGACAGTCTCCCTGGTCTCACATCCGTAATTGAGCTATGTTTCCATTTTGGACCAATGCTGTAATGGTTTCTGGAGTCGAGTCTTCCTGGCGGAACCCAAACTGAGTATTAGTGCGCTGGCTTTTGAGGGTGGGGATGTTGGTGGAGTTGACTCTTTCAATTTCTCCACACCAATTATTGCGTGGAGGTGAAAAGGCTGCATAATTTGACCTGATTAATTAATTGTGAGTTTGTTGAGTTTTGCTTATCGCATGCTCCCTCTGCTGTTTAGCATGCATGTTCTGTGCTGCGTTTTCACCAGGTTGGCACATCATATTTAGTCATACTTAGTGCTGCATCCCTGCATTCCCCATTGAACTAGGTTGATACCCAGGCATGATGATATTGTTGGAGTGAGCGATCTGCCCGGCCATGTGTTTAGAGATTCTAGGTGAGTACAGTTATGATTCTACATAGTCCCCCTAGTGGATGTCCAACTTAAAGCTGCTGGGTATTTTTTTCTGAACCCATGATATATTTCATGTGCTTCCTGTAACAGACTAACAGAACAAATAGAACAACATAAGCAAATTTAATAAGTAAACCCGGTGAAAGGCCATAGGGCTAACATGCTAAATATGTCTTTCTTTGAAGATACTGTCATATCTTGCGAGTATTTCCACCGTTTTGTTTAACGTATTTCAGATTTCCAACGTCTTCAGTACTTTGTTGTCTCAGGAATCTTCCTCAGACTCATCAGGTTGGCGCAACAAGGATTGGGACTGGCAGTCCGATTGTGAGTGATCGCAGGGAATATTCCCTTGTTTTTATTGTATCTGCCAGTGGACCCTCATAGGATTTTTATTTTACTGCTGTTGCTTTGTATCGGACACAGAATCTTCGCAGGAATTTATCCCTGTGTTTACTTTCTATCTAACCCAGAATCCTCATTGGCAATATTTATGTGCGTTTACTGTGTACACAACACGTGGCCCAAAATAAAAAAGAAGCATTTGGAATTTATTTGGCAATTACTATTATCTTCTAACGCTGCATATATTTTGCAAATCACGTATATATATGCAAAGTAATCTCGCAGGCTACGATGACCTTTCTTATCCAATGATTTTCGGTTGTCTGGGAGTAGGATTGATACTTTTCCTGATCGCAATTCCCGGACTATATTTAGAAATTGTGAACATTGACACCAAGGCCCATCAACGCAGCTTGACTTGCCAAAGCCGTGTTGTTTATAACATGCTGTCTATCCATATTAGTCATCTCAAACTTCGTTAAGAATAGCAACAATATAGAATTATTGCTGAACCCACTACCAGCTCCACTCCTATATATTTATATAGATATGTATGTAATATATCCATCTAACACGACGTTTTGCTTTCTATCATGGTGCCAACTTCGTAGCTACACCACCACTTTCCTCGTAAATGATACACCTTCTTAACACACCTATTCTCCGAAAGTGTTTTTCGAGAATCCGATGTGGAATCACAGACCAAACCATGTCTACCTTTTTCTTCTTTAAGCCATCCCTCGAGATAGCCAAATTGATGTAATCGAACAATCGGAGAATGTCGCAGTACGGAAATAATTAATTACATTTTTCCAGTTCGTGCTGGTTCTCTGCAAAACCAAATTGTTAGTCCCAAATCCGCCTCTCTCCCCCCTGACTCTCCATTTTCCCGTCAGCTATTCAACAAATTTCCTTTACACCAACTGAAGGTGCTGTTCTTAGCGGCATTATGTTTGGATGAAGGGTCAAACAATTGCAAATCTACTGTCCACTGGAAACACCCCTTTGTGCAAAGAAAATTGGAAGATTATGGCACGTAAATTGGCAATTTCCATGTCTACTATCCTTGCCCTTCTCGGAAGTTCCCCATCGAGTCCTGGTGATATCCGAACTTTAAGGACAACAAACCCTTCTAATGACCCACCCTTGTCACTTTTGGTGTGTTTATTGCCGAAAATGCCTCTTCTTTCACTTTGACTTTGACAGCATTATTTTTTCCTTGGAAAAGGCACAGGAAAATTACTGATTAGTCAATTAGGCCATGCCCTCGGCCTCTCATTTTTGATCTCAGTCCAGCACAATCCCTTCTCTTACTACTCTTTCATTATTAAAAAAAAGCCAGTCTAAAGCAATCGATTTATGTTTATCTTGTAATTACAGGCAACACGAGCTGGAATATCCTGAAATTATTAATCCTAACGTAATTTGTAGTATCAGAGAGACTTTCTTGGTACGCATATAATCTGTGACTGCAAATATTGCAAGAGACACTCCAAGAATATATTTGCCATGTAACTGAGCATAATACCACATTGCAACTGCAGGGAGGCAATAAGACTTTCGCATGATAGAGTATCAGAAATATATTGAGGAATACATTTTCGTTATGAGTGGGTGGATGCTGACAATTGTATTTTATTCGACGTACAACCCCGAGTCAGGGGCTAAATATTACTTCCTGAATGAAGGCTGAAAAAAACAAACAAAAAAAAAACATTGCTAAGGCACCTTTCACGTCTGCAGGACATAAATTTAAGGTTCACAGCTAATGGAATGCTTTTGTGGACTATTTTTACATAATTGTCTCTCAGGCAGAAATTACATATTTAATAATGTCGCTGCTATTCCAGTGCTGGCTTTACTCTGCATCAGTTACCAGCCTCGTACAGTGTGTATGTTATTCCAATGGAATCCTGTTCAAATCGGAAAACAAATTATGAGTCTGTAAAAACGAAATGTTAAAATGTTGGACATGTACCAAATAAATACCAAAAACTATGCTTTGTGTGGTATCATAGTCGCAGGATGTTTCCAGGCAATAAATATGATAGCTGATAAATGTTACACGTACTTTTAAAATATCAAGATCGAGAAAGGCCGCGTCAGTTGACAAATAAATAGCCAGTCCGAACAGTTAGGCTGCGGTAAGTTAGAATAAATGTTAAAGAAATAGAACGCAGCGGATTGATATCCATCTCTCTCTCTTTCTCGCGCTCTCTCTCTGCCTTGCCCCGCCGCGTATGAGCAACTTATTTAAAATGTATATTTTGTTCCTCCTCTCCAGCTGCTACTCATCGATTGCAAATCAGCAACTCGTGCCGCTTCCTTTTGGGGCTAATAGTGACTCTCGCAGGGATTACACTGATTTTGGACCATGTGAAATCAGTGCCATTTGAAAGGTAAATTTTTAGTTTTTTTATTTATAATCCGGTTTATCACCATGAATTATAATAGTGCAGCGCAGTAAGATGGGACCTAACTCTTAAAACAAATATGATTTCAGAGATTGCGGACGATTGTTTCTTTTCACTTTGGTACTTCACACTCATTCTGGACTTTGTTATTCATCCTAGCTTTTGCAACAGCAGAAATACTTTGCAATGAATGTGAAAAAGTCCCTCCACGTTACTCACCAATTAAGCCTCTCCCACTCGTATACAGACTATCCCGTATCTCCCTCAAGCGTTGGCACCCATTTTACAGACTAAACCCGAATGTTGTCCAGGTCTTGCTGCCGGAATTGCCTAATTCACTTCCTAACGGCTTCCTGAAAGCTATTGGATGCTGTGCAATAATTTGTGGGCGCCCCAAATATTGAGATTATAATAAAGAGAAGGCCCTTATTGAAGCAGCTGAAGCTGGTTATGGCATGTACGCTCGCCCAAGCAACTCCTGAGATGATGTTGCGAGGTGGAGCTGATTGGTCGCCAACATCCACACACATTTCCCTTTGTGCCAGATGCAATTCCAGCCATTGGAGATTTGTTTCCCCTGATTACTCCTGATTTCATTCTTGATTGAGTTCCTTGACACAACGATCAGTAAAATATTGTCTTGATGTGATGGGCAGTCATGCTCGTCTCATCTCGTAAGTTCAGCCAGTTTGTTATTCATTTTTGTATCGAGGTTGCCACAGAGGCCGACTTGCCTTGCTCCCACCTGTTGTTAAGTTATTGCTCGGCTGGTGCATATTGGTCTCACTGCTGGCGATGCTTCCATGTTGATGATTGAGTGTAGATTTATGGGAGATAAATGGCCAGATTGGAGTTATCCTGATTTCTGTGGACAGGACACATTAGCGCAATTTTCCGCATTGCTGGGTAGATATCACTGTTGCTGCTATGCTAGAACAGACTGGCTAGGCGTGCGGGTCGTTCTGGAGCACATGTCTTTATTACCACTATCGGGATGTTTTCTATGCCCCATAGTCTTTGCTGTGTCCAGTGCATTCAGTCGTGCCCTGATACCCACTAGTGAATTGAATTAGCTGAAGGCTGGAAACCGCAGGAGAATGCCTAGATTGATTGTCCTCTTGGCACTTTTGACGGAAGATATTTGCAAATACTTCAGTTTCGCCTTGATGTGATGGACCATGGGATATTTGGATATTTATGGAGCCTCTTCCTCTGGTTAGTTGTTCAAATGTCCACCACCAGTCATGACTGGATTCAATATGGCAGTTTATTTTTTTGATCCGTTAGATGTACTATTGCTTAGCTCTGTCGATAGGATGTTGCATCTGCTGTTTGGATGCATGTAGTCCTGTGTTGTAGATTCACTCGGATGGCAGCTCATTTTGAATTATGCCTCGTTCTGAACCTGCCTTGTTGTTCAAAATGCCTCACTGAACGAGAGTTGATGCCCTGGATTGAAGATGCGGGGCATGGCATATGGTGACGCAATGTGGTTAAATGCAATTCTGTGCCGCTGGTAGCCAGTAACATCACATCGATGTTCAGTTTTGAGCTGCCAGATCTGCTCTGAATCTATCCAGTTGAGAAAGTTTGTAGTGTTACACAACGCAACGGCTGAGACCCACACTGTGAAGACTTGACTTCGTCTCCACAAGGATTGTGCGGTGGTCACTCCAAGCAATGCTGTCATGGACGTATGCATCTACAACAGATACATTACTGAGGGCTGTTTCAAGTTTCATATTTTTTGGGTTATGGGTTTCCTTCATCACCTGCAGCAGGCCTAAACTGACAGATATATCTCATTGAGTACATTACCTCTATTCGCTATGATAATTTGAATGCAGTGCAGGTATGGAGTTTGAAGTTTGGCAGATAGTTATTTTTGTGCGGACATAGCGTCCAACTTTGCATAAGGAACCATACCACAGATATCCTTTCACAGGTCATACTTTTTGAATCGCCCATGTTTTAATCTCGCTAGTATTAAAAAACGAACTTTCTTTTATACTGCAGATTTATTTCTAATTAATTAAAGTAAAACAAGATTGCGTATATGTCCAGGTAGCGGGTTGTTCAGGCTGCCCATTGTTATGGATGTGGAAGTGCTTGCAAGTTTACATTCACTGCAACAACACCTGCCCTCTGCGGCAGTCCCGTTTCAAGGCACTGACATGTGCACAGGTCTTACAAATGGGAATTCTTCCTGGATCAGCCCGGGCATGGAACCTCCCAGTGCCAAGGTTCATGTGTACAAGATAGCTGACCGTCAAGTGATGTTATCCCAGCTGAAAACAATTGCGCTTGTGGGCGACCACAATCAAAACCAGGAGCCGTTTGACGTTTATTATCCGTCAAATGTTGTGGCCAACAGGAATTGTGCAACTACAACAGTGGCTAATATCCGAAATGCAACCCGCCGTGTCATTCTCCTCAGTTCAAACTGTGCCTACCTGAGCTAAATATCTGAATCTGCATTTCTCGACAATGTTTTCTTTGTTACCATATGCAGCCTGTGCTTCACCAGGTTATCAGTTTCCGTCTGTCCATGTTTTTTTTCCCAATTTCACACCTACTTATGCGAATCCTTTTAGGGGAGTTTATTGCATTAAATGGCCGATATATTAATGTCTAGTTTGAATCACCTGGTCCAATGAGCCATCAATAGATCAGTCAAAGTGTGACAGTCCGAGTGCATCAGTTAAAGAAAACTCCGAGTGCTGCTGCGTGATTCGCTGCTGCTTTGTTAAATTGCCGACTGATTTCGGATAATTCTGACATCTCCCTTCTTCTTTATAGGAATGAAGCTGGATGAGTACTTGACACTCCAAAGTTAGCAGCAGCTGCAGTGCACACGACTATGGAGACAAGTATCCTCGGAATTCGCAAAATACGAAACGCAATTAGAAATAATGTTTGGCCATCACGAACCATACAGCTGTTTGAACATTCATCAATTGTCATTTTATTTAGAGCACCTGTTGTATCCTCAGCGATTGCTGTTAAATTATCAGGACAAAGCTGTGATTCTCAGATTCATAAAATGATGTTGAATAGATGGAGACCATATCAAAAGACCAGCAAAGTTTCACTTTCGTGTATGCATGTGTTTTCCCAATGCTATAAAATCATATACTGAAGAAGGTGTAACCAGTGTTGATGATAGGTGAATATTAGGCAACCACGGAAGAGCATTGGGGTGGGTCATAATCGGTAGCATAGATTGGTTGACCCGAATTACCTATTTCTGTGCAGTATTTCTTATGTAATCCTGTACACTCAAGTTCAGAACAATTCTCTTCGGAGTGTTTTCCCCCATCACAGAGTCATAAAGTCATATAATTATTACGACACAAAAGGCGACTGTTCGATCCATCAAGCCCATGGCTGGATTCTGTAGAACAGTACAGTCTTCCCCATTCCCCACTCTATAACAATAAGCCAGCAAACCTATTTCCCCCAAGAGCCCATTCAATTCCATGTGAATTCATTCATCGCCCACAGCGTCTTTCACTCGTGGGCTTCAGGTCCCAGGGTTCGAATCACTCGTTGTATAAGAAAACGCACATCATCCCTGCCATTCTTGTCGAAAGCTTTAAATCATAGCCGCCAGCCCTTTAGTTATCTACTAATGAGAAGAACTTGTCTTTGTCTAGCTTAACTCAGCACATCGTAATGTTGTGCATGATAATAAACGCAAAATAATGCAGATGCTGTAAATCTGAAATAAAAACAGAACATGCCGAAAAAAAACAACTCAGCAGGTCTGGCAGCATCTGTGGCGAAGGCAACGGAGTTAACGTTTCGAGTGCGTAAGGCTCTTCTTCACAAAAATTTGCACATGTCTGTCAAGCTGCCCTCAACCTTCTGCTCTCGAAAGAGTACAAGTCGGTTTCTCTGCTCTCACACTGCAAATGAATTCCCTCATTCCTGAACGATTTCTGGTAAATCTAATTTGCATCATGTCACAGACAGTCACATCCTTTGTTAAGTGTGGTGATCAGACTTCAATGAAGCACTCCAGTTGCGGCCTACACAGAATATTATACATGGTCAACATAACCCCCCTGCTTCTTTACCTAATGCCTCCATATGTGAATCGCAAGATCGCACTTGCTTTGCTGACTACTCTTTCGATATTTCTTGCCACTTTCCAGGATCAATGCACATGAAACCCCAGGTTACGTTGTCCCTGCTCAGTGAAAATGCATCACCGTGCCCTTCTCCATATTAATTTCATTCTGGCAATTCTGTCCATTCTTCTCTTGCTGCAATCGAATGAAATCATCCTACCTGCTTCGCATACCTCAAAGCTTGGGTTCCTAAGCAGAGTTTGAAATTTTACAATGTAATTATATTATCGAAATTATTTATGTTTGATATATCAAACGTCACCTTTTCCAACACTGGCCTTTGTTGAACGCAACCGCCTACGAGCTTATCGTCTGAAAAAAAACAACAACCATTGACCACGGTTCGCTGTTTCCTGTCCTGAAGCCGATTTTATATGTTCAGGCTGAAACTCTTCCTGCAATTCCTTTAGCCCCACTTTTGATGATCAAACTTTTATTTGGTATTGTGTCAAACACTTCCTTCAAATCCATAGAGTCAGGATCCGTTCCATTCTCGTCACCAGCAATCGCCATTACATCATCAAAAACATCAGTTACATTGGCCACATACGATAATCTATTTGCTAGTTCCCCTTAATTAATTAAAACCCCTCCAAGTGCCAATAATTTGCCCTGAACTTTTTTTTAAAAATGGTTACCCATCAGAGAAGATACACTGCCAGCACAGGAATTACTGGGGAGTTTCTTAATCGATTTTTTGAACCACAGATGTGAATTTGCATCGTCCAATCCTCCAACACCTCCCTCATAGCTAGGGAAGATTGTAATTTTACGATAAGCCACCCTGGAGGCCTATAGCCATTTCCCGTAGCGATCTGGGACTTCAATCAACCGCATCAAACGTCTGATTCACTCAAAACGTAGCCAGCCCTTTGATTACATCCTGTCTGTCAAACCTCACCCAATCCATTGGCTGTACCATCGCCATCTCTATTTATATTTTGTCAGCAGTTTCTTCCTTAGGAAACACACATTCAACTATTCGCTGCGCGTCTTCAAAATCACTGAATCACGGTATCACCCAGTGCAAAAGAGGCACCGGCACGTAATAAACACCTGACCTACCTACCCATCCCCATTTACGAGCAGATGTCCCATAGCCTTGAATGTTATGACGTGCCAAGTACTCATCCAGGTACTTTTTAAAGGATGTGAGGCAGCCCGCTTCCACCACCCGCCCGGGCAGCGCATACCAGACCGTCACCACCTTCTGGGTAAAAATGTTTTCCCTCATATCCCCCCTAAACCCCCTGCCCCTCACCTTCAATTTATGTCCCCTCGTGACTGGCCCTTAAACTAAACTGCTCCCTATCCACCCTGTCCGTGCCTCTCATACTGTTGTACACCTCGAACAAGTCGCCTCTCAGCCTTCTCTGCTTCAACGAAAATAACCCAAGTCTATCCAACCTCTCTTCATAACTTAAATGTTTCATCCCAGGCAATATTCTTGTGAATCTCCTCTGCAACCTCTCCAGTGCAATCACATCCCTCGTATGAGGGAGATACGGGTTAGTGTGTATACGAGTGGGAGAGGCTTAATTAGTGTGTAACAGGGAGGGGCTTTTTCACATTCATTGCAACATATTTCTCCTGCTGCAAAAGCTTGGATGGATAATAAATTCCAGGATAAGTGTGGAGTACAAATGTGAAAAGAAAAAAATCGACCCCAACCTCTAAAATCATAAATTAAGAGTTAGATCTCTGTTTACTCTGCTGCACTATTATAATTCGTGGTGATAAACCGGATGATAAATAAAGATAAAAACTTACCTTTCAAAGGGAACTGATTTCACATGGTCCAAAATCAATGTTCCGCAATCCCTGCGAGAGTCACTATTAGCGACAAAAGGAAACGGCACGAGTTGATGATTTGCAATCGATGAGTAGCAGCTGGAGAGGAGGAACAAAATATATATTTAAAATAAGTTGCTCATAAGCGGCGGGGCAAGGCAGAGAGAGAGAGAGAGAGCGCGCGCGCGCGAAGGAGAGAGAGAAAGAGAGAGATGGATACCAATCCGAGGCGTTCTATTTCTTTAACAAATATTCTACCTTACCGCAGCCTAACTGTTCGGACTCGTTATTTATTGCCAACTGACGCGGCCTTTCTTGAGCCTGATATTTTAAAAGTACGTGTAACATTTATTAGCTATCATATTTATTGCCTGGAATCATCTTGCGACTATGATACCACACAAAGTATAGTTTTTGCTTTTTATTTGGCGTACATCCAACATTTCAACATTTCGTCTTTACATATTCATAATTTGTTTTCCGATTTGAACAGGATTCCACTGGAAGAAGATAGACACTGTGCTAGGCAAGAAACTGATGCAGAGTAAAGCAAGCACTGGAATAGCAGAGGCATTGTTAAGTATGTCATTGCTGCTTGAGGGGCAATTATGTAAAAATAGCCCGCAAAAACATTCCATTAGCTGTGAATCTTAATGCCGACGTGAAAGGTGCCGTAGCAATTACTTTTTTTTTTCATCATACATTCAGGAAGTTATGTTTAGCTCCTGATTCTGGGTTGGAAGTCAAATAAAATACAATGGTGATAAGTCTAATAAGGGCTGTTGTATAATCGCACCTGGTTTACTAACATCCATAGGGAAGTGATATTACCGTGTTATCCCTTCCATCGAACATTTGGGGAATTATGTCAAAATTGACAGAGCTGCTCATCAGGCTATTCAAGCATCACTCTAAAATAGACATACAAAGTCATATAGTAAACCTAATATCCTGGACTCCTGCATCTACGTCATTCATACTCCCACCAGACCTATACATCCGGAGTGAGTGGCCGAAAATGTCCTCGACATTGACTCTAGACCCCAGGGAGTCTCATTGCATAGTTCAAAAGTGGGCCTCCATGCGCTGATGAACCATTATTCCTCCCTCTTGAACACAACATATATGATGGACGGAGGGTAGGAAGGGCACCGAATGTACTCTGGCTGGGGGCTTCAATACGCATTCCATGAAATCTGTACTCTGCAGGTTGTTGTTTACGCTGACTGTGGTTTCAAAGCATTGTTTTTCTTTGATAGTCCAAAGCTGAAACGAAGAACCAAAACTGCAAGTTTATTGCAAAGGGCGGCGTAACATTTGATTACTCAATCATGCACTCATGCACATGAATATATCCAAATGCACGTATTATTTTTCTTTTTGCTAATAATCATTTGCGGAGTAACGTGCCAAATTCCATAAAGAAGTTCAAATGAATAACAACTGCTGGCTATCCCTGATCCCACAAGAGGACAACATACCTGCCGGTTAGAGATAGATGCATCCTACTTGGTGAAGCCCCTGGAACAAGGTTAAACCAGTGCATGACCTTCATTTGTAATTCATGCCGTTAATCCGATTATTTCATTGGTTAAAGAAAACGCTCGTACAGAGCTAGTAACAGCAGGGAAAGTCATATGATAGCTTATATGGCAGCTTTGGAAGCCAAATTCCTGAAATTATGTTGTACTTAAATTAAAAGAAAACATTTGTTCAACGAGACACTTTCAATTCGAATGCATGGATTTCCAAGAAGCAGAACAATCGTGTTAGCCGTTCTGCAACATTGCTGAATATATTACTGTCGCCAAGGTGTTGTAATGTGGAGATTATTTTCGCCTGGTCGTTTATTCCCTCTATTATCTATACAGTTACAGTAAAATGCCTCGCTGGATATTGTTTTTCGCACTAGAGTCATTTGAGTTAATTGTTCCTGGAGACAATTGTCAGCATCCACCCATCCATAAGGGAAATGCATTTCTGAATATGTTTTCTAGTACTCTGCGATGCTACAGCCTAATTGTATCCCTGCAGTTGCAAAGTAGTATTATGTTCAGTTGCATGATAAATATATTCTTGGAGTGTCTCTTGCAGTATTTGCAGTTACAAATTAAATGCGTACCAGGAATTCTCTCTGATACTAGTTGCGAGGATAGGGTTAATCATGTCAGGATGTCGCCGCTCGTAGTTCCTGTAATTACAAGATAAACTGAAACCGATTTCTATAGAGTGTGGCTTTTTTTTATAATGAAGGACTAGTAAGAGAAGGGATTGGGCTGGACTAAGGTGTAAAAGTGGAGGAAGAGGGCATGGCCTAGTTTGCTAATCAGTAATTTTCCTCTGCTTTTTCCAAGGAAAACAGAACGCTGTCAAAGTTACAGTGAAATAAGAGGCATTTTCGGCAATAGATACACGAAAAGTGACAATGGTGAGCTATTAGAAGGGTTTGTTCTCCTTAATGTTGTTAAATCCCCAGGACTCCATGAGGAACGTCTGAGAAGACTAAGGGTAGTACACATGGACATTGCCAAGTTGCGGGTCATAATCTTCCAATCTTCCTGATGTAAAGGGGTATTTCCAGAGGACCGTAGACTTGCAAGTGTTTTACCTTTCATCAAAAAGAAAGTACCGATCAAAGTAACACCGTCAGTTTATGATCTGTATCGGAAAGGTTTTAGAAACGACCACATGACTTTCTTGTGTTTCAAAAGAAATTTCGATTAATATTTGAAGGGAAAATGCAGCGTTACGGCGAGAGAGATGGAGTTGGGAATGACTTGTTCGTTTTGAAGAGAACCAGCACGGACTGGAAAAATTTTGCGACTTATTTCCGTACTGCAACATTCTCCGATTGTTCGATTACATCAATTTGGCTGTTTCGAGGGATAGCTAAAAGAAGAACATGTAGAACAGGGGGCAATCTGTTATTCCACATCGGATTCTGGAAAGGCACTTTCGGACAAAAGGTATGTTAAGAAGGTGGATCATTTATGAGGAAAGCGGTAGTTTGGGTACGAAGTTGGCACCATAATAGAAAGCAAAACGTTGTGATAGATGGATATGTTACATACATACCTATATATATACGGGGAGCTGGTAGTTGGTTCAGCAATAAGTCTATGTTGTTTCTTTCTTAATGAAGGTTGGGATGACTAATATGGATTGATAGCATATTATAAACATTGCGACATTTTCAAGTCAAGACGAGTTGTCGGACTTTGGTGTCGATGTTCACAATTTTTAAATATAGTCCGGCAAGCTACTGAGGCATGTAGCTTAACTGAGTTCTCAAATAGAGGAATGACATATCGGAAAATAGGAATAGGAGCAGGCAATTCAGCCGTACGAGCCTGCCTCACCATTGAATTTCATCATGGCTCATCATCCACAGCAAAGCCTTTTCCAAACATTATCCCCATATCCCTTTATGTAACTGGCATTTAGAAACTTGCCAATATCTGCTTCAATCATACTCAATTACTGAGCATCCAGAGCCCTCTGAGGTAAGGAATTCCAAAGAATCACAAACTTTAAATTAAAAAAACAAAGCTCTCTGCACCTTAGTCCTAAGTGGCTCCTGCCCCCACGTCCACCCGGCCACCACGCATATTTTGAAAACGTGCCCCCTTGTTTTAGACTCCCCTACAAAGGGAAATATCTTACCTGCATCTACCCTGCCCAGCTCTTTTCAGCATTTTACACGTTTCAGTAAAAACATCTCTTATTCTTCGAAATTCTAGAGAATACATACCCAGTTCCCCCAATCTTTATTGATAGGAAAATCCTTCCATCTCGAGGACAAGTGTAGTGAACTTTTGTTGAACTCCCACTACGGCAATAACATACCTCTTAAGTTAAGGGAACCAAAACTGAACAATATACTCTAGGTGTGGTTTAACCAAGGCTCTATAAAATGAAAACAAGGTTTCGCTACTCCTATACTCAAATCCTCTTGCGTTAAAGGCTAACATACCATTGGGCTTCCTAATTGCTTGCTGCAGATGCAATATTCGCTTTCAGTGCCCAAATGACGAGGACATCCAGGCCGCATTGTGCACATGCTCTTTCTAATCTCTTACCAGAAAATATACTTTGCACAACTTTTCCTCCTACCAAAGTGGATATCCTTACAGTTTTCCACAATATATTACATCTACCATGGTCTTGCCCATTCACTGACTCTGTGCGAATTCCCTTGAGGCTGCTTTGCATCTTCTCACAAAACACATTCCCACCAAGCTTTGTGTCATCCTTGACGTTGGAAATAATATATTTCGTTCCAAAATCCAAGTCATTGATATATAACAGAAAAAAACATAGAAACATAGAAACTAGGAGCAGGAATAGGCCATTCGGCCCTTCGAGCCTGCTCCGCCATTCATTCTGAACTTGGCTGATCATCCAACTCAATAGCACGCTTCCACTTTCTCCCCATATCCTTTGATCCCTTTCCCCACAAAAGCTATATCGAAATCCTTCTGGAAAACATACAATGCTTTGGTCTCAACTACTTTGTGTGGTAACGAATTCCACAGGCTCATCACTCTCTGGGTGAAGAAATATCTCCTTATCTCAGTCCCAAATGGTCCACCCGATATCCTCAGACTGTGACCCCTGGCTCTGGACTCCCCTACCACCGGGAACATCCTTCCTGCATCTACACTACCTAGTCATGTTAGACTTTTACAGGTTTCTATGAGATCACCCCTCATTCTTCTGAAGAACGTGAGCGAATATTATGAATCACTGGTTTTGCCTGAGCTGGAGCACTTTGTTCAATTTTGTGTACGAAACATCAGGAAAGAGTCAAGGGGTTTAATGAGGGGGCAGATGATAATTATTATGGCTTATCAAAGATGAGAAAAAAGGGCTACGAAGAAATTGTGGGAAAGTTAGGTTTGTTCTGCTACATGATAACATGGTTAACAGCAGATATAGAGGAGAGATGAGGATTTTTTTCAATTACACTCCAGATCTGGAACGATCGACATGCGGAGGGAAAAGAAGTTGAATCCATAAACATAGCTTGCCAGTTATTTGAGGACAAGGAATTTCCAGACGTGCAAAGATAAATCTAGAGTTTAGTACAAAGGTACCTGAATAAAATGAAAATATTGTGGATTCAGGAGATGGAATCTCTGTCGAGACTCTTCTACGACATGGCCATACTGAACTCAAAAGGATAACTCTGTTTCTCTTTTCAGTTACTGCCAGACCTGCTGTGATTTATTCAACACGTTCTGTTTTTGTATCAAAAATACCAAGTTTGTTACAATGTTCCAAAGATGCAGTGTTAAAATGGTGGGGCCAATTACCTCTTCTGTGCTGATAATTCTAAATTCCCATTATTTGAAAATATCATGCCGATATACTTTCCTTCCGTTGCGCGCAACGGATTCGTTAAGAAGCTTTTGTAAACATAAACATCTATGACTTCGGCAGACGGAAGATGCTGAAGACATATTCGCAATGTTATATTGTCCTGATTATATTAAAACCATAACATAATGGACAAAAAGAGCACAGAAGGAACCACCTTGTCCATCTGTGCTCTGTGGTTTTATTAAAATAAATACAAAGACGGGCTTAGTCACTCCGGCCTTTTGTCTGTAAGCTTGTAAATTCCTGATCTTGATTTCTGAACTTCTTGCATTGCCTTGGAGGTTTAATTCAGCATGAAAGGCAAATGACTGTTCTTGCCTGTGCGAGTGCATTTCCAAACGTCTTTCGGAATTTTTGCAGCATAAAATTATTTGATTATCCGAAAGCGATCCAGCAGACGGCCCTCTTTTCATAAACAATTTGGATCCAGAGATTAACCTGTTGAAATGTTTGCCGCACACAGAGTATGGCGGGTAGAATTCGCTATTTGACGTTTTCGTTTCGACTTCCCTGATACTATATTAGCTCGGTTGCAGTTTTAAGAACGTTGAAGAGAAACTTTGGTTGTGGAATAATACTAGGAAAGAGGAGTGAGGGTGGGTGATAAACTTGGGAAATTATTGACTGGAACAGCAGGTCTGAGAGTCTATCCTTTTTCCCTCCTTATTTTTGTGCCATTGTTATACGGCATCAGTCAGTTAGAATATTGCGGTCATGAATCTGCACCACCTATAGTTGTGATGTATAAAAAAATAAGTGACAAACACGTGTTCAAATGAAAACTGTTAACGTGGCTTTTTAAGTTGGTCTTAACTGCACACTAAAAACAACCGTTTCGAACCGTTAAAGGGAAAAGAAATATAAATAAATCGAACTTACCCAAATTACAGCAAGTGCAGCTGACATTTGCAGGCATCCGAAGAGAGATGTGAGATACCTGGCACGTGTAAACCGTCACGCTCTCCGGAGCCTCTGTCTCAGTTAGCTTATATGCATATTAGAGGCACGTTCCCGGTGTTCTATGGCTGACATTGAGCAAGACAAATTAACCTCTTTTTCAGGATACAGAAGAAAGGTCCGAGGGGGAAAAAAACACCGTAAATGCCAGTGATCTGGCAAGCTTTAAGGACAACCATTTCAATTCATGTACCTTTTTAACACCACTTTAGGAAAGGATTAAACAATATGTTATATGCGCCTATACATTTTATCTTTGAAATAATTGAATTACACTTGTGACAGTAACTTACAATGTTGCGAACATTTTCACAGCCATTTAAGAGATTAATTATCTTTACTCTCCTATAGCCCAGAACAATAGTGAAATGTCTGACCTTTCAATAAGTGCTTACACTTTGGCGTTGGATCCATATGGCCAGGTCCGTCGAAGACAACATGACATTAAAGCAGGACTGGATTTCCAACCCGCAACTTTAGAACTAGAAATTATAAACTTAACCGAGCTTGCATGCACAAAGCAAAATTAATTTAATGTACATTGAATGCGGAACAAAGGTAATCATATTTTGCTTCAGCGGGGTTTGCACTTGCCTTGCTTCAACCAGATGTGGGTACAACCTCGAATCAAAAATTCCATGGGAATTCTGCAGTGCCCGTTGGAGTGCTGCATTGCAACAGTTATCCTTTTTCAAATGCAGCATTAAGCAATGCTTTATTCTCCCCTACACTATAATAAAGATCGTGTTCGACAGAAAGGGATCAAACTCATAACCGACACTCTTCTCCCCAGTCAACTGTTGAAACTTATTTCATATTAATTACTAATAAAATTAAAAATACACAACAAGTCTGACAGCACCTGTGGAGAGAGAAATTAAGGTTACCTTTAAGGTCGATGACCTTCGCTAATGAAAGACTTCAGAAGTTTACCAGACTTGCTTAGATTTCAACACATGTTCGGCTTTTATTTCAGGTTCGCTCATCAGCTTTATTTGATTTTGCACCAAGCTAGATTGACTCCTGAACAAAAAGTTGGCTGACAGTGAGACCTTGATGCAGGAAAACCAGTCCAGCCATTCGGCTACGTAGTTAATATTTTGGAACAGCTTGAAAGTTAAAATAATACAGAAATTACACATCTTGTGAGAAAAATCTTCATTTTAACAATTATTCTGTTCCAGGCTAATTTTTCAAAAGTTATTGCCTGATTCTGGTTTCGCGACTGAGCTAATAGTGAACTGATAGTTTGCAATATTTAAAGGAGGGTGATCGAAAAAGTGCTAGAAGCATCCTCTCTTGTAAACTGACACTAGTTAAAAAGACAGAACTCTGCTCAGTCCAAAGGTGACATTTATTATTTGACACATGTCCCTGTTGACGAACGCAAATGAGCACTGATCTCACAGTTACCCGATTGTCAATTCTTGCTCAGTTGCGTATAGGTTTATCAGCATTCTTTCAATTCTGTTTCTATCCCAGTACGAAATAGAATGGAAGACAAAAGTTAAACGGAAAAAGCGGTACAATGAGTGTGCAGATATTTTCAGGGTTGTTTTAAATATGCAGTCATTCAATTATTTAATTGTTCAACGTCTATATCCGAGTACGTTTTGACAAAATAAATATTATTTGTAAATTACATGTGTCTTGCTTTTACAGCCGACTACTCAAATAAGGTGAAAACAATCGTGTGGAAAAATAGACAAGCAATCTCATATTTCCATATTTTGAGGAATAAATATTGTATTGTTATAAAAAAAAGTGATGGTAAAGCTGAAGTCCATCGGGAGCCAGGGGGCCGTCATTGGCTGGAGTTATAAGTAGCATACAGAAAGAAAAATGGCTGTGGTTTGTTCAGGTCCATTAAATCAGTTCCAGCGCATCGCTTCAGGAGCTCTTCGATATGATATTGTAACGAAAAAGCAAAATGTATTCTGTTGCCATTGACTCAATTCCTGCCTCCCTTAATAATTTGCACCTTAAACAGGGCTGCAAGCAGGGGAGTCACGGAATACTGTCGACTTGTCAAGTTGATCACTGCTCCAAGGACAATCAAGATCTGCACATTTCAGGAAAACGGCTTGGTAAGTCTAAATCTCCAATTGAAATTAAAAAGATAGTGGGAAGGTAATTGCCGAAGGTAAGTGAAAAGGTTTTGTGGCGTAGGGGTGTTCGGATATCCGGTGGGGATGGGGGAAGGGGGTCGGTCTTCGGGAGTACTGTGGGTGGAATCGGCCATCCGGGCGGTGCATCTGGCTGGGCAATCCGGTGATCGGTTGTTCGGTAGGACATTGGGGGTGGGGTTTGGGGGGTCAGGCATCTTAGGGGTCCTGGGGAGTCGTACATCGGGAGAGGGTGGAGCAGACAGGCCATTCGGTGGGGTGGTGAGATGGGGGGCAGGGGGTTCGGATATCGGGTATTTGGGGGACTGTCGGACATCGAGGAGGCGGCAATGGTGGGACATCCAGAGGGACTCGTGGGTCGGATATTCGGGGGTTGGTGCTTGGGGTGGCCGGAAGTGGGTAAAATGTGGGCTGGTCAGGCATTGAGGAGCTAGCAGCGTTGCAATTTCGGGGGCTGTGGGTCCGACATGGAGAGATGGCGTGTCGGGTTGGACGGTAAGAGTCAGGCCGGCGGTGGAGTTGAGGGGCGGAGTCGATGTGTGTGCACTCCCGTGCGGGTGTGGGGAATCGTATAGGTGTTGCCAGCTTGGCACCGTGGTGGTTGGCGGGGAGAGGGTGATGTTCTCAGGGGTGGACTCCTCCCCTTGGGGTTCAGAGTTATGGGGATTAGGTCTGTGAATATACAACAGTTAATCGTAGGTTAGAAGAGGTTTTACCTCTGCTAATTCTTTCTGGGTAACGACTGGTGTAACCCGGGCGCAACCATCCGAAGTTTGAGATTTAAAACGCATTTTCGGATGGTTCGCAGCGCAATTACCCAGAGGAAGTGTGCACTTCTGGGCAATTGCCTTGCATACCATTCCCTGGGACGTTCTCTATAACTTATATGGATACAAGTCGTGAGTTTGCGGGTGGGATTACTGGGGGCATTGGAGACAATGTAAAAGTAATAACTCTTGGTTAATTTCTCTGTCATAGTGTCTAGGTCCAGATGCCGCCCAGCTGGTAACGATACGGTGAGGCCAGCTATTTTCCTGTCTGCATCTCGTAATCCAGGGTTATCCGGTTGGTTGCTGGTAAAATACATTTTGATTTTACAATTCTCATTCTTGCTTTTTAAATCCAATCGTGACCTCGCCCCTCCTTATGACGGCAATCTCAGTCAGGCCCACAACCTTACCAGACACCTGCTGTCCATTAACACTGCAATTCACCGATTTCCATCGCTCCGCTATTCACGACTGCGCCTTTGATTTTCTAGGCTCCAAGCTCGAGAATACCCTCCCTTCACCTCTCCACATCTTTACATGGTTTTTCTCCTTTAAGACGCTTTTTAAACCTACCTATTATTGAAAAGCTTTTGGCCATCTGACGTAACAGCACTTATTTGGCTCGGCACTATACTTTGTTTTGTCATGATCCAATGGAGCGCCTCGGAACATTTAATTACATTTGAGACACCATATATTAAAATCCTATTGTTATTGTTGCGAAGCTCTTGCTATGCACAACACTTCTGCTCCACGTACAAATCTAGGACAATTCACTGCGGTTAATAATAATTAACTTCATATGAATCCATTGACCTTTTTAAAATATACGAAGAGATTTTTTGCAATGACGTGCTTAAAATTAAATACGGCCAACTAGTGGAAAGAATTGGAATTGATTAATACTCAACAGTTACTCAGATCTATTTAGTGTCTATAGAAAAATAATTTCCTCAGATAATGACATCATTAGCTTTCCAATTCATTCTATAAGTTATGTAAACCTTTGAAAATGCGTTTAATCAGCCGAACAATTTGAGGCTATTACCAGCCAAATTATTTCAGTACCAAGCAAGCGGTCAGTAAAATGAGATAGGAGCAGTGTTGCCGTGTTTCATTCCAAATTATCCTAGGCGTTGGTGCCATTACGCCTGCCCAGAATCCAATTTATTCTACCCGGTTCCACTAGTAGTGAATTTCAATTACGTCTCAGGTGTGGGAGAACAGTGTAGCAGCAAGTCCAACAATCATGCAAGTTCTAGTATGGTGATAAACTGATCCCGCTGTCTTATTCCTTTCTGTGCACAGCAGTATATTCCCAACCTTCAAATTCCCCTGTCAGAGCATCACGTCAGGGAATTGCTGAATGCACCATTAGGTTCCGAAGGCGGTCCAAACTAGTTTCGCCTGCCTGCACCCGTGCCTATGGTCTGCAGATAGTTTAGATTTGCAAAAGCCTCATTGTTCCATTTATCAGAGGACTAAAAGGGCTGATACGGCCGAATGAATTAATAAAATCGTGCTTATCAGTGACGACCCAGTAACAGCCCCTGTAACATGCTTCTGGCTCCAAACCAGACATGTGCAAAGTAACCAAAAGGCTGCTTTCAACGACGAAGTGAAATATGATCTCACCAACTGTGCTCTTCATTGTATCAGAGAATTGGTGCGATATAGAAGGATCCCATTCGGCCCATCGTGCCTGCAGCGGCTCTCCTGCCACCTATCTGCCCACTCTACAACTTGTCTTTGTAATTTTGAACTTGTACACTGCCCTCCTAACAGTTGACAATACTTACAAGTTTTGTATCACCCACAAACGTTAAAATTGCCCCTGCATGCCAAGGTACAGGCCATTATTATATATCAGGGAAAGCAAGGGTACCAATACTGGCCCCTGGGGATCTCCACTACAAAGCTTCCTCCAGCCCGAAAAATACCCTTTAACCATTACTCGCTGCTTCTTATTACTCAGCCAATTTTGTATCCACATTGCGACTGGGCCGTATAATCCGTGGGCTATAACTTTTCTCCCAAATCTGTTGTTCTCGCACTGTATCGAATTACTTCTTGAAGCCCATATACACCAGATCCCTCATCAACTCTAACTGTTACTTCTTCAAATAATTCCTGCAAGTTAGGAAAAAAAAACGGTTTTCCCTTAAGAAATCCGCGCTGGCTCTTCTTAATCAGCCGACATGTTTCTATATGATTATTAATCCTATCACGAATATTGCTTCTAGAAGCTTCGCCTGCACCGAAATTGAACTGGCTCGCCTATAATTTCTGGGCTTATCCTTACAACATTTCTTGACCAAGCGGGTCATATTTGTAATTCTGCAGTCACCTAGAACCTCCCCGGAGGGCAACAAGGCTGAAAGATTATGGCCAGTGCTCCTACAATTTCCACTTTCACTTCATTTAATATGCTTGGATGCAACTGTCTTCGCAGACTCGATGGGCCGAGGGGCCTCTTCTGCACTCTGTGATTCTGTGATTCTTTGATCTCATCCGGTCCCGGTGCCTTGTCAATTTTAATTACTGACAGTTTATCCAATACATCCTCCTGATCAAATTTGAACATTTCTGGTGACAGTTTCCTGCTCTGTCAACATGGACTGGGTAACTGCTTCCCTGGTAAAGACAGATGCAATGTATTGATTTAACACCTCAGCCATGCTCCCTACCTCCATGTGTAAATCCCGTTTTTTTTGTCGCAGGCCAGCCCTACTCCTCCTTTTACCAGCCTTTGACTTTTATGCCCCTATGAAAAACTTTGGGATTCGCCTTTCTGTCGGCTGCAAGCCTTTTCTCATAATTCTTCTTCGCTTCTCGGATTAGCTTTGTCACCTCTTCTCTGAAGCTTATGTGTTCAGCTCAGTTCTCAATTTTATTTTGCAGCTGGCAGGTTTCATAAACACACTTTACCTTATTTCTGTTAATTTTTACCTTCTTTTCCCGCCAGGGGTTTCAGAATTGGCTTGCCAAACCTGTCCCTTTTGAGGAAATATACCTTCACTATGCCAGAATCATTCCTTCTTTTAAAATAGCAGATTGTTCATCCACAGTTTTATCCAGCCAACCTTTGGTTCCAGACTGTCTGTCCGAGGTCGATATTGCCCTTTTTAAGCCGCTTCTCCCTAGTAAATTATTTTTACCCTGGATTGACAATTGTCATTTTCTACAGTCATCCTCATTGGGAGCGAGTTGCACAGCTGTGCCTCTAGCCGAATATTTCATCCTCCAAGACAGGAAATGAGAGAGAAATGTAGGAATTTGGACTAGAATTAACGTGGTTGGTTGGTCAAAAGAACACACTAATTATCATTTTTGTAAACAGAAAGTCCAAGCAAGTTCATACGTCTATGCTGTTATAAGCGTGTTAGTTGCCCCAGTGCCGCTGCCCACAATCAGTAAACCAATAGATGCGAGCTATCAGCCCCTGATGGAAACGATGGAATTGGACATATTAAGAGGCCTTGATGGTGAATGTCAGATGACCCGTTCTAAACCTCAAAGTTTTCAGATTACTTGCAAGTCTTCTAAATTAATTGCATGTTCTCATAACTGTAGATGACATTGCTGCACGACATGCACTCCGCCCTCAGGCGTACTTTTCGGTTTTTCACTTCTTCTGCGTAGTAGATCATTTGGAATAGTTCCACGTATCACGCTGTGCCACGATAGCTACAAGTGGAAGCTACACCTGTTTGGGTACATTATGTTTGACTTCAATGAAAGTAAATTCGGACGAGCGGTAAACCGGCCGTTTCGCTTCAAATAGTTTATCGCGTAAAGTTAAATCGTGCTCCCGTTACCTGAGAACGCCTTATATGCATGCATCAAATATCTTTTATGCTCCTAAAGTTGCATAAATCTGGAATTATTCCTCATTTACCATTGGCCTGCGCAATCTGAGTCCGAGCCATGCAACAATCATTTGTTAACTTCTGTCGCATACAATGCATTCTGATAGAATGGTAGAATCACGTATTCTATTCATAACAATTCATAACAAATGGATAGTTCCTTCCGTCTAACGGTCCAAGTCAGCGTTCATGCCTCTCTCAGATTCCTATCGCTTTACTTTGTCTAACTATATTTATAAACCATTCATCCTTCTACTTCTTTATATCTCATGCATTTATGTTGCTTTGGTAAATCATAACTATATTATTAGCTTCAACTACTCAAAATGGTTGCGAATTCCTCATTGCTTGAGTGCAGCTTATTACTTCCTGGATACTTGGGAGTTTGGTGAGTTGGGGAAGTCAAAGTGTTAATATTGTTCTTGAAAAATCTAGTCTTGCATGCAGTTAGCAGTAAGTGAAAAGTACTCTGTAAGTAGAGTACGTTTCGGACAGCCATAGTCAGTGCTCTATTGCGGGTACTGGCGTAGTTAATTGAATAACTGGTTTACTCTGGCTCCTGTAGCTGCTTTTCAGTTAATATAAAACAGAAGTCGGCAGTGCAGGTTGTCATTGAGAAGACACCTGGGAGTTTGAAGAGTTGGGGGAGCTAGCTGAGGAAAAGAAAGAGGTGCCCTTCTGGTTTTATCTATTTTATCAGCCTGTATGAATATACATGTAAGCAAATAAATAAGTGAATAAAATAATTAATTAATTAAAACAAATTAAAGATGGCATGACTGATGATGTGTCATTGCTGTAGCACATGGGTGATCCTTGATGACATTGTGATTCAGGGCAAAAACGTCTGCCGTTAGTGTATGTGTTCTGAGGAGCTTCGGCTGAGAGTCATTGAGCTGGTGGTCGAGCTGGAGTCACTGCGAAACATCAGGGAGCGGGATCTTTACCGGGATGCCTTGTACCATGAGACAGTTACGCTTGTTAGGATAGGGCCTCCTGATTTGGTCAGCCGCCTGAGACAAGGATATTGCGAGTGTAACTGAGGCAGATAAGGGGACCCAGGAGGCAACAGTGCATGAATACCAGCTTTTGTAATTTGCCAGCAGATTTGAGGTTCTCTCAGGCTTTTTGGATGAGAGTGGGGCCTGCAGGGTGGATGTGGTAACTGACCATGGGGCCATGATACAGAAATGCATTCAACTGCGTGGGTGGGGGGAGGGGGGGGGGTGCGGTGGGGCGGGGGGTGGGTGGCGAGGTCTTATGTGTTGAAGGGAAGCAAAAAGAGATGTCGTGGTAGCAGTGGACAGTTTAGTGAGAGTGATTTACATTGTCAACTGCAGCAAAGAGTGAGATTCCAGAGGGCTACTTTGTCTGCCTGGTACCAGAGCTCAAGGCACCTGCTCAGGGCTGGAGAGGGCCTTTGAGTGGATGGAGGACGATCCAATTGTCATTCCTACTGGGAATACTAACGACATAAGCAGGGCAAGGAAAAAAGTTCTGCACGGTCACTAGGAGGAACCAGGCACCACATTAAGAAGTACAACCTCAAAGGTAATAATCCAGGGATTATCACTTGAGCCAGGTGCCATTTAGCATATAGATTGGGGAATTGGCCTGCTGCATTGTTCCAGTGGTGCTCAATGCAATCTGGAGGAACTGGACCTCATCTTCCGACTCGACAATTTACAGCCTTCCCCCACTGAATATTGATTTCAGCAACTTTAGATCATAAAATCTATCCTCCATCCCCACCTCCTTTTCGAGCCCCCTTTTTCCAATAATTTATATATACTTTTTTCTTTTCCCACCTATATCCATTATTTTTAAATGTATTTCCATCCATTGTTATATCTCTACCTGTTAGCCCATTTCGATCCCTTCCCCACACCCCACCCCCACTAGGGCTATCTGTACCTTGCTCGTCCTGCTTTCTACCCTTAATGTCACAATTAGCACATTTCTTAGCTAATATCACCACCGTCAACAACTCTTTGTCCCCTTGTCTATAACATCTTTTGGCAATCTCCACCTATCACTGGCCCTCTAGCCAGCTCTACCTGTCCCACACCCCTTTAAACCAGCTGATATTTCACCTCTTTTATATTTCCTTAGTTCTGATGAAGCGTCATTTGGACTCGAAACTTTAATTGTACTCCTCTCTGCAGATGCTGTGAGACCTGCAGAGTTTTTCCAGGTGTTTTTGTTTGTGTTTTGGATTTCCAGCAGTCGCAGTTAATTGCTTTTATCTTAGTGTTTTATTGACTGCCACTTCTCTTCAACGAATGCCTAACTTGAAGAAGTATTGCTTTCGCTCCAACATGACTTCCGCCTCTACCATTTGCCCTGTTCATCTTCATTGCATTCCATTTCTCTCCTGGTGTTTGACAATGTGTTTCCGAAAACTCGCTTTCACAGTCATTTTTCCTTCCTCAGTGACTATCTCCATCTCCGACTAACCCCACGTGGGTTACAAGTGAAGTTCCCTCCCTCATGTTTCGAACCCGCCCAGGATTACAGGTATCTCCTGGTCATACAACACTCCTCGGACGGCTGTTCTCTTCGCATCCTGACTCAGTGCCATGCACCACCATATGAACACACTCCACCTTTCCCTCCAGCAGCACGGACACACCCTATTTCTAAGCTGCCCTTGCCCGCAGTTTCATTTTATTCTTCGTCTCATCTGACGCCTCAACAAGAAGCCTTCGCTCTTTCTTTCAGGTGCAAAGGAGCGCAAGCTCCAAAAACTCATCAACACCAACGGCCATCCAGGGCCCTCCAAACTTGTCCATCTCTCTGTCCCCATCCAGTCATCCAATTGGAGCCCCGGCCGTGCATTCACCATACACCCTGACCTTCCCCTCTCTGATGCTGAAGGTTCAGTGCTCAGCAAAGCACTGGGTTTCATACCCTTACACCCTCATCTCAATGAATTTCGGGCTCAGCACGATGCTGAACACTTCTTCTGCCACCTTCACCTCCGTGCTCAGTTCTTTGGACAGGAGTCCTCTCTCCATTCAATGGATCCTTTTACCCACCTCCAATATTCTCCCTCCACCCTGACCACTCCCTCTGGATTCTTACGTGCTCTTGATCTTTTCATTGAGAAATGTCGGTGTGACATCAGTCTTCTCACATTCTCAGCTCCTCCCTCCCACTGTAACTTGTCTCTCTCTGAACTTGCTGCACTCCGTTCTCTCAGGTCCAACCCTGACATTATCATCAAACCTTCTGACAAGGGTGGGTTTTTTTTGTCTGGAGCACTAACCTCTACCTCACAGAGGCTGAGTGGCAACTCGCAGACACTTCCTCCTACCTCCCCTGTACCATGACTCAACCACTGAACTTCAAGCCATTGTATTTAGGACTGTTACTGACCTCATCTCCTCTGGAATTCTTCCAAAGTCTACCATGCTGAGACAGCCCCCTTCTACCACCTGGCCAAAATCTACATACAGTACTGTCCCAGCAGACTGATCATCTCAGACTCTTCCTGCCCCACGGAACTCATTTCTTGCTATCTTGACTCCATTCTAACTCCCTTTGTCCAGTCTCTTCCCACCTACATTTGCAACTCCTCCGACACCCTACATCGTATCAACAATTTCCAGTTCCCTGGCCCCAACCACCTGCTCTTCACCATGGACGTCCAATGACTCTACACTTCCATCCCCCACCAGGATGTCCTGTGGGCTCACCGCCTCTTCCTCAAACAGAGGCCCGAACAATCCCCATCCACCACTACTCTCCTCCATCTGGCTGAACTTGTTCTCTCACTGAACAATTTCTCCTTAAACTTCTTTCATTTCCAGCAAATAAAAGGTGTGGCTATGGGTACCCGCATGGGCCCCAGTTATGCCCGTCACTTTATGGGTTTTGTAGAACATTCCTTGTTCCAGTCCTACTTCGGCCCCCTCACACAACTCTTTCTCCGGTACATTGATGACTGCTTCGGTGCTGCTTCATGCTATCATCTGGACCTGGAAAAAACTTTGCTCCTAATTTCCACCGCTCCATCATTTTCACATGGTTCATCTCTGACAATTCCCTTCCCTTCCTTGACCTCTCTGTCTCAATTTCTGGTAATAGTCTGTTCACCAATAGTCATTTCAAGCCTACCGACTTCCACAGCTACGTTGACTACAGCTCCTCAAACCCGGTTCCTGTAGGGACTCCATCTCATTCTCTCAGTTCCTTCGCCTCCAACACATCTGGTCCGATGATGCCACTTCCAAAAATAGTTCCTCTGACATGTCTTCCTTCTTCCTTAGCTGAGGGTTTCCAGCAACGGTGGTTGACAGGGCTCTCAACCGTGTTCTTCCCATCTCCCACACATCCACCCTCACACCTTCCTCTCCAACCCAGGACCATCATAGGGCGCCCAATGTCCACATTTATCACCCCACCAGCCTCCGCATTCAAAGGATAATCCTCCACCATTTCCGTCAACTCAAGCATGATGCCACCACCAAGCACATCTTCCCATCACCCACCCTGGTGGCATTTCGCAGGGATTGTTCCCTCCGGGACACACTGGTCCACTCATCCATCACCCCCTACACCTCAAACCACTCCCACTGCACCTTCCCATGGAAACGCAGGTGCCCCTTTATTTCCCTCCTCTTCACCGCCTAAAAACTGCTTTCAAGTGAAGCAGCATTTCACTAGCACTTCCCTCAATTTGGTCTAGTGCATTCACTGCTCTGAATGCGGTTTCCGCTACATTGGAGAGACCAAATTGAGACTGGGTGACCGCTTTGCAGAACACCTTTGGTCTGTCCGCAAGCATGACCTAGACCTCCCTGTCGCTTGCTATTTCAACACACCACCCTGCTCTCATGCCCACATGTCCATCATTGGCCTGCTGCAATGTTCCAGTGAAGCTCAACGCAAACTGGAGGAACAGCACCTCATCTTCCGATGAGGCACTTTACAGCCTTCCGGACTGAATATTGAGTTCAACAACTTTAGATCATGATCTCTCTCCTGCATCCCCACCTCCTTTCCAATCCCTCCTTTTCCAATAATTTATATATTTTTTTCTTTTCCACCTATTTCCATTATTTTTAATGTATTTCCATCCATTGTTTTATATCTACGTTTTAGCCTATTTCGATCCCTTCCCCACACCCCACCCTCAGTAGGGCTATCTTTACGTTGCTTGTCCCGCTTTATACCCTTAATGTCACCATTAACACATTCCTTTGCTAATATCACCACCGTCAACACCTCTTTGCCCTTTTGTCTATGACATCTTTTCGCAATCTCCACCTATCACTGGCCCTCTATCCAGCTCAACTGTACCCCCCCCACCCCCACCCCACACCCACCCCACCCCCGCCCTTAAAGTAGCTTATATTTCACCTCATTTCTGTTTTTCCTTAGTTCTGATGAAGAGGCATTTGGGCTCACAACGTTAACTATCTTCCTCTCCGCAGATGCTGCCAGACCTACTGGGATTTTGCATGCATTTTTGCTTTTGTTTTTGCTTTGGGGAATTAAATGCGTTGCTCAAAGGCTGGTGTGGGAGAAGTGGCTTTCAGTTCGTGGGGAACTGGCACCATTACTGGGGCATGAGGGGGCTGTACCGTTGTGGTAATCTAGACTTGAACCGTGCTGGGGCCAGTGTTTCAGGAAATTGATTATCAAGGGAAGTAGAGACGGTTTTAAACTAATGGAGCTTTAAAATACTGCGGCAAGGGATCCAATTTGGTCGGAAGTGTTCAATTGAACTGTAGAGTCAACTCAAGATAGAAAGGTACCAATATGGGAAATGATAAACAAATGGTGACAGGAAGGAATATAAAGAACAATGCCAAGGATAAATAATTGGATGCGGCCAGAGGCTACAAAAATACTAAAGAGGCAAAGCCAATGTCTTTATATCTGAATGCATGCATCATTCAGAACAAAGCAGGCGAACTTTTAGCTCAAAAAGAAGCAAAATACAATCTCCGAGGCATTTCATATACGTGGGTGCAAGGTGACATCGATTGGGGCCTCGATATTGAAGATACATGACAATTGTAAAGGACAGGAAGGGAGGAAAACGTTGAGGGATGGCTCTGTTATGAAGTGTGGCTTTTCGCATAAGAGAGAGGGATGTCCTAAGTTCAGGAAACGAGAATGTATAGGCAGTTTCGGTATTGAGGGGAAATTATGAAGGTAAAAAGTCATACTTGTGGATCCGGTGTACAGGAACACACTAGTAACCATATGGTGCGACAGAGTGTAAAGGGAGATATAACTGGAGTTTTTCAGGAAGGTACAGCAATAGATATGGGGAATTGAAATGTACAAATAGTTTCGAAAAATCAGATGCGCAAATATAACCTAAATGAAAGTTGCATAGAATATTTTTTCGGGATAATTTCTTAGAGCAACACTTTTTGGTGCCATGGAGAGGCACCCAAAGGTAGTGGCGATCATAATATGATTTACTTTACATTCAGTTTGAAGGATGGAATCGTGTGCCCTTGATTGGTCCCTTAAACTTAAAAAAGGGCAAGTATGAGGGCATTGAAGCAAAGCTAGCGAAAGTGAAGTGGGAATTTAGGTTAAGAGATAGTTCAGTAGAGATACAGTGGCAGACATTCGAAGAGACATTTCGGAATGCACAGAATAAATGCATTACGAAAGAGATAAATTCCAAGGCAAGGACGCACCACCTGTGGTTAACCAGAACGTTAAAGGTGGCATCAAAAGTAAGGTTAAACAAAAACTACAATTGGACAAAGATGTGTGGCAGGTCTGAGAACATGAAATAATCATAGAATAACTATAAGATTCAGACAGATAGAAAAAAAGAATTACGTGCCAGAGAAAGTTAGCTAGAAAAATGAAAAATGGTCATGATTGCTTCATTAGATATTTAAGAATGAAAAGAATTAACCAAGTGAGCGTTGGTCCTATAGAATGTGAGCCTGGGAAATCATTAATAGAAAATGAGGAATTGGCAGGTGAATTGAACAGGTGGTTCGTATTGGTATTCATTATAGAGGATATAAGTAACTTCCCTGAAGTAGCTGCAGATCATGAAATGAAATACGGAGTAAATCAGGAAATTTACAATCATTCGGGAATTGACACTGAAAAAAATGTTGGCGTTGCGAGCTGACAAGCACCTGGCACAGATGGACTTCTTCCTAGGGTCTTAAAAGAAGAGGTTATTCAGATAGTTGCAGCATTGTTTACAATTTTTCTAATTTCCGTATGTTCGGAGAAGGTTCCATTAAATTGGGAAATAGCGAATATAACTCAGTTATGCAAAAAAACAAAATGGAGACAGAAAGCAGGACACTACTGGTAAGTTAGCTCACCATTAGTCAAAAGGGCAAGTTTCAAAATTACTATTAAAGGCGTAATAGGCTTGAAACATTCAGCGTAATCAAGCAGAGTTAACATTGCTTTCCAAAAAGGAAAGGATGCCTAACCAATTTATTGGAGTTAATTGTAGACTTATCATATTCTGTGGATAAAGGGGATCCAGTAAATGTTCTGAACTTGGATTTCCGGAAGACATTATATAAGATGCCACATCAAAGGTTACTGGGGAAATTAATAGTTCACATTAAAAGGACATTAAAAGATATTGGCATGTTAACACGAAGCAAGGAGAAGGCATAATAGGTAATTATTTCTGTTGGCAAAATATAGCGAGTGATGCGCAACAAGCATCGACAGTGGGACCTCGCCTGTTCAGAATGCATATTAAGAACTTGGATGAAGGGACCGAAAGTATGATTGTTAAATTTTATGATGAAACAAAGATAGGTAGGAAAGTAAGTTCTGAACTTACTAAGGGGATATGGGTTCGTTAAGTGACTGGGCAAAAACCTAGCAAATGGCCTATAGTGTGAATAAATGTGAAATTCTCTATTTTAGCAGGGGAAAAAGGGATCTAAGTGGTGAGAGGCTGCAGACCTCTGAGATGCAGATGCATCTGTTTGTCCTTGTTCATAAATTGCAAAAGGCTCGTTTGCAGGTACAACAAGTAATTAGGAGAGCTAACATAAAGTTTTCGTTTATTGCCAGGGGAATTGAATACAAAAATTGAGGTTATGGCCCAGTTATATCGGACGTTGGTGAGGTTATATCTGGAGTATTGTGTGCAGTTTTGGTCTCCTTATTTAAGGAAGGATGTACATGCATTGGGAACTGTTCAGAGAAGGTTTACTGGACTAATATCAGGAATGGGCGGTTGATTTTGAGGAAAGGTTGGACAGGCTAGGCTCGTGTTCAATAGAGTTAGAAGGGTAAGAGACGACTTAAATGAAAACTATAAGATCCTGACGGGCCTGCATAGGGTGGATGTGGAGAGGATGTTTCCTATTATGGGAGAATCTAAAAACGGGGTGAATTTAAATATAAGGGGTTGCCCATTTAAGACAGAGAAGAGGAGTTTCTCTCTGAGAGGGTCGTGGGCCTTTAGAAATTCTCGTCCTCAGAAGGCGGTGGGTGTAGAATATCTTTGAATATCATAAACCAGGGGAATCTATATTCTTGAAAAGTAAGAGGGCATGGTTATCGGAGTGGGCAGGAAAGTGAGCTGAGATTACAATCAGGTCAGCCACGATATTATTGAATGGAGGAGTAGGCTCCAAGGGCCTAGTGCATTACTCCTGCGCCCAATTCTATGACTGAATTTATGTATTATGACTCTTCTGTAAGGAAGTTGCTCCAGAAGTGCCAATTATAGTCATCCGTTTTAATACTACGTTTACCAGTGCTTCGGTGCAAAAGTGTTCCTTTTCGCAGCTACATCTACGCATCGTTCAAATACATTTTGAATCCATAGTAAGACGGAGTTCCCGGAAGGACGCTCAGAAAGGACCTCTGGATCTAGTTTACTTGCTTATCATCTCTTGTAAACCCCTTCCAGTTTCCGTACGGGATGCGAATTCCAACTCTGAATTCGTGGATTATCCCTGGACCGAGTAGCCGGGAATAAATAAGTAATTAGAGAGTGCCTGCACTGAATCATTTTCATGATTAGGAAGTCTGTGAAACTAATACATTTCCTTTGAAACGTGTTCCAGACATCTTTTGTACATATTGTTTTTAATTAAGACATAAGGTATAACCGCATGTGCAGATTGTTATGCGGTGAATTATGCATTGTCTCTTCGAATGGCGAAACGTGTTCGAGGTTGTAAATCATATAGTCCTATTTTCATATCTCTGTATTTGTCTCGGCTCTAGATGCCTGAAGGCACGGTTGGACATGTCACAAATGAAGGGCACAGCACAAGCCAGCATCAAAGCAGCAGAGGTCAGCCTGTTCATTCAAGATTTTTTAAACATTGGTTGTCAAGAATTACTCACTAGGTAGTCAGCAATGTTTTGCAGGCGGCGCATTAATTTAGATTTAATGTCGTTTTCACTGCGTTTTGCAGATATTTAAGTGTGTCACAGGAATGAATGAATGCCGGATATTTCCACTAATATGGATATTTGCTGATTAGACTGCAAGGCCAAGTAATTGGGAAACAACGGGTTTACTTTTAATTAAGAGAATAAATAAGAAATAATTTAGCTACACGATTGCAGCTGAACTGCCGATAAATAAAAAGGCAAAACATGTGAAAGTTATGCAAGGGAAAATCGGAAGAACAAAAACGCAATGTGCCAGGCCATGTGGCAATACCATCGAGGAAAAATGATTGAACATCAAGTATCAGCAAACATAAAATGTTGACAGTCAGGCAAGCAAACAGGATCAGTTTCTGTGCATTTGTATATTTATTTATTTATTGAATAGAACAAAAGTATGGCGGACAATAGCTTCCTGGTACATTCTCCATGGTCATTCCTCGGCCTTTCAGAGCCGATTTGTCAACGAACCAGCACTCTTTCGTTTTTCAGAATTGGGAGCCGGCAGTGTTATGGTTCTGTCACCGAACTAGTCATGCACATCCCCAGGTCAATGCTCTGTGACCCGGGTTAGAATTCCACCATGGAAAATGGTAGAAATTGAATTAATTTATGAAAACTCCGGAAGTAAACATGCCTAATGATAACCATCAAACCGTTGTCGTTTACCTTAAAACGCAGCAGGGTTTATAGAACAGTCTTCCATCCTTACTTGGCCTGGACTACATGTGACTCACTCCAATTAACCTTGGCCTAGAATGCCACTCAGTCGTATAGAACGGTTAGGAAGTCCATAAGGAATGGAGCCAGATGGACCATCTGACATAGTCAACGCACAGAATCATACCTCTCAGATAATCACACAGAAAATGGAATCACCATCCATGAGGTGTCCTGTCCTAAAGGTGGGACAGCCACAGCAGAGGTGTGGGCACAGTGATCTACAGTCAGGAGAGAGTGGCCCTGAAAATCCTCAGCATAGACTCTGAACCCCTGGAACCCACATGGCATCAGCTCACACATGGACAAATAAACCTCCTGCTGTTAACTACCTACGGTGTGCACTCAGACCATGAATCAGTATCCCTTCATGTTGAACAGCAGTTGGAGGAAGCACTGAGCGTAGCAAGAGCGCAGTGTGCACTTTGGGTGGGGACTTCAATGATGATCACCAAGAGTGGCACAGAGGAACCACTACTGACAGAGCTGGCCGAGTTCAAAATGAGTTAGTTGCTAGACTGGTACTGTGACATGGGTGAGGGAAGCAAGGAGAGGGAATAACAAGGTTGGCCTCATCCTTACCAATCTTCCTGTCTCGGGTTCATCTGTCCATGACAGCATCGGTACGAGTGACAATCGGATATTCCTTGATGTAGGCCAAATACCGAATTCACACTGAGGATACCCTCTATCGTGCTGTGTCATACCACCAACGTGTCAAATGGGATAGATTTCGTACAGATCTAGCAATTTAAGACTGGGCATTTATGAGATGCTGTGTGTTAGCAGCAGCCGAATTGTACTCAACCACAATTTACTCATGCCGCAACTTATCTCCCACTCTACCATTATCTCCAAGCCAGGGGATCAGCCCTGGTTCAACAAAGTAAGCAAGAGGGAATAACAGAAGTAGCGTCAGGCATACCTAAAAATGAGGTGTCAACCTGGTGAAGCTACAATCAGAAATACTTACGTGCCACACAACGTGTGGTGGACAGAGCTAAGCGACCCCGCAACCAATGGACCAGACCTATGCTCTGCAGCCCCGGAGTCCAACCAGTCTCAATGGCGGTGAACAATTGAAAAATAAAGCACTGGTGGAGGAGGTGCACACATATCCCCGTTCTCAACGATGGTGAGCTCAGCAGAAAAGTGCATTAAACAAATCTGAAGCATTTGCCACCATGTTCAGCCAAAATTGCCGAATGGATGATCCATGTTGACCTGATCCGGAGTTCCCCAACATCACAAATGCAAGTCTTCAGCCTATCAGACACACTCTATGTGATATTAAAAAAAAACGATAGCTGGAAACATTGGATACTGGAAAGCCTATGGGCCGTGCCAACACGTTGGCAGTAACACTGAAGGATTGTGTTTCAGAAAATGCCACGCCCTACCCAAGCTGTTCAAGTGCAGCTATAACTCTGTCATTGAAGCAGAAATGTGGAAAATTGCTCAGGAATGTCCCCTACACAAATAAGGGGACAAATTCGACCCAGCCAACCACTGCCCCTTCAGCCTACCCTTGAACATCAATAAAGCGATGCAAGTCAAAAGCAGGGTTATTAAGGGGCAATGGCTTAGCAATAAGCTGTTCACTGACCCTCAGTTTGGCTTCCATCAGGATCACGCCGCTCCTGACTTCACTACAACCTTCGTTCAAACATGAGGTGAGAGTGACTGTGCTAGACATGGAGGCACCATTTGAATGAGTATGGAATTGAGGTATCCCAGAAACAGTGGACTCAATCGGAATCAGGGGGAAAATTCTCTGCTCGTTGGCGTCATACCTAGCACAAAGGAAGATCGTTGTGGTTGTTGGAGGTCAATCATATTATCTCTAGGATATCATTACAGGAGTTCGTCAGGGCAGTGTCCTAGGCCGAAACATCTTCAATTGCTTCATCAATGATCTTCCTTCAGTCATAAGATCAGAAGTGTGGATGCTCGCTAATGAGTACACAATGTGCAGCAGAATTTGCGACACTACAGATACTGAATGTGTCCACGTCTAAATGCAACAAGACCTCAACAATATCCAGGCTTGGAATGACAAGTAGAAAATACTACTTGCGCCACACAAATGTCAGGCCTTGGCCATTTCCAACAAGAGTGAATCTAAACACCATACTCTGACAATCAATGGCCGTGACCATTGCTGAATCCCTCACTACCAAAATCCTAGGGGTTACCATTGAGCAGGAATTGAACTGGACTAGTTATATAAATTCTGTGGTCAGGAGAACAGGTCAGAGACTAGGAATCCTGCGGCGAGCAGCTCACCTCCTGATTCCCCAAACCTTGTACACCATCTACAAGGCGCAAGCCAGGAATGTGAGGCAACATTCTCCATTTGCCTGGATGAGTGCAGCCCCAACAACAGCAAAGAAGCTCGCCACCATTGAGGACACAATAGCCCGCTTGATTGGTACGCCATCCACAAACATTCACCCCCTGCATCACAGATTCACAATGGCGGCATTGTGCACCATCTGCAAGAAGTACTGTCGCGGGTCTCCAAGGCTCATTACATGGGGCCTCCAGAACCCACGACCAGTACCATCTCGAAGGACAATGACAGCAGCCGCTTGCGAACACCACCACCTGGAACTTCATTTTCCAGCCACAAACCTTACGGAATTGGAAATATATCGTCGTTTCTTCACTGTCGCTTTGTCAAAATCCTGAAACTCCCTTGCCATCAGCACTGTGGATGTACCCCTACATCACACAGACTGCAGCGTTTAAAGAAGGCACTTCATCACCACTTTCTCAAAGGCAGTTCGTGGCTTGCAAGAAATGCTGCCCTAGCCAGAGATGCGTACATGCCATGAATGAATAACAGAAGGAAATTTACCTACTTCCCTTTGAAAAGTATCATTCTTGTGCTTGCCTTGGGAGTGCAAGAAGAAAAGCTTTCATGGCGTGTTTCTTTTTTTTTTCAGCCATACTTCAGGAATAATATTAACTTCGCTGATTGGGAAATAGATGAAAATCAAGAAATCCAACGAATGACACAAAATTAGTAACATGGAATATGGAAAATTGCAATTAATTTCAAATGGACCAATGCAGTTTTAAGGAATTGCATCAACAGGTGAGGCTTCATTGAAGACAAAGTGGAACTATATTTGAAAGTAAGGTAGTTCAAGGCATTGTAGAATGACTACTTTGTACCGGGTTTCGCAGTAAAAAAGTGGAATGAACAACAGTGACTGAAACTCCGTCATCAGGAAATACTTAGCGTACTTAAATAAGTAGAAATATTATGTTGGCGAAAATAATGGGGTAAAAATTTCCAAATGGGTCAGAGTGCACGGTTTCTGCCACGTTGGTGAGGAAATTGCAATGAATCAGGCGTGTTTTTTTTTACTAAAACACTCGCCATTTCGGGGATGGCGCTTTTAGATTGAAAAAAAGTAATCTTTGCTACAACATTATCGATCATACAAATGCATCAGGACCGACAACAGGCCTGAATCTGTCTGACGTGTGCTTCGAAGTTGAAGAATGGCTCATTGCATCTCTGTGGTGATAATATCGAGACTGTCGATCATCTTGTAAATGAATGCTTACCAAACTTATTTTCCAAGGAAATAATTTATATTCACTTCATGTCACCAGTGGCCATGGAATGAATTATGATCTTGGATGTCAACATGTAATGTTCAGTTTCAAGCTGCCATGGGGAATGCAAAACCTATGAGTGAGGAGAGGGAAATTTATTTAATATTAACATCAGTTTATCGTTATTTTGGGAAGATTCTCGAAATCAATTACCGAAAGCAAATTGATTAAGATATAGTACAAAAGCACTCTGATTAAAGAGAGCCAGCATGGCCTCGTGAAAGGTAGACCATGCCTCACTTTACTCATTCTATTTTGAGAAACTCACTGACATCGCAAATAGGATATTGTGTTTAGACATTGCCTGTATGCACTTACAGGTTGCATGTAATGAGCTTCAACACACGATATCATTCGTTAAAAAGAAGTAAAGGGCACAGATTCGAGCATACCTTGGCACGTTGTTTGCTAATTGATTTCAAAGTAGGAGATTAGGAGGTTTTGTTTTAATTCGATCGTGCGTTCTGAATGCCAGTGGCAAGGCCAGCCTTTGTTGCTGATCCACAGTCGCCGTTAAGAAGGTGTTGGTGAGCCGTCTTGATGAAACGCTGTGGTCCATATTGCGGAGGTACAGCCGTACTGTTGTTATGAAGTAAGTTCAAGGTTTGTTGGCCAGTGACAGCGAAGGAACGTCAATATAGCTCCAAGTTAGGGTAGAGTAATTAGGCGGGGAATTTACAGGTGGTGGTTTTCCGATGTGCCTGCTGCGCCTGACATTTGGTAGTAGATTTCATGGGTTTGGATTGTGCTATCGAAGTAGGCTTGGTGAGTTACTGCATCTTGTAGATGGTACGCCGTGCTTCCACAGGTTGCTGAGCTTGATAGTCAAGGTAGGAAAATTGGCATTTCTCATAAATACGCAATGGGAACTCAGCCCCTCACAATTTTACTTACTTTGTTTCGAGAACAGAGAGATGTGTACCCAAGTTTACAGAGAATTCCGAAACTGGATAAGCTGGATATCTGGAAGCAGAGCAGCATACAGGATTAAGTGACTGGACAAATTTGAGCAAATTATTTGCAATTCGGGGAATTATAAAATGCTCCGCATTTAAATTAAAAGAAAAAAGAATGGAATAGTTTCTTATTTTTTCCCTGAGGGGTGAAGAGCTCTGGAAGGGTGAAACAGGAAGGGCTACAGAGCATACACGAAGAGCAATCAAAAGGAGAAATGGAATATTATACCTTATCTCAAGAGCGTAGGAGTGCGAAAGAAACCTTTATAAAATTACAGTTCTCCGGAGTCGCTGGACAAAATTCCAGCGAACCCGCGCCCCATTTGGCCTCAAACGCTGATGTCACTGCCCCTTGAGATATGCCTTCAGCGCAATGACAGTGTCGAGTGTTTTATGCATTTTTCAAAGGGCTTAATCGTGTAAATGCTTTATTTAACCTGCTTTGTTGTCTGGTAACTCGCGTTGACTGGGCGTGTTTGACAGGGCTTTCTGGTTATGGGGATGAGGGGTGGGGGTGGAGGGCGCTGCGGTGGGGGTGCTAGGAGATGTATGGGGAAATTCTGGCACTCCCCCTGCTTTAAATGACGCTCCTAATGAAGTCTCTACGCCTGCTGGTGCGTCCTGGCGGGCGCATCAGGATGCACTTCGTTCGAGCCTTTGCTGTTTAATCCTCAGTTATAGATTCAATCATGAGTCGGCTCTCCATTTGCTGTGATTCCGTTGCTTCCCTAAATAACATCGGACGTTTTAGGGTTCACTACCATTGGGAACACAGAATCCAAGGGAACACATCGGCTATCTTTTCGTATTCTTCGGTTTAGATTTCAGTCTGGAGCTTGAATTTCTTTTACAAACTGAATATACCGCGATGCCTTCTTTCTAGGCGTTATCGCCTTGACACAGTGAGCCGCCTATTATCTTAGCATACAAATATTATTGTGAGCTTTTGTTTACCATAAAGGTTGTTATTTAAAGTGGAGCAGCACTGCATTTACACAGCCTACTACAGTGTTTTAAGGGAGAAAAGCAACTGCTGAAACGGGGGAGCAAAGCGTCTGTCTCAGCCTCATGTTTCAGAAATATGATGTTTGGATTTCAGAGAACCGTTATAGAAGCACGGGATAAAGATGCGATTTCTGTTTGTATGCCCGGTAATCTATCCAATTTTTGGGCAGGAAGTGCTAATTCTTATATGAAAGATGAAATAAGTGGCGTACTTGTGTATCGCATTTCCGTCTGTATTTCTGCTTCTTGAGTTCTTTACTCGTCCTCTTGGTTCCTAAGTAAGATGGGACGCCCTATTTTTCTTAATAAAATGTAACATTTAACAGTACTTTTTGTTCAAAGTCATTTGCAATTAGATTCCCATTCTCCAAGTTAACTTATTTTGAGTTTTCTTTGTAATTTATTGTCCTTTCTCAATTTTGGCTAAACCGATCGCAATAATTCGGGTCCATCTACAAATTGAGAAATTGTGCGTTGGATCCCACAGTCTAACATTTGAATAAAAATTCTGATTAACAATGATTCCAGAATTAATTGTGATCGGACTCCACTTTGCAACTTCTACCAAGCCGTCTCCTTTCTTTGTTGTATTTAGCTCGCTATCCAAACTGTAACATGTAAACTGAACCTTCATGCCCGGATGTTATTCGTGTGTCTATTATAGTTTATTTAATCGAAGGCCAACTGGAAGTATAAATAGATTACACCAACCACATTGCATTTCTATAATCTCGCTGCAACTCTTCCAATATATCACTGAGGTTGGTGAAGCAAAACTGTCCCTTTTGAAATTTCTAATTGTTAATCATTATTGTGTTGCATTTCCAGATGGCTATTTGTTTAAATTATCGTTGTACTTTAGTTTGCCTGCGTTGCATGCGGCATAAATTCTTCAAAATAAGATTGCATTGAGCTAAGAATTAAGTGGTAGTCAACATTTTTAAATTTTGATTTTGACGATATCTTTCTGTGATACCTTTACGGAATCAGTTATCACCTGTCTTACTTACAAATACATTGGGCACAATGGGCGGCATTGGCGGCGTACATCATATGCTGTCTAACTTTTGCGTAACATTTAAATGGTGCAACGTATTTTCATAAGATTCTGAAAGAGAAAGAGCAAAGGCGAGTTTGTCTAGTCAATTTGAGTTTAGTTCAAACTAATATTTGAGTATCGAAAAGGTAGGCAGTAAACTGCCATGCAACTAAACGCCAGTGGCGACGCATTTTTTTTTACATTTATTATATGTGTTAGGACGTGGCAGGTGATCTGTGCCAAGTGGACCAAATCCACAAGGGAGATTTGGGCACATTATCACAAGGTTTTTGCAATTTGTATTTATTATGAGAATATTTGAGCATTGAATTCAGAAGTAATGAGTCCGCTGATACCTTTAGAGGTTTTAAAAATTAAATTATAAAATTGATAAACGAAACAAGAGTTCAAGCTCATACATATGATTACCGTTAATTATTATTATAACAAATCCCAATATTCCTAATTAACCTAACTCCCAGCACACACCGTCTTTACGGTAACGATCCAACATAGGTTTTAAGTTTAAAAGCAAGTAAGCACGTTTACCACAACGCACACTCGACAATAGAATTCCAAATGCGTTCCTCCAACTTTAGTTAATGCACACAGCAGAGTTTTCCAAAAGAGTTTGACTTCCCCAAGGCTGATTCACATTGTTCTGTTATAGCTTACATACCCCACCCACCCTCTCATCAAAATTTTTCATTCCGCTCCATATTCATTTTTCTCTCTTTAATGTGCAAAATCCAGTGTTCCATATCACATTGGAACTTTACTCAATATAAAAATCTTTCATGTTGCCAGTATGGTCAGTACCTTTTGGAAATAAATAAACACAATAACCTTGTCCTATTTATCTTGTTAGCTGTAAACATTCTACCATCCCTTTGAAATCCAAATAAATTCTTCACTTATCGAAAAATGCAAATTTCCTTCACATCTTACATGTTATGCTCTCATCCATGTTTACTCATTAGCATTTCAAGTGCCTTTTCCCGAACTTATTTTTTTCATAATTTCAAGCTTGCAGCCCATCTGTCTCTAATTTTATTAAATCACTCGCACAGAACCATCCATAGTCACCTCATAAATCTAATTGACGTTACCCACAATAATATTTTGAAAGTTATTATAGTTTCGTAACCCCTCCGTCCTTACAGAAAAAAATGAGCTGTCATAATTGTAAAAGACAGCTTCATTTTCTCAACCAATCTTACATTACTTACTACGCTTATCTATATACACAAACCATTGCATTACCAGGCGCATGCCTTAACATAACAAAATATACAAATCCTTTGTCTCAAGTCATTTCAGTCCAGTGTCCAGCTTCTTAAATGTCCGGTTTACTTTGAGCTTTAAACTTTCGACAATGCATCTGCAATTGGATTTGATCGTCCAGCCACATGTAACATTTGTACATTAAAACGTTGATGTAACAAACTCCGTATGAACAGTTTTGCACTTCAGTCCCGAATTTTGTCCAGACATTTTAAAACATTGTGGTGTGTATAAGCAATTGTTTCTGAAGAAGTGATTGCAAATTAAAACTCGAAACAGCAGGCCCAAATTGTAATTTTCAATGATTGACTATCTTCTCTGATGTACATTGAGCTTTGGTGAAAAAAAATCCTATTGGTTTCTCAATTGCAGTTTTATCTTCTAGCAACAGCACAGCACCAGTGCCTGTGTCGACTGCCAAGTTGAATTTATTCATGTAACTAGGTACTGCCAAAATTGATGCCATGGTCAATAGAGTTTTTCACACTGTCAAATGCATTCTGGCACTCGTGTGCCCATTGAAATTTCTTGTTCGTTTTAAATAGTTCAGTCAATGGAGCAAACACACTGCGAAAACTTCCAGTAAAATCCACTCATGCCCAGAATGCTTAAAGCTTCTCGTTTTGCTGTGGGCATGGGGAAATTCACAATGTCATTAACTTTCACATCTCTTGCACCCAACTGACTATGCCCAATGTTATGGCATAGATACCTAAATTCTGCTTTTGTAAACCCACCCTTAGCCAAGTTCATCACCAAATTCTTGAAGTTGATCAAGCACATTTTTCATATGCTATAAATGCTACTCCCATATTTGACTCAAAACTATCAAGTCGCCAATATTAACAACCCAATTGCTCAGACCTGCAATTACTGATTTGTTCAGCCTTTGACTTGTTGCTAATGCGTTTTTTCATACCAAATGGCATAACGTTATACTGATATAGACCATCTTTCATCACAAAAATTGACAGCTCAATTGCTGTCTCTGATAACGGCACTTTACAATCCCCTCAGCAAGTCAATCTTTATAATATACTTTGATTGTACAACTTTCTAAAAGCAATCTTCTAACCATGGAATAGGATGTGAATCCGCTGTGATGACTGCACTTACTTTTCGATAATGCACGCACAGTTTTGCTGTTCCATCTGATTTCTGAAGCATCCTAATAGGTAAACTCCAGTTGCTGCAGCTGGACTCAATTATGATATGTTGATGAATGAATTCGATATTTTTCTGTACTTGTGATAAATTAGCTGCATTCAATCTATAAAAATGTCGCCTTATTGAAACGGAATCATCCACATTGACATCATGTGCAGCTAAATTTCCCCTCCCTATCTTATTCCCACAAATAGCTTTGTGTGGCTGCAATTACTTCTCCAAATTACTTTGGCAGTTCTCTGGAACGTAACTCAATATTGCCCTTAAATATTCAAGAACTCAGCTCATTCTCAAATTTGATTAGAGGAAAATGAAGTTCAGAATCCTTTATTTCTCTTCCCTTTATCTACCTCACTAACTCCTTCTTTTGGTCATGTTCCCTGACAAAGTAATTTTTAAGCATGTTTACATGACACACCCTCTGCTTCTTTCTTGTATTTGGACTATTTATTGCACAGTTTACTTCAGAGTTTATTTTCACTTATTTCAGGTCCATCAAATCTTACCTTTAATGGTCCAACCAATGCTGGTAACAAAACTAACAATTTTTCCCCAGCTTCAAAATCATGAGTTTTGGACCCATTATCTACCTTCGTCGTCATCACATGCTTTTGTATATTTACATGTTCCTTTGCTAACTCGCATGCCCTGTTCAGCCTTTCCCTGCAGTGTGTCATATAATCCAGCAGAGTAGAGTCTGAATTTTGACGCACTTATTTCTCCTGAATCAACTTCAATGCTCTGCTTACCTCAAGAACATAGACTAATTCAAAATCATTAAATGTTGTCTATTCGCCAGGAATATCCTTAACAGCAAAGAAGAAGAATGGAATTCCCCTATCCAAGTTCAGTGGATAGTCTTAACTACAAGCCCTCATGATACTTGTTAAACCTTGATGCCATTTTCCCAAAACACCTTGTGATTCAGGAGGATAGGCTGTTGACGTAAAATCTTTTATCCCCAAATTGCTCATTGCTTCCTTAAACAGTGGTGAAATGAAATTGCAACGTTGACCTGATTCTATTTCTTTTGATACACTATACCTGGTTAAAAATATACTTAACTCTTCCACAAATTTCTTTGCTGCATTAATATGTGAAGATATACCTTTTGTCACCTTGTAGACACATGCATTTTTGCCAGCAAAAAGCTGATTTCCACTTTTAGTCTTTGGGATGGGCCCTATGTAATCAACCGTGACCCTGGTAAAAGTAGCGTCAAATGCTTGAAACAGAATTAATTGTGCTGGTTTAATGACTACTTAAGGTTTTCCTGTCACCTGACATTTGTTATATGTTCTGCAAAGTACGATGACATCCCTATGCAGCCCAGGTCAATGGAAATGTTTTTGCATTTTCGCCTGAGTCTTCTTAATTCCTAAATTTCCTCATATTGCAATCTCATCAGCTACTCTCAAAATATCAATTTTGAGATTTATCATCCGCTTCATCATTAAAACATCACCCTTAAGTTAATGGCATTCTGGAATGCATTTTGCCTCTGTTTCTTTGTAAGATATCTGATGTAAAAGTTTTTCTCGTGGATTTTTCTTCTGTAACTCTGTCTATGTCGGTGAGCTAAAACATTCAGCTTTTTTTTCTTCATTCTCTCTTCATGAACAATCTTATGAAAGAAAGTATCAACTAATTGAATATCAATCTTACCCCTGTCTTTTAAATTCCTCCTCTTCCAGATTTAACCTGCGAGTTTGTGATCTCATTACCTCACAATCTAGAAAAAACGCAGAATCTGCTTTCTGCAAAACATCTGTTTACTGCACCTGCACAGGCTGTTCGACCACATTAGGTATCAGCTACAGATGTGACAGAGCTAATTCAGCACCTAAGATAAATTTAACCGCTACAATATGCATTTTTTGCACCACTCCAACAATCACTTCACCTGTTTTCCAAACACTCTCTAAATTTAAATTCCACAATGGAATAATTGCTCTTTCTCTATGAACCCCCTGTATTATCACTTCTTCCTGCAACCCTCTCTCTGAACACCAAATATCACTATCCCATTCCATTAATCATTGACTAGGTTCTGTGTCTCTTAAAATTTTAATATATTTGCCTATTCCACCCTGTATACATGGAAACACCTTCACGTCATATCCAAAATCTTAAAAAATTTCTGTAGCCTGCCCCACAGCACCCACTCTGGTAAATCGTGAACACAGTCCAATTTCTTTACCGATCACTGCTTCTCCCTGCTTCATTTGTACATATTCCAAAGGTTTTTCCTGAGCCTGTACCTCAGGACCTACAGGACTCTTATTTCCAGAACTTTACTGTATTCCATTTGCTGCACCAGATTTTCCTCGTAACCACCAACACATTGACTTTGTGTGCCCAACTATATTACATGCAGGCACCTCAGATTTCGTGGGTCACTTCAACCCTCAGCACCTTCTTTTCTGGTGTGAGAGAGGGGGAAAAAAAACTTCCTGAGAATTTATTTTTCTTGGCTAATTAATTTCTTTATACCTTCCCACTTTCCATACTTCTTGGGTTGAAAAAGCTGAGGAAAAAAAGATTGATATCCATGCACTAACTCATTATTTTCACTGATCTCCGCCACTTGCCTTGTTATTTTTACTCTCTGTTCTTCCACATGAGCTCTCACTACCGAAGAAATATAATCTTTAAATTTTCACAGAAGAATTACTTCTCCAAGGGCTGCAGTTGTTGTCTCTACCTTTAATGGTCGTGTCCACCGGTAAGAATTACTTTGTTTCACTCCCTCAAATTAAAAAAAAAATTGGCCAGAGCCTCTCCATATATTCCTAATTTTCTGTCTCTACGCTTCAGGAAACACCCGTGTGCACTCATAATAGCGTTTTTACGGCATCATAATACTTTGTTACTTATTTTGATAGTAAGGCATAAAGCTCATGGGCGCCATCTACCAAGCTAGGCTGTAACAGCAATGGCTAAGTTTCTTGTGGCCGTTCCATCTGCTTAGCTATCTTCCCAAATGAAATAAAGGCCGCTTCTTCCTCGCTTTCCTCGAACTTTGGAAGGGCTTGCGCAAATTTATACATCTCCCCACTGGGCTATAGACCAGAACTGTTCATTTTCACATTAGAACCTCCCTCAGCCGCAGATATCTCTTTTTAAACTTCTGTTTTTTTAAGCTAATTTTCTCTTTCCCTCTCCTTCTCTTTTTCCTCCCTTAGTAATTTCTCCTGTGCCAACTCCATTTCTTGTTTTCTTTCTCTCTTTTGCTTTTCTTCTTCCTCCCTTTGAATTGCCTTTCCTCTTTCTTTTTCCTTTTCTTCTGCCTCGAATTCCAGTCATTCCATTGCTTGTTAATGTCGAAGCTTCTTTATTGGTAGCTAATTTCTCACTACCTCCAGCTGTGACTCATTACTTCCAGGTATCCTTTCCAAATTCAAATACTGTGCTATTGTTTCAACATTGTTTCGTTTGCCGCTATTATTCATCTGAACTGCAACTTATCCGCAAATTATGCAAGCTTACCCTTACGTACATTGGGAAACCAATCAGAGTATTTGTTCTACTTCCACAAAAGTCTTTTCTATGGATGACGCCACAATTTCCGTCTCAGCAGTTTTAAATGAATCCATTGACACCTACGGGGACTTTAACAACTACATTACAACATTGACTAAAAAAATAAATCACATAAATAAGATTGTGGTTGATTAATATTTTGTAAGTCCCAAAATTCTTTATTATGCTTACTGCCAACTACACACAATCTTTAAGGCAACCGTTCAACATAGATGTGAAATTTAAGCTGCAAGTCAGCACGTTTACCACTGCACCCACTCGACAGTGGAATTCCAGAGCCTTCTTCCAACTTTAGTTGCTGGATACAGCAGAGTCTTTCAAAATGTCTGGAGGCTTCCCAAAGACTTTTTCACACACTCATGTTACATCTTACATGGCCCCGCAACATGGCTTTTCATTCCACTTTATATACATATGTCTCTCTTTAGACTCTAAATTCCATTTTTCCATGTATCTTTGGAACTTTTCTTTTCCCAGGATAGAAAAATCTTTCATGTTGCTGATATTGTCAGTACTTCTTTTGGGGGGAAATGAACATAATAACCTCTCCCTGTTTATCTTATTAGTTGCAAATATCCTATCTTCCACTTGTAACCCAAACAACTGATTCACACCGTACATGCTTTACCCTCATCCACGTTTACTCATCAGCATTTCAAATGCCTTTTCCTCCAACTTATTTTGATAAATTCTGATTAGATCAAACCGCACAGGCTTAAACATATATCATCACACCCATAAACGCACTTTACAATAAACCACAATATTATTATGAAAATTAATATATTTCCGTGCCTTATTACTTCGATAAAATACAATGCAGATACAGAGCTGCTCACAGAAAATAATGTTCATTATAAAGCATTGATAATACGTGCAGTTGATTGCAGAATTTTAAAAGCCATATTGCATTATCCTCAAACAATAGGGTAACAGATTTGTGCTAACAACTGATAGCTGATCCATAGTTTGTTAAATAATCATGCAGAAAATGTAGGCTTCGTGCCAAAATTACTTCCTGTTCCCAGTTAGTTGATCATTTGTGGACACATACACTTTTCATGCAGTTAGCTCGATTGTTATTGAGTGCAATAGCAAGGAAAACGTTCATCCAGGACTCCCGTTACTGTTCAAGATCAACGCAATCCTGATGGAACATACATATGCGTGTATTGCAAAGATCAGAATACAGTTTATCACTACTATGATCGGCAATGTGCCGATTTACCAATATTCATACTCTAAACTCGTTGATTCAAAATCGTCACAAGGCGAAAGTTATGATTGTAATGTGCACACGTGAAGCCGAATTCAATACATTTGGGATGCTTCTGAGACCGGTGGGGGGTGGGGGTGGGGAGGTGGGGGGGTGGTCGGTTGCGGGCCGAGGATAGGGGCGGGGGACGTAGGATATAACACGGTGCAACATAATTAAATTAATTTTCATAACGCAAACCGAAATATAAACAGTGAACAATTAAAGTGAGGATTAGTTTCAATGTTGCAACTTAACATGTTGTAAAACCTATTTGCTCTAATATAGAATTAACATAGCTCTAAAAGTATCTTACTGGTAAATTAACAAACTCGGATTTGTGGCAGGATTTCACCCATGTTTGACATGGATAACGATGGCATGCCTTGGAACAGAGAGAGACCAGTAATACAATAAAAGATGGCTGGCGGCAGGGAGAGTCAGACAGACCGGGTGGAAGTAAAAGAGCGGCAGCAGCACCGATAGAGAGACCAGAGACCATCGGGATGGCCATGATTTAAGAACAACGAACCGCGTGCAGGAGGCGGGAGCACGTGGGTTGGGGGTGGATTGGGGCCGTCACAGAAACATAGAGATGTGTTTAGTTTTATTTTTGTCTTCTGCTTCTCCAAACAAGAGCATTCGTTCAAATAAAATGAAGGGAAATTGCAAATATTCAATTTGGTTAGTGCAATGGTATGTGCATTAATCAGCACGGTCGAGCCGTATTCATCAACATTTTTCTTATAAACAGGGTACAAGAGATTTATTTTGCATCATGGATGGATATCTCAGACCTACTGCTTGCAATTCCTGCACCATGTGAGATCTTCAGGGGACTTCACGAGCCTTGTGTAAACACATGTGTAGGCAATGTCTCCAGTTGCTCTAACTCGAGCTCACAATTTCCACGGGTGAGGGGCAACTCGACTCATTGTGAAACATCAGTGATGATGCGAGCTTCCTGGGCTGCTCGTTTCACGAAGTGATCACCCCACAGTCAATGGCAAGTCAGGATAGTAGATAGGTGACCATACCGTAGATTCAGAAGAAGCAGTGGGTACAGGATTCCACAGGGTGTGTACTAATCTCCATTACACACTCAGTGTTGGAGGCTGCTGTAATTGACAATATCCTGACGTAGTGTAACCCATACCAAGGCATCAATGGGCAAAGGGATGTACAGGAGACAACATCAAAATGTAGAAATACTCTTGTAAGATGAGATCTGATTGTTACAGACGCATACTGACATCTTTGTAACCATCATCATGAATTCGGCATGGTGTGTTCCCTCTCTGGTTCCAGTGTAAAGGGCATCAAAGTCAGGGTGCAGATTGGGAGAGGGAGTGAGCCATATCTTTGTGCCAACGATTTAGAAAGGGCAGGTATTTAGGTGCAAAGGTCATATTTTTTTTTGGGTGGGGGGGTGCTAATGAGGAATTGAAACAAGTAGACCCTCTCGTTATTAATCTCTTAATTACTTCCATTGCCAAGAGAGGGCGGGATTGACGCAACTTTGCATAGGACAGGCGGTAGCGCTTCAGGTTATTGGGCCTCGGGACTTGTTCTCGAATAAAGGCAATATTGGTGGGTTGGAGCTGGTGGAATTTCCGTAATGGATTACTCTTGGATTAGTAAACTGGAGACCAAATCTCTTCTCTGTTGGACATTTTTTTCAGCTCCGCCATGGCAACAGGTTCACATTAAATTTAATTAATAAAATCTGGAATGGAAAGACAATCTCACCAATCGTGGCCATGAAACTGTGATCGGTTGGCATCGAACACATTTGCTTCACTAATGCCTTTATGGGAGTAAATCTGCCGTCCTTTCCTGGCCTGACCTACCCGTGAGTCCAAACCCATAGTTATGTGGTTTAACATTAAGTGCTCTCTGAATTGGCGTAGCAAGTAACTCAGGTCAAGGCAACTGAGGACTGGTAAGAAATGCTGGCCATGTCAGCGATGCCAATATTCCTTCAAATATTTTTTTCTTTTAGATCAGAAGTGCCACATCTCACCTCAACGGGACTGGGATCAATGCCCATGCGGGGAGCTTCATTAATGTGGGTGAGGACGGTTTTAATGTAATTAAGGAGAGGGTTGGACACCAGCAGGTACACGTAGAGAAGAAGAATAACGGTCAGAGGTTGAAAACTTGGGCCGTGAAAGATAGGGGAATAGTATCACATTTGATTGGAGCGGGCTAAAAAGGACACAAAAGAATGCAATGACAGGACGAAAATGCATGCGCGTAAACTAGCAGAATGTCATGAAGAAGGTCGGTGAGTCACAAGTACAAGCACTAGAATTGGGGCACTCTAATCATTCAAATATACATTGAGATAATATTAGAGTAAATGTTAAGAAGGCGGATGGTTTTCTGTAATGCATTCAAGAGAGCATCCTTGACCAGTATCTTCATATTCCAACTAGAATGGAATATTTCTTAATGTGGTGGTGGTAAATGAGGTGGTCTAAGTGGACCGATTAGCTGTGGGGTAACACTTGTATAAGTGTGATCACTGTCTGGTAAGTAATGGAGTAAGAACAATGACACATCTAATATAGAGCCTGTAAATTGCAAGAGCGCTAATTTCAATGTCGCGACCAGGGATGTAGTCAGCATAATGAAATGGAAGAAGAGAATGACAGGAAAAAGTGTAATGCAATATGTCGTAATCTTTAAGTAAGAGATGTTTCATGTACAGATTTGGTACGTTCCCAGAAGATCGAATTGAAAGCGAGCCAGAAACAGTTTCCCTAGACAGACGGAGATAGTAATTATAATGAATCAAGAACGGAGGAAATATAATGTATGTTAAGCGAATTTTTAAAATGGAAACAGTTCAAATATAGTAGGGTGTTTGGGGACATGGAGAAGAAAATACGACTGACAAAGAGAGTATGAGAGCAGATTTGCAGTCAACTAAAAAGGAACGCAACCATATCTACCAGCAGGTAAATAGTTAGCGGGTAGTTAGCAGGAGATTGGTTCTCTCTGGGGCAAAAAGGGTGACATATACTTGGAGGTGCACTATGAGGCTAGAGCTCTGAATGAGTCTTCTTGCTTTGGTACTTACTGAGGAAGATGATTCTGACAAAATATCGGCAGAGGGTGAGAAAGTGCAGGCAATGGATGTTGTGAGGATTGAAAGAAATGAGGCCTTGGAAAGGCTGGCTATGTCTAAGGTCGGTAAGCTACTTGGTCTGTTTGGCTTTCATACATGGTTGCTAAAGAAAGCTCGAATGGAGATAAGGGAAGGAGTTGCAATAATCTTTGAATCTTCCCCAGTTATGGGGGAGGCAGCATAAGATTGTAGAAAGATCAATATTGAACCCTTGTTCCAGAAAGCCAGCAACCACAGGCCTCTTAGTTTGGTACTAGCAGTCGGCAATGTTTTTAGAGTCCACAATCAGAGAAATAAAGAGCAACAGGCACTTGTACAGGTGTCAGCCGATTAGGGAGAAGCAGCACTGATTTATAAAAGGCCGATCTTGCTTGACCAATCATTTTTTTTTTGATCAAGGAACAAAGACGGTTGAAGATAGGAATTTGGTGGACGTTGTCTATATGTGCGGTAAGGAAGTGTTTGACAAAATATCACATCAAAGTACGATTAACAAAACTGGGCCTTATGGAATAGGCAGACGACTATTCACTTGGAAAAAACAATAGACCTAAAGACAAGCAGAAGTCGTGGTAAATGGCTGTTCTTCAAAATGGAGGGTATTTGACCGTTGGATTCGCCAGCAGCCAGTAGCAGGACGGCCTTAGAATAGAAGCAATAATTTCAAATTGTACTGGTGATATTAACTTGGAGGGTTGGCAAGCATTTAGCAAGATGCCAATCGACTGCAATAGCACATGGACAAGCTAGCAGAATGGGTAGACTAGTAGCAGTTCAAATTCAGTACAGCGAAGTACAGTATGACGCATTCGAAGTAAATAATCTTGCATAGTTGGGGGATTTGAGCGTTGGAGTGCCACTGAATGGATTGTTCCGCTGGGTCGGGTATGAGCACAGTGGGCCGTATGTCTTCCTTCTGTTCCGTAGAAAAGCATGTTACTTTGTCTCACTTTGGAGAAGATGAATTATTTGATGCTTACTGACCTACTTTGTGACGCAGTCGAAAGTTACATTGTTCTTGCCAGCTGCTTGAGTTTTCGACGTCGTCTAATTTGTCAATGTCCTTTGTACGATTCCAACATGGTATATTTATATTTATATATGCTATGAACTGTCTGCTGGCTGACTTACTCTACCAACATGGAATGCATAACATGCTTTAAGAATAAATAAAGTGAGCAACATACTGGCAATGCGCGGCAATAGGCCAGCAATATTAAAATTTCCTGTCATTCGGAGAAGGAGGAAACCCCCTCAACCGCTCCCCCCCTCCACCGCCCCCCCCCCACCCCCTCCGCCCCCCGCCAAGAAAAGGCCACCACTCCACGTTTGTTTATTATTTTGCGTAAATTGATTTCCGGGATTAGAGAACCGAAAACAACAATACTTCCATTTTTAGGTTATCCCGATTGAATCAAATTCGCACCCACATGGGCAACCAAAGTTCTGCACAGGCCTCTGTGGGTTAAAGGTCAGGACAGTAATTTTGCACCATTAGGATATAAACAATTGTAAATAGTTGCTACGATCAGGAATCACACGAAGAGACCATGACTGTTTTGCCTTTTCATTACATCTTAACTACTCTGCACGTCAACACCAATTAAACGCCGCTTGTCTATTCAGTGGACACTGCTCTGGAAGACGTTTCTGTCGTTCTTATTTCTGCACATATCACTGAGCAACCACATACTATTTCCGGGGAGAAATTCACAATTCCTCATCATTTTCTGAATGCTTACTTACTGATCTCGGTCTGAATGACCTAGCTCCAATTTTACGTTCATGCCAACGGAATCTGTACCCTCAGCACAGGGATTAGTTTCCCTGTATCTAGCCTATCGGTATTGTTTAACCTTATTGAACTACTGAACCTTCAAAACTCAAGGAAATACATGCCTAAATCAACCCCGTTGGTTATTCCGTTGAATTTAAATTCCAATTATTACAAATTCCCTTCATCACAGATTGAAACAACTTACAGATAGCAAGCTATGACAAAAACACGCAAACAAATGCTTCAATGGCCACAGGTGGTGGGATTCGTGCGGGAGGCTGGGTGTGGGGTTTGCCGATGAAACCGGCCTTAGACGGTATGGCATCGTCAGTCAAGCATAATGTAATTCCAAACATCACATGCAGCAAGCCCATTGCCTTCCATGAGTCTGTCATTGAAGTCAAGTAAGGCTTGCTTGAATATCCTTTCTGGCGTCGACCTTCCTTTCGCTTCTGATTAGGGGGATGTGTGAAAGGAAAATTATGAACGCGGTTTGAAACGGGGTCCTGAATGGATTCCTGATCATCCTTTGTCGAAGGAGTGAACTTCAGAAGAAAGAGGCAGAATGGAGCAGAAGGAATAATCCCCCCATCATATGTTGGCACTGACCAGCAGGCCAACAGGAGAGATTCCCAATTTAACACCCAATGGCCGAACATCTAGAAGTGTTTCAGACATTATGAGCACTAAATGTAGTTGGTCTGGAGTGTCTCGTTTGCGGGCAAAGGTCATCGTCATTCTGTGATCATGGCTGCCCAAACATAGCAAAGCTGAATGAGCAATCAATCGGCTGGTGTCCTAGTAGTTGAAGGAACAATTTGGAAAGTCGAAAGCAAACTATCCTAGTTTCATATAGATAGGGAAGCTGGCGCAGTAGTACATGACTTGAATGTACTCTTGTTATTGGCACATGTCTGCAAAGAAATCCCTGCCGGATGCTCCATACAACAATGTATGAAATCATTTCTGTGTAACTGCAGCAGAGATGCAAATACAAACAGCATGTCCTTCAGGGTTAATATGTTCAGCGGCAGTCTTGAATAACGATGGTGAAAGTTTTAGTTTATAGTCAATTGGTAGATAGAAATCTCAAGTATCAGGAAAACGCACGTCATTAACGCCCATATGAAACCGGACATCCTCGCGTAATTCTGTTCTGATTCTTTATTCATGACACATTTTAATGAAAATGATCACTTTAATTTAGCTACTCAAGATGTTCAGAGTCTTGCTTCACTGCATGACCATTCTGCCATTAAGTTGCACAGGTACATTGATTCTGCAGCCCTCTTTTCTAAGAATGAACGCTCTTTCATTACGTTGATTGATTAATATAAAGTTCTTCATTAGTTTTTGCATTACTGTCCGCTCCTTTTTCGGTGTGTATTTGTGTTTCTTTTCTCCCTCTCAATATTTGTCAGCTAGGCTGCTAAATTCGATGTTTGTTTCAGTAATGTTGAGTTTAATCTTTTTTTTTTGCCAGGCGTTATTGAAACTTCATAGACCGCGAAAGAAGCTGCCGAGTCCGCAGTTACGAAAGGCGACACAGTTACTCTTTACTGCACGTATCACACCTTTTCAGACAAGAGGCCAGCGAAAGTGCGTTGGTGGAGAGACAGGAGGGAAGGGTTTTTGGAGGAAAGTTTGGACAGTAGAATCCGGCTTTATTTCCTAAATCAAGGTGGAGCTGCCTTAAAATTGAAGGACGTGAGATACGTGGATGCCGGGCTCTATTGCTGCACGGTGACATATCCAATGGTTGTAAACGGAACCGGCACTAAACTGGTTGTATATGGTGAGTGTCAGCAAGAGGAATAATAATAGCCCCCTTGCCCCCCCCCCCCCCCACCCCCCCCCCCCACCCACCCCCCAAAAACTCCCTTGGGTACCCCGTACTTTGTATAATTTCGGAGCGATTATTTGCTTTTTGATTAAGAAAAGGGGTCTTTATGGATTCATTCAATACTTTTGAGCGTTAATGACAGGTGCACCGTTTACTTCCCATCTCTATTTGCTGTTTAGAAGTGGTGGTAAGTCGCCTTCACGAAACCTTGTATCTCGTTCATTGAAAATAATGCCACAATGCTATTAAGTAGTTAGTTCCTGGATTTTGACCCAACCCCGACAAGACGAATTGTAATATCTGCATACATCAGGATGATGTGTGAATTATTGTCTGAACGGCTGCATATTCCCACGTGCTTTCTACACATGTACTTCTAGGTATTCGCGGTCCAGGACTTGGAACGTGTAGTCGCAGCAGTCTTGACGTAATGCTGCATTGTGCTCTGTTGAGAATAGGCACTCGAAACGTTCGCGGACAGATTTAATGTTTCGAGTCATGGTTGGAGTATCAAACAATCAGAATACTTCACCTTCGGTTTTTGATCTCTTGTTGAAAGTTGATACAGCTAAAATCATCCAGGTAAGTGGAGATAATTCTCACTTTCCAGAACTGCGCAGTGGAGGTGATGCAAACTATTCGGAGAATTGGATGGTGAGTCACTCGCGCCAGAATACTTATTTGCTCGCTGCATTTTATTACCGTATTAAGAAGCCAGAAAGTTTATACAACTAATTCTGAATTCCAGATTGTTGATTGTAATGCCATTGAATGTCAAGTGTAGAAGGATAGACTCTTATTCGAGGTTGCAAGTACTTGTCACCCTTTTCGCACGAATGTTGCTTATCATTTGTCAGAGAACGCGAATTGTGAATGGAACTGAACCAAAGACAAATGCTGACTTTGGATGGAAGGATGTTCATTGATGAAGCAGCTGAATGTGGCTACACCTAAGTGGCAGTACGGTGGAAGCTTGGAGAGATGTGCCAGTGCTGAGATGATTGTCATGCAACAGCACAACCATTATCCTTTATATAAAGTATAACTCCAGCCACAAAAGAGCGCATCCCCTCATTCTGGATGATTTCAGTTGAACACGCATTTTTCACCTCAATATTTGTCATGAACAGTTTCGAAATACGTTATTGATTAGCTATTGTTTCTGCATAACCTTTCGCCTTTATTTGAGAAATTCTGTCAATAATGAGTATTGAATGTATGAAATTATATTTTCAACTACCATTCGGAGCTTCAAGAAGTAAATTTAATGAAATATAATATACAGGAAGCAGGAAGCTGCGTTATAATCTGTATATATACATTGGTATTTTTACTGAACTATAAAAGGTACCAAATAAACAAAGCACTCAGAAGTGCAAGTAAGCGTTGATAATCCAAATACATTTGACCTCCATGTATGTTTGCTTTCCTTAAAAAGCCGAGATATGACTCAATCGTTGCGATCCATGCGTTAAATTGAAAACAACGTGCATTTGTATTTGTAGACAGCATTAGTTTCCAAGATAGATCACTTGTAACGTTTACCTTACACGGCATCACTTTTCTAGATGTTGCTAAATGACAGTTAATCATTATCTGAGTGCCAGGTTCAAAGGAAAAACAAAGCATTAACTTGAATCAGGATAACTCTAAAATGCGGATGTAACCTATAAAGAAAGAACATGCAAACCTCTAATCCTTCAACTCAAATTTCACAAGTTGTTCTCTTTAAAAAAACGCACACAAACAGCTAATTAATGGGGAGTGCAGACATTGCTCTGTCACGACGATAGCGGGGAATGTTTTGCCCAGAATCTAGATCTCACTATTAACAAGCAGATTAATCAGGATTATAGTCGGGGGCTTTTATCCACCTCTGACTGTGGAACAGTTAAGCGTAAAGATAACACATTATTTACACAAACATCACATTGAGCATCCATCGAATTTACACTAAATTCGTTTTACTTCTTTGAATACGAGTTAGACCCAGTTTATAATATCTAGATACAATGTTGTGGGTGGCAGCTTTTTGCGATCTCAGGAGGGTCCTTTAGTTGTACGAGGCCATAAGGATACTAAAGAAAAACACGTAATTAGGTTCTGAACGTTCGCTGTGGTTTTATGATGTCTTTCTGGGTTTCCCAGCGTCAGAATTTGCTTCAGGTTCTGGTACCTCAGCCCAAAATTAAAAATAAACACATTTTTAGTAGTCCCTCCGACACCTCTCCAGATAGTCATCAAACGGTCAGAGAGCCGCTCATCAGTTCCTCTGACTCTTATGTGTATAACGGCTGCGTTTTTCCCGGAGCATCTGAACATCACTTGGTATAAAAATGGATCAGAAGTTGGAGAGGCGATGGAACAAATCAAGCAGCAGAACACGACGGGACTGTATGAGGTTTCGAGCATTCTAACTGAGACAGAGCCTGTGGAGAGCGAGACGGTTTACACGTGTCAGGTGTCTCACATCTCTCTTCGGATGCCAGCCAATGTCAGCTACACCTTCTCTCGTTTGGGTAGGGTGAATCAATTATATTAATTATGTTGCATTGTGATATGATTAGAAAAGTATGGTAATTTTCATACGTTAGTTCTATCAGCCACCGCACAACAACATTGCAACTGTAGAAGCTACAACTTACATTTACGGAATTCCTTGCTCGACCTATTGCTCATGTCCAACGGTATTTTTTTGCCGGGTCGATTTGCTTACAGATTAGTTTGGTATCTGAGCATGGCCGTCCTTTTGAGCTTCAAACTTGACATGCTATTCAGAACACCTCCTTAAGGACGGCGTGTGGAGACTAGGACTTTAAAGGCAGTTGCAGATACGTGCAGTTACAAATGAGTCCTCAAGGCTCTTCGCCCATGTTGCAGACATACGCACCTTTCAGGTTTCAGGCTAAATTGAAAAATCTTCCCTTTCTAAAGATTATATGAAATCTGTAAACTATCCCAAGGACAAAAAGGATAGATGCAGCTGGTGTTTTAGTTGAATTAAGGGATTACTGCCTGTATATTGAAACGTGCCTGTTGTTGCGCAGTTGGAGATTTGACCCGTAGCCCGCAGAATACTCGACGCCCAATTGTTACTGTTCTGTTTATGATGCAGATACAAATAGAAGTTGAACACTGCAAATTTGGGAATTTTTTTAAATTCTGGCCTTTAGCCGACCCCCGGAAGATATAAACTTCAGGGACTCATAATTATCCTTTGCAGTGCCTGAGGGATCCACTTAGTTTAGGCAAATTTGTGGTACACTCGAAATGGCGTAATTTCCAGCAATGCGTCTGACTGGAAATTGACTAAGCACAATCCTGCTATCGCAACAGACGTACTCGGGCGTTACTGGAGTCACCACAGGTGAAGACAATTTGCCCTGATGGCAATTTGTTCCAAACGAATTCTGTTACAATTGTTCAGGGGCCAGAGGCAGTGAACCTTGCTGTGCGCTGATTCTAATATTGCCTTGAAATCATTTCGTGCATTTTTAGCAGGATCAGGGGCAACTTCCCCTTCAGAATATTCAATTCCACTTTAATCATTTTATATTCAGTTTATTTGTATTATTCTTTCTTGGAACGTGAGCGCCGGTGGCTAGGTGTGCATATGTTTATTCTTCATTTCCCTTGAAAAGTAGTTGATCGAGCCATAATATTGAACTACTCAGTCCAGGGGTGTAGATAAGTCCTCAGTGCTTTTGGAAAGGGAGTTCCAGTATATTCACCGATGATAATGAAGAAACGGCTTTGTAGATGCACTTCATAATTGCGTATGGATTAGAAGGGTACTTGCATGTGGCGATGTTCCTTTGCTTCCCATGCCTTCCGAGGTGGTAGAATTACGGATTTTGAAGGTGTTTTCGAAAGAGGTTTGGCGAGCTGCATCAATGTATCATATGGATAGTAAACGCTCCTGTCCACTGCGTGTCGGTGGTGGACAGGGCTAATGTTGAAGGCTTTGGACAGAGTAGACCTTCATCACTGTTTTTTGAGCTGAACTCATCCTGGCAGGTGGAGAATATCCCATCACCAGCTGCATTTTTTGTGAGGGCGGGATATCTTATATATTTAATATAATCTTAAGAAAGGGAAGATTTTTCAATTTGGTCAGAAAGTCTCCACATGCCGCCCTTCAGATTGTGTCATGAATAGACATGTCAAGTGTGATGGAATACTAACCTATGTCTTGTAAATGGTGAACAGGATTTGTGGAGCCCGGGGGTGTGCTATTCGCCACAGAATTCCTAGCGCATAACCTGCATTTTTATTACAATATGTACATGGCTGGCGTTGACCACCTGGTCAAAAGCAACCCACAGGATGTTGATGGTTGTGGTGTCAGCAAAGGTAATGCTGTTGAATGTCATGGGGAGATAGCTAGATCCGTTCTCATTGGAGATGGTGCTTCTGTGGTGCGATTGTTACATGCCCCTACTAGCCGGTCTCCGAATGTTGTCCAGTTTTATTTCAGCATGCGGCCTTTGACTGATTCAGTACCTAAGGAGCCACTAATGGTAGTGAATTACATAAAATCATCAACGAATATCCCACTTCTGACCAAATTACGGAGCGAGGGTCATTCGTTAATGAATTAAAGATGCTTTTGTCTAGGCTACAAACCTCTTGTAGTTATGTGTTTCAGCTGAAAGAATTCGCCTCCAATAAACACGACCACTTGCGTTTGCGTGGGGTATCAATGCAAACAGTGCAGTCACCACCGCACCCCCCCCCACCCCACCCCCACCCCCACCCCCCCTTATTCTCATTAACTTCAATTTAGGCAGGGCTCTTTGATACCATACTGGATGAAATGCTTCCTTGAGTTCAATGACAGTCTCTCTAGTGTCACATCTGTAATTGAGCTATTTTTCCATGTTGGACCAATGCTGTATTGGCTTCTGGAGTCGAGTCTTCCTGACGGAATCCAAACTGAGTATTAGTGTGCAGGCTGTTGAGGGTGGGGATGTTGGTGGAGTCGACTCTTTCAATTGGTAGTTTATTTCTCCACAATTATTGCATGGAGGTGACAAGGCTCCATAATTTGACCTGATTAATTGTGAGTTAACTGAGTTTTGTTTATCGCATGCTCCCTCTGCTGTTTAGCATGTATGTTGTTCTGTACTGTGTTTTCACCAGCTTGATACATCATGTTTAATTATACTTAGTGCTGCTCTCCTGCATTCCCCGTTGAACAAGGTTGATACCCAGGCATGATGATATAGGTGGAGTGAGTGATCTGCCCGTGATGAGTTTAGAGATTCTAGTTGAGTACAGTTATGTTTCTACATATTCTCCCCAGCGCCTCGTGGATGTCCAACTTAAAGCTGCTGGGTATTTTTTTCTGAACCCATGATATAGTTACATGTGCTTCCTGTAACTGACTAACAAAACAAATAGAACACCATGAGCAAATTTAATAAGTAAACCTGGCGAAAGGGCATACGTTAATACGCTAAATGTGTCTTTCTTTGCGGATACTGTCAGAACTGGCGAGTACTTCCACCGTTTTTTTTAAAAAAAAAACGTATTTCACATTTCCAACGCCTGCAGTACTTGGTTGTCTCAGGAATCTTCCTCAGAGTCATCAGGTTGGCGCAACAAGGATTGGAACTGGCAGTCCGATTCTGAGTGATCTCAGGGAAAAAATCCCCTATTTTCATTGTATCTTCCAGTGGACCGTCAGAGGATTTTTATTTTACTGGGCTTGCTTTGTATCTAACACAGAAACTTCGCAGGAATGTGCCCCTGTGTTTATTTTCTATCTAACCCAGAATCCTCATTGGCAATATTTATGTGCGTTTACTATGTATACAACACCTGGCCCAAAAGGAAAAAAAGAAGCATTTGGAATTTTTTTGGCAATTATTATTACCTTCTAACGCTGCATATATTACGCAAATGCTGTATATATATATGCAAATTAATCTCGCAGGCTACGATGACCTTTCTTATCCAATGATTTTCGGTTGTCTTGGTGGAGGATTGGTACTTCTCCTGATCGCAATTTCCATTGTGATTCGATGCGGTAAGTACCAGCCTCTATTTATTTAGTCGCTATTTAAGGAACTGTTCAGATGTCATTAAGTGCTCGCAAAGTGTCAATACTAAGCACAGTGTCCACAAATATACTGCACACTAATAATTGCTCCAACTTAATGGTGCTATATCAGTTTCTGATATCTACACCTGGTGAGTTCATTCATTGGAACAGTGCTCATTGTCATGTGTATTAGCGCAGTTAGCGCATTCGATTTACCCCGCGGTTGCATTTCTCCCAGTGCTTTATTCTTAGGTTGATCCTTTGAGTAGTTACTGCACCCTGGTTAGCGGCGAAGTTAATCTTGAAAAGCATGTTTCAAGTTTTACACTGAGCACAGCAAATACCCTAAAATTGCGACCTGTTAGTACCGCCTGGGTTTTAACTCATTCATTTTCTAGGGTTTATTTTTTTTCTTTACGCATGCTTAAACACGCAACATTAGATGATCGACCGTTGTAAGTATTATTGAACAGAGCAGGTGAAGAATTGCATGTGAACTTGGTAACCAGGCTTCTGTCGTTTGGAGGATCCACCACCCTGGTACCGCTTGTAGCATTTTAATATGCTGTTTCAAAGTAATTGACGCATCTATTTCCTCATTTACTTCTCCTTTAGAGATATTCAGAAAACCAAAAGAACATAATCAGCGCAACGAACAGGTAAACAATTATTTCATACTTAGAAATAGGCGGACATTTTAAAGAACGCTGCGATTTTTATCATTCCTTCCGCACGAATTCCCTGTGCGATGCAATTAGATAATATCAAACGGCAACAATGACATCCAAAACATCCACCAACGACGTGAGTTATGCCCCTTTATCACTTAATTAATTTAGAATACGTGGCTTTACACCTTTCAAAAGACATAATTAACCCCCGTCCATTCCGTTATCTAATCTTTATACAGACACGAACTTCAATTTAGATGACGCTTGAAATGAAACAAAGTATTTTGAGGTGTTCCATAGAGAGAAATACAGCCTGCTGATTTTGGCTGGATGAGAAGTGTTAGCAATGTAGGGAAGATAGTTCTCAGGTTTCCTTGTAATGTAGAAGCAACCGTCAAAAGCACAAGTACTTAACCTTAAAACAGACACTTAAATTATATGAAAAAGACACTATCCGAGAAGATTCTGCACAGCAGTGCGGCAGTAAGGATGAGTAACGAAATAAGAGCAGAATTGTAAATAAAGGAAATAAAATACACAAAACCCATATCCAGAACACTAGTGGAAAATGAATTGGAAGAAAAAAAACAATTCCTCATTAAAATTATAGCAAAACATAGGAAAGCAAACACAATGTACAAAATCCAATTATCAATTAATTTAAAATAAATAGAATTGCACAGCCGCATGAAGGACACAAGATAAATGGCTGTAGAATTAGGATAGCCTAGGAATGCACGGGGCTGACGCAAGGTAATGACACTGACATACAACAAATAGTAAATAATGAACTTCCCTCTGCACTTAAAGGTAGGCGAAGGTGGGCATCACATCAGAAGACGAGGTTCTTTTTTTCCTATTTAAGTGAGGGTATTCAAGCTACAAAGCGAATTGATAAATGATATGCTCCTCACATTCAGAGAGGACATGCACCTGGTTCGGAGGATTGCATCTCTGTATTTATTCTATATATATGACAAAATATGATTAATAAAGTGATTAACGGTAGAAGGCTGGCAAAAAAAAAATGAAAAATGACCAGAAAACTATAGAAAATAGTTTAATTTCAGTGGTAGAAGCAATAATTGGAATGTTATTCAAATATGAAACTGAAAATACAATTAAACCAGGATCCGGAAATCACTAAAACAATGATTGTGGATAGTAAGCCATAAAACAACAACCACCACAACAACAAAATGACTTTATTTCTAGGGGGAATAAATTGAAAAACAGAAATATTGCACAAAACATTTTAGAGCATTAATTAAAGCTCATTTGCATACCGTGAACATTCGAGTCTGTATGTTATATAGAGGATAGAAAGGTACCATTGGAGGTGCAATAATGTGTATGAAACAATGCAAGTACTAAGATGTTACACTTTTCAGGAAAGATTGAACACTCCCAGGAACTGAGCTCGGATAAAAGGGAAGACTGAGTGGTGGTCTGTCGGAGATTTTTGAGATAGTGAAAGTGTTTGAGAAGGCAGACGCAGAATATAATGTTTCAAATTTCAGGAATGACCCGATTTAGGGATCGTTTCTATTCCGTAGGCGATAAGAAGATCAAAAGTAATTCCTGAAAAAATTCTTTCTCCGGAGAATGGTCACAATCTGAACTCGCTACCAGAACGCATATTTGGGGCAATTGTAATTGATGGATTTAAGGAAAAACAGTATAATCGCATTAGATTAAGTGAATAAATGATCTGTTGATAGCGTTATATGAAAAATGATGCGAGGAGGTTCATTAGCATGATCTTTTGGAATGAACGACATATTTCAGCGCAGTAAAGGAAAGCCAAAGGAAATTAATACACTGAAAAGAATAAAGAGCATGTAATATGGTTGATTAACAATGAACAACAACTTCCAGCTCTGAGGTTATTAGAGATAAATTTGCTATATTCCCAGAAGAGGTCCCAAAGTAACAGCAAAGGCGGTCAATTCACCAAATAGTATTTATTTTAATGACACTAGCAAGTAATTATACTACAAATTTAGCATAATAATGCAGGTAAGAATCAAATAGAATACAAATAAATGTAGTGGAAACAAATAATAATGGAGACATATGAGAATTAAGGTAGCGAATGAACAAGAGCTGCCAGTTGATGTTCAAGAAAGTAGTACAACATTGTATAAACTAATAGGCGTGTATCATGCAGTCCCAAATAGCGGCAAATATTCGCTTCTCGTGCTAGCACCCAAGGCACCTGATCTTCCCGGGATCCCACTTATGGCGAAATCCGGAAGTTGTGGAGCACCTGAGTGGCTCCAGCGTGTTGGAAGTTTGTGGGGGGTTGGGGGGTGGAGGAGGGCAGGGGGACCAAGCTGATGGTCCCATCGGTGATCCTGCCTAGGAGCACGAGTCTTTAAAGCAACAGGAATGTACAAACAGTATTTTCACCCTGGCATCGTAGGTACCCTTGGCACACTCAACATCCCTCCTGCCACCCATTGGGCATAGCCCCAGCGCACTCCAGAACCCCTGGTGCGCCCATCCACAGCTCACTTTCAGCCGCACCACCACCGTGACAATCCCGGGACCACTCATCTGCCATGGCACCCCACTCTCTCCACCGGCTCTGCTGAATACCTTGCACCTCCAGCTCCTTTAGGTTCCCCAGTCCTGTGATATCAGAGAAAAGCTGGCAATCCCGAGCAAAGTGGAGTGGAGGATGGTAATGGAGGACGTTGAGTGGCGTCTACACTCCGTGCAAGAACGAAGCCGGGTGGTGGGGCTCGGGGGGTGGTGGGGGGAGGGGGGGGGGGGGGGGTGGGGGGGCAGAAGATGAGCCGGTGTTGCTAATGCACTGATGTTGGGGATGAGGGGGACCTTCAATTAAAAGTACAACCAATATGAACATACAACAATGAGCATTATAAACATTTAACCTCTCATTCATCTGAATGTATAACTCAATGGGCATGCCTTCAGTTCGTTATGTCAGAAGAGTCCTGCCTTTGGCTTGACTGCACCAAGCAATTTTTTATCCCGCACTTATGGATATCCTTCGTCAATAAAATCTCGTTATTTTCAGATCATATATACAGGAGCTCAGGAGAGTTTAACTTATGTCACCCTGAATCTCACTGGCACCCAGAAAATGCCTAAATCCAGACGTTCTGAAGATACCACAATATATACACAGGTAGGGGGAACATGAATCAACCTGAAATAAAACAATAAAGAAAGCATAGTAGAAATATTCAATAGGCCAGGCAGCAACTATTGATAGAAACAGTTAAAATTTCAGGTCCCTGACATCGGAACAAAAAAAATAACGAAATGTAAGAGTTTTATAATAGTGGAAAGGGAAGAGGGGAGGAAGAGCAAAAGATCTGTGATAGGGTGGAGGCTACGTGAGATTGAATAGCAAAGCAATTTCATGATGTGTTAGCCAAAGGGACTGGTAATAAGTATGGTAAGAAAACAAAGTATGTGTTCAGAAGCGCTGCGCATGGCTACATCATATCCATCTGAATGCAACATGATGGGATAAAAAAACGGAACAATGTCTAGCCAGAAGAAGGAAAAAATGTAGAACAAGGAGGCAGATGTTATAGTCCAAAATTCTTGAACCCAATGTTTATTCCAGAGGACTGTAAAATGCTGAAACAATAGATGAGGTGTTGTTCCTCGAACTTGCATTAACCAACATTGGATGACTGTTGTGTACCATAGGAAGCTTAGGGTCAGAGTGAACAGAGATGTTCCAAAAAGCATTTGCTGTCCACAATGTAGAGGGGAAAACGCATTGGGCAGGGAATACAGTTTAATAAATTGAAGGAGTGCAACTAAATCGTTTTTTCACTTGGAATAGGGGTTTGTGAACTTGGATGTTGAAAAGAGAAGAGGTAAAAGCACAGGTGATGCATTTTCTGTGTTTGACTGGAAAAGTGTTGCAGGGAATGGCATTTGTTTTTTTTCTGAGGACTGTACAGGGCCTCATGGTGGGAACTGTCCCTTCGCAATGTTGATAGGGGAGGAGATGGGAAAATGTGTTTGCTGGTGGCATCACACTGGAGCTGCAAAATGAAGGGAGGTTGATATGTTAAGCATGGAGGCTTGTAGGTGGAAGATGGGGAGAAGGGGAACCCTTGCCCTTCCACTTGGAAGGGGAAAGGAGAGATCAAAATGTGTGAAACGGATCGGACACAGTTGTGAGCCCAATCAACTACGCCGGGTGGGAAAGCTTGTGTGAGCAAAGAAGGAAGACATACAGTCATGCTAATGTGGAAGGTTGTATGTTCTGAACAGATGCGATGGAGAGCAAGAAACTGGGAGATTAGAATAGAATCCTTGCAGAAAGTTAGTTGCGAGGGCGTGTAATAATTTTCGTTGTAAGAGTCCTTGAGTTTCTATTGAATATTGAGTTTAATGTCCATCGACCAATGCTGCCACAACTGTTGCACAGTTCCACAACTTGTTTTTAGAAATATTATTTGCTCAGAATTCCTGGATCCATAGTATTTTCGCTTTTGCATGACTGAATCAACAATTCCAGAATAACTTGACATTTATGGTAATATCGTAGAGTTGTTTCTGTGTGTGGGTCATTATATCTGCAGAATGAGTACACAGCCCTTTTCTTTTCTATCAGAGCTCATTGAATTGGTTACATGACTGAATAGGCTGGACAATTCACAGTCAACATAATATTCCACCGCAGTGTTTCAGTGATTTCTACAAGTTCGACAAATGAAAAATATAAAGCAATAGTTAAGTTCAATTATTTACGCAAAATAGCCAAAATGTAGGCAACTGATGCGACGGACACTGAAAGCTTTCCTTATTTATTATTCAAGTATTGTGTTCCAAAATGTTTGCAAATTGCGTGACCGTTAAGTAATTACAGTAACAGGAACGCATACTTAACAGGTCTTTGGTCGCATGTATCGCCAGTAAATAGGAACACGCGAAGTGGATTTCATAAGTTTAACTTTAGCCCCCAATGTTTGTCTTTACAGACTAAGCAAGGAACAAGCGATAATAATATGACGTACGCTGCTGTGGCTCTTCGAGGCTCGGGGAGAACGCCGAGAAGAAAATGAGTGCAGTTTATGCGCAGGGTAAAGCTGAGATTTGAAGAACCGATGCAGGAAAATAGCTTTAAATTTACCACCATGTGAACTGGCTTTTCACATTTAATTATATTAAAGTGATTTTTTTAAAACAAATTGAAGACCATAGGCTTATAATTGAAATGGCATCGTGGGTTCGTTATTGGCTTGCGAGGCAGGAAGCAGAGAGATTCGGCGACAGTCTTTTATTCTGACAACGATTGTGTGCAGCGGGGCCACAGTGGGTTATTATTTGGACTGCAGTCGCTTTTTACGCATTAATCAGACATGGATATTCGGAGTGAAATGTAAATAAAAATCTTGGTGAAACAATGCTGGTAAATGTGATTAACAATGAGAGAATGATAGCTCATTACAATGGACATGGACAGAATTTTAAATTGGGAAAGCACAATTGGGCAAACACAGTTTAAAGGCAGAGAAACATGAATAACCCATTATGAAAGTGAGATTAATGAGCGGCAGCATAAAATAGATCGTCAAATTATTTTGGAGTTGCAGACACATTGGCAGTTCGGAGTTCACATATTCACAATTTTGAATGAGATAGACAAATTGCTAAATTTGTTAATAAAATGGTGGTAAAAAGAAGGGTAGGGCGATTAGGGATAAAAAGGAGACTTGCATGTGGAGGCAGGAGAAGTGTTGGAGATATTGAACGAATACTTTGCATCAGTTTTTACAAAGGAAGAGGTTGGTATCCAGGCCGAGTTGAGACAAGCTGTAACTGGTGTACTAGAGGAATTTGCAATTGAGAAGCAGGAGGTAGTAGAAAAGCTATCCTTACTTAAATTGATAAGAAATCAGGTCCGGATGAGATGCATCCAAGGGCACTGAGAGAAGTGAGAGCGGAAATTTCAGAGGCACTAGTCATAATCTTTCAGTCTTCCCTAGTAACAGGGGTGGTGCCGGAAGACATAAAATTATACTTGGTAGACCCTCGTTCAAAAAGAGGTGCGACGATAATGCCAGCATATGCACCCTGGTAATTTTGACTTCAGAGGTAGGGAAACCTCTGGAAACTTTTGTTCGTGACAAAATCCAGAATCACCTGGACAGATGCAGGAAAATTTAGGAAAGCCAGCACGGTTTCCTTAATGGAAAATCATGTTTAACTAACTCGCTGGAGCTTTCTGAGGTGGCAGCGTCGAATGTTGATAAAGACAATGTTGTTGATTGATGAATATGGGTTTTAAAATGGCATTTGATTCAATGCAATACAACAGACTTGTGAGCAAAATTCCTGTTCATGGTATAAAAGGGAAAGTAAGCATTTTGATAAGAAATTGCCTGAATGACAGGAAACAGAGAGTACTGATAAATGGTTGCTTTTCCGATGGAAGGAAGACCTGTCGTTGAGTTCCCCATGGGTCACTGAAGGGACTCTTTCTCTTATTGATATATGTATATTAATTACTGAGACTGTGTTGTGCAGGGCATTCTTGCAAAATTTGCGGATGATAGGAATTTTGGAAGTGTTGTCACCTGTGATGAGGATAGTCTTGAACTTCAAACGGACATTGACATCTTGGTGGATTGGGCAGGCAAATGCCAGATGAAGCTCAAGGCAGAAGTATGAGTGATTCATTTTGGCAGGATGAATATGGGCAGACAGTAAAAAATAACGGGAGAAGCTTTAAAGGAAATTCAGGAACAAAGGGGCCTCGGCGTAAATATACATAAGTCACTGAAAATGGCGGGGCATGTTGAGAGAGCAGTAAATAAAGCATATGGTATCCTAGGTTTTATGAATAGGGGCATAGAGTACAAGAGTATGGAGGTCATGTTGAACTTGTAAAAGACAGTAGTTAGGCATCATCTGAGTACTGTATCTAGTTCTGGGCTCCAAACTTGAGGAATTATGTGAAGACCTTGGAGACAGTACAGAGGAGTTTCAGGAGAATGATTCCAGGGATAAGCAACTGTCGCTATGAGGATAGATTGGAAAGTTTGAGTCTGCTTTCCTTCGAGAAAAGAAGGCTGAGAGGAGAGTTGACCAAGTTCTTCAAGATCCTGAGTGGTATAGACAGGGCAATTTTTGAGAAATGGCTCCTTCTGAATGGTTGTAGTAGAACTAGTGCAACTAGCGGGCACTGATGAAAATAATGGGTAAAAGGAGTAGAAGTGATGTGAGGTTTTTTTTTCACCCAGAGGGTGGCTGAAGACTAGAATGAGCTTGCTGAAAGGGTGGTGGAGGCAGGTTCCACCGAGGTATTCAAAAGGAAATTGGATTGCTATCTGAAAATAAATATTGTACAAGGTTACTTGGATAAGGCAAGGGGTGGAGTTATGTAGATTGTTCTTTCAGCGAGCCAGTGCAGACTCGATGGGCCGAATGAACTCCTTCAGCACTGTGAAGATTCTGTGATTCTCTGTTCTGGTTGGGGGGGTGGGGGGGGGGGGGGGGTGCGGATGGTGTTTTGGTGTCCCCTTAATTCAGCTTTTAGAACAGTACAGGATTTCAGAATGGGACTTCTAGGTTTCGGCGTGTACCAGCGTGGATGTTGTTTCTCGTGCAAAAAGCGCGCCCCCAGGGATGCTTTGGGTGTTCACTACAATGGTTTCAGGGTGGAGTTTTTTGTTTCAACTAACAATAGAGAGTGGAGAAGGTAGCACTGCTTCCCTTAGCACAGATTATGTTAATGTGACAGGAACGGAAATGCTGGAAATACGTCAGCAGGTCAGACCGAATATAACAAGAGAGAAACCGAGTTAACGGTACAGGTCAAGGGCCTTTCATTGAAATGATGATTAAAGAGAACTATCATGTAGCTGCTCAAATTTGTGAAATGTTTTGACGGCATAGACATGACGAGGCATCTTCCATCGCTAGACAAACATGTTAACGGACGACACGTATGTAAAATATGTTAACAAAGCGCCAGGAAAATGTGATGAGAATTTACTTTCGTCAATGTCTTGTTATTATCTGGAATGTATTTGCCAAAACATGCCGAAAGCAGATTCAGTGTTATAATTCAAAAGAGACTTGTAACTTCATGATAAAGGTTATAAGTTTACCGTCTCGGAGAAAGCGGGTCACTGGAAGTAATTGGTAGCCTTTTCAGAGTGTTACCATTGGCCAAAGGGTTCCTTCTGCACTTTACCATTCAAGGTTTTGGGAGAATGCTCATTGTTATCGTATCCTTAAAAATAAAATATTAATTTCTCTGATGCTTCATCAATTTGAAAGTAAACCGCTTAAACAGAGAGGTGAACGTTAATTAAACTAAATGGGATAATCATAACGCATGAAATATTGTATTATGGATCACATAAGGGACATCTGATAATGGAGCTGCATGCAGTGATCTAAATACCTTTAGCAAAACTGCAAAGCAATAATTAACTACACGCCAAGTGAATAAGGATGATAATAAACATCTTATGAATACTGTAATAAAGCAACTGCAGAGGCTGGAACATCATTTGTTTGTCGCAATAACCGTTTGCGCTGCCGTTAGGATATTTGGGTATACTAGGCATCGGGGTGACCATTTTCTTCCGACATTTCTCGGTTTAAATAATCCTTATTCTGTATACGTAGGCATACAATAGCAAAATAAAATGTTATAACTGAAAACCATGCCAGGCAATAGCAATGGTTTCTTAAGATCATTAAGTTGGTTAACGATGGTCTTATCATTGAATCTTCATCGACTCATAGCGAAAGTCACAATGATGACGCCCACACCACTCGATTTTTAATCTAAAATCTATTTTTGATTTATTTCAGGAAGCAATCTGGCCTTAAATGTGTATCCGCTGGTGCGCTGCGATTTGCTTGCACTCACATAGTTTCCCCAGATTTGATTTCAGTTAATTCAATTTGGTTGCAGCAAGCTAGTCACAGACTAGTCAAGCAACAGCCTGACATAGTCATCCTCACGGAATCATACCTTACAGATTACGTTCCAGACACCACCATCACCATCGTTGTGTTTGTCCTGTACCACCGGGAGGACAGGTCTAGCAGACATGGCGGAACAGTGGTATAGTGTCGGAATTCAGTTGCCCTGGGAGTCCTCAACATCGACTCTGGACCCCATGAAGTCTCATGGCATCATGTCAAACATGGGCAAGGGGACACCCTGCTGATTACCACGTACCACCCTCCCTCAGCTGATGAATCAGTGCTCCACCATTTTGAACAACACTTGGAGGAAGCACTGAGGCTGGAAAGGGCTCAGAATGTACTCTGGGTGGGGTCTTCAATTTCCATCACCAATAGTGGCTCGGTAGCACTACTACTGATCGAGCTGGCCGAGTCCTAAAGGGCATAACTGCTAGACTGGGCCTATGGCAGGTGGCGAGGGAGCCAACAAGATGGAAAAACATGCATGACCTCATCCTTACCAACTTACCTGCCACAGATGCATCTGTCCATGACAGTAACAGTGGGAGTGACCACTGCACAGTCCTTGTGGAGACGAAGCCCGCCTTCACTTGAGGATACCCTTCATCATGTTGTATAGCCGAACCACCGTGTTAAATGAGGTACATATCGAATAGATTTAGCAAATCAAGACTGGGCATCCATGAGGCACTTTGGGCCAACAGCATCAGCAGAATTGTACTCGAACACAATCTGTAACCGGATGGCCTGGCATATCCGCAACTCTATAATTGCCATCAAGCCTGGGGATCAACCCTGGTACAATGAAGAGTTCAGGAGGACATGCCATGAGCAGCACCAGGCATACCTAAAAATGAGGTGTCAACCTGGTGAAGCTATAGCACAGGGCTACTTGCATGTCAGACAACATAACTGGCAAGTGATTGAGCTAAGCCATCCCACAACCAATCTAAGCTCTGCAGTCCTGCCACATCCAGACGTAAGTTGTGGTGCACAATTAAGCAACTCACTGGAGGAGAAGGCTCCACAAATATCGCCATCCTTAACGTCAGAAGAGTCCAGCACATCTGTGCAACAGATAAGGCTGAAACATTTGCTCCAATCTTAATCCAGAAGTACTGAGTCGATGATTGACCTTGGCCTCCTCCGCCGATAGCCAGCACCACGGATGCCAGATTTCAGACAATTCGATTCACTCCATGTGATATCAAGAAACAGCTGGATTACTGGACACTGCAAATGCGATTGTAGCAATGGTACTGAAGGCTTGTGCCCCAGATCTTGCCTCACCCCTAGCCAAGCTGGTCCAGTATAGTGACAACAAATGCGCTGGGTAATGTGGAAAATTGTTCAGGTGTGTCCTGCACACAGAAAGCAGGGCAAATCCAACCCAGCCAATTACCGCCCCATCAGTTCACTCTCGATCATCAGTAAAGTAATGGAAATGGGTCATCAACAGGGCTACCAAGGAAAACTTGCTTAGCATTAAATTTCCCACTGACGCCCAGTTTAGGTTCCGCCAGGGCCACTCAGCTCCTGACATTATTACAGCCTTCATTTAAACATGGAAAAAAATAGCTGAACTCCTGACGTGAGGTGGGAGTGAGTGCCCTTGACATCAAGGCAGCATTTGACCGAGTGTGGCATCAAGGGGCCCTAGCAACATTGGAGTCAATAGGAATCAGGGGGAAAACCCGCCGCTGGTTGGAGTCACAGTAAACACAAAGGAAGATCGTTGTAGTTGAAGGCAGTCACCTCAATGAGCTTCCTTCTATCATTAGGTCAGAATTGGGGGTGTTCGCTGATTATTGCACAATGTTCAGCAGCATTCGCGGCTCCCCAGACACTGACGCAGTTCGTCCAAATACAGCAAGATCTGGACAACATGCAGGCTTGCGCTGACAAATGGCATGTAATATTCACAGCACACAAATGTCAGGAAATGACCATCTCCAGCAAGACAGAGTGCAACCATCGCGCCTGGTTGTTCAATGACATTACCATCACTGAATCCCCCACTATCAACATGCTCAGGGTTACAACTAACCAGAAACTGAACTGAAAATATTGTAGCTACAAAAGCAGTTCTCAGGATAAGCATAGTTCGAAGAGCAACCCACTTCCTGACTCCCCAAATCCTGTCCATCATCCACAAGGCACAAGTCAGGAGTGTGATACAATAATCCCCACTTACCCCACTCAACACTCAAGAACCTTGATATAATCCATGACAAAGCAGCCTGCGTGATTGGCACAGCATCCACAAGCATTCATTCCCCCACAACTGACGCGCATGAACAGTTGTGTGTGCCATCTACAAGATGCACTTCAGGAATTCACCAAGGCTCCTTCGACAGCACCTTCCAAGCCCACGACCACTACCACCTACAAGGAAAAAGGCAGCAGATGAATGGTAACAACAGTACCTGGAAGTTGCCCTCCAAGGTCACTCACCATCCTGACTTGGAAATATATCGCCGTTCCGTCACTGTCACAGGGTCAAATCCTGCAACTCCCTACCTAACAGCACTGTGGGTGTACCAACATGACATGGGCAGCAGCTGTCCCAGAAGACAGCTCATCACCACCTTCTCAAGGTCAACTAGGAATGGTGAATAAATGCTGGCCCAGCCAGCGAAGCTCATATCCCATGAATGAATAAAAGAAAATTATCAAAGAATTAAATATGAATCAGGATGCACTGGCTCAGCGACTAATAAAGCTCCCGCATTTTCTTGAAGCATTTAGGTAATTTTCAGTCTGAACATGTTGTAACAAATACATTGTTTCAATGTTAAAAAAAGCTATAAATATGTGTATCCTTTAAAATGTGGAAACCTAGAACAAATAGCGGAGAAGATGCCGGGCTGTGGGTAAGATCAAGCGAATGGGATTAGAAGGCAAGCTAGGTCAAATAGTCGGCATTCGCACGACTGTTAGAATAGCCTCCCCTGCCGCTGCGTCAGTCATTTGCTCTAAGATTCTATGGCACTTTATTATATGTTAACAAACATATAGGTTAATGCTAAACAAAAACAAAAATACCTGGAAAAACTCAGCAGATGTGGCAGCTTCTGTGGAGGGGGAACACAGTTAACGCTTCGAGTCCGCATGACTATTCAACAGAACTAAGGAAAAATAGAAAAGGGGTGAAATATAAGATGGCTTAGGGGGTGGGGGGTGGTGTGGGACAAGAAGAGCTGGACTGAGGGCCAGTGATAGGTGGAGATAACCCAAAGATGTCACAGACAAAAGGACAAAGAGGTGTTGATATTATCTAAAGGAATGTGCTTATTAAGGGTAGAAAGCAGGATGAGCAAGGTACACATAGCTCTAGTGGGGGTGTGGTGGGATGAAGGAATCGAAAAAGGCTAAAAGACAGAGATAAAACAATGGATGGAAATATATTTAAAAATAATGGAAATAGGTGGGGAAAAAAATCTATATAAATTATTGGAAAAAAACAAAAAGGAGGGGGAAAATAGGAAAGTGGGTGAGTTCATGATCTAAAATTGTTGAACTCAATATTCAGTCAGGAAGGCTGTAAAGTGCCATTGGTTAATGCATTACGGAGTTCAGTATTCCTATCCTAATAACCTATTGCAACTTCATTATTCAAAATGATCATATAATCTGTAAGAACGCCTGGCTTTCCTGTGATTACCTCTTTTGTAAGACACCCTACCAAAAACATATAAATGAGAATAATTTATGCTTCACTTATGTGACGATTTGGTTCAATACATTTTGGAAACTGTGGTCATTTTCGGGCGTGATATGCCACGAAGGAAATGAATTCCTTTGACTGTCTGCAGCACAGATTCACTAGAACCATGTCATGGCTTAGAGGGAAAAATCAAAGGGATAATGTGCATTACAACGCAGTGTTCGTTCTTAGGTTTAGAACATTGAATGGTGACCTGACGATGTGTACTTATTATTCCAACAATTTGATATTTTATGATCACTGTGGAGACCAACAAACATAATTTTGTGAATAGGAAAAAAAAACAGTAATTAAAGCCAGTGTTCGTCCGTTGGGAGTCTGGAGAATTAATAATGGAAAACAATTTAACGACGGAGGCGCTGAGCCGGTGTTTTGAGTCTCTTTAACTGTAGAATACTTAGAAAAATTCCAAAACCTGCTTATATATCAAGGATGAACGTAAGGAAAAATGACTTCAAACAATGACCGTTACTATGGAAAAAGCACTGAGAAATATATTGGACCTAAAGTCTGACAAGTCTCCCGAAATGGATCGTCTGCATCCTCCGGTCTTAAAAATCAGTTGCTGCAGAGATAGTAGATTAATTGGTTAAAAAGTTTCGAAATTCCTTAGATCCCTGGAGAGTCACAGTGGAATAGAAGGTAGCTAACGTAACACGGTTATTTATGAAAGTAGGGAGGCAGAAATTAGAATACTACAGATTAGTTAGTCTAAGGTCTGTTGCATGGAAATTGCTAGAATCCATTGATAAGGAGTTTATAGCAGGATATTGAGAAAATCATGATTTGATCAGACAGAGTCAACATGGCTTTGCAAAAGGGAGACACTGTTTAACTAATTTATTAGAGATTTTGTAGAAATGACAGGCAAGCTGGGTAAAGAGGATTTGTGTCATACTTGGATTTTCAAAAGACATTTGATAATGTGCCACATCAAATATTACTACACAAGATAATATTACACGGTGTAGGAGCTAGCATTTTATCACAGATGAAGAATTAGTTAGCTAACAGGAAAGAGAGAACAGGAACAAATGTGTCTTTTTCAGGTTGGGAACTGTAATAAGGTAAGTGCCAGATGGATCAGTGCCGGGCCCTCAACTATTCACAACCTAGAACAAAGATTTAGATAAACGGGCCGAATGTATGTTAGCCAAATTTGCCAATGACACGAAGATATGTATGAAAGTAAATTGTCAAGGGCAGGTTGAGAACTTGCAAAGGGATATAAACAGATTAATCGACCGTGCAAAACTTGCAGATGCAATATAATGTGGGAAATGTGAACTTGACCCACTTATCAGGACGAATAGAAAAAGGGTATATCACTTAAATGGAGAGCAATTGCAGAACTCGGGAATTCATTTTGGAATATATGTACACATTTCAGATATAAAATCATTCAAAGCTCTAAGCTGCCTTTGATGGAATACTAGCTAATTTTCTTCAAGGGTAAATCCAATCATTCTCGCGCGACAGCAGCTCCCAGAAAACCCAAATTCCACGTGCACAGTCTTCACCAAAGTGATGGACGGCTCTGCGGAAGGCTGTTTGAATGGCGTGGGTCAACCGGAAAGCGCTTTATCCTGTAATGTCCTTGTACACTGCATAGTCGATTCTGGTTATTCGGTGCCTTCAAGAAATAACGGAAGAAGCTGCAGTAACTTTTTTTTTAACGTTTTCACTCTCAGATGTAGACTTCCTCTCAACCATTTTTTCTAACCTGTACGGCCACTTGTTTCCCTTCCTTGGCTGGTGACTTGAGCCCCTTTTTCGCGTCGACTTCGAACACGTGGGCCTCTTCTGCGTTGCGATGCTTGGTCAAGCTATCGGTCTGGTTTCTCCGAAACAAGCTGTCTCCACTTGAGTAGACAGCTCCAACTGCAACCCAGCAATATTTGCCGTGATGCTGGAGAGGGTCCTGGCATGCGCACTCCGCTGATGTCTTTCCCTAAACTCGGCTCAGACGCACATAGCAGCACCAAGGCCCATCCAGAAACTCCGCAATAGGCGGGCAACAGCTGCATGCTCCGACATAACAGGCTTGATACCGATGAACATTTTCATCCGTTGTGGAATGAAAAAAAGAAAGCGTCATCGCTTAAAATTAGAATTAAGCGCCCGTGGACCGAAATCGGAGAACGGTTTGTATGCACAAAGCGTGAAGGATGTTTTGACGTCTCCCAAGCAAAGGTTCGCCTGATCAGTTGGACTTTGCAATACTGAGATGGTGAGACTATTGTTTTAATACGTTTGAGGACACTAACGAATGTGTAGCAATATTGGGTATATTAAGGCAATGTTACTAAACGCTGATGCAGGCAGGGAAGTTCGAGCCTGAATTCCATCTAATGTGACTACCTGACGAAATACCCAATGTTCATTGTTACGCCAGTGCATATTTACGATCATATCCAAACGGTTTAATGACTTCCATTAACGATCCGATGCCTGTTGTCGCTATTTTTCTCACAAAGAAGTAGATATCCATATTTCAGCACCATTATATACAGAAACAAAGAATCTGGCAAACATACAAATGACCCACAGAACATTTCCAGTAGACACGACTGGAATGCTCAACTGATACGGACCAAGAGAATAATAGAGACGATCATGGAAAGAAAAGCAGAAAAATAAACAGAACAGTAAGACAAATAGTCTTAGCTGGTTTTTGAGTCCAGCTTACTTTTATTGCCTGCTGTGACAGTAAGATTGATATTTCCATCTTTCTTACTTCAAAAATGTATATTACATTCAGCAAACTTGCGCAACAAATGGACGAGAGACTAGTTTTTCAGTTATTGATTGGTAAAGGACACGGGCTTGCTGCGCTTTTTTTTTGCTGTTGTATTGGACAATCAAATCATCGGGCTATGCATGACTCGTTCTGTTCAGCATCAATGTGCTAGGCTTTTATTGTTAGGAGTGGGCCCCCTAAACCGCTCTCTGATCTGATATAATGGCATAGTCGTGTTTGGAGGATCCACGGGATCCATAGCATCAATTGTGCCTTTATCGTTTTGTTACTCGGTCCTCAACACGCATACGCACTGAAATGCACTTAAAATTGATTTTCAATTAAAACATACAATGAATCATAGTTTTCTGGAGTCACAAATAACCTAGAACAATCAGACGTATATTTACATATAATGTATTCCAGCTTCTTTGGCTTCTCATTGATTCCACTCTCAATTTGATTAATTTCCCTATAGTTAAGGTATCGATTAAGCATGCGGAACAAAGAGTCGTTTGCGAGTACAAAATATGAGTATAGCCGATAAAAGACGGATGCTTTCGAAACTTTTTCTCTTGCATACATCAGGACAGATGAAGAATGCAAAATTATATTGAGAGCAAAAACGTATATGTTTTGAGAAAAGGGTACTGATTGATTGACAACTCAACTGCAACTGGTAGAGTCATTACCTTGGAGAATGTGTTTGGAAAATTTTATCGAGACTGCGAAAATTGCACACACGATTCAAATTATTTCTCTAGCATAAAACCTCCAATCCAGCATTTTGCACAACAGTTTACTAGTGGAAGCAACACCTCACCTCACTTGCATTTTCTGGTTATTTTGCCATTTCCACTTTCTTAACTTTCTCTCTGGTTGGATTCATACCTTGGCTTGCAAATTTGTGCCATAATGATACCCGTTCTCACTCTTCGAGTGCACATTTGTCTGCTTTCACTGTTACCCACACAGCTTCTGGTCCAGCAAGCACCCATCTGAACCTTGCATTATGTTTCTCAAAGGAAGCACAATGAACGATGATGTTAACTGAAACGTTGACCGCTTCTGGGACACAGTGAAATATTTTATGCAAGAATCTCGTACTGGTACTTCTCAGATGTTGAATTTATGCCAAATGATAGCCTCTTGCTTTTGTTCAATTCCGAGTATATGAGAGGAGTTGTTACCTTCCTGACATCTGGGTGAACTTCTGGTGGGACGTACAAAAGCTTCAGGTACAACGTGGAGAACACTTTGCTTCCAGACAAATCTTAGAGCATCTCAACTACAGTTGATGCAGAATAGCGTTCCATGATCATTCGCCTCATTCGTCTCATTCCCCTGTTCAATGTTGATTCACAGTCTTATGTATCCATTTACCTCGGACACTATATGTAATAGATTTACCCAAGCTGCTGGTACTTCTGCTGGTTGAACAATATCTTAGTTGACCAGCTCATGGACCTTAGATTCAACCTTGCCCCTCAATTCAATGGTTGACCTTAGCACTGGCTGAGCTACAGGCATCAGTTGACATCAATGATCAGCTTCACCTCCTGATGATCACGAAACTGCCTTTTTCACTTGAAAACAGGTTATGCATATGTGATTTGAGATTTCATCTTCAGTCTATTATGCGACACCCCTGGGTTTTTGAGTTGTCCATTAGCTCATGACTGGCTCCAATTTCTTTTTGATTACTTCAAAATCATCATCTAACTTACTGCCACCTACAGCCTTGAAATACCCCACAAATTGAAGTGGTATTTTGAATTTGACTAGGAATAAGTTACTCATAGATTTCCATCGTGTGAACTTGACCCTCTTCTTCAATTCCACCCAAAGCTCCCTATTATTTGCATTACAATCAGGTGCAGAATCCACGATGATGTCCATTTTAAGCCCAGCAATTAACACTGGACATTCTCTTGTTCCAATCTTTGACTGGAAATATATTTCCCTCATAATATAAGTCATCATCCTTGCTATCGCCCTCGACATGGTGTACATTTATTCCTTGCTCATTCCTCTGCGCCTTGTCGAGGGGCGTCAGGAACGGAGCTACCTGCCTCAGAATTTCCAGCGGCTAGTTGATGGTGTATCCAGAATAACTATATGGCTGGTCCTGTTAATTTTCTGGCCGATTCAGACCCTTCCAGGACATTATTGACCGAGGTTTCAGCAAGAGTAATACAGTTGAATTTTAATACGAGGTAAGGGTAGATTTTCCCTTGTAGCTCTTTTATTGTTTGGCAGTTGTGTAACATCGTAACAGCCAAAAACTAAATCTTATCCCGGATTGCTGCCTCTGTTTCAGGATTGCTGTTTTTTCGGCATCCGAGGGCTCTATTTAGCAAGGAATTCTATGCAATACCCAGTTAAAATTCCCACTCCTCACCATATGATTTAGGGGATAGCATTGGTAAAGCAATTTATGATGATTAGGCCTAGAATACAACTCTGAGAAGATCCTAAAAAGATGTTCTGTGGTTGAGATGATTCTCCTCCAACAACCACAATTCATCTTCCTTTGTTTTAGGTATGAACCGAATCAGCATGGCGTTTTCACTCTGACTTTCATTGATTCAGCTTAACTAGTCTACCTTGATGCTACAGCTAGTCGCTCTTCCCTCACATCGTGAATTAAACTCCATGTTTTGAGGAAGGTTTCCATAAGGCCCGGAGAGACGTGTCGATGGCAGAACCCAAACTGAACAACGGTTAACAAGTTATTTCTCAGGGAATGCTGCTTGATGGCGCTGAAAATGATTTCTTCCATCACTTTGTTAATCATTGAGGGTATAACCATAGTGCGTTTATTGAATTGGATTTGTGCTACGATTTGTGAACACAGCAGACAGAGGCAATTCTGCCATAGGTTGTCAGGTACCAGCTAGCGTTGTAGCTGTAAGGGAACTTTTTGGCTATTACCTAGGCTAGTGCTGGAACACAATTCTTCAGTGCAACAACCGAGATCTTTTCTGGGCCTTCATTGTATCCAGTGCCTTCAGCCGTTTCTTGGTTTCACGTGGAGTGAATCGAATTTACTAAGGACCAGCATCTGTAATGCTGCTCCTAAGGAAGAGACGCAGATGGGTCATTGTTTCAAACATTCGGGTTGCAGATTAGGTAACACCCCAAAGCAAGCTATGATACATTTCTTGCACATCGAACTGTTCATTTAGGTGTCCAGAAATAAAATCTGGCGAATTGTAAAACTGGCTGCAATAATCCTTGTGCTCGTTTTGACCGAACATGCAAGGACATTTTTACATCCCTACTACCTAAGATGACATGTTGTATTTGACTATGTTGCATTCTTTCTGGAGGATATCAGGTTTGGACAATTGTTTCGTGTTTGTTAATTCCAAATTCAACCTTAATTGTGATCAAGTTATGATCAAGATTAGATACAACAATCTCAAGGGCATTAGGGATGGGTGGGCAGGAAATGCCGACCGGACCAGCAACGACCACATCCCCAGAACCAATAAATCAATAAATGAATGAATAAAGAGATAATTGAATGTCCACGCACAATTAAGTGTTAAGCAAACCTGGTTTATTAGCCATTATTGAATCTAATACTTCCTTTTTTGTTGTCAGCTCTAGGACAAGGTAGACTCTCAAGCTGTAACGTCAGTTCGGCACGCATTAAGGTTAGGTAAAATACTTGGAATGAGGTCTAGGAGGGTAGGTAAAGTGCTGATTGCCTCATGGAATGACGTCTGGCGCACATTAGAAATAATTCCACAAAGTGCAATCGGGTACAATCCGTTACTGGCCCTGCACTTGTTTCTGAACGGAGCGGACGTGCCTTTTGATGTTATCCCCTGCCCAACGTATTGCATGATTCTGATATCTAGTGTAGTGGTCAGGTTTGGAAATCCAGTTTCGCTGTTTTTCAATATATGCAATGACACAAATATTTCAACAAGGGCGGCTATCAGTTAACTATTGCTTTCACTGCAATATACATGGGTGGCAAGTCGCAGCAGCAATTGCCGTATCATCTCATTCCCGAGTCCTGCAGGAACGTTAGTCTCCAATACAAAAGTAACGTAATAGCTTGGTAGTTAGCTTAAAGAACCCAGCGTGCTCAAAGTTGCAAATACATTTTGTTGCTTACGTCACTTAGTTAATCCCCTTCTCAATCGTTTATTTCCACGTATCACCCATTGTTTTGTGTTTGAACGCATTTTATTATTTAGCCCTAATCTCAAATCCAAAGAATAGCATTGTTGAACTAACAGGACTTGGTAATATTTTTCCATTTACCTGCTTGATACACATCATTGGAAAATAATAGCCTCAACTGCAATTACCTTCTTGCAAATAAATTATTAAGGCTTAAAACTTCAAGCTAATTTTTCGCTCTTGGACACTTGAAACAACAACTCCAATGTATCTTGTGATTTCCAATTCCTGAAAGGAATGCTGCAAAGGCTTAGAGGCTTTACATCAGAGACATAAGTGATTGCAGTTAGATTTGAAGGCGGAACCCATCAATCAGCCCGCTTTCCCATTCCAGCCGAATTGTGTCTAGAAAAATAATATCTATGCCCGAATAGATTAAAGCCCACAATTTGAAAAGGATAACACTTGGTCAAATTTTGACATCGCCTCTTTGCCGATCTTTGCTCATAACCTCTAAATGTCTTTGAGTATATGCGGGAGCACTTCGTGCACTTATATAATGTCACCTTATTTGGGAATGCTGCCGACTTCGCCAAACTGTTGTGTTACCTATGGCCAACGGACCACCGGAGTGTCAGGTACAGGTGACGTTCGTTTATTCGAGCAATTGCAAGGAGAGAACCATCCCAATGCAGAGTGAGATAGTACTCTATTAAATTACAAGTGTTCGACATATTTCTACATTATTGGTCACGTACAAGAATAGTTTCCAGATTCCGATCTCGTCAACATTTCGATTTACATTAAACAGACATATCTGGGTACAAGTATATGCACCGTATGTCTCTATTTGTTTTCACCCAGGTAAGTGCCTTCCCTCCTACTTAAACTAGGACCATCTCTTCTTCCTATATCTGTTGAAGAGCACACTTAATCTTAGTTGTTATTGCCATACTCTGACTACAGTCAGGCTTTCAAGGCCTTTCTGTTGTTTGCAGGACCTTAAGGCTGTGCAGGATTCATCTGGTAACCTTTAACTGCCAATGTGCTTGGTAGCACTCTCTGCTTGGAGATTCGAAGTAATTAATTCCCTTTCAATAAGTTCTTACTGTATCTCTATATTCCCCACTGACAGTCATCCCTTTTAGGCCTTGGCCTAGCCTAAGGTAGCCAACTACAGTGGTGTTGTCCATCCCTTTATGCAGCGCCGCCCTTTGATGCTGGCCAGTCATCCATATTATAAAGGGTACTGTCAAACCATCTGTGTCATCTGGCCCTTCAATTCAGGCCTCTGGCTTCTAAAACCCCCACAGCACCATCTCCTTTGCTATCTTTGGGTACGATAAATCATGTATGATAAATATCTGACTAGTATCAGTTGAAACACAACCAGGGCATAGGAGGTCATCCGAATACCCGGGTTTATTTGTACATTTGAGCCCCCATTCCATCAGCACGATGTGGAGGAATCTATTTCCTCTGTATCCTCTTTTAAGGCTCTAACCTGTTGCGGCAGGTTATAGTAAATTCTGTATATATGCTGAGCCTACTTCCGAATCATGTTTAGGTGCTCAGGTAATAAGAAAATTCCATAGGACAACTGGTTTAAATACTGTGTCAGGTTATCCTTAAGGCTTTCCTTGACCTGAATAGTGGGCGTTCTTCTCTTGTATATTTCGACCAGTTCCACTCTCCCTACGCTTGCTGGCGCCCATGGGTGTAGGCACACTGAAAGTGTATGGATGGGGCACATCCGGTTGTTCTTATATTGGATCTTCTGCTGCCATGTGGTAATACAATATCTCCCTTTTCCCCGTGTATGTAACATGAGTCAGTTCCTTTGCTGCCCATATGGTTTCCATTGTACAATTATGTTGCTGCTTTGAATTGACACTTAATTTCATCTATCTCATATATTGGGTGTGCATGCTACTGCGGTGGCCTCTTTCACTCGCTTTTCTAATGTGATGCTAACTATATTCCCTTCTATGTCTACTGCATATGGTGGAATGGCATGATGCCAAATATAATATTCCCCCCGTATCACCCCAATATTTTCTAATCCATGTAATGTTCTGCTGGGCATTGATATAGGTATAACAGGTATCACTAAGACAATTAGCATATTATTATTTACTATATATTCAACGTTCATTCTATATATGTGTGTTAAACCCCTGAGCTGGCAACCAGTCTTGCCATGGTTCTGATGTTGGGAAAGTTGAAATACATATTCATGAGTTACCTATAAAGGAACTATCCCTTCATTAATCTGTCTTAAATTATCTCGGGCTTGTTCCAGTGTCCAAGATCCTTAGATGATGCAAACATCATTTCTGCTCGCTTCGTCTGAAATATTTTTCCCTATTTCAATCATTTTATTGATAGACCCCGCATGACTTTCGAGCAAGGTAGCCAGGCTTCGGATTAACCATGTCATGTCCCTCATTTAATTGTGTGTTATGAATTCCCTGTCCCCGCTCTAAAATATCCTTAACGTTAAAGCTCAGGGTACGGACCTTCTAATCAACAGTTTAAAGGTCGATGGAATTAACTATTGATGTCACTTTATTGAATATAATGGCAGCGCCATTCATCAGGCTATGCTTATTTCGGTTTCCTTCTGGACCTGATCGCATCCCGCCATTGAACTGAACTGCCTCAGTCATCAACTGGCCCATTAGAGCCGTATAGTGCTCGAATATGTGTTGAGAACCACAGGGGCGGGGAATTTCCGGATATGTTCAAGACTGCGGGTGTCAGCTCATGGTATACATTATCGTACAAAACTTTTGAGTAACCAGTCGGTCCTGGATGCATAGTTGGGCAAGGTGGGTCAGTCGGTCTGGTTTATATTTATATTCCTGTATCCTTAACCTAACGTCTTAAAACTCTCATATTCTAAACGAAACTTCAAAGAGGAGTGGGATCTTGAAGTCTCCATCTATAGGGGCCATCAAACTTACAAAAGCTCACATTTCCCCTGCTCTTGCCTGTCAGTGCTTATTAACACCCCTTTTCTCTCATTTTTTTTTTTCTCTCGTTCTCTCTCTCTCTCTTCAGCACAGGCAGCTCTTGCAACTTAGATAAATTATACAAGGTAATAATAACCATCGCCCCTTTCTTTTCCTGATCCTTTTTCTTGTTCTATCCGCCACTGAATTTGTTCTCCGGGGGTTCCCTGTTAATTCCACCCCCCTTTATGCATTTTTATGATTAATCTTGACTTTTGTTCAGCTATGAAGCTCGTAATGAAGTCCGCGGCACCCCAGTCGTATTTCATAGCACTTTGCTGTTTTGCTCACAGCATTCTAATTGGCTGCCTCTGCACAATTAATTCATGCAGCTCTGACAACTTAGTTATTTGCGGAACAAAAACAGAAACAGAAATACCTGGAAAAACTCAGCAGGTCTGGCAGCATCAGCGGAGAAGAGCACAGTTGATGTTTCGAGTCCTCATGACTCTTCAACAGAAATGTTTTCCAGGTATTTCTGTTTCTGTTTTTGTTCTGGATTTCCAGCATCCGCAGTTTTTTGGTTTTTAGTTATTTGTGGTTTGTGCGGTCTACTTGTTTCACTGGGGCCTGGCCTGCGCGGCTTCGGCTAAGGTTGTATCGCAAACCATCGCCCGCTTGCGTAGCTCTGCTTCCTCTCAACTGGAGAATGGCCTGCGCGGCTTCGGCTAAGGTCGTATCTCAAACTGTAGCCCGCCTCACGGCTCTGCCTCCTATTGGCGCCGCCTGTCTCCTGTCCTGAGTCCTCCTCCTGATTCTTTTGATACTGAACCGGACCGTTCACGGGTCGGCTTACTGCACTAACTACGGTTGGTAAATAAAATATACTCACACACTTTGCAGATCCATCCAGAGGATCCAATCCGAGTATCCTGCTGACTGCGCCAAATTGATGTGGTCATTTTGACAAACCGACCACCAGAGTCTCAGATACAGGTCACAATTGTTTATTCGAGCAATTGCAAGGAGAAAACCATCCCAATTCAGTTTGAGATAGCACACTACTAAATTACAAGTGTTCAACATATTTATACATTATTCTTGACCTCCAAGAACAGTTTCCAGATTCTGATCTCGTCAACATATAGATTTACATTAAACAGACATCTCTATTTAGAAGTACATGCATCGTATGTCCCTATTTGTTTTCACCCAGGCAGAGAACTCCCCTCCTACCATAAACAAGGACCATCTGTTCTTCCCCTATCTGTTGAAGAGCACACTTAATCTTAGCTGTTATTGACATCCTCTGACTACAGTCCGGCTTCCAAGGCCTTTCTATTGTTTGCAGGCCCCTAACGTTGTGCAAGACTCATCTGGTAACCTTTAACTGCCAATGTGCTACATTGCTTAGAGATTTTAAATAATACATTCCCCTTCAATAAGCTCTTACTGTACCCCTATATTTCCCCCTCACACACATCATTGGAAGAGATGAGACTGAACTGCACTTACCTCCTTGCAAAATAAATTATTTTGGCTGAAAACGTCAAGCTAATTTTCGTCTCTTGGGTATTTGAAACAACAACTCATTCTGATATATCTTGTGATTTCCAATTCCCGAAAGAAATGCTGCAAAGGCTTGGTGGCTTTATAACAGATAGAGAAATGATAGCAGTTATATTTGGAGGCGGGACCCATGAATCAGCCCCCATTCCCATTACAACCGAATTGTTTCCACAAAAATAATACATATGCCTGAATAAGTAAAAGCCCACAATTTGAAAAGGCGAAGACTTGGTCAAATTTTGATATTGACTCTTTGCCGATCTTTGCTCATAACCTCTAAAGGTCTTTGAATATATACCGTACGACTTCGTGCACTTATATAATGTCCCTGGGTCGTTTTTTCCCTGATAATCTAGTCTGAAGGCCGATTATTTAAAGAAGTGATTCTGTACCAGCTCTGTCATTTCCTCTGGTTCAATTACAACATCGCTTGAGCCTGCCTTAATGGGCACACTTTACTATGAGACGTCTTTGAGATGGTGAGAAACTTTCTGGTAGGGAAGAGTGTCCCCTGCAGTCACCGGCGCTGTGAAGCAGCCTGGGAAGAGTGTCCTCTGCATTCACCGTCTCCGTCAAGCAGGCTGGGAAGAGTGACCTCTGCCGTTACTGTTGCCGTGAAGCAATTAGGGAAAAGTGTCCTCTGCAGCCACAGTAACGGAGCGAAAAAAAGCAAACAAGGAGTGATATCACAGCAAAACCGGAAGTGCATTGATTGGTAAGAAGCTGCTAGTTTGAACTATATGTTCTAAATTGATTTCAGATTAAAGGTGGCTACTGGGGTCCAGATCTGAATCCTAACACTTCAGCTTCAACTCAGTAGAGAGAGCGAGTTCCAGTTGATTTTAAAAAGTGCATTTTGAATCTCTATTCGAACTTGCTTGCAGATTAAACGTAAATAGGAGAAATATTTTACAGATTGATAAACTAAAGACCTGTATGAAATTAAAAATAACATTGAACAACGAATTATATAAAATACAATTGCAGGGCCAAGCGATGTGTTGTAGCTGCATAATGTGGAAGCTGGTGGACCCCACTGTGGCACCTACTGACCACATGTGTAGCAAATGTTGGTTGCTCCAGAAACTCTGGCTCAGAGTTGATGAGCTGGAGTGTGAGCTTCAGACACTGCGACACATCAGGGAGGGGGTGAGTTACCTGGACAGTTTCAGCAGACAGGCACACCCCTCAGATTAGCTACCTTCAATTCGGCCAGTGGGCAGGAACAGGAGGGTGTGATTATATGTGAGGTAGGTAGACGGATCAGGAAGGAGCACTGCAGGAGTCTCAGCCCTTACCCTTATACAACAGGTTCGAGATTCTTGCTCCCTGTGTAGACAAGAGTGCGGACTGTAGGCTGGACGAGCAGACTGACCATAGTACCGTGGTACAGGGAACCATTCAAGTGGGGGAAGAAAAGAGAAATGTAGTTCTCGTTGGGGATTCTATATTTAGGGGAATAGATACTGTTCACTGCAGCCAAGAACAAAAATCACGAAGGCTGTGTGCCGGCCTGGTACAAGGGTTAAGGATATTTCATCTAGGCTGCAGAGGAAAGTGGAGTGGGAGGGGAAAGATCCAGTTGTCGTGGTCCACGTAGTTACCAACGATAAAGCTAGAATTTGTAAAGAGTTTCTGCTGAGGGAATGCGAGCAGCTAGGGCTAAATTAAAAGCAGATCCAAAAAGGTAATAATCTCCCAATTGCTACCTGAACCTAATTGGCATAAGGTTAATAAGATTAAAAATACAGCTGCGTGGCTCAAAGACTGGTCTGGGAGAAATGGGTTTGAATTCATGGGGAATTGGCACGAGTACTGGAGAAAGAGGTACCTAATGCGTTCTGACAGGCTCCAAATAAATCTTGCAGGGACCAGTGACTTGGCGAATCACATAACTAGGGTTGTAGTTAGAGCTTTAAACTAAATAGTGGGCGGGAGGGTTAAGTTGCATCGGAATGTAAACAAAAAAATCAATGTTTATGGAGAGGGTAAGAGTGCACGTTAGTAAAGAGGCTCATTGTTACTAAAAGGTGAAAGGAAGGGACAGAGAGTGCGCACGCCATATTGCACCAAATAATCATGAACGAGTAGGGAAAACTGACAGTGGGGCAAACTTAAAGACTTTGTATCTGAATGTCTGTAGCATTCGGAATAAAACTAATGAGTTAACAGCGCAAATAGAGGTAAATAGGTATGATATAATGTTATTACTGAGATGTGGTTACAGGGAGACCATGCTTGGGAATTGAATATCCAAGGGTACTCAGTGTTTTGGAAGGGTAGGCAAGAAGAAAAGGTGGTGTAGCTTTGTTTGTAAAGAAGTGATTTGTGCCACAGTGTGGAATTATATAGGCACTGGAGAGCAAGACATAGAGTCAGTCTGGGTAGAAATAAGAAAAATGAAGGTAAATAAGTCCCTGGTGGGAGTAATCCATAGGTCGCCAAACAGTAGTTCAGCAGTAGGGCACAGTATAAACCAGGAAACACTCGGAGCATGTAAGAAAGGCAGGCAACAATCGTGGGTGATTTTCATATGAATATGTATTGGACTAATCAAGTTGGCAAGGGTTGCCTCGAGGCAGAGTTTATAGAGCGTAGTAAAGGCTGTTTCTTGGAGAAATATTTCGTGGAACCAACCAGGTAGCACGCTAATTTGGATTTGGTTTTGTGTAATGAGATGGGATTAATTAATGATCTCATAGTAAAGTATCCTGGAGGGAAGAGTGATCATTTCATGCAAGCATTTCAACTTCAGTTTGAGAATGAGAAACTTGAGTCCCACGCTAGTGTTCTGGAGTTAAACAAAGAAAACTAATTAGTCATGAGGGCAGATTTGGCCCTACTTTACTGGGCAGGGAGAGTACAAGGTAGGACAGTTGATGAACAGTAGCAGATAGTTAAGGAGGTATTCAATTCCTCCCAAGTAAAATATATCGCAATGAGGAAAAAATCTGGTAAGAGGGGGAAAAGCATCCATGGCTAAGGAAGGAAGTAAAGAGAACACAAAGGCAAAAACTCAGGCACATCAGATTGCAAAGCTCAGTGGCATGGTGGGAGATTGGGAAACATTTAAGATAAACAAAGGGTTATTAAAAAAAAAAAATAAATAAAAAGAGGAAAGATAGATTATGAAATAAAACTAGGACAAAATGTAAAAACTGAGAGCAAAAGTCTCTACAAGTATATTAAATGAAAGAGAGTAGCTGAAGTGAATGTTGGTCCCTTGGAAGATGAGACTGGGGAGTTAGTAGTGGGAGCGCAGAAATGGCAGAGACGCTTAATCACTATTTTGCCTCAGTTTACACGGTGGAGGGCATTAGTACCACCCCAATTGTAACAGGTTGTACAGAGGGTATAGAGACAGAGGAACTTAGAACAATTGCCATCAAAAGAGAAAAAGTACTGAGCAAACAATTGGGTTCAAAGGGTGACAAATCGCCAGAGCCTGATGGCCTACATCCCAGGGTCTTAATGGAAATGACAGCGGAGATACTGGATGCATTGGCTGTAATATTCCAAAATTCCCTGCACTTTGGAATGGTTCCAGCGGATTTGAAAAATGCTATTATAATGCCCTTATTCAAAAAGGGACGGGGGGGGGTGGGGGGGGGGTGCAGAAATTAGGAAACTATACATCAGTTAGGTTAACATCCGTCGTTGGGAAATTGTTGGAATCCATTATTCAGGAAGTAATAATGGGGCATTTAGTTACCCAAAGTGCAATCCATCAGAGCCAGAATCGTTTTAAGAAGAGTAAATCGTGTTTGACTAATTTTCTAGAGTTCTTTGAAGATGTGTCAAGCAAATTGATAATGGGGATCCTGTAGATTTAGTATACCTGGACTTACAGAAGGCCTTTTGATCAGGTGCCAGACAAAAGATTAATACACATGATAAGATCACATGGAGTTATCTTGGATAGAGATTGGCTAACCACCAGAAAGCAAAGAGTCAGGCAAATGGGTATTTATTTCTAAATGGCAAGCTGTAACTAGTGGGGTACCAGGGGTTCGGTCCTTGGGCCCCAGCCACTTACAATCTATATTAATGACTTGGGTTCAGGGATAGAAGATACAATAGCAACATTTGCAGATGGCACCAAAATAGGTCAGAAAGTAAGTTCCAATGAATAAATAAGAAATTTCCAACTGGATATGGACAGGTTAAGTTCATGGGCTAAATTTTAGCAGGTGGAGTTTAACGTGGATAAGTGTGAGGTTATTCATTTTCTTCGGAAGAATAAAAGGGCGACTTATTATTCAAATGGAAAGAAACTTCAGAATGCTTCAATGCAGACGTATCTGGGTGTCCATGTGCATGAATCGCTGAAAGGTGGTATGCAGGTACAGCAGGCAATAAGGAAGGCAAATGGAATTTTGGCATTTTTTGCGAATGGAATAGAGTTTCAAAATAGGGGAGTGTTGTTGAAACTGTACAAGGCATTGGTGAGACCCCACCGGGAGTACTGTGCACAGTTTTGTTCCCCTTACCTGAGGAATGATGTCGTTGCATTGGACGTGGTTCAGAGGAGGTTCACCTGATCGATTCCAGAGATGCGGGGCTTGTCTTATGAGGAGAGATCGAGTAGATTAGGCCTATATTCGCTAGAGTTTAGAAGCATGAGAAGAGATATAAATGATGTATATAAGCTGATAAAAGGGATAGGCAAAGTCGACGTCGAGTGGCTGTTTCCCCTTGTGGGGCATTCAAGAACGAGAAGCCATAGTTTTGACTAAGGGGTACAGATTTAAGTCAGGGATGAGGACGAATTACTTTTCTCAAAGCGTCGTGAATCTATGGAATTCACTGCCTCAGAGTGCAGTGGATGCCGGGACGCTGGATAAATTTACTGAGAAGATAGATAGACTTTAAATTAGTAACGGGTTTGAAGATAATTGGGGGAGGGCGGTAACTTGGATTTGATGCCAAAATGAGATCAGCCATGATCGTATTGAATGGTGGTACAGGCTTGAGGGGCTGAATTGCCTATTCCTGCTGCTAGCACTTATGTCCTTATGCCACTATCAGCACCTTCGTTAGTCCTCACCACTACCATTAATACCCCTTTCGTCTTGTGTCCATGACATCTTTGCCAATCCCTCCTTAGCCTCCATTTACCCCTGGCCTTCTGTCTTGCTGCTCCTGCTCCAGCCCCTCTTAAACCGTATAAAATCCAATACATTTCTATTTTGCTTTAGCTCTGAAAGAGATTCATAAGCTGTTAACTCTCTTTCTCTCTGCAAAGATAATGCCATACTGCTGAGCTTTTCAGCATTTTCTGTTGTTATTTTAGATTTGCAGCATTCGCAGTGTTCCGCCTTCATCTCACTCTTTATGTCACTGCCACATCTTTTCCAGGGATGCCTATCTTGAAGAAATACAACTCTTCTGTCCGACAAGTTTTTCGATTGGTTCTCTCAGCCTTATCACCTTCATTGCTTTCCACTTTGCTCCTGGTGTTTTACAAGGTGTTTAACAAATCTCTCTTTCTGCTATTAACACATTCTGCTTTATTACCTTTACGCCACTATCAGCACCTTCTATGGTCTGCACTACCAGTAACACTCCCTTTGCTTTGTGCCTATGACACCTATGACAACTATCCCTGGCCTCCCAACTTGTTCTAACTGCGCCACCACCAGCATCGCCGCCCCCCCCGCTTAAAAAGTATAACGTCTTCCACATTTCTACTTCCCTTTAGCTCTAAAGAAGAACGATAGTATTATTATGGCTACAGAACAATTTAGATGCTGGATATTCTGCGGTGAGTAACTCATCTCTTAATCTCGAAAATCAAGATTCTATTTACAAGCAACAATTCAGGACAGTGATGACATATTTCCTACTTCGTTAAAAAAACCTCTCCTGGGGATGTTGACGTCACTGACTAAGCCAGCATGGATTGCCCAAACTTACTTGCACTTTGGAGGTAGTGGTGAACCGCCTCCTTCAACCGCTCAAGTGCAGGTAGTCTAGGTATACCCACAATGCTGTGGGGAAGAACGCTGCACGATATTAACCGAGCAACTGTGAAGAAACGGCGAAATAGTGCCAAATTCAGTAGTGTCAATGGGAGGGGAACATGCAGGTGCTGCTTTTCCCATGCATCTGCTGCCGTTGTCCTTCTGGGTGGTAGAGGTAGGAGTTATAGCAAGTGCTGTCGATGGATGATTATTGAGTTGTGGCATTGAATCTTCGACATTGTACACACTGCTCTCACTGTAAGTCGTTGATGAAGGCAGTGAATGTGGAAGGCGGTGGATGTGGTGCCAAACAAGTCCGAGATGGTGTCTAGATTATTGAGTGTTGTTGGAGCTGCGCCCATCAAGGCAACAGGAGAGTATTTCGTCAGAACCCTGATTTGTGCCTTGTAGATGGTGGACAGTTTTTTTGCAGCCAAGATGTGAGTTACCCGCCGCAGATTTCCAACCTGTGCTCTGCCTTGTACTAACAGTATTTATATGGCTAGTCGAGTTCAGTTTCTCATAACTGGTAAACCTTAGCGCGCAGATAGTGCATTATTCTGTGATGGTAATGCCATTGAAGGTCGAGGTGAGGGGTCGTTGGATTTTGAGTAGTCGCAAGTTGTGCTGAATATTGTGTAATCATCAGCGAACATCCCCACTGCTGACCTTATGATGGAGGGAATTTAAATGATGAAGCAGATAAACATAGTTGGGCCCAGGACACTACCCTAATGAATTACTGCAGTGATATCCTGGAACTGAGATGATTGACCTTCATTAACAACAACCACTTTTCTTTGTGCGAGTTATGACTTCAACCAATTGGTCTTTTCCCGCCTAATTCCCATTGATAACAGTTTTGCTTGGGCTCCTTTATGTCATCCTCCGGCAAACGCTGCATTGATGTCAAAGGAAGCCAATCTCACTTCACCTCTTGAGTTCAGTTCGTTATCCATGTTTGGACCAAGGCCGCAATTAGATCAGCATCTTAATGGCCCCGGCGGAACCCAGACAGAGCGTCGGGGAGCAGGTTGTTGCTGAGAAATTGGAGTTTCACAGCACTGTTGAGAATACCTTCCATCTTTTAACATTCAATACTTTTCGCATTCAACCAATCACCAAAGTCATACTTTTGACTGCAGTCTGTGACATCTATAGGATGGAATTTGTCAACTTACCAAGGATCATTTGATAGCACCTTTCAAATGTGCGACCTCGACCATCCAGAAGAACAAAGGCAGTAGATGCATGGGGACATATATACCTGCATGCAACCCTCAAAGCCATGCAGCATTGATTCAGAAATATATATATATATGTATGTATTACTTTTTTCACCGTAGTTTGTCACAATCCTTGAACTGCTTACCTAATTGCACTTCAGCAATACACACAGCACATAGGCTCTGGCGACTCCAGAAGGCGGATCTCAAGTAAATCGAGAATTGAATATAGCTGCTGATTTGGCAGCGATGTCTATATATAACGAGGGAACTAAATTATAATTATGTTTTCTTTCACAAGAAAACATCATCAGACGGTTGCATCAGTTGAATTGCACAGAAATGCAGGACACATTCAACGCAGCCAATCTCCACCCCACCATCCAACTCTCAATATTCAACAAGGTGATCGAAATGGTGATGGAGAGTGCTATCAAGCGGCACTTACTCAGCAATAACCTGCTCATTGAGGCTTAGGTTAAGTTCACCCTGGGCCACTCACCTACAGACTGCTTTACTGCCTGGGCCCAAACATGAACAAATCGGCTGAATTCAAGAGGTGAGGTGAGATTGACTATACTTGACAGCAAGGCAGCATGTGGCATCAAGGAGAGCCATAGGGAGCCAGGGGGTTTCATAGGGAATCAGGGAGTAAACTGTCCACTGTTTGACGTCATAACTAGCACAAAAGAAGATGGTTCTGGTTTCTGGATGTCATCACCTCAGTCCCAGAGCTTTACTGGGAGACTTCCTCAGTGTCACGCCCTGGAGACAACTGTTTTCAGCTGGTACATCAATGACCTCCCCTGAATGGTAAGGCCAGAAGCACAATGGCAACAGGTTCACTGCACCATTTCACCAAGATCCTTCGGTAATACATTCCAAACACGCCACCTCTGCCACCTAGAATGATAAGGGCAACAGATGCATGGGAACACTACCAAATGAAAGTTCCCCTCCAAGCCACACAGCTTTCTCATTTGGAAATATATCCCTATTCATTCAATGTCGCTGGGTCAAAATCCTGGAATTCTCTTTCTGACTGCACTATGAGTGTCACTTAACAACATAGACTCCTGCAGCTCAGGAAGGGCACTCACCACCACCTTCTCAATGATAATTAGCATGGACGTAACATCTGGTCGAACTGACTACGCCTACATCCGATGAAGCAATAAGTAAGAAGTAAAAAGGCAAATCTAAGACGTTTCCGATTTAAGACAGATATGGGAAGGTTTTTGTTCCTCTCAGAGGGTCGTGAGTATTTGAACTCCTCCTGGACAGGCATGAACAGAGGCTGGATCATTGAATATATTCAAGGCTGATTTAGACAGTTCTATGATTGACAAGGGGTTCAAGTATCTTGCTGGATAGGCAATAAAATGTTAAGACCACAGAAATTTCAGCAAAAATCTTATTAAATGGGCGGAGAAGGTCTGATGGATTGAACAGCCTAATGCTGCTCCTATTTCTGCAGGTAATATGAACCAATAGCGGCACGATCCTCAATTTTCTTCTTCCTTCAGCTGTCGCTTAAAATATGTAACTACAATATATAACTACTACATAACTACAATTAGCAATATAGATGAACAAAAACATATGTTTCACAACTAAACAAATCTTTAACATTAATACACAAACGAGTGCTTACCATAACTTCTGGGCCCTGACATTAAACTAAGATTTTAATGACGCCACGTTTTCGAAAAAGAACTACCTCCTATAGTGTGTCACACTGGAAAAGGTGCAAACCATTTTCCTTCGCTCTTCTTAATACGCTTATCAATTAATATATCCTCTTAACTTAAAGCGATTTCATATGATTCCTACAGATCATCATTTGAAAAAAACACAGCCAATTGTGAAGAATACGAACTAACTGACCTATTGTAATCAATGTGCAAAATCCCCAATGAGAATTTAGATTCTACGATGTAACTATGTTACATATTATTGCTGGATCCGGATCAAACATTGTGTCATGCATTAATAATTTCTTTCATAATTGCTGAGTTCATGGGCACGTCATGCTTTGCACTCGTCCTCGCGCCTTACTGTCAACATTATAATGTCCGTTCTACAGAATAGCACGTTAGTAAGTGACTGCGGGAGCATTTGTTTTACTTTAAATTTGGTATTGCACAATTTTACATGTTGTTTAAGACATCTGTGAACGTTAGGTGCATACATTTGACCATCAACAAAACATAGTGCCTGATCCTGCAATCCGGAAAGATCTAAAGGTGAGTGTTGCATTTTCATTTTCACTTATATACCCTGCAATGCTACAGCTGGTTCCCAAACGTTAGCCTTGTCTCCAAAGAATTGCTTCGTTGATTTGCCTTGCCTTTCCCAATTACTCATGGCGAATTTAGAATGCGCACGGAATTGACTGTATCTCAGTACTGCCTATTGTCAGATACAATCCCAAAATCATACCCTTCAGCGAAATTGAAAGTCTCCTCCGGCACCATCCTTAGGAATAACTTCTCCGTATGGAGATCCAGACAGCCCGGAGGTGGCGCCACAGTGATATAGACTTGGGACCGATTGGCCCTGGGTGTACTCATGATTGACTCTAGGCACCATAAAATATCACAGCATCAAGTCAAAATTAGCAAAACGAAACTTGATTATCAATTGGTTTCCGCACCATGTAAGTGAATAAGTGCTCATCTATGTTCAATACCAGTTATAGGAAGCACTGAGGTTACCAATGACTCAGAATGTACTCTCAGAAAGTACTCTGAGTGGGAACTTCGATGTCTATCAACGTCTATAAATCGAAAGCACAATTAATACTGCACTCCAGTTTCAAAGGCGTGTGCTCCCTGAACAAGCAGAATGGATGGTTCCTGGGCATTCCAGAAATCCATCCCCCACAAAATGACAGAAACCCTCAGTCATATTCCTGGGTTTAACACAACTGTAAACAGCTGGCAGGAAATTTGGTTGTCAACAGTTTTATTTTATTCCAAGCATAAGCTGGTTGTAACATGCCAAATAACATTAACAGCGATTAACATTGTTAGAATGAAGTCGCCTGTTTCCCCCCTGCTGTGCCGTGTGTTTTGGGGTTTCAACTCCTCTTCCCCTTATTTTTCCGTGGCCTCTGAATACAACAAGTTAAAAAAAAGTATCCTCCCATATACATGCCTTCAGGCAGCGTAATTATTTTCATTATTATAGCCAAAGTTAGGTTCAGTTGGTTGACTGACCATCCTGGCGTTGCACAGTGGTTATTTTCTTTGGATGGCTGTTCCAGGAATACCATAGATTTCTCTAGTTCTCTCCTCCCTTATTTGGACTTGTCCCTTCTCACTTGAGGTTTCTTGTCTGCTGAGAGCCAACGCACTACGAAGTTGCTGATTCTGGTTACTAAGAGGACTACTGCACACGATAATAGGAATACCACAGTCTCATATGGCAAATGTGCCCCTGTGCCTGGAAGCTTAACTTTGAATAGGAGGATAAAACAATGCAATAACCCAAAAATATAATTAACGCAAAAGCTAACAAAGTATAAAATCGAATGTTATTAAAGGAAATTACATTGGAACAGTGACATTTTGTGGGTCACTGGGCGAAACTTTAGTATTTATTGTAGACAGGGGGCAATAATGCATTGGGTGTGTTCTAATGCCAACACGGCAATTTATGAAATCCAACCAAGGAAACAAACAAGAAAAAAAGGAGCCAGGCAGAAACTACCCGAGAACTGAAAGTTAATGCCTTGGTCCTTGTTCCTCAAATATGGAGAATGCTTTGGAGATCTGCAATAAACAAAAGGCGGAACGATAGCTGGAGTGGTAAAAGGTTGCAGGAACCGTTAATCAGTCAATAAATAGAATTATACATAAAGGAATTGATGACATTACAGAGACAGTTCATTCCTGAAGGGTGAAAATCAGCCGGAGAAGAAATTAGTGAAATGAAATGGATAAAAAATAAAACAATCGACTTTTTCAACTGCACAACCGAAATCGCAAGAGGGTATGCTACGGCATCAGATTGCAACTAAAACAATTCCAGAATAGTGCAACGGTTCACGTCTCAAACGTAATGGCGTCACTAAAGAGTTTGGGAGCAGATGCTTCAATGTTGCAAATAAAACATTTTGATTCAACACAGTATGTGTATCAGGAGTCAGAAGTGGGATTGTCCAAAAAAGAATGGTGGAAGCTGACAGCTTCCAAGAGGACTGGGTAAGAATACAGCGCCTGAACAAACGACGGTAAAGCGAATTAGATATGCAGCATAAACACAGCTGTGACAACAATATCAGTTGAATCTTTTCAGCGTGTCCATCTCTGCCCAGTTTAGTTGTTCGGCTTTATCGTGGCGTATACTAGTTGCGTTTCATTCACTTTGGGTTTCAACTCTTTCTTCGAATTAGTTAGGATCAAAGCTGCATATGTCAGTTTGTTTTCAGTGGACCTATGCTTGCTCTGTAAAAAAGTTTGTTAAAAATCATAACTTAAGTTAAGTGACAATAATATTGCACCGACTCTCAGAAACTGAAATTTATTCTCATGCACATGTCAACAATTTTCACGTTTAACGTCACCTGTACCTTTGCATACACGGTAGTCTCTTCTCTTTGCTTAACTTTTGCAGTTTGCTTGGGAGCCATCAAATCCAGAGCGGCGTAAATCAGCCTGTTGTCAGTTACTGATCGTTCTTCCTAGTAAGTCAACGTTCAAAATGTATAGATTAAATTTTCATGGAATTTCACTGGTCGAGAAGCCTTCCCATATAATTGATGTGTAAGGCAGCACAGCTGCATCGTGCGTTATTAGTTCTGTAGAGACTTAATACTTTTTACTTGTCTTTCCTCAAACAGCTCACCATTAAGCACTATCTCCAAATGGCATGGGCTAGAAAATGGTAACCTCTTCGTAAACAATTTAATTGCATTGTTTTTAACATTTTGAAAGTTACTGGAGGTCGTGTTAAATTATACAGTTTCCAGGGACAAATGTTCTAGTCAGCACGACAGTAGTTGTTCAGCGATATGGTGCTTTGCATCACTGGCATGGTATTCTAAATTTAGAATGCTCATTGTATAATAATCAAGTGCTCAACCTTGGATTTACAGTAGAAAGTATTTATACCAATAATAATACTAGTATATCTGAAGTTGTTTTATTCAGATTGAAAGGATGAGGAATTACAATGAGGCACATACATTAATTAGAATTTCCATAGATTAGTCGTTATCAATTGGAGAAATGAATTGTGCCCTCAACATATGACACTTGAATCAGGAAACTGCTTTGTTTGGATTGGAATTTGCATATTATGGTGTTCCTATAATCCCACAACCCTTGTTGTGTCCGGGAGAAATCATTGGTTCAGAAAATGCCATCGATGGAGCACTGGAATTCGTTGCCGTGCTTCCTATAGATAATATACACATAAACCCCTGTGACCTGTCGGTGGTGGGGGCGGGTGAAGGGTATTAATGTTTCACCTAACTACGTTAAAATATACGTTGAGGTGGACACGGAACGTTTTTACTGCATAATTTTCAACAAATGTACACCCATTTAAGGGGCGAAAAGAAACACAACATGTGCTCCAATCATTGTTAACAAGGCTGCATAAAAAACATGATAGATCAAAGTATGAAACTTATTATGTTGCCAAAAACATTCGCCAACCTCGATAATGAGGAAAATTAAAGAGAAAAAAAAACAGCAAAAGGTGACAAATACATTGATCAGGAAATAGGAAATTGAATATGAGAGAGACGGAAACAAAGCACATGCTTTGCGTGTCTGTAGGTTGTTGCAATCCGTTTAGGGGTCAAAGTTTTTCTTTAACTTAAAGTGAAAAAAGTTTTAAATCCCAGTTCCGTACAAGGAAAATAAAGCCATAGTTATATACAAATAAAATAAACTTCAATATATAAAGTCAGCTAAGTAAAACAATCGACAGTACCTATCTTATAACCTAACATTCAGACGTAACGTAAAATCAAAAGAATTAGCAGGCAAAGTATTGTCTCATACGCCACGTTGCTTATTAAATGAAATGTGAGACCAAGGCAGACTCCACGGATTTCTCAGCACACCGCTCAGACATCAGTAAAGGCTGAGTCACAAAACATGTTTAAAATCTGTCTCCCACACGAAGCATTTCAACTCCTCAATTTCGAAGATCTAGCCTCCGAATTATCACAAAAGCGGCACCGGCTCCGACAGCCTCAATGACTACTCACGTGCTATTGGTTCAGTCTGTTCTCCTGAGATTGCGTTCCATCGGGTTCCCAAGCCTGCACTCCCACCTCTAATTACTGGCACAATTCCAATTCCTTTGCAGACTGCTGGTTTCACTAAGCTGGCATTGTCCCTGAGTTTCTCGTGACACAAAACTCCCGGCTGCCCCATCTATAAATGGCTCTCAGGGTTTTTCTGAACCATAACTGCCTGGAGACTGCTGGCAGCTCCGAGAACATATCTGTGAGCTGCAAAAAGGAAGAGGTCCAAAAGGCACGAAGCCCCTCGCCCAGCAAAAATACAGGTAAATTGAAATCAGGAAACCTCCTTAAGCTTCACCTATCTCGATGACCTTTAGCCTTTCAGGGCTCGCTGAATGCTGGTTAACTCATTTCGATCTACCTCGGAAAACACAACATCATCCGGGGCTACTCTTATTTGCACGTCCAGTTCTGCAGCTAAGTAAGTTCACCTTCAGTTTGATGGATCTATCTCTTCCATTCTGATTCTATTAAACAAACGTGGGAAACCTAATAGGCTGCCATTTTATTTGAGGTGTCTTTGTAAACTTTAAAGCGCAGCATTTTAGTTACATAGTGTTCACAAAAACAATCGATCCAGAAGTAAACATCACCGCTAATTTTTAACATGAAAACGAAGTAGACATTCGTCACACCTCCCCTCCACAATAAAATGGTTGGCCTGCCCTCAAACTTTTGAGGGTTGTCCAGATTTGTCGTTGAAGTTTGAAACCTTGTACCTCAACACTCGCGTCGGTAGTCAAGCTCTAGTGGGTGATGCTTGCATTAAACTCGGAGGTGCACCATCGAGATGTGGGGCTATCATCAGATTGGATGGCGTGGAATGTCTTCCAGTCGGAGCTACGGGATTTCAGATCGATGTATTTGTTTCGTTTTTGTTAAGCTGAGTTACTGTGTCCGTGGGAGTGCTTTGCTATCTAGCAGCCAATGGTGTTCCTTGCAGAGCATTGCTTCCCAATGGACACGAGGTTCGTTGTTTGTGAGCTTTAGAGACCACATAAACTGTATTCATCCCAGTCCTCCAGAATTCACCCCCATGACATCTTGGAAGTTAATATCTCCCACGAATGTGTTGCGGCTCCTGACCCACATTGAGCAGAAGGGCTCTGCTATTGGCAAGAAGGCCGAGAGAAGTTATGCGCAGCATGTTGGCTCTGCTGTCCCAGGTGGTATCTTGATCATGTCCGCAGTATTATAAAGATGTTTCCGGCAGGTATTCATACGGAGAAGAGTGATGCCATGGCATTTCAATGCTGTGTCTTGCGTCGTGAGTGGTTGCCAAAAAAAATGTACGAAGTTCCTCCCTGGTTGCATAATTCTTCAGGGAAAAGGCGGAAATGACACTCTTGGCAGTGTTTGGTCAAAGTCTTCATTTTCTGAAGCATGTTCCGAGGAACATAAGCCCTGGCTGATTGTTTTCTCAATGCCCTGGAGTTCTATAGCCTGGAAAGCCTGAAGGAGTCAAGTCGGCAGCATTTCAGAAGACCCGGGACGTTGTTGTACGGAGGTCACTTATATATATGCTTAAGAGGGGCGGTGTGAGGAATGCTCCCTGTGGGATCCTGTTTTTGTTTATGCGTGGGCAGCTGATTTGATCTCCAATGTGCAGAAGGAGCTGTTAGTTGTTGAACACGGAATTTACTGATTGTAGAATTTTCACCCCAGCATATAGTATTGGAGAGCCTCTAGGCCAGAACAAGAGTGCATTAATTTAAACAGCACCATTTCCAGGCTCATTACGGCTGCAAACAGAAAAGTATTTTTGCTATCTGATTTCCCCCTTTAAAAGTGGTAGCGTGTTTTCCCCGGCCCTTCACTTTGGGGTGATCCAGTCCTGTATTGATAATCCCACAGCAAACGCGAGGTAAGGTAAAATAAGAGGGCTGGTTTATTTCACACAGAAATACACACACACACACACACGCACAAAACTCGGGAAAGCTGTTTATAAACGTCCGCCCCTTCATGCACTCACACAATTAAAGAAAGATAAGGGGAAAACGGGGTAAAGGCCAGGACCACAATAAAAATAAAATAATATGGTTACACCTGACTCCAGAAACAAAAATCCAGTGCCATATTTCCTCGGGGTTTAGGAGGCTCAAACTTTTTCAGGGTTATCCGGCTTTCCAGAAGAATTAACTTCCCCGATGGAAGAAGACACTGAGATTCATGAGTTTATAGGCAGAGATACAGGATTCCCGACATTCCAACAGTTCACAGAGTAGATTAGGGTCAGGCACTTTCCCTGGACAGAACTCTTTCTGCTGCTGCCTGTTAGATGGTAAAATTGTGGGCTATCTGGTTTCAGTTCTAAACGGTAATACTACAGATTCTAGCAGCTTGCGAAGGTCAAGAGACATGCCTCCCACTTTTTCTCCTGGGTGTTGGACAAATGATATATTTCCCATGTCCAGAATCTTGAGGTGTTTAGTAGAGGAGTGACTGTCCCGTTGGTCCTTGCACAGAATATCCCTCCATCGCCCAGAGCCCTGCCTTGCAAATGTCAAATGAGTGGATGCATTTTTATGGCATTTGATAATCTTCATTCACTGGGGCATTAGCGCCTCTTTCAACATAATGAAGTGCCTGCTGGCTTCTGAGAGTTTGGAATCCATCTGGGATGAATCACGGCTAGTCAGGATAAATGGTCCATTTTAACAAAAAAATAATAACTTTATAGCGAGGCTGATGTATATATCCTTCCTGCCTTTAGGACTGGGCAAAATGGTATTCCTATCTTTAGCATATTCAAGCATTTATGGAAACGGGCCGCAATATGTGAGGTTAGCATTAGGAACTGCTGAACGCAGCTGCATATTGCATGGAAACCTGCCTGTTGAGGGGGGAACATTGCTGCTTCAAGAGTGGCCCTCAGTCTGTTTCGAAGTCTTTCCAGGACCTTATACGTGATTGAAAATAAGACAATTTGGACGCAGCTACTTGGGTCGTCCCTGGCTTGGCAATGGTCGCTACCTTGGATTGGCGCCAGACGTTTGCAATGATACCTCTGCTGTGGTTGTTGCCAAAGAGCTTCGTTAGCGACTTCCTTCCCTTTGATACGAAGCTCTTTGGGAATTCTGAACAAATAATATTGGCTCCTGCTAATTTGACCGACTTTGTAGCTGTTAGCATTTCTCCCATTTCCGTCATTTCTCTGCAAACTGATTATTTTAAGCTTATGAAGCAATAGCACCAGAGTTGTTTCTGGGCCTCTGGTGTGCTTGTTGATAAGCTTCGTCTTAGTGGTGCAGAAGGTCTCATGCCTGGTGGCTTTAGTGCATGAATTTTAATGACCGCCTCTGCTCCCCGCCATTTTATGAGACATCCTTCATCCAGGGGCTCGAGGAGTGCCTTTGCCGCCTTGGTATCTTAAGCTCTCTGTATTGTTCCTGGTGCCATTCACTTCGCAAAGTCCATGAAGGGATGAATATATTTTTTTTAAAGTCCTCCGAACTCATTTGATGTCTGTCAATAGGAGAATTCGAGTGCCTTGACTGTCCTGAAAGCGATGGTTAGAATCCAGTTAGTGTTGGTTTATATGTATCTACCATAAGGATCTCAGTTGCCACCCCACAGATTACGGAGATGATTTGACTTTGACTTTATGTCTGCTTGTTCGAAATCAATCTTTATAAGACATGGGTGAGGTTGCAAATGGGTGAGGACGAGTAGCACTTATCAGGACCAAATCAGCAGTCAGGCATTGCTGTCGTGGATCCTGAAGCAAACGTCTAGTGAATAGTTATTGGTCCGCCTGGCAGAATGTAATGCTCCAGCATGCGATGCACTGTATACAAGTGTTAATTATTTAACAGAGCTCTCGTCTGACAGTTGTTCTACAGCAAAGTTGACATTGAGGTATCTTGTCACATAGTGCTTGCTGTTGAATTCGCCAATTTAGATGGCTTGATATGTTGCTACTATTTTGCGATATTAGCCACAGGTCAAAGTTGGTATGCAGGTGCACCTAGTAATTTAGAAGGCAAGTGGAATGCTATCCTTTATTGAACATAGATGTATATATGCTACAATTATACAGGGCATTGATGAGACCACATCTCGAATACTGTGAGCAGCTTTATAAATGTTTTGGAGTAGGTTCAGAGGAGGTTTACTGGATTGATCCGTGGAATGAGCTGGTTGTTTTATGAGGAAATATGAGACAGATTGTGCTTGATTCCACTGGAGTTTAGAAGATTGAAGTATATCGCATTCTGAACGGTATTGACAAGCTGGACGTTTAACGGATGTTTCCTCTTGTCAGCGAGTCCAGAACTAGGGAACACTGCTTTAATATTACAGGTTACCATTAAGGACACATATGAGGAGAACTCTTTTTTTCTCTCGGGGGTTGTGCGGCTTTGGAGCTCTTTGACTCAGACGGCAGTGGAGGCGGGTCATTGATCACATTTAAGGGAGAGGCTGATGAATCCTTGTTAGGCAGGGGGATCAAAGGTTATCGGCGGTAGATGGGAGTGTGAAATTCTTAGGAAAAAGAGATCAGCCATGACCATAATGAAAAGGCGGTGCAGGCTCGAGGGGCCGAATTGCCAACTTCTGTCCAGTTTCGTATGTTCGAAGGCAAGGCCGTGGCTTTTAGACATTGGTGATTTCCGCATTAACTACTTTCATTGAGATACAGTAGAAGTAATCTGATTTCAGGCGTTTGCATCTTTGATTAAGCTCTCCTTGCTTTAGGGATCTTAGCTGCATGTTTTGTTTTCCCTGATTTCAATGTGTTGCTATCCGTGCCGGCTGCCTGTATGGCTGGAAAGGCAGGTTTCTTGCAAGGTGATGGCGTCTACGTTCCTGTCAGAGCTGGCTTTTGCACAAGATTGGCCATCAACTTTATCCTCGTACATTCGTGTTGCTTCTCCTATTACTGAGCTTTGTTTTCCCTGACAAAATCATTTTTCAACTGAGTTTTTAATGCGTGGACTGGGAGCACCGTGGTAGAGGTTAGGATATCTTGCGGACAACATTAGTTCACAGGTTTTCAAGTTATAAAACTTGACTTAATAGAAAGACCACTTGAAGAGTGTTCTCAATCTTCTATTAAACAAAGATTAATCAATCAGATATTAAGTTGTTAGTAAAAGAAATAAGCTTTTTAGCCCATCGATGAAACTCCTACGTTCAAGAAAATAATGGCTGATCAGATTGTGGCCTTAACTTCACTTTCCTGCCTGTCACACATAACCCTTGACCGTCTTGTCAATCAAAAATCTGCCCAACTCAGCCTTGAACATATTCGATGACCCATCCTACACTGCATTTTGTAGAAGAAAATTCCATAGGCTAACAAACCTCTGAGAGAAGAATTCCCCCTCATATTGGGCTTGAATGAAAGACCGCTATTATTGAACTGCAGCTCCGAGTTTTTGATTCCTCCATAAAAGGGAAAATTTTCTCAGCATCTACCCCGTAAAGCCTCCTCAGAATCTTATATATTTCAATAAGATCGCCCTTCAGTCTTCCAAATTCCAAATAGTAAAAGCCCAACCTAATCAATATTTTCTCATCTGACAACACTTTCTTGCTAGGATTCAGCCTAGTAAACCATCAACTGCTTCCAACAAAAGTATCCCTTTCCTACGTTTAGCAGGTGAAAACTGTACATTATACTCCAGGTGCATTTTCATCAATGCCCCGTACAGTTGTAGCAAGAATTTCCTTTTTTCATCCCCCAGTCCTTGCAATCAAGGTCAACATTCCATTTAAATTCTTAATTATTGTTAGTCGTAGTAATTTTGTGATTCGCAGATCTCTCTGCACTGCAACATTCTGCAGTTTCTGTCCATTCAGAAAATATACTTTTCTACCAATTGTGCCAACCTGGGCAAATGACGAAACGCAACATGTGGTAATCAGCACAAGCTTTAATTGTTGATGGTTTTACATAATGACATGATATCACGTTGAAGTTAGGGGTATTGTTGAAGACTCCCAGGCGCCCTCCATTCCAGATATATATCATGTGCCACTTCGTCTAGTAGGCCTGCCCTATCATGGAACAGTCTATACACGGAGGCGGTAATGAAGGCAAATAGGTTGCAGACAGAAATAAATTGTTATAAGCATATTTCTATGTCATACAGTTGCTTGACTGCTCTATCGACCGTTCAGCTAATTTTCGACATGTCTGCATACGCTTCTGAGGAGATTTTGCAGATTCCACTTGGCATTTTACTCCAGTCGTATGGCAGCCAAACTGCATTAAAAATCTGACTACTCTTCGTTTTTTATTTCTCCTCTATCATCAATGCATTAAAATGAATCTCAATGCTCAATTTGCATTATAGTGATCTTGCATGCATCATTGCTACTTTTAGTGGTTTGTGTGCCTTCATACCTAGATCACTTTGCTGCAAGTTCCCATGTTTACTTTTTGCTATGGATTGAGTATATGTCCCCATTATTATTCCAACCGAAATATAACAGCTGAGTCGTATACATTTTAATAATCAGACAATCACAGGATGGTTACAACAGAAAATGAGACCATTTGTCAGGTCTTGTCTGACCCGAAATTCCGACATTCCATAAAAGCAATTAATCTGTTTGGAAATTGATTTGCCTAATTGTATGTTCAATCTGCAAGTATTATTTTGACGTATTATATTTCATTACATTTATCATTTGTATTAAATATGCATTTTCGCCTTCTAATTCTAATTACAATTTAATACAGAATCAGAGAATGGTTACAGCGAAGAAGAATGCCATTCAGAGAGTCGTGTCTCTGCCAACTCTCTGCAGGTGCAATTGAACTTATGCCACTCTCCCGCCATTGCACGTAAATTACTCATCTATTCATGCATTTATTTTCATTTTTTATAACGTCTTGATACAACTCCCTTTAAACTTCTCGAATTAACCTGTGTCCAACAGATTTTTAAGAGGCTGCAGTCCTTTCCTAACCGCCCTCTGCCTAAAAAAAAATTCTAATTTTGCCATTTTTGGCCAATTATCTTAAACCTGTGGGCTCCGTTTCTCAATTCTCCTAACATTGGGACTAGCTGCTCCCGATGTATTCTGTCCAGCGCGCTCACAATTTTGAATACCTCCCTCGAATATCATCTCAAGCATCTGTTCTCCAAAGATAACAGAGCAACATTTCCATTCTATCTTGGTGATTGGAGGTCCTCATCTCTGAAACTATTCTCGTGAAGCTTTCCTGCCCCCACTGAAACCACTTAACATCCTTCATAAAGTGGGACAGCCATAACTAGACGCCAGTTGAGGCCGAAGAATTTTTTAATATAAGTTCAACATGATTTCTTGTTTTTTTGCTCCATGCCGCAGCACATGGGGAGCAACGACTGGTACCTAACATTTTGCTATGGTCAGTGAATATCCCCACTTCTGAAGATATAATGGACGGAATTTCATTGCAGAAGACGACTGAGACTGGGACGCACCCACGAGAAACAACTACAACCATCAATATCCACAAAACCCTTCCTTTATGCCACGTATGACACCGACCAGCGGAGATTTTTTCCCCTGATTCCCATAGATATACAATTTTAGTCGTGCTCCTTGATGGAACACTCGGTCAAATGCTCTTTTCTCATTTATGTTAATATGTGTAGATATGATTCAACTAGACCAACGGTTTTAGCCTCTGTAAAATCTATTATTGTATCAATTATCACTCATCGGTCCGGCTTGATATGTTAACGTGTCTATATTGCTTTCTATTTTACATAATCCCGTTTTTTAGCTGTCTATGCATTTAGTCAATCAGTCCGAAGTAAACATTTAGTACTAACCCAATGTTTATTTGAATATAAGGACACATTTTGCACTATTTGCATTTTTACTATAATCATGAAGAAAACATAACCCAAAAACACGTTTTTTTCACCTTATTCAAGATCTGGACAATATTTTTTAACAGATGACGTCAATAGATTGTTTGGGACTTTGAATTCAGTTATAAAATCTTGGACAGAAAAATAAGTTAATACTGCTAAAAATGACCATGTTGCTGCTGGACTGTTTTTACTATCGGCTGATTCAACGATGGACTTTAGGAAAACTGCACTCTAGCAGTAAATTTCCACGGTCCAGTTGCAACGCCATCACCCCATTCTGGTCGAAGAGCAAAATAGTGTGTAAGTGAAGTACTAACATCCAGCTGCCTGTTTGTGAAATACAACAAGCTGGCTGCATAGCACAAATGCTTTATATTAGGTCACCTGGGAGGTCCCAGAAAAGCTCTCTGAGGGAAAGAAAAATGTTAAATTAATTTTGAGCATAAATCTTTGCGTGGATCTGCAAAATGTGCTCTTTTGGGTTTATACATATACTGCTAGAACTGAGTATTCTGTGATTTGATCCGCACGATTAGTGTTGGAAATTTCATTCCTTGTACTATTTCCTGATGAGCACTAAAGGATGAACCATGATTCATTTACAATGGATGTTTGCTTTGCGGAAGATTACAGCACATTCAATATAACGTTTTAAGTTTAAAAACATATCAGCACATTGAAAATCGATGCAAGATCACATAAACGCGTTGTTCATCAGACTACATTTGCCCCTTTCTTTTATATCATATATGTCAAAGAACAAAGAAACATTGCAAAATGCCAAGGATGGAAACGTAATGATGGCAGGTTTGATTGAGTACAAAACTTGAAAAAGTCAGTTGAAATTCGATAAAAAAATGTGGAAGGGAAAATAAGAACTGCCTTACCAGATCTTCATGGTGAATTACATTGAGTGAATTTCTTGTTGTAACTGGCAGGAAATACAAAGAAAATAATGAGACCCTGCGGTCATGGATAATTTTCGATTTATCTCCGGAACAGCTAAACCAAATTGAATTAGGTTATTTCACATATTTTAACAAGGATAGTGACATTAAGTCGAGAACGCTTCGGAATTGGTTGCTCAGTCTGTAGTGAGGAGGTCGAAAGTTCATGATAATCGATAAATACGTTCTTCTGTGTCCACCAGTGCAACACAAGGCATTCATGAACCACCGCTACCTGCCTTTTGAGGTCAGGTAATAAAATAGCACTTGAGCAAAAATAAATAGATATGGAGATTTTTTTTCAAAATATCTTCACTTTCATCCGTCAGCTATATTTAGCAGCTCTCAAAATCATGGCGACATATTGCAACCTGATCTTTCATTTTCACTCGCGTGTTGTTACAGTATCCATTTGTAAAAGTAGTATGTCACACTGTGCTGCAGAAAATCAATGTTCAAGAAAGTCAAAATTGCTCTTACCTTTGGATGTAATTATTCGAAGCCCCTTTACAATTATCACTGTCAACATTAAAGTCACCGCAGCACCCGCGACACATCCGGCCATCAGAGCAACCTTGATCTTGGAGCCAAATTCTGTTACATTGGGATGAAAGAAAAAGTCTAAACCATTGAATATAAAACGGTAACTTATACGTTTCATCGTGACATGCACCTATTCCTAAATACACTCTTGTTAGAATACAATAATACAGTGCATAAAATACATCAATCCCACTTCATTATCTTCTTTTTAAAAAACATTTTTACACTGACGCAACACTAAAAAACATTAATAAGTGAAGGCGTTTACAAATTGCCATGAGATGCCTTTCGGAGTAAACATTTGTCAAGGCTTCCTCCAGGAGGGTCAAAGTACTTATTGTTTAATTCATGATGCTCTATTGTGGACGTAGCACTGGCAACGTAATATTGCGGGGACTCAACGTGCCTTGCTTCACAGCTGCGTTTTGTTAACGTCTTTCATTTCCTCACTCTAGCTTTCCAAAGCTCAGCAACTTTGCCGATTGCTTTAATACATTGAGCGTTTTTTGGCGCAAATTCTCAGTGTGCATCCCTAAGTGTATTTGAATTTACATGACTGTTAATGTAGATTATGGAAACTATATATATATATACATACCTATATGTATACATGTATGCATATATATATATATATACGTGCGCTCCCAACTTATTTCTGATCAGTTTTTAGTACCCAAAATAAGCATACACTTCCTTTAATCAATGGGATCTTCTGTGTAGCTTTCGCAGTTGACAGAACAATATGCAAACTTCAGTAAAGACAACTGATTCCATTAACCAATTATCTATGATGGACGCCCGAATCTTGCATGAAAAAAAAAACGAAATTGGAAAATATTTCACATATTCTATTAAAGTACCTTTATCAACCAGGGTGTAGCTGGCGTTTGCTGGAATTGGATTTGAAATGTGATGGACTTGGCAGGTGTAGACTGTGCCCTGCTGGATTGCTTGTGTGTCGTCTAAAACACTGATAACTTTATACAAGCCGCTTTGCGTCACCTGCTGTTCAGTTCTAAATCCGGCCACAATTTCGGTACCATTTTTATACCACGTAAGGTTAAATTCCTTCGGGTAAAAAGCAGCCGATCGACATTGTAGTCTCGGAAAGTAATATGAAGTCCTTTCGGATGGCATGGTTTCAATCCTTAGGGGAGAGGGTGGAGCTATATTGAAAAGAGCATAACGAGGTAAAGAAAACTCTCCTGTATAATATCTCCTCAATGCTGTCAGAAAAAAATATTGCCATCACACGTATCCCTATTCATCAACGTTGAAACCACAATTCTTCCAGATTCTTGCTGGAACCAATTCATTTTCTATTTCACGATATTCAGCTTTTCAGGGGTCCATTCGCTACCGTATAAACGTACATATAAATATCTTTATAAGTGAAACTAACATGGATTGCAACATGCTCGAATCGGCATGCTCTGTTTCAAGAGTCGTAATAGCAGAGCTTGCGCCCTGTGTGTACATAGGTTCAAAGTGTCATAGACTCAATTACGAAACAGACACCGTTGGGCCAATACTGGCGCTGCCCCAAGCAATCCAGTCAATTTAATTTTGCCTGCTTGACCAGCGTAGCCTTTCAATTGCCAGTTTAAATCTCTTTTCGAATCCTTCATTATTTTGGATTCCACCACCCTTCTGCACAACATCCCCGTGTTTGTACTAATAGCCTATCTTTATGAAACTCGTCATCTCATATGTTTTGTTAGCCAATGTCTGAAGGTGCCCTACCACTTCCCAAGTTCGAAGCACATGAAACCCCCAGGTCCCTCTGTTGCTGCAGAGTCTGGAGAACAGTACCTTCAAGTCTATATTCCCTACCCATGGCATCTGCAAAACACATAACCACACACTTCTGAGTATTAAATACCATCTGCCACTTGACTGACTTTACATTCTCACGGTTTGTAATTTTTCTAAGTTTGGTTTATTCATGGAAAAATGAATTCCAAGATGCAGGCCTTCTAGTTGCAGCAGAAAGAGCAGTGATCAAGCATTGCGCCTTGGGAAAACGCACTGGCTACAATTCCCCAGTCCAAAAAATAGCTGTTAGTCAATGTTCGATGTTTCCGGTCCTGAAATCGTCTTATGTTATCTAATAGGAAGCCATACCTCCTATTATATGAACCTCAGTTGCGTTAACCAGCCTTCTATGCGATACTGCTTTATTAAAGCCCATACTGGCTTCATCTACGGCATGCGATTCATCAACCTTCTCTCTACTTAGCCAAAAAAAAAACAATAGATTATTCAATCAAGCACGACTTCCCTGTTTTTTTCTTCTTAAATATCATTAAGTTACCCCGACATCTCCGAGGGACTGTTGATTATTTTCCCTGACAATTGTTTCTGAAACCTTAATCTGCCTGATGTTAACCTGCGTGACCTGCATTTGCGAGGACTCTCCTTAACACCTTTACTGAATAATGGTGTCACCTTCGCTACTTTCGAATTCTTTGGCTCCTCCCCTACATCTAGGAAAGATTGGAAGATTATGGCTGCCGTTTTACGCAATTTCTACCCCAACTTCTTTAGCAGCCTGGGATGCCATCCAGCCGGGCTAGGTAACTTATCTACAAAAGGCCGACCAGCTTTTCCAGTAACTCTTACTCATTATTCCCTATCCATTATCGTAAGTATCTCTGCTACTTCAATATTTTGCCAGATTCCGCCTTTTTATTAAGCACAAATAAAAAGTACATGTTAAGTATACTAGTCTAACGATGAACGCCCCGACATATTAGCCTCGTTGCCCTTAATGGAACCGTTTCCACCTATTACCACCCGCGTACTATTTAAATGCCGGTAGAAGATTCTTGTTCCTTTGAATATTCACTGCCAATTTATTCACATATTCCTTCTTTGCCGCCTTTACTTTCCAATTCGTCCCCACCACCCCCCCACCCCCCGCTCAACCCCACCCCCCCCCCCCCCCCTCCCCATATCACCGCATTGTAATGGTTTTCACGTGAGTGATACACCGGACATGCATTATTTGCTGCCTTCTTTGGTGCTATCATAATTCTATCTTCCTCCTTACCTAAAGAGCCAGATTTTGAAACGCCTAAACTTCGTCCCTATTGGAATGTTCGTAGTCTGTACCTGAAACATTCTTTATTGCAGAGATATTTTTCTTCTTCTGCAGCGAAATATCTAGTCAGGCCTATAGCCTGCGATTCAGCATTTGTTTTGCTGTGTACATCTGTTCAATTTCACCCACCGCCAGTTCGAATTTTTTTTTTCTGAATGGCAGCTTCTGCAAGCGCGCCGTCCAGATGACAGGACTGGGATTTATTTATTCAGAATAATGCCTTGAGTTTTTAAACATGAATACAGTTGTAGGCAACCTCATGAATACACGCGCTAACACTCAGTGTTAAAATTTGAAAGAGGCCTATCAGCTCACAGACTTGAATTCAATCTCGCTGAGAGCGGAACCAGAGTTAATCATATTAGCCCGGTAGAAACTGTTCCACATTCTTGAAAAAAATCCTCGATGAAGAAGCAGAAAGCTCTGCTGTTTCATATGGAGGGTTTTCCCTATATGCATTGCTTGGATAGCACAGCATTAATATTGTCACCAAGTAAACGCTTCAGTATTCTGTTTCACTGTCGCTTACCGTATACAATAAGTTTTACCAGGGTTCCTTTTCCAACAACTGTGTCCCGATATTTGGATACGCACTGATACGTTCCGGCATCCCTGATAGTCACATTCAGGAGGTGAAGGTAGGCGCCGCCTTTCTTTGCTCCGAAATATTTTCTGTTATCTTCTTGCAATAACGTACCGTTTTCTTTCCTGAACCAGTAAACTTTCAGGTCTGAATGGTCCAAGTGGAATGGGAAAGGGCATTGCAGTGTAAGAGTTGCACCTCGGAGAGCCGTAATTTTTGCAATACCTGGATTCGGCTTGGCAGAAGTAATTGCAGCAACTAAAAAGCAAAATAAGCCACTCGGTTTAAATCATATATTATAAAGAGAAAGTGATATTTAACATCAGAAAACATCGCATGGGAAGCCGATCGATAAATTAACAATGAGTTGACCGAACTGTTAGAAAGGCTCTGAAAAGACATTTAAATAAAGTTCTCTTTCCCGTGTATATTTCGCGCTTTCAGGGAACGTGATAACATTACAACAATTAAAAACATATTGTTTTTCAGTTTTATATTAAATATAATGTGTTATTTATTCTTTCTGGAAATATTAATGCACAACAAACAGATAAGTCTACCTGTATAGAAAGTTCTCAGGAAATAAATGCACCAAAGTTGTCCAATCCGAAACATGATGAAAAAAGAACATTTGACTAAACACCCGTTGCGAATGTTCCACAGTGAATGAAGATTTTGGGTCTAATAGCATACGTCATACTCAGATGTGACGTGAAGTTTCACAATTTTGGGCCCCGTATCACAGGAAGGATGTGTTTGGCCCTGTAGAGGGTCCAGAGGAGGTTCACGAGAATGATCCCCGGAATGAAAGGCTTAACATATGAGGAACGTTTGAGGACTCTGGGTATAGACTATAGTATATAGGGTATAGTATAGACTCGATGGAGTTTAGAAGGATGAGGGGGGGTTGAAACTTACAGAATACTGAAAGGCCTGGATAGAGTGGACGTGGGGAAGCTGTTTCCATTATTAGGAGAGACTAGGACCGCACAGCCTCAGAGTAAAGGGAAGCCATTTTAGAATAGAGATGAGGAGAAACCTCGTTAGCCAGAGAGTGGTGAATCTATGGAATTCATTGCCACAGAAGGCTGTGGAGGCCAGGTCATTGAATGTATTTAAGAACGAGATAGATAGGTTCTTGATTGGTAAGGGGATCAAAGGTTACGGGGAGAAGGCGTGAGAATGGGGTTGAGATACTTTCAGCCATGATTGAATGGCGGAGCAGACTCGATGGGCCGAATGGCCTAATTTCTGCTCCTATGACTTATGGTCTTATGTCTTATGGTTTTAGCAGCGTGTAGCCCTTCCAGTTAATATTCAGGCTAATTCTACAAATTTGAAAGGCCATTTTGACTATGCATGTTAACAATGTCCATCGTATTTTCCCGCAAGTTCCCAGTTTAATTTGTTAGAGCAACTCGACTTCAGGTTCCGAATTCACTGGTGATTTTACTCGAGACAAACACTGCGTGTGTGGGATGTCCACTTCCCGCAGAATTCATCCTCAAAATTGGGAGGCCGGATATGTACTTTCGCTTACATATGCTGTAAGATAATGAATTAAAATATAATTGAGACGTATACTTTTGAAGGTAGCTTCCCTTTCACCAATGTCTCTAAAATTCTTTCACCATTGGCCCTCCGTTGTCTAACCTACTTGTTACCTCCTCAAATAATTCTAACAGATTTGTCAGGCATGACCGCTCCTTGATGCTAAACACGTATTCTAATTATCCTCCATTCTAATTAATGCGCACTCGAAACATGCGACCAAGTCGTGTTTGCTATCATCGGAGTGTGAGATTACCCCTTGATGTCAGCAATCTCAATCGGAAATGGGATAGTATGTTTATGCTCTTCCGCTCTGTGATTCAAAGGAATTCCATTGGAGTTTCTGGTAAAGGCAAGGGAATTTATTGTTTTTTTTTAATTAGTATTTTAGAAGTTTAACCAGGCGATGTCAAATTTTAGTTTCCCAATCATTAAGAATTTCTCTGTTCACCTTGGAGGCAACGATACAATCCAACGGAGGCCGCTTCACCAAGGAACTAAAAAAAAACAATTACTTGAAGCGCAAACCAAGTCTCTTTTAGCATTTGAAATAAATCACAAATTAAAATTTAGAAAAAAGTATGTTTTGCGAGTATGTTGAAATAAAAGTGCACCATAATTAATAATGTTAATGGCCCTGTATATTTAATCGGTGCCAAATATACTTTTGTTCAACGTTTGTTAAAAATAAATCTCCTGGGATTTTTGGAGCACTGTTTCTCAACTCGTGCCATAACATGGGAGAAATATTAGTTGGAACAACTAATAAAGCCATGTCGAATATTTATTTTTCTTCAGTTTGCTATCGTTGGCTACAGCAGAAGACGGTTACGGAAGGCGTCAGGGGTAGTATGCCGACAATGATTTCCTTTTTTTGCGGCATCTTAAACTGCTAATATATGTCCTGAGCCTGCTATGGAATTTAGATTACCGAATTGAGAGAAGGGCTGAGTTTTTGAGATTTATTGCAGATACAGTTAGCGAATCTGCAGTTTACCGAAACGTATTGCAAATAATTGTATGCTTCGTGTGCCACATCTTAGCATCTATTTTCGAACTGAAGCAATATAAAAAAAGCTTCGTGAAAATAAAGCTGTTCCTCCGACGTTGGGTTAGGTCTGCAATGTTTCCATTTGATTTTAGGCAGCCAAGCCTATGGTTGGCTGAAGCGAAGGTGTTGCACAATAAGCATCTGTGAATGCGGGCTCTTGTATTTCGTTTTATTCCAGTAACATCATGCAACCTTTGTATGCTGTGGGTTCTTGCATGTTGTATATAAATACCAAACCGCAAGGGCAGGAGAATGATACTTCATCACGTGCGCCTGGATATAAGACTTTAAGATTGCTTCTATGTACTTAGCAGTCTATTAACAGCAAGCCATTTTGCGAGTTGATTATCATTGTGTGGTCGGGCAGAGTTCCCCGCACTTGGCAGAAATGCCTATGTATATCGTTTGCTTAACGTATTTCCGTATTGACGTATTGAGGAATAAGAGATCGAATCCACGAAGACGGACATACTCAAAAATCGTGAGGATGATCTGAGCGTGCGTTTAAAAATATATATATAAAATCCCTGGGAAGGGAGACCAGGGATCGAAAGCTGGATTTTAAGTTCGCGCGCCAATGGTTGCTCCGCACCCGGGAGGCAGCGGCGTTCCGAATTCAGGGTTAGGCATTAGAGAGCTCACGATAATGCTCAAATTGCCGCAAATTAGAGGCAAGGGCGGGTGTAACACAGTCATCCCAATGCGGCCCAGAAGGCGGGAGTTAGGCTCTATTACAATGCCGTGGCCCGGACCCAAGTCAGGGCAGACGTTCAAAAGGCCTCCGATTAGCACGCAGTGTCAGGGGAGCCCTAAAGGAATACCGAAGGGAAATGAATTGTGGAGCAGCGATCATTTTATTCCTTTGCACCGTGCGAAGGTAAGTTCATGGTTAATGATTTCTTATGTCTGTCTGCAGCCTCACAGTGAGCTATAATTGAACATTTCAGTAAGGCATTGAGGGTTAGGAACATACGAACTAGGAGCAGGAGTAGGCCATTCAGCCCCTCGAGCCTGTTCCGGCCTTTAATAAGATCATGGCTGATCTGATAGTAACCTGAAACATGCATCCCACGACCGCCGATAACCTATCACTCCCTTGCTTACAATTATCAATCCACCTATGCTTAAAATATTCCAAGACTCTACTTCCACCACCTTTTCAGGAAGACAGGTTATGGTTCAGTTGTAAAGGGTACCAGTCAGACCACATTTGATGTACTGTCGACAGTATTGGTCAATTTATTTAAGGAAGGATATTCAACACTCACATTGGGTTGATGCTGGAAATTGATATTTCTGAAGATATCTGCCAATGAGAGGGCAGTTCTTCACAATAATTTCTGCAAGATCCACTGAAATGAACACTCTCTGTAACCAGGGCTTTCTGAACTACAAGGCTAAGACTCTTCTCTCAGCTGCAGTTTGAAAACCCGCCCAAATTGGACACTGATTGGTAGAGGCTTTGCGTGGAGAATGCATCATTGGATGGTGACTGACAGCTAACTGCCTATAATTGTTTGACATTTAAGCCAGGCAGCTTGACGCTGATTGGTGAAGACATTGACCTGGGGAATGAACCAGCTAATGTCTGTCACTTATTTTGTTTAGCTGAAACAGGCGCAATCTACACGCACGTTCTTTCTGCCAGAAAAGAACAGGACTCCGTCTATTACTAGGTGTAGCTTCCAGTACATACAAATATGGCAGAACTCGAGCCCGAATGACAATCTTAAATTGGTTGTCAGCTTAATCCTTAGCACACTGAGGATTATTTAGCAAAGGTTGTCCGATCGCAGAATCATGTCTAATGTTGGGCGCTGTGCTTTGAGTTGTGTGAGCACGGATTAGTTGGGTACAGTCAATAGTTTGTTGCGAACAGCATTTGATATGATCCGCCAGTCTTTGGGACATGCAGCCTATATAGCTAGCATCGCACTGGCTTTGACATTCATATACCACATTACTCATTACTGCCGTAAGCAGAGAGTCTTTTTGGCTTGACGGCAGCACAATGTTCGTGGTGAACTCGTGTTGCTACTGCTGGGGAAATCTGAAAGGTCAATTATGTAATTTTCAAGCATGTCTTAATCGGTTCCATCCTGTGCTCAAATTCACTTTTGAAACGGAGCAGTCAAGTGAACTCCCTTTCCTTGACGTACCAGTTGAGACACCTGCCAGGGGGTTCTCTACCACGGTCTGCCACAAGCCGACCTTCACCGGTCAATACACACATTAGGACTCTTGCATTTCCACACGCTAGAATGTTAACCTCATCGGCAACCTCGCAAATAGCGCCCGAACCATATCTTCACAATGCAAATTTGATGCAGAAATAGGGCGCATCAAGGAAATCCCGGGGAATAATGGCTACCCTGATCAGATCATTTTTCACTGTATCTCGCCCAAACTCATGAACGGGCCTAAGACATGAAAAGTGCCCAGTTTCCTCACTTTACCTTGGTGCTGCAAGCTACCTCAAAATTTTGAGCAACAAGTGAAGCTAATTGTTTCACTCTGCTACTGTGGAAGAGCAACCGGAGTGCTAACAGGTCAAGCCAAAAATATGTGCTGCCTATCACACTAATGAATAATGCTATATCTGAAATTCAGTGCCAGTGTGATTCTTGGAATGTAGCCTGTTAGCCCCAAGCAACATGTCCCATTTGCTGTCCGCAACAGGCAAGGTACCAACCATAGCCAACCAGCTCATGGTGTCAAAAGACAGTAGACAATGGTAAGTCATCACAGATACATTTTCTTACTTTTCAAAACGCCTTCATAATAGACAAGCCAATGTGTGTGAATGTGATGTCAGAGGAGAAGTGGGAGACTAAATTGCAAGCTGGTTTCTAGACAGAGATTGGAACAAATGGTCGTTATTTAGGCGGAAGGTGCTATTCTACCCGATCAGTGCTGGAACCCCTGCTGCTGTTTTTCTTCTTCTTGTAATTACAATGTAGGCGCTCGTGGCTGTCCAATTTGCATGGTCCTTTATAACTGCCAACCTTAGCTTTTGTTGTTCTCAAATCTGGTACATGTTCTGTGTATTTCCTCTATAGCCTTCAGCTATCTAGGCTACCCTCCTTTATTCAAATGAATAGCCGAGGTTCAATTTTCTTTCTCCTAAGCAGCTGCGCAAACAATTGTATTTGTCTCTTGGTCATTTGAAACAGTTCTTCTTGCCTGTCTGCTTTCCTCAAAATGTCCCCAATAGTCATGTGTCGTCCAACTAACCCACATCATGCATCTGATAAAAAATCACGTATATATGTGCCCTTAAAATTCCACATCCATATTCTAAACTGGATCAATTGTAGCATTTTGGATTCACTTCTTGTTTTTATTATATACAGGTGTTCGTAATTATAAATTTCCTAGCATTTCAATACATTTATTCTGCAATTGCTATGCGCTTCTGGTTGCCTTGGTTACCTATCCCATCGATTTCTGTGAGGCTTCCAGGTAATAGAACCACTCAAGCCAGTTTTATTTCTTTCCATTTCACTGTTATATTTTCATCTTTGTGTAATCTCTTTTTTTGATATTACCAAGCATTTCAAACATCGGACATTGCTTCCTTATATTTCAACTTCCGCATTCGTTTGGCAGCGTTGTTCAGTTTTAGCATATTTGTAACCTCATTCTGCTTCTTACGCGGATATTCTTATTTGTAAAGAGATCTGCCATTTTTGCAAATGTTTGATTTGCAATTTTCATGTGTTGATCTCTTTACCTGTCAGATGATAGTAGGCTAAACAGATAAAAAAAAATATTTGACACTGAAAAAACAATTTATATGATCGATTTCGAATTTTCAGTTAAAAAAAAAACAATTTCTAACTTCAAGAACGACAGCATTTTTTGTTTGCGGGGGCTTTGGTGTAGCGTGGGAGGGGGGCAGAATAAGCTATACTAAGGAGAACAGCAGCAAATTGCTGGAAGGCATTTGTAAATAGGGGGCATGGGCAAATTTATTGTTAAATTAAGTTGAATACATATTAATGTGAAGGAGCATATTTTGAAGCGAGATGCGTGATGTCACGTATGACTTGCACCGTGCATGCGTTGGTGGAATAAAGTAAGATAAAGAATTTCAACTACGAATTCGCCAATCATGAATTGTTTTTCTCGTAGGTTGCTCACCTACGAAAAAAACAATTCATGATTGGCGAATTCGTAGTTGAAATTCTTTATCTTATTAACATCGAAGTAAAAACAAAAAGCTACTGCGGATGCTGGAAATCCAAAACAAAAACAGAATTACCTGGAAAAACTCAGCAGGTCTGGCAGCATCGGTGGAGAAGAAAGGAGTTGACGTTTCGAGTCCAACATGACCCATTAAAAACATGACGCATTAAAATCGAAAGCAGGTTTTCATTTGCAGAGCGATAACATTGAAGAATACAGACCTTAAGCTAAACCTGTGTCGAAACGTGGTTATCCCAAACTTCCAATCCTGTCAGATTTACGATGCTCTTTATGTTGCATGGGTAGAACTCAAATGGGGCGATCTTCCACGGGGGTGGGAAGGGAACATTACATTGTTCTGTTGCAATACAATCAATAAGATGCACGGAGTGGAGCTCACTCATGCATTCAGCCCGTACTTTCTGCACGTATTTTGAAACATAAATACATTTGGCTTTCAAATACTCATTTCAGGCCTCTCACTCAATTGAACGGAAAGAATAATGGACTCGAAGAATTATCGAATGGTTGCACCACAGAGGGTGGCCCGTTGGTATCTGGACCCGATCTTTGAAAAGATAATTCAACTGGTGCCACTCTCCCGCATTCTCTTCTAGCCTTATACTTGATTACTATTCTGGAATGGGCATGAAATAGATCGCAATCATGATCGAGCAGGGCAGGATCACTTTGACGTCGACCGACATGAGCGTGATGCATGTAAGAATCAATAAAGTTATCAAGAAAATAAAGTAGCTATGGCATCACGTGAAAGTCGTGTGTGGATTCGCAGGTGTGTACTGTAGTTTTGTCCGATTCTCAGAATTTATGGAGATAGTTGGAGCAGCTGGCCAATTAGTAATTTCATTGCTTATTAATATGTGTTAAATACAACATTTCAAATAATGTATCTATATTTAAGTGGAAACTGAAGAAGAGGTGTTAGTAGCTTAAAGCGCCTTCAGTTTTTTATAATTACAAATGTAATCGCTTAATAGATGGGGAATGGCAGGGCAGCACCTGGTCCTGCATTGGGTAATCTTTTACAGGTCGGAACTCCAGGGCACTTCCTGCCTATGTCTTGGTTGACTAAATTAGGAGGAAAGTCGGGCAAAAGCTGGTATTGTAGGGTAAAGGGTGGCCTCTAATACTGCTCTAACAATAGTTATCGATCACGTCCCTCAGACGCGATCTAATAATGATGTGACAGAAAAGGGAATGCAAAGAATCTGAGAGAGGAACACTGGGTCATTCCCAACGCTTCGCACTCCTCTTTATGGTTGAGCATGGAAATAATGTCTACTTTGAAAGGATGAGCTTGATCTTCAGCAAGACCTCTTGATAAATCTAAAACACAGAACTTCTTTCAAAACGACCCAAGAAAAACAGATAGTGTCAGCGGTGACAAGACCCAGGGAAAGGCAGTGTCAAAAGGCCGGAAACAAACTAAAGATAAGGCCAAAGCTTGAGTGAGCAGCGGGTAACAAACTGCGAGGCCTACCATGTAACCGGAACAAAGAGGGAAACAGCCAGGAGACCCCAACACCTAGCAGAGAAAGCAGCACGGGGAACAGGAACCTCCACCATGGCACTGTAGTACATGAAGCCATTCAAGTGGGGGGAGCACAAATGAATGTAGTGGTAGTAGTGGACAACATAATGGGGTGATCAATATTGCTCCCTGCAGAAAAGAGAGAAAGCCAGGCAATTGTGTTGCCTGCCCTGTGCTAGGGACTCAGCATCTGCTGAGGGCTGGTGAACAACTTGTAGTGGGAGGGGGAAGGTCCGGTAGTCGTGGCCCACGTAGGTAGTAAAGACATAGGCGGAGCAATGAATTAGTTCCTGTATAGTCAGTATGAGGAACAGGCAGCTAGTTAAGATCAGAAACTCAAAGGTAATAATCTATGTCTTATTACGTGAGGCACGTGCACATTGGCATTGGACAAATAAGATTAGTGAACTGAATCTATGACTTAACACTAGTGTGGGGGAAGTGGTTCCGGTTCGTGGAGCTCCGATACAAGTACTGGGTAACATGGGCGTTTTAATGTTTAGACAGAGTGCAGCTGAACCGTCCTGGGACCGATAGTGAAGTAGAGGGCGTTTTAAACTAAAGTTGTTGGGTAAAGGGATCGAAGTTGGTTAGATGGCGTAGATCAAATAATAGAGACAAGGCGATGGAAAAAGTTATTAATAATCGGAAATGATAAACGGTGACAGGAAGAAATATAGAGCAGACATCTAAGGGCACAACATTCGGTAAGGCTACAGGTTTAAAAAATCCAAAACTTTGGCCTCTGTATCTGAATGCGTGCAGTATTCGTAACAAAACATGAACTGAGAGTGCAAATAAAAGGAAATTTATACGATATGATACCTATTACAGAGAAATGGGTGCAGGAAGACATAGATTTTACCTGAATTTTGAGGACTATGTGACATTTAGGAGGGACAGGAAGCTAGGAAAAGCTGAAGGGGTGGATCTGTTAATTGATGATGTTATTGACGCAATAGTGAAGGATGACACAAGATCTGGGAATCAAGATGTAGAAGTAGGTTAGGTTGAGATGAAAATGATGAAGCCTACAAGTCACTTGAGGGAGTGGTGTACAGGCCTCCTAACAATAATCACATGGTAAGGCAGGGCAAAAAGGAAAAAAAAAATGTAACCTGGTCAGAAACATACAAAGATAATTATGGGGGGATCTTACTCTAAATATAGATTGGGGAAAAAAAAGACAGATGGGCCAAGGTAGACAAGGTGAATAGTTCATTTGACATTTTAGGGATAACAGGAGTTAAATTATGTACATCAATCGGTGACTTTCAGGTTGGCAGGGTGTAACGAGTGCTCTACCGCAGGGATCAGTACTGAGGCCTCAACATTTTACAATTTATTTGAAGGACGTGGAGGAAAGGGCAAAAGGGATGGTTGCTAAATTTGCTGATGATACAAAGTTAGGAGGTACGTGAGTTGTGGAAATGATATAAGCAGGCAACAGAAGAATGTAGAGAGATTACTTGAGCAGGTAAACATTTGGCTAATGGAGTATAATATGTGAAAATGTCATTTTGGCAGGAAGATTGAAGAATAAAAAAAGCATATTATCGAAATGGCGAGAGGTTGCAGATCTTTGAGGTGCAGAGGGATATAGGTGTCCTCGTGCATGATTCGCAAAAAGCTACCGTGAAAATACAGCGAGGAATTAGGAAAGCTAATTAAGTTTTCATTCTCTCAGGTCCAACTCCAACATTGTCATCAAACCCGCTGACAAGGGTGGTGCTGCTGTTGTCTGCCGCACTGACCTCTACCTCCTTGAGGCTGAGTGTCAACTCGCAGATACTTCCTCCTACCTCTCCCTGGGCCATGACCCCACCACTGAACATCAAGCCATTGTTTCCAGGACTGTCACTGACTTCATCTCCTCTGGAGATCTTCCTCCCACAGCTTCCAAGCTGATAGTCGCAGAACCTCGGATGGCCCCCTTCTACCTCCTACACAAAATCCACAAACAGAACTGTCCAGGCAGACCGATCGTGTCAGCCTGTTCCTGCCCCAAGGAACTCATTTCTCGTTATCTTGACTACCTTCTCTCTCCCCTTGTCCATTACCTTCCCACCTATCCGTGGTTCTATCCGTGATTCCTCTGACAACTTACGTCACATCACCAATTTCCAGTTCCCTGGCCCCAACCGCATCCTCTTCACCATGGACGTCCAATCCCTCTACACCCCCATCCCCCACCAGGATGGCCTGAGGGCCCTTAGGTTCTTCCGTGAACAGACGCCCGAACAATCCCCATCCACCACTACTCTCCTCCATCTGGATGAACTTGTTCTCACACTGAACAATTTCTCCTTTAAGTCTTCTCACTTCCTCCAAATTAAAGGTGTGGCTATGGGTACCCGCATGGGCCCCAGCTATGCTTGTCTCTTTATGGGGTATGTGGAATATTCCTTGTTCTAGTCCTACTCCGGCCCCTTCCCACAACTCTTTCTCCAGTACAGTGATGATTACATCGGTGTGGCTTCATGCTCTCGTCGGGACCTGGAAAAATTTATTTATTTTGCTTCCAACCTCCACCCCTCCATCATTTTCACATGGTCCATCTCTGACACTTCCCTTCCCTTCCTTGACCTCTCTGTCTCAATTTCTGATGATAGACTGTCCACCAATATCCATTGCAAGCCTACCGACTCCCACAGCTACCTCGACTACAGCTCCTCACACCCCGCTTCCTGTAGGACTCCATCCCATTCTCTCAGTTCCTTCGCCTCCGTCGCATCTGTTCTGATGATGCTACATTCAAAAACAGTTCCTCTGACATGTCCTCCTTCTTCCTTAACCGACGTTTTCCACCCATGGTCGTTGTCAGGGCCCTCAACCTTGTCTGGCCCATCTCCTGCGCATCCGCCCTCGCACCTTCTCCTCCCTCCCAGAAACATGATAGGGTCCCCCTTGTCCTCACTTATCACCGCACCAGCCTTTGCATTCAACGGATCATCCTCCACCATTTTCACCAACTCCGGCATGATGCCACCACCAAACACATCTTCACTTCACACCCCCTGGCGGCATTCCATAGGGTTCGTTCCCTCCGGGACACCCTCGGCCACTCCTCCAACACCCCCTACTCCTCAACCCCCACCTATGGCACCTCCCCATTCCCTCGCAGAAGATCCAACACCTGCCCCTTCACTTCCTCTCTCCTCACCGTCCAAGGGCCCAAACACTCCTTTCAAGTGAAGCAGCATTTCACTTGCATTTCCCCTTACTTAGTTTAATGCATTCGTTGCTTCCAATGCGGTCTCCTCTACATTGGAGAGAACAAACGCAAACTGGGCGGCCACTTTGCAGAACACCTGCGGTCTGTCCGCAAGAAAGGTCCAAACCTCCCTGTCGCTTGCCATTTTAACACTCCACCCTGCTCTCTTGCCCACATGTCTGCCCTTGGCTTGCTGCATTGTTCCAGTGAAGCCCAACGCAAACTGGAGGAACGGCACATCATCTTCCGACTAGGCACTATACAGCGTTCCGGGCTGAATATTGAATTCAACAACTTTAGATATTAAACTCCCTCCACCATCCCCACTCGCATTTCCGTTTCTTCCCCCTCCCTTTTGCTTTTTCCAATGATTTATGGAGATTTTTCTTTTCCCACCTATTTCCATTATTTTTAAATCTATAACTGTAATACCCTGTCAGTCTTTCCACCCCACACCCATTAGAGCTGTACCTTGAGTGTCCTGCCATCTATTCTTAATTAGCACATTCTCTTAGATAATATCACCACCTTCAACACCTCTTTGTTCCTTTTGTCTGTGTCATATTTTGATGATCTGCTCCTATCACTGCTTGCTTGTCCCTACAACACCCCCCCCAACTTCTCCCCCCGCCTCCCCCCCCACCCCCACCCCACCACCTGAAACCAGCTTATATTTCACCCCTCTCCTAACTTCATTCAGTTCTGCTGAAGGGTCATGAGGACTCGAAACGTCAACTCTTTTCTTCTCCGCCGATGCTGCCAGACCTGCTGAGTTTTTTCCAGGTAATTCTGTTTTTGAATTAAGTTTTATGGTTTATTGCTAGAGAATTTGATGATAGCAGTAGGGAAGTTATGCTTCAGTTGGACAGGGCACTGGTGAGACCACATTTGGAGTACAGTGTACAGTATTGGTCTCCTTATTCAAGGAAGGATGCATTGTTTTGGAACAATTCCATGAAGGTTTACTAGTCTAAAACGAATAATGGACGTGTTGTTTCATGAGGAAAGATTGGACAGGCTCTGCTTGTTTCCGCTGGAAATTTGGAGAGTAAGAGGTGACACGATTGAACCGTTTAAGGTCCTGAGCGGTCTTAACAGGGTGGACATGGACAGGATGTCTCCGCTTTAGTAAGGGGCCCTCCAGAAGACAGGTGACTACACTGGAGTGAGACAGAGACTGGTTGAGTAGATAATGAAGTTCTCGTGGTTAGTTGTAGTAATTCCTTTTCCGGTTTTAACTATAGAATAAGCATCGAGATCTGACAAAGTACTAACCTGCAAGCGCGTTAGGTTGGCTTAGTAAGTAGAGAACTGCCTGTACTACAATCATCTGAAAGCAGTTGTTTAAATGGTGTTAGTTAATATAGCAGAAAACTAAATCAGCTAGCGACTCATCAGAGCACCAATAATAGAGACTGGCTTTTCGAACCGCATGATCAGTAAGTGGTACATGAGCAGACAGGCGACCACGCCCGAATGAGACAGAAAATAAGTGGAGAGAATTCACCACATAAGTGAATACGGTGCAGGAGGGAAGATGTGTGATATACATAGGAATTATTCGAAGTTAATTAAGTGATCAATTTACTTAATTTAGCTAAATAACATGAGTAAAAATGGCAGGACAGGTATTATGTTGCAGCTGTGGAATGTGGGTTTTTGGATGCCAATATGCTCCAGGACAAACAGACCTGCAGAAATTGTGAGCAGGTGGAGGCATTTCGGTTCAAGATTATGGATTTGGAAGGTGAACTGCAGGCACTGCATAACATGATGGAGGGGGAGGAAATGCCTGGATGCTTACTTCCAGAAGGCGGCCAGGCCTCTGACAATGGACTCGCCTGTTTTGATCAGCAGTGAGGAATAAGAGGATGTGATCATAGGTGAGGCAGGTAAGGGGACAGAGCAGACAGCAGTTGATGATATTCAGACTTTGCAGTTCTTAATAGACAAGTACGAGGCGCTCAAAAACTGCGTGGCCAAAAGTAATGTTTGGAAAGCAGATGGGCAGGCTGGCCATGGCACCAAGAAACAGGAAACCGTTCAAGTAGGGGGAGCAAACGGGAATGAAGTCGTAGGAGGGGACAGTACAGTATGGGGAATTCACAGTCTTCTCTGCAGCAAAAATCGAGAATTCAGTGGGCTGTGTTGCCTGCCTGGTGGCAGGATTCAGGGCATCTGCTCAGGGCTGGAGAGGAACTAGCAGTAGGAGACTGAGTATCCAATTTTCGTGGCCCATGTAGATATCAGTGACGTATGCAGGAGAAGAAAGGAGGTACCGCATTGCTAGTATGAGAAGCTGGTTACCAAGTGAGGTAGCAGAACCTCAATGTCGGTGATCCCTGGATTGTTGCCTGGACCACGTTTAAATTGGTAATGGGTAAATAAAATTTGGGTGGTGAATGCTTGGCTCAGAAACTCGTCTGGGAGAAGTATGTTCCGGTTTGACTGGCACTGGCATCAATACCGGGGAAAGTGGGAGTTGTGCCGTCTGACTGTCTACACGTTAGCTGTGAGGGGGATGGATGTTCTTGTGAATCTTATAACTGGGGAAGAAGAGAGGGCTTTAAATTATACAAGGGGGTGAGGGATCAAACTTGGATAGATTTGGAAAATCAAGTGGCAGACTCAAGGCAGTAGACCATAACAGTCATATGGGAAAAAGAGGGTCATAAAATAGCAGGATGTGGCAGAGATATTAAACTTAAAAATACATTAATGGTCAAGGGCAGATGTTACAAAGATATAAAGAAACAAATCTAAAGACTATGTACCTGACTGAGGATAGCATTTAATATAAAGTAACTCAATTGATATCGCACATTGGCATAAATACATATGGTATGATAACCATCACGGAGACAAGATTGCAGGATGCAAGGATTGGATTCAGAACATTGCAGGGTAAATCACGTTCAAGAAGAAAAGGAAGCCAGGTAAAGGTGGAGGGTTAGCACTGTTGATCAAGGATGGCATTTGCGCAATAGTTAGATATGACCCCGTTTCAGGAGATCAGGATGTAGAATCGGTTTTGGTGGAGATGAGGAATAATAGGGGAAATTCGTCACCATTGGGAATGGGCTACAGGCCACCTAAAAGGAACCACAATTTAGGACAAAGTGAACAAGAATACATATTGGGTGACCGTAATAAAGGGACAACAACAATCAGTGGTTATTGTAGTCTACATAAAAACTGGAAAAAATCAGATTGGCCCCAATAGCCTGGATGAGGAGTTCATTGAATATTTTCCAGATAGTTTCTTAGAGCAACGCGTACTGGAACTAACCAGAAAGCAGGTTTATGTGCTGTAATGTGACAGTATTAATTAATTAATTACCTCAGAGCATAGGCACCGCTAGGTAGCAACGACCATAATAGGAATGAATAATGCATTCAGATTGCAAGGCAGAAGAGTGAACCTAAGACAAGTGGTTATAATTTAAATAAGGGCCAATATCTGTGCATGAAAGCGGAGCTAGCTGAAGTGAACTGGGATGCCAGAGTAGGGGATAGATGAATAGTGAAACAGTGGCAGATAATTAGGGGATAATTTACAATACCCTGAATAGGTAACTTCCTATTATAAAGAAACATTGTAAAGGGAGTGGAGGGGGGGTGGGGTGGGGGGGTGGGGGGGGGGGGGTGGGGAGTGGAGGGGAACGGGGGCGGCATCCGTGGTTAAGAGTCAATAAGTTAAGGGAAACATAAAAGTTAAGGAAAAAAGTACATAACTGTGCAACGATCAGATGATTTTTCAGAACATAAAGAACGGCAGAGAATGACTCGAAGGTTAATCAGCAGAGAAGCGAAAATATGAGAGGAAGCTAGCTAGAAATATAAAAATGGTTAGCAAGGGTTTCTACAGGTATTTTAAAAGGAAATGATTAAGTAAAGCGAGTATTGTTCGCCTGGAGAATGAAAATGGGGAGTTAATAATAGATTATAAGGAAATGGCGGATGAAATGAACAAATGCATTGTTTCTGTCTTCACTATAGACAACACAAAGTACAAACTTATAATAGCAGTAAATCAGGACGTGGAAGGGAGAGAGAAACTTGGTGAAATTACAATCAATAAGGATGGTGTACTGGGCAAACTGATGGAGCTGCAGGCTGACAAGCCTCCAGGTTCCTGATGAACTTCATCATAGGGTCTTAAGAGCTGTGGTTAATAAGGATGTGTTCATGATAATTTTTCATGTTTTCCTAGTTTCTGGAAAGGTGCGGTCAAATTGGAGGGTAACAGATATTGTATTCAAGAAGGGAGGGAGGCAGAAAATAGGAACTTAAGAGCCAATTAGCTTGACTTCTGTCATGGGGAAAGTGCAAAAATTGATCATTAAAGAGGTAATATCTGAACACTTGAAGAAACTCACAGTAATTGGGTAGAGTCAGCATGTCTTTGTGAAAGGATAATCATGTTGAACCAGTTTGTTGGCAATCTTTAAAGGAATAATATGCGCTGTGGATAAAGAGGAGCCTCTAGACGCACGGCACTTGGATTTCCAGAAGGCATTTGATAAATTGCCTCATCAAATGTTATTTCAGAAAATAAAAGCTCCTGGTGTAGCGGTTAACCTATTGGACTGGATATAAATTGGCTGGCTGGCAGGACATCGAATGTATCCAGAAATGGGGATTTTCTGATTGGCAGAAGGGACGACTGGAATCCTGCAGGAGTCTGTGCTGGGCCTCAGCATTTTACAGTTTATACCAATAATTTAGACGAGGGAAGTGAAGGCATGATCCCTAAATTTGCAGTTGACACAAATTAGGTGGCAAAGTATGTTATGAAAAGGGCACAAGGAGGTTGCAGACGGATGTTTGTAGGTTGAGTAAGTCAGCAAAATATGGTAGATGGAATATAACGTGGGAAAATGTGAAATTGTTCACTTTGGCAGTCAGAATATAAAAGCAGTGTGACTTGAATGGAAAACGGCTGCAACATTCGAAGCTGCCGAGGGATCTACGTGATCTCGGCCATGTGATGCAACAAGTTAGCATATAGATGCAGCATGTAATTAAGAAGGCTAATGAGAGGCTTTATTATGAGAGAGACTGAGAATGAAAGTGACGATGTTCCGCTTCGGTAATATAGGGAATTGCTGAGACAATCTATCGAATATATTTTGCAGTTTTGGTGTCCTTATTTAAGAAAGGATGTAAATGCGTTGGAGGCTGCTCAGATGAGGTTTTACCAGATTTACCTCTGAGATGAGTGGTGTCTTTTACGACGAAATGTTAGACCAGCCACGACATTATTGATTGGAGGAGCAGCCTCTACGAGCTCAGTGGTTTTCCAATGCTCTTAATTCGTACTAGCAGCAATTAAGTCTACCCTACGACTCCAAGAATAGATCCAGTACGTAGAACGTCCCAGATAGGCCAGGATATGGCAAAACTAGGTGTTTTTATTTTCTGAGAATCACAGAAACACAGAATATTTACAACGCAGAAGGAGGACATTCGGCCCATCGGACCTACACTGGCTCTCTGAGGGACCATTCTATTTAGTGCCACTCTCCTATCTTGGCCTCGCAACCTTGCATATTTTTTATTTTCAGATCGCAATCTAATACTTTTTTGCGTACCTCGATCGAACTTACATCCACCAGCCTCTCACAAAGTTGGTTCCAGACTCCAGCCATGCTCTTGGCCAAAAATTTTTTAAAAATCCTCATGTCACTGCTACTCCTTTCACCACCATTAAAATGCTTTTCGTCTAATCATACAAAGTTAGGGATGGTGGAAGTTGTGCAGTTGGTTATCTCATGGCAAATTTTTGAACAGGCTGGGCCTGTGTCCATTAGAGTTCAGAAGATTTAGAGGTGACCTTCGAGAGATATGTATTAGGAACGTTTACTGGGTTTGTGGGGTATCCACTACAGCCAGTAGAGATCAAGGGTATTCAGTGCAACTACTGGAAATCAGAGGTATTCAGTTCAGCCAATGGGGTTCAGAAGTATTCATTGCATTGTTCACTTAAGATGATGACATGGTAAAGAACAGTGACCTTCCAGGCCCAGTTTTGCTGTTTCTTCCAGGTGAGATTCAGCAGAGAATATGAGTTACGGCACAGCATGCCTGGACCAATTATATTTAGCTCCATCTACTGGTTTATTTTCCATTATGGACAACTATGAACTTTTAAGATTATTTCACGCCGAACGTGTTCTGGAAATCTTTGCATTTAAATCAATGTTTTGATGGAAATGCAGGCCCACTGATGCCGTTATCAGGAATAACTCCTTTCATGTCCATTTCCCATTACTTGATGTTGCAGCACAGGATAACCTGTTCCACCATTCAAGGAGATCATAGTTGATCTGATTCACTTTCCGCCTAATTCGATAACCTTGACTCCGTTGTTAGACGAAAATCAATTTACCTCCACCTTAAAAATATTAATTGATCTTGCATTCAGCGCTCTCTCGGGAAGAGTTCAAACGATTCACGGCCCTCTGAGAGAAACAAAAAAATCTCATCTCCGTCTTACGTGAGATTTCACTTACCCTTAAATGTGTCCGAGTCTCTCCGACAAGGGGAAGTATTCTTTCAGCATGGAACCTGTCATAGAAAACTATGCATTTAATTCTTATTTTTTTGATGGAAGTGCAGGCCCACTGCTGCCGTTGTCAGGGATATTTTCGAGCCTATTGCCCAGTTGCTTGATGTTGAAATATCGGATTCGCATGTATGCGTCCTGCCGGATTCAATTCATAGAAGGATTTTTTTTTCTCCTTAGCATTCCTATCAAACCATGTAGTGCATAAATTCAATTGACCATTGGTCGCAACAATTGGCTGCTGCTCCCATACAGTAGGTTCACTTATCAGTTACTGATTCATCAACGTTTACATGAAGATATTTTGGAAATATGCATTCGCAATCGATCGCAATTTCATGACCATTCGATCAAAGTCGGCTCTTTCCGACGAAATTTGATTCTTCTGAAAGTCCGCTTTACTTCCTGGCCCTTGAGCCACACCTGACATTTACATTGGAGCATAGGGTGCCTTACCACAGATCACATGTTAATTTCCATGTACCACACAGTTACCGCGAGTATTTGAGTATGGGATAGATATGGTAAGTTGTTTTATTTGTATATGTGCCTGTAAACAAATAGCTGGGATAAGGGAATCGTGAATATTTGGAACATTTTCCTGTGTTTTTCTTGTGACCTTTACAACCTTCCTGTCCGGTGAAATATCGTTCATTATTTTTTACTTGTTTAATAAATGTTTGATTTTTATGTTAAAAGTTCATCAGCAGACTCCTACGAATGTGCTCAGTAACTGTCCTGCAGGGTTTCAAAAAAAGTTAGGATCTAGCAAGCCAGGTTACACTTTGGGATCCGACTTTTAAATTATACAGCAAAACAAAACAAAAAATGTTGAGAACATAGCAGTACACAATGTTTCATTTCATATACCTAAAGGAGACTAGAAGTCTGTCTTTCCCTGTTATTTATTGTTGAAACTCGCAAAATTTTGAATGCATCTCCTTCCATGATCAAGGCCAAAGTGGAGATAATCATTTAATACTTCATTCCAGTCCTCTGCTTCCTTGCATTAAACCCCTTTACTGCCTAAAGCCCTCACCACTCCTTTGGCTCCCACATTGATTAATTTGTTACCTATAGAAGACTTTTGAATTGTCCTTCATTTTAATTGTCAGTCTCTCTTAATACTTCACATGTCATTATCTTATTTATTTTTGTCACCTCCCGTCTGAAGTTTCTAAATTGGGTCTTGATCAGACTTGTATTATGAACCGGACATCTCCAGTTTCTGCTTCATTTTATTCTTTATGTATTTAGATTGTCGTACAGGATCTCCGGCTTTGTTTGTAATACCGTTTCGCTTTGTTATGCCCTTCGGACAACCTTCTGTTCTGAGGCCTATTGAACCTTCCCTGGGGAAAATATATCCTACCTCAGACAAGGACACAGAAAACATTGATCTTATGACAACTGTGGTCTCAGCAAAGCCCTCTATAATTGCAAAAAAACTCATTATGCTCATACACTTAACCCCTTTTACTCAAGGGTAGCTTACCCTTTACCTCCCCACCTACTTGTCGTTAGCTGCACTCTTGTTTTCTATCATTCCTGGACAAGGACCTACAATCCATCTGAATGCAAAATTTAACATGTATTCACCTGCGAAACAAACATACTTTCTCATAATGCTTACAACAGTTGATATTTTCACTCTTGCCTCCTTACACAACCAGGAGAAGGGTCTATATCGCTTAGCACCCTCTTTGCAAACTTATAAGCCTCACCTCTCCATACATTGCATTTTAAGCCAACTTGGATGCAATACCCTTCACCCTCTATTTAGTTGATATAAAATGTAGACAGCTGAAGCCCACATGCTGATATTTGCCTCATCGAAACAATTAGCCTTTTGCTTATACGTTATGCTTGTCCCTTATCCTGACCTCAGTCCTTAAATATATGATTTTGGTATGGTTGTGGCCATTTATACAAGGGATATTAGTATAAGCGCTGTCATCACTATAAAACTATAAACAATATTATGCCTGCAACTTCAGTTACTAAAATAGCGAATAAATAAATGCATACATACTTACATTCATACATAAATAAATACATATATGAATAAATAGATAGATAAATACTAAATAAATAAAAAAAATAGATAGGTAGATAGACAAATTCTAAATGAAATCAAACGAACAGTTAAAAAATAAACAAACGACCGAACGGGCGGACGGTCTGCGAAAATCAAGCAAGTACATCCGTGTTAGATTATCATATTACGCCAGTTCCGCGAGTTCGAACCTTATGTGATATATTATTGTGGGTAACCTCATGGAATCCCTTCTGTAAATTCAATCATACCAAATACTGGTTCTCCCTTGGTTACATCTCAAGAAATTAGCAAAGGTTTGTCAAGCAGCTTTCTTTTCATAAACGTCGCCTAGCCATGTCGAAATTTTCCGAGTGCCCTGTTACCAATCCTGTATTGTGTGCGTGTGTGTGTTTGTATATGCGTGTGTTTGAGGCCCTGATAGGAACATCATAATAAACTTTGAAATGAAAGTCAAAGTCATAATCAGCCAATTATGACAGGTTGGATTGGTATCTTTTCCTGAACAATAGAGTCGGGGCAAAATAAATTGCATTTCACAAAATAACACATGAGACCTCGTCCCTTACGTTACACTTTTATTCGAAGCTGTATTACCCTGACACCAGTTTTGACGCGTATCCATCAATGCATGAATTTATAGTATTGCTTAGGCGTATATTAGCATGCCTGCTTCAAAAGTAAAACGGTTTATTTCTCTAACTTCATCTCAAGCATAATTTTACCTTTTCGTTATTCCGGAACTTCATCCGTCATGTTTTTTTTTAAATATGTATAATGCGTCTTACATGGTGCTTGCTGGTCACATAAATGACAATTGGAAAAGCGATATTGAGGCTATAAAACGTTAAACAGTGTGATGACTGAAATTGTAATAACTGAAACTATCAATAGAAATGCAATTTTTCCAAAAATCACACAGATATGCTGGTAGCAAGGATGGTTAAAGGGAAACATGTGTATCTTTATATAATCGGAAGGACGCCTTATATATTGCACGTAATTCCAAATTGGATTGAGGAGATTAAGCGCATGGCAATGTTTTTGTGGAGGGTGCGGATATATATATGAATGATACTGTTCGTTATTGCGGATCACGGACGGAAAGGGCACGCCAGATGTATCGTGAATTCTTTGGGGCAGACACGCGGTTCTTAGAACTGCTACCCCCAGTCTTGGAGCAGAAGGGGAGATAACAAGGCCTCGTGTCGGAGAAGCCGGCGTTTTTTTGTGTGAGGGGTGGTTGATGGAACTCTCTAAAGTACCATGATGCCAGGATGGAGTTGTAAATGAGGTCGAGAATGGTGTAGCAGAAAGAACCGTTGAAGCTCCGAAAGGGTTAGAATTCGGGTCGCAACTGGCGGCACAGAGTACAGAGTCCAGAGTTCTGAAGAATTTGAAATGTATGGAGATTGGAAGCAGATGTGAAAGTGACATGCTAACAATATCGAACTGCCATGTGAGTTAAGCATGTACCGGCGTAGAGGTAGAGTGTGAGAGGTAGCCGTAAAGTAGGACGTAACCGTTGGAGTACAATGGCGGAGTGAACAATGGAAATATAAGATGCTGAGGGGAAGCACATAAAATATCTAGTTAGTCAAATGAATGTGAAACTTGGCGTTCAGCATCGCTTGCAGCGAATCTACAAACTGAATATTTCAAGATGATGATTTGCACTACCGTGGAACTGGAGCAGCTGCTGAACTAAATAAATGCAAGAGAAACGAATTATAAGCGTTGAATTAATAGGCTGTTGACTGCAAGGCTTGGACATCCGAGATGGTAAAACGCTTTTGAAACAAAGTGTCCAGTCGCAACATATTGTGGCACATGACACTGACGTGCTAGATCATATTGAGTGAGATCGCACAGCAACGCTGAAAGCGCGAAGGATCAAGGATTGAAAACGAACTAAACCGTATGTGGGCAAATATCGACTATATGTTGAAAGTTCTGTGAGAATAAGATCTGAAAAAAATAATATTTTCATGTAACATGGTAAAAAGGGAATGCTTGAGAGAGTAAAGTAGAGTAGATCTATTGCTGGAGTGATATGGATTCCATTACCAATTCATGTGATGAAATGCAATGAACTATCAACAAATTGAAGAGCATAAAGCGACAATAACTCCAGAACATTTGGCGCAGTAAGAGCCTTCACATCCATACAACGTCAGCATAAATCACAGTGGATAGAGGAGCAGAATTACGGGTGTTTTAACTTGTTTAACCGCACATCCCGAACCATTAGAAAACAAATACCCGGCGGTACAGGACTGTGGGCAAAAATGCTAGAGAATATTGTGATCATTCACAGTGTCAAACTTGGTGGAATTGTCAATGAAATTAGGAGATTGTTGACAGTTAAAAAAAGCCAGTATTAATTTTAAATGACAAACGTTGCGTGGGATTGAAGCCGAAGCAGAGAGTGTCCAAGCAGAAGTTGTGTAGTAAATTGCTCCTTCCGTGATTTTCGAAAATAGCAAAGGCCCGATAAAATGCCAGCTGCAGCGTAAATTAATAAGGAACGTAAACGCATCTGTGATGCATTCGTCGCTTGAATCTTTAAATCCCATTCTTGTTTGCCTAATTTAGCTGTTGGTTTTCACCGCTGCGTATGTTAAATTTGATTCTGTGAATTGAGGTTTCGACGATTGCTTGGAAGCAGCCAAATTAAGGGCGGCGTATAGCAGTTTGCTCTCAGCGGTGCTCTGTTTAGATTGTGAAAGAGAGATCGAGAGTTGTTTACTATTTATTCAATTATACCAAAACAAAATTGCATCGAATTGATTTTCGATATCATCAAAAAAAAACTTTTAATTGAAAATATTATAGTTTCCACGTGTGAAATGAAATGTACCTCTGCATATACTATCTGTTCTCCATGTTATTTAGTCATTTCACGACGCTCGGAACGGTCCAGATCAAGAGCAGCGTAATCCAGATTGTCTTCACCTGCATTTCGCTCCTTCTAGAAAGTCAAATTTTACCATTCAGTAAATGTCGATGTCAAGAACATACATGCGGGAACACAGATTCGGAGCAAGGTTAAGCCATTCGGCCCCTCGAGCTTGCTCCCCCAATCCATAAGATCGTGGCTGAACTGCGCCTGACCTCAACTCCTTTGACCCCCCTTGTCAATCAAAACGCTATCTAAGTTAGCCATAAAGATATTCAATGCCTACACAGCTCTATGGGGAAGAGTTACACAGATCCACGACAGCCTGAGAGAGAAACAAATCTCCTCATCTCCGTCTTAAATCGGAGACATATTTTTAAAAATAGTGCCCCCTAGTTTTAGCCTTTCCCACAAGCATCCAATCTATTAAGGCCACTCAAGATTTTATGCCAATTTATGAGATCACCTCTCATTCATCTAAACTCTCTTGATACATGCTCAATCTCCACAAACATTTCTCATAGGATAGCCCGGCCATCAGTTTCAGTATAGTGAAACTTCTCTGAACTGTTTCGAATGCAATCATTTTATTTCTTAATTAAGTAGGCCAATACTGTACACTGTTATCCTGATATGGCCTCACCAATATCCTATTAAGCTGTAGCAGAACGTCCGTACTTCTATAGTCCATTCCCCTTGCAATAAGCGGCAATATTCCATTTGCCTGCCCAATCGCCTGTCGTACCTGCGCACTAATGTTTTTATGATTCATGTAACTGGAAATCTGGATCCCTCTGTACGACTGAGTTCTGCAATCTCTCACCATTTCAAAAAAAAATGACGTTTATGCAACCGGCGAAGTGGGCACGTTCGCATTTTCTCGCATTATATCACCATCTACCAATTTTTCCACACTTATTAATCTATACATATCCATCTGCAGACTATTCATGTCCTTTTCACAAGTTACGTTTTGCCATCAACAAATTAGGAAACCAGGCATGCGGTCCTGCCATCCAAGTCATTAATATAGATTGAATATTGTTGAAGCCCCAACACTGACGCATGTGACATTCATTACAATCGTCACATCTTGAAAACATGAAGAAGGCCCATTTATGCCGAATCTTTGTTTACTGTTAGTCAACCAATTCTTTACCCAGGCTAATATGCTACCACCTACACAACTGTGTGTAGTTAACTTTGATATGGCACTTCATCGAATGTATTTTGGATATCCAATTACACTGCATTCACAGATTCCCCTTTATCCACTTTGCTCGTTTCTTCCAAAAATAACGCTAATAAATTATTCAAACATGATTTCCTTTTTACAAAACCAGGTTGTCGCTGCCTGATAGTCTTGAGGTATTCCAAGTGTCCTGCTATTACGTATTTAATAATCGATTCCAGCATTTTCCCTATGACAGATGTCAAGCTAACAGGTCTGCAGTTCCATGCGATCTGTCTCCCTCTTTACTAAAGTGGATGAAATGCTTTCACTTGTTTCCAATCTGATTGGAACTTTTCAAAAACTAGAGAACGTTGCAAGTTTAAAACCACAGTTTAGGCCCTAATAATTGTCTCCGTACCCTTTCTCTGGTGAAAGCAATGGCTTTATGCTCTTCATCCCTTTTCACCTCTTGATATAAACCTATTTCTAGGATGTTATTTGTATCCTTTAGAGTGAAGACAGACAAAATCTGATCACTTCATTCGATGTTTTATTAGTAATTGTGCAGACAATCTCTTGAGTAGACCGACGTTGGATTTACTTGGTCTTTTCAATTTAAAAGATAACTCTAGAAACACTTTTCTGTCTTATATTCTAAGCGAACTTTCATTCGTGCTCTTGTTTCACTCATTCATGAGATTTGCGCTTCGCTGCTTGGGGAAACACTTAAAACCCACCCCTAGTTGCCCTTGAGAAGGTGGTGATGAGCTGCCTTCTTAAACCGCTGAGTCCATGTGGTGTAGGTGCACCCAATGTGCTGTTTGGAAGGCAGTTCCAGGGTTTTGACAAAGTGACAGTGAAAGATCGGCGACATATTTCCATGTAAGGATTGTGATTGACTTGGATAGGAACTTCCCGGTGTTGGTCCTTCCGTCTCTCTGTTGCTGTCCTCCTTCTACATGGTAATAGTTGTGGGTTTGGAATTTGCTCTCGAGGGGGTCTTGGTGAATTCCTGAACAGCATCTTGTAGATGGTATACACTGCTGCTATGGTGCAGCGGTGGTGGAGGAAATGAATGCTTTTGGTTGTGGAACCAATCGAGCGGCCTGCTTTGTCCTGGACGCTGTCAAGTTTCTTGAGTCTTTTGGGAGCTGCACTCATCCAGGAAAATGGAGAGCATTCCATCACATTCCTGACTTGTGCCTTGTAGATGGTGGACAGGCTTTGGGGAGTCAGGAGGAGAGTTACCCGTCACAGGATTCCTAGCCTATGATGTGGAATTGTAGCCACTGTATCGGTCACCCCGAGGATATTGATAGTGGGGGATTCAGTGATGCTAATGCAATTGAACATCAAGGGGCGATGGTTGGGTTTTATCTTGTTGGAGATGATCATTGCCTGACAGTTGTGTGGCACCAGTGGTACTTGCCATTTGAAAGCCTAAGCCTCGATATTGCCCAGGTCTTGCTGCATTTGGACATGGACTGCTTCAGTGTCTGTTGGTTCGTGAATGGTGCTGAACATCGTGCAATCATCAGCAGTCATCCCCTCTCCTGACCTTATGATGGAAGAAAGGTCATTGATGAAGCAGCTGAAGATGGTTGGACAGAGGACACTACCAAGAGTAGTTCCTGTGGTGATGTCCTGGAGCTGAGATGACTGTCCTCCAACAACTACATCCATCTTCCTTTGTGCAAGGTATATCTCCAACCACTGGAGAGAGTCGCCCCGATTCCCATTTACTCCAGTTTTGCTAGAGCTGCTTGATGCAACACTCTGTCATAAGCTGCCTTGATGTCAAGGGCACTCACTCTCACCTCACCTCCGGAAATCTGTTCTTTTGTCCATGCTTGAACCAAGGCTGTAACGAGGTCAGCAGCTGCGTGGCCCTCGTGGAATCCATCCTGAGTGTCAGCGAGCCGGCTGTTGCTAAGCAAGTGCCACTTGATAGCACTGTTGATTACCCCTTCCACCATGATAGAGAATAGACTGATGGCGAAGAAACTGACCTTCTTGGACTTGTCCTGATTCTTGAATATAGAACATGCCTGAACTATTTTCTACATATCTGTGTAGATGCCAGTATTGTAGCTGCACTGGAACAGTTTGGCTAGGGGTGCAGCAAGTTTTGAAGCACAAGTGTTCAGTACTATTGCCGATTTATTGTCAGTGCCCAGAGCCTTTGCAGCACCCAGTGCGTTCAAGCGTTTCTTGATATCACATGGAATAAATCGAATTGGCTGCACAATGGCATCTGAGATGCTCTGGACCTCCAGAGGAGGCCGAGATGGATCATCCACTGCGCACTTCTAGCTTAAGGTTGTAGCAATTGGTTCAGCCTTACCTTTAGCACTGATGTGCTGGGCTCCTCTATCATTGAGGGTGGGGATATTTGTGGACCCTCCTCCTGCAGTGAGATGTTTAAATGTCCACCACCATTCAGGACTGGATATGGTAGGACTGCAGAACCTAGATCTGGTTCGTTGGTTGTGAAATGGCTTAGCCCTGTCTATCACTGGCTGCTTAGTTTGATTGGCACGGAAGCAGACCCATGTTATTCCTTCACCGGGATGACACCATATTTTTAGGTATGCCTGGCGCTGCTCTGGGTATGTCCTCCTGAACACTTCATTGGATTAGTGTTCATCCCATGGCTTGGCGGCAATGGGAGTGTGGGGGATTTGCCGGGGGATGAGGTTACATCTTGTGTTCGAGTACAATTCAGCTTCTGCTGATGGCCTACAGCGCCTCATGGACGCCCAGTCTTGAGTTGCTAGGCCTGTTGGAAATCTATCCTATTTAGCATCGTGCTAGTGCCACACAACACTATGAAGGACATCCTCAATATGAAGGCGGGTCTTCGTCTACACAAAGAATGTGCAATGGTCAATCCTGCGAATACTGTGATGGACAGATACATCTGCGGCGGGCAGGTTGTTGAGGATGACGCCAACTATGTTTTTCCCTCTTGTTGGTTCCCTCACTACACGCTATAGATCCAATCTAGAAGCAATGTCACTTAGGACTCGCCCAGCTCGTCCCGTATTGGTGACACCGAGCCACTCTTGGTGATGGGTATTGAATTCCCCCACCCAGAGTACATTCTGCACCTTGCAACCCTCACTGCTTCCTCAAAGTTGTGTTCAACATGGAGGAGCATTCATTCATCAGCTGAGGGATTGTAGTACGTGTTAATCAGCAGGATGTTTCGTTGCCCATTTTTGACCTGATGCCATGAGACTTCATGGGGTCCAAGAGTCGATATTAAGAACTGCCAAGACAACTCCCTCCCAATGGTATACCACTGTGCCCCCACGCCTGATCGGCCTGGTCGGCTGGTGGGACAAGACGTGCCCAGGAATGGTGATGGTGATGTCTGTAATCTTATCTGTGAGGCATAATTCCGTGAGGATGAATATGTCAGTCTGCTGCTTGACTAATCTGTGAGACAGCTCTCCCAATTCTGGCATTAGCCCCAAATGTTAGTACTGAAGGCTTTGCAGGGTCGACAAGACTGCGATTGTCGTTGTCATTTCCGGTGCCTAAGTCGATCCCGGGTGGTCCATCAGGTTTCATTCCTTTCTTGTGACTTTGTAGTGCTTTGCTACAACTGAGTGGCTTGTTAGGTCACTTCAGAGGGCATGTAAGATTCAATCACATTGCTATGGTTCTAGAGTTACGTGCGGGCCAGACCAGGTAAGGACGACCGATTTTCTTCCCTAAAGGACCAGTTTAGTGAACCAGATGAGTTTTTGAAACAATCATCAATGGTCCTATGGTCATCGTTAGACTTCATATTCCAGATATTTATTGAATTCAGATTCCACCATCTGTCATGACAGGATTCGAACCCTGGTCCCCAGAACATTACCTTGAGTCTCTTGATTGCTAGTCTCCGTCATTATATTTTTTTTCAGAGGTCCTTTGCTGTAGTTTGCACTCTATCCATTATTTTGACCTACCTTTCACTGAACTTCCCAGAACTGTATGTTTGTTTTTCTTCTTTCAATTTGATACTATTCCTTCCTTCGTGAGCCTCCGATGGTAAATCCTTCTCCTATGCCTTTCTTGCTCACTGGGATATTTCTTTCCCCCAGTTTTACCAAATTTCGCCGGAAACATCTGCCTCATCGTTTCTGGGACTTATCTCTTCACATAATTCCCCATTTCAGTTTAGCCAGTTATGCCTTCAAACCCTCATAATTGCCCTTATTTAACTTCAAAGCACTTGCCTTAGAAACACTGCTCTCTCTCGAACTGAATTCGAAATTTAATCATGTTTTCATCACTGATAGCTAGGGTGTCTTTACAATGAGAACATTAATTAATTTTGTCGCGTTTCACAAACATCCATTGTTATCGTGAACAATTGCATTGCTGCCTTCTCCGCTTCCGGTAAGTTAAAATCTTAATAGTTTACCCTTTCTGTTTCCGGTTTGCTTCTCATCATGAAACAATAACCTGAACATACTTGATTTGAAGATTGTAAGCTGTTCTCAAAATAATTTAAAAAAAGAATTGTCCAAGGTGTTATAAGTCAGCAATTGACATCTGCAAATATTTTATTTCCTGAAGAATATGTTTTAGGCGTCAGCGCAAAATGACTGATTTTCGAAATTCAGATAGTTAATGCCCTGATGCATTACTTAATGTTATAAATTTCGGATGGAATGCGTTTTATTCAATAGCACAAAATGAAATCGGAATGAATATGTTTTATAACAATGAATAAAAATAATTGCATCACATGTTACCTTGTTCGGAATTAAAACTACAAGTGCAAATTGTGTGAAATAACTTCCTTACCGTAGGATTTATGGTGCAGCAAGTTGGTGAAAAATGCATTCCCTCACATGTATGGTTAACGAATAAATTACTAAATTTATAAGGGTAAAGAAGCAACTATTATATTTTCGTAAATAAAAAAAAAAGTATTTTTGCCTCCTATAAGAAAGGGAAGGTAAATCACTTCGAGGCCCGTCTAAAGGTTATACTTCAGGCGAAGCATGAAGGTGAGGACGAAGATGCAATACATTGGCAGAAAATTCTCAAGGTACCCTTGATGTCTCACAGAACTTCACAGCAAATTATTGATTTAATATCATGTAGTTAGTTTTATTTTGTAGACACACGTGCCAATCAATAATGAAGAACGTGGTCGCATGAATAAAAATTGCATAATTTACCAGCTAACCGGTGTTGTCGCTTTTTTACCCAACGCAAAAATCGCAAGAATTGACAAGCTATTTCGTTTTAAACTCATGTTCTCGAATCATCTATTTAACAGTACTCAACCATGGGGTTTCTTGTATTTTTTGTTAATATGAACCACTGCACAGGAAACAATGCATCACACGCCAAGCTTTGCACGTGAGGAGAGGCAATATTATGGGTAACCTCCTTCAGCGCGCATGTACGAGCTTTCCTAAAGAAGTAAGCCTGCAAAAATGGAGCAAATACTCGTAATATAAATTAAATGGGCGACCACATTTTTTAAAAACAGAGGCCCCTTGCTTTAGATTCTCCACAAGAGGAAACATTCTTTCCACATCCACCCTGTCAAGTTCCCTCAGGATCTTGTATGTATCAATCAAGTCGCCGCTTACTCTTCTAATTTCCAGCAGATACAAGCCGAGCCCACCCATTTGAGGCATTAGTTCAGTAAACTATCTCTGAACTGCTTCCAACGCACTTACATGCTTCTTTAAATTAGGTGACCAATACTGTACAGAAACCCAGATGTGGTCTCACTAGTGCTCTCTATAACTGGACATAGCCTCCCTACTTTTGCATTCAATACCCCTTGAAATAAATTATAGCTTTCTTTTTGTTTTCCTAATAACTTGCAGAACTTGCATACTAGCCATTTTTTTCCCGATTCATGCACTCAGACACAAAGATCCCTCTGCATCTGAGAGGTCTTCGATCTCTCACCATGTAAATATACTGTTTCACGTTTATTCTTACTGCCAAAATGGACAATTTCACATTTGCTCACATTACACTTCATTTGGCAGGAGTTTGCTCACTTACATAACATACCTATATATTTTTTGTAGTCTCCTTAATTCAGAACATACTTTCCTACCCATCCTTGTGTCATCAGCAAATTTGGCAATCATCCCATCCATCCCTTCATCCAAATTATTTACGTAAACTGTAAACATCTGAGATCCCAGCACTGACCCCTGTGGCACACTGCTTGTTTCGTCTTGCCAACCAGAAATAGACTCATTTATGCTTACTCTCTGTTTCGTTTTGGCTAGCCAATCTTCTATCCACGACAATGTTCTGCCCCCTATACTATGAGCTTGTATTTTCCCCAATAACCTTTGATCTGGCACTTTATTAAATGCCTTATGGAAACCTAAGTACAGGAATTGCAACCATCCCCCTTCATTCACAAATCATGTTACTTCCTCAAATAACTCCAATAAGTTGGTTTAGCATGAGTTTCCTTTCACAACATTATGTTGACCATGCCTGATTATCAAATGGGCTGCTATATCTTCTTCAATAACAGTTTATAGCATTTCCCCACGACTGTTGTTAAGCTAACTGGCATGTAGTATCCCGTTTTCTGTCGCCCTCCAATTTTGAATAATGGAATTAAATTTGTTATCTTCCAATCTAATGGGGCCTTGCTCGAATCTAGGGAGCTTCGGGAAATTAAAAGTGTCTCACTTGCCACCACTTTTTAGACCCTAAGATGAATTCCATCCGGACCTGGGCACCGGTGAGCATGCAGCTGCAGCAATTTACTCAGTACCACTTCTCTGGTGAATGTCATTGTCCTTAGTTTCCCCCATCTTCTATTTCCTCATTTCTTGCTGCTTTTCGGATGTTATTTGTGTCCTTTATATGAAGACTGGTGCAAAATACCTGTTCAATTCATCTTCTATTTCCTTGTTTTTCATTATCAATGCGCCAGGCTCACTTTCTAATGTACCAACGCTCACTTTGTTAGCTCGTTTCTTTTTTTTAAATATTTGTAGAAACGCTTACTATCTGTTTTTGTATTTATGGCTAGGTTGTTTCCCGCACTCTAATGCTGCCTTCCTGATTAAACTATTAGTTATCCGTTTCTGTTTCTTACATTCTGTCCAATCTTCTGGCCTTCCTCCAACTATCTTTGCACAAGTATATACTTTTTTATTTGAATTTTCTACTATTTTAACGTTTATGGCTAACCACGGATGGTGGTCCGTCCCTTGGAGTTTTTTCACTCGTTACAATGTATCTATTCTGTCTATTCTGAAATATCCCCTTAAATATTTGCCACTGCATCTTTATGGACATATGGCTGAAACTAATTTGCCAATTCACTTTTGCCCGCTCTCCTTTCATGCTCTCCTAATTGCCCTCATTTAAATTCAAAAACATTGTCTCAGACCCACTCTTCTCTCCCTGTACCTACATGCAAAATTCAATGATATCATGGTCGCTGCGACCTCCAGCGCCTTCACTTTGAGATCATTAAATAATTCCATCTCGTTGCATAATTCCAGGTCCAATACAGCCTGCTCTCTGGTTGGCTCCATAACATTCTGTTCTAAGAAACTATCCCTGAAACGTTCTATGAACTCCTACTTTATGCTACCTTTGCCCATCTGACTTTTCCAGGCTGCATGTAGATTAACATCTCCCTTGATTATTGCCATGCCTTTCTGTAAAGCTACCATTATTTCTTGCTCTATGCTTCATCCTAGCATCTGGTCACTATTAGGGCTCCCTCGACTCCCACAAGTCACTTCTTAATTTTGCCATTTCTCATCTCTACCCAAGGCATTTCCACAGAGTGATTCCCTGAATTAGGTCACCCCTTTCTATTGTACTAATACCATAACTAACTAACAGAGTCACCTTTCCACCTTCGCGCTTCCCATCCTTCCTCAATGCCCTATCCACTTTAATATACAGGTCCTCATCTATGTTCTCCTGCCGCCATGCCGCTGTAATGGCAAACAAATTGTACTTCTTTATTTCTTTTTGCGCTCTTAGTTCATCTGTCTGTTTTCGGATGCTTCTTGCATTAAGATGCAGAACCTTTACATTTATCATTTTACTTTTTTTAAAACCTCTGGTTTCTTTTTTCGATTTACTGTTAAATTTATACTCTATCCCCTCCTGTCACCGCCTGTTTTTAATTTCCCTTAGTAATACCTTTCTCTTTTGACTGAACTCTACTCTTCAATTAACCACATCTTCCCAAATTTGATCTCTTGCCCCCACTGCTTAGTTAAAAACCCTCTCTACTTCGCTACTTATGTGGTTCTCAAGAACCTCAGTCGCTGCACTGTTCAGGAGTACACCGTCTCAAAGATACAGCTCCCATTTCCCCAAAATATTACTGCTAGTGCCCCACGAACCAGAACCCACTTTCCCACGCCAGTCTTTGAACCACACAATCATCTCCATAATCCGATTTTTCCTATGTCAATTTTCACGTGGCTCGGGTAATGGAAAGATTATGGACTTTGAAGCTCTGCTTCTTAATTTGGTGCCACGTTCCTCGTACTGATTATGCCAAACCTCCTTCCTTTTCTGCCTTTGACCTTGGTACATGCATGGAGCGCGACGAATGGGTCCTCTCCTTCCACTGCAAGTTCCTCTCCAGCTCTGAGCAGATGTCCTGAGCCCTGGCACCGGTCCAGCAACACAGCCGTCTGGAGTCACGCTCTTTGCTGCAGAGAACGGTATCAATCTCCCTGAATACACCGCCCGATACTACCAATTATTTCCTTGTAACTCCCCCCGCTTGAATGGCTTCCAGTACCACGGTGAAATGCGCAGTTAACTGATCTACCCTGCAGCACCCATTCTCATCCAAACAACGTGAAAATCCCTCAAACCTGTTTGAAACTTGCAAAGGCCGATTCTGCTGCACTCCTGTCTTCCGGGGCACCTTACCTGCCTCACTTGCAGTCACATTCTTCTGTCCCTGACAACTGGCCAAATTAGAACACTCTATCTTACGTGGTGTGACTGCCTCTTGGAATAAAAAGTCCAAGTCACTTTTCCCCTCCCTGATGTTCTGCAACTCGGCCTTCAGCTCAATAGCTCGGCTCCGAGGTTTCTGCAGCCGCAACAATTCCTGCAGATGTGTTTGCCCTGGATCACACCGGCATCCAGAATACCCCACATGCTGCTATCGCAGCACATCACCTGTCCTGGCATCTCCAATATATGTTCATTAATTAATAATGGTAATTAATGTATTATGGAAATTAAAGAATGTACCTCCCGATATGTTTTGGCACTGCCAGTAAATCTTACAACACTTATACCACATTACTATACTTACAATAATGATAAAGCTAATAATAACAGGGATACGTTAAACTGCTCCTCCTGCTGCACCAAAGTGTAAGTCAAATACTGGGGGCTGAAAAAGAGAAGGAAAGGGGAAAAACACGTCCTGCACGCCCTTCGCCGAACTCCCCACTGGAAACAATTTACTTCTTGTAGTAAAGCTTACATAAAGCACGTCTTTCTCCCATGCACTGAATTCCCGCTTTGAACCAAATTCCCAAATCTAATCACATTGTTTCTACCTCGCTCAAGCCAATGTCCACCCTCTCTGACCACACGTCTCTTCGTGAGAAGCGCAGTTGACACTTAATTTATCAACGATATCCACATTCGAAAATTAATACTAAAATGCAATGCATCAGAGCATCAAATCTAATATTAAGTTACCATGCTACCGTAACGTATTGCACTACAAAAAAGAACGGACTGAAAATGTAAATTGTTTAACGCAGCCAGCTTGTGAAAGAGCACCTCGGGATGTCTTAACAGCGTAAAGAGTCTCTTGGCTGGAACACTTTGTAGGTTCCGGGTTTTATTGTTAAGAAAATAATAACCGATACTTTCATTTTATAAGGCGTAGAAAGGGATGGTATCAAAACGGCCTCTATTTTCATTAAGAATCCTACATTGAGATGGGAAGGTACCCAATGTAATTTTGTGCGCAGCAATCAATTTTGGCGTTATTTCACAATGCAGTCGCTTCCGAAGGACAACGAAAAAAATGCATATATGTGAGTCCTCTTCAAACCTGTCATTGTTAGTCTAAAACTTATGATACTTTGATATAGTTTGAAATTCAAAAATTTATCCGGCTACTTAGAAAATGTGCGAGAGTTTGTAAACCCTTCGACCAGTGTTGGAATTTTCAGTTTTGACAGACTGCATTGTGCTTTGGACGGAGCAGGGAAAGGTCAAGACTGAATCCAAACATGTTGAAAGCAGATTAATTTGATCCAATGTATGAATCGTCCACCTGGACTTTGAAATAAAGTTCAGGGTTAATAATAAAATTACCTTACCCCATCTTCGTGCAAAGTAGCACATATTGAAGTTTTCTTTGCTCCTGGTGAGAAATAAAATTCAAAAAGGAATCGTTAATTCATGCTACTATTTGTTTTCCTCGCCATTCCAACGAACTCAAATGTAAGTCGGTTACATGCAGGTTATAATAGAACAAACGATTTCGCAATCTATCTCAAAATGTTAAAACCAAATTAATTGGTTTTGCAGTGTTTTCTGTTTTGACGCTATGAAGACACCATTACACTAACTTTCAGTGGTTTAGATCTGCAACGATGCAGTTTAGCAAACTGAAACGGCAAGCCTTGTAAGGTCAATTTCTCATCTAATATTTGAGTTGAATCAACATGTACGTTTGAAAGTAATTTCACACAAAGCATTATTTAAATTGTGTAATTCAGCAGTCATGGGCCCAATTATGTGAACTCTAACCAGACATTTTAAATCTTAATCTGCGAGTAAATTATTTCCTTCAGTGTCAAATGTCTCATTCATACCTTTGGATATAAGGAATCCTATCACAATCATCAGGGCCAAAAGCAGAAAAGCACCACCGACACATCCAGCGATCACAATAACACTGATTCTAGAGGGAATCGCTGCAAGGTTGATGAAAAAAAAATCAGAAATAAAAAGTGGAATGCATGCCGTATATACACAGACTTAAATATCATATGCGCCAATTTCAGATATATTGTCAATTTTAAATGGTAATACAGAATATGAAAGCACAGCACATCAATGTCATTATCTATATATTCAGCTGTTTTGTATGCAGTCAGAAACAATATGCCCAGAATATAGTAATTTGGAGATAAATAACCAATATTAAATCAGGGAAAAATACTGCTTCGAATGGCCATCTGCCAATTAATGGCAATAAAAAAAAATGCATTAGGTTTGCAACTGCCTGCGACATGCTGAAACAGAATAAATTGGTGTTTAGAGTATCATCACATTTCACGTAGATGAAGCTTAGAAAGAAAAATAAAACATTATAATGGGACGTATTCACAAATTCGTTTGAAATTGTCTTTCGAGGGAAGACTCATTAACTCCTTTCCCCTCATATTTCCACGGGGGGGGGGGGGGGGGGGGATGGTGAGGGTACAGAATTGACGATCATTCTATCTTTAGGAACGTATCGAATAAGTCGCATTCTGACGAATGGGGAATCATGCTGGACGGCTGTCAACTGCGTGAAAAATTTCGATACAATTCCTCTGGCCATTATTATTTTTTCCGGTGTCCGGATGAAACCCTGACCAGGCCTTATTTTGTCATCTGCAATGTTATGTGGTTGATCTGAATTATGGGAAGAGTGATGAGGACTGATATCCGTTACGAGCTAAATTGCGCGTGGCAATCTATGACACATCTGATCCAAATGACCAAAGGATTGGAAACCTTCACCGAAATAAGAGAACCAGATTTAGTTGTCAACATAGGATATAAAAATTGTGGCAATAATCATTTCCCGTGCATTTTTCCATCTACCCATTCTGTGCGATGGGCGAAAGAATAACATATCACCTTTCCGATAATGTTACCTTCAGTAGCCACAGTGTAGCTTGCGTTTGCTGGAATTGAGCTCGAAACGTGATATACATGACAAGTGTAAACCGTGCCGCGCTCGATTTTCTGTGGCACTTCTATTGAGCTGACAACTTGATAGAGTCCCTCGGACTTTGCTTGTTCAATGTTAAATCCAGAGATAATTTCGGTGCCGTTTTTATCCCAGGTGAGGTTAAAGGCTTCAGGGTAAAATGCAGAAGTCCTGCACTGGATTCTGTGAGAAGCAGATGAAATCCCTTCCGATGGCATGGGCACAATTTTCAGTGGTGCCGGCGTAGCTGAATGGTAAATATCAAAAATCAGATGGAACAGAACATTTCACATTTTTTCTCAAAATTCCTTGGATTCATGAACTAGCCCACAACTATTTCGGGGCATAGTGGCTGCATTAATAATCAGTATTTATAGTGCCTGCAGTTCAATATAAGCTTTGTAACGATGTAGCTGGAAACTCCTCCCTCCACGCGCTATTGGCATTTCACCAGTTATTTTAGGAAAATTTATTTCCAGCATTTTCCGTTTTTAATGATACGAATATATTCCAATTGTCATGCTGCACCTACGTTATTGCGGCCAGCCGTTCAGACATTTATCCTAGATGGTAGAAACGAGAAGTGTGCCATCGAAAAGACGGGGCTAGGAATCTGGCTCTCCTCTAATTAGCGAAGGAACATTTAATATACACAATATTGCGGGTAACTCAAAGATTATTCACACTGTTTCTGCGTTGCCAAATAGAAAACTTGCTTTACTTCCCAGTTTTGTATTCATTTTCTTCGACAAACATAAATTCAAGTTGAATTTACTAAGACATGAAAGTAGTAAAACTTTGCAGTGCTGCTGCGAACTTTCCACGTTGCTCAACATGTGTCGTTGAAAGTAAGTGGATTAGTTTTGCGCAGTATGCATGTAGTTATTGAAACAATTTGTTAACTGTCGCTGATTGTCTCCAACAATTAACAGTTCACATTTTAAACTGCAGCGACACTTACCATATACAATAAGGTGCACGGCAGTTTCTCCTCCAACCGTTCGACGCTCATATTTAACTGCACAGTAATACATCCCGGCGTCCGAGACAGTCACATTGAGCAGATGAAGGTAGGCTCCACCTCTCATTATATTGAAATGTTTTCTGCTCTCCTCCTGCAGAAAGGTCTTATTACCATCTCTCCACCAGTAAGCGATTACTTTTGAATCGTCGAGGTCGAATGAGAAAGGGCATCGTAAGATAACACTTGTGCATCTGAGCGTTTTTATTTGTTTAATACCCGGAGGCATATTGTGCGATGTCCCCACAGCAACTATCAACAGAAGATACACACACATACTAAATTATTCACGTGCAACATATGATCTGCACCACCAAGATAACATCGCTGTCCATTCCATTAATATTGCGACAATTTTACGATCCTCGCTGCTAGAAATATTCTCCATTTCCTGAATTTCTTCCTTATTCAACTTTCATAATTTATTATTTTTTTCTTCTGACAAAGAGGTTTTCCACTGCTAGGAACAGAAGACATGGGAATGAATACGGAACTGAAAATGATAAAAAAAAAACAATTTTTCGCCAACTATAAGGCCAACTTCATGTTGCCGCTTGACCAAGAACAGTTAATACATGTAACATGAGAAAAAAAAGCTTTACCTGGATACAAAATGGACAGAAAAGCTGCCCCCCACAGTGATCCACTCATGAACATATCAGAAATGAAATTATGTCCGGAGATCCGCTGCGGCTGTGATCCAAACAGACGAGCATTTGTCGAATTGGCGGTTCTGTGTTGAATATAATCACTTACTGACCTATGATGTCAGGAAGCACATGACTGATTAACTAGCGAGTGGAACAACTGCGTGCCTATCCCAAGCACGTTATGCCGCCTATTTGTGAGGGGCAATGGTAATAGTAACTATAGAGCTGTAGTTATATCTGAATGGGGTGGGGGATCGATGGATAAGGTGTACATGATGTACCCAGGGTATAATGAATTCGTCTTTAGGTCAGCCACACTGAAGGATGAGTGTTGCATGTCTTCACGATTTCAGTTCCTATCATATTCTCATTGGTTCACTTTTGAGCTGAAGCTGATCGCTTGAAAACCAAAGGCCCGATGCTTAGGCGGACTGGGGCAAGAAAAGCATTTTGGAATTGAGCAACAGACAGAGCGTGTAGGAGAAAGATATCGTTGCGAGATTTGACGCCACGATCGGGCTGTGGGAGGCGAGGTTGTTTAATGCAGTTAGTATAACTGCGCAATCTTTTTAATTTAACATCTAGTTATTTTATTCTAATTTTGGGAGCCCAATGTGGGCGTTAGGTTTCAGGCACTTAATTACGACCGCAGTTACAGTTATGGAAAACTCGCCAGTCAGGTTTCAAAATCACTGGAAAGTTCACTGCAGATAAGCAGCGTCAGTTTGTGATGCTTACTTCCAAGCTAATCCGTCCAATGCAATGTGCATTAAAATCTGGACAGATAATAACAATTTGCTTTGAAATGAGATGGAGAGTTATTTCACATGAGTCAGTTCAGTACATTTTTCCCATAATTAGTGTTCCGCCCTTAGAAAATTTGGACACAACCGCTAGAAATTGAAATTACTTGAATTTTCACGACTCGTGTGATAAAGTTAATATTGACTCATTTATTTGATGTGTTGACGATGAAATACCTGCTTTTGTGACCTTTTAAAATCCGGGATGTGATCGCCCCTGGATAGACCATGATTTGATGTCAATCCCTAATTGCCCTTGCAAAGCATAGTGGTGTGGCTCCCTCTGCAACTGCTGTGATCCATGGAGTGTACTTGCACCAACAGTGTTCACAGGAACGGAGTCCCACGATTTAGATTCAACGACAGTGAACGAGCGGCGATGAGTTTCCCAGAGAGCACGGGCTTTGGTTTGGATTGAAATATTCAGCTGGCAGTTGTTGGAACAGCACTCATTTAGACAATTGGAGAGTAATCCATCGTACTCCTGAATTATGACTTGCAGATGGTGGACTGTTTTTACAGAAACAGGAGGTGAGTTACTTGCGAACAATCCGCAGCCTCTGACCAGCACCTGTAACCACAGTATTTGTATGGTTGACCCGGTTCAGTTGCTGGTCAATGTTAGTGACCAGGATGGTGAAAGTTAAGGAACCAGCGAAGGTAATGTTGTTTAATTTATAGAGGATATGGTTACGTTCTCTCTTGAGGGCGGTGGACCTTGTTTTACACTGCTCTGGCGCGTGAGTAACTTGACAGTTCTCAGTCCATGCCTGAACGGTGTCAGCGAATTTCTGCACATGGACACGGACTTTGTCGGTATCCGAGCAGTCGTGAATAGTGCTGAAAATTCCACAATCGGCAGCGAATACTCATACCTCTGACATTGTGTTGTAGGAAAGGTCATTGATGAAGCATTTGAAGATAGTTGGGCCAAGAGACCTCCCACAACGGGAAGCTCTCTGCTCGTTATGACTCTGGCAGTGGGCAGATGCCCCCTAATTTCTATTGACTCCAATTGTGCTCGGCCTCCTTGGAGGCACAACCGGTCGAATGCTGCTTAGGTGTCAACGGCATTCACTTTCTCCTCGCCTCTCGGTTTTAGTCGTTTTGTCCATATTTGTAGCATGGCTGTAATGAGGCCAGAACATAATTGGCGCTGGCAGAACACATAAAGGGCATCAGTGACAAGCTTATTGCTGTGTAGAAGTTGCTCGATCGCACTGTCGGCGAATTCTTCTAACACTTTGCTGATGGTCTGGACTGGAATGATGGGCTGATTATTACTGACACAGGATAGGAATCACACACCTTAAAATCGAAAATATCTGACGTGTTCCTGGACGTACGGTATATATTTCGATGATCAGGTAAAAGTTCAGGTCAAAACAACACCCCACGATATCAATGGTGTTTTCTAAGATGTTGGCAGTGCAATGAATGTCGAGGGAAGAATGTTATATTAACTCTTGTGAGAGATGGTCATCGGCTAACACTTGTGTGGCAGAAATGTCCCTTTCAGCTTATCAGTCAAAGCCTCGAGGTTTTGTCACCATTGATGTATGCCGGCTTGAGGTCATTTATTATCTAAAGAACTAAAAATGAAACTAAACACTCAAAACATCAGCGTATCTGAATTAATGTAATGACATGATGGAAAGATGGCCATTGTTATGGAAGCGAAATATAATTGCAACAGCAATGTCACTCCGAGTAAGGTCTGCTGCGAAGTCCTGCGGCTGAAGTAATGGTGTCATATTAAAAGACCCTGCTGCTTTCCCCATCCTGTAAATGTTGAATAATGATAAAATAGACTTTATCACCTCCTCATGAGAACTCAATGATTTTTTTCCATGTTTGGCCAAGGCTGAAATAAGTTTGGAAATGAGTGGTTCCGGCAGAAAACAGATGACCATGGCTGAAGCTGTTATTTGTGAATAGGTTTCCACATGATGACACTGCCGATGGCAACTTGTATCATTGTGCACAATAATAAGAATGGGCCAGCGCGAAGTACACTGAATGCACTACATGTGTTCTTCAGTTTGTGGGCAGGACGTAACATGGTATTTATCCACGTGTTGTCAGACATGGGGCAGCGTGGCAGCTGTGATGGAAACACGCGCTAGATACTTTGCTAGTGTTAAAGCTAAGACCTCAGGAGTAGAGGCGGAGCTTTATTAGTGCTCAACTAATTTGGTGTAAATATTGCGCTCTGTCGCATGGATTGAATCGAATTATATGGACATTGATGCCTGTGCTGTTAGGACACCAGGATGCGACAGATGTGGATGTTCCATTGGGACTTATAGATGGACGTTATTTCCAACTTTTATACATTGTTATTAGCACTCAGCTTTGCCTCTACTGTTGATAAGGTTGGAGGCTCCTCCCCCTGTTAACTGCTTCATTGTCCACCACAAATAATGACTGAATGTAACAGGGCTGCAGAACTTTGATCTGCACCGCAGTGTGTGGAATGACGTTTATTTTGTTACAGACTGAAAATAACGCTCGTGATTCTGCAGTATACCCTTAAAATATGCAGGTAACAAAAAGCGAAATGTTTTCAAAAGTTGCACCGTCAAAGAAAAACATGTATAAACTAGTAAAAGTATGCCCGTTGCAGTTGAAAAAAATGAAGCTCAATGTTTTGACCTTATATCCGCTTTACAATGTTCCCACTTGCCTATATGGTCAGCTGAATAGTATGTGTTACGTAATAAACCGACATGGTGATGTTCATGTGGCAACGTTGTGTCACGAGAATCAGAAGTCCATCCGGTGTTTGTCATTGTTTGTTGCGAGGAAAATGAAAAGGGGAAGTTCAGGGGTGTTTTTTGTTATCAATTGAATTTTATTGTGTTAGCCTCGAAGAATGTATGGTGTGTTGCTGTATTAATCTATTGGCAGTGTAACTGTGAAAATCTATTTCCAAGAAATGGATACCTTCGTGGTTTCCAGTTAGCGATTCTTGAACCTGCGCGCATTTCGGATACCAGGGTGAGTGCACAGTTCCAAGCCCAATAATAAAAAAAACAATCAAATAAACAAATACGGGATATGTTTTATTCATTCGCAAACTAAATTTGCAGAATGACGGCCGTATTGAAATTGTATGAGGCGACAGTCGAGCCATACATGCTGCTTTGCAAGCTACCATGGCCATCCAATTTCAGCATAGAGTATCTTTGCCATCAACGGTTACAATGGAGTGTTGTGCGATATGGTGAACGATCAAGGTGGCCTTTTCTCCCATGAAGCATAAAATATTTGTCGGAACCTAACAGAATATTTATACTTCAAAAACCTTCTGGCAACAATATGAAATAAGTCTATTTCATTTCATACCAAGAAGAAATACTTTCTAATTGTCACTAAAAGAGCACAAAGGCACGGCTGGGAGCGGCGATGTTTAGGGCTGATTTGACACGTATATTTATCAGGCTGCAGAATACCTTAATAATGCCATTAATACATTGAGGCGGGAACATTACGTGTATTAAAATGAAGGAGCATATGGGTTAAAAAAAACGACCATTCAAAATTAAACGATTGGCAATTGATATCACAGAACCCTATTTTAAACTAATCCGCACGGCTCACATCAGCGCAGTGACGAAATGTTGTCTGCTCCGAACTGAACAGGTCATATAAATGCAAACAGTATAATGGGCTAAACAAAGGAAGGCTATAACAAAAACAGAATTACCTGGAAAAACTCAGCAGGTCTGGCAGCATCGGCGGAGAAGAAATCAGTTAACGTTTCTAGCCTTCATGGCCCTTCGGCAGAACTGAAGCATAGTTAGAAGAAGGGAGAAATATAAATTGGTTTAAGGTGGGTGGGGAGGGGGGGGGAGAGACACATTGAGGGTGTGGTGATTGTGGAGATGAGCAGATAATCAAAAGATGTCACAGACAAAAGGGTCAAAGAGGTGTTGAAGGTGGTGACATTTGTCTGAGAAAAGTGCTAATTAAGAATGGAAGACAGGATATTCAAAGTACAGCTCTAGTGGGGGTGGGGTGGAAAGACTAACAAGGTTTTAGTTTAGATTTAAAAATAATGGAAATAGGTGGGGAAAGAAGAATCTATATAAATTTTTGAAAAAAAGGTGGGGGGGGGAGAGGAGAAACGGGGTGGGGATGGGGGGAGGGGGAGTTTAAGATCTAAAATTGTTGAATTCAATATTCAGCCCAGAAGGCTGTAAAGTGCCTTGAAGCAGCATTTCACTTGCATTTCCCCTAACTTAGTCTACTGCATTCGTTGCTCCCAATGCGGTCTCCTCTACATTGGAGAGACCAAACGCAAACTGGGCGACCGTTTTGCGGAACACCTGCGGTCTGTCCGCAAGAAAGACCCAAACCTCCCTGTCGCTTGCCATTTTAACACTCCACCCTGTTCTCTTGCCCACATGTCTGTCCTTGGCTTGCTGCATTGTTCCAGTGAAGCCCAACGCAAACTGGAGGAACAGCACCTCATCTTCCGACTAGGCACTTTACAGCCTTCTGGGCTGAATATTGAATTCAACAACTTTAGATCTTAAACTCCCCCTCCCCCCATTCCCACCCCGTTTCTTCACCCCCCCCCCCACCTTTTTTTTCAAAAATTTATATAGATTCTTCTTTCCCCACCTATTTCCATTATTTTTAAATCTAAAACTAAAACCTTGTTAGTCTTTCCACCCCACCCCCACTAGAGCTGTACTTTGAATATCCTGTCTTCCATTCTTAATTAGCACTTTTCTCAGACAAATGTCACCACCTTCGACACTTCTTTGACCCTTTTGTCTGTGACATCTTTTGATTATCTGCTCATCTCCACAATCACCACACCCTCAATGTGTCTCTCCCCCCCACCTCCCCACCCACCTTAAACCAATTTATATTTCTCCCTTCTTCTAACTATGCTTCAGTTCTGCCGAAGGGCCATGAAGGCTCGAAACGTTAACTGATTTCTTCTCCGCCGACGCTGCCAGACCTGCTGAGTTTTTCCAGGTAATTCTGTTTTTGTTTTGGATTTCCAGCATCCGCAGTAGCTTTTAGCTTTTTTTTAAAGGAAGGCTATAGATGCACAGTCTGCCTCCAATGCATCCGTTTGGTGAAAGTAGGGCTGGGAATTGCAAATAAAGATCAAAACAATCGATCAACCTCATGCGGAAAAAAAAATCTCATGTAATTGCAAACCTATGACATTATTAGTTAATTAAGTCTGCACTAGCAACTGCTGATCGTCCATATCCCGCCACCAGCATTTCAGGATCAGTTAATGCGTATCCACAATATCTTTGGTAGATAAATTGCATATTCGACGATGCAATGTAAAGAAGAATTACTCAACAATGTAAGAATGTGATTCATGATCCATGATTTCGCAAAGAACGTTGTAGACAATTCAATCTCCTTTTGTGGCTACATGTCAAACGCACAAAGGTCGAATGAAAGGTCATCGACTTGAGAACTTAGCAATGCTTTACATAAGGTTTCCTATATTCGTGGCATCTTCCTTCCACACAAATTACGTTGTCCACTTTTCCAATCTGGGAAATGGCAGCGCAGTATTAATATCACTGGGACCAATAATCCGTAGGCAAGGCAAATGTTCTGGGGTCGTGGCTTAAACTCCCAACATTGCAGCAGTTGAAATTTAAGTTCAACCTACAAAATCTGGAAATGAAAGATAGCCTCATTAAAGTTGGCCATAATGACAACCATGATCGTTGTAAAAATCCCCCCTGAGGCAATGGGATCGGTTCTGCGGCAAGTGCAATCTGTACAGGAAGGACAGTTTTCACCTAAACAGGACTCAGATTAGTTTCCACTCGGGGAGGTGTGCTAGTGCTCTCAGGGAGAGTTTGAACTCGATTGGCACGGGGGTGGCAACCTAGGGGTAAATTCAGAGTGCAGAGGAGAAAAACTGGCATCGGGAAGTGGTGATGTATCAAATGATAACAAGGATATATCAGAGTGTTGCATCAAGTTAGATGGAATACTTGGAGAATTTGACAGAACTAGTGTAGGCAACAGTAAGTCATTTGATGGGGCCGGAATATGCGGGAAAGAAAAAAATAAAGTAAAACCAGAACTAACGTGTGTGATTATTAATACTGGAGAACTGCAGAAATAAGTTGACAAATTGAATCATGGTATTATTGCTAGAACAGAGGCCTGGCTCAAAGAAGGGCAGGACTGGGTTTCAACTATTCCTTGGTACAAGGTGTTTAGGAGAGACAAGAAAGGAATAGGGGCGAATGGGGCGGGGGTGGTGGTGGGCGGAATGGGGAATGGAGATATCGTTTTAAGGTGGCGTTACACTACTGGAGAGAGAGAGAGGATGTTGCAGCGATGTGAAGGACGGAATCTCTCTGGCTAGAGGTAAGGAATAGGAACGATGCAATAACATTGATTGGTGGAGTATATAACCCACCAATTATTGGAAGGGCTGTGGAGAAAAAAATGCGAAGAAATTACGGAGAGGTGTAAGTGTTATAGAATACTCAAAACAGGTGACTTCAATTATCCAAATATACGTTGGAGAGAATTAGTAGAAAAATAGAAGAGTTCCTGGAATCTGTTCAAGGTAATTTTCTGCAGCAGTATGTTTCCAGTCCAACCTTTTGGACATGGACTTTTGGTCCTGGTTCTGAGGGATGAGTTGTCACAAGTGGATCAAATATCAGTGGGAGAGCCTTAAGAGGACAGTGATAATTTTATCCTAAGGTTTTGGGTAATCATGGAAAAGGACAGAGAACAATCCAGAGCACGGATAATTAATTGGTGGGGAAACCAACTTCGATTAATGAGAATGCTTCTGAGTCAAGTGATTTGGAATCAACTGTTAGCAGAAAATACCGTGGCTAAACAATGGACCACCATCAAAGAATATGCATTGCCGGCAGTGTCAATGTATCCTCCCTTGAATGAGAAAGGTATGACAAATAAAACCAGAGCACCTTCGATGCCGCGAGAAATTGTGGTAAAGATGAAAAGGAAGGGGTGCGCGTTGAACATATATCAGATAGGAAATAGAATGGAGAATCAGGCGGAATATAGAAGGACCAAAGTGGTAGTGAATAAACTATTAAGAAAAGCAAGTACAGTGCACGAAAACAGACTGGCAGCGAGTATAAAAGGGAACCCCAATGTCTTCTATAGGTATGTAAATAGCGAAAGAGTGGTAAACTAAATGGTAGGGCTGATTAGGGGAAAAAGGGGACTTCCATGTTAATTCTGGAGAAATAGCGGGGCTGTTGAACGAGTACTTTATACCTGTCTTTAAAAAGAAGAACTTGCCGAGGCGGGCGAGGAGTTAACTGGTAAAGTGATATAACTTGCAATAGAGAGGAAGGAGATGTTCGAAAGCCTCGCTTTACTTAAAACTAGATAAGGTACCACCACCGTATGAGATGCATACAAGTGCACTGAAGGAAGTGAGAGTGGCAATTGCAGGGCCGCAAGTGATAATCTTCCAGTCTTACCGAGACACAAGGGAGGTGCCGGAGGACTGGGGAAGTACAAATGTTACACCTTTGTTCAGAAATGAGTGCAAGGCTGAAACTAGCAACGACAGGCCAGTCAGTTTGAATTCAGTGGTAGGGAAGCTGCTGGAAACTATAGTAAGGCATAAAATCGAATAATCACTTCGACTAGTGCAGGATAATTAAAGAAAGCCAGCATGGATTCATAAAGGGAAAATCATGTTTTACGAGCTGGAGATTTTTGAGGAGATAACGGAGAAGTTTGATCAAGGAAACGCTGTTGATGTGGTGCATCTGGATTCTCAAAATGCATTTGATAGTCATTAACTATATTAGTGACCTGGGCTGTCGTATGCAGTGCATGATTTCAAAATTTGCAGATGACATGAAGATTGGAAATGTTGTCGAGTTTGAAGGGGATTGTCTTAAACTTCAAAAATAAATAGACATGTTAGTGGATTGGACAGATAAATGGCAGATGAAGTTCAGTGCAGAGAAATGTGAGGTCATTACTTTTGGCAGGCAGAATATGCTGATATGGTATAAAACACTGGGAGAGTCTCTTATGGAGCTGTACGAACAAAGGATCCTTGGTGCATACATAGTTATGCCATTGAAGATGGCAGAGCATGTTGAGAGAGCAATTAATAATACAAATAGCAGATTAGGCTTTATAAAAGAGGGATTGAGTACAAGAGGTAGGAGATCATTTTGAATTTGTATAACAGACTGGTTAGACATCATCTGAAGCATTGCGCCCAGTTCCGGGCACCATATTTCAGGAAGAATATGAAGGCATATAGAGTACAGAGGAGATTCACAGAAGTTATTTTTGGGATGAAGAACTGTAGCTATGAGGAGAGATTGGAGAGGTTGTGAACGCTTTCCATGGAAAAAAGAACTTGTGAGGAGACATGGTATAGGTATACAAGATCCTCACATGTATGAACAGGGTAATGGATGAAAAACCCTTCCCATTCAAGAGAAAGTCAAGAACTAGAGGGTAAAGGTTCAAAATAATTGGCAAAAATGAGTAAGTGCGATGCGACAAAATGTTTTTTTTTTCAACCACAGGGTGGCTGAAGTCAGGGACAAATTTCCTGAAAGGGTGGTGGAGCCACGTTCGTTCTAAGTATTCAAAAGGGAATTGGATTGCCACCTGAAAATAAATAACGTGCCAGTACCGACTCGAGCGGCCGAATGGCCTCCTTGTGAACTGTAAACTTGCTGCGATGCTATCATCCTGCGATACTAAGGTTCTCCAGGGTAGGAAATATACCCTCCTTACCTCGTCTGGCCTTCATGTGATGCCAGGCACACAGCAACGTTGTTAGCTGTTAATTGCCCTCGGAAATGCCGTGGCAAACCATTCAGTTCAAGGGCAATTACGGAAGGTTAACAAATTCTGGCCCTGCCATTCTCATCGACAACCTATGAAAGAATAAAATGACATTTGAAGATTCTGGGGTTCTGATCATGCAAGGGTGAAAAGTTTGAGAGATTACATACTTCCTTTGGGCCGGGTCCATCGTCACGTCGGTCGGCTACAAATGTTATCCACATTTAGAGTTCCCTCGATGTTTGAATACATTAAGATTGAAGTGGACTCGGGAAAGAGGGCGGGTTGTACATTTGCGGCTGCGAGTGAGAAAGGAAAGTAATCTCAATTGGACAATATATGAAAATGAAACCAAAAAGTAACACCTCTGATAAACAATTATTACGAAGTCGCATAATAACGCAAACGTGTTTACTTTACTTTTTTAATGGGCTGTGGACGAGGCTGGCCAAACGTTCTTTCGTTGTCGCTTGTATTTCCTGTTGGAAAGGTCGTAGTCATATGCCTTCCTGAATGCTGCAGAAATTTTGCTGCAGTTATACCCATAGTGCTAGCAGGTGTGAAGGAACTGCGACATGCTTCCCAGTCATCAATGCTGTCCTTGTCTTTCTGGATGGTAGAGGTCACGTGTTTGGAAGGTACTATCAAACGAACTTGTTAAGTTGCGACAGTGCATCATGTATGTGGTGCGCACTGCTGCCACTTTCTGCTGCTGGTGGAGGCAGGGAATATTTTTGATGGTGGATGTGGCTCCGATCAAGCGGTCTGGTTTGTCCAGGATGGTGTTGAGCTTCGTGAGTGTTGTTGGAGGAGCGCTCATCCAGGCAAGTGCACAGTTTTCCATTGCACACCTGACTTGTGCCTCGTCAGTGATCAGCATACTTTGTGGAGATTGGGGTCAGTTGTTCAAAGTAGTATTTCAATGCTTTTGTAGCCATATTCTTACTTTGTCTGGTCTCGTTCAGTTGCTGTTCAATGGTAAGCCCGCCACATAATAGTTCAAGCCAGAATGTACTTCAGGCTTTGCTGCATAAGGACACAGGTTGCTTCATCAGTATCAGCGGAATTGTAAATGGCATTCTATCAACATCAAACATCCTCATATCTGACCTAATGATGAAGGGAAGGCTATTGTCCTTTACACACGGCACTGATCTTCACAACCAATGAAGAAGAGGGTATTTCCGCAGCCGCATCCTCTAATGAGTTGCTTAATTGCCCACCAACATTCATGACAGGGCATTGCAGGACATCAGTGCTGTGATTCGTGTATTGGTTGTGGGATCGCCTGTTTACATCACGTGCTGCTTCCGTTGTTTGTTGTTGTAATTTCACCAGAGTGAAGACTCATTAAGAGCTAAGCCTGGTGGCATTTTTGAGTTCATATATCTATTCTGAACCTTTTTCAATTTAGCAAGGTTTTGCACGACACAATGTAGGGTCTCCTAAGTTTGAAGACGGAACATCGTAATCACAAAGAATGTGCGGTGCTCAGCCCTGTATATATTCTTATGGGGAATGCCTCTGTGACAGGTAGATTGTGAGGACAAGGTTCGAGAAGTTAATCCCCCCACCCCCACCCCCATTTCTAATGTTTCCCTCGACAGTTGCCACAGATTACACCTGGTACATAAATCGTTAAGGGGTTAACAAGATCGTTCAGTCGTGATGCCACTGAGGTACACTTGATGATGAGCATTGAAGCTCCCCACCCAGAGTACAGAAGTTGTTCTTGCCATCTTCACTGCTTCATCAACAATATATGGGACCTTATTCAACAGCTGACTGAGGCAAGTAGGTGGTAATCAGAGTGGGGGCCCTTTGTTTCTCTTTAACCTGATGCAATGAAACCCCATGCGGCCAGGAGTAAATGTTGTGCAGACTTTCGGTAACTCCATCCAGATTGTATACCGTTTTGCCACCACCTTTGCAGTGTCTACAATTCCAGTCGGACAAGGCATGCCAAAGAACGGTGCTCGTCATGTCCGGGACATTGGCTTTATGGGACGATTCTTTGAGTATGATTATGTCAGCACAGACTCCTTCTTGACTGGCCTGCAGGACAGTTCTGCCATTTCTTGTACAATCCCATAGGCTCTAGTAAGGAGGGTTTTTCAGGTTCGTGATGCCCTTTTACTTTTATTCTTTCTGGGCTTTCCCCCATTGGTGAACACAGAACAGTAAAAGTAACGAGATCAGAGACCGTTACAGGCTGAATAGAAAAACTTCATATGCATCCAGAGCGTATGGTTGAGTCTCATACGTTGCATGTTCCTTTCCAAAAAAAAGATAATTTTACAAACATTACAATAACGGATACGAAGGCAGATGAACTGAATAGGATGATAGATAGAATTGATGTATATGAAATGTGAGAACGCTTTGAGTAACAGGCTTAGGAAAGCAATTTTGTAAGTGGTGGAGACCCTGGCCATGCTTCTACAGCCATGGCTGGATGTGAGGCTGACCTGAGTGTTTTGGTACGTTGAGAATGGTATACAGCTTTTTCAAAGAAGGCGAGAGGCTTGAAATGGAAAACGAGTAGAAGTGCTGAAAGAAAGGTCTAGCAGGCCTGACAAGGGAGAAAACGAATGAACGCTTCAAATCCAGTGTGACAGTTCTTCAGAACGTGCAAAAGAGGCACTTTGGACTCGAAATGTCACTCGGCACAGATGCTACCAGATCTGCCGATCTTTTCCAGCACTTCTCTTTCCAGATTCCCAACTTTCACAGTATTTTGTTTTTGTTATATATGGGAGGCCAGAACCCAATAATTCGAGGTCCATTCGTCTAACACCGATGGTAGAGTGAGGAAACTTATAATTGCCATAATCTTGAGAAAAAATTATTTTTGCTTATAAAAATTAAGTTAGTTAATAGTAGTAAATGAATTGAGGCAAATCATGATATACAAATTTGATTAGGCCCTGCGATTATTTGTTGTAGAGTTTTATGTCAAGATAGAATAACCTTTCCATGATTGCATATTGCAGAGATCATTAAAATTTTGTATCGGCCCAAACAATGTGCATGTCTTCATTCTGACCCTTCGTGGAACCCCAGTGGTAAATACCTTTGAAATCTTAATTAGAACAGGGTATCCAAACATGAGCATCTTCCCTTTCTGAAAATGTAGAACAGTTAGGCGGATACCAGTTGACAAGTTGCAGTTAATCCCCTTTCAGGAACATCAGATCAGGGTTCTCACTCTGCATCCAGACTATTTTAAAGCTGCCAATTTTGAGCAGTACAAGCGGAATTATTATGTTCACCGTCAGTACTCATCTGATTAACGTGTACTACTTAACAGTTAAACACTTAAACGCGGAAATCAAAATGTTCTTGTCACTAATTCTCCACGTATCCATAGACATATTGTCTCACCTCACATAAGTAAATCAAACAAAAATCTCCAAACTGAGGAAAGGTTGCTCCTAAGTTATTCTTTTCGCTGTCAAGGCCCTTCAAAAATGTATACTTGCGGAATAAGTTGTACCGATTTCCTAGCCGTGTGAAATAAAATTTAAAAAATCGTAAAATCGCATTGTCCAATGAAATACATTTTTAAGTATTGTAGTGGAATATGGAGAAGGTGATGATGAGCCGCTTTTTGAAATCGCTGAAGCTGATGTGCTGCAGACACCCCCCAAACATCATTTTTGATGTGCCTATACGAGTAACCAAGGCTATTTGAACGCGGAAGTGTCCTTCATCCTGGTGCTCGAGACCGATAAAAAAAATGTCATGCTGCCGTCGATCTTCTATTTCTCCTGGATTTGCGGTAAGGGATAATATAATATCGATATGCATTCACTGCCCTTACCCATTCCCATTAAATCCCCATGTGCTTCTCTGCTTGAAATATAAATTATCAGAAATCAAATATTTGTCTCCCTCTTCAGGGGATGGGACGGTCTGTAAACAGCAAAGTTAACGAATAACCCCTTAAACAATAAACGCTCAGAATCCTTATTGAGGCAGCTAGAGTCTAAACCAAACAGAGTAAGTTTAGAAAGTTCATCCAATGGCCCGGCTTCTGTTTTCCCAATGGTGGTGTTAAAGCAGAGTTGTTCGCTGCTATTGAGAGCGAGAACGACACCACAATTTCTGCTGAGGACTGATATGTTCAAAACTGGGAGTTGCTAAGTTCATCAATGGGCTTCAGAACTGTCCTCCATGATGGTTTCAAGGGGTCGCTCCATTAAGGGGCAGAGTCCAGCACTGCGCAAATTTGGGCTAGTTGCCAACAAGTTGCTGACACTTGGTCGTGCTTATGTGAGAATTGATTTGAGCAGATGTAAATCCTGTTACTTAGATTGAAGTACCAAATGTGCAGACAGGATGGACTGAAATTTCAAAATATTTAATGAGAAAATTGTTTGTTGTTTTACATAACTTTGGTGAATGCATTAGTAAATCTGCAGAACTATAATTCAACATGCAAACTACTTCATTGAATATGCCAGAAAAATAATCTTCTTTGTGGGTGTGGGGGGCGGGGGTTGGGGTTGGGGGGGAGGGGGTGGGGTGGAAATCTTTTTTGGGTCTACCTCGAGCATTATATACGGCGAATGCGCAGGCTCGGATGCGTGTATGTGCGTTTGTGTGTGAGGTGGCGGTATGGGGTAGACGTCTGGGGTGGGGGAGGGGGTGGAGGAGCTCGATTACAGGGGGATAGTAGGACTTTGGACCTCATTGCACAAGTGAGAAAAAAAACACCGGTTCAAAAATTGAGATACATTAAAGAACAATTTACGCGGTTCTTCCAAATTGGAGAATAAGCTGGGTAAATCACTTTAACTGGGAAAAGAATGAGTTTCTGTCGATCGTAGAATAATTTACTGCTGTGCGTCGGTCGGCGTACACAACGAGTTGGCAGCGCCGGTGTGTTTGTGTGTGGTGTGTGTGCATCTGGGAGTGTTTGTGTGTGTGTTTGGGGGGCGGGGGGCGGGGGGGAGGGGGGTGGGTAAGGGGGTGTGCGGGGTTGGATAAGGTGTTGGCGGGCTAGGTAGGTGCAGTTTGGCGGTGAGAGCAGGAAGTACGAAAACGGGATTTCGAGTTAATCCAAAGCATTCCCTCCTGTTAATAGTGGGAATGATGTCAAAAACACAAATTAAACCAGGCATGCAAAACGGCGGAAAGCAGATGAGACAATCAATTGAGAATCACATTGAAAATTACTTGACATTCAGAAGTGTTAATGAATTCGGAAGTATTTCAATGTTATCAGAAACTTTGTTTAAAAGCTTTAATTTTTGTTTTTAAAGAAACATTTAAAGCAATTAAAATCATTTTAGCACGTTCATTTGCTTTTCACAAGAAGACTAACCTGAAGGAACCTCAATTCAACCAGTACTATCGTTTCGGGACATGGCTTAGTCGAGCACCCGACTAGTTGCTATGTATCGCAGATAGTTTCGTCCTTCGATTATGTTTCAATGAGGGCTTTGAATTCTTTCTGCAGGCAATGAACCAGGCAAATAATCTTTCTAAGCAATTTCATTAGTAAGCGCGGCTGCTTCAAGCACAAGCAAGGCCAGTGTAAAAATCAAATTCCCGCGTCAACACAGATTGAAGACAGTCAAAGAAAGGTGCGATTAAGAAGAGTGGATGAGTGTGTGGGAGTGGATAACAGGTTTAGAACGTTAAATTATAAGTGTTCCAAAAATCCAACGATATTTTAAATCCAAAAGAATGAGAAGACACACTCGTAAATGTTCATTTCAGTGCCGGAGAGGATTATTGGATGTGATTGGGAATCAGTGTGCGATTAATGAATACTGGTTTGCTCACAATTTTCTAATACATACATGCTTTTCCTGGTATCCGGCTGGGGAACTATAATATCTTCATAAATTTCAATGTTTGTGAACCACCACTATATTGACGCGATACAATTGTATCAAAGTTTCTGACGAATGTATCTGACAAATGTGGGAAGCGTTAACACTTTGCTGATTTCTCATTTTAACAATGCAAACCCGAGTGTGGATCATTTTGTATGTTTTACTATTAAATGCGTTTTGATCCCAGCTGATGTTATTACTGGACAAGTCAGATCCCAGGGTGGAGCCTTACATAATAGAACTTAGCTTGCATTTCTTGTTTGGACACTTGGAGAGATGCCAATGAACAGAGACACAGGAGTCCGTTGATGAACTATTAACAAAATAATGAAACATAAATTAGACAACAAAAGATGGAATGCATTACAATACTCCTTTAGCGAAAACTATACCTTTACAGATATTTACATGTTTGTAACAAAACATTTGTTACAAAAGCTGCATTATACCCTATCGTTGAAAGTTAGCACAGTGTGCATATAAACCAATAGGCAACCCATGCTCAGACACACAGCACTCTGAAAACAAGTGACAGATACCACCCCAAACAGATGCACTGGCTTTTTCCTCAAGTGGAGAGTGTGAGAGGAAGACCCTGGGACAGGCAGTCAGCAGCATCAAGAGGACAGCGCAAGAGGAGGACCTGTTTCTAGCTATCAGAGATGAAGAGTGACATCAAAGGAAAATAGGTAGGTGTTTGTTGGGTATCTGTTCTACAGCTCTTTTGATAGGCCAAGTGGCTCAAATCAGGAGACGTTATTACAGCTGAAGAGTACAGTTAAGAAGTTCACTTTTGAAATATTTAACATCCTATTTAATTAATTAAATAGAATAGAGCTGGCTGGCCTGATGATATGCTGCATGTGTAGTTCTGTGGGAGCTACTGGGCGCCGGTGGGATACACGGTTACCACAGTTGTAGCAAGTCTTGCTTGCTCGAGGACCTTCCGCTCAGAGTAAATGAACTGGAAGTCGAGCTGTGGACTCTGCGTTACCTCAGGGAGATGGAGATTTACTTGTACACAATGTTTCGGGAGACAACCACAACGCTAAGATAAATTACATCAAATTTGTGCCATGGTCAGGTACAGGAGGATGTGACTGCGAATGAGGCACCTATGCAGATCCAAAATTTAGCTTTGAAGGAAACTCAGCCAGTTCCCTTGTCTAATCGATACGAAGTTCTTGTTTCCCGTGTCGACGAAGGCCGAGACCGCAGGGAGGATGAACGAAATTACCACAGCAGCGTGGTACAGAGAGCTATTCAAGTGTAGGTTGAAAAGAGAAATTTAATGGTAATAGAGGATCCATTATTTAGGGGGATAGATAATGTCTCTGCAGCAAAGAGAGAGAGAGTCCCGAAGGTTGTGTTGCATACTTGGTGTCAAGGTTAAGCACTTCTCTTCTGGGCTTGAGAGGAACTTGGAGTAGAAGGGGAAGGATCCAATTTTGGTGGTCCACGTAGTTACCAACGACATAGGTAGGAGTAAGAAAGAGATTCTGCTGAGGGACTATGAGCAGTTCGGGGCTAAATTAAAAAGCAGAGCCAAAAAAGTAATAACCTCGGTATTACTTCCTGAACCACGTACACATTTGTGCATGATGAATACGATTAGAGAGGTAAACCAGTGGCTCAAAGGGTGGGGGAGAAAATGGTTCCGATTCATCGGACCCTGGCACCAGCACTGGGGAAGGAGGAATGATAGAACTGTGCCGTTGAGACAAGATTCATTTGAACCATGCTGGGACCAGTGCCCAGGTGAATCGTATAACTAAGGTTGTAGATAGGACTTCAAACTAATTAGTGAGGGTTGGGGGGTGGGGGGGAGGGGGTGGGGTGGGGTTCAATTGACGGGAAGTTTGAAAAAGCAAATAGAAACGAGACAGCAGAGGTGCAGGGTAGAGAAGAGGCGAACGAGAGTCTAGGTGTCAGAGGAAAGGGAAGGAAATATAAGCAGAAGAGTGCAGCAGAAATCAGAACAGAATGAGCAAGAATGATAAAAAGTCAAAGCTTAACGCCCTTTATCTGAATGCACGCAGCATTTTGTAACAAGATAGGTGAGTTGACAGCACAGATATAAATGCATGAATATGACTTGATAGCTATTAGAAAGACGTGGTTGCAGGGTTCACCAAACAGGGAACTCAATATTCAAGGGTAGTCGACATCCTTGAAAAGTGGGCAATAAGGTAAAGGAGGTCGTGTAGCTTTCTAAATAAAGGAAGGTATCAGTGCCGTGGTGAATAGTACTGTATGTGCAATAGATCATGATGTAGAATCAGTTTGTGTGCAAAATAAGGAATAGTAAGGGGAAGAAGTCACTGGTGGGAGTCGTCTATAGACCACAGAAGAGTTGCTTCATTGTAGGACAATGTATAAATCGGGAATAATGGAGGTGTGTGAGAAGGGAGCTACATTGTCATGATTTTAATTTGCATACTTATTGGAAAAAGTAGATGGCCAGGGGTAACATGGAGGACACATTTGTAGAGTGCATCAGAGATTGTTTCTTCGAGCAATATTCCGCAGATTGTCCCCAGGAACAACAATTTTAGATCTAGTAATGTGTGATGAGGTAGGATTAATGAGAAATATCGTAGTTAAGGATCGTGTAGGGGATAACGATCACAACAAGGAAGAATTTCAAATTCGGTTTGAGGGCGAGAAACACAGTTCTGAAATCAGTGTCGTTAAAGTTAATAAGGTCAATTACAGAGAAGGAAGACTTGACTAAAGCGAGCTGGGGAAGTAGACAAAGGGGAAGGTCAGTGGACGGGCAGTGGCAGACATTTAAGCAGATATTTCGTAACGCTCAGCAAAGACTTATCCCAGTCAAAAACGAGGACTCGATGAGAAGGCTGAACTCCTCGTAGTTCATCAGCCCGTCGCTGACGCCAAAGAAACATAAGGACAGTATCCAATCAAAAATTAAGGCATACAAATAAGTGAAAAAATAGTGGTATGGCAGAGGATTGATAGTTTTTTAGGAACCAGCAGCGGATGACTAAAAAGCTTCTAAAGAAGGAGAAAATTGATTCTGAACATAAATTAGCAAGAAATATAAAAACAAACAGCAAGAGCTTTTCTGGGTATGTAAAAAAGAGTGGCTAAAGTTAGCGTGGCACCATTGGAGGATGCGACTGGAGGGTTGATAACAGGGAACTGGGAGATGGCTGATAATGTAAACCAATATTTTGTGTCGACCTCACAGTGGAGGACACTATCAACATCCCAAAAATATCAGATACGCAAGGAGATGATGGGAGGAAATATCTTGTAAGCATCTCTATCGCGAGGGAAAAAGTATTTGACAAGTTAATGGGACTAAAGGCAGACATGTTGCAAGGTTCTGGTGGCCTACATCCAACGGTTTTAAAGCAAGTGACTGCACAGATGGTGAAGGCACTTTTTAAAATGTTCCACAACTCACAGGATTCCATGAGGGTTCCAGCGGGTTGGAAATCCAGTAATTTGATGCTCCTTATCAAGGAGGGAGGGAGACAAAGAGCAGCAAACTAAGGGCCAGTCAGCCGAAAATCTCTCATTGGGAAAATGCTAGAATCCAATGTTAAGAAAGAAATAGTAGGTCATATAAAAAAAAGGCTTAACAAAACCAAACGGAGCCAACATGGTTTTCTGAAAGGTAAATCATGCTTGACAAATTTGCTATAGCACTTTGAGGATATAACGCACAGGGTAGATAATGGGGCGCCGGTAGATGTAGTGTAATTGGATTTTCAGAAGGAATTCCATAAGGCACCACATGAAAGGTTGTTGCACAGCAGAGGAGCTCATGGTATTGTGGGTAATATATTAGCAATGATTGAGGATTGGTCAGCACACAGATAACAGAGTGCTGGGATTAATGGGTCTGTTTTTAGATTGGAAACACATAAATAGTGGATTGCCAAAAGCGATCAGCCCTAGGGCCTCAGTTATTTAGTATTTATATAAATTACTTGGGGGAGGGCGCAGTGTGTAATTTGTCCAACTTTGCTGATGATATAAACACATTTGGGAGGGCATTTTGTGATGTGGGCATAAGGAATCTGCAAGCGGATAGAGATAGGTTGACTAAGTGGGACACAACTTGGCAGATGGAGTTTGATGTAGGAAAGTGTGTGGTCATGCACATTGGTAGGAACAACCAAAAGGCAGATTATTATGTTAATGGAGAGAGACTCCTAAAAAGTGCATCAGAGAGGGATCTGGGTGTTCTTGTGCATGAGACACAAAACAACTTAGCATGCATTTGCAGCAAGTAATTGAGAAGTCAAATGGAATTTTGGCCTGTATTGCTTGGGTTTGGAGTTTAAACATAGGGAATTCATGTTCCAAGTGTAGAGCGTGTTGGTGAGGCCGCATCTGGAGTACTGTGTACAGCTTTGTTCACCGCATTTAAGAGATAATATACTGGCATTGGACGCAGATCAAAAGAGATTCACCGGGCTGATTCCTAGGATCAACGGGTTGACTTAGCAAGAACGACTAAAAAGGTAAGGTTTTTTATTCATTCGAGTTTAGAAGAATAAGGGGTAATTTTATTGAGACGTAGAAGATTCTGACGGGACGTGACAGGATAAGTGTTCAGAAGGTATTTCCACTAGTGGTGGAATCTCGAACTAGCTGACATAGTTACAAAATAAGGGGACACTCTAGTTGAAACTGAAATGCGGAGGAATTTCTCCTTTCAGAGAGTAGTGAATGTTTGGAACTCTTTACCCCAGAGAGTTGTGAAGGGCAGATAACTGGAAGTATTTAAATAAGAGTTGGAAAACCTAAACTATTATTTTGCATCGGACACTATCAATTTCCCACAGAAATCAGATAAGCAAGGGACTAATTGGAGGAAAGATCTTGTAACAGTCTCTATCACGAGGGACAAAGTATTTGACAAAATAATGCGGCTAAAGGCCGGCAAGTTGCCAGGATCTGATGGCTTGCATCCAAAGTTTTCAATGGAAGTGACTGCGGGATAACCAAGGACAGTCAGCATGGTTTTGTTAAGGGGCGGTCATGCCTGACCAATTTGATTGAATTTTTCGAAGAGGTGACCAGGTGTGTATATGGGAGCAATGCACTTGACATAGTCTGCATGGATTTCCGCAAGGCTTTTGATAAGGTCCCGCTTGGGAGTCTGATAACGAAGGGAAGAGCCCATGGGATGCAAGGCAATTTGGCAAATTGAGTCCAGAATTGGGTGGCAGGAATCAGAGAGTGATGGTCGAGGATTGTTTTTGTGACTGGAGGTCTGTGTCCAATGCCGTTCCACAGGGATTGCTTCTGTGTCCCTTGCTGTTTGTGGTGTATATAAACGATTCAGACTTGAATGTAGGAAGGTTGATCAGTAAGTTCGCGGATGAAACAAAAATTGGTGCGGTGCTAAATAGTGAGGAAGGCAGCCTTAGTTTACAAGAGGATATAGACGAGCTTTTCAGATGGTCTTATCAGTGACAAATGGAAATTAATCTGGATAAGTGTGAGGTGATGCACTTGGGCAGGACAAACAAGGCACGGGAATACACGATGAATGGTAGGACCCTGGGAAAAACCCAGGGTCAGAGGGACATTGGTGTGCATGTCCACCGGTCTGTTAAGCTAGCGAGACAGATAGATAAGGTGGTTAAGAAGACGTATGGCGTACTTGCCTTTGTTAGCCGAGGCATAGAATATAAGATCAGGGTGGGTTATTCTGGAACTTTCTCAAACACTTGTTAGACCGCAGCTAGAGAATTGCCTCCCATTCTGGAATCCATATTACAGGAAGGATGTGATTGCAGGTAACAGAGTGCAGAGGAGATTTACCAGGATGTTGCATGGTCTTAAGGGTTTTAGTTATGAGGAGAGATTGGATGGACTTGGGTTATTTTCCCTGCAGCAGAGGAGATTGTGGGGGTACATGATTGAGGTGCATAAAATCTGAGGTGTTTAGATAGGGTAGTTAGGAAGGAACTTTTCCCCTTGGTGGTGGATCAATAACCAGCGGGCATAGATTTAAGGTAAGGGGCATGAAGTTTAGAGGGGGTGTGATGAAGAATATTTTCACACAGAGGGTGGTTCGAGCATGGAACGCATTGCCTGAAACGGTGGTAGAGGCAGAATCCCTCATAATTGTTAAGAAATATTTGGATGTACACATGTCATGCCATGGCATACAAGACTTTGTGTGTAGTGCGCGAAAATTGGGTTAGAATAGTTAGACGCTTATGTGACCGGCACATACTCGATAGACCAAAGGTCCTTTTTGTGTGGTGTAGACTTCGATGACTCTAATACTCACTGGTATTTTTTTCAGAAATTAGGGGGAGTTGACATATATGAGGGACTGGCACTAAAGATCAGTAGAGGCCTGGGGCAGATCAGCCATGATCTTACTGAATGGCGGGGCAGATTTGAGGGGCTGAATGGCCTAATCTGCTCCCATCTCTTATTTTCTTATGTTCTCAACTCCCCTCAGACACTTACCACACTGTGAGCCAACCAATCTCACTGAATTCTTTCAAATGAGGGTTTCCAATATCCACCCCCAAAGGACTGGCTTTGGAGTCTTCTTCCAAACCGACGCTTTTTGTCAGGTGCCTTCTAGAATAGTGAAGATCCAGGGTTTGGAATTCAACTTCCGTTACCCAGTCCCCTGGATCACCATGTGCATTCAAACTTCCTGTTACGCACTCTATCTCAAATGCTCAGCCATGCCAGCTGAACACCACTGCTTCAAAGATCAACAGTAAAGAGTTACATACATTCAGCTGTTCCCTTGGATCTTTTTTCTCCTTGCATATATAGCTTTACTGTTACTTCCTGCTGATTTATGCCTGTAGGCTGGAAGCTTTTTTCTGCTCTTCACTCTAAACTTCTCTTAAGGTTACCTTTTTTGCGTTCCTTTCCTTGTCCTTTTACTGAACTGTAATCTTGGGACATTTGCTGTTCCACGCCCTAGTTTTGGGCGCTTTCTTTGGTTTTTGTAACCTGCTCCTTGCACTTCCCTCTTCCGTCCAACCTCTGTGGAATATTAGCTTCAACAGCACTAAAATTGCGTTTCAGGTATCCTCTATCTCTGTGGGGTCTCCTGTTGCTAGGCAACAGTACAGGTTCTTGTCGCCTTGCGTTTGTTTTACCTTCGCTTCAGGGTTCGTAAAATCTCATCAGAATGCAGAGAGACAAATAAAGCCTTCGATCTATTGTGTACCCTGTAAATTGAAGCTAGGTTCCAGGTCAACCCAGGAATAGAAAAATATGCATTGAAGTTAAACTTTAAGGTTTAAATTCCTTAAAGTTACCTTATTCTTAACGCATACAAAGACAGAAATAGCTTACTTAACAATCTGTGGTTCCTAATAATTAACAGAGAACACTGACTGTTCCGTTGACACTGATGCGCCTCCTTGTTCAGGTGCAGAGTCAGCAATAACCACCAGTGTTGAGGCTGCTGATATACCAATGATTGGGCCATTAGCTTATGGGACGGGCTGCTATAGTTAATATAAATGGCAGACTAAGCAGCAGCCTCTGAATTGTCTGCTGACGGAAAATGAGGTGGGGACTTCTGCACCCCGCTGTACTTCCACACCACAACCCCAGCAGCTCCCCCTGCCCCCACCAACACCCCACCCCTTCCACAAGGAAACACACAGCATCACCACATCGTTTTTTCGGGCATGGTAGCAAAACCCCAGTTGCCTATCTAAAATCGCAGAATTGTTACAACACAGACGAATCTCATTTATCCTGCCTTGCTTGCGTCGGCGCTCCGAAAAAAACCAGTTCCCCTAGTGCCTTTCCCATTTCTCCCCGTAGTCCTGCAGATGGTTACTTTTCAGGTAAAAATTATAATGCAGTTGTCATTTGAATACCTGATCCACCAGTCCCTCAGTTAGTAAACTCCATGTTTCAACCACTTGCTAGGTTAAAAATGTTCTCCTCATGTATTCATGTTTTTTTTTACTTTGCCGAATTCAGCACAATTTATCGAGACATAATCGGTTGTCATTTGCACAAGGAACGTTAGCCCTGATTTTATTAGGCAAAATCATATTATTTTTGCCGAACGTGTATGAGTTATTTGATGTAGTATAATTGATGATTGATGACGTGGCTGCTGTTAGGACGATTAATTTGTACAGTCAAAACGCATTTGACTGAGCAAGTGCTAGACGATATAATAATTGCTAACACTCTTGGGATTGAAAATAACGTGTAGCATGCATACGGAATTGGCTTTTGGCACATTTAAGAAGACAAACAGTTGGAAGATTTCAGTGACCCAGAGAAACCAGCGGAGGGAGCATCATGTCATTCGATGGGAGCCGTCATGCGATGGGAATGGAGTAAGATGTGGCTGAAGACAGTTCTCATGATTAATATGGTTTATCCTTGTGGAAATTGCTGATGTTGGTTTGAAAGGTTCATCTTTTTGAGAGTTCGTATTTTGGAGTTTGCTCTGACGCTCAACATACATCTGAAATGCCTAAATCCAGGGGCAAACGCAATCGGAATGAAACAGACAGTGTCCGATATTACAACTGGTAAGCATTATAGAGGTTTCCCCGTTGAACTTAATTCTAACAGAACTTGCTAACTTACAGAGAACTATTCGCACTCAATTTGCATTGTTCTATTGCTACTTTTCAAGCTTCTATGGCTGCTCTACAAACCTTTGTCGCCTCTTTCAATCTAAGACTGCTGGAATCCGTTACTGACCCGAATGATGCAATTGCGGCTCTGGAGACGTACTGCACCCAGCTGGAAGCGCAAAATACTAAATTGCTGACGAAGGTTTGGAGAATCGCAGCCGAACACGAAATTTAAGGAATCTCTCGCTGCCCGAGGGTACGGAACAGGGACACCCTACAAATTTTAATGAGGCACTTCTTTCTGAGGTTTTCAGCAAGGAGAGTTTCGATTCACCACGGGTAGTTCATTAAGCCAATCGGTCTTTAGGCGAGCCTTCAAGGCAGTTCATACTAAGATTACATCTCTACAAATGGAGCGATACATGCGTATGTCGAGAGAAAAAGGTCAACTACTCTTTCGTGGAAGAAAGGTATTCATCTACCCTGACCTCATAGTGGTTACAGCCCGACGTCGTGGAGAATATAAATTTGTTAAGTCCCAACTTTCTCCAGCCTGTCCACCCGAGTGTAACTTTCAACGGGGTGAATAAGATTTTTTAAACACACCGCAAGAAGCTTCAGCCTTATTCAACGGCACAATTATAACTCCTCTTATTAAGTCATATGGTGACTTCAATCAGGACAAAATGGCACTCAATGCTTAATTAGGTAACTATGTGTGACGGTTCTGTTACATGGTAAGTTTTGTTTGTTATGCCAATCTCTTTATATCTTTTGGCCACTGCACTAATCACGAGAAGCGTTCATACATCCTATGGGTGTTTATTTGTTTATCAATTACAACATATGCAATTGAAATCTTTGAGAGATGAATCTCTATTTATATTCTCCCTGTCCTGATGAGTACTGCATTACAAAACGGTTGCTTCGGGAAGATTCCTTACCTTGTTTAGTATATGCTGAGCTTTACAATACTTCTCTTAGGGGTATGTGATGGTGCATTGCTTGACTGTGGGCTATCGTTTTGGGAGACATTGTTAAGATAGGTATGAATAGCACACTAACTGTGAGGGGTGGCAATCGGTTCGTTTGGGGAGGTGATGTAAGATTTTCTTTCCTTCTTCCCGTTCTTCTATTTTTTCTCACTTAGCATCTCTCTTCTTTTCCTCTTTCGCTTGGTCGTTTCCAAATATGCATTATACTTTCCTCTTGGTCAGTTTTTAACATTCTTCAGGCGGATAAGCCCCTGTTCAAAAATATTTAATATTTTATTTGGATTGTGCAACCTTTGGGGGCCATGTGCCTTGATACACTTTTACCTTAATGTCCAGTGACATTAACGTCTCACAAGGTGGCTGTCCAATGCAGTTCAACACCTGCAAGGTGAAAGTTCGAAATCACCCAGTTAAAATGTTTATTACATTTGAAAGTGAGAATTTCCTTCCTGCAGGAAACTCAGTCACGCACACATGACTGTTTTCGATTGTGGAAGGGTCTGGCTGGGCAGATGTTGCATTCTAATTTCCATGGTAAAGTGAGAGGTGCGACAATTTTAAGCCATAATGGCATCCCCTGTGTTCACTTTCAGATTGTGCAGGTACCTCGAAAAGGCATGCACACATAATTAAATAAACAACAGTTTTATGATCAGTTGAAGTCAGGATCCCAGAGGGACTGAACACTGGGAGAGAGATTTACAGATTTCCAAAACGGAGAAAAAGGCTCCAGTTGAAGAAAAAAGCCCTAAACGTCCAGAAGAGCGTAAGAGGGGAAAGTCCAAAGGAGGCTTTGTAGTCAATTGGAAGACTGGACCATGGGAGAAGGCCCTGTTTAGTGAGGTTACGCGTGAGGGGCATAGAGAAAGGCTCCAAGCTTCAATTTTAAAGGGAGAACAGCTTGCAAGAAACAAAAAAATGTTCAAAGATACAACTGAAGGCCTGTGTTTTTTGCTGCGGGCATGTGAAGCAGTGGTGCACTGTTAAGGCTGAGTTGGTGAAAGAGAGAGAGTACATGGAAGGCACCATTAATGCGTGCGGTGGCTCAAGTAAGAGGAACATCTGAAGCAGTGTTCGAAGCCCTGAAGTTGAAATCTTCTGGAGGTTGTCTGAGAGCAAAGATCAGTTGGAGCGAAGATTCCAAGGCAAATTTTTGGAGAGTGGAGATTGGAAACCCTTATTTGAATGGCGGAATTCAGCGGGACTGGTTGCCTCGCGGTATGACAAGAGTCTAGCGGGGGTAGTGAGTTGAGGAGAGATCCATTGCATCTGGCTGAAGTGAAGATTGTTACATGATTTCAGAGTTTTGTGTGTCTGACCACAGGGTACCATAGGTGTACATGGGCTGTGTATTTACTGTAAACATTAAAGTATGAATAGTTTTTGCAACTTGTATTATCCTTACAATTCTTTATATATCTATGAAAGTATAGCTGTAGGTGAAGGAGTATTGTAATATAATTCATCTTTTGTTGTTGAATACATGTTGTATTCTTTTGTTAAAGGTTCATGACCTGACTCCTGTGCCCCTGTTCAGTAGCTACTCTCCACGTATCTAGGCAAGCAAATGAAAGTTTAGATGTATCGACCTGCGTTGCACTCTGGAGTCAGGCTTGTCCAGGGGTAACCTGAGCTGGAATTTTAACAAGCTGGTGCTCATCCGGGATTTGAAAAAAGGACAGTGGATGATTGGATGCAGAATAATAATTGTTCTGGGAGTGGGAATAATTGACATTGGTGGATTTGTGAATCTTTTTACCAGGTACGTGGAGGTAAAACGCCTTTGGACATAGGAAGTGGAGTTGATGTGAGGTATTATACAGGTTCGAATTTCAAAAGGCATTGCCAGTTGCTAAGGCTTCTTTACAGATGGAAAGTATAACTCTTACTGGTTTACAGAGATTACCCAAGAGTAAACTGACGGGATTGGCAGGTAAATTACAATTACGAATACCTGCAGGGGTAAGGGCATCAGAAATAATTGACGGTACAGCACAGCATTTAAAGTTGGAAGGAATACCCGAGAGTCCGAGTTCTCCAAGGGGTGCATCATTGGAATGGGCTCAAATTCAGTTGCAAATGAAAAAATAAATGATTTGGTGGAAAAGGAAAGAAAAAGCCACTCCAACGAGTACAGGTAGAATAGCAGGAGAGAGAACGAAAACAAGAAAGGGATTAAGAAAGGGCGAGGATAAAAAAAACGAGGCAAGAGAAGAAGAGACAGATAGAGAATTCCAGCGTGAAATGCTAGCAGTTAAAAGAAGAGGCAACAGTAGAGGAGGAAATAATTATTTCCAGGTCAGAACCCAATGGGAAGACATTAAACTTTGTGCAAGCTCTTCCGAAGTTTGAGGAAAGTGATATGGAGGCATTCTTCATTTCGTTTGAAAACATAACTCGGCAAATTAAGTGGTAAAAATATAACTGGACTTTACTTTTAAAGTCTAGCTTTGTAGGTAGAGCTCATTAGGTTTATGCTTCACTTTCAGAAGAGCTTTATGTGGAATATGATGCGGTAAAAAAGGCTATAGTCAGTGCATATGAGTTCGCCCCTGAGGCATACAGGATGACATTTGGGGACATAAGTGAACAGCCTAGGCGAAAGTATATTGAATTTAAAAGGAAAAAGCAAAGTAAATTTACCGTTGTAAAATGGGTAGAGGGAACATATGCAGCTATTAGGGAAATAATCAGCTTGGAAGAAATTAACAAATTACTCCCTCTTGGAGTTGGAAGGCATGTTGAAGACCAGAAGGCTAAAACAGCTAGACGGGCAGCGGAGATGGCTGACGATTATGAACTGGTCCATAAATTTAAACCTTTATTCAGTCATTGCCTTATACCCGATGATAATAGAAGATAGGATGGCGAAAGGAAAACAGGTAGCCATGGAAGAGAAAACACAGTTAGAAATCGTGATGAAGTTTCTCCTCAGACCAGAAAGAATGGTGCTGAGGGCAGAAGTGACATTCGGAAGTAACAATGTGGGCATATTAAGGGAGGCTGCCTGAAATTAAATTGTAGTCCTATTGCAGTAGTAGGGACGCCTAAGGAATCCTTAGGAAATGTTGTTTCGGAAAAGGAAATAGTTCTGAAACTGCAGCAGCAGCACAGATGAAACGTGTTCCCTAGGAACATACAGAAAAAGGGGATATGGTTCAGAGTAGCCCAGAAAAATCTTCCTTGATTATTGGCAAAGGAAGTAAGGCTATTAGAGGGTCAGATGTTTTGTGTCAAAGGGAGAAGTGTCCCGTTACTCCCCCAACACTATAAGTAAACAGATTAACATTTTGAGAGGTACAGGGACAGATCAATCAGTGATGGTGGCTGATGATACAATTTGTATTCCAGGTAGTTTTTTGTAAGAAAAGGTTTTAATAATGAATATTAATTGAACTGATGGACCTTTTTGTTGGTGTTAATTAACTTGCATGTTTGCTCTGTAAATGGAAATTTTACAGTGGGAATTATTCCTACATCACCTATTTAAAAGGGTGGATTTTATTATGGGTAATGGCTTGGCTACTGGAGAAAGCTATGTGGCAATTATTGTATTGCAGCAAGCTGTCGATCATAAAAACAAAAATCTAAAAGCTACTGCGGATGCTGGAAATCCAAAACAAAAACATAATTACCTGGAAAAACTCAGCAGGTCAGGCAGTATTGGTGGAGAAGAAATCAGTTGACGTTTCGAGTCCTCACGACCCTTCAGCAGAACTGAAGCATAGTTAGGAGAGAGGTTAAATATAAGCTGGTCTAAGGTGGGGGCGGGGAGAGAGAGAAGTTGAGGGTGGGGTGGTTGTGGGGATAAGCAAGCAGTGATAGGAGAAGATAATCAAAAGATGTCACAGACAAAAGGATCAAAGAGTGTTGAAGGTGGTGATATTATCTAAGAAAAGTGCTAATTAAGAATGGAAGGCAGGATACTCAAGGTACAGCTCTAGTGGGGGAGGAGTGGAAAGACTAACAAAGTTTTAGTTTTAGATTTAAAAATAATGGAAATAGGTGGGAAAAGAAGAATCTATATAAATTATTGAAAAAAAGGGGGAGGGGGAAGAAACGTGGTGGGGATGGGTGGAAGGGGAGTTTAAGATCTAAAGTTGTTGAATTCAATATTCAGCCCGGAAGGCTGTAAAGTGCCTAGGCGGAAGATGAGGTGCTCTTCCAGCAGTTTGCGTTGGGCTTCACTGCATCAATGCAGCAAGCCAAGGACAGAGATGTGGGCAAGAGAACAGGGTGGAGTGTTAAAATGGCAAGCGACAGGGAGGTTTGGGTCTTTCTTGCGGACAGATCGCAGGTGTTCTGCAAAGCGGTCGCCCAGCTTCCGTTTGGTCTCTCCAATGTAGATGAGACCGCATTGGGAGCAACGAATGCAGTAGACTAAGTTAGGGGAAATGCAAGTGAAATGTTGCTTCACTTGAAAGGAGTGTTTGGGCCCTTGGACGGTAAGGAGAGAGGAAGTGAAGGGGCAGGTGTTGCATCTTCTGTGTGGGCATGGGGAGGTGCCATAGGTGGGGGTTGAGGAGTAGGGGTTGAAGGAGGAGTGGACCAGGGTGTCCCGGAGGGAACGATCCCTACGGAATGCCACCAGGGGGGGTGAAGGGAAGATGTGTTTGGTGGTGGCATCATGCTGGAGTTGGCGGAAATGTCGGAGGATGATCCTTTGAATGCGGAGGCTGGTGGGGTGATAAGTGAGGGCAAGGGGGACCCTATCATGTTTCTGGGAAGGAGGTGAAGGCGTGAGGGAGGATTCGCGGGATATGGGTCGGACACGGTTGAGGGCCCTGTCAACGACCGTGGATGGAAAACATCGGTTAAGGAAGAAGGAGGACATGTCAGAGGAGCTGTTTTTGAAGGTAGCGTCATCAGAACAGATGCGACGGAGGCGAAGGAACTGAGAGAATGGGATGGAGTCCTTACAGGAAGCGGGGTGTGAGGAGCTGTAGTCGAGGTAGCTGTGGGAGTCGGTAGACTTGTAATGGATATTGGTGGACACTCTATCATCAGAAATTGAGACAGAGAGGTCAAGGAAGGGAAGAGAAGTGTCAGAGATGGACCATGTGAAAATGATGGAGGGGTGGAGATTGGAAGCAAGATTAATAGATTTTTCCAGGTCCCGACGAGAGCATGAAGCAGCACCGAAGTAATCATCGATATATCGGAGAAAGAGTTGTGGGAGGGGGCCAGAGTAGGACTGGAACAAGGAATGTTCCACATACCCCATAAAGAGACAGGCATAGCTGGGGCCCATGCGGGTACCCATAGCCACACCTTTTATTTGGAGGAAGTGAGAGGAGTTAAAAGAGAAATTGTTCAGTGTGAGAACAAGTTCAGCCAGACGGAGGAGACTAGTGGTGGATGGGGATTGTTCGTGCCTCTGTTCATGGAAGAAGCTAAGGGCCCTCATACCATCCTGGTGGGGGATGGAAGTGTAGAGGGATTGGACATCCATGGTGAAGAGGAAGCGGTTGGGGCCAGGGAACTGGAAATTGTTGATGTGACGTGAGGTGTCAGAGGAATCACGGATGTAGGTGGGAAGGGACTGGACAAGGGGAGAGAGAAGCGAGTCAAGATAACGAGAATTGAGTTCCGTGGGGCAGGAACAGGCTGAGACGATCGGTCTACCAGGACAATTCTGTTTATGGATTTTGGGTAGGAGGTAGAAGCGGGCCGTCTGAGGTTGGGCGACTATCAAGTTGGAAGCTGTGGGAGGAAGATCTCCAGAGGAGATGAGGTCAGTGACAGTCCTGGAAACAATGGCTTGATGTTCTGTGGTGGGGCCATGGTCCAGGGAGAGATAGGATGAAGTGTCTGCTCAGCCTCCGCGAGGTAGAGGTCAGTGCGCCAGACAACAATAGTACCACAACAAAAACAGAATTACCTGGAAAAACTCAGCAGGTCTGGCAGCATCGGTGGAGAAGAAATCAGTTAACGTTTCGAGCCTTCATGGCCCTTCGGCAGAACTGAAGCATAGTTAGGAGAAGGGAGAAATATAAACTGGTTTAAGGTGGGGCGCGGGGGGGGGGTGGGGTGGGGGGTGGTGGGGGGGGTGCGGCGGGAGAGAGACGTTGAGGGTGTGGTGATTGTGGAGATGAGCAGATAATCAAAAAGATGTCACAGACAAAAGGGTCAAAGAGGTGTTGAAGGTGGTGATATTTGTCTAAGAAAAGTGCTAATTAATTATGGAAGACAGGATATTCAAAGTACAGCTCTAGAGGGTCAGGGCAGAAAGACTAACAAGGTTTTAGTTTTAGATTTAAAAATAATGGAAATAGGTGGGGAAAGAAGAATCTATATAAATTATTGAAAAAAAAAGAGGGGGGGGAGAAACGGGGTGGGGATGGGGGGAGGGGGAATTTAAGATCTAAAGTTGTTGAATTCAATATTCAGCCCGGAAGGCTGTAAAGTGCCTAGTCGGAAGATGCGGTGCTGTTCCTCGAGTTTGCGTTGGGCTTCACTGGAACAATGCAGCAAGCCAAGGACAGACATGTGGGCAAGAGAACAGGGTGGAGTGTTAAAATGGCAAGCGACAGGGAGGTTTGGGTCTTTCTTGCGGACAGACCACAGGTGTTCCGCAAAACGGTCGCCCAGTTTGCGTTTGGTCTCTCCAATGTAGAGGAGACGCATTGGGAGCAACGAATGCAGTAGACTAAGTTAGGGGAAATGCAAGTGAAATGCTGCTTCACTTGAAAGGAGTGTTTGGGCCCTTGGACGGTGAGGAGAGAGGAAGTGAAGGGACAGGTGTTGCATCTTCTGCGTGGGCATGGGGAGGTGCCATAAGTGGGGGTTGAGGAGTAGGGGGTGATGGAGGAGTTGACCAGGGTGTCCCGGAGGGAACAATCTCTACAGAATGCCGTCAGGGGGAGTGAAGGGAAGATGTGTTTGGTGGTGGCATCATGCTGGAGTTGGCGGAAATGTCGGAGGATGATCCTTTGAATGCGGAGGCTGGTGGGGTGATAAGTGAGGACAAGGGGTACCCTATCATGTTTCTGGGAAGGAGGAGAAGGCGTGAGGGAGGATGCGCGGGATATGGGCCGGACACGGTTGAGGTCCCTGTCAACGACCGTGGATGGAAAACATCGGTTAAGGAAGAAGGAGGACATGTCAGAGGAGCTGTTTTTTAAGGTAGCGTCATCAGAACAGATGTGACGGAGGCGAAGGAACTTAGAGAATGGGATGGAGTCTTTACAAGAAGCGGGGTGTGAGGAGCTGTAGTCGAGGTAGCTGTGGGAGTCGGTAGGCTTGTAATGGATATTGGTGGACAGTCTATCATCAGAAATTGAGACAGAGAGGTCAAGGAAGGGAAGAGAAGTGTCAGAGATGGACCATGTGAAAATGATGGAGGGGTGGAGAATGGAAGCAAAATTAATAAATTTTTCCAGGTCCCGACGAGAGCATGAAGCAACACTGAAGTTTCATCATCGATGTACCGGAGAAATTTTTGTGGGAGGGGGCCGGAGTAGGACTGGAACAAGGAATGTTCCACATACCCCATAAAGAGACAGGCATAGCTGGGGTCCATGCGGGTACCCATAGCCACACCTTTTATTTGGAGGAAGTGAGAGGAGTTAAAGGAGAAATTGTTCAGTGTGAGAACAAGTTCAGCCAGACGGAGGAGAGTAGTGGTGGATGGGGATTGTTGGGGCCTCTGTTCAAGGAAGAAGCTAAGGGCCCTCAGACCATCCTGGTGGGGGATGGATGTGTAGAGGGATTGGACATCAATGGTGAAGAGGAAGCGGGTGGTGCCAGGAAACTGGAAATTGTTGATGTGACGTAAGGTGTCAGAGGAATCACGGATGTTGGTGGGAAGGGACTGGACAAGGGTAGAGAGAAGGGAGTCAAGATATCGAGAAATGAGTTCCGTGGGGCAGGAACAGGCTGACACGATCGGTCAGCCAGGACAGTTCTGTTTGTGGATTTTGGGTAGGAGGTAGAAGCGGGCCGTCCGAGGTTGGGCGACTATCAAGTTGGAAGCTGTGGGAGGAAGATCTCCAGAGGAGATGAGGTCAGTGACAGTACTGGAAACAATGGCTTGATGTTCTGTGGTGGGGTCATGGTCCAGGGAGAGGTAGGAGGAAATGACGGCGAGTTGATGCTCAGCTTCCGCGAGGTAGAGGTCAATGCGCCAGACAACAACAGTACCACCCTTGTCAGCGGGTTTGATGACAATGTTTGGGTTGGACCTGAGAGAACGGAGTGCAGTGAGTTCAGACAGAGACAGATTAGAATGGGTGAGAGGAGCAGATAAATTGAGACGGCTAATGTCACACCGACGGCCCGCATAAACCTCCTACACAAAATCCACAAACAGAACTGTCCTGGCAGACCGATCGTGTCAGCCTGTTCCTGCCCCACAGAACTCATTTCTCGTTATCTTGACTCCCTTCTCTCTCCCCTTGTCCAGGCCCTTCCCACCTACATCCGTGATTCCTCTGACACCTTACGTCACATCAACAATTTCCAGTTCCCTGGCCCCAACCGCTTCCTCTTCACCATGGATGTCCAATCCCTCTACACTTCCATCCCCCACCAGGATGGTCTGAGGGCCCTTAGCTTCTTCCTTGAACAGATGCCACAACAATCCCCATCCACCACTACTCTCCTCCGTCTGGCTGAACTTGTTCTCACACTGAACAATTTCTCCTTTTACTCTCTCACTTCCTCCAAATAAAAGGTGTGGCTATGGGTACCCGCATGGGCCCCAGCTATGCCTGTCTCTTTATGGGGTATGTGGAACATCCCTTGTTCCAGTCCTACTCTGGCCCCCTCCCACAACTCTTTCTCCGATATATCGATGATTACTTCGGTGCTGCTTCATGCTCTCGTCGGGACCTGGAAAAATTTATTAATTTTGCTTCCAATCTCCACCCCTCCATCATTTTCACATGGTCCATCTCTGACACTTCTCTTCCCTTCCTTGTCCTCTCTGTCTCAATTTCTGATGATAGACTGTCCACCAATATCAATTACATGCCTACCGACTCCCACAGCTACCTCGACTACAGCTCCTCACACCCCGTTTCTTGTAAAGACTCCATCCCATTCTCTCAGTTCCTTCGCCTCTGTCGCATCAGTTCTGATGACGCTACCTTCAAAAACAGCTCCTCTGACATGTCCTCCTTCTTCCTTAACCGCGGTTTTCCATCCACGGTCGTTGACAGGGCCCTCAACCGTGTCCGGCCCATATCCCGCGCATCCTCCCTCACGCCTTCTCCTCCTTCCCAGATACATGATAGGGTCCCCCTTGTCCTCACTTATCACCCCACCAGCCTCCGCATTCAAAGGATCATCCTCCGACATTTCCGCCAACTCCAGCATGATGCCACCACCAAACATATCTTCCCTTCACTCCCCCTGACGGCATTCCGTAGGGATCGTTCCCTCCGGGACACCCTGGTCCACTCCTCCATCACCCCCTACTCCTCAACCCCCACTTATGGCACCTCCCCATGCCCACGCAGAAGATGCAACACCTGCCCCTTCACTTCCTCTCTCCTCACCGTCCAAGGGCCCAAACACTCCTTTCAAGTGAAGCAACATTTCACTTGCATTTCCCCTAACTTAGTCTACTGCATTCGTTGCTCCCAATGCGGTCTCCTCTACATTGGAGAGACCAAATGCAAACTGGGCGACCGTTTTGCGGAACACATGCGGTCTGTCCGCAAGAAAGACCCAAACCTCCCTGTCGCTTGCCATTTTAACACTCCACCCTGTTCTCTTGCCCACATGTCTGTCCTTGGCTTGATGCATTGTTCCAGTGAAGCCCAACGCAAACTGCTGGAAGAGCACCTCATCTTCCGCCTAGGCACTTTACAGCCTTCCGGGCTGAATATTGAATTCAACAACTTTAGATCTTAAACTCCCCCTCCCCCCATCCCCACCCCGTTTCTCCCCCCCCCCTTTTTTTTCAATAATTTATATAGATTCTTCTTTCCCCACCTATTTCCATTTTTTTAAAATCTAAAACTAAAACCTTGTTAGTCTTTCCACCCCACCCCCATTAGAGCTGTACTTTGAATATCCTGTCTTCCATTCTCAATTAGCACTTTTCTTAGACAAATATCACCACCTTCAACACCTCTTTGACCCTTTTGTCTGTGACATCTTTTTGATTATCTGCTCATCTCCACAATCACCACACCCTCAACGTCTCTTTCCCCCACTCCGCGCCCCCCCCTCCCCCCCCCACCTTAAACCAGTTTATATTTCTCCCTTCTCCTATCTATGCTTCAGTTCTGCCGAAGGGCATGAAGGCTCGAAACGTGAACTGATTTCTTCTCCGCCGATGCTGCCAGACCTGCTGTGTTTTTCCAGGTAATTCTGTTTTTGTTTTGGATTTCCAGCATCCGCAGTCGCTTTTAGCTTTTTGTTTTTATAACAATAGTACCACCCTTGTCAGTGGGCTTCATGACAATGTTGGGGTTGGACCTGAGAGAATGGAGTGCAGTAAGTTCAGAGAGAGACAGATTATAATGGGTGAGAGGAGCAGACAAATTGAGACGTCTAATGTCACGCCGACAGTTCTGAATAAAAAATATCAAGAGAAGGTAAGAATCCAGAGGGAGGGGTCCAGGTGGAGGGAGAATATTGGAGGTGGGTAAAAGTATCCGTTGAACGGGGAGTGGACTCCTGCCCAAAGAAGCGAGCATGGAGACGAAGACGGCGGAAGAAGAGTTCAGCAACATGCCGAACCCGAAATTTGTTGAGATGAGGGCGTAAGGGTATGAAGCTAAGTCCTTTGCTGAGCACTGAACGTACAGCATCGGAGAGGGGAAGGTCAGGGGGTATAGTGAATACGCGACTGACACTGGGATTGGAAGATGGGGTGGGGACGGAGGGACAAGCAGGGGTGGAGGGTCCCAGATGGGTGTTGGTTTCGATGAGTTGTTGAAGCTTGCGTTCCTTAGCATTTGAGAGAAAGAGAAAAAGTTTCTTGTTGAGGCGACGGATGAGGCGAAGAATAAAATGAAACTGATGGCACGCACAGCTTTGAAATAGGGTGCAGTGGTGCTGCTGGAGGGAGAGGTCGAGTGTGTTCATATGGCGGCGCATGGCACTGAGTGTGGATCTCAGAATTCAACGGAAACAGCAGTCCAAGAAACGGTTTATGTCCCGGAGATAGCTGTAATCCTTGGTGGGTTCGAAACATGAGGCATGCAATTTCAGTTGAAATCCACGTGGGGTGAGTCGGAGATGGAGACGGTCACTGAGAAAGGAAATATGGCTGTTAAAGCGGGTTTTAGTAAACACCTTGCCAAACACCAGGAGAGAAATGGAAAGCAATGAAGATGAGCAGGGCAGAAGAGACAGGCAGAAATCCTGTCGGAGAACAGAACAGTACTTCTTCAGGGAGGGCATTTCTTGAAGAGAGGTGGCAGTCAATTAAACACAGAGATAAAAACAAAAAGCTAAAAGCTACTGCGGATGCTGGAAATCCAAAACAAAAACAGAATTACCTGGAAAAACTCAGCAGGTCTGCAGCATCGGTGTAGAATAAATCAGTTGACGTTTCTAGTCATCACGATCCTTCGGCAGAACTAAAGTATAGTTAGGAGAGAGGTGAAATATAAGCTGGTCTAAGGTGGGGTGCGGGGGGAGAGAGAAGTTGAGGGTGGAGTGGTTGTGGGTATAAGCAAGCAGTGATAGGAGAAGATAATCAAAATATGTCACAGACAAAAGGATCAAAGAGGTGTTGAAGGTGGTGATATTATCTAAGACAAGTGCTAATTAAGAATGGAAGGCAGGATACTCAAGGTACAGCTCTAGTGGGGAGCTCTAGCCCAATGCAAACTGGAGGAACAGCACCTCATCTTCCGACTAGGCACTTTACAGCCTTCCGGGCTGTATATTGAATTCAACAACTTTAGATCTTAAACTCCCCCTCCCCCCATCCCCACCACGTTTCTTCCCCCTCCCCCTTTTTTTTCAATAATTTATATAGATTCTTCTTTTCCCACCTATTTCCATTATTTTTAAATCTAAAACTAAAACTTTGTTAGTCTTTCCACCCACCCCCACTAGAGCTGTACCTTGAGTATCCTGCCTTCCATTCTTAATTAGCACTTTTCTTAGATAATATCACCACCTTCAACACCTCTTTGATTCTTTTGTCTGTGAAATATTTTGATTATCTTCTCCTATCACTGCTTGCTTATCCACACAACCACCCCACCCTCAACTTCTCTCTCCCCCCGCCCCCCACCTTAGACCAGCTTATATTTAACCTCTCTCCTAACTATACTTCAGTTCTGCCGAAGGGTCGTGAGGACTCGAAACGTCAACTGATTTATTCTCCACCGATGCTGCCAGACCTGCTGAGTTTTTCCAGGTAAAGCTCTCGATCATGTTGTTGTTAACAAACTTTAGGAAACTACTGTGGCCAAAGATGAAATACATATTGCACATAACAAGCAATTTAAGGAAAACAAGAATAATGTAGAAAATCAACTGCCATGTTTGAACCAGGAGTTTGCTAATGAAATAAGAGGATTGGTGTGAAAAGTTGAGAATCAGTCACAGAAAGCATAATACTTGACTGAGGTCTTGAATTGTCCAAATGATAAACTTGCAGAAGCTAACTTAACAAACGTCATCCTTCGGTTATAACTTGATGAAATTCGATCAGCAATAGTTGCTATGAAATATCAGGGAAAATGCCTTGAACATGAAAATGAATTGTTGGTAAATCATAATAATTGGTTGAATGCAGAATTTTGTTTATTAAAAAAACTAACGAACTATTGGAACTTCGTCGGTAAAAGAGCTATGAGATTCTCCAATTTTGAGCAATCTGGAGGAAAGGAAAAAAAATGTGTAATATCGAATGGCATGGCTCCAAAGTTCTTCCTATGAAGCAAAGTTACTTGTTGAATTATCGTCCAGTTGAGCAAAGAACTGATGCTAGTAAAATTAGTAATATTTCAAACCCAGTAATGGAAAATTTGAAAACCACTTATGTGTATGCAGAACTGGAAATCATGAATTGCCAACAAAAATAATTGAAAGCACAAAATGTGTTTTCCAAGTCAACGGCTGATTTACAAGTGCTTACCAATGCTCATATATAAAATACAGCAGCTGGAATCCAGACAAGTGGAAGGTTTGCAAAAGGCCTTTCAAAACCTGGAAAGGAGTGGAATGACATAGTTCACGGACCATACAAAATAATTGAATGGTTGGAACGAACACTGGAACACCAAACAGGGAGAATAAAATTAACACTGATGAATAAGAAGTGAAAAGATCGGTTTGACATTGGATCTGGAAAACAACAAATAACAAAAAGGTTAAAGTTCAAATCAAGCAGGATTCAAAGGATCTCAAGGATCAAAAAGGATCTCAATGACATTGTTGGAACGGTGAAAAGAAATTTTGACAAGAGAAGAAATGATGTGTTAGCACACAAAAATGCCAGTTTTACTTTGCGAAATCTAAATGAGAATTTGCCACATTTGTGTTTAGAAAATGAACTCGAGGATGCAATTAAACCTATTTATGTTTATGGTGTTAAGTATGTGTGAGGCGGATGTAAGGCCATCGAAAAGAAACCTTCATTGCGTGAAGATTCATTTTCCCCAAAGCGGCGGGTTTTAGGAAATAGAGATAGTATAATCCCATTATATTAGTAATTGTGCCTGTTAGGGATGAATTTTCGCGTTACAGTTTAATTTTGGGTAAATTTCTGTATCTGTGTTAAGAAAGGTCGAATTGAGTTTTGGTTTCACTTAAAAAAAAGATGCTTGCATTTCCAATGACCCCTATAAAGTAAAAACAAACATTCAAGAGTTCAACGAATAGTGTTATTGCCTAACTACAGGGGGCCTGATAGGTAGGTTCCTCTCACAGACATACACAGAGAACTAGAGAAGCAACGATTTAACGTTCTGTTGAAGCCAGGATCCCAGGGAGACCGGACAAATGGAGAAAGAACTGAGGATTTATCAGAAAGAACAACATGGCCCCAAGCGAAGAAAAACCCAAAAACCCAGGCGGGTTCAGGAGGGGAAAGTTGAAAGGAACCTTTTTAGACAAAGGAAGGACAGAAACCTGGGGAAAACGCCCTGTAAAGTAAAGTTAAGAGTGCGGGGCAGAAAGAAGGGCTCCAAGCTTTTGATTTAAAATGAGAAGGGCTTACAAGGATCAAGAAGTTTTGAAGCGACAACAGTACACCACTACTTCGCATGCACATAGCAAAGAATTACAGACCACCAACTGTCTATTTGAGCCTTCTTGCTCCATACAAGCTTATTGTTGAAATTATCACTCCAACAGCGTCAACCACCACCGATGATTAGAAGTTCAATGAAACATTCAATGTTTTTTTTTATTCTAATCTTTACACCTTAGACCCCTCTTCATATCCAGGTCTTTTTCACCATTTTTCGATAATATGGACAGCTTATTTCTAACTCTATGAATGCATTAGAAGTACCCATTTCAGAAGGCGAAATACTAAAGGCTCTTAAATGCATGCATAGTATAGAGCAGCAGGGCCTGATGGATTTCCAAAGGATTGTTATTCAAAAAAAAAATGTTGACACAACTTTCTCCGTTATTACTGCTCCTGTTTTTGGAATTTTTTCTGGCTAAAATGCTCCCTCCTATGCTGCTTGAGGAATCTTTGTCTTTTAATTTAAAGAGGGATAATGGCCCTCTGAATTGTAATTTATATCGGCCTATTTCCCTTTTCAATGCGAATGTTAACGTGTTAGATTATGCCTTAGCCGACCTATCATTCCATCTATTATATCTCCTGGCCAGGCAGGTTTTATATAGGACAGGCCACCCTTCCCTTATTTAAGGTATATTTTCAAAATTATTTGTACAGATTCCACTGCTCCTCTTCCTGAGGTTCTTATAACTATAGATGCAGAAAAGGCATCTATGTAATGGTACCACATTTTGTTCACTCTTTAAACACTTAGATTTGGACCTACGTTTGTAAAATTGATAAACCTATTGTAATCCTCACTGGTTATTTCACTATGTGCAAATGATATCCTTTCTAAACACTTTGACCTTCATCGTGGTACCAGACAGGGCTGTCCCCTTTCCCCCTCCTTTCCGCTATTGCTATTGAACCCAAAGCAATTTCACTGCGGACCTCTGGGGTGTTATATGGGGTGGAGTCGAGCAGAAACTCTCCATGTATGCTGCTGATCTGCTTCTTTACATCTCGGTTTCGGCCTAATCTCTGCCACATTTTTTTTTCCATTCAAGAGCAATTTGATCGTATTTCAACTTTTAAAATGAATTTGCAAACGAGTGAAATTTTTCCTATTAACTCTATTGCAAATAGTGACCTTGTCTCTTCACTCCCCTTTACGGTCTTATTAAACCGTATTAAGTGTTTGGGTATTTTAGTTACTCGATCCTTTGGAGATGTTTTTAAGCTCAATTTTGACCCTTTGATGGAAAGTTCGAAGATGGACTTGTGACGTTGGTCGAGCTTACCCCTTCTTAAAATGGTCGTATATAATTTGCTAAAATGAATACTTAGCCAGAATGTCGGCTCTTATACAAGTGAATTCCATTATTTAATTTAAAGCTTTTTTCTTTAGTTTTGTTGAAGACGAATTAATTTCTTCCATTATTTGGAATAAGAAAACTCCCAGAATTCGTAAAGATATATTTTTTTCTCCAAAGCACCAAAAGTGGTACGTACTGCCATATGTTCAGTTTTATTATTTGTCTGCTAATATACACAATATTTATTTTTGGCTTCATTTGAACTGGGCTAGTTTAGCGTGGGTGCGATTGGAGGCAGCCCTTTGTCAATCCACATCTCTGCCTGCTCTGTTGTGCCCCTTCATTGTTTTCTCAGCCAGTCACTTTTCTACAAACCCTATTTTCAGACAGTCACGTAAGCTTTGGACCTAGTTAAGAACACACTTTGTGTTGCAATCTCTCTCTTTATGCAGCCCTACTAATGTCAAGTATTTATTGTCGCCTTCATTAGGAAATAACGTCCTTTAAGTATGGCACGCGAGAGGCGTCAACTGTTGCGAATTTATACATTGATAATGTTTTTGTTCGTTTTGACTTTATGTCGGAAATACGAATTGCACCCCCACTCCCCACAAACACACTTATTTCCCTAATTACACTGAAGCCACCCAGTTTCACCCAGTTTCCTCAATTGCCCCCTTAATCTCCGATAGATGTTATATTAGAATTAAAACTTTTTGTTAGAGTATTCGTTTCGAAATTGCATTCTCTAAATTTATTCAACCTCACTACCCCATGCTTTATATCTTAAAACCCTTTGGGGGCAAAGTTTTGACTCTGACTTAGCAGAAGATAACTGGAAGTCTATTTTGCCTCGTGCAAATTCCTTAACTGTTTATGCAAGTCAAGGTTTGCTGCAATTTAAAATCCTACATCATATCCAGCTGTCAAAGCTGAAATTATCTAAGATTTATCTAAAATTTGATCAAACCTCTTATAAATATCATGCTACTCCAGCCTCTCTAACTGATATTTGCTGCTAGTTCTGAAATTGGTTTTGCTTTAGAGAAAATAAATTAGATCACTCTCACATTTTCAATAGCAACATTGAACCTTCTCTTATTACATAACTCTTTGGAATACAGCCGAACAGCATCCCTCTTGCAAAAAATTCAGACTGATGCACATGCCTTTTCAGCATTATTGCCCAGACGTATTATTCTATTCTATTGGAAACAGTCTGCCTCACTTATATTTACTAATTAACTACATGATCTTATGCAAATTCTGAAACTCGAAGAAAATTAAGTATACAATAGAGGGCTCCACTGATGGGTTTGATGTAGCGTGGCAACATTTCTTAGATTGCTTAGTGCAACTACAGCTCTCTATCTACATATAACTGACCCTAGTTAGTTTGTATATATATCAGGCGAAACTGTATCTGCCAATGTTTGTTGTTGACTTTTTATTTTGCGGGAGCTTGGGGATGGGGGGGTGCGACGTGGTGTTGGGGTGTATTTTTTCTCTCATTTTTCGTCTTCTTCCTCCTACTTCTCTTCTCCGTTCTTTCTCTTTCTCTTCCAAATGTGAGTGTATTGCAATATTGCTGTACTGTAAGTGTTTTTTTGTATGTTTACACATTACGACAGTTGTTTTGTTTCTTAACAAAAAAAGAAAAATTAAGACAATAAGTTAAACGTCAAAAATAGACACTAGTGGTGAAGGGTTTTTTTTTTCATACTGGGCGGAAGTGTTCAGTCGTGCTTCGTTCGCCTCCGTGTTGGGATACATGTTCTATTTAATTCATAATAAGGATCAATACTTGAGCGTATCGGGTAGAAATTGGAAACCCATGAGCGTTTTAGTGGACTGCAGAACATTTGGACGACTTGTCACGTTGTTCAATCTGCTTGCTACAGCTGGTGTTGCGCAGTCACTGGTTGAGGCACTCACAGCACCTTGCAATGTCAGCATATCAGTTTGGAGCAGTCACTTACGTGTTTCAAGCTAACAGTGGTATCTTGCAGCGCTGGAATGTCTGCACTTGAGCCGAAACCACAGCATGCAGGAAAATGGGTAAGGCTGATTTCAATCGTTCAGGTGGAGTGGGGTGGACGTGCTTGGTGTTTCAGGCAGCCATGTAGCGCACTAAGCGCTAGCCATCCAAATCGTATCCAGAACTCTTCAGTGTGCATTAAGGGGCACTCAGATTTAACCAACAGAGGTACTTCGACATCAAAGCTGACACACGCGTCCCTCCCTTTCATTCTGCAGGAGAAATACATCAGGATCATGGAGCCTCGTGAACTAGCGGTATGCCTCAAGACATACAGATAGCGGAGAGAATGGAGGAGAGAGCAACGGAGCTGCCCGACTGTGCAGAAGGCGGAGCTGCAGCCTCAGGAGGATGGATGGCTGGGGCTCCCGCCCACGCTGCTGAAGAGCCACCGTGAGCAATCGTTGATCGGTGCCTAGCTAGAACAACGGTCATCCGACGCTGCCTTTCATTCTTGCACATGACTGAGAGCTAGTCTTGCCGATGACTGGCTTTGTCTAGGGAACTGGTGGTCATAATATTTGACAGATACTACACGATTTGGCTCCACGGGGAGATGTGGATCATCCACTCCCAGTGGCCAGGAAAAAGAGAGCAGCATACACTTTTTACATCAGTGGGCCCTTTCAGGGCTCTTAAGGTGACCTCCATTGGATATCACAATCCTCCACCTACAAATGCATCCAGGAGGCCATGGTTGCCAACTTCGCAAGGGCGCAGAATTATACACATTTTGCCCCTACTGACAAAGCCAAGATGCAAGAGTGATTGCATTTCCGAGATATTGGGTTTCCCACAGGTGAAGTGTGTGATCGTTTGCACTCACCTGGCGCTCAGATCTTCGTTGCAACAAGTGGCAGTCAACTATGTCAACTGCAAGGGCTTCCATTCCTGAATGTGCAGCTGGTGTGCAACAAATGCAAATGTACCCTGCAGGTATGTGCACGGTTTACAGGGAAGCTCTCACATTCTCTCTGGGCCTTAGAGCCCTGGTGTCTTCCAGGGCCAACATAAGATATAGGGTTGTTTAATAGGACACAAGCCCTACCCGCAATTGCCGTGGTTGATGACACCTGTGCGTTGACCTCTGACTGCAACAGAGGGAAGTTCCAACGAGGCTCATGCTACAACTCACACCTTGCTGGAGCAGACAATTGGGATGCTGAAAATGATGTTCCAGTGCCTGGACTGGTCTGGTCCTGCAATATAGTCTAAAGAGGGTGTCACACACCGTCATCCCTGCTGCGCTCTTTACAACCTGGCGATGCAAAAGGAGAAGACCTGGTTGACGAGGAGATGCAGAAGTTGGAGGCCACCTCTTGTGAGGAGGACGTCAATGGTGATGGGGGTGAGAAGGTCGTTGTAGGTGCCGACGTCAGGGATGGCGAACTCACAGTAGCCGACGAGGTAGGCATGATCGAATGGCCCTCAGAGCTCCTATTTTTGTAAAGGATGATGATGCTTGCACCATAGATCCTCACCTTGCATCTCCAAATGCTTGACTCCCGCATGACTAATGGCAATGCACATAACCTCTCTGATAATGCTTCTGTCAATGGGATGCAATGGAGGGCCTAACAGTCGCTCGATTGCAGTAGGATGATAATGACATGCTTTGAGGCACTTCCTCGATCTTCGTATAGCATCTGAGGATGCCTGACCCCTGTCTGGCCAAGGGATGCTTGCTTGTGCTCTGTGATCATGGTTATATCATGGAGATGCAGCCAAGAAACTTTGAACACACCGAATTATTTGTCTCTCTTCAGCACCTGAGCCCTTCAGGAGCCCCGCATCGTCACTGGTCACAGAATCTGAGGAGATTGGGGCCTGCCCAACTTTAAAGATTCTCAGAGCACTGAAAGAGTATGATGGAACTCGGAGGCACCTGCCCAAGGCAGTTTTTCAGCTGCAGCAAGCACTATGGAGGTGCAGGCATACTGATGCTTCAAGAGAGTGTGAAGCTGGGTCATCCATTTGGTCTGAAAGCTGCACAGCGCACAGGGAAGAGGCCCTGTGCTGAGACACCAGCTATTTACTTGTGCAAAATGATTTGACAGGAGGCATAGACAGCAAGACCTTGTTGAGAGCTTAATTACAATAGTGAACATTATCTACAGCCGGTTAACACCCGTTCCCAGGCTGCATAACTACATCTCCTTAACGTTCTTAGCCCTGCTGCTATGTCTTTATAATCCCTGGACATCTATAGAAAAGGTGGAGGCAGCCTCCTATCTATGAGATGAATTGAGGGGCATCCACTGCAGGGTGGAGAATGGAAAGCCCCTAACTGATGTGGGGCCTTGCTATGTGGCAGAGGTGCTCTCCTCAGTCTGTGGAGCTGGAGCTGCTAAGGTCACAGGAAGAGGGAATTTGGATGGGCTGTGCACTCCTGGAGTTACATGAATATATGTCCCCGGGGGTACACCTGCTGACCCTCCACATGTTGTGCCCGCGGGACCATGAGTGACTTCTTGAGTGGAACGGGTAGCTGTTGTAAGATCCAGCTGCTCCGCAACCCTCTCAACTACGCGCAGTTGGAGGTCAACTATGGCATGATTGATGGAATTCAGTCTGTGCAACAGTGCAGAAACGAGCTACTGGAAAAAGGTCTGCATGGCTGCTGCCATCCCACTATTGTTGACCTCGGCTCGTCGGCATGCCTGCAATAGCACATCAGCCTGAAGGCAGACGACCTCCCCCACCATGCCATAAAACCTGAGGTCTGCAGCAGACATCGCTGGCTGCCGTTCCTGAGCTTTTCTTTGCAGCTCAAGCAACTGTGACATGACCGAGTCCCGAGGCTTGTCATCTGACTTGGACTCAGTACATGACTGGCCTTATACTATCATCCGAGCGTCAGAGGCCTGGAAAGTAACTTCCGCAGCCTGATGTGGATTATAAAGTGCTTACCAGATTGTGACACCATGGCTATCCTAAAGCTAGGTTAAACTAAGTTATGTGCCTCTGCCTTGGGGGAGGATGCTGGTGAGCGCTGTGAAGGGCCTTCATGGAGGATTTCAGCAGATTCCTCTTCTTAGCTTCCCTCGCGCCTTGAAAGGATGCCGTGTGTTCGGGAGTCTCTTGACTGTTTGGCAGATGTGCCTCCGAAAACAAGAGAGAAACAGAACACATCAGTCACAGCATGGTGCTCTGATTAATGTTGCACTGTGGGATACTCACTTGGTAGACCACCGTCGACCTCACCATCAGCACATGAATGGCCCAGACCCTCGCTAGCCAGCTGAATGGTTCGATTTTCGAATTCCATGAGGACCTTGATGTCAGGCATTCCTCATTGGTAAGCAAACACTCCTTCATATTCTGCGCCAGCTTGTCCTGCATTAATAGAGATGGAGAAAGTGAAAGCAGGGCGCCTGCCAGGCCAGGTAATCAGTATGTGTTGCCTGGTTGGATGCGGAGAAGTCCAATGGACGGAATGAGTACAGTGAAGGTGTGTGTGAGAGAATGAATGGTGATGTCTTTTGAACTGCCAGTGAGTGAGGACCCTGCCAATGTGTGATGGTCTTGAGTGTGTTAGTTGAGGGTGATGAGCAGAGTGACTTATCCTGTTGGAATGGGAGAGGTCATTCATTCTTTTGTGGAATATGAATGTCTCGTGGAACTGAACGAGGAAAAGAGTTGGAGAAGCTTAGGAAGGCAATTCCAAATCTTCGGTCCTTTGTGGCTTAATAAGTGGCAGTCAATGCTATCATGAAGAAATTAATGTCTATAATATTATTGGAAATTATTTTTAAAAATAGAGTCTAGTGGTTTCTGTGTGTGTGTTTGTGCGAGTGCGTGTGTGTCTGTGTGTGTGTGGTGGTGGTAGGGGGGGGTGGTGGGGGTGGGTGGGGGGGGGGAGGGGGGAGGGGGGCGGGGGGGGTTCCTAGTTGGATTAAAGCCAGGAAGTCTGGATATGTTGATGCATAGAAATACATAGGTTTGAATTGGTATTTAGATAAACATGGGGAAGTTAGGAACATAACTGTTAAGGGTATACATTTGCATTTGTTAAATTCCACAGTGAAAAGTGGTAGTAGAATCTTGCACCCAGCTTGGAGACGCAGAAAAATGCGTTTATATTACTAATAAAATTAGTAGGATATTATTATTAGTAACCCTATTATTATTATTATTAATAGTATTATTATCATTGGTAGTAGTAGTGTTATTTTATTACTATTATAATAATATTATTGTTAGGAGATGTAACATTACACACCTCGTAATACTATGGAGAAAAGAGTTTGCGTCTGTCTGACAGAGGCATTTAAGATCTAACCAGCCTGTTCAGCTGCAAGTGTGTCGACAAGGAACCCCATTTTGAATTCATATGGTCAAATGTGCTTTGCCTGCGGTCCTTTTAAACCTATAAGTTTTAATATTTCCTTAGGTGTAACTGAGAATTATGTTAATTAAGGGACTTTTGTAGTTATTATAGTCGTAATTTGGTAGGCATATCTATGCGCTTCCAATTTTTCTTCTCTTAATTAATATTTAATTTAGTTTTCGTAAAAAAATACTCTTTTGGCACTGTGGTCTTAATGCTATTGAATTTAAAAAATGTGTCTCGACACATACAAATAGAAAAAAAGAGTTATGACAGTTATTTCAAGTTTCCGTATGGAATTTTAATGGCTCAGCCTTTAACATGGGCTGTGTCATAATAATCGGGGGCTCCTCCGGGATTTATTTGAAATTTTTTTATTATTTTTTTATTTTTGCATTTGGTGAATATTAAGGCAACAAGTGTGAGATTTACTTTGAATTCATTGGTGGCTGTGAGGTATTTCTGAGGTGGCGAGACTGCAAAAATGGCTGTAACCATGGCTAAATCCTTTTTTTAGGTAGAAGATATAACTCTGATTGGGTTGAAAAAGTAACTAAGTGTAAGTCAACAGAGTTGGCAGATTAATTTCCAATGGTGTTATCTGCGGGAGCTAGGAATTCAGACATAATTGAAGTTAATGCACAGCATTAAAAATTTGAATGATTACCTGAGAGACACAAGGAATTTTCATTGGAATGGGCTCAAAATCAGTTTCTAATTGAAACAATTGAATTGGAAGGAAAGGAACGAGACAGGGCGTTAAAAAGGGAACAGGCAGGTAGGCAGGAGAGAGAAAGAATACAGGATGCCTTAGAAATTGTGAAAATAGTGAAGGAGGAAAGAGAAAGAAAGAGAGAGAGAGAGAGATGGAGGGAGAATTCCAAATGAAAATGTTGGAAGTGAATAGAGAGACACCAGGAGGTGAGGAAGGACTTACCTCCAGAGAAGAATACAGTGGAGAGATGTTTAAATTTGAACAAGTTATTCCAAAATGGAAAATATATTGAAGCATTATTTGTTTCATTTGAAAAGATAGGTAAACAAATGAAGTGGCCACGAGAGTAATGAGTATTATTGTTAAACTCTAAGTTCGTGGGCAGGGCGCTAGAATTAGTTGCTTCGCTGTCTGAAGAAGTATTGATGAATTACCATATGGTGAAAAAGACTACTTAGACTGCATATGAGTTGCATCCTGAAGTATATAGACAGAAATTTAGGAATATGATGAAACAGCCTGAGCAAACTTATATTCAGTTTGGGAGAGTAAAACAAATTGATTTTAACCGGTTGATATGGGCATTAAAAATAGTGACAACATATGCAGCTCTTAGAGAAGCAATTATTTTGGAATAATTTAAAAATTCAATTCCTTCCATAGTGAGAACTTATGTTGAACAAGAGGAGTTTCCAACCGCAAGGCAAACAACAGAGTCAGTTAAGGATTATGAGTTAGCGCATAGAGTTACATCTTCCTTTCGTCAAACTTTTAAACCCGAAAAGTGTAGGAAGTGGAAAGGTGAAAGGAAGCTAGGTACGCATGGAAGAGAAGGACACGCTGAAAATTCGCAAGAAGTTTTTTTCTCAGGATAAAATGGAAGATGCTGTGTAAAAATAACACTCGAAAGTCGATGTGTCTTCATTGCATTTAAAGTGAGGGACACGGAGTCATTGTGTTGGAAATTGCAGGTAAATTCTGTTGTTAGTAAGTACTGCAGATAGAAGAAGGAAGCAGAGGGTTAGTCTTGTTAATATGCTTAAAACGTACTTTAACAGGGAAGAGGGTCAAAAGGAGATGTTCGTGCTGATAGGTAATGAGAAAGAGGTAGAAGTGCAAGGCTTGAAATTGATTTTCCTCCAATGAAATTGGATAATGTGGGGGTACTTGAAAACGCAAATGTAATATTGAGTTACCTTCCAGACAAATGTCAAAGTGGTTTGAAAAAGCTATTGCGGTGTCACAAACAAATTTGTGGAAATACTTTGGGGAGGGGCTATTTAGCTTTGCATAATGACTCTGTAACAGTTTCATCTTCGATAAGGCAACAGCTCAATAAAGGAAATCTGGCAATGTTATCACAAGTACAGAAAAAAAAATCTGATGATTCAAAATGACGTCATTGATTCAATTGCAGTAACTGGAGTTCAACGATTATACTGGTACCAAAACCGGATGGAACACAAAGACAGTGTGGACTGTTGAAAGGTTAATACGGTGACAAAAACGGATCCATATCCCATGCCACGTCTGCAGGATTGTAATGAGAAAGTGGGACAATTAAGACTTATCACAAAGATGGGCTTGCTAAAAGGATAGTGATACGTACCAATGTCGGAGACCGCAAAGGTGATGTCAGCTTTTGTGACGCCAAGAGGATTAAATCAGTTTAACGTCATGCCATTTGGTATGAAGAATGCACTTGCGGCTTTTCAAAGGATGACAAGGAAAGCAATTGCATATCTTAGCAATTGTGCTGTATATTTTGATGATTTAATAGTCTTTAGTCAGACGTGGCAGGAGCATTTAAAGCATCTGGAAGGATGATGTACACGATTACAAGAAGCGAATTTGCTGATGGGCTTGGCTAAAATGGAATTTTCAAAAGTACAAGTTACACACCTAGACCGCTGGGCATGGTGAAGTGGCTCCAAGGGATGGGAAAGTAAAGTTTGTTGTGGATTACCCAGTGCCTACAACAAAACAAGATGTTTTGAGGTTTTGGCAATGAGTGGGTTTACCGAAGATATGGATCAAATTTTAATAAAATGGTTGCTTCACTAATTGAACTATATAGATATATATATGTATATATATATATGTATATAAACACGTTTCAATGTACAATTGATTGGCAGTAATCGTTTGACAGTTTGAAAACTTTATTACCTGCAACACCAGGTTTGGCAGCACCCACAAATGCTAAGAAAATTAAAATCGCCGTTGGTGCAAACGATGTAGGCTTTGGGACCGTATTGTTACAAGTGGATGTCAATGGATTTTAAAAAGTTGTAGGGTATTTTTCCACAGAAACTGAATGTGCAACAGAGGAGATATTCATCATTCGAAAAAGAGACCATGGGTTTGGTACTAGCATTGCAGCATTTTGAAATTTATGTTGAGAACAATCCATCAGAACCATTTGTTTATACACACCACAATCCTTTGAAATTGTTGGACAAATTTCCAAGCAAAAGCGCAACATGTTTCAGGTGGAGGCTATTATTATCATCATTTAACCTATCGACTAAACATGTTGTTGGTAGACAGAATCTGCAGATGCATCATCAAGAGTTTGAAGCTTAAAGGGAAAACATGGGCATTTTAAAACCCGGAAACTAAACTGGATTGATTTCTGTTGATACCAAATATGTATTTAAGACCGAGATAGATATGTTCTTGATTGATAAGGGGATCAAAGGTTACGGGGAGAAGGTCGGAGAATGGGGTTGAAAAACTGATTAGCCATGATTAAATGGCATAGCAGACTCGAAAGGCCGAATGACCTAATTTCTGCACCAACGTCTTATGTGTATGCATTTCGTTATGCTAATGCATCCATCTGGTTATGTGATGGTGTAAATATATTGATAAGTACAGAAGCTAGGGCAAGATGGGTTAATAAAAATGAAACCGAATTTTAGAATTTTGACGGGTTTTTTTTTCGATAAGGAGGGGGATCCCATAAAGAGGTTAATGCCGAAATGGTCATTGGAAATTACTTTAAAAAAAAAATAGAGATCAGTGATATCTATGTATGTGTATCTGTGTGGAGGTCTTAATGGATTAACGCCAGCTAGCCTGGATGTTTTGCTGTACAGAAATAAGTAGGACTGAAATGGTAAATAGGTAAACATGGGAAGTTTCGAAACATGGGCGTTAACGGTGTACATTTGCATTTCTTGAATAAAGCATTCAATAGCGGGAGCAAAATTTTGCATCTAGCTGGGAGACACCAAACGATGTGTTTATATTACTCATAAAGTTGGTAGGATGAAAGTATTATCATTAGGAGGTGTAATGTTACAAACATGGTCATAGAATGGAAAATTTACATCCAAAGGAAAAGCTAGGTGTAAACAAAATGGTGTTTGTGTGTGTAAGGCAGAGGCGTTTTTTTTTATCTCACCAGCCTATGCGCCTACCACTGTGCCTGCAAGGTACCTCATTTTGAATTAATAAGGTCAAACGTGCTTTGCCTGGGGTCTTTTCAAATCTAAGAGTTCTACTGTTACCTTAACAGGGGCATAAATGAAAGTCAGATTAATTCGGGGATTTTTGTAGCTATTGTCGTAGTAACTTTGTGTATATTTTTATGTACTTACAATTTTCTCTAGTATCAATAAATGTTTAATTTAGTTTTTATTTTGAAAACCTCTTGAGACTCGGTGGTCTTATTAATAATAAATGCAAGGACTCACCTTGAAACATACAAATTCCAAAAACGGATTATGACAGTTGTTTCAAATTTTCCTCTGGGATTTGAGCAACTCAGCATTTTCCATCTGCTGTGACATGATAATACTTCAGCCAGGGGAATCGGTAACTGTCTATCGGAGTTGGGACGGGAGGAGAGGCGGCGTCGGGGAAGAGATGTGATTCTCGGCAATTGTATGTCCCGGTGTGACTGCAGCTGTGGGAGACATCTATGATGCAGAGATGTAGCCAAAACATTGAGGCACTTATATGAGTGCAGCATTGATAAGTGAATGGGAATAGGTTTTGCAAACAGTCTGGCTCAGCCTGACGCAGTGGAGGTGGCTTAAATTGGCAGGTAATGCAGGAGTCCCCTGGGATCCCGCTCAAAAATCAGTTTTCCGTTTTGGAAGCTGATAAGGGCGCTGCTTCCTCAGAGGAGTGCAGCCAGACCCAAGTTTGTGGGAGCACGAATGGCTCGGCTGCATATATCGGGAAGAAGACGAAATGACGATCTACAGTGATAACGGATCCATTGGTTATGGGAACAGACAGGCGTTTCTATGGCCGTGGACGTGAGCCCAGGATGGTACGTTGCCTCCCAGATGCCAGGGTCCAGGATGTCACAGAGTGGCTGTAGGGAATTCTTCTGGAAGAGGGTGGACAGCCAGAGGCCTTGGCCCACATTGCGGCCAGTGACTAAGCTCGGAAGGGGGATGTGGCCCTGCAATCAGAATTTAGGGAACTAGGTAGAAAACTAGCAAGCCATTAGGACCTCTAGTGTAGGAATCTCTGGATTGATCCTAGTGTCACATGCCAATGAGGGCAGAAACAGGAGGGTAAGACAGATGAATGCGCAGCTGGAAAAATCGTGTAGGCGGGAGGGCGTTTGATTTCTGGGGCATTGTGTCTGTCTCTGGGAGTGATGGCACCTGTACAAGTCGGATGAGTTACTCTTGAAAAGAACTGGGACTAGCCCTAGTGCAGAAAATGGGAATTTAATAAGTACAACCAGGGCAAAGAAGAAAGTAACAAAATCTAAAGCAGGTTTGCTATGCATGTATATGAAAGTACGGAGTAAAGTAAATACGATTGGGGAGTCACAGGCGCAGATTGTCACCTGGAAATATGATGTTGTGGTGATAACAGAGGCCTGGTTGAATGAAGGGCAGGACTTGGTGTTAAATATTTCCAGGCATAAGGTGTTCAGAAGAGATAGAAAAAGAAAAAAAGGAGGGGTACTGGGATTGGTTAAGGAGAGAATGGCTGTGCTGGAGAAAAACGATGTCCCAGAGGGTTGAAGGGCAGAATTAACTTGGCTAGAGCTAAGGAATATAAAGGGAGCAAATACAATGCTCGGTGTCGTCTGTAGCCCAAAAATATTGAGAAAGATGCGGAAGAACAAATCTGCAGGAAAGTTACGGAGAGATGCCGCCATTATAGAGTATTTGCAATGGGGGACTATAATTACCCGAATGTAGACTGGGACAGTGGTAGTGCAAAGTTCAGAGAGGGTCAAAAGTTCGTAGATTATGTTCAGGAGAATTTTCTACAGCAGTATTTGTCCATTCCAACGAGAAATGATGCACTGTTGGACCTGGTCCTTGGCAAAAAGGTTGATCATGTAGATCTCGTGTCACTAGGGAACATTTAGGACACAGTGATCATTTTATTGTACGTTGTAAGAAGATGATAGAAAATGTTGATAGGCAAACCAGATAAAAATAAATAACTGGACAAGAGCCGAGTTCGAAGGGGCCAGACAGGCTTGAATGAAAGATTGGCAGGTGCAACTGCAGCTCAATAATGGAACACCTTCAAAAAATAATTGGTTCGGACACAGTCAAGGTATATTCCATCGAAGGGGAAAGGTAGGACGAACAAATCCAGAGCTCCATGGATAAGAAAAGCGATAAAAATTAAGGTAAAGAAGAAAAAGTACGCTTCTGACAGGCGTCAGGTAGAAAACACATGAGCACCAAGAGGGATACAGCAGGTTCACTGGGGAGGGGAAAATCATACTAGAGAAGCGAAGAGGCATTATGAGAAAAGGCTGACAGCCAACATAAAGGGGAATCCCAAAGTCTTCGATCGGCACATATATAGTAAAAAGGTGGTAAAATGAGGAGTAAGGTCGATTAGGGACCTAAAAGGGAATTTACATAAGGAAGAAGAGGACATGGCTGAGGTATTAAATGCATACTTTGCACCTGTCTTTACCAAGGAGGCAGATGTTACAAAGGCCATGGTGACAGAGTAGGAAATTCTGTCAGTAGAAGTGTTCAAATTGGAGAAGGAGAACGTGTTGAATGGACTGTTGGTACATAAAGTTGAAAAGGCACCGGGAAAGTATTGCATACAATGATATTAAAGGAAGTGAGAGGCGAATTTGCAGGGGCACGAGCCGTAAGCTTTCAGTCTTCCCTTGACTCGGGGTTGGCTCCAGAGGACTGGAGTATTTCCAATATTACGCCCTTGATCTGAAAATGTTGTACGCATAAGCTCAGCAATTACTGACTGGTAAGTTTAAATTCAGTGGTTGGCAAATTTCTAGAACCAATTATTTGGGATAGAATTAGTAGTCATATGGAAAATAATGCGATGGTAAGGAAGAGCCAGAATGGAACAATACTGTGGTAACTGTGTTTAGTGTACTTTCTGGAGCTTTTAGAGAACATACATAAGAACATAAGAACTAGGAGCAGGGGTAGGCAATTCAGCCCCTCGAGACAGCCCTGCCATTCATTACGACCATGGCTAATATCATTTCGGCCTCAAATCCAATTTGCCGCCATCTCCACATAACCTTTCAACCCATTACTTATTAAAAACCTGTCCATCTCCTCCTTAAATTTATTCAGCGCCCCGACATCCACAGCACTTTGGGGTAGTGAATTCTACAGCTTCCCACCCTTTGAGAAAAGTAGTTCCTCCTCCTCTCTGATTTAACCTACCACCCCTTTGCCTAAAATTATGGCCTCTCGTTCTAGAATGCCTCACAAGGGGAAAAATCCGCTCCATGTCTACTTTGTGTATCTCCTTTAGCAGATACCTCAATTAGATCTCCTCTCATACTTCTAAACTCTAGCGAGTATACGCCTAAATTCTTCAATCTCTCCTTATTAGACAAGCACCACATCTTCGGAATCAATTTAGCGAACCTCATCTGAATGGCCTACAGACCAACTACATTCTTCCTCAAGTAAGGGAACCAAAACTGTGCACAGTTCTCCAAGTGCCTCATCTCAACAATGCCTTGTACGTTTGCAAGAACATTTCCCTATTTTTATACTGTATTCCTTGAGCAATAATTGCCAAAATTCCATTGCCTTCCTTATTACCTGCTGTACCTGCGTACTAGCTTTCAGCAATTCATGCATAAGGACACGCAGATCCCTCGGCACTGAAGCATTATGGAGTTTTTATCCATTTAAATAATAAGACGCTTTTTTATTCTTCCAGCAAAAATGGATAACCTCACACTTTTCTACGTTAAACCCCATCTGCCACATCTTGGCCCATTCGCCTAACCTGTCCATATCCATTTGTAAATTTCTTATTTCATCATTGCAACATATTATGAAGTCATATGCAAATTTAGCTATAGTACCCTCTATCCCTGAATGCAAGTCATTAATATAAATTGTGAATAGTTGGGGCCAAGCACTGAACCCTCTGGCAACCTAGCTTGATATCCAGGAAAAGACCCTTTTATCCCGAAACTCTGCTTTATTTTGATTAGCTAATCCTCTATCCAAGCTAATATATTACCACTAACTCCGCGTGATATTATCTTGTGTATTAATCTTTTGGTGTGGTCCTTATGAAAGGCCTTCTGGATGTCCAGTCATACTACTACTGCTGCAGCATCCCCATTATCCACTTTGCTTGTCACATATTCAAAGAACTCTAGCATATTAGTCAAAGACGATTTACTCTACGCAAAACCATGCTGACTCTGATGGATTGCATTTTGACATTTCAAATGCCACATTACGACTCCCTTAATAATGGATTCCAACAATTCCCCAACGACAGATGTTAAACTAACTGGTCCATAGTTTCCTAGTTTCTGCCTCCTCCTTTTTTGAATAAGGGCATTATATTATCATTTTTGCAATCCACTGGAACCTTTCCAGAATCCAAGGGATTTTGTAATATTATTGCCAGTGCATGCACTATCGCCACTGTCACTTCTTTTAAGACCCTGGGATGTCGGCCATCAGGTCCTGAAGACTTGTCACCCTTTAATCCAAATACGTTGGTCAGTACTTATGCTCTAGTCATGGTGATTTTTCTAAGTTCCTCCTTCTCTCTATGCTCTGCACTAGCTGTCACTATTGAGGTGGTACCCGTGTCCTACATTGTGAAAACTGAGGCAAAATATTGATTAAGTATCTCTGCCAATTCTGCGTTCCAAAAAAAAAAATCCCCAGTCCCGTCCTCCAAGGGACCAACATTTACTTTCGCTACTCCATTTCCTCGCATATACTTTTAGAATGTTTTGCTATCAGCTTTTACATATTGCGCCAGTTTTCTTTCAAAATTTACCTTTGCTCTTTTCATTATTTTTTTAGTAACCATTTGTTGATCTTTAAAAGTTTGCCAATCTTCCATTCTGCCACTGAAGAGGTAACCGAAAATTTCAATGAGGATAATACTGTTGATGTTTTGTCCATTGGCTTTGAAAAGGCATTTGGCACAGTGCCACAGAACCGACTTGTGAGAATAGCTTTTGGTCATGGAATAAATAACACAATAGAAACATGGATGCAAAATTGGCTAAAAATCAGGAAGCAGAGACTAATGGCAAATGGATACCTTTTCTGGCTGGAGGAAGGTCTGTTGTGGTGTTCTCCAGGGGCCGGGATTTATACCCTTCTTTTCCTTATATATTTTAATGATCTAGAGCTTTGTGTGCAAAGGGCTATTTCAAAGTTTGTGCATGATACGAATCTTGGGAATGTTGCACATTGCGAGGACGACGTTGTGGACATTCGAGAGAACATAGTAAAGGTGGTGGAGCGGGCAGATAGGTGGAGATGATGTTCAATGTGGAGAAATGTGAGGTGATGCATTGTGGTTGGAAGAACGTGGAGACACAATATAAAGTAAGCGGTAAAATTTTGAAGGGGTCGCAAGAACAAGAAGACTTATGTGTGAATGTGCATAGATCGTGGAAGGCGGCAGGACAGGTGGAGAGGGCAGTAAATAAAACATATAGTATCCTGTGCTTTATTAAGAAGGGCGTAGATTACAAGAGCAGGGAGTTTATGCTGAATTTATATAAGACCCTCGTTAGACCTCAGCTGTAATATTGTGTACAGTTCTGGACACTTCCTATTATCTGTGATTATAAGAAGGATGTGAACACATTGGAGAGAATGCAGAAGAGGTTGACAAGAATCGTTTCAGGGAAGAGAAACTTCTGTTATGAGGATAGATTGGAGAAGTTGGGAATGTTTTCCTTGGAGAGGAAAAGGCTGAGAGGAGACTTGATACTATTTATCAAAACCATGAAAGAGCTGGGCAGAGTGGAGAGGGAGAAGCTGCTCCCACTCGCAAAAGGATCAAGAAGGAGAGGGCACAGATATAAAGTGATTTCCAAAAGAAGCAAATGTGACGTGAGAAAAAGTTTTTCACACAGCAAGTGGTTTGGGTCTGGAATGCACTGTCTGGACGTGTGGTGAATGCAGGGTCAATTGAGGCAGAAAAAAGGGCTATAGATGATTATTTGAATAGAAAGAAGGTGCAGAGGTACGGGGCAAAAGCAGGACAATGGTAGTAGGCCATCCTGCTCATGTGGAGAGCCGGAGCACGCCCCATCGTTCGAATGGCCTAATTCTGTGCTGGTCAGATTCAGTGGTCCAATAAAGCCCCGAAAAAAACTCTGAAGGCATTCTCCTTGAAGTCCCATCACAGCTCTCACCCACACCTTCCACCAGCAGTGACACACAGCTCATGACATAGCTTCAGAGTAATGTTGGGATCACAATTTGCTGAGCACATTGTCATGATTGACTGGGCGCTTTGATATCAAGCCCCGTTGCCCTCCGAGCCTTGCAAATGTGAAAAGTTTAATCCGACCACCAAATTGCTCCCATATGACCTAACTGTGAAATTAAATTTAACGTAGATTAACAGAAAACGAGCACCAGGTTTGTAAAGGTAACAAATAGATAACTGTTCATTAAACACATTGTTTTAACCAAAATCAGATAAAGAAGTCTGAACTGCTAACCCTTAGCTCTGTAACTTATTCGACCCCTTTTTAACACACAAACAGGCACGCACATGAGACAAACAAAAGAAGGATTTTCAAGGTGAGAAACAAACAGTTTGATAGCGCCATTCCGGAGTACAGGGTTAAATAAATAGAGTTGTTTGAAGTCTTCCAAGCTGTTTGCAAGCATGCACTGCTGACACGAGGTGATGTTTCAGCGATTCCAGTCTGTAGTTTACGAGTTGAAAACCTGTTGTTAAAGTCTCTACTAATGATTTCTCCAAGAAAAAACGGGATACAGAGATATGAGAGATAGCCAGCTAATAAGTATAGCAGAATTATTGGCGTTTTGCTAAAAACACACGACAGAGAGAGAAAGAGAGAGGGGCTTTTCGGTATTTCTTTTGGGCAGGTTGGGATCCTTCTGCAGGCTACTGCTATCACAAAACCCTGGCCAGCAGGTGATCAGCCAATCAAACACTTTCGCTAGGTTGTTCTCTCTTAAAAATGTCCTTTCCGGAACGATCATCCAACCTGGCACACATTGTTCTAAGGAGCAGTCGAATTGTAGATCTTCGCTTCCTGCTTAAGAAAACATTTTTGCTTTATTATTTAAATTGCAGCGATTGTAGGTTTTCAAAGCCAAAGACCAGTCTAAAAGCCACAGCCGAACAAAAATATTTATCTTCTTTACAACATCACAGATTCTGCTCCCCAGCAGGCGACGGCAGGGACTCCCCAGGTGTCTGGCATTCAGGGTACAGCTGTAGGTCAGGGATTTTCTGAATCCGAGGCAAATGACGAACCTCTGGAATCGGTAATGTGACAGTTGCTTGAGCTGCAAAGGCAATTTTGGGAACATCAGGGAGGGATATCCGCTGCGGTCCTCAGGTTGCGAGGCACTATGGAGGTGTCTGTTCACCTTTAGGTTGAGGGTATAGCGCCGGAATGCCAATGCACTGAGGTCAACACTGGCATTATGATGGTCACCATGGGGAACTTGGCCCAATATATCACTCCTGCACCGCTGCATGGGCTGAGATCCATCGTTAACGCCTTAGTTAGCTTCCAACTGTGTGTACGCGGGAGGTGTCCCATGCTGCTCGTCCTCACTCCAGCTGCCCCTTCTCCTGAAGAAGTCAGCTAGGCACACCAATAGGGAGGGGTATCAGCAGGTGCACACCCCGGGGACATACACCCAGATGATTCCTGGAGTGCCCAGCCGACCTGAAACCCCTCTGCCTATGAACCCAGCAGCTCAAGCACCAGAGATTGAGGAGTGTGCCATTGCCACACGGCAGATCCCCAAAATTAGTATAAGGTCCTACAGGGCTTTGCCATCCAGAGGAATCCGGTCAAGATAATCACAGGTTGTGCATAGCTGTCAGCGTGCTGCGTACACCTCCGCTGTGGATGTCCGTGGAGCACAAAGAAATGGCACATAATATGTTTAAGAGGATGTAACTCTTTCGAGTTATCAACAGATCGCATGTAACTCTTTCGAGTACATTCACAGTTATTGGTTTCCGAGAGTGGGACATGAACCCACAACCTTCTGATTCAAAGGCGAGGGTGCTATGAACTGAGCGACATCTGACACCTCTTTAAGAGGATGTAACTCTTTCGAGTTATCAACAGTCACAGATTGTAACTCTTTCGAGTACATTCACAGTTATTGGTTTCCGGGAGTGGGACATGAACCCACAACCTTCTGATTCAAAGGCGAGGGTGCCATGAACTGAGCCACAGCTGACACCTCTTTAAGAGGATGCAGTTGCACATCCTTGGCTCGGGTGTTAATCACTTGTACATAATGTTGTCTATTAGCAATGAACTCCCAGGGGTGTCTCCTTGTCTTCGTCTCCTTGTATTGATGAGCAGCGTTCATGCCTCAAAGATATGAAACCTTTCTACATCATCAGAGAGAGTATGTGCGCTGCCAGGATCCAGACTGGAGTCAAACGTTCATAGGTGCAATGTAAGAATCTTATGTTGAATCATCCCCACTTGTCGTCATCCTCTAAAACTACAGCAGCTGTGACAGCCTCATGAGCCCGTCTGCCTCGCCTGGTCAGGTGCGAGGGTTTCATCGCCATCATTGTCGCCTTCCAGGACCTCCACATCTTCAGCATGTCCAGCTCATCAGAGGATAATTTAAGCTCCTGCATCTCCTCCTCAGACAACCCCTCTCACGTTGCAACACCAGGTTGTAAAGTGCACAGCAGGCAATGGCGATGCCTGACATCCTCTGTGGACTAAATTACAGGGCTTCAGCAGTCTAGTCCTGGCAGTGGAAACACATTTTCAGCATCCCGATAATGTGTTCCACCAAGTTAAGATTTGCATCATGGGCTTCCTTGCTGCTTCGCTCTGCTGAACTCTGAGGCCGCTGCATGGATGTCATTCGATATGTCCGCGGATAGACCTTGTACCCAATGAGCCAGCCCTGCTGCATCTGTGAACCCTGGAAGTCATCAGGGTTGTGCCACCCACTGAGGATGTAGGAGCCGTGCACACCAACTTGGAACATGCACAGACATGCAGGATGTGTTTGTGCTGTTCACTCATCAGCTGCACATTCAAGCAATGGAATCCCTTGCACCTGACAAACTTGACTGTGTGTTGCCAAGGAGACCCTAGCATCACGAGAGTGCTGTCAATTGCACCCTGCACCTGTGTAAACCCGAGATCTAGGCAAATCCAATTCCATTAGCACCCTTTCCCTCATTGTCCCTGGCGAAATGCCCAATCCTGTGCGCCCAAGCGAAGATGGCATCCATGACATCATGGATGCATTAATGGTTGGAGGCTTGTGGTATCCCACAGAGGTCACTTGTGGTGCCCTGTAAGGAGCCACAGCGGTAGAAATTCAGCACCGCAGTCATTTTCACGGCCACTGACAGTGAATGCCCTCCAGGTCCACATGGTGCCAAATCCTGCAATAGCTGTCAGATCTGACCAAACAGTTCCCAAACATGCTCAGTCTTCAGCGACACTTGTTATCGACTCTCTGCAGGAACGAAAGGCGTCATCTAAAGACCCTAAGCCTAGCTAGGCATCATTCAGCGATAGCTCATTTTGCCTCTTCAGCGGCATGTTTGGGAGGCCAAGCCAGCCCTCGTTCCAGAATGTGCTGCTCTCCCTCTCCACAGCCAGGTGCCTCAGTCGTCATTTTCTCCATTATCTTCATTCTCTGTATGGCACGAGGCATGCAGATAGTTCCCGAGTCTCCATGATTCTGATATATTCCTCCTGCAGGGTGAAAGGGAGAGAGGCGTATGGGTTACCATGAGTGTAACAGTAACCTCTCTTGCTTAAGCCTGAAAGCCCCTTAATGCAACACAGAGATTCCTGCCCACCACATGGGTGGCCAGAGGTTAGTGCACTTCATGGCTGCCCAAAATACCTCCTTCCTCCACCTCGCTCCACCTCATCAATTGGCGGCAGCTTTGCCAATTGTACTGCATGCTGTGCTTTCAGCTGAGGCACAGACATTCTCCTAACTCGCGCTGCAAAGCTGCACTGTTAGCTTGAACGATCGGGGAGAATGTTCCATAACGGAATGAAGTCTTTGGAAGACGCTGTGAGCGCCTGCCAAAATGCCTGCCCCACGGCCATCTTTAGCCAGCAGATTGTAAATCCTGCACATCCAACTGTTCTGCAGTCCACTAAAACACTCATTAGTTTGCTCTCAGTGTCCGAGGGATGGAAAACTCTGGATGACTTGGTTGCATTTTCCTGCCTCTGCATTGCTTGCCTAGGCAAATAATCTGGAGGCCCGCCTGAGCTGTCCAGAGCTGTAGGGGAATGGTCATTTTATAAATTTTGTCCCTAATGCGTGGCCGCTTCTCTCACCAATCTGCGCCCTCAAATCCACACCGCACGTACTTATGCGCTGCCTTCAACCACAGAGCAGACTTTTCCCCACTCAAGCCAATGCGTTTCAACCTTTAGGTTCAACAGATTCCCCTCAATAGCACTCTGCGACGTTACTGTTCAACCAAATCCGTGTTACACTCAAAGTTCAGCCCGCCAAGTGCCATAATAATGGATGACTTTAACCTACATATAGACTAGGAAAATCAAATTAGTAATAATACTGGGGCGAATAAATTCCTGGAGTGTGTACGAGATTTGTTTCAGACCAGTATGTCGAGGAACGCCTCTAGGGAACTGGCTGTCCTAGATTTGGTATTGTGCAATGAGTAGGGTTGAATTAATATTCATCTTGCGTGGTGTCCAATAAGGAACAGTTACCAAAACAGGGTTGAATTCTTCATTCGGGTGGAAAGTGAAATAGTCGGATTGGAAACTAGTGTCCTAAACCTTCACAAAAGAAGTTACGCATGTATGAGGTGTGAGTAGGCTAAGATAGATTGGGGAACTAAAAAGGCATAACAATTGATAGACAGTGGCTAATTTTAAAGAATTCAACTAGGCATTGCAACAGTTATCCATTCCTTTCTGGCTGCAAAATACAACATGAAAAACGTTCAAACCATGGTTAACGAAAGAAGTAAAGATGAGCATTAGATCCAATGAGGATTCATATAAATTTGCTGGAAAAAGTAACAAGCTTGAGGATTGACAGCAGCTCAGAATTCAGCAAATGAAGGCCAAGAGATTGATTAAAAGGGGAAAAGTGGAGCATGAGAGTAAACATGCAAGGAAAATAAAAGCAGACTGTAAAATCTTATATAAGTATGTAACAAGAAAAACGATTAGCGAAGACACACGTAGCTCCCGTATAGTCAGAAACTGGCGCACTTATATCAGAAAACAACCTAATGGCAGAGCTATTACAATTACTGTAGTTTTGTCTTCACAGAGGAAGACACAAGTAAATTCCCAGAAATGGTAGGGCATCCAAGGGTCAATTGAGAAGGAGGAATTGAAGGGAATTAGTGATGGAGAAATTAATTAAACTGAAAGCTGACATACCCAGGGCCCGATAAACTATATCCCTGGATAGTAAAGGAGGTAGCCGTGGAAATAATGGATGTTTTGGCTGTCATCTTTCAAAATTTTGGATATTCATGCACGGCCCAGGCAAATTGGAGGTTGTCAAATATAACCCCATTATTTAAAAAAATCGAAGGACGGAGGAAACAACGAATTGCAGATGGGTTAGTAGTAGGGAAAATGTTAAGAGTCTCTTATAAACGACACGATAACAGACCACTGAGAAAAATATCACCGGGACTAGACAAAGTGAACATAGATTTATCAAAGGGAAATCATAGGTAACAAGCTTCCTGCAGTTCTTTGAGGACATACCAATCTGAATAGATAATGGAAAACCAGTGGGTGTGCTGTTTATGGATTTTCTGAAAGTTTTTGCTACAGCCCCAGAAAAGAGTCTAGTGTGTAAAATTAAAGCACATGAGGTTGAGCTTAATACATTGGCATGGACTGAGAAATGGTTAGCAGATAGGAGGCAGAGTGTCAGAATAAATTGGTTTCTTTCGGAGTAGCAGGCGGTGACTAGCGGAGGTCAGTGCTTTGGCCCCAGCGATTTGCAATATATATCAATGATTTGGATGAAGGAACCCAATATAATATTTCCAGATTTGCTGGCGACACGAAAATTGGTGGGAATGTGAGCGATGATCATGCAGTTCAGATGCTTCAAGGCGAATACATAAGTTGAGTGAGTGGGCAAAAACATGGCAGATGGAATTTAACTTGGATAAGTGTGAAGTTATCGAATTTGGTAGGAAAAACAGGATGGCAGATTTGGGTACAATGCAATCAGCCCCTTTATCTAACTAATTATTATAGATCGCATGTAAGTCAGGATGCAGCGTAGATCCCTGTTTCAATCTGCCAGTAAGATTTTGCCATTCTGAAAATGACCCATTTATCCCAACACCGTTTCCTGTTCGGAAGCAAGTCCTCTTTCCATGCTCATAAAGCACGCCCCAACACCATTGGGCTCTTAGCTTTTGTGGACAACTTTAACGTGGCACCTTGTCGAATAGATTTTGGAAGTCTAAAGTGACTACATTTATTGCTTCCCCTTCAGCCACTCTGCTTGTTATATCCTCAAACATATCCTTTATAATTGCCAAACACGATTCTGCTTTTACAAAACCGTGTTCACTTTGGATTATAATATTAACATTTCGTAAATGCCCTGCTGCTTCCTCTTTAATTAACGATTCTGACAAATTCCTAATGCCAGATATTGGAATGACTGGGCTATAATTTCCTATTTCCTGAGCCCCTCCGTTACTGAACAGTGTTTGCGCTTTGCCGAACCATTAGAACCTTCTTGCAGAATCTCAGGAATTTTCAAAGACTACAACCAATGCATACACTATCTGTGCAGCTACTTTCGTTAACACCCTGGGATGCAGGCCATCAAGTCCAGCGACTTGTCAGCAGAATCACGGATTTTTTTTAACGGTGCTGAAGGAGGACATTTGGTCCATCACTTTTCTTCTAGCTCTTTGAATGAGCACCATTCTCCTTTCTTTCCCTGCACCGTCTTTCCTTTCAAATAACAGTCTAATGCCCCTTCGAATGCTTCAATTTAATCTGACTCCATCACCTTCTCAAGCGGTGCATTCCAGACTATAACTACGCTCCGAGTGAAGACGATGTTCCTGATATCACTCTTGCTTCGTTTCCTAATTACTTCAAGCCTGTGCAATCTCGTTCTTGATCCATCGACGAATGGAAACAGATTCCCCCTGTCTACTCTGTCCAGGCCGCTCGTGATCTTGAATACTTCTATGAAATCTCCTCTCAACCTTCTATTCTCTAAGGAAAATATCCTCAATTCTCCAATCTATTGTCATTACTGAAGTTCATCATCTCCGGCACCATTCTTCTGAACTTCTTCTGCATTCCCTCCAATGCCTTTACATCATTGCTAAAGTTTGTCTCGAAGAACTGACTGCAATACTCCAGCTGATGTCTAACTAGTGACATACACTGGTTCAACATAACCTTGTTGCTCTTATACTCGGTTGCACTAATAATGAAGCCCACAATATTGTCTACTTTGCTACCCGACCATTTTACCCACCTGTCCTACCAACTTCAATTACTTATGCACATGCTCACAGACGTCCCTCTGTACCTGAACCCCCTGTATAGCTCGACCCCTTATTTTGTTAGGCCTCTGCATATTATTTCTACCAAATTGAATCACCACACATTACTCTCCATTGAACTTCATTTGCCACCTGCCAGCCGTTCCACAAAATTACCGGTACCACTTTGAAGTTTACATTATATTCTTCATAGTTCACAATGCTGCTGAGTTTTGAATCGTCCAAATACTTTGAAATTCTATTTTATACACCAAGGTCTAGACAATAAATATTTAGCTGGAAAAACAAGGGTCCCAACACTGACCCCTGGGGAATTCTATTACATATACTCCCCATCCCGAAACCATCCATTAATCATTACTCTCGTGTTCCTGCTCCTCAGCCAATTCCGTAAGCACCTTGCTGATGTCACTTTGATTCCATAAGCTATTGTTCATAAGTTTATTGTTCAGCACTGTATCAAATGCCTTTTTGAAGTCCATGCACACCACATCAACAACATTGCTCTCATCACTCTCTCAGTTACCTGTTCAAAAAAACAATCCAGCAAGCTAGTTAAACGTGACTTTCCATTAATTAATGCATACTGGCTTTCCTTCATTAACTTGCTATCCTTTACGTGACTATTAACTTTGAGCCGAATTGTTGTTTCCAGACGTTTCTCCATCGCTGAATTAGACTGGCCTATCAATTGCGGGCTTCTCATTACAATCATTGTTGAACAAGGTCGTAATACTTGTAATTACCCTTGAGTCTAAGGAATACTCAAAAAATATGGCCAGGGTCTCCGCCATTTACATTCTCACTTCACGCAGCATACTTCTCTTGCATGTTGTCCGGCCCATTGGCCTGATCAACTTTAATTACAGATAACCTATCGAATAGCCCTGATTTCTGATTTTTAAACACTTCTCGTGTCTGAATTGCCTCGCCTTTTACCATAGCCTGGTCGTAACTACTCATTGCTACATACAGATGCAAAGTATTAATTTAATACTTCATCTCTGCTTTCGTTTTCATGTATGATTTTCCTCTTTGTCCCTTTGCCACCCCTACTCATCGCTTTGCCACACTATTACTACGTCGATGTCTATCGAGGAATTTTGGATTCCCTATTATGTTGCCTGCCTGTCTCTTTTCAAACTCCATCTTTAGTTCTCTTATTTGTTTCCTCAGCTTTCTACTGAGCCTTCTGTATTCACCTGGTTCTTAGTTCAAGTTTCTACTGATTCCGATCATAAGAGCGCTTTTTCTTCCATATATTAAGTTCTTTCTCCTTTATCATTCAGGGAGCCTTCGATTGTTTTTTTGCTTTTTTGCCTTACCTTTTCCCTTTCGAGGTGATTACATCTTGACTATGATCGAATTAACAGTTCATTGAACAAGGCCCATTCATCAGGTACTATTTTCCCTGCCAGTCTTTGATTCTAAATTGTTTGGCCCACACCTGTTCTTATCATATTCAAGTTAACCTTTGGCCAGTTCTTTTCTCTCACGACACACTGTTCTTTGTTATCACCATAATCAGCCTACACCATATGACACAACATTCACTGTTCACTAGATATCCCCCCACTGACAATTGGCCCATTATATTCCCAAGAACAGTTGCCTCCTCCTTCGCTGGGCTGGAAACATGTTGAAATTATTATTTTTTTCCTGATCAAACTCTAGGAACTACTGACCAGCCCTGCCCTTTACAGTAACACTATCTCAGTCAACATTTTGATAATTAATGATCACAAACGTGTTCTTTACTTTTTGTACCTCTCTGTAATTTGCTTGAAAACTTGTTCCCCTTTATCGCTCCTTGTAGTCGGTGCTGCATAGAGTCCCCCAAGCAATTAAGTTGCATATATTTCGTTCCTTGGCTCTAGTCAACTAGATTATGTCATTGAACGCTCTGGGTCACTTTGTTTATCCAGCACTGCAATGCTCTTCCTAATCAATACGGCCATCCCTCCTCCTTTGCTTCCTTTCCTATCATGCCTGAACACTTTGTATCCAGGAATATTTAAGACACGTTCCTGCTCTTCTTTGAGCCTGGTTTCTGTTATAGCCACAGCATAATTCTTCCACATGACAGTCTGCGGCTGTAACTCCCCAATCTTATTTTCCACCCTCCGTGCATTCACATACATGCACCCTAATCCTACTTTAAACTATGGTACTTTCTCGTGTACTCCGACCCCACCTAATACCTTATCATTCTCCACTGTAGTGTTATCTATATTTCCAAATATCCTGCGCACCTCGTTGTTTCTCTCTAATCATTTTGTTCCGAGATCCATGGCGAGTTAGTTTAAAGCCTCTCCAACAGCACTAACAAGGAACTCAGTCCCAACGCTGTTCAGCTGCAACACGTCCAGTCTGTAGATGTCCACCTCTCCCAGAATCAATCCCATTGTCCCAAGAATATAAAGCCCTCCCACCTGCGCCACCCTTCTAGCCACACATTCATCAGTATTATCTGCCATTTTCTGTAATTACTTGGGCCTATCACTGGGCGAAATCCAGAGAGTACTCATTTTGAGGTACTGCTTGTTAGTTTAGTAGCTTGTTCACTATATTCTGGCTGCAGAAACGCATCCCACTTTCTAGCCATGTCGTTTGGTATTGATGTGAAGCATGGTTACTGGCTAGTAACGCTCGATCCTTAGGGAGCTCTGCAGCCGCCCAGTGACATAGTTGGCCCTGGCACCAGATTGAGGTAACGCACCATCCTTCAGGTCTTCAGCCTCATAAAAGTCTAAGTGCCCCCCTAACTATCGACACACCTATCACTATTGCTCTTTCGGACTTCCTTGTACCGCCGCTCGCACTCCCACGCTCACCTGTGCAGCAGAACAACCCGTAAGGCCAGGAATTTGCTAGGGATGCTCTCCCCAGCGGAATGATCACTCTAATGAGTATTCTGAATTAAATATTGGTTTGACAGTGCGATGCACCTAGGGAACTCCTGCATTACATATCTGATAATTTTCACTGTCTGGTGGCCATCCCTTCTCTCTCTTGCTGCTTACTCTTAAGCTGTGCTCAGACCTCGTACATAAACCTGCGTTCCACGCAATTCTTAGCCACATGGATGCAATGCAATATTCCCATCTCTGCTCAAGTTCCGAAACACGGAGATCAAGCTGCTGAAATTGATGACAATGCCTGCACAATTGGTAGTCCAGGACACCGGAAGAGTCCTCGAAGTCCCACATTGCTCAAGGTTCGTATCTCGAGGTTGCAACAGTTCTTCCATTTCTTCATTCATTCAATAATCTGGTTGCTGCAAAAATATGTCAATACACCTCTATTATTAGTCAGCATTTCTAGCACTGGTAATTTCTCCCAATATTTAACACGCTTTCCTTGTTGTCGCAAAACATATTAAATAAAAAACAATCATCAGCTGCTCATGCTTCGCCTTATTTTAGTATATTTGTCGGTTTTTTTCCCCTTCAAGTTGTTGAGATTTAGTGCATCAGCAGCAATATTCGCTAAACGATCAATTTACGATTTCCCTGTGATGTCACAAATCGATCTCCATGCTGCTGCAGCAGCAGTGGCAGCAGCTTGCCCAGAGTCTCTGCCAAATCTCGCTCTGTCTTGCACCGCTTTGATTCTCAAAATATACAATTAATATAATTAACTGTGTCTCGTTACACTTTGCCAGGTCCAAAAGCCTGTCTCAAACAATTACGAGCATTTTATTTAATCCCCACTTATTTATTATGCTGAACCAATATTCTTGAGCGAGGCTTGATTGTGCCTTTGCATATTAAGTAAATTTAAAATCCTTACTTAGCCTGGGCTCACGGTAGGCTGCCTGGTGCTCGTGAAAACAATGCAGTATCAGATTGGTGTTTGGAGTCTCCCACTAGTTGACGTTCACAAAGATTTTGGATACTCCCGGGCTTTGGGAGTGCGGCGACATGCCACAGAACAGTACAGCACTATGGAGAGCGGTATCTTACATTGGGTCATACGGAAGGGTAAGAATGGGGTTGAGATGTGTAAGGTCATACGTCTGTGTGTTTTCTGCGATTCCTGAGCGGTTGGCGGTTGTGACTAGCAGCGTTTTTTTTCCAAGCGGCATGGCCAAGACTTTGAGTTTTCTTGGATTGGTGTTGGAGTCTGGGAGCAGTGGTGATACGAGAATGTAAGCAGTGACAACCCCAACACGAGTATCGGATTGGGCATTTCGGCAGGTTGTTGGGGGATTCCGGGCTATATTTGACAAGACTGTAACACTCTCAACTGAGAATCAGAAGGCTGAGGGTTCAAGCCACAGAGGCGTTGAGCCTATTTAGACTGATATCTTGGTGCGTTATGGAACGTATGCCACACCATCACACCTGTCTGTTTTTGTATGAAATGGTAAATGAAGGTCCTCTTTTCTCCATTAGATTAATTTATAAATGCAATCGAATTATGCAAAATAAAGAACAGAGGAATAATTCTGCCTTCCACTCAAAAACACATGCACATTGTAAATATATATCAACACATATGCACATGCACATATATAAGCTCAAAAGATCGCATTCATAAGGGCCTTTGGCCTAAGGAAACATCCCGATGCTCTTCACAGGAGAGTAACGGAGCAAATTGTGTCAATGAGTCATGTATGGACAGATATAAATACTGTGGCTACAAGAACAGGTCAGAGGTTTGGCAGAGGCAGGTGCCCCGACACGCACAGAGGCACACAAACAAAACTGCCATGCACAAAAACAGGCATCGACACACAAGAACAATTGCACAGGCACACAAAAACAATATTGAATTACAGCATATACAAACATAGGTCAAGCCACAACGACAAAATCTGTAGCAGCGCTAGTAGTCAAACGCACACGCACACAGTGAAGATCTCTCCCTCTGTATCTCTCTTACTCACTCTCACACACACACACAGACACAGCACAAGCACACAAAATACTGGGACACAAAACCAAAGGCAGTTCCTATATAACACACCAACTAAGGCACAGAAAAACGTGGATGTATGCAAAGGTAACATACGCTGGACACAGCAAACGCTTCGGACGCTGCCAACTTTATGGCTGTTGACCTGAAGGCTTGCAAACATTTACAAGCACTTGGGCTAAAGCTAATACATTGTTATATCCACGAATGTTGCACAAATATCCCTTGTCTGCAAAATGCAGAGCAGATCATATCCGGCCAATTATTGTTCCAATCAGCGTACTCTCAAAACTCAGCGTAATGACAGAACGTGCGATTTACCATGCTAGCAAGTGGCATTTTACCAGCAATAACCTGCGCCCCTAGACACAGATTGGGGTGCGTGAAAGCATCATGTTACAGGTTTAAACCAATCTTTTTGTAAGCAAGGAAAAAGGGCTGAATTCTGGAGACGAGATGTTAGGGAATGCCATTGGAAATGAGCAACCATTTGACCGATGGTGACATAAAGGAAACGCAGAATAACGGAAGCCCCAATTGAAACAAAGAAATTCACTGATGGATGGTTCCTCCTTAATGTATTAAGATTGTTAGGTTATTTGGAGGCCAGTGATCGATGCCCAAGGACATCCTTTGAAGAGGCTATCATACTGCTGTAATAAGCCCAACCCACTCCCGCTGCGCCATCAAATCACTTCCATCCATTAACGGACAAGTGGTAGGGTTGTTTGCTTGTGATTCCAAAGGGTTCACTTCTATTCATGAATCGTCAGAAGTTAAAGCACCTGAAGGCAGGAAGCCAGAGGAATATTCAGACGTGGACTGATCAGTGGCCAAGAATGTTTGTACTCACTCAAGCTCAAACAAATTACCATCTCCGACATTACAGGACATAGTCATCTCCCCTTGAGATCCACTGATGTTGCCATCGCTGGATTGCTCATGATCAACATCCAGGGGATCACAATATGACCAGGAACCTTACTGGACCAGACATAATCATTTTGAAGACAAGAGCCGGCCAGAGGTTGACCATTCTGTGGCGAGCAGCTCACATTCTGATTGTTCAAACTCTGTCCATTATCTACAAGCAAAAAATCATGATTTCCATTTATTCACCGCTTGCCTGATTAACTGCAGCTCCAACTATACGGACTAATCTCGATATCATGCAGGAAAAGGAAGCAGACTTGATCATCATCACACTCACCTGCTTAAACACCCACTCCTTAAAATGGCAGTGAACAGTGGCAACGGGATACCACATGCAACGTGTACTGCTGGAACTCGCCAAATTTCCTTTTACAGCCGCTTCCAAATTCACAATCGTTACAACCTAGAGGGACAGCCGGAGTATTTGCATCGGAACTGAACCACGTCCAAGGTATCATCCAAGCCACACACCGACCTGACTTGGAAGTGTGTGACAATTCCTTCATCACCTCGAGGCCAATACTTTCGAAGCCCCTCAGAAAGTGTTATGTGGGTGCAGCTGAACTACATAGACTGCAGCGGCTTGCTGCTTACCACCATTTCAATCACAATTAAGTATGGCGAATAAATGTTAGTCTTGACAGCGACATTCTCATGCCATAAAAGTCATACTCACACGTAGACATGCTCTTAGACACAAGCACAAATAAAGACGCACAACAAACCACCCTTGCAATGCACAGATACAAAGAGAGGAAAATGAAGGCAGCCAACACTAACAGTAATGTTTTGGCACAGGTGCAAAGGCACACACAGATCATACACACGTACAAGCAATAAACTAAGAGTAACAATCTGCTGATGCTGGAAATTTGAAGTAAATTTAGAAAATTGTGTAAGCATTCAGAAGGCCTGACGCCATCTGTGGCGAGAGAAACGGAGTGAACGTTTAGAATCGAATGTTTTCCACTGGAAATGTTAATTCGATTTCACTCTCCATGTATTCTGCTAGGCCTGCTGAACATTTCTTTTTTAGATTACATATATTTACAACATATGCACACTCAGAAACAGACACTATAGGAAAGGTAGAAACACAAAGGCAATCAAACACCCACACAGGGAAAGGAGAATTGTTGGGAAATATGGATAGTTTAAGTAAATTAGATTGGTAGTTGTCGGTTTTAGGTGGATAAAGCGGATAACCTAACGGTTTTCCACAATATATTCCATCTACCATGTTCTTGCCAATTCACTGACTCTGCGAATCCCCTTGAGGCCGCTTTGCATCTTCTCACAAAACACATTTGCACCAAGCTTTGTCTCATCCCTGACATTGCAAATGATATATTTCGTTTCCAAATCCAAGTCATTGATATATAATAGAAAGAAACATAGAAAGATAGAAACTAGGAGCAGGAGTAGGCCATTCGGCCCTTCGAGCCTGCTCCGCCATTCATTCTGAACTTGGCTGATCATCCAACTCAACAGCCCGCTTCCATTTTCTGCCCATATCCTTTGATCCCATTCCCCACAAAAGCTATATCGAAATCCTTCTGGAAAACATGCAATGCTTTGGTCTCAACTACTTTCTGTGTTAACGAATTCCACAGGATTATCACTCTCTCGTTGAAGAAATATCTCCTCATCGCAGTCCTAAATAGTCCACCCGATATCCTCTGACATGTGACCCCTGGATCTGGACTCCCCCACCATCGGGAACATCCTTCCTGCATCTACACTATCTAGTCATGTTTTAATTTTACGGGTTTCTATGAGATCACCCCTCATTCTTCTGAAGAACGTGAGCGAATATTATGAAATACTTGTTTTGGCTGAGCTGGAGCACTTTGTTCAATTTTGTGTACGAAACATCAGTAAAGAATCAAGGAGTTTAATGAGGGGGCAGATGATAATTATTATGGCTTATCAAAGATGAGAAAAAAGGACTTCGAATTAATGATGGGAAAGTGAGGTTTGTTCTGATACATGAAAACATGGCTAACAGCAGATATAGAGCAGAGATGAGGATTTTTTTCAATTACACTCCAGATCTGGAATGATCGACATGCGGAGGGAAAATAAGTTGATACCATAAACATAGCTTGCCAGCTATTTGAGGACAACGAATTTACAGATGTGCGAATATAAATCTGGAGTTTAGTACAAAGGTATCTGAATCAAAGCAAAATATTTTGGTTTCTGGAGACTGGAATCTTCTTCGAGACTCTTCTACGGAATGGCCATACTGAAATCAAAAGGTTAACTCTGCTTCTCTGTCCACAGATACTGCTAGACCTGCTGAGATTGTTCAACACGTTTTGTTTTTGTATCAAAAATACCAAGTTTGTTACACTGTTCCAAAGATGCTGTGTTAAAATGATGGGGCCAATTCTGTGCTATTAATTCTAAATTCCCATTAATTGAAAAGATCATGCTGAAACATTTTCCTTCCGTTGCGCGCAACTGATTCATTAAGAAGCTTTTGTAAACATAAAATCTAAGATTTGGGCACACGGACGATGCTGCAGAGGTATTCACAATGTTATTTTGCCCTTATTGTATTAAAAACATTACATGATGGACAAAAAAATGCACAGAAGGAACCACATTGTCCATCTGTGCACCGTGGTTTTATTAAAATAAATGCAAAGACGGGCTTAGTCACTCCGGCCTTTTGTCTGTACGCTTGTAAAATCCTGATCTTGATTACTCAATTTCTTGCCTCGCCTTCGAGGTACAATTCAGCATGAAAGGCAAATTATTGTTCTTGCCTATGCGAGTGCAGCTCCAAACGTCTTTCGGAATTTATTGCAGCATAAAATTATTTGATCATTCGAAAGCGATCCAGCAGGCGGCCCTCTTTTCAGAAACAATTTGGAACCAGTGATTAACCTGTTGACATGTTTGCCGCACACTCAGCATGGCTATTTGACGTTTTCGTTTCGATTTGCCTGATGCTATGTTTGTTCGGTTGCAGTTTTAGGAACGTTGAAGAGAAACATTGGTTGTGCAAATATAATAGGAAAGAGGAGAGAGGGTGGGTGATTAACTTGGGAAGATTATGACTGGAGCAGCAGGTCTGAGAGTCTATCCTTTTTCCCTCCCTATTTTTGTGCCATTGTTAAATGGCATCAGTCAGTTAGAATATTGCGGTCATGAACCAACACCACCTATATTTGTGATGGATAAAAATTAAGTGCTAAACATGTGTTCAAATGAATACTGTTAAAGTGGCTTCTTAAGTTAATCTTAACTGCACACAAAAAAAAACAGCCGTTTCGAACCTTTAAAGGGTACAAAAACAAATAAATTGAACTTACCCAAATGACTGCAAGTTGGCTGACATTGGCAGGCATCCGAAGAGAGATGTGAGATACCTGGCACGTGTAAACCGTCATGCTCTCCGGAGCCTCTGTCTCAGTTAGCTTGCTGGAAACTTCATGCAGTTTTGTTGCATTCTGCCGTTTGATTTGGTCCCTCACTGTCCCAATTGTTGATCCATTTTTGAACCAAGTGATGTTCAGATGCTCGGTGTAAAACGCAGCAGTTATACACACAAAAGTCAGAGGGACTGATGATCCGCCCTCCTGCCTTTTGACTACGATCTCGAGAGGGGTCGGAGAGGCTACAAGAAGACAAAAGGTGCTTATTTCTAAGCATGAATTAGTTAGGAGAATCTTAAACACCTTGTATCGCTGAACGTCCAAGCAAGGCATCATAAAACCACAATGCCCGTTCTCATTTAATGTCACTTTCCCGCTGTTGTATAACAGACAATGCTTATACAGGTAATCGGTTGTTACGTCATTCATATCAAAGGGATACAGGAAATGTTAACAAATGCCGTCTGCGCGATGCTTGTTGGAAGCTTCTGGGGCAACAATGTGAATTAATGCTAAGCAACCGTTACACAAGCGAGACTCAGATGAACTGCTAATCCCTTTTCAGGCTGTATGCCGACAAAGTGGATAGGTGTGGCAGAGTCTGCAAAAATAGAGTAAGCCTTTGATTTTAAGCAGTGATTCAGTTTGTCGATAGGGGCGCAAGTAATGAGCCGATGAAGAGACACTAGTGGACCACCATGGTTCTTCAACCATAAATGCACCCGACATTTCATGAAAAGTCGCCCCAACTTGAAAATTTACTTGTTCTCTCTCCACAGATATTGTTTTTCTTAATTTCAGATACCAGCATCCTCAATATGTTGATTTTGTAACGAATATTGTATATGCCTATTGGAGGCACGTTCCCGGTGTTCTATGGCTGACATTGAGCAAGACAAATTAACGTGTTGTTCAGGATGCACAGAAAGGTCCGAGGGGGAAAAATCCACAGTAAACGCCAGTGATCTGGAAAGTTTTAAGGACAACCATTTCAATTCATGTAACTTTTTAACACCACTTTAGGAAAGGATTAAACAATATGATATATGCGCCGATACATTTTATCTCTAAAATAATTGAATTACACTTTTGACAGTAACTTACAATGTTGCGAACATTTCCACAGCCATTTAAGAGATTAATTATCTTTACTCTCCTACAGCCCAGAACAATAGTGAAATGTCTGACCTTTCAATAAGTGCTTACACTTTGGCGTTGGATCCATATGGCCAGGTCCGTCAAAGACAACGTGACATTAAACCAGGACTGGATTTCCAACCCGCAACTTTAGAACTAGAAATTATAAACTTAACCGAGCTTGCATGCACAAAGCAAAATTAATTTAATGTAAATTGAATGCAATTCCAGTACAGCGTCTGAACAAATGTAATCATATTTTGATTCAGCGGTGTACACTTGCCTTGCTTCAACCAGACAATCTCGAATCAAAAATTCCATGAGAATCCTGCAGTGCCCGTTGGCGTGCTGCATTACAACTGTCGTCCTTTACCAAATGCAGCATTAAACAAAGCTTTATTCTCCCCTACACAATAATAAAGATTGTATTCGACAGAATGGGATCAAACTCATAACCAACACTCTTCTCCCCAGTCAACTGACGAAAGTAATTTAATATTAATTACTAATAAAATAAAAATGCACATATCTGACAGCACCTGTGGAGAGAGAAATTAAGGTTACGTTTAGGGTCGATGAACTTCACTAAGGAAACATTTCAAAAGTTTACCAGACTTGCTTAGATTTCAACACATGTTCGGCTTTTATTTCAGGTTCGCTCATCAGCTTTATTTGATTTTGCACCAAGCTAGATTGACTCCTGATCAATAAGATAGCTGACAGTGAGACCTTGATGAAGGCAAACCAGTCCAGCCATTCGGCTACTCAGTTAACATTTTGGAACCGCTTGAAAGTTAAAATGATACAGAAATTACACACCTTGTGAGAAAAATCTGCATTTTAATAATTATTCTGTTCCAGCCTAATTTTTCAACAGTTATTGGCTGATTCTGGTTTCGCGTCTGAGCTAATAGTGCTAATAGTTTGCAATATTTAAAGGAGGGTGATAGATCGAAAAAGTGCTAGAAGCATCATCTTTTGTAAACTGACACTAGTTAAAAAGACAGAACTGTGCTCAGTCCAAAGATGACATACATACATTGATTGACACATGTCCTTGTTGACGAACGCAAATGAGCACTGATCTAAAAGTTACCCGATTGTCAACTCTTGCTCAATTGCGTATAGGTTTATCAACATTCTTTCAGTTCTGTTTGTATCCCACTACGAAATAGAATGTAAGACAAAAGTTACACGGAAAAAGCCGTACAATGAGTGTGCAGATATTTTCAGGTTTATTTGAAATATGCAATCATTCAATTATTTAATTGTTCAACGTCTATATCCGAGAAACTTTTGACCAAAAAAATATTATTTGTAAATTACTTGTGTCGTGCTCTTTCAGCCGGCTACTCAAAATAATTTGTAAACAATCGTGTGGAAAAATAGACAAACAATCTCATATTTCCATATTTTGAGGAACAAATATTGTTTTTTTTTTAATAAAGTAATGGTAAAGCTGAATTCAATCGGGGGCCGGGGAGCCGCCATTGGCTGGAGTTATAAGTAGCATAGAGAAAAAAATGGCTGTGGTTTTTTCAGGCCCTTTACATGATTTCGAGCGCATCTCTTCAGGAGCTCTTCGATGTGATATTGTAACAAAAAAGCAAAATGTATTCTGTTGCCATTGACTCAATTCCTGCCTCCCTAAATAATTTGCACCTTAAACAGGGCTGAAAGCAGGGAAGTCAAGGAATAAACTCGACTTGTCAAGTTGATCCCTGCTCCAAGAACAATCAAGATCTGAACATTTCAGGAAAACGGCATGGAAAGTTTAAATCTCCAATTGAAATTAAAAAGACAGGGGGAATGTAAGTGCTGAAGGTAAGTGAAAATGTTTTGTGGGGTAGGGGTGTTCCGATATCCGGTGGGAATGGGGGCAGGGGTTCGTTATTCCGGAGTACTGTGGGTGGAATCGGGCATCCGGACCCGGTGCAGCGGGCTCGGCAATCCGGTGATCGGTTGTTCGGTCGGACATTGGGGGTGGGGGTTGGGGAGGTCAGGCAACTTAGGGGGGTCGTGGGGAGTCGTACATCGGGAAAGGGTGGAGCAGACAGGCTATTCGGTGGGGTGGTGAGGTGGAGGGCAGGGGGTTCGGATAGCGGGTATTTGGGGGAGTGTCGGACATCGAGGAGGCTGCGAGTGTTCGGACATCCGGAGGGACTTTTGGCTCGCATATTGGGGTGCTTGGGGTGGTCGGACCTCGGTAAAGGGTGGGCTGGTCAGGAATTGAGGGCCGGTTGAGTTGGGGGGGCACAGTCGTTGGGTGTGCCGTCCCGTGCGGGTGGGGGGAATCGGATAGTTGTTGCCAGCTTGGCGCCGTGGTGGGTGGCGGGGAGAGCGTGGTGTTCTCAGGGGTGGACTGCTCCTCTGGGGGTTCAGAGTTATGGGTATGTGTATTTACAACATATTCTCATAGGTTAAAAGAGTTTTTATCTCTGCTAATTCTTTCTGGGTAACGACTGGTATAACCCGGGCGCAACCATCCGAAGTTTGCGATTTAAAACGCATTTGCGAATGGTTCGCAGCGTAATTGCCCAGAGGAAATGTACACTTCTGGCAATTGCCTTGCAAACCATTCCCTGGGACCTTCTTGTAATTTATATGGATAGAAGGAGTGAGTTTGCGGGTGGAGTTACTGGGGACACTGGAGGCACTGTAAAAAACAATAACTATTGGTTAGTTTCTCTGTCATTGTGTCTAGGTCCACATGCCATCCAGCTGGTAAGGACACAGTGAGTCCAGCTATTTGCCTGTCTGCATCTCGTGATCCAGGGTTATCCGGTTGGTTGCTGGTAAAACTATATTTTGATTTTAAAATTCTCATTCTTGTTTTTTAAATCCAATCGTGGCCTCACCCGTCCTTATGCCGGAAATCTCAGTCAAACCCACAAACTGACCAGACACCTGCTCTGCACTAATACTGCAGATTACCGATTTCAATCGCTCCGCTATTCACGAATGCGCATTCCTTTATCTAGGCCCCATGCTCGAGAATACGCTCCCTTCACGTCTCTACGTCTTTACATGGTTTTTCTCCTTTTAGACACTTTTTAAAGCTAACTATTATTGAAAATATTTTGGTCATCTGATCTAACAGCACTTATTTGGCTCGGCACTATACTTTGTTTTATAATGATTCAATGGAGTGCCTCGGAACATTTAATTACATTTGAGACACCATATGATGAAATGTCACTGTTGTTCTTGCGCAAAACTTCTGTTCCACGTACGAATCTAGGAAAATTCAATGCGGTTAATAATAACTAACTTCATATGAATCAGTTGAAGTTTTTAATATATAAGAATAAATTTTTTCATTGACGGTGAGTAAAATTAAATACGGCCACCTAGTGGAAAGAATTTGAATTGATTAATAACCAACAGTTACTCAGGTCTATATAGGGTGTATACAAAAATTTAATTCCTCAGATAATGACATCATTAGCTTTCCAATTAATTCTATATGTTATGTAAACCTTTGAAAATGCGTTTAATCAACCGAAATATTTGAGGCTATTACCAGCCAAATTATTTCAGTACCAGGCAAGTGGTCAGTAAAATGAGATAGGAGCAATGTTGCCGTGTTTCATTCCAAATTATCCTAGGAGTTGGTGCCATTACGCCTGCCCAAAATCCAATTTAGTCTACTCGGTTTCACTAGTACTGAATTCCAATTACGTCTCAGGTATGGGAGAACAGTGTTGCAGCAAGTCCAACAATCAAGCAGATCCCTCAGTCTTTTCCCCCTCTATGCAGCAGCACATGCCAAATCTCCAGGTTCCCCCATCAGAGCATCACGTCAGGGAATTGTTGAATGCACCATCATGTTCCGAAGGCGGCCCAAACTAGTTTCGCCTTCCTGCACCCATGCCTAAGGTCTGCAGATAGTTTAGATTTCCACAAACCTCATTGTTCCCTTGATCAGAGGACTAAAATGGCTGCTACGGCTCAAGTAATTAATGAAATCGAGCCGATCAGTGACGACCCAGTAACAGCCCCTGTAACATGCTTCTGGCTCCAAACCTGACATGTGCAAAGTAACCAAAAGGCTGCTTTCAGGGCGCACGATGAATTGAAAAATGATCTCACAAATTGTGCTGTTCATTGTATCACAGAATTGATACAATATAGAAGTATGCCATTCGGCCCATCGTGCCTGCAGTGGCTCTCCCAATGAGCATTATCACTCCGTGATATTCTCCTGCCTTTTCTCTGTAACTCTGCGCATTGTTTCTGGTCAAATAATCATCTAATGCCCTCTCGAATGCCTCGATTGAAACTGCCTCCTCCACACTTCCAGGCAGTGCATTCCAGACCTGAACCATTAGTTCTTTCTTACATCATTTTTTTTTGTTTTGCAAATCACTTCAAATCTGTGCCCCCTCATTCTCGATCCTTTTACGAGCGGGAACGGTGTCTCCCTTTCTACGCTGTCCAGCGTCCACACGATTTTGAACACGTCTATCAAACCTCATCCGAGCCTTCCCCTCTCCATGGAGAACAGTCCCAACCTATCTTCATAACTGAACTTTCCCAAACTTGAAACTATTTTTCTCTACCTCTTCTGCACTTTCTCCAAGGCGTTCACTTCCTTTCTGAAATGTGGCACCCAGAGCTGTACACAATGCTGCTGCTGAATTCTAACTAGCATCTTATACAAATTCAGCATAACATCCTAGCACTTCTAATCTATGCCCCTTTAATAAAGCCTCGGTTACTGCATGCTTTGTTAACTGTTCTCTCCACCTGTCCTGCCACTTTTAAAGACTTATACACATATACACCCAGGCCCCTCTGCTCCTTTGGATTTGTACCCCTTTTGTTTATATTGCGTCCTCATGGTTTCCTACCGAAATGAATGACCTCACAATTCTCTGCATTGAAGTTCACCTGCCACCTATCTGCCCACTCGACAACTTGTCTTTGTCCTTTTGAATTTGTACACTGCCTTCCTAACAGTTGACAATAATTACAAGTTTTTTTTATCACCCGCAAACGTTAAAATTGTCCCTGTACGCCAAGACACAGACCATTAATATATATCAGGGAAAGCAAGGGTCCCAATACCGGCCCCTGGGGATCTCCACGACAAAGTTTCCTACAGCCCGAAACATACCCATTAGCCATTACTCGCTGCTTCTTATTACTCAGTCAATTTTGTATCCACATTGCGACTGGCCCGTTTGTTCCATGGGCTATAACTTTTCTCCCAAATCTGTTGTACGGCACTGTATCTAATGACTTCTTGAAGCCCATGTACACCAGGTCCCTCATCAATCCTCATCAACTCTAACTGTTACTTCTTCAAAGAATCACTGCAAGTTAGGAAAACAAAACGATTTTCCCTTAAGAAATCCGCGCTGGCTCTTCATAATCAACGCACATGTTTATATATGATTCTCAATCCTATAACGAATATTGTTTCTAGAAGCTTCGCCACCACCGATATTGAACTGGCTCACCTATTATTACTGGGCATTACAACATTTCTTGACCAAGCGCGTAATATTTGCAATTCTGCAATCACCTAGCACCTCCACGGTGGGCAAAAAGGCTGGAAGATTATAGCCAATGCTCCTACAATTTCCACTTTCACTATCTTTAATATCCTTGGATACATCTGTCTTTGCAGAGTCGATGGGCCGAAGGGCCTCTTATGCACTCTGTAATTCTGTGATTCTTTGATCTCATCCGGTCCCGGTGCCTTGTCAATTTTAATTACTGACAGTTTATCCACTACCTCCTCTTGATCAAATTTGAACACTTCTGGTGACAGAGATTCCTGCTTTGTCAACATGGACTAAGTAACTGCTTACCTGGTAAAGACAGATGCAATGTATTGATTTAACACCTCAGCCATGCTCCCTGCCTCCAAGTGTAAATCCCGTTTTTTTGTCGCTGGCCAGCCCTACTCCTCCTTTTACCAGCCTTTGACTTTTACGCCCCTATGAAAAACTTTGGGATAAGCCTTTATGTCGGCTGCAAGCCTTTTCTCTTAATTCTTCTTCGCTTCTCTGATTCGCTTTGTCACCTCTTCTTTTAAGCTTCTGTGTTCAGGTCAGTTCTCAATTTTATTTTGTAGTTGGCAGGTTTCATATGCGCAATTTTCCTTATTTATGTTAATTTTTATCTTCTTTTCCCTCCAGGTGTCTCTGAATTTGCTTGCCAAACCTTTCCCTTTTGAGGAAATATACCTTTACTATACCAGAACCATTCCATCTTTTAAAATAGCAGATTGCTCAACCACCATTTTATCCAGCCACCTTTGGTTCCAGACTGTTTGTCCGAGGTTCGATATTGCCCATTTTAAGCCGCCTCTCCCTAGTAAATTATTTTTACCCTGAATAGACAATTGTCATTTTCTATCGCCATCCTCATTGGGGGCGATTTCCACAGCTGTGCCTCTAGCCGAATATGTCATCCTACAAGACAGGAAGTGAGAGAGAAATGTAGGAATTTGGACGAAAATTAACGTGGTTGTTTGGTCAAAGGAACACACTAATCATCATTTTTGTAAACAGAAAGTCCAAGCAAGTTCATACGTCTATGATGTTATAAGCGAGTTAGTTGCCCCAGTGCCGCTGCCCACAATCAGTTAACCAATAGATGCGAGCTATCAGCCCCTGATGGAAACGATGAAATTGGACAAATTTAGAGACCTTGATGGTCAATGTCAGATGGCCCGTTCTAAACCTCAAAGATTTGAGATTACTTGCAAGTCATCTAAAGTCATTGCATGCTATCATAACGGTAGATGACAATGCTGCACGACATGCACTCCGCCCTCCGGCGTACTTTTCGGTGTTTCACTTCTGCGTAGTAGATCATTTTGAATAGTACTACGTATCACTCTTTGCCACGATAGCTACAAGTGGAAGCTACACATGATTGGGTACATTGTGTTTGAGTTCCATGAAAGTAAATTCGGACGAGCGGCAAACCGGCCGTTTCGCTTCAAATAATTTATCGCGTAAAGAGAAATGCAACTCCCATTACCTGAAAACGCCTTATATGCATGCATCAAATCTCTTTTAAGATCCTTAAGTTGCATAAATCTGTAATTATTTCTTACTTAGCATTCGCCTGCGCAATCTGAATCCGAGCCATACAACAATCATTTGTTAACTTCTGCCGCATACAATGCTTTCTGATAGAATGGTAGAATCACGTATTACAAATTGATAACAAATGAATAGTTCCTTCCGTCTAACGGTCCAAGTCAGCGTTCATGGATCTCCCAGTTGCCTATCGCTTTATTTTGTCTAACTATATTTATAAACCATTCATCCTTCTACTTCTTTATATCGCATGCATTTATGACGCGTTGGTAAATCATGACTGTATTATTCGCTTCAACTACTCAAAATGGTTGCGAATTCCTCATTGCTTGAGTGCAGCTCATTACTTCGTGGATACTTGGGAGTTTGGTGAGTTGGGGATTTCAAAGTGTTTATCTTGTTCTTGAAAAATTCAATCTTGCCTGCAGTTAGCAGTAACTGTAAAGTATTCTGTAAGTAGATAAGTTTCTGACAGCCTTAGTCAGGGTAAACACTCTACTGCGGTAGGCGCCGTAGATAATTGGATAACTGGTTTACTCTGGCTCATGTAGCTGCAGTTCAGTTAATATAAAACAAGAGCCGGCAGTGGAAGTTGTCATTGAGAAGACACCTGGGAGTTTGATGACTAGGAGGAGTTAGCTGAGGAAAAGGAGGAGGTGCACTTTTACTTTTATCTATTTTATCAGCCTGTATGAATATACATGTAAGAACATTAATAGGTGAATAAGAAAAAATAATAATTAAAACACATTAAAGATGGCAGGACTGGTGATGTGTCATTGAAATAGCATATTTCCTTGATGCCATTGTGATTTAGGGCAAAAACGTCTGCCGTTAGTGTATGAGGTCTGAGGAGCTTCGCCTCAGAGTCATTGAGCCGGAGTTCGAGCTGGAGGCACTGAGAAACATCAGGGAACGGGATATTTACCGCAATGCCTTGTACCATGAGACAGTTATACCTGTTAGGATAGGGCCTCCTGTTTTGGTCAGCCACCTGAGACAAGAATATTATGAGTGCAAGTGAGGCAGATAAAGAATATTATGAGAGCAAGTGAGGCAGATAAGGGGACCCAGGAGGCAGGAGTGCAGGATTTCCAGCTTTTGTAATTTGCCAGCAGATTTGACGTTCTCTCGGTTTCTTTGGATGATAGGGGGGCCTGCAGAATGGATGAAGTAACTGACCATGGGGCTATGATACAGAAAGGCTTTCAACTGCGTGGGCAGGGTGGGGGCGGAGGGGTGGTGGGGGTGTGGGGGGGTGGTAGGGGTTGTTATGTGTTGAAGGGAAGCAAAAATAAATGTAGTGGCAGTATTGGACCGTATAATGCGAGTGATTTACACTGTCCTCTGCAGCGGAGAATGAGAATCCAGAGGGCTGTTTTGTCTGCCTGCTACCAGAGCTCAAGGCACATGCTCAGGGCTAGAGAGGGCCTCTGAGTGGATGGAGGATGATACAATTGTCATTTCCGCTGTGGATACTAACGACATAAGCAGGGTAAGGAAAACGTTCTGCACAGTCATTAGGAGGAACTAGGCACCAAATTAAGAAGTACAACCTGAAACGTAATAATCTTTGGATCATCACCTGAGCCACGTGCGATTTGGCACGTGGAAAAACGGATTGGGGAATTGGACTGCTGCAATGTTCCAGTGGTACTTAGCACAAACTGGAGCCGACTCGGCAATTTACAGCCTTCTGGACTGAATATTGAGTTCAACAAGTTTAGATCATGAACTCTTTCCTCCATCCCCAACTCCTTCCCCATCCCCATTTTTCCAATGATGTATATATATTTTTTCTTTTCCCACCTATTTCCATTATTTTTAAATGTATTTCCATCCATTGTTATATCTCTACCCTTTAGTCTATTTCGATCCCTTCCTCACACCCCACCCCCACTAGGGCCATGTGTACCTTGCTCGTCGTGCTTTTTATCCTTAATGTCACCATTAGAACATTTATTTGCTGATATCACCACCGTCAACACCTCTTTGTCCTTTTGGCTATGACATCTTTTGTCGATCTCCACCTATCCCTGACATTCTATCCAGCTCTACCTGTCCCACCACCCTTTAAACCAGCTTATACTTCACCTCTTCTATTTTTCCTTATTTCTGATGAAGCGTCATTCAGACTTGAAAAGTTAACTATACTCCTCTCCGCAGGTGCTGTCAGACCAGCAGAGATTTTCCATGTGTTTTTGTTTTTGTTTTGGATTTCCAGCATCCGCAGTTTTTTGCTTTTATCTTAGTGTTTTATTGACTGCCACTTCTCTTAAACGAATGCCTAACTTGAAGAAGTATTGCTCTTCTCTCCAACAGGATTTCCGCCTCAACCTTTTGCTCTGTTCACCTTCATTGCTTTCCATTTCTCTCCTGATGTTTGACAAGGTGTTTCCTAAAACTTGCTTTCACAGCCATATTTCCTTCCTCAGTGACTGTCTCCGTCTCCAACTAACCCCAGACGGATTACATGTGAAGTTCCGTCCCTCATGTATCGAACCCACCCAGGATTACAGGTATCTCCAGGACATACAACACTCCTCGGATTGCTGTTCTCGTCGCATCCTGAGATCCACACTCAGTGCCATGCGCCGCCATATGAACACACTCGACCTCTCCCTCCAGCAGCACCATCACACCCTATTTCTATGCTGCCCTTGCCCCCAGTTTCATTTTATTCTTCGTCTCATCCGACGCCTCAACAAGAAACTTTGTCTCTTTCTTTCAGGTGCAAAGGAACGCAAGTTGCAACAACTCATCAACATCAACGCCCATCCAGGACCCTCCAACCATACCCATCCCTCTGTCCCCAGCCTGTCTTCCAATCCCAGCCCCAGCCGTGCATTCAACATACACCCTGACCTTCCCCTCTCTGATGCTGAACGTTCAGTGCTCAGCAAAGCACTGAGTTTCATATCCTTACACCCTCATCACAATTCATTTCAGGCTCAGCATGATGAAAAAACACTTCTTCTGCCGCCTTTGTCACCATGCTCACTTCTTTGGGCAGGAGTCCTCTCCCTGTTTAATGGATCCTTTTACCCGCCGCCAATGTTCTCCCTCCACCTGGACCCGTCCCTCTGGATTCTTGCGAGCTCTCGATCTTTTCATTGAGAACTGTCGGCGTGGTGTCAGTCATATCAATTGATCTGCTCCTCCCTCCCACTCTAACCTGTTTCTCTCTGAACTTGCAGCATTCCGTTCTCTAAGTATCAAACCAGACATTATCATCAAACCTGCTGACAAGGGTGGTGCTGTTGTTGTCTGGAGCACTAACCTCTACCTCGCAGAAGCTGAGTGTGAACTCGCAGACACTTCCTCGTACCTCCGCCTGTACCATGACACCACCACTGAACATCAAGCCATTGTTTCTTGGACTGTCACTGACCTCATCTCCTCTGGATATCTTCCATCCACAGCTTCCAACTTCATAGTCTACCAACTTCAGACAGGCACCTTCTACCTCCTGCCCAAAATTTACAAAAAGGACTGTCCTGGCAGACCAATCGTGCCAGACTGTTCCTGCCCCACGGAACTCATTTCTTGCTATCTTGACTCCATTCTCTCTCCCATTGTCAAGTCACTTCCCATCTACATCCGGGATGAATCTGACACCCTACATCGTATCAAAAATTTCCAGTTCCCTGGCCCCAACCACCTCCTCTTCACCATGGACGTGCAATAACTCTACACTTCCATCCCCCACCAGGATGGTCTGAGGGCCCTCTGCTTCTTCCTTGAACAGAGGCACGAACAATCCCCATCGACCACTAATCTCCTCGGTCCAGCTGAACTTGTTCTCTCACTGAACTATTTCTCCATAAACTCCTCGCACTTCCTCCAAATAAAAGGTGCGGCTATGGGTACCCCCATGGGCCCCAAGTATGCCCATCTCTTTATGGGGCATGTGGAACATTCCTTGTTCCAGTCCTACTCCGGCTCCCTCACACAAGTATTTCTCCAGTACATCGATGACTGCTTCGGTGCTGCTTCATGATCTCGTCTTGACCTAGAAAAATTTATGAATTTTGCTCCCAATTTCCACCCCTCCATCATTTTCACATGGTTCATCTCTGACATTTCGCTTCCCTGCCTTGACCTCTCTCTCTCAATTTCTGGTGGTAGACTGTTCACCAATATTCATTACAAGGCTACCGACTGCCACAGCTACCTTGACTACAGCTCCTCACACCCTGATTCCTGTAGAGATTCCATCCCATTCCCTCAGTCCCTTCGCCTCCGTCACATCGGTTCTGATGATGCTACTTCCAAAGACAGTTCCTTTGACATGTCGTCCTTCTTCCTTAATCAAGGGATTACACCCATGGTGGTTGAAAGGGGCCTCACCGTGTCCGGCCCTTCTCCCACGCATACGCCCTCACACATTCCTCCCCCTCTCAGGACCATGATAGGGTTCCCCTTGTCCTCTCTTATTACCCCACCAGCCTCCGCATTCAAAGGATCATCCCCCACCATTTCCGCCAACTCAAGCATGATGCCACCACCAAACATATCTTCACTTCACCCCTGCTGGTGGCAATCTGCAGGGATCGTTCCCTCTGGGACACCCTGGTTTACTCCTCCATCACCCCTTACACCTCAACCCCCTCCCACAGCACCTTCCCATGCAACCGCAGACGGTGCAAAAGCAGTCCCTTTACTTCCCACCTCCTCACCGCCTAACAACTACTTTCAAGAGAAGCAGCATTTCAGTTGAACTTCCCTCAATTTTGTCTACTGCATTCGCTGCTCTGAATGCGGTTTCCGCTACATTGGAGAGACCAAACGGAGACTGGGTGACTGCTTTGCAGAACACATTTGGTCTGTCAGCAAGCAAGACCCAGACCTCCCTGTCACTTGACATTCCAACGCACCACCCTGCTCTCATGCCCACATGTCCGTCCTTGGCCTGCTGCAATGTTCCAGTGAAGCTCAATGCAAACTGAAGGAACAGCACCTCATTTTCCGACGAGGCAATTTACAGCCCTCCAGATTGAATATTGAGTTCTACAACTTTAGACCATAAACTCTCTCCTCCATCCCCACCTCCTTTCTGATACCCCTTTTTCCAATAATTTATATATATTTTTTTTCTTTTTGCACCTATTTCCATTATTTTAAAATGCATTTCCATCCATTGGTTTATATCTAACTTTTAGCCTATTTCGATAACTTCCCCACACCCCACCCCCAGTAGGGCTATCTTTCCTTGCTTGTCCCGCTTTCCACGCCTAATGTCACCATTAGCACATTTCTTTGCTAATATCCCCACCGTCAACACCTGTGTGTTCTTTTGTCGATGACGTCTTTTGGCAATCTGTACCAATCGCTGGCCCTCTATCCAGCTCTCCCAGTCTCTCCCCCCCCCCCACCCCCCAACCCCCCCCCCCCCCCCTTAAACCAGCTTATATTTCACCTCTTATCTATTTTTCCTTAATTGTGATAGAGAGCCATTCGAACTCGAAACTTCAACTGTATTCCTTTCTGCAGATGCTCTCGGACCTGCCGGCATTTTCGAGGTATTTTTGTTTTTGTTTTGGGGAATTAAATGCGTTTCTCAAAGATTGGTGTGGGAGAATTGGGTTTCAATTCGTGGGGAACTGGCACCAGTACTGGGGAAAGTGGGGATTGTACCGTTGTGGCAATCTAGACTTGAACCGTTCTGGGGCCAGTGTTTCAGGAAACTGATTAACAAGGGAAGTAGAGATGGTTTTAAACTATTGGTGATTTAATCTACTGGGGCAAGGGTTCAAATTTGGTTGGATGTGTTCGATTGAACTGTATAGGCAACGCCAGATAGAAAGATACGAATGTGGGAGATGATAAAGAGATGGTGACAGGAAGAAATACAAAGAACAATTCTAAGGATAAATAATTAGATATGACCAGAGGCTACAAAAATACTAAAGAGGCAAAGCTAATGTCTTAATATCTGAATGCATGCATCATTCGAAACAAAACAGGCGAACATTTAGCCAAAAAATAAGCAAAATACAATCTCAGAGGCAGTTTATATACGTGGGTGCAAGGTAACATCGTTTGGGACCTCAATATTCAAGATATGTGACAATTAGGAAGGACAGGAAGGGAGGAAAATATTGAGGGATGGCTCTGTTATGAAATACGGCTTTTCGTACAACAGAGTGGGATGACCTAAGTTCAGGAAACGAGAACGTCTAGGCATTTTCGGTAGAGAGAGGAAATGATAAGGGTAAAAAGTCACTTATGGATCCGGTGTATAGGAACCCACTAGAAACCATATGGTGCGACAGAGTGTAAAAGGAGATATAACGCGAGTTTGTCAGAAAGGTACAGCAATAGATATGGGGGATTCAAATGTACAAATAGTTTGGAAAAATCGGATGAGCAAATGTAACCTAGATAAAGGTTGAATAGTATATTGTTTCGGTATAATTTCTTAGAACAACACTTTCTGGTGCCATGGAGACGCGCCCAACGGTAGCGACGATCATAATATGATTTACCTTACATTCACTTTGAGGGATGGAATCGCGTGCCTTGATTGCTCCCTTAAACTTAAAAAATGGCAAGTATGAGGGCATTGAAGCAAAGTTAGCGAAAGTGAAGTTAAGTTAAGAGATAGTTCAGTAGAGATACAATGGCAGACATTTGAAGAGACATTTAAGAATGCACAGAATAAATGCATTCCAACAGAGATAAATTCCAAGGAGAGGAGTCACCACCTGTGGTTCACTAAAAAGTTAAAGGTGGCATCAAAGGTAAAGTTAAACAAAAACTACAATTGCACCAAGATGTGTGGCAGGTCTGAGAATATGAAAAAAAAATCATAGAATAACTAAAATATTCAGACAGATAGAAAAAAAGAATTACGTGCCAGAGAAAGTCAGCTAGAAATATAAAAATTGGTCATGATTGCTCAATTAGATATTTAAGAAAGAAATGAGTAAACCAGGTGAACGTTGATCCTATAGAATGTGAGCCTGGGAAATCATTAATGGAAAATGAGGAGGTGGCAGGTGAATTGAACAGGTGGTTTCTATTGGTCTTCATTATAGAAGATATAAGTAACTTCCCTGAAGTAGCTGCAGATCATGAAATGAAGCTACGGAGTAAGTCAGGAAATTTACAATCAATCGGGAAGTGAGAATGAACAAATTGTTGGAGTTGCGAGCTGACAAGCCCCCAACACAGATGGACTTCATCCTAGTGTTTTAAATGAAACGGTTATTCAGACAGTTGCAGCATTGGTTACAATTTTTCTAATTTCCCTATGTTCGGAGAAGGTTCCATTAGATAGGTAAATAGCGAATATAACTCAGTTATGCAAAAATAAATGGTGACAGAAAGCAGGATACTACTGGCAATTTAGCTCACCATTCTTCAAAAGGGCAAGTTTCAACACTACTATTAAAGGCGTTTTAGGTTTGAAACATTAAGCGTAATCAAGCAGAGTTAACATTGTTTTCCAAACAGGAAATGATGCCTAACCAATTTATTGGAGTTAATTGTAGACTTATCAATAAATTTACTGAAATTGGATTTCCAGAAGAAATTTTATAAGATGCCACATCAAAGGTTATTGGGGAAATTAATAGTTCACAGTAAAAGGACATTAAAAGAATATTGAAATGTTAACAGGAAGCAAGCAGGAGGCATAATACGTAATTATTTCTGGTTGGCAAAATGTAACGAGTGATGTGCCACAAGCATCAATGTTGGGGCCTCGCCTTTTCACAATGCATATAAAGAACTTGGATGAAGGGACCAAAAGTATGACTGCTAAATTTTCTGACGGCACAAAGGTGAAAGTAAGTTCTGAAGAGGATATAAGGGAATATGGGTTGGTTTAGTGACTGGGCAAAAAACTATCGAATGGCCTACAGTGTGAATAAATCTGAAATTCTCTATTTTGGTACGGGCACAAGGGATGTAAGTGGTGAGAGACTGCAGAGCTCTGAGATGCAGATAGTTCTGTTTGTCCTTGTTCATAAATTGCAACTGGCTCGTTTGCAGGTACAACAATTAATTAGGAGACCTAATATAAATTTTTCGTTTGTTGCCAGGGCAATTGAATACAAAATTAGTGGTTGTGGCCCAGTTATAGCGGACGTTGGTGAGATTATATCTGGAGTATTGTGTGCAGTTTTGGTCTCCTTATTTAAGGAAGGATGTACATGCATTGGGAACTGTTCAGAGAAGTTTTAGTGGACTAATATCAGGGATGGGCGGTTGTTTTTGAGGAAAGGTTGCACAGTCTAGGCTCGTGTTCTCTGGAGTTAGAAGGCGACTTGATTGAAACCTTCAAGGTCCTGAGGGGCCTGCATAGGGTGGATTTGGAGAGGATGTTTCCTATTGTGGGAGAATTTAGAAATGGGGTGAGTTTAAACATAAGGGGTTGCCCATTTAGGACAGAGAAGAGGAGTTTCTCTTTGAGAGGGTCGTGGGCCTTTAGAAAATCTCGTCCTCAGAAGGCGGTAGGTGTAGAATATCTTTGAATATCATAAACCAGGGTAAAATAAATTATTGAAAAGTAAAAGGGTGCATGGTTACCGGAGTGGGCAGGAAAGTGAGCTGAGATTACAATCAGGTCAGCCACGATATTATTGAATGGAGGAGTAGGCGCCAGGGGCCTAGTGCATTATTCGTGTTCCCAATTCCATGACTGTACGTATGTATTATGACTCTTCATGTAAGGAAGTTGCTGCAGAATTCACAATTATAGTCATCCCTTCTAATCCGACGTTTACCTGTGTTCCGGTGAAAAAGTGTTCCATTTCGCAGCTATATCTACGCATATTTCAAATACATTTTGAATCCACAGTAGCACGGAATTCCCGGAAGGATGCTCAGAAAGGACCTCTGGATCTAGTTTACCTGCTTATCATGTCTTGTAAACCCCTTCCAGTTTCCGTACGGGATGCGAATTCCAGCTCTGCATTCGGGGATTATCCCTGGACCGAGGGGCCCGGAATAATTAAGTAAGTAGAGAGCGCCTGGACTGAATCTTTTCCAAGGTTATGAAGTCTGTGAAGCTAATACATTTCCTTCGAAACATTTTCCAGACAGGGTTTGTACATGTTGCCTTTAATTAAGACATAAGGTACAACCGCATGTGAAGATTGTTATGCGGTGGATGATGCATTGTCTCAATGAATGGCGAAACACGTTCCAGGTTGTAAATCATCTAGCCCTATGTCCATGCCCCTTTATTTGCCTCGGCTCTAGATGCCTGAAGGCACGGTGGGACATGTCACAAATAAAGGGCACAGCACAAGCCAGCGTCAAACCAGCAGAGTTCAGCCTGTTAATTCAAGATTTTTTTAAACTTTGGTTGTCAAGGATTGCTTACTATGTAGTCAGCAATGTTTGGCAGGCGGCGCATGAATTTAAATTTAATGTCGTGTTCACTGCGTTTTGGAGATATTTAAGTGTGTCACAGGAATCAATGAATGCCGGATATTTCCACTAATATGGATAATTGCTGATTAGACAGCAACACCAAGTAAATGGGAAACAACGGGTTTACTTTTAATAAAGAAAATAAATATAAATAATTTAGCTGCACGATTGCAGCTGAACTGCTGATAAATAAACAGACAACACCTGTGAAAGTTAAGCAAGGGAAAATCGGGACAACAAAAACGCAACGTGGCAGGACATTTGGCAATAGCATAGAGGAAAAATGATTTAAGATCAATTATCAAGCAAACATAAAATGTTGACAGTCAGGCAAGCAAACATGTTCAGTTTCTGTGCTTTTATATATTTATTTATTTATTGAATAGAACGAAATTATGGCGGACAATGCCTTCCTGGTGCACTCTCCATGGCTACGCCTCTGCCTTTCAGAGCCGAATTGTTAACGAACCAGCACTCTTTCGGTTTTCAGAATTAGGAGCCGGCCGTGTCATGACTTTGTCACCGGACTTGTCATGGACATCCCCAGGCCAATGCTCTGTGACCCGGCTTAGAATTCCTCCACGGCAAATGGTAGAAATTGAATTAATTTATGAAAGCTCTGGAAGTAAACATGTCTAATGATAACCATCAAACCGTTGTCTTTTAAATTAAAACGCAGCAGGGTTTGTAGAACAATCTTCTATCCTTACTTGGCCTGGACTACATGTGACTCACTCCAACTACCCTTGGCCTAGAATTCCACTCAGCCGTATCGAACGGTTAGGAAGTGCATAAGGAATGGAACCAGATGGACCATCTGACATAGTCATACGCAAAGAATCATACCTCGCAGATAATCGCACAGAAAATTAAATCACCATCCACGGAGTGTCCTGTCCCAAAGGTTGGACAGACACAGCAGTGGTGGGGGTGCAGTGATCTACATCAAGAGATAGTGGCCCTAAAAATCCTCAGAATATATTCTGAACTGCTGTAACTCACATAGCATCAGTTCACACATGGACACATAAAGCTCCTGCTGATAACCACCTATAGTGCGCACTCAGATCATGAATCAGTATTCCTTTATGTTGAACACCAGTTGGAGGAAGCACTGAGCGAGGCAAGGGCGCCGTGTGCATTCTGAGTGGGGACTTCAATGATCACCACCAAGAGTGGAACAGTTGAACCAAAACTGACCGAGCTGGCCGAGTTCAAAATGAGTTAGATGCTAGACTCGTACTGTGACATGGGTGAGGGAAGCAAGGAGGGGGAATAACAAACTTGACCTCATCCTTACCAGTCTTCCTGTCTCGGGTACATCTGTCCATGACAGCATCGGAATGAGTGACCATGGGATAATCCTTGATGTAGGCAAAAATACCGAATTCACACTGAGTATACCATCTATCGTGCTGTGTGATACCACCAAAGTGCCAAATGGGATAGATTTCGTACAGATCTAGCAACTGTAAACTGGGCATTCATGAGGCGCTGTGGGTTAGCAGCAGCCGAATTGTACTCAACCACAATCTGTAACCTCATGCCCCAACGTATCTCCCACTCTACCATTATCTCCAAGCCACTGGAACAACACTGGTTCAACAAAGTGTGCAAGAGGAAATGCCAGAAGGAGCACCAGGCATACCTAAAAAATGAAGTGTCAACCTGTTGAAGCTACACTCAGGAATACTTACGTGCCAAACAACTTGTGATGGACAGAGCTAAGCGACCCCACAACCAATGGACCAGGCCTATGTGCAGCAGCCCTGGAGTCTAACCAGTCTGAATAGTGGTGAACAATTGAAAAATAAATGGAGGAGGTGCACACATATCCCCATTCTCAACAATGGGGAGCTCAGCAGTAAAGTGCATTAAACAAACCTGAAGTATTTGCCACCATGTTCGGCCAAAAATGTCGAATGGATGATCCATGTCGACCTCATCCGGAGGTCCCCAACATCACAAATGCCAGTCTTCAGCCAATTAGACACACTCTACGTGATATTAAAAAAAAAACGACAGCTGGAATAACTGGATACTGAAAAGCCTATGGGCCGTGAGAACACGTTGGCAGTAACACTGAAGGATTGTGTTTCAGAAAATGCTGTGCCCTACCCAAGCTGTTCCAGTGCAGCTAAAACACTGTCATTGAAGCAGAAATGTAGAAAATTGCTCAGGGATATCTCCAGCACAAAAATGGGGACAAATTCAACCCAGCCAACCATTAGCCCTTCAGCCTACCCTTGATCATCCATAAAGTGATGCAAGTCATCAACAGGATTATTGAGGGGCAATGGTTTAGCAATAACCTCTTCACTGATCCTCAATTTGGATTCCGTCAGGACTAGCCCGCTCCTGACTTGGTTCAAACATGAGGTGAGACTCACTGTGCTAGACATGGAGGCACCATTTGACCGAGTACGGAATTGAGGTATCCCAGAAACACTGAACTCAATTGTAATCAGGGGGATAATTCCCCGCTCGTTTGCGTTATACCTAGCACAAAGGAAGATCGTTGTGGTTGTTGGAGGTCAGTTATCTTCGCTGCAGGATTTCACTACAGGAGTTCGTCAGGGCAGTGACCTAGGCAAAAACATCTTCAGTTGCTAGCAATGATCTTCTTCAGTCATAAGATCAGAAGTGTTGACGCTCGCTAATGAGTACGCACTGTGTGGCAGAATTTGCGACTTTTCAGATGCTGAATGTGTCCACGTCTAAATGCAGCAAGACAATTTCCTCACAAGACCTCGACAATTTCCAGGCTTGGAATGACAGGTAGAAAATACTACTTGCGCCACCCAAATGTCAGGCATTGGCCAATTCCAACAAGAGTGAATCTAAACAACATACTCTAACAATCAATGTCCATAACCATAGCTGAATCCCCCACTATCAAAATCCTAGGGGTTACCATTGAGCAGAAACTGAACTGGGCTAGTTATATAAATTCTGTGGTCACGAGACAGGTCAGCGACTAGGAATACTGCGACGAGTATCTCACCTCCTGATTCCCCAAACCTTGTACACCATCTACAAGGCACAAGCCAAGAGGGTGATGCAACACTCTCCATTTGCCTGGATGAGTGCAGCCCCAACAACAGCCAAGAAACTCGCCACCATCGAGGACACAGCAACCCGCTTGATTGGTACCCCATGCACAAATATTCACCCCCTGCATCACAGATTCACAATGGCAGCATTGTGCACCATCTGCAAGAACCACTGTCGGAAGTCACCAAGGCTCCTTACGTGGAACCTCCAAAACCCACGATCGCTGCCATCTCGAAGGACAAAGGCCGCAGACGCATGCGAGCACCGGAAAGCTCACTTTCCAGCCAAAAACCATAACGAATTGGGAATATATCGCCGTTCCTTCACTGTCGCTTTGTCAAAATCCTGAAAGTCCCTTGCTAACAGCACTGTGGATGTACCCCTACATCACACAGCCTGCAGCGGTTAAAGACTTTTAACGACTTTCTCAAAGACAATTCGGGGCGTGCAAGAAATGGTGGCCTAGACAGAGATGTGTACATCCCATGATTGAATAAAAAAAGGAAATTAACCTACTTCCCTTTGAAAGTTATCATTTTTGTGTTGCTTTGGGAGCGCAAGAAGAAAAGCTTTCATGGCGTGTTTCTTTTTCTTCAGTTCTACTTCAGGAATAATATTAACATCGCTGATTGGGAAATATATTAAAATCAAGAAATCCAACGAATGACAGAAAATTAGTTTTAGGGAATATGGAAAATTGCAATTGATTTCAAAGGGCCCAATGGAGTTGTAAGGAATTGCATAAACAGATGAGGCTTCATTGAAGACAAAGTGGAACTATACTCGAAAGTACGGTAGTTCATGGCATTGTAAAATGACTACTTTGCACCGGATTTCGCAGTAAAGAAAGTGGTATGAACAACAGTGACTGGAATTACGACATCAGGAATTACTTAGTATACTTAAATAAGTAGAAATATTATATTGGCGAAAATAATGGGCTAAAGATTGCCAAATGGGTCGGAGTGCACCGTTTTTGCCACGGGAAGTTAAATTCATAGGTGAGGAAATTGCAATGACTCAGGTGTGTTTTTTTTTTACTAAAACACTCGCCATTTCGGGGATGGCGCTTTTAGTCTGAAAAAAAGTAATCTTTGCTACAACATTATCGATCATAAAAATGCATCAGAACCGAGGGCAGGCCTGAATCTATCTGACATGTGATTGGTAGTTGAAGAATGGCTCATTGCCTGACTGTAGAGATAGTATCGAAACTGTCGATCATCTTGTAAATAAATGCTGACGAAACTTATTTTCCAAGGAAATAATGTATATTCACTTCATATCACCAGTGGCCATGGAGTGAATTATGATCTTGGATGTCAACATGTAATGTTCAGTTTCAAGCTGCCATGGGGATGAGAGGGAAGTTGATTTAATATTTACATCAGTTTAACATTATATATGTGGGAAGATTCTCGAATCAATTACCGAAAGCAAATTAATTAACATATAGTACAAAAGCACACTGATTAAAGAGAGCCAGCATGGCCTAGCATCGCCTCACTTTGCTCGTTTTATGTTGAGAAATTCACTGACATCGCAAATAGGATATTGTGTATAGGCATTGCATATATGCACTTACAGGTTGCATTTAATGAGCTTCAACGCACGATCTTATTCTTTAAAAAGAAGTAAAGGGCACAGATTCGAGAATGCCTTGACATGTTGTTTTCTACTTGATTTCAAAGCAGGAGATTGGGAGGTTTTGTTTTAATTTGATCATGCGTTCTGAATGTCAGTCGCAAGGCCAGCGTTTGTTGCTGATCCACAATTGCCGATAAAAAAGTGTTGGTGAGCCGTCTTCATGAAACGCTGTGCTCCATAGTGCGGAGGTACAGCTGTTATGAAGGAAGTTCAAGGTTTGTTGCCCAGTGACAGTGAAGGAATGTCAATATAGCTCCAAGTTACGGTAGAGTAATTAGGCGGGGCATTTACAGGTGGTGGTATTCCGATGTGCCTGCTGCGCCGGAACATTTGGTAGTAGATATCGTGGGTTTGGAAGATGCTATCGAAGTAGACTTGGCGAGTTACTGCATTTTGTAGATGGTACGCCGTACTTCCACAGTTTGCTTAGCTTGATAGTCAAGGTATGAAAATTGGCATTTCTCATAATTACGCAATGGGAACTCAGCCCCTCACAATTTTAATTACTTTGTTTCTAGAACAGAGAGAGGTGTACACAAGTTTACAGAGAATTCCGATACTGGATAAGGTGGGCAGCTGGAAGCGGAGCATCATACAGGATTAAGAGACTGGACACATTTGAGCAAATTATGTGCAATTCGGGGAAGAATATGATGATTCACATTTAAATTAGAAGAAAACAGAATGGAATAGTTTCTCATTTTTTCCAAGAGTTGAAGCGCTCTGGAAGGGTGAATCAGGAAGGGCTAAAGAGCATACACGAAGAGCAATCAAGAGGAGAAATGGATTATTATACCTTATCTCAAGAGAGCAGTAGTGTGAAAATAACCTTTATAAAATTACAGTTCTCCGGCGTCACTGGAGAAAATTCCAGTGAACCCGCGCCCCATTTGACCTCAAACGCTGATGTCACTGTCCCTTGAGATGTGCCTTCAGCACAATGACAGTGATGCGTGTTTAATACATTTTTCAAAGGGCTTAATCGTGTAAATGCTTCCTTTAATCTGCTTTGATGTCTGGTAACTCGCGTTGATAGGACGTGTTTACCAGGTCTTTCTGGTCATCGGGATGCGGGGTGGAGTTGGAGGGCAGTGCGTTGGGGTTGCTGGGAGGTGTATGGGGAAATTCTGAAACTCCCCCTGCTTTAAATGACGCTTCTAATGAACAGTCTCTACACCTGCTGGTGCGTCCTGGCGGGTGCATCAGGGTGCGGTCTCTTCGAGCCTTTGCTGGTGAATCTTCAGTTTTAGATTCCATCATGAGCCGGCTCTCCATTTGCTGCGGTTCTCCTGCTTCCCGAAAAAACATCGGACGTTTCAGCGTTCACTACCATCGAGAACACAGAATCCAAGGGAACACATTGGCTCACTTTTTGTATTCTTCGCTTTAGATTTCAGTCTGGAGATTGGATTTGTTTTACAACCTGAATATACCGCGATGCTTGCTTTCTAGGCGATGTCGCCTTGGCACAGTGCCCCACCTATTATCTTGGCCTAAAAATATTATTGTGAGATTTTGTTTACCATAAACGTTGTTATTTCGATAGGATCAGCACTGCATTTACACAGCCTACTACCGTTTTCTAAGGGACAAAAGCAACTGCTGAAACGGGGGAGCAATGCCTCTGCCTCAACCTCATGTTTCAAAAGTATAATGTTTGGATTTCTGGGAACCGTTATAGAAGCACTGGATAAAGATGCGATTTTTGCTTGTATTCCAGTTAACCTATCCGATATTGGGCTGGATGTGCCAATGCTTATATTAAAGAGAAAATAAGTGACGCACATGGGTATCGCATTTCCGCTTGTATTTCTGCTTCTCGATTTCTTTACTCGTCCTCTTTGTTTCTTAAGTAAGATGGGGCGCCCTATTTTTATTACTAAAATGTAACATTTAACACTATTTTTTGTTCAAATTTTCAATTAGATTCCCATTCTTCAGTTAACCTATTTTGAGTTTTCTTTGTCATTTTTTGTTGTCCTTTTCAATTTTGGCTAAACCGGTCGCAATAATTCGGGCCCATCCACAAATTGAGAAATTGTGCGTTGGATCCCACAGTCTATCATTTGAATAAAAATTCTGATCAGCAATTATTCCAGAATTAATCGTGATGGGACTCCACTATGCAACTTCTGCCAAGCGGTCTGCTTTCTTTGTTGTACTCAGCTCGCTATGCAAACTGTAACATGTAATCTGAATCTTCATACCCTCATGTTATTCGTGTGTCTATTCTAGGTTATTGAATCGAAGGCCAGCTGGAAGTATAAATAGATTACGCCAATCACATTGCATTTCTATAATCTCGCTGCAACTCTTCAAATATCACCGTTACATCATATGCTGTCAAACTTCCGCGCAATATTTAAATAGTGCAACGTATTTTCATAAGATTCTCAAAGAGAAAGAGCAAAGGCGAGTTTGGATAGTCAGTTTGAGTGTAGTTCAATATAATATTTGAGTATCGAAAAGGTTGGCAGTAAACTGCCATGCAACTAAACGCTGGTGGCGACGCATTTTTTTTTTACATTTATTATATGTGTTAAGAGATGGCAGGTGATCTGTGCCAGGCGGAGCAAATCCACAAGGGAGATTTGGGCACACTATCACAATGGTTTTGAAATTTGTATTTATTATGAGAATATTTGAGCATTGAGTTTAAAAGTAATGAGTCCGCTGACACCTTTAGGGGTTTTAAAAATTAAATTATAAAATTGATAAACGAAACAAAAGATTTCAAGCTCAAACATATAATTACCGTTAATTATTATTATAACAAGTCCCAACATTCCTAATTAACCTAACTCCCAGCACACACCATCTTTAAGGTAACGATCCAACATAGGTTTTAAGTTTAAAAGCAAGTAAGCACGTTTACCACAGCACTCACTCGACACTAGAATTCCAAATGCTTTTCCCCAACTTTAGTTAATGCAGACAGCAGAGTGCTGCAAAAGAGTTTGACTTCCCCAAGGCTGATTCATATTGTTCTGTTGTAGCTTACATGCCCACCCACCCTCTCAACAAAATTTTTCATTCTGCTCCATATTCATCTTTCTCTCTTTAATGTGCAAAATCTAGTGTCCCATATAACATTGGAACGTTACTCAATATAAATCTTTCATGTTTCCAACATGGTCAGTACCTTTTGGAAAGAAATAAACATAATAAACTTATCCTATTTATCTTGATGGTTGTAAACATCCTACCATCCCTTTGAAACCCAAATGAATTCTTCACTTATCTAAACATGCACATTTCCTTCACATCATACATGTCAGGCCCTCAAGCATGTTTACTCATTAGCATTTCAAATGCCTTTCCCGAACTTATTTTTTTCATAATTTCAATCTTGCAGCCCATCTGACTCCAATTTAATTAAATCACTCACACAGAACCATCTAATGTCACCTCATAAATCTAATTGACATCAACCACAACAATATTTTGAAGGTTCTTATAGTTTCGTAACACCTCCATCCTTACAGAAAAAAATAATGAGCTGTCATAATTGTAAAACACTGCTTCATTTTCTCAACCAATCTTACATTACTTACTATGCTTATTTATATACACAAAACATTGCATTGCCAGGCGCATGCCCTAACATAACAAAATATACAAATCCTTTGTCTCAAGCCATTTCAGTCCAGTGTCCAGCTTCTTAAATGTCCGGTTTCCTTTGGGCTTTAAACTCTCGACAATGCATCTGCAATTAGATTTGATCGTCCAGCCACATGTAAATTTGTACATTAAACCGTTGACGTAACAAACTCCATCTGAACAGTTTTGCAGTTCAGTCTCGAAATTTGTCCAGAAATTTTAAAGCATTGTGATATGTATAAGTAATTGTTTCTGAAGAAGTGATTGCAAGTTAAAACTCGAAATGCTGCAACGCTAACCACAGGCCCAGAGTGTAATTTTCAATGATTGACTATCTTCTCTGATGCACATTCAGCTTTGGTGAAAAAATATCCTATTGGTTTCTCAATTGCAGTTTTATCTTCTAGCAACATTACATTGCCTGCGTCGACTGCCAAGTTGAATTTATTGGTGTGACGAGGTTCTGCCAAAATTGATGTCATGGTCAATACAGTTTTTAATACAGTCAAATGCATTCTGGCACTCGTGTGCCCGTACAAACTTCTTGTTCGTTTTAAATAGTTCAGTCAACAAAGCAACCACACTGCGAAAAAATTATAGTTATGCTGGGGGAATGAGGAAATTCACAATGACTTTAACTTTCACATCTGTTGCACCCAACTTACTGTGCCGAATGTTATGGCATAAATACCTAAAGTCTACTTTTGTAAACTCACTCTTAGCCAAGTTCATCACCAAATTCGCTTCTTTCAGATGATCAACCATTTATTTCATATGGTATAAATGCTCCTCCCACATTTGACTCAAAACTGTCAAGTCGCCAATATTAACAGCCCCATTGCTCAGACCTGCAATTATTGTTTTGTTCAGCCTTTGACATGTTGATAATGCATATTTAATACCAAATGGCGTAACGTTAAACTGATATAGACCATCTGGCGTCACAAAAGTTGATATCACAATTGCTGTCTCTGATAAGGACACTTTACAATCCCCTCAGCAAGTCACTCTTTATAATAAACTTTGATTGTACAACTTTCTAAATGCAATCTTCTAACCATGGAATAGGATGTGAATCCACTGTGATGACTGCACATACTTTTCGATAATCCACACACAGTCTTGCTGTTCCATTTGATTTCTGAAGCATCGTAATAGGCAAACTCCAGTTGCTGTAGCTGGATTCAATTATTACATGTTGAAGAATGATTCGATATTTTTCTGTACTTGTGATAAATTGGCTGCACTCAATCTATAAGAATGTCGTCTTATTGAAACGGAATCACCCACTTTTACATCATGTGCAGCTAAATTTGCCCTCCCTATCTTATTCCCACAAATAGCTTTGTTTGGCCGCAATTGCTTCTCGAAGTCACTTTGGCACTTCTCTGGAACATAACTCAATGTTGCCCTTACATATTCAAGTACTCCCCTCATTCTCAAATTTGATTAGAGGAAAATGAAGTGCAGAAGCTTTTATTTCTCTTCCTTTATCTAGCCCTTTAAATCCTCCTTTTGGTCATATTCCCTAACAAAATATTTTAAAAACACGTTTATATGACACACCCACTGCTTCTTTCTTGTATTTGGAGTATTTATTATACAATTTACTTCAGAGTTTATTTTAAATTATTTAATGCCCACCAAATCTAGCCTTTAATGGTCCAACCAATGCTGGTAATAAAACTAACACATTTTCCCCAGCTTCAAAACCATGAGTTTTGGACCTATTATCTACCTTCGTCGTCATCACTTGATTTTGTATGTTTAAATTATTTTTTGCTAACTTTCCCTGAAGTTTGTCATATAATCCTGCAGAGTAGATTCTGAATTTTGACGCACTAATTTCTCCTGAATCAACTTCAATACTCCCCTTACCCCAAGAACATAGTCAAATTTGAAATCATTAAAGATTGTCTATTCGCCAGGAACATCTTTAACAGCAAAGAAGAAGAATAGAATTCCACTATCCAAATTCAGTGGATAGTCTTAACTATAAGTCCTCATGGTAGTTTTAAAACCTTGATGCCATTTTTCCCAAATCACCTTGTGATTCAGGAGGATAGGCTGTTGACGTAAAATCTTTGAACCCCAAACTGCTCATTGCTTCCTTAAAGAGTGGTGAGATGAAATTGCAACCTTGACCTGATTGTTTTTTTTTTGATAGACTATAACTGGTTAATAATTTACTCAACTCTTCCACAATGCTCTTTGCTGTATTAATGTGTGAAGGAATAGCTTCTGTCACCTTGTAGACACATACATTATTGCCAGCAAATAGCTGATTTCCACTTTTAGTCTTTGGGATGGGCCCTATGTAATCAATCGTGACCCTGGTAAAAGTAACCTCAAATGCTTGAAACAGAATTAAAGGTGCTTGTTTAATGACTACTTAAGCATTTCCTGTCACCTGACATGCGTTAAATGTTCTGCAAAGTACGACGACATTCCTATGCAGCCCAGGTAAATGGAAATGTTGCTGCATTTTCGCCTGAGTCTTCCTAATTCCTAAATTTCCCCCATTGCAATTTCATCAGCTACTATCAAAATTTCACTCTAAGATTTATCCTCCGCTTCATCATTAAAACACCACCCTTAAGTTAATGGCAGTCTGGAATGCATTTTGCCTCAGTTTCTGTGTAAGATATCTGATATAACAGTTTTTCTCGTGGATCTTGCTTCTGTAACTCTGCCTACGCCCTTGGGCAAAAAATTTCAGCTTTCTTCTTAATTCTCTCTTCATGAACAATCTTATCAAAGAAAGTATCAAGTAATTGAATATCAACATCTTACCCCTGTCTTTTAAATTCCTCCTTTTCCACATTTAACCTGCGAGCTTGTGATCTCATCACCTCACAATTTGGAAGCAACGCAGGATCTGCTTTCTGCAAAACATCAGTTTACTGCACCTGCACAGGCTGTTCGACTACATTAGGTATCAGCTACACATGTGACAAAGCTATATCATCACCTAAAATAAATTTAAGCCCTACAATGGGCATTTTTTGTACTGCTCCAACAATCACATCACCTGTTTTTCAAATGCTCTCCAAGTTTAACGTCCGCAATGGAATAATTCTTCTTTCTCAATGAACTCCCTTTATTATTACATCTTCCTGCAAACCTCTCTCTGAACACCAAATATCACTATCCCATTGCATTAACCATTGACTAGGTCCTGTGTCTCTTAAAATTTTAATATATTTGCCTATTCCACCATGTACACATGGAAAGACCTTCCCGTCATATCCAAAATCTTTAAACATTTCCATAGCCTGCCCCAAAGCACTCACTTTGGTAAATCCAGAACGTAGTCCAACATCTTTATCGACCACTGATTCTCCGTGCTTCATTTTTACATATTTCAATGGTTTTTCCAGTGCCTGTACCTCAGGATCTAGAGGACTCTTATTTCCAGAACTTTTCTGCATTCTATTTGCTGCACCAGATTTTCCTTGTAACCTCCAAACATTGAATTTGTGTGCCCAACCATATTACATGCAGGCAGCTCAGATTTCGTGAGTCACTTCAACCATCAGCACCTTCTTTTCTGGTCTGAGAGAGGGGAAAAAAAAAACTTCCTGAGAATTTATTTTTCTTGTCTAATTACTTTATATATACCTTCCCACTTTCCACATTTCTTGGATTCAAAAGGCTGACGAAAAAAATATTTAGATCCATGAACTAACTCATTATTATCTCTCACCTCCGCCGCTTGCCTTGCTATTTTTGCCCTCTGTTCTTCCACATGAGCTCTCACTACCGAAGAAAGTAAATCTTTAAAGTTTCACAAATTAATTACTTCTCCAAGGGCTGCAGTTGTTGTCTCTACCTTTAATGGTCGTGTCCACCATGAATAATTACTTTGTTTCACTCCGTCAAACTAAATAAACATTTGGCGAGACCCTTTCCATATATTCGTAATTTTCTGCCTGTACGGTTCAGGAACCACGCGTGTGCTCTCATAATAGCGTTTTTACGGCATCATAGCTTTGATACTTATTTTGACAGTAAGGCATAAACCTCCTGAGCGCCATCTACCAACCTAAGCTGTAAAAGCAACGTCTAAGTTTCTTGTTGCCATTTCATCTGGTTAGCTATTTCCTCAAATGAAATAAAGAACGCCTCTCCCTCGCTTCCCTCGAACTTTTGGATGTGTTTGCACAAATTTAAACATCTCCCCATTGGCTATAGACCAGAAGTGCTCATTTGCAACATTAGAACCTCCCTCAGCCCCAGAGACCTCTTTTCAAACTTGATTTTTTAAGATGATTTTCTCTTTCCCTCTCCTTCTCTTTTTCCTCCTTTAGTAATTTCTCCTGTGCCAACTCCCTTTCCTGTTTTCTTTTGTTTTTCTTCTTCCTCCCTTTGAATTGCCTTTCAGCTTTCTTCTTCCTTTTCCTCTGCCTCGTATTACAGTCTTTCCATTACGTGTTCATGTCGAAGCTTCCTTATTTGTAGCTGATTTCTGCCTACTTCCAGCTGTGACGCATTACTTCCAGGTATCATTTCCAATTTCAAATACTGTGCTATCGTTGCAACCTTATTTGCTTTCTTTGCCGCTATCATTCATCTGAACTGCAACTTATCCACAAGTTCTGCAAGCTGACCCTTAGATACATTGATAAACCAATCAGACTATATTTTATACTTCCACAAATGTCTTAGCTATAGATGACGCCGCATTCTTCGTCGCACCAGTTTTAAATCCATCACAACAGCTCCTGAGTTTAATGCGTGTCTCATGTTGGGAGCCTGACGATTCACCAACTAGAAACCAATCAATAAACTTCAAATATCACGCAAATAACGCAACATTTTGTTATGCATTGGCAGGTGATTTGTGCCAGGTGGACGAAATCCACAAGGGAAACTTGGCCAGTCTATTACAACGGTTGTTCAATTTATGCTTTTTAAGAGAATACCTGGGCGCTGAAGTCAGAAGCAATGAGTCCGTTGACACCTACAGGGACTTTAAAAACTACATTACAACATTGACTAAAAAAATAAAAGTTTCATTCACGTAAATAAGATTATGGATGATTAATATTTTGTAAGTCCCAAAATTCTTAATTAAACTTACTGCCAACTACACACAATCTTTAAGGCAACCGTTCAACATAGATTTGAAATTTAAGCTGCAAGTTAGCAGGTTTACCACTGCACCCACTCGACAGCGGAATTCCAGAGCCTTATTCCAACTTTAGTTGCTGGACACAGCAGAGTCTTTCAAAATGTCTGGAGGCTTGCCAAAGACTGTTTCACACACTCATGTTAGATCTTGCATGGCCCCGCAACATGGCGTTTTCATTAGACGTTATACATGTATTTTCATGTATCTTTGGAACTTTTGTTTTCCCAGGATAGAAAAATCTTTCATGTTGCCGATACGGTCAGTACTTTTTTGGGGGAATCAATGAACATAATAACCTCTCCCTGTTTATCTTATTAGTTCCAAAAATCCTAGCATCCGCTTGTAACCCGAACAACTGATTCACTCCTTACATCCTATACCCTCATCCATGTTTACTCATCAGCATTTCAAATGCCTTTTCCTCCTACTTATTTTGATAATTTCTAATGTGATCAAACCGCACAGGCTTAAGCATGTATTATCACACCCATAAGCCCACTTTACAATAAACCACAATAATATTATGAACATTATTATAGTTTCGTGACTTATTAGTTCTTTAGATACAATGCAGATACAGAGCTGCTCCCTGAAAATAAGGTTCAATAGACATAAAGCATGTGATGCATTGATAAGACGTGCAGTTGATTGCAGAACGTTAAAAGCCATATTGCATTCTCTTCAAACAATATGGTAACATTTCTGCTAACAACTGATAGCTGATTCATAGTTTGTTAAATAACCATGCAGAAAATGTAGGTTTCGTGCCAAAATTATTTCCGGTTCCCAGTTAGTTGATCATATGTGGACACATACAATTTTCCTGCAGTTAGCAGTTATTGAGTGCAATAGCAAGGAAAACGTTCATCGAGGACTCCCGTTACTGTTAAAGATCAATGCAATCCTAATGGAACATACATATGCGTGAATTGCAAAGGTTAGAATACAGATTGTTACAAATATGATCGACAATTTGCCGATTTACCAATATTCATAATCTAAACTCATTGATGCAAAATTTTCACAAAGCGAAAGTTATGATTCGTAATTTGCACACCTGAAGCCGAATTCAATGTAATTGTCATGCTTGTTGGATGGTGGGGGGTGGAGATTGAGAGCTGGGGTGGTGGGTTGCGGGCAGAGGATGGGAACGGGGGACATAGGGTATAACACGGTGCAAAATATTATTGCTCAATTCAAATTCATTTTCATAATGCAAATCGAAATGTAAACAGTGAATATTTAAAGTGAGGATTAGTTTCAATGTTGCAGCTTTACATGTTATAAAACCTATTTGCTCTAATTGAGAATTAACATAACTATAAAAGTATCTTACTGGTAAATTAACAAACTCGGATTTGTGGCACGATTTCACCCATGTTTGACATGGATAACGATGGCATGCCTTGGAACAGAGAGAGACCAGTAATACAGTAAAAGATGACTGGCAGCAGGGCGAGTTAGAGAGAGCGGGGTGGGGGGGAGTGAAAGAGTGGCAGCCGCAGCAACAAAGAGACCAGAGACCATTGGGATGGGCATGATTTAAGAACCACAAATTGCGTGCAGGAAGCAGGAGCGCATGGGTTGGGGGAGGATAGGGGCCGTCAGAGAAAAATAGGTAAGTGTTTAGTTATATTTTTGTCTTCTGTTTCTCCAAACAAGAGTATTCTTTCAAATAAAATGAAGAGAAATTGCACATGTTCAATTCGGTCAGTGCAATGGTATGTGCATTAATTAGAGATAAAAACAAAAAACTACTGCGGATGATGGAAATCCAAAACAAAAACAGAATTACCTGAAAAAACTCAGAAGGTCTGGCAGCATCGGCTGAGAAGAAAAGAGTTGACGTTTCGAGTCCTCATGACCCTTCTGAATCAGCATTTCACTTGCATTTCCCCTAACTTAGTCTACTGCATTCGTTGCTCCTAATGCGCTCTCCTCTACATTGGAGAGACCAAACGCAAACTGGGTGACTGCTTTGCAGAACACCTGCGGTCTGTCCACAAGAACGACCCAAACCTCCCTGTCGCTTGCAATTTTAACACGCCACCCTTCCACCTTGCCCACAATTCTGTCCTTGGCTTGTTGCATTGTTCCAGTGAAGCCCAACGTAAACTGCAGGAACAGCACCTTATCTTCCGACTAGTCACTTTACAGCCTTCCGGGCTGAATATTGAATTCAACAACTTTAGAGTTTAACTCCCTCCACGATCCCCACCCCCTTCCCGTTTCCTCCACCTCCCTTTTGTTTTTTCCCAATAATTTATATAGATTTTTCTTTCCCCACCTATTTCCATTATTTTAAAATCTATAACTGTAATACCCTGTCGTCAGTCTTTCCACCCCACCCCCCACTAGGGCTGTACATTGAGTATTCTGCCATCCATTCTTAATTAGCACATTTTCTTAGATAATATCACCATCTTTAACACCCCTTTGTTCCTTTTGTCTGTGACATCTTTTGATTATCTGCTCCTATCACTGCTTGCTTGTCCCTACAACCACACCTCCTCCCCCAACTTCTCTCCCCCCATCACCCCCTCCCCCACAACGTTAAACCAACTTATATTTCACCCCTCTCCTAACTTTACTCAGTTGTGCCGAAGGGTCATGTGGAGTCGAAACGTCAACTCTTTTCTTCTCCGCTGGTGCTGCCAGACCTGCTGAGTTTTTACAGGTAATTCTGTTTTTGTTGTGCATTAATCAGCACGGTCGAGCCGTATTCATCAACATTTTTCTCATAAACAGGGTACAAGAGATTTATTTAGTATCATGGATGGGTATCTCAGATCTACTGCTTGCAACTCCTGCACCATGTAAGATCTTCAGGGCACTTCACGAGCCTTGTGTAAACACTTGTGTAGGCAATGTCTCCAGCTGCTCTAACTCGAGCTCACAATTTTCACGGGTGAGGGGCAGCTCGACTCACTGTGAAACATCATTGATGATGAGAGATTCCTGCGCCGTTCATTCCAGGAAGTGATCACCATACAGTCAATGACATTTCAGGATAGTAGGTAGATGATCATACTGTTGTTTCGGAAGAAGCAGTTGGTACAGGATTCCACAGGGTATATACCAATCTCCAATAAACACTCAGTGTTGGAGGCTGCTGTAATGACAATATTCTGACGTAGTGTATCCCATACCAAGGCATCAATGGACAAAGGGCTGTACAGGAGGCAACTTAACATGTAGAAATGCTGTGATAAGATGAGATCCGATTGTTACAGTAGCATCCCGGCATCTTTGTAACCATCAACGTGAATTCGGCATGGTGTGTTCCCTCTCTGGTTTCAGGGTATAGGGCATCATAGGGAGGGTGCAGATTGGGAGAGGGAGTGAGCCATATCATTGTGTCAACGACGTAGAAAGGGCAGGTATTTAGGTGCAAAGGTCATATTTTTGGGGGGATAATGAGGAATTGAAACAAGCCGACCCTCTCGTTAGTAATCTCTTAATTACTTCGATTGCCAAGGTAGGGAGGGATCGACGCATTTTGCATAGGACAGGCGGGAGCGCTTCAGGTTATTGGGCGTCTGGACTTGTTCTCGAAAAAATGCAATGTTGGTGGGTTGGAGTTGGTGGAATTGTCGTAATGGATTACTCATGGACTAGTAAGCTGGAGGCCAAAACTTTACTCTGTTGGACATTGGTTTCAGTGCCGACATGGCAGCAGGTGCAATTTAAATTTAAGTAATAAAATCTTGAATGGAAAGTGAATCTCACTAATCCTGGCCATGAAACTGTGATCGGTTGGCATCAAATCCATCTGCTTCACTAATGACTTTATGGGAGTCAATGTGCAGCCCTTTCTTGGCCTGAGCTCCCCGTGAGTCCAAATCCACAGTAATGTGGTTTAGCATTAAATGCTCTCTAAATTGGCGTAGCAAGTACCTCAGTTCAAGGCAACAAAGGACGGGTATGAAATGCTGGCCATGTCAGTGATGCCGATATCCCATCAAAGGTTTTTTTTTTAAATCAGAAGAGCCACATCTCACCTCAACGGATCTGGAATTAATGCCCATGCGGGGAGCGCCATTAATGTGGGTGAGGACAGTGTTAATGTAATTAAGGAGAGTGATGGTCAGCAGCATGTACAAGTAGAGAAGAAGAATAAGGGCCAAAGGTTGAAAACGTGGGCCTGTTTAAGATATAGGAATAGTGTCACATTTGATTGGAGCGGCTAAAAAGGACACTTAAGAATGCAATGACAGGACTAAAATGCATGCACGTAAGCTAGTAGATTGTGATGAATAAGGTCGGTGAGTCACAAGTACAAGCACTAGAATTGGGGCACTTCAATCATTCAAATATCGATTGAGATAATGTTATAGTAAATGTTAATAGGGGGGATGGGTTTTTGTAATGCATTCAAGAGACCACCCTTGACCAGTATCTTCATGTTCCAACAAAAAGGGAATGTTTCTTAATGTGGTGGTTGTAAATGAGGTGGTCTAAGTGGACCGATTAGCTGTGGGGTAACGTTTGTATAATTGTGATCACTGTATGGTAAGAAATGAAGTAAGAACAAGACACATCTAACATAGAACTTATAAATTGCAAGAGCGCTAATTTCAATGTTGTGACCAGGGATCTAGTCAGCATAACGAAATGGAAGAAGAGACTGACAGGACAAAGTTTAATGCAATAATTCGTAATCTTTAAAGTAAGAGATGTTTCATGTACAGGTTTGATACATTCCCAGAAGATCGAATAGTTAGCGGGCAAAAAACAGTTCCTTTGGCAGACGAAGGAGATAGTAATGATAATGAATCAGAAACGGAGGAAATATAATGTATGTTATGCGAAATTTGAAAGTGAGAAGCAGTTCAAATAAAGTAGGGTGAGAGGGGACATGGAGATGAAAATACGACTGGCAAAGAGAGTATAAGAGCAGATTGGCAGTCAACTAAACAGGAACGCATCCATAGCCTACCAGCAGGTAAATAGTTAGCGGGTAATTAGCAGAAGATTGGTTCTATCTCGGACAAGGAGAGTGACATACACTTGGTGGCATAGTATGAAGCTAGATCTCTGAATGAGTCTTTTTGCTTTGGTGCTTACGGAGGAAGATGATTCTGACAAAATATCGGCAGAGTGTGAGAAAGTGCAGGCAATGGATGTTGTGAGGATTGAAAGAAAGGAGATCTTGGAAAGGCTGGCTATGTCTAAGGTCGGTAAACTAATAGGTCTGTTTGGTTTTCATACACCGTTGCGAAAGAAAGCTCGAATGGAGATAAGGGAAGGAGTTGCCATAATCTTTGAATCTTCCCCAGATATGGGGAGGCAGCATAAGATTGTAGAAAGGTCAATATTACACCCTTATTCAAGAAAGCCAGGAACCACGGGCCTCTTGGTTTGGCACTAGCGGTCGGCAATGTGTTTAGAGTCCATAATCAGGGAAATAAAAATCAACAGGCACTTGGACAGGTGTGAGCCGATTAGGGAGAAGCAGCACTGATTTGTAAAAGGCCGATCTTGCTTGACCAATCTTTTTTTTTTGACCAAGTAACACAGACGGTTGATGATAGGAATTTGGTGTATGTTGTCTATATGTGTGTTAAGGAAGTGTTTGAAAAATATAACAGCAAAATACGATTAACAAAATTGGGTGCTATGGAATAGGCGGGCGAGTATTCAATTGGATAAAAACAATAGACCTAAAGACAAACAGAAGTCGTGGTAAATGACTGTTCTTCAAAATGCAGGGTGTTTGACCGTTGGATCCGCCAGCAGCCAGTAACAGGTCAGCCTTGGAATAGGAGCAATAATTTCAAAATGTACTGGTGATATTACCTCGGAGTGTTGGCAAGCAGTTAGCAAGATGCCAATCGGCAGCAATAGGACATGGGCAAGCTAGCAGAATGGGTAGACTAGTAGTAGATGAAATTCAATACATCGAAGTACAGCATGAGGCATTCAAAAGAACTAAAGTGGCAGAGTTACGGGAGTTGAGCGTTAAAGTGCCACTGAATGGATTGCTTCTCTGGGTCGTGTATGAGCACGGTTGGCCGTATTTCTTCCTTCTGTTCCGTTAAAAGCATGTTACTTTGTCTCACTTTGGAGAAGATGCATTATTTGATGCTTACTGACCTACTTTGTGACGCAGTCGAAAGTTACATTGTTCTTGCCAGCTGCTTGAGTTTTTGACGTCGACCATTTGGTCATTGTTCTTTGGACGATTCCAACATGGTCTATTTATATTTATATATGCTACGAACTGTCTGCTGGCTTACTCACTCTACCTACATGGAATGCAAAACATGCTTTAAGAATAAATAAATCGAGCAGCATACTGGCAATGCCCGGCAATAGGCCAGCAATATTAAAATTCCATGTAATTCGGAGAAGTAAGGCCCCCACCCCCCTCCACCCCGCCCCAAGAAAAGGCCACTTGATATTTGTTTAGTATTTTGCGTAAATTGATTTCCGGGTTAACAGAACCAAAAACAACAATACTTCCATTTCTAGGTTATCGTGATTGAATCTAATTCGCACCGACATTGGCAACCAATGTTCTGCACAGGTCTCTGTGGAATAAAAATCAGGACAGTAAGGTTGCACCAATAGGATATAAACAAATATATTTAGTTGCTATGATCAGGAATCACACGAAGAGACCATGACTGTTTTGCCTCTTCATTACATCTTGACTACTCTACACGTCAACACCAATTAAATGCCACTTGTCCTTTCAGTGGTCACTGCTCTGGATGAACTTTCCGTCGTTCTTATTTCTGCACATGTCACTGAGTACCCACATACTATTTCCGGGGAGAAATTCACAACTCCTCATCATTTTCTGAATGTTTACTTACTGAACTCGGTCTGAATGATCTAGCTCCAATTTTACGTTCATAGCAACGGAATCTCTACCCTCAGTAGAGGGATTAGTTTCCCTGTATCTAGCCTATCTGTATTTATTAACCTTAATGAACTGCTGCATCTTCGAAACTCAAGGGAATACATGGCGAAATCAACCCCGTTGGTTTGGCCATTTAATTAAAATTCCAATTATTACATATTTTCTTCCTCACAGATTGAAACAACTTACACATAGCAAGCTATGACAAAAAAACACACAAACAAATGCTTCAATGGCCACAGGTGGTGGGATCCGTGCGGCAGCCTGGTTGTGGGGTTTGCCGATGAAACCGGCCTTGGACAGTATTGCATCATCAGTCAAGCATAATGTAATTCCCAACTTCACAGTGCGGCAAGCCCACTGCCTTCCATGATGCTTTCATTGAGGTCAAGTAAGGCCTGCTTGAATATCCTTTCAGGCGTCGACCTCCCTTTCGCTTCTGATTAGGGGGATGGGTGAAAGGAAAATTATGAACGCTGTTTGTAACGGCGTCCTCAATGGATTCCTGATCATCCTTCGTCGAAGCAGTGGACTTGAGAAGAAAGGCAGAATGGAGCAGAAGGAATAATCTCCCCTTCATATGTTGGCACTGAGCAGCAGGCCAACAAGAGAGATGCCCTTTAGTTATTTAGCACCGAATGGCCGGACATCTGGAAGTGTTTCAGACATTTTGAGCACTGAATATATTTGGTCTGGAATGTCTCATTTGCGGGCAAAGGTCATCGTCATTCTGTGATCGCGGCTTCCCAAACATAGCAAAGCTGAATTAGCACTCAATCGGCTGGTGTCCTTGTAGTTGAAGGAACAATTTGGAAAGTCGAAAGCAAACTACCCTAGTTTCATATAGACAGGGAATCTGGCGCAGGTAGTACGTGGCTTAAATGTACTCTTGTTATTGGCATATGTCTGCAAAGAAATCCCTGCCAGAGACTCCATACAACAATTTCCGAAACCCTTTATTTGTAACTGCAGCAGAGATGCAAATACAAACAGGATGTCCTTCAGGGTTGATATCTTCAGTGGCAGCCTTGAATAACGATGGTTCAAGTTTTGGTTTATAGTCAACTCGTAGATAGAGATCTCAAGCATCAGGAAAACGCACGTACATTAATGCACATGGAACCGGACATCCTCGCGTATTCTTAATTCAAGACACATTTTAATGAAAATGATCACTTCAATTTAGCTACTCAAGATGTTCAGAGCCTTGCTTCACTGCAAGGTCATCCTGCCATTAAGTTGCACAGGTAAGTTTACTCTGTAGCCCAATTTTATAAGAATTAACGCTCTTTCATTACGTTGTTTGATGAATCTAAAGTTCTTCATTAGTTTTTGCATTACTGTCCGCTCCTTTTTCGGTGTGTATTTGTGTTTCTTTTCTCTCTCTCAATTTGTGTTCAGCTAGGCTGTTAAATTCGATGTTTGTTTCAGTAATTTTGAGTTTAAAAGTTTTTTTTGACAGGCGCCCGTGAACCATCATCGACCGAAACTGAAGCTGCCGAGTCCGCAGTGACGAGAGGCAACACAGTTACTGTTTACTGCACGTATCCCATCTTTTCAGACAAGAGGCCAGCGAACGTGCATTGGTGGAGAGACAGGAGGGGAGGTTTTTTGGAGTAAAGTTTCAACAATAGAATCCGGCTTTATTTCCTAAATCAAGGTGGAGCTGCCTTAAAATTGGAGGACGTGAGATACGAGGATGCCAGGCTCTATTGCTGCAGGGTGACATATCCAGTTGTTGTAAACAGAACCGGCACTAAACTGGTTGCGTATGGTGAGTGTCAGCGAGAGGCATAATCATACCACCAAACCCCCACCGACGCCCCCCCCCAACACTCCCCGCCATTCCCTTTGGTACCGCGTACTTTGTATATTTTGGGGCGATTATTTGGTGTTTGATTAAGAAAATTGTTTTTTATTGATTCATTCAATAGTTTTGAGGGTTAATGACAGGTGCAGCGTTTATTTCCCATCTTTATTTGCTGTTCAGAAGTTGTCGTAGGTCTCCTTCACGAAACCTTGTATCTCGCGCATTGAAAACAATGCCACAATGCTATTAAGTATTTAGTTCCAGGATTTTAACCCAACCACGACATTACGAATTGCGACATCTGCCTACATCAGGATGATGTGTGAATTACTGTCTGAACGGCTGCGTATTCCCAGGTGCTATCTACGCATGTGCTTCTTGGTATTCGCTGTCCAGGGGTTGGAACGTGTAGTCGCAGCAGTCTTGATGTATTGCTGCAGTGTACTTTGTTGAGAACCGGCACTCAAAAATTTAGCACCGTTGGCGGACAGATTTAATGTTTCAAGTCATGGATGGGGTACGAAACAATCTTAATACTTCACCTTGGGTGTTTGATTTCTTGTTGAAAGTTGATACAGCTGAAATCATCCAGCTAAGTGGAGATAATTCTTTCACTTTGCTGAACTGCGCAGTGGAGGTGATGCAAACTAATCGGAGAATTGGATGGTGATTCAGTCGCGCCAGAATCCTTATTTACTCGCTACATTTTATTACCGTATTAACAAGCCAGACAGTTTATATTCCTAATTCTGAAATCCAGATTGTTGATTGTAATGCCATTGGATGTCAAGTGTAGAAGGGTAGATTCTTACTCCAGATGGCAAGTAATTGGCACACTTTTCGCACGGATGCTGCTTATCATTTGTCAGAGAACGCGAATTGTGAATGGAACTGAACCAAAGACAAATGCTGACTTTGGATTGAAGGATGTTTATTGATGAAGCAGCTGAATGTGTCTACACCGAAGCCGCAGTACAGTGTAAGTTTGGAGAGATGTGTCAGTGTTGAGGCGATTGTCATGCAGCAGCATAACCATTATCCTTTGTATAAAGTATAACTCCATCCAGAACAGAGCGCTTCCCCTCATTCTGGATGATTTCAGTTGAACATACATTTTTCATCTCAATATTTGTCATGAACAGTTTCGAAATACGTTATTGATTAGCTATTGTTTCTGCATAATCCTTCGCCTTTTATTTGAGAAATGCTGTCAAAAAATGAGTATTGTATGTATGAAATTGTATTTTTAACTACCATTCGGAGCTTCAAGAAGAAAATTGAATGAAATATAATATATAGGAAGCTAAATATTGTGGAGAAGTATTCGAAAATGATGAGAAAACGCACCCCAATGGTTTTGCGTTATAACCGTTATATATAAATTGGAATCTTTACTGAACTATAAAAGGCACTAAATAAATCAAGCACTCAGACGTGCAAATAAGCGTTGATAACCCAAATACATTTGACCTCCATGTATTTCGGCTTTACTTAAAAAGCCCAGATATGACTCAGTCGTTGTGTTCCATGCGTTAAAATAAAAACAATGTGCTTTTGTATTTGCAGCCAACATTAGTTTCCAAGTTAGATCACTTTTAATGTTTATCATTCACGGTATCACTTTTCTACATGTTGCGAAATGACAGTTCACCTTTTTCTGAGTGCCAGGTTCAAAGTAAAAACAAAGCATTTACTTGAATCACGATAACTCTAAAATGCGGATGTAACGAATAAAGAAAGAACATGCAAATCTCTAATCCTTCAACTCAAATTTCACAAGTTCTTCTATTTAAAAAAAAAACACACACCAGCAGCTAATTAATGGAGAGTGCAGTCATTGCTCTGTCCCGACGATAGCCGGGAATGTTTTTCCCAGAATCTAGGTCTCACTATTAACAAGCAGATTAATCAGCAATTTAGTCAGTGGCTTTTATCCACATCTGGCTGTAGAGCTGTCAGGGTACAGATATCACATTATTTACACAATCATCACATTGAGCATACATCGAAATTACATTAAATTTGTTTTACTTCTTTGAATGCGAGTTCGACCCAGTTTATAATATCCAGTTACAATGTTGTGGGTGGCAGCTTTTTGCGGTCTCAGGAGGGACCTTTTTGTTGGACGAGGCCATAAGGATACTAAAGAAAAAAGGTAATTAGGCTCTGAACATTCACTGTGGTTTTATGATGTCTTTCTGGGTTTCCCAGCGTTAGAAATTTTCTTCCGTTCTGGTACCTAAGCCCAGACTTACAAACAAACACTTTTTTTTAGTCCCTACTACACCTCTCCAGATAGTCATCAAACGGTTGGAGGGCCGTTCATCAGTTCCTCTGACTCTTGTGTATCTAACGGCTGCGTTTTTCCCGGAGCATCTGAACATCACTTGGTATAAAAATGGATCAGAAGTTGGAGAGGCGATGGAACAAATCAAGCAGCAGAGCACGACAGGACTGAATGAGGTTTCGAGCATCTAACTGAGACAGAGCCTATGGAGAGCGAGACAGTTTACACGTGCCAGGTGTCTCACATCTCTCTCCGGATGCCAGCCAATGTCAGCTACACCTTCTCTAGTTTGGTTAGCGTGAATGAATTATATTAATTATGTTGTATTGTGATATGCTTAGACAATTATGGTAATTTTCAGACGCTAGTTTTATCAGCCACTCCACAACACCTTTGCAACAGTAGTAACTAGAACTTACATTAAAGGAATTCCTTGCTCGACATATTGCTCATGCTTATGTTTTTGCCGGATAGATTTCCTCACAGGTTAGGTTGGTATCTGAGCATGGCCGTCCTTTTGAGCTTCAAACTTGACATGCTATTCAGAACACCTCCATAAGGACGGCGTGTGGAGGTCTTTAAATGCAGTTGCAGATAGGTGTAGTTACAAACGAATCCTCAAGGCTCTTCGCCAATTTTTCAGACATAAGCAACTTTCAGGTTTTAAGCTAAATTGAAAAATCTTCTCTTTCTAAGGATTATATTAAATATCTAAACTATCCCAAGTACAAAAAAGATACATGCAGCTGGTGGAATAGTTGAAATAACGGATTACTCCCCGTAAGTTGAAAGTTGCCTGTTGTTGTGTAATTGGAGATTTGACTCGTATCCCGGAGAATGATTGACACCCAGTTGTTACTGCTCTGTTAATGATGCAGCTACAAATAGAACTTGAATTCTGCAAATTTGAGATTTTTTTTTCATTCTGGACGTTAGCCGACCCCTGGGAGATATTAACTTCAGGGACTCATAATTGCCCCTTGTAGTGCATGAGGGATCCACTTTGTTGAAGCAAATTTGTGCTACACACAAAAAGGCGTAATTTCCAGCAATGCCTCTGACTGGAAATTGACGAAGCATAATCCTGCTATTGCAACTGAAATACTCGGGTGTTACTGGAGTCACCACAGGAGAAGACAATTTGCCCAGGACGCAATTAGTTCCAAATAAAGACTTTCATAATTGTCCAGGGGCCAGAGGCAGTGAACCCTGTTGTTTCCTGATTCCACTCTTGTCTTGAAATCATTTCGTGCATTTTCAGCAGGATCAGGGGCAACTTGCCCTTCAGAATCTTCAATTCCACTTTAATAATATTATATCCAGTTTATTTGTATTATTCTTTCTTGGAACGTGAGCGCCGCTGGCTAGGTGTGCATATGTCTATTCTTCATTTCCCTTGAAAAGGAGTTCATCGAGCCATATTATTGAACTACTCAGTCCAGTGGTGTAGATAAGTCCATAGTGCTGCTAGAAAGGGAGTTCCAGTACATTCACCGAGGATAATGAAGAAACGGCTTTGTAGGTGCTCGTCATAATTGTGTATGGATTGGAAGGGCACTTGCATGCGGCGATGTTCCTTTGCATATGCTTCCCTTGCCTTCTGAGGTGGTAGAATTCCAGATTTTGAATGTGTTTTCGAAATAGTTTTGGCGATATGCGTCAATGTATCATATGGATAGTAAACGCTGCTGTCCACTGTGTGTCGGTGGTGGACAGAGTTAATGTTGAAGGTTTTGGCAGAGGCGAGCTTCTTCACTATTTTTGGAGCTGGACTCATCCTGGCAGGTGGAGAATATCCCATCACCAGCTGTATTTTTTGTGAGGGTGGGATATCTTATATATTTAATATAATCTAAATAAAGGGAAGATTTTTCAATTTGGTAAGAAATTCTCCACATGCCGCCCTTAAGGTCGTGTCCTGAATAGGCATGACAAGTGTGATTGACTACTGATCTATGTCTTGTAAATGGTGAACAGGTTTTGTGGAGCCCGGAGGCGTGCTATTCGCCGCAGAATTCCCAGCGCCTAACTTGCTTTCTTGTTACAACATGTTTATGGCTGGCGTTGACCAGCTCATCAAAAGCAACCTCCAGGATGTTGATGGTTGTGGTTTCAGCAAGGGTAATGCTGTTGAATGTCATTGGGAGATAGCTAGATTCGTTTAGATTGGAGATGGTGCTTCAGTGTTGCGAGTGTTATGTGCCCCTAACAGCATGACTCTGAATGTTGTCCATTTTTACTTCAGCATGCGGCCTTTGAGTGATTCAGTACCTAAGGAGCCACTAATGGTAGTGAATTATATAAAATCATCAACGAAGCTCTCCCTTCTGACCAAATTATGGAGCGAAGGTCATTCATGTATAAATTAAAGATGCTTTGGTCTGGGCAAAAAACCTCTTGTAGATATGCATTTCAACTGAGATTATTGGCCTCCAATAAATATGACTTTGCGTGAGATATGAATGCAACTAGTGCAGGGTTCTTTTCCCCCTTATTCTCATTAACTTCAGTTTAGGCAGGGCTCCTTGATACCATACTGGATGAAATGCTTCCTTGAGTTCAAGACAGTCTCTCTGGTTTCACCTCTGTAATTAAGCTATTTTTCCATGTTGGACCATTGCTGTAATGGCTTCTGGAGTCGAGTCTTCCTGACGGAAACCAAACTGAGCATTAGTATTCAGGCTAATGAGGGTGGGGATGTTGGTTGAGTCGACTCTTTCAATTGGTAGTTTATTTCTCCACAACAATTATTGTGCGGGGTTGACAAGGCTGCATAATTTGACCTGATTAATTAATTGTGAGTTTACTGAGTTTTGTTTATCGCATGCTCCCTCTGTTGTTTAGCATGCATGTTGTTCTGTGCTGTGTTTTCACCAGGTTGGCACATCATGTTTAGTTAAACTTAGTGCGGCCGTCCTCCATTCCCCATTGAACTGGGTTGATACCCAGGCATGATGATATTGGTGGAGTGACCAATCTGCCCGGCCATGAGCTTAGATATTCTAGTTGAGTACGGTTATGATCCCAGATATTCTCCCCAAAGTCTCGTGCATGTCCAACGTAAAGCTGTTGGGTATTTTATTCTGAACCAATGATATATTTCATGTGCTTCCTGTAACATAATAACAAAACAAACGGAACAACATGAGTTAATCTAATAAGTAAAACTGGCGGAAGTCCATAGGGCTAATACGTTTAATGTGTCTTTCTTTGAAGATACTGTCAGAACTGGCGAGTACTTCCACCGTTTTTTTTTACAAATACATATTTCAGATTTCCAACGCCTGCAGTACTTTGCTGTCTCAGGAATCTTGTTCAGAATGAGCAGGTTGGCGCAATAAGGATTGGGACTGGCAGTCCGATTGTGAGTGATCACAGGGAATATTTCCCTGTTTTCATTGTATCTGCCAATGGACTGTCATAGCATTTTTATTTTACTGTGCTTGCTTTGAATCTAACACAGAAGCTTCGCAGGAATGTGTTCCTGTGTTTATTTTCCATCTAACCCAGAATCCTCATTGGCAATATTTATGTGCGTTTGCTATGTATACAACACGTGACGCAAAAGGGAAAAGAAGCATTTGGAATTTTTTTGGCCATTATTATTATCTTCTAACGTTGCATATATTTTGAAAATTACGTCTATATGCAAATTAATCTCGCAGGCTACGATGAGCTTCCTTATCCAATTATTTTCGGTTGTCTTGGTGGAAGATTGGTACTTCTCCTGATCGCAATTTCCATTGTGATTCGAAGCGGTAAGTACCAGCCTTTATTGATTTAGTCGCTATATGAGGAACTGTTCAGATGTGATTAAGTGCTCGTAAAGTGTCAATTATAAGCACAGCGTCCACAAATATACTGTACGCTAATAATTGCTCCAATTTAATGGTGCTATATCAGTTTCCGATATCAGCACCAGGTGAGTTTATTCATTGAAACATTGCTCATTGTCATGTGTATTAGTGCAGTTAGCGCATTCAATTTACCCCGCGGTTGCACTGCTCCCAGAAAAAAAATTCTTAGGTTGATACCTTGAGTAGTTCCTGCACACTGGTTAGCGGCGAAGTTAATCTTGAACAGCCTTTTGCAAGTTTTACACTGAACACAGCAAATATCCTAAAATTGCGACCTGTTGGTACCGCCTGCAATTTAAATCATTCATTTTCTAGGGTTTATTTTTTTCTTTACGCACATGCTTAAAAACGCAACATTAGATGACCAACCGTTGTAAGTATTATTGAACAGAGCAGATGAAGAATTGACTGTGAACTTGGTAACCAGGCTTCTGTCTTTTGGAGGATCCACCACCCTGGTGCCGGTTGTAGCATTTTAATATGCAGTTTCAAAGGGATTGTCTCATCTATTTCCTCATTTACTTCTCCTTTAGAGATATTCAGCAAACCAAACGAACGTAATCAGCGCAACGAAAAGGTACACAACTATTTCATACTTAGAAATGGGCGGGCATTTTAAAGAACCATGCGATTTTTATCATTCCTTCCGCACGAATTCCCTGTATGAATTCCCTGTAGGATGCAATTACATAACATAAAACTGCAACAATGACATCCAAAACATCCACCAACGACTTCAGTTATGTGCCTTTATCACTTAATTAATTTAGAATAGATGGCTTTACCCCTTTCAAAAGACATAATTAACCCCGGTCCATTCCATTATCTAATCTTCATATACAAATGAATTTCCATTTAGATAACGCTTGAAATGAAAGAAAGTATTTTGAGGTGTTCCATAGAGCGAAATGCAGCCTGCTGATTTTGGCTGGATTAGAAGAGTTACCAATTAGGGAAGATAGTCCTCAGGTTTCCTTGTAATGTACAAGCAACCGCCAAAAGCACAAGTACTTAACCCTAAAATGGACACTTAAATTATATGAGAAAGAAACTATCCGAGAACATTCTGCCCAGCAGTGCGACATTAAGGATGAGTATCGAAATAAGAGCAGAATTGAAAATAAAGGAAATAACATACACTAAACACATATCCAGAACACTAGTGGAAAATGAATTGGAAGAAAAAATAATAATTCCTCAGTAAAATAAGCGCAAAACATAGGAAAGCAAACACAATGTACAAAATCCAATTATCAATTAATTTAAAATAAATAGAATTGCACAGCCGCATGAAGGGCACAAGATAAATGGCTATAGAATTAGGACTGCCTAGGAATGCATGGGGCTGACGCAAGGTAATGCCACTGACATACAAGAAATAGCAAATAATGAACTTCCCTCTGCACTTAAAGGCAGGCGAACGTACTGGGCATCACATCAGAAGATGAGTTTTTCTTTCCTATTTAAGTGAGGACATTTAAGCTACAAAGCGAATTGATAATTCATATGCTCCTCACATTCAGAGAGGACATGCACTGGGTCCGGAGGATTGCATCTGTGCATTCATTCCATATATATGACAAAATATGATTAATAAAGTGAGTGACGGTAGAAGGCTGGCAACAAAAATATTTTGAAAAATGACCAGACTACTATAGAAAATAGTTTAATTTCAGTGGTAGCAGCAATAATGGGAATCTTATGCAAATATGAAACTGAAAATACAATAAATCCGGAATCTGGGGGTACCAATATGGAAATCACTAAAATAATGATTGAGTATAGTAAACCATAAAACAACAACCAAACAACAAAATTCATTTCTAGGGGATCAAATTGAAAAGCAGAAATATTGCACAAACATTTTAGAGCATTAATTAAAGCTCATTTGCATACCGTGAACATTCGAGTCTGTATGTTATATAGAGGATAGAAAGGCAATATTGGAGGTGCAATAATGTGAATGGAACAATGCATGGACTGAGATGTTACACTTTTCAGGAAAGATTGAACACGCTCAGAAATTGAGCTCCGATAAAAGGGAAGGCTGAGTGGTGGTCTGTTGGAGATGTTTGGATAGGGAAAGAGTTTGGGAAGGCAGACGCAGAAAACAAGGTTTCAAATTTCAGGGTAGACCCAATTTAGGGATTGTTTCCATTCGATATGCGATAAGAAGATCAAAAGTAATTCCTGAAAAAAAAAATTCTCTGGAGAATGGTCACAATCTGTACTTGCTACCAGAACGCATAGTTGGGACAACTGTAATTGATGTATTTAACAAAAAACAGTATAATCGCATTAGATTAAATTAATAAATGATTTCTGGATAGCATTATATGAAAAATGAGCGAGGACGTTCATTAGCATGATCTTTTGGAATTTACGACATATTTCAGCGCAGTAAATGAAAGCCCAAGGAAATTAATAAGTTCGAAAGAATAAAAAGCATGTAATACGGTTGATTAACAATGAACAACAACTTCCAGCTCTGAGGTGATTAGTGATAAATTTGCTATATTCCTAGAAGAGTTCCCAAAGTAACAGCAAAGGCGGTCAATTCACCAAATAGTATTTTTTGAATGACAAATTCAAAATAATAATGCAGATAAAAATCAAATAGAATACAAGGAAATGTAACGGAAACAAATAATAATGGAGACATATGAGGATTAAGGCAGCGATTGAACAACAGCTGCCAGATGATGTTCAATAAAGTAGTACAACATTTATATCTAATAGATGCATATCATGCAGTCCCAAATAGCGGCAAATATTGGCTTCTCGTGTGCGCACCAAAGGCACCTAATCTTCCTGGGAACCCACTTATGCCGAAATCCGGAAGTTGTGGAGCACCTGAGTGGCTCCAACCTGTTGGAGGTTTGGGGGGTTTGGGGGGTGGAGGAGCAAAGAGGAACCAAGCAAATGGTCCCCCAGGGGATCCTGCTCAGGAGCACGTGTCTTTAAAGCAACAGGAATGTACGAATAGTTCTTCACCCTTGCATCGTAGGTACCCTTGGCACTCAACATCCCTCCTGGTACCCATTGGGCATGGCTCCAGCACACTCCAGAACCCCTGGTTCGCCCATCCTCAGCTCACTTTCAGCCGCACCACCAACGTGACAATCCCGGGTCTACTCATCTGCCATGGCACCCCACCCTCACCACTGGCTCCGCTCAATACCTCGCACCTCCAGCTCCATTAGGCTCCCCAGTCCTGCGATGTCAGTGAAAAGCCGGCATGCCCGAGCAAAGACGAGTGGAGCATGGTACTGAAGGACGCTGAGTGGCGTCTACACTCCGTGCAAGAATGAAGCCGGGTGGTGCGGATTGGTGGGCAGGAGTTGGGCCGGTGTTACTAGTGCACTAATGTTGGGGGTGAGGGAGAGCTTCAATTAAAAGTACAACCAATATGAACATACAACAATGAGCATTATAAACACTTACCTCTCATTCATCTGAACGCATAACTCAATGGGCATGCCTTCGGTTTGTCATCTCAGAATAATCCTGCCTTCCCTGGACTGCGCCAAGCCATTGTTTATCCCGCGCTTATGGATATCCTTTGTTTATAATACTCGTTATTTTCAGGTCATATATACTGGAGCTCAGGAGAGTTTAACTTCTGTCACCCTGAATCTCACTGCACGCAGAAAATGACTAAATCAACACGTTTTGATGATACCACAACATATGCACAGGTAGGGGGAATATAAATCAATCTGAAAGAAAACAATTAAGAAAGCATACTAGAAATATTCAATAGGCCAGGCAGCAGCTGTAGAGAGAAACATTTAAAATTCCAGGTCGCTGACATCGGAACAGAAGAAATAACGAACTGTAAGAGTTTTATGATAGTGGAAAGGGAAGAGGGGAGGAAGAGCAAAATATCTATGATCGGGTGGAGGATACGTGAGATGGAATAGCAAAGCAAATTCATGATGTATTAGCCAAAGGGACTGGTAATAAATATGTTAAGAAAACAAAGTATGTGTTCAAAACCGCTGTGAATAGCTACATCGTAGCCATCTGAAAGCAACATGAAGGGATTTAAAAAAAAACGAAACAATGTCTAGCCAGAAGAAGGAAAAAATGTAGAACAAGGAGGCAGATGTCATAATCCAAATTTCTGAACACAATGTTGATTCCAGAGGACTGTAGAATGCTGGATCAATAGATGAGGCGCTGTTCCTCGAATTTGCATTAACCAACATTGGACGACTGTCGTGTGCCACAGGAAGCTTAGGGTCAGAGAGAACAGAGATGTTTCAAAAAACATTTGACCTCCATAATGTAGAGGGGAAAACGCACTGGGCAGGGAATACAGTTTAATAAATGAAGGAGTGCAATTAAATCGTTTTTTTTTTCACTTGGAAGAGGGGTTTGCGACCTTGGATGTTGAAAAGGGAAGAGGTAAAAGAACACGTGGTGCATCTTCTGTGCTTGACTGGAAAAGTGTTGCAGGGAATGGAGGGGGCATTTGTTTTTGCTGAGACATGTACAGGGTCCCAGGGACGGAACAATCCCTTCGCAATGTTGAATGGGGAGGACATGGGAAAATGTGATTGCTGGTGGCATCGCACTGGAGGTGCAAAATAAAGGGAGGTTGATATGTTGAATAGGGAGGCTCTTAGGTGGAAGATGGGGAGAAGGGGAACCCTTGCACTTCCACTTGGAACGGGAAGGGAGAGATCAAAATGTGTGAAACGGATCGGACACAGTGGTGAACCCAATCAACTACGGCGGGTGGTAAAGCTTGCGTGAGCAAAGACGGAAGACATAGAGTCCTGCTAATGTGGAAGGTTGTATTTTCTGAACAGTTGCGTTGGAGAGGGAGAAACTGGAAGATTAGAATAGAATCCTTGCAGAAAGCTAGGTGCGAGGGCGTCTAATAATTGTCTTTATAAGAGTCCTTGAGTTTGTATTGAATATTGTGTTGAATGTCCATCGACCAATGCTCCCACAAGTGTTGCTTATTTCCACAGCTTGTTTTTAGAAATATTATTATCTCAGAATTCCTGGATCGATTGTATTTTCGCTTTTGCATGAATGAATCAGCAATTCCAGAGTAACTTGTCATTTATGGTAGTACTGTAGAGTTGTGTCTGTGTGTGGGTCATTATATCTGCAGAATAAGTACACATCCCTTTTCTTTTCTATCAGAGCTCATTGAATTGGTTACATGACTGAATGGGCTAGACAATTCACAGTGAAAATAATAATATTGCACCGCAGAGTTTCAGTGATTTCTACAAGTTCTAAAATTAAAAATATAAAGCAATAGTTAAGATCAATTATTTACACAAAATAGCCAAATTGTAGGCAACTGATGCGACAGACACTAAAACCTTTCCTTATTTATTATTCAATTATTGAGTTGCAAATTTTTTGCAAATTGCGTGACCGTTAAGTAATTACGGTAACAGGAACGCGTACTTATCATGTCTTTGGTCACATGTATCGCTAGTAAATAGGAACACGCGAAGTGGATTTCATAAGTTTAACTATAGCCCCAAATGTGTGTATTTACAGACTAAGCAAGGAACAAGCGAGAATAATGTGACGTAATCTGCTGTGGCTCTTCGAGTCTCGGCGAGAACGCCGAGAAGAAAAAGAGTGCAGTTTATGCGCAGGGTAAAGTTGAGATTTGAAGAACCGATGCAGGAAAATAGATTTTAATTTACCACCATGAGAACTGGCTTATCACATTTGATTACAAGAAAGTGATTTTTTTTAAACAAACTGAAGACCATAGGCTTATAATTAAAATGGCGTCGTGGGTTTGTCATTGGCTTGCGAGGCAGGAAGCAGAGAGTTTCGGCGACAGTCTTTCATTCTGACTGAAGGTTTGTGTACAGCGGGGCCACAATGGGCTATTATTTCGAAAACTGTCGCTTTTCACGCATTAATAAGGCTTGGATATTCGGATTGAGATGTAAAAAAAAAATCTTGGTGAAACAAACATGGGAAATGTTGTTAACAATGACAGAATGATAGCTCATTACAATGGACATGGACAGAATTTTAAATTGGGCAAGCACTTGGAAGGCACAGTTGAAGGCAGAGAAACATGAATCACCCATTATGAAAGGAAGATTAATGAGCGGCAGCATAAAATAGATCGTCAAATTATTTTGGAGCTGCAGACACATTGGCACTTCGGAGTTCACATATTCACAATTTTGAATGAACTAGACAAATTGCTAAAGCTGTTAATAAAAAGGTGGTAAAAAGAAGGGTAAGGCCGATTAGGGATAAAAAGGAGACTTGCGTGTGGTGTCTCCTTCCTGGAGAAGTATTGGAGATATTGAACGAATGCATTGCATCAGTTTTTACAAAGGCAGAGGTTGCTAACCAGGCCGAGTTGAGACACGGTGTAATTGGTATATTAGAGGAATTTGCAATTGAGAAGCAGGAGGTAGTAGAAAAACTATCTTTACTTAAATTGATAAGACCCCAGGCCCGGATCAGATGCATCCAAGAGCACTGAGAGAAGCGGGAGCGCAAATTTCAGAGACACTAGTCATAATCTTTCAGTCTTCCCTAGTAACAGGGGTGGTGCCGGAAGGCGTAAAAATATTAATGGTAGGCCCTCGCTCAAACAGTGTTGGGACGATAATGCCGGCATATGCACACTGGTCAGTTTGACTTCAGATGTAGGGAGACTACTGGAAACTATTGTTCGTGAGAAAATCTATAGTCACCTGGACAGATGCAGGAAAATTTAGGAAAGCGAGCACGGTTTCGTTAAAGGAAAACCATGTTTAACTAACTCGCTGGAGTTTTCTGAGGTGGCAGCGTCGTATTTTGATAGAGACAATCTTGTTGATTGATGAATATGAGTTTTCAAAAGGCATTTGATCCAATGCAATACAACAGACTTGTGAGCAAAATTCTGGTTCATGGAATAAAAGGGAAAGTAAGCACTTAGATAAGAAATTGCCTGAATGACAGGAAACAGGGAGTACTGACAAATCGTTGCTTTTCCGATTGAAGGTAGGCCTGTAGTCGCGTTCCCCAGGGGTCACTGCAGGGTCTCTTGTTCTTATTGATATATGTATATTAATCACCCAGTCTGTGTTGTGCAGGATATTCTTTCAAAATTTGTGGCTGATAGAAATTTTTGAAGCCTTGACACCTGTGATGAAGATAGTCTTGAACTTCAAACGGACATTGACATGTTGCTGGATTGGGCAGGCAAATGGCAGATGAAGCTCAATGCAGAATTGCGAAGTGATTCATTTTGGCAGCTTGAATATGGACAGGCAGTATAAAATAACGGGAGAAACTTTAAAGGAGATTCAGGGACAAAGTGGCCTCGGCGTAAATGTACATAAGTCATTGAATATGGTGGTGCATGTTGAGAGCGCAGTAAGGAAAGCATATGGTATCCTAGCTTTTATGAACAGGGGCATAGAGTACCAGAGGAACGAGGTCATGTTGAACGTGTAAAAGGCAGTAGTTAGGCCTTATCTGAGTACTGTATCTAGTTCTGGGCTCCATACTTAAGGAATTATGTGAAGGCCTTGGAGAGATTAAAGAGGAGTTTCAGGAGAATGATTCCACGGATAAACAACTGTATCTATGAGGATAGATTGGAAAGTTTGGGTCTGTTTTTCTTGGAGAAAAGAAGGCTAAGAGGAGAGTTGACAGAGTTATTCAAGATCCTGAGTGTTATAGACAGGACAATTTGTTAGAAACTTTTCCCTCTGAATGGTACTAGTGGAACTGATGCAACTAGCGGGCACTGATGAAAATAATGGGTAAAAGGAGTAGAAATGATGTGAGGTCTTTTTTCACCCAGAGGGTGGCTGAAGACTGGAATGAGCTTGCTGAAAGGGTGGTGGAGGCAGGTTTGGTCGAGCTATTCAAAAGGAAATTGGATTGCTATCTGAAAATAAATATTGTGCAAGGTTACTTGGATAAGGCAAGGGGTGGAGTTATGTAGATTGCTCTTTCAGCGAGCCAGTGCAGACTCGATGGGCCTAATGACCTCCTTCTGCACAGTAAAGATTATGTGATTCTCTGATTCTTTTCGAAATTACATACGGGACTTTGATTATGTAAATTAATGCAGAGAACCAAAATGTGCCGAACCCACTAAAGTGCACGGGAAACCTGTGCGAACAGAGTAAAATCCCCTCAATCATCATAAAGAAGAACATTTAATCAGCAACGCAAATTATGAACTAGGCAATTCAAACTATTGAATTTAATGCCACATGAAGTATAGTACGCATAACAAATGAGAGTCAAGTGTTAGGTTAAAAGCGAGAGATAATGGAGACAGCAAATAAAAAATAGCTTTCATTTTCGGAAATTACGGATAAGCATTAACTTCTGAAGCTGCAATATACTATCCTACTGAAACGTACTTTTCAGTGACAGGGAGATTGATTGGCCGCAATTAATATTTACCAATACCTCCAAAGTGTGAATAAACTGGAACGGAGCCTTTGTGTTTTTTTCGCTGGTGTGTCTTGTTCCCATGTCTGCGTTTCGAATTGTTACTTGATGCCGTGCATTCAATTTGAACGGTGCTCAGACGGGGGTGGAGTGTGGGGGTGGGGGCCCCCCCGGGTGGCGGAGGGGGGACGAGGTGCTGGGTTGGTGCCCCCACAATTAAGCTTTTAGAACAACACAGGATTTGACAATGGGACTTCTATGTTTCGGCGTGTACCAGCGTGGATGTTGCTTCTACTGCAAAAAGCGCGCCCCCAGGCATGCTTTGAATGCTCACTAGAATGGTTCCAGGGTGGAGTTTTTTGTTTCAACTAACAATAGAGAGTGGAGAAGGTAGCACTGTTTCCTTTACCACAGATAATGTTAATGTGACAGAAACGGAAGTACTAGAAATTCGTCAGCAGGTCAGACCGAATAGAACGAGAGAGAAACCGATTTAACGGTTCAGGTCAATGGACTTTCATTGAAATGAAGATTAAAGAGAACTATCATATGGGTGCTCAAATTTGTGAAATGTTTTGATGGCGTTCACATGACGAGCATCTTCCATCGTTAGAAGAATATGTTAACGGACGACACGTATTTAAAATGTGTTAAAAGCGCCAGGAAGTTATTACGAGAATTTGCTTTCGTCAATGTCTTGTTATTAACTGGAATGCATTTGCCAAAATATCCCGAAAGCAGGTTCAGTGGTATAATTCAAAAGGGACTTGTAACTTCATGACAAAGGTTATAAGTTTACCGTCTCGGAGAAAGCGGGTCACTGGAAGTAATTGCTAGCCTTTTCAGAGTGTTACCATTGGCCAAAGGGTTCCTTCTGCACTTTAACATTCAAGGTTTTGGGAGAATGCTCATTGTCATAGTATCTTTAAAAATAAAATATTAATTTCTCTGATGCCTCATCAATTTGAATGAAACCGCTTAAACAGAGAGGTGTACATTAAGTAAACAAAATGGGATGATCATAACACATGAAATATCGTATTACAGATCACATAAGCGACAACCGATAATGGAGCTGCATGCAGTGATTTAAATTCCTTTAGCAAAACTGCAAAATAATAATGAACTACACGGCTAATGAATTAGGATGATAATATAAATCTTATGAAAACTGTAATAAAGCAACTACAAAGGGCTGAACACTATTTGTTTGTCGCAATAACCGTCTTCGCTGCCGTTAGGATATTTGGGTATTCTACGCATCCGGGTGACCATTTTCTTCCGACATTTCTCGGTTTAAATAATCGTTATTCTGTATACTTATGCATACAGTAGCAAAATAAAATGTTATAAATGAAAACCATGCCAGGCAATGGCAATGGGTTCTTGAATGTTCATCGACTCATAGCGAAAGTCACAATGATGACGCCCACAACACTCGATTTTTAAACTAAAATCTATTTTTGGTTTATTTTGTAAAGCAATCTCGCATTGTATGCGTATTAGCTGGTGCGCCGCGAATTGCTTGCGCTCAAACAGATTTTCCAAGATTTGATTTCAGTTAATTCAATTTGGTTGCAGCAAGCTAGTCACAGACTAGCCAAACAACATAGTCATCCTCACCGAATCATACCTTACAGATCGTGTCCCAGACACCATCATCACCATCGTTGTGTATGTCCTGTACCACCGGCCGGACAGGCCTAGCAGACGTGGCAGCACAGCCGTTTAGAGCCGGGATGCAGTTGCCCAGGAAATCCTCAACATCGACTCCGGACCCCATAAAGGCTCATGACATCATTTCAAACATGGGCAAGGAAACCTGCTTAATACCAAGTGCCGCCCTCTCTCAGCTGATGAATCAGAGATCCTCCATGTTTAATAGCACTTGGAGGAAGCATTGAGGCTAGCAAGGGTTCAGGATGTACACTGGGTGGGGGGCTTCCAGTTCCAACACCAATAGTGGCTCGATAGCTCTATTACTGACCGAGCTGGCCGAGTCCTAAAGGTCATAACTGCTGGACAGGGCCTGTGGCAGGTGGTGAGGGAACCAACAAGATGAAAAAGAAAAACATACATTACCTCATCCTTGCCAACTTACCTGCCAGAGATGCATCTGTCCATGACAGTATCAGTGGGAGTGATCACCGCACAGTCCTTGTGGAGATGAAGCCCGCCTTCACTTGAGGATACCCTCCATCGTGTTGTGTAGCCAAACCACCGTGCTAAATGATGTAAATAGCGAACAAATGTAGTAAATCAAGAGTGGGACATCCACGAGGCATTTAGGGCCAACAGCAGCAGCAGAATTTTACTCGAACACAATCTGTAACCGGCTGGCCCAGCAGATCCGCAAAACTATCATTGCCATCAAGCTTGGGGATCAACCTTGGTCCAATGAAGAGTTCAGGAGGACATGCCAGGAGCAGCACCAGGCATACCTAAAAATGAGGTGTCAACCTGGTGAAGCTATAGCACAGATCTACTTGCATGTCAGACAACATAATTGACAAGTAATAGGGCGAAGCCCTCCAACAACCAACCTAAGCTCTGCAGTCCTGCCACATCCAGTCGTAAATTGTGGCGGGCAATTAAGCAACTCACTAAGGAGAAGGTTCCAGAAATATCGCCATCCTTAACGACAGAGGAGTCCAGCACATTTGTGCAACAGATAAGGCTGAAATATTTGCTACCATCATAATCCAGAATCACCGGGTGGATCATCCACCTTGGCCAACTCCGCCGATTCCCAGCACCACAGATGCCAGTTTTCAGCCAATTCGATTCACTCTACGTGATATAAAGAATCAGCTGAATTACTGGACAGTGCAAATGCTATTGGCACTGACAATATTTTAGAAATGGCACTGATGGCTTGTGCCCCAGATCTTGCCACACCCCTAGCCAAGCTGTTCCAGTATATTGACATCATTGGCATCTGCCGGGAAACGTGGAAAATTGTCCAGGAATGTCCTGCACACAAAAAGCAGGGCAAATTCAACCCAGCCAGTTACCGCCCCAAATGTTCACTCTTGATCATCAGTAAAGTAATGAAAATGGGTCATCAACAATGCAACCAAGCAACACTTGCTTAGCGATACATTTCTCACTGAATCCCAGTTTGTGTTCCGCCAGGGCCACTCAGCTCCTGACATTATTACAGCCTTCGTTTAAACATCGAAAAAATAGCTAAACTCCCGAGGTGAGGTGAGAGTGAGTGCCCTTGACATCAAGGCAGCATTTGACCTATTGTGGCATCAAGGGGCCCTAGCAACATTGGAGTCAATAGGAATTAAGAAATCATGCCGCTGGTTGGAGTAACAGTAATCACAAAGGAAGATCGTTGTAGTTGTTGAAGGCAGTCACCTCAACTCCAGGACATCACTGCAAGAGTTCCTCATGGGAATGTCCTTGGCCCAACCATCTTCAGCTGCTTCATCAATGAGTTTCCTTATATCATAAGTTCAGAATTGGGGGTGTTCACTGATGATTGAACAATGTTCAACAGCATTTGCGATTCCCCAGACACTGGCGCAGTTTGTCAAAATGCAGCAAGAACATTAAAATATCCAGGATTGCGCTGACAAGTGTCATGTAATATTCACACCACACAAATGTCAGGAAATGACTAACTGCACTAACCAAATACATATTGTGGCTACAAAAGCAGTTCTCAGGTTAAGCATAGTTCGACGAGCAACCTACTTCCTGACTCCCCAAAGCCTGTCCATCATCTACAAGGCGCAAATCAGGAGTATAATGGAATAATCTCCACTTACCTGGATGAGTGCACCCCCCACAATACTCAAGAACCTTGATATAATCTATGACAAAGTAGCCTGCTTGATTGCCATAGCATCCACAAGCATTCACTCCCCCAATCACCGACGCGCATTAACAGCTGTGTGTGCCATCTGCATGATGCACTGCAGGAATTCACCAAGGCTCATTCGACAGCACCTTCCAAGCCCAGGTCCACTACCACCTACAAGGAGAAGGGCAGCAGATAAATGGTAACAACAGCGCTTGGAAGTTCCCTTCCAAGTTCACTCACCATCCTGACATGGAATTATATCGCCGTCCCTTCACTGTCGCAGAGTCAATTCCTGGAACTCCCTGCCTAACAGCACTGTTATTGTACCAACCTAACATGGGCAGCAGCGGCCCCAGAAGGCAGCTCATTACCACCTTCACAAGGTCAACTAGGGATGGGCAGTAAATGCTGGCCCAGCCAGCGAAGCCCATATCCCATGAATGAATAAAAAAAATTGCAAATAAATAAATATGAATCAGGATGCGCTGGTTCAGCGATCAATAAAGCTCCCGTATTTTCTTGATGCATTTAGGTAATTTGCAGTCTGAACATATTGTAAAATACATTGTTTGAATATTAAAAACGCTATAAATATTTGTATCCTTTAAAATCTAGAAATTTAGAACAAATAGCGGGGAATATGCAGGGCTGCGGGTTAAGATAAAGCGAATGGCATTAGAAGGCGAGGTGGGTCAAATAGTCGGCATTGGCACTACTGTTCGATTAGCCTCCCCTGCCGCTGCGTCAGTCATTTACTCTAAGATTCTATGGCACTTTATTATATGCTAAGTAACATGTAGGTTAATGCATTCCGGAGTTCAATATTCCTATCCTAATGGCCTCTTACAACGTTATTATTCAAAGTGAACATATATTCTGTAATAACGCCTGGCTTTCCTGTGATTACCAAATTTGTAAGACTCCCTACGAAAAACATACAAAAGAGAATAATTTATGCTTCACTTATGTGACGATTTGATTCAATACATTTTAGAAACGGCGGTCATTTACGGGCGTGGCTTGCCACGAAGGAAATGAGTTAACTGGAGTGTCTGCAACACAGATTCACTAGAACCGTGTCATGGCTTAGAAAGTAAAATCATAGGGAGGATGTGCATTACAACGCAGTGTTCCTTTTTATGTAAAGAATATTGAATGGTGACCTGACGAGGTGTTCTAATTATTTCAACAATTTGATATTTTATGATCACTGTCGAGACCAACAAACATAATTATGTCAATAGGAAAAAACAGTAATTAAAGCCAATGTTCGTCCTTTGGGATTCTGGAGAATCAATATTGGAAAACAATTTAACGGCAGAGGCGCTGAGCCGGCTTTTTGTGTCTCTTGTACTGTAGAAGACTTATTAAAATTCCAAAACCTGCTTGTATATCAGGGATGAACGGAAGGAAATAAGACTTCAAACAATCACCGTTACTATGGAAAAATCAATGGGAAATCTAATGGGCCTAAAGTCTGACAAGTCTCCCGAAATAGATCATGTGCATCCTCAGGTCTTAAAAACAGTTGCTGCAGAGACAATAGATTCATTGGTTAACATTTTTCGAAATTCCTTAGATCCCTGGAGAGTCACATTGGAGTAGAAGGTACCTAACGTAACACCGTTATTCATGAAAGCAGGGAGGTAGAAATTAGAATACTACAGACCAGTTAGTCTAAGATCTGTCGTATGGAAATTTCTAGAATCTATTAATAAGGAGTTTAAAGCAGGATACTTAGAAAATCATAATTTGATCAGAGCGAGTCAACATGGCTTTGTAAAAGGGAGACACTGTTTAACTAATTTATTAGAGATTTTGTGGAAATGACAGGCAAGCTATGTAAAGAGCAACCTGGAGATGTGTCATACTTAGATTTTCAAAAGATATTTGATAAGGTGCCACATAAAATGTTACTACACAAGATAATATTACACGGTGTGTAATAGAATATAATCACGGATGAATAATTAGTTAGCTAACAGGAAACAGAGAGCAGGAACAAATGTGTCTTTTTTAGGTTGGGAACTGTAATAAGTGAACTGGCAGATGGATCAGTGCTGGGCCCTCAACTATTCACAACCTAGAGCAAAGATTTCGATAAAAGGGCCGAATGTACGTTACCCAAATTTGCCAATGACTCGAAGATAGGCATGCAAGTAAGTTGTCAAAGGCAGGTAGAGAGCTTCCCAAGGGATATATAGAGATTAATTGACTGTGCAAAATATGCAGATGCAATATAGTGTGGGAACTGTGAACTTGTCCCACTTATCAGGAAGAATAGGAAAATGGTATATCATTTAAATGGAGAATAATTGCAGAACTCGGTGCATGCAGGGATTTGGGCGTCCTGGCACATGAATCACAAATAAGTTATCATGCAGGAACAGACAATGATTTGGAAAGCGCATGGAATACTGTAAATTATGGGAAGTGTGTGGAATATGGAAGTGTGAAAATTTTGCTGCTGCTGTAGTAAGAGAACATCTGCAATCTTCTGTACAGCTGTGGCTCAGTCCATAGCACCCTCGCCTTTGAATCAGAGGGTTGTGGGTTCATGTCCCACTCCTGGAAATCAAGAACTGTGATTGTACTCGAAAGAGTTGCAATCTGTGACTGTTGGTAACTTGAAAGAGTTTCTGTACAATCTTTGTTTTCTTAATGGAGCAAAATATACAATTGCATTAGAAGCAGTTCAGAGAAGGTTCATTCGACTCTTTCCTGGGATGTGGGCTTATGTTATGAAGAAAGGTTGAATAAGTTGGGCTTAAACACATTGGTGCTTTCAAAAATCATAATCATCTGTCACTATGGGCAGTTCCTTTATTTTACAAAGTAAATGTTCTTCCAGGTAAAACTTTCTTCTGGCAGGGACATTATTATTGAACTCTTTCATCAGAAGCGCATTCAATGCCTCTGAAATGTCACCTTCATCTATACATAAAAGCTATCAAACACGACTCCCTACCCTTTAGAATTTTTCACTCGTTCTGGCCCTGTTTACTTTTCACATTTCTAAATTGCTGAATTTATGCCTGTCGGCCTCCGTTATCAACACATAGGCACCGAGAGGAGCGTTGTTTACTCCGTCACCATCACCTGAATGATCTTCTAAAAGAGTTGTGAACATCTCGTAAGCTTTCCCTCAGATATCACTTTGTCGGAGCATTGTTTAAGATCATTTAGGCGAATTCATTTTTATGGCGATTGTCGGGAAAAACACAAACTACATGTCCACTTCTTCTTCACTAAACATAGGTAACAAGCGTATATTCGTTGCTGAATCGATGTTAAGAGGGATTTATTCTGGGCCATCCTCACTATTCCCCTCCAACGCGCGTGTGTTGAATATTCTTTTTTCCAATTTTCCCATGGACACGATTTCACTATTTGATAACATCTATTTCAATGATCAAACCAAAATCATCTTTAACATAATATGAACTAGCAGGTAATTTGCTATCATGAAAAAATGCACATTGAATAGCGGATACGGAAAATATTGATCTCACAAAGCCAATGGGCAATTCATTTTGGAATATATGAACAGATTTCAGGCATAAAGTCAATCAAAGCTCTAAGCCGCCTCTAGCTCGTTTTCTTCAAGGGTAAATCCAATCATTCTCACGCGACAGCAGTTCCCAGAAAAACCAACTTCCATGTGCACAGTCTTCATCAAAATGATGGACGGCTCTGCTGAAGGCAATTTGAATGGTGTCGGTCAACAGGAAACCCCTTTATCGTGTAATGTCCCTGTGCACTGTATAGTCGATTCTGGTTAATCGGTGCCTTCAAGAAATAACGGAAGAAGCTGCAGTAACTTTTTTTTAACGTTTTCACTCTCAGATGTAGACTTCCTTTCAACCATTTTGTGTAACCTGCACCGCCACTTTTTTCCCTTCCCTGGCTGCTGACTTGAGCCCGTTTTCGCGTCGACATCGAACACGTGGGCCTCTTCTGCGTCACGATGCTTGGTCAGGCGATCGCTCTGGTTTCTCCCAAATAAGCTGACTCCACTTGAGTAGCCAGCTCCAACTGCAACCCGTCAATTTCTGTTGAGATGCTGGAGAGGGGCCTGGCATGCGCCCGCCGCTGATGTTTCTCCCTAACTTCGGCTCAGACGCACATAGCAGTACCAAGGCCCATCCAGAAACTATGCAATAGGTGGGAAACAGCTGCATGCTCCGGGATAACAGGCTAGATACCGATAAACATTTTCATCCCTTGCGGAATGAAAAAAAATAAATCGTCATCGCTTAAAATTAGAATTAAGCGCCCGTGGACCGAAGTCGCAAAACGGTTTGTATGCACAAAGCGTGAAGGCTGTTTTGAGGTCTCGCAAGCAAAAGTTCGCGTGACCAGTTGGACGTTGCAATACTGAGATGGTGCGACTATTGTGTTCAATTCGTTTGTGGACACTAACGAACATGTAGCAATATTGGGTACATTAAGATAATGTTATTAAACGCTGAGCCAGGCAGGGAAGTTCGAGTCTGAATTCCTTCTAATGTGACTACATGACGAAATACCTAATGGAATTGTATCAATGATCCCAGTGTTCATTGTTATAGCCAGTGCATATTTACGATCATATCCAAACTCTTTAATGACTGCCATAACGATCCGATGTCTTCTGTCGCTGTTTTTCTCACAAAGTAGATATCCACATTTCAGCACCATTATATACAGAAACAAATAATCTGGCAACCATACAAATGGCCCACGGAACATTTCTAGTAGACACGACTGGAATGCTCAACTGTTACGGGCCAGGAGAATAATAGGGACGACCATGGAAAGAAAAACGAAAAAAAAAATAAACAGCGCAGTAAGACAAATAGTCTTAGCTGGTTTTTGAGTCCAAATTAATTTTATTGCCTGCTGTGACAGTAAGATTGATATTTCCATCTTTCTTACTTCAAAATGTATATTAAATTCAGCAACCTTGCCCAACAAGCGGACGAGAGACTACTTTTTCTGTTATTGATTATTAAAGGACACGGGCTTGCTGCTCTTTTTTTTTGCTGTTGCTTTGGGCAATCAATGCATCGGGCTATGCAGGACTCGTTCTTTTCAGCATCAATGTGCTAGACTATTATTGTTAAGAGTGGGCCCCCTAAACCGCTCTCTGATCTGATATAATGGGATTTTTGTCGTTGGTGGAACCACGGGATCCATAGCACCAATTGTGCCTTTATCGTTTTGGCACTCGGTCGGCAACATAAGTACACACAGAAATGCACTTACATTTGATTTTAAAACAAAACATACAATGAATCATCGTTTTCTGGAGTCACAAATAACCTAGAACAATCCAACGTTTATTTACATATAATGTATTCCAGCATTTTTGGCTTCTCCTTTATTACACTCTCAATTTAATTAATTCACCTATAGTTAAGTTATCGATTAAGCATGTGGAGCAAAGCGTCGTTTGCGAGTACAAATCTTGAGTATAGCCGATAAAAGAGGAATGCTGTCGAAGCCTTTTCTCTTGCACATATCATGGCAGATGAAGAATGTAAAAATTTATTGAGAGCAAAAACGTATATGGTTTGAGAAAAGGGTTCTGATTTGTTGAAAACTCAACTGCAATTGGTAGAGTCATTGTCTTGGAGAATGTATCAGGAATATTTTATCTAGAGTACCGCGAAAATTGCACACACCATTCAAATAATTTCTCTAAGATAAAACCTGCAATCCAGCATTTTGCACAACAGTTTACTCGGTGAAGCAAACACCTCACCTCACTTGAATTTTCTGGTTATTTTTCCATTGACATTTTCTTAACATTCTCTCTGGTTGGATTCATACCTTCACTTGCAAATGTGTGCCACAAAAATACCAGTTCTCACTCTTCGAGTGCACATTTGTCTGCATTCACTGTTACCCACTTAGATTCTGGTCCAGGAAGCACCCATCTAAACCTTTCATTATGAGTCTCATAATAAGCACAATGAACGATGATGGGACACATTGAATTATTTCATGCATGAATCTCGCACTGGTGCTTCTCAGATGTTGAATTTATGCCAAATGCTAGCCTCTTGTTTTTGTTCAATTCCGAGTATATGAGATGAGTTGTCAACTTCCTGACATCTGGGTGAAGTTCTGGTGGGCGGTACAAAAGCTTCAGGTACAATAAGGAGAAAACTTTGCTTCCAGACAAATCTTAGAGCACCTCATCTACAGTTGATGCAGAATGCCATTCCATGATTATTCACCTCATTCGTGTCATTCCCCTGTTTAATGTTGATTCACAGTCGTATGTGTCCATTTGCTTCGGACACTAAATGTAATAGATTTACCCAATCTGTTGGGACTTCTGCTGGTTGAACAATATCTTAGTTGTCCAGCTCATAGAAGTTGGATTGAACCTTGCTCCTCAATTTAAATGCTGACCTTGGCAGAGGCTGAGCTACTAGCATCAGTTGACATCAATGATCAGCTTCACACACCTGATGATCACGAAACTGCCTTATTCCATCGAAAACAGGTTAAGAATATGTATTTTCAGATTTTATCTTCACTCTATTTTGTGACACCCCTGGGTTTTGAGTTGTCCATTAGCTCATGACAGGCTCCAATTTCTTTTTGATTTTTTTCAAAATCAGCATCTACCTACAGCCTTGAAGCACCCCACTAATTGAAGTGGTATTTTGAATATGACTAGGAATTAATTACTCATAGATTTCCATCGTGTGCACTTGACCCTCTTCTTCAATTCTTCCCAAAGTTCCCTATTATTTGCATTACAATCAGGTGCAGAATCCACGATGATGTCCACTTTAAGCCCCGCAATTAACACTGGAAATTGTCTTGTTCCAATCTTTGACTGGAAATATATTTCTCTCTTTATATAAGTCATCATCGTTGCCATCGCCCTCTACAAGGTGAACATTTATTCTTTGCTCCTCCCTTTGTGCCTTGTCGAGGGGCGTCAGGAAGGAAGCGGCTTGCCACAGAATTTCCAGCGTCTAGTTGATGGTGTATCCAGAATAACTATATGGCTGGTCCTGTTAATTTTCTGGCTGATTGTGACCCTTCCAGGATATTATTGACCGGGGTTTCAACAAGAGTAATACCGTTGAATTTTAATACGAGGTAAGGCTAGATTTTCTCTTGTAGCTCTTTTATTTTTTGGCAGTTGTGTGGTGTGGTGTGCCACGTAACAGCCAAAAACTAAATCTTATGCAGGATTGCTGCTTCGGGGCATGGGTTTCTTCGGTATCCGAGGGCTCTATTTAGCAATGAATTCTGTGCAATACCCAGTGAAAACTCCCACTCCTCACCATATGATATAGGGGGTCCATTGGTAAAGCAATTTATGATGATTGGGCCTAGGACACAACTCTGAGAAGCTCCTAAAAAGATGTTCTGTGGTTGAGATGATTCTCCTCCAACAACCCCAATTCATTTTCCTTTTTTTCAGGTATGAACCTAATCAGCATGGCGTTTTCACTCTGACTTTCATTGGTTCAGCTTAACTATTTACCTTGATGCTACAGCTAGTCGCTCTTCCCTCATATCTGGAATTAAACTCCATGTCATGAGGAAGGTTTCAAAAATGCCCGAGAGACGTGTCGATGACAGAACCCAAACTGAACAATGATTAACACGTTATTTCTCAGGGAATGCTGCTTAATAACGCTGACAATGATTTCTTCCATCACTTTGTTAATCATTGAGGGTATAATTATAGTGTGTTTGTTGAATTGGGTTTGTCCTACGAATTGTGGACACAGCAGACAAAGGCAATTCTTCAATAGGTTGTCAGGTACCAGCTAGCGTTGTAGCTGTCAGGGAACGTTTTGGTGATTACGTTGGCTAGTTCTGCTACACATTTCTTCTCTGCAAAAGCCGAGATCTTTTCTGGGCTTTTATTGTATACAGTGCCTTCAGCCGTTTATTGGTTTCGCCTGGAGTGAATCGAATTCACTGAAGACCAGCATCTGTAATGCTGCTCCTAAGGAAGAAAAGCACATGGGTCATCTTTTCAAACCTTCGTGCTGAAGATTAGGTAACACCACAAAACAGGCTATGATATATTTCGCGCACATCGAACTGTTCATTTAGGGGTCCAAAAATAAAATCTGGCGAAATGTAAAACTGGCTGCTAAAAACAATGTGCTCGTTTTGACCAAACATGCAAGGATATTTTAACTTCCGTTCGACCTGAGATGACATGTTGTATTTGACTATGTTGAATTCTTTCTGGAGGATATCTGGCTTGGACAACTGTTTCGTGCTTGTCATTTCCAATTTCAACCTTGATTGCGATTATGTTATGATCGAAATTAGATACAACAATCTCAACGCCATTAGGGAAGGATGGGCTGTAAATGCCGACCGAATCAGCAACGGCCACATCCCCAGAACCAATAAATCAATAAACGAATGAATCAAGAGATAATTGAATGGCCACACTCAATTAAATGTTACGTAAACCTGGTTTATTAGCCATTATTGAATCTAATACATCTTTTTTTCATGTCAGCTCGAGGACAAGATAGACTCTCAAGCTGAAACGTCAGTTCGGCACGCGTTAAGGTTAGTTAAAATAGTTGGAATGAGGCCTAGGAGGGTACATAAAGTGCTGATTGCCTCATGGAATGACTTTTGGCGCACATTAGAAAAAAATACACAAAGTGCAATCGGGTACAATCTGTTACTGGGCCTGCACTTGTTTCTGAACAGAGCGGACGTGCCTTTTGATGTCATATTATCCCCTGCCCAATTTGCTGCTTGATTCCTATATCTAGTGTAGTGGTCAGGTTTGGAAATCCAGTTTCCCTGTTTTTGAATATATGCGATGACACAAATATTTCAACGGGGCGGCTATTAGTTAACTATTTGAACAACAGTTGCCTTGCTTTCACTGCAATATATATGGGTGGCAAGTCAATCTACAGCAGCAATTGCCGTTTCATCTCATTCCCGAGTCCTGCAGGAACATTACTCTCCAATACACAAGTAACATAATCGTTTGGTACATAGCTTAAAGTACCCAGCGTGTTCCAAGTTTAAATACATGTTGTGGCTTACGTCACTTAGTTAATCCCCTTCTCACTCGTTCATTTCCACGTATGACCCACTGTTTTGTGCTTGAACGCATTTTATTATTTAGCACTAATCTCAAATCCAAAGCATAGCATTCTTGAACTAACAGGGCTTGTTTACATTTTTCCATTTACCTGCTTGACACACATCATTGGAAAATAATAGCCTGAACTGCAATTGCCTCCATGCAAAATAAATTATTAAGGCTTAAAACTTTAAGATAATTTTTCGCTCTTGGACACTTGAAACAACAACTCATTCCAATGTATCCTGTGATTTCCAATTCCCGAAAGGAATGCTGCAAAGGCTTAGAGGCTTTACATCAGAGGCATACGTGATTGCAGTTAGGTTTTGAGGTGGAACCCTTGAATCAGCCCCCTTTCCCATTCCAGTCGAATTCTGTCTAGAAAAATAATGCATATGCCTGAACAGATTAAAGCCCACAATTTGAAAAGGATAACACTTGGTCAGATTTTGACATTACTTCTTTGCTGATCTTTGGTCATAACCTCTAATGGTCTTTGAATATATGCGGGACCACTTCGTCCACTTATATAATGTCACCTTATGTGGGAATCCTGCCGGCTTAGCCAAGCTGTTGTGTTCACTTTGACCAATGGACCGCAGGAGTCTCAGATAGAGGCACGATTGTTTATTCGAGCAATTGCAAGGAGAGAACCATCCCAATGCAGATTGAGAAAGCACTCTATTAAATTACAAGTGTTCAACATATTTCTACATTATTGGTCACGTACAAGAACAGTTTCCAGATTCCAATCTCGTCAACATATCGGTTTACTTTAAACAGACATCTCTGGTAACAAGTATATGCACTGTATGTCCCTATTTGCTTTCACCCAGGAAGGACCTTACCTCCTACCTAAACCAGGACCATCTCTTCTTCCTCTATCTGTTGAAGAGCACACTTAATCTTAGTTGTTATTGCCATCCTCTGACTACAGTCAGGCTTTCAAGGCCTTCCTGTTGTTGACAAGCCCTTAAGGCTGTGCAAGATTCATATGTTAACCTTTAACTGCCAATGTGCTTGGGAGCACACTCTGCTTGGAGATTTTAAGCAATTTATTCAGTTTCAATAAGTTCTTACTGTACCCCTATATTCCCAACTGACAGTCCTCCCTTTTAGACCTTGGCCTAGCCTAAGGTAGACAACTACAGTGGTGCTGTCCATCCCTTTACACACCGCTGCCCATTGATGCTTGCCAGTCATCCAGCTTTGGGTTATAAAGGGTACTGTGAGACCATCTGTATCATCTGGCCCTTCAATTCAGGCCTCTGGCTTCTAAAGTCACAACAGCACCATCTTTTTTGCTACCTTTGGGTACGATGTATCAAGTATGATAAATATATAACTACTATCAGCTGAATCACAACCAGGGGATAGGAGATGATCCGAATCCCCGTGTTTATTTGTACATTTGAGCCCCCATTCCACCAATGCTATGTGGAGGAATCAATCTGTTCGTTATCCTCTTTTAAGGCTCTAACCTGTTGCTGCAGTTTATAGTAAGTTCTGTATATATGCTGAGCCTGTCTCCAAATCATGGTTAGGTGCTCAGGTAGTCACGGAATTTAATAGGACAACTGGTTCAAATAATGTGTCATGTTATCCTTATGGCTTTCCTTGACCTGAATAGTAGTCATTCTTCTCTTGTATATTTCGACCAGTTCCACTCTCCCTATGCTTGCTGGCACATGTGGGTGTAGGCACACTGAATGAGTATGGATGGGGCACATCCGGTTGTTCTCGTATTGGATTTTCTGTTGCCATGTGGTAATGCAAAATTTCCTTTTTCCCCTTGTATGCAACATGAGTCAGTTATTTTGCAGCCAATATAGTTTTCATTGTTTAATTATGTTGCTGCTTTAAATTGGCACTAAGTTTCATCCATCTCATATATTGGGTGTGTATGCTACTGCGGTGTCCTCTATCCTTCACTCTTCTAATGTGGTGCCAACTATATTCCCTTCCATGTCTACTGCAGATGGTGGAATGTCATGATGCCAAATACAATAATCCCCCCGTATCACCCCAATAGTTTCAACTCCATGTAATATTCTGCTGGGTGTTGACATAGATGTAATAGGTATCACTAAGACAATTAGCATATTATTGTTTACCATACATTCAACATTCATTCTATATACTCATGTTAAAACCCTGAACTGTCAACTGGCCAAGTCATGATTCTTATGTTGTGAAAGTTTAAATAAATATTCATTAGTTACCTATAAAGGAAGTACCCCTTCATTAATCTTTCTTAAATTATCTCGGGCTTTCCAGTGTCCAAGCCCCTTAGCTGCTGCAAACATCATTTCTGCTCGCTTAGTCTGAAATATTTTTCCTATTTCAATCAGTTTATTGATAGTCCCCGCATGACTTTCGAGCACAGTAGCCAGCCTTTGGATTAACCATGTCATGTCCTGGCCTGCAATTAGTTGCGTGTTATGAATTCCCTGTCCCACTCTAAAATATCCTTAACCTTAAACCTCAGGGTACGGACCTTCAGATCAACAGTTTATAGGTCGATGGAATGAACTATTGATATCCCTGTATTGAATATCATGGCAGTGTCATTCATCAGGCTTTGCTTATTTCGGTTTCCTTCTAGACCTCATCGCATCCCGCCATTGAACTGAATTGTTTCAGTCATCAGCTGGCCCATTAGAGCCGTATAGTGCTCCAATATGGGTTGAACACCACAGGGGCGGGGCAATTCCGGATATTTTCAAGACTGCGGGTGTCAGCTCATGGTATACATTATTGTAGAAAGCTTCTGATTAACCACTCTGCCCTGAATGCATATTAGGACAAGTTGGGTCAGTCGGTGTGGTTTGTATTTATATTCATGCATCCTTAACTTAACGTCTTAAAACTCTCATATTTTAAACGAAACTTCAAAGAGCAGTGGGGGAAATAAAGGGATCTTGAAGGGATCTGTAGGGACCATCAAACTTATGAAAGCTCAGATTCCCCCTGCTCCTGCTGGTCAGTGCTTATTAACACTCGAGGGGTACCCCTTTTCTCTCGTTCTCTCTCTCTCTCTCTTCGGCACAAACAGCTCTTGTAACTCATATCAATTATACAAAATAATAATAACCATCGCCCCTTTCTTTTCCTGAATATCTTCCCTGTTCTATCCACCACTGTTTTTGATCTCCGGGGATTCCCTATGGATCCACCCCCATTTATGCATTTTTCAGATTAATCTTGACTTTTGTTCCACTATGAATCTCGTAATGGAGTCCGCGACTCCCCAGTCTAGTTCCATAGCACTTTCCTGTTTTGCTCACAGCATTCTATTTGTCTGTCTCTGCTCAATTAATTCATGTGGCTCTGACAACTTAATTATTTGCGCTGTGTGCAGTCTACTTGTTTCACTGGGTTCTGGCCTTCGCAACTTCGGCTAAGGTCGTATCTCAAACCGTAGCCCGCCTCACGGCTCTGCCTCCTATCGCCGCCTTCTGTCTCCTGTACTGAGTCGTCCTCCCGATTCTTTTCATACTCGACCGGATCGTACTCGGGTAGGCTTACTGCACTAACTACCGTTGGTAACTAAAATCTACTCAGACACTTTGCAGTTCCATCCAGAGCATCCGATCCGAGTATCCTGCTGACTAAGCCAAACTGTTGTGGTCAATTTGACAAACCACCACCGGAGTCTCAGATACAGGTCACAATTGATTATTCGAGCAATTTGCAAGGAGAGAACCATCCCAATGCAGATTGAGATAGCACTCTATTAAATTACAATTATTCAACATATTTCTACATTATTTGTCACGTACAAGAACAGTTTCCAGATTCCGATACATATCAGTTCACATTAACCAGACATCTCTGGTAAAAAAAAAATGTATATGCACCGTATGTCCCTATTTGTTTTCACTCAGGCAAGTACCTTCTTTCCTACATAAACTTGGACCATCTATTCTTCCCCTATCTGTTGAAGAGCACACCTAATCTTAGCTGTTATTGACATACTCTAAATACAGTCAGACTTCCAAGGCCTTTCTATTGTTTGCAGGCCCTTAAGGTTGTGCAAGACTCATCTGGTAACCTTTAACTGTCAATGTGCTTGGTAGCACTCGTTGCTTAGAGATCTTTAGTGATTCATTTCTCTTCAATAAGCTCTTACTCTACTCCTATATTCCCCCCTAACACATGTCATTGGAAAAGATGAGCCTGAACTGCAGTTACCTCCTTGCAAAATAAATTATTTTGGCTGAAAATGTCAAGCTACTTTTCCACTCTTGGGTATTTCAAACATCAACTCATTCCAGTGTATCTTGTAATTTCTAATTCCCGAAAGGAATTCTGCAAAGGATTGGCAGCCTTAAATTAGAGAGTCAATTGATTGCAGATAGATTTGGAGGTGGAACCCATGAATCAGCCCCCTTTCCCATTCCAGTCGAATTGTGCCCAGAAACATAATACATATGCCTGAATTAAGTAAAGCCCACAATTTGAAAAGGCGAACACTTGGTCAAATTTTGATATTGCTTCTTTGCCGATCTTTGTTCATACCCTCGAAACGTCTTTGAATATATGCTGGATCAATTCCTCCCCTTATATAATGTCACCTTATGTGGGGAGCATCTCCAGGAAACGCAGCAGCATCGACACCCATTCTCTCCGGAAAGTGATGGCCCTCTTATTAATTGAACAAAAAAAGAAAAAAACAAAAAGGGAAAACATGAGAAATCTGGCATTTCATTAGCCCAAAGCCAGTTAATGTCTTAATCCATTATTTTGTTTCAGTCGGTGCAGTGGAAAATCCATTTTAATAAAGGAACATACAACTTTATACGCTCAATGATTCTTCAAATTCAATGGCGCTAAATATGCTGTTTGGTGAACTAAAAAAAGACGGCTGTAAGACAATTTTGGCGGAAGATTCACAATCATTATTTTGCTGCGCACGTGCACCAGTGGGTAGAATTAATGATTTCCATACATGTGTTCAAATCTCTTGATGGCATCTAAATTGAATTCTAAATTTAATCAATGACATAAGTGTCAAATAACAAAAGCTAGTCTCAGTAATGCTGAACCTCAAACTACGGAGCGATGAACATAAAACTAAATTGTCGTAGCAGCCCACTTGCACCCTAGGGTTCTTTAGGAAAATATATATTCCGTCCATTCCCAAGCTGCCGTATGTGACTCCTGATCCAAAGCATCGTAGTTTACTGGAAAAGCATGCTACATATTAGATCAAAGCGTTACCAAAAAATAAATCATCTAAGAATAGAACCGCATGGACAACTCGGCGTTGTCTTAGATGCCAAATATATCTTTAATTATCCTGCGGAGTTAATCCTGCAAATTTCTCCTTGCGAACATCTAGGGCCTTAGAATTCGCGGAGATTTCCCAATGATGAGACAAGCAATACCCTATCATAGTTATTCACCTAGAATCACACACTACATCCAATATGCTAGATAGCTACATCACTCTTCGTTGGAGTGTCGTGTCCCACCATAAGAATACAGTCATAAGGGTTATTGACACATTGGTAGGCAGCTGGGATCTGCGAGTGCACCTGACAGGGCGCAATATTCACTTTGGATACCAGGAAGTTTCAGGGCATCACATCCATGATGACCAAGAAAGTTTGCTGCCGATTCACACCTGTCCCTTACCTCTTTGTACTGGTCAGTCATTACCTTTCATGTGGGTCACATTTGCGAACTAGAACTCAAGGTTCAAAGAACACAGAACGTACCCTGAGTGTTGATCTCAAATATCCATTATTGAGCATGTCTTCACTGACAGATTTGGCCAAATCCTGAAGGGCTTATCTGCCAAACTGGTCCAGTGGCGAGAGCTTGAACAGAAAAGAAATGCATCCTTGATTGTGTACCCTGAAATCTTGCTCTTGCAGAGGCACGACAGAATTATTAGCAGTTACCACTGCATAGATCATGGTGAAACGAAGCTCTTTATCCCCGCTAAGGGTACCTTCCATGGCGTTGTGGGAACTACGACAGTCATAAATGGGATAGACATAGGGGTACAGACAGGACCTAGCAACTTAAAGCTGGTCATTTTTATGTTCCTTCATGTTACGTGGGCGTCGTTGTCGTAGCTAAGATTTATTGCGATCCTGAATTGCCCTTTAGAAAGTGGGAGTGTGCTGCCTTATTGCAAAGCTGCAGGCCATCTTTGGCAGGAACACCCACTCTGCTGTTAGGGTGAGCAGAATTGCATTCCCCGCCCATCTATGAGCACAAGGTACGGCATATCATTCATTCTACCACTCCAATCACCTCTGCGCACCAACGCTGTTCTAATGAACAGTTTGGAATGGCAGGCTCCGAGCAGCATCAGGCATAATGTAAATAAAACGGCTCAGAACTGGCGAAGTTACGGGGCAGAACTGCATGCATGCTGCAAGTGGAATGACATGCTATGGAAAGAGCTAAACAAATCCATAACTAGCGGACAAAGCTCTACAGTCTGTCCCTTGAAGGCTTGAATTGTAGAGGACAAATTGACGACTAACTAGAAAAGGATGTTTCGCGAACAGTCCTGCACTTGAAGATGGTAGAGCCTAGCAAGCCGGTGAAAAAGACATTGGCTGAAGTAGTGGCAACGATTTTTAGCCAGATCGACGAGTGGAAAATTCTTCTGGGATCTCTGATGATCCCCAAACGATTACAGGTGCAAGTCTTGAGCCAATTCAATCTATTCCATGCGATTTCAATAAACGGTTGCCTGCACTGAAAACAATAAAGGCTGAAGTGCCTACGAAGTCAGACTATGTTAGTACCCGAGACTTGTGCTCCAGAAGTAGCTGTGCTTATGACCAGATCGTTACAGTGTAGCTGACACACTGGCGTCGTTCCTGATTTTTTGAAAATTACCGAGATATATCCCGCCACAAAAGTAGGAAAAGTCCAGTCCGGCCAGTCCATTTTTAATCATTATAAAAGTGCTGTTGACAGTTCTATCAAATAGCACTGACTTACCTATTAGCTGCTCACCAATGTTCCCAATGAATTCCAAAGGCCGAGCCCTATCGGGATTCATTACATTGACATAACATTGACCAAGCATGGACAGACGATTCGAATTCACTAGGCAAAGTGGGAATTACAATCTTTGACATTATGGCAGAATTTGAAGGAATGTGGTGTAATGGAGCCCGGGTAATATTAATACCTATAGGAATCAGGAGAAATAAATGGAAGTCATAAAGTAAGCTGGATTCGATTTCTGGATGCCAAAATTCTTAGATCCAGCATACGACTGCAGGCAGTGCAACGGGCACACGAATCTTCAGTTACTTCTTCAATGGTCTCCCCCGCCATCAAAATGCTAGAAGTTAGAATTGTCACTGAAGATTGCGCAGCAGTCACATTCTTTCAGTCTATTCACGTAATAAAATATTTCGTCTCCAAAAGGAAAGACCTGCACAATGCTCAGATTTTTGCTGATAGCTGGCATGTATCAGTTGCAACAAACAAATACCATAAATTTATATCTCCAACAAATGGAACCTAACATCGCTTCATGCACAACGGATTTAAGCTGGTTGAATGCCCCACCAGCCATCCCCTGAGGGTTGCCATTGAAAAGGAACCTAACTGGACTGCACTAGTGGTTTAAAAACAAAATATTGCGGATGCTTCCCGCCCAGAATAAAACAGAAAGTGATGGGCAAACTCAGCAATTCTGACAACATCTGTGAAGAGAGAAGCAGGGTCAACGTTTCGAAACCATATGACACTTCCTCACAGATAAAGAGTAGAAATGTGATTGCTTTTATGCTATTTAAAAGATAATGGGCCGGCGGGGAGGTCGAGGAGTGGGCGGTGTTTGGTGATAGAATATCAGGGGTAGGCAGATGCTAAGGAGTAATTGACATTGATGGCATGGGCACAGAACAAAATAAGTGTTAATGGTAGTGGTGAAGATGAAACAAGGTGCTAACATTTGTATACAGGTTGGGAACCAGATTGTGTTTATAGCAGAAATCTAGTTTTGTTAAACACCTTGCCAATCATGTTTTAATAACACTTATTTTCTGCTATTAACATAAACTATATTATTCCCTTTGTGCCACGTCTCCCTGGGTCGTTTTTTTCCTGATAATCTATTCTGAAGGCCAAATATTTAAATAAATTTTGCTGTACCAGCTCTGTAATTTGTTCTGGTTCAATTACAGTATACTTTGCGCCTGTCTTTATGGGCACACTTTACTATGAGACATCTTTGAGATGGTGAGAAACTTTCTGTGATGCAGCCTGGGAAGAGTGTCCTGTGCTGTCACCATCTCCGAGAAGCAGGCTGGGAAGAGTAACCTCCACCGTTACTGTCGCCGTGAAGCATTCAGGGGATAGTTTTCTCTGCAGTCACATTAGCGGAGTGAAAAAAAACAAAGTTTGACATCACAGGAAAACCGGAAGTTCATTGCTTGGTTGTCGTGGGTTAACAAGGGTTAAGGATATCTCATCTTAGCTGCACAGAAAATTAGAGTGGGAGGGGAAAGATCCAGTTGTCATGATCCGTGTAGGTACCAAAGATAAATGCAGAATGTGGAAAGACGCTCCGCTGAGGGAATGCGAGCAGCTAGGGCTAAACTAAAAGTAGAACCAAAAAAGGTAATAATCTCCCGATTACTACTTGAAACTAATTGGCATACGGTCAATAAGATTAAAAAGGTAACTGCGTGGCTCAAAGACAGGTGCGGGAGGAATGGGTTCGAATTCATGGGGCATTGGCATCAGTACTGGGGAAAGAGGTACCTATTGCGTTCGGAAAGGCCCCACTTGCATCTTGCAGGGACCAGTGACCTGGCGAATCACATAACTCGGGTTGTAGATAGGTAGATAGGGTTTTAAAGTAAATAGTTGGTTGTGGGGGAGTTAAGTTGCATGGGAACGCAATAAAATAAAACAATGTTTAAGGAGAGGGTAAGTATGCAGGTTAGAAAAGAGGCTCATTGTTACCAAAAGGTGAAAGGAAGGGACAGAGAGTGCGAACGTCAAATTGACAGTGGGGCAAACTTATATACTTTGTACCTGAATGTCTGAAGCGTTCGGAATAAAACTAATGAGTTAACAGCACAAATAGAGGTAAATAGGTATGATGTAGCGAGGTTACTGAGACGTGGTTACAGGCAGAGCAGGTTTGGGAATTGGATATCCAAGGGTACTCGGTTTTTCGGAAGGGTAGGCAGGAAGGAAATCGAGGTGGTGTAGCTTTGTTAGAAAAGAAGTGAACAGTGCCACAGTGAAGAATTATATAGGCACTGGAGAGCATGCCATAGAGTCAGGCTGGGTTGAAATATGAAACATCTAGATAAATAAGTGCTTGCTGTGAGTATTCTACAGGTCCCCAAACAGTAGTTCAACATTAGGGTACAGTATAATTCATGAAATACTGGGAGCATGTAAGAAAGGAAGGCAACAATCATGGGTGATTTTCATATGAATATTGTACTAATCATGTTGGCAAGGTTTGCCTCGAGGTAGAGTTTATAGAGTGTATTAAAGACTGTTTCTTGGAGAAATATGTCCTGGAACCAACAAGGGAGCACGCTATTCTGGATTTGGTTTTGTGTAATGAGATGGGATTAATTAATGACCTCATATTAAATTATCCTGAAGGTAAGAGTGGTCATAGCATGCTAGCATTTCAAGTTCAGTTTGAGAGTGTGAAACGTGAGTCCCACACTAGTGTTCTGGAGTTAAACAAAGATATCAAAGTAGTCATGAGGGTAGATTTGGCCTCTAGTGTGCTGGGCAGGGAGACTACAAGGTAGGACAGTTGATGAACAGTGGCAAATACTTAAGGAGGTATTCAATCCCTCCCAATTAAAATGTATCCCAATAAGGAAGAAAGATGTTAAAGTCTGAAAAGCATCCATGGCTAACCAAGGAAGTAAAGAGAACACAAAGGCAAAAAGTCTGTCACACCAAATTGCAAAGCTCAGTGGCAGGCTGGAAGATTGGGAAACTTTTAAAGATCAACAAAGGGTTACTAAATAAAGAATAAAAATGGAAAAGGTAAATTATGAAATCAAACTAGCACAACATGTAAAAACTGAGAGCAAAAGTTTCTACAAGTATATAAAAGGTAAGAGATTAGCTAAAGTGAATGTTGGTCCCTTGCAGGATGAGACTGGGGAGTTAGTAGTGAGGAGCACAGAAATGGCAGAGACGCTTAATCAATATTTTGCCCCAGTTTACACGGTGCAGGACATTAGTGCCAACCCAATTACAACAGGTAGTACAGAGGGTATAGAGAATGAGGAACTTAGAACAATTGCCATCACTAGAGAAAAAGTACTGAGCAAACAATTGGGTTCATAGGGTGACAAATCATCAGGTCATGATGGCCTACATCCCAGGTCCTTAATCGAAGTGACAGCGGAAATACTGGATGCATTGGCTGTAATATTCCAAAATTCTGGATTAGTTCCAGTGGATTGAAAAATTGCTAATATAATGCCCTTATTCAGAAATGGAGGGGTGGGGGGCAGAAAGTAGGAAACTATAAATCAGTTAGGTTAATGTCTGTCTTTGGGAATTTGTTGGAATCCATTATTCAGGAAGTAATAATGGTACATTTGATTACCCAAAATGCAATCCATCAGAGTCAGCATGGTTGTAAGAAGAGTAAATCGTGTTTGACTAATTTTCTAGAATTCTTTGAAGATGTGACAAGCAAATTGATAATGGGGATCCTGTAGATTAACTATATCTGGACTTCCAGAAGGCCTTTTATAAGTTGTCAGACAAAAGATTAATACAAACTATAAGATCACAAGGAGTTACGCACAATATATTAGCTTGGATAGAGATTGGCTAACCAACAGAAAGCAGAGAGTCGGGCAAATGGATATTTATTTCTAAATGGCAAGCTGTAACTAGTGGGGTACCACAGGGTTCGGTCCTTGGGCCCCAGCTACTTACAATCTATTTTAACGGCATAGATTCAGGGATAGAAGATACTTTAGCAAAATTTGCAGATGGCACCAAAATAGGTGAGAAAGTAAGCTGCAATGAAGAAATAAGAAATTTAAAATTAGATATGGACAGGTTAGGTGCATGGGCCAAATTCTAGCAGGCGGAGTTTAACGTGGATAAGTGTGAGGATATCTATTTTGTTCAGAAGAATAAAAGGGTGACTAATTATTCAAATGGAGAATAAATTCAGAATGATTCAATGCAGATGGATCTGGATGTCCTCGTGCATGAATCGCTGAAAGGTAGTATGCTGGTACAGCAGGCAATAAGGAAAGCAAATGGAATTTTTGCCTTTATTGTTAAAGGAATAGAATTTATAATAGGGGAATGTTGTCGAAAATGTACAAGGCATTGGGGCGACCCCACCTGGAGTACTGTGCACAGTTTTGTTCCCGTTACCGGAGGAATGATGTCGTTGCATTGGAGGCAGTTCAGAGGAGGTTCACTAGGTTGTTTCCAGAGATGAGGGGCTTGTCTTATGAGGAGATATTGAGCAGATTAGGCTTATATTCGCTAGAGTTTAGATGCATGAGAAGACAACTAATAGAGGTATATAAGCTGCTAAAAGGGATAGGCAAAGTCGACGTCGAGCGGCTCTTTCCTCTTGTGGCGTTTCCAGAAGGAGAAGCCATAGTTTTAGGCTAAAGGGTACAGATTTAAGTCAGGGCTGAGGGGGGAATTACTTTTCTTAAAGGGTCGTGAATTTATGGAATTCACTGCCTCAGAGTGCAGTGGATGCCGGGACACTGGATCAATTTACTGAGGAGATAGACAGATTTTAAATTAGTAACGGTTTTCAAGATTATTGGGGGAGGGTGGTAAATTGAATTTGAGGCCGAAATGCGATCAGCCATAATCGTTTTGAATGGCGGGACAAGCTTAAGGGGCTGAATTGCCAACTCCTGCTTCTAGCACTTATGTTCTTATGCCACTATCAGCACCTTCATTCGTCCTCACCACTACCATTAATGCCCCTTTTGTCTTCTGTCCATGACATCTTTGCCAAACCCTCCTTAGCCCCCACTTAACACTGACCTACTGTCTTGCTCCTCTTGCTCCAGCCCCTCTTAAAAATCCAATACATTTCTGCTTCGCTTTAGCTCTGAAGGAGAGTCATAAGCACTCAAAATACTAACTCTGTTTCTCTCTGCAAATATACTGCCATACCTGCTGATTTCCAGCATTTTCTGTTGTTAATTTAGATTTCCAGAATTCACAGTATTCTGCCTTCATCTCAATGCTTAAGTCACTGCACTTCTTTTCCAGGGATGCCTACCTTGAAGAAATACAACTCTTATGTCCGACCAGTTTTCCGTTTGGCTCTGTCACCCTGTTAATCTTCATTGTTTTCCATTTGGCACCTCGTGTTTTACAAGGTGTTTAACAAAGCTCCCTTTCTGCTATTAACACATTCGGCTGTATTAACTTTCATGCCACTACCATTACCTTCCTTAGTCTACACTACCAGTAACACTCCCTCCGTTTTGTCCCTGGCCTGCCAACTTGCTCAACCTGCACCACACCACCACCGCACCAACCCCCCCCCCCCCCCCCACCCACCACCCCCCACTCCCCGCCCCCCGCTTAAACAGTATAAAACCTGCGACATTTCTATTTCTCTTTAGCTCTAAAGAAGAACCACAGTAGTATTATGGCTACCGAACAAATTAGAGGCTGGAGATTCTGCTGTGAGAAACTCATCTCTTAATTTCGAAAATCAAGACATTATTTACAAGGAACAATTCAGGACAGTGATGAAATATTTCCTACTTCGTTAAAAAAAACATTATTTGTGATGTGGACGTCACTGACTAAGCCAGCATGGATTGTCCAAACTTAATTGCACTTTGGAGGTGGTGGTGAACCGCCTCCTTCAACCGCTCAAGTACAGGTAGTCTAGATATACCCACAACGCTGTAGGGAAGAACGCTCCACGATATTGACCGAGCAACTGTGAAGAAGCGGCGAAATAGTATCAAATTCAGTATAGTTTGTCAATGGGAGGTGAACATGAAGGTGCTGATTTTCCCATGCATATGCTGCCCGTGTCCTTCTGGGTGGTAGAGATAGGGGGTTTAGCAAGTGCTGTCGATGGACGCTGGTTGAGTTGTGGCATTGAATCTTCTACATTGTAAACACTGCTGTCACTGTAAGTCAGTGATGGTGGCAGTGAATGTGGAAGGCGGTGGATGTGGTACAAATTAAGTCCGAGATGGCGTCTAGCTTACTGAGTGTTGTTGGAGCTGCCCTCATCAAGGCAACAGAAGAATATTTCGTCAGACCGCTGATTTGTGCCTTGTAGATGGTGGACAGTTTTTTTGCAGCCAGGATGTGAGTTAACCACCGCAGATTTTTCACCTGTGCTCTGCCTTGTTTCAACAGTTTTTATATGGCTAGTCGAGTTCAGTTTCTCATAACTGGTAAGCTTTAGGGCGCTGATAGTGCATTATTCTGTGATGATAATGCCATTCAATGTCGAGGTGGGGAGTACTTGGATTTTGAGGAGTCGCAGGTTGTTCTGAATATTGTGTAATCATCAGTGAAAATCCCCACTGCAGAGCTTATGATGGAGGGATGTTCAATGATGAAGCAGATCAACATTGTTGAACCCAGGTCACTACCCTAACGAAGTGCTGCAGTGATATCCTTGAACTGAGATGATTGACCTTCAATAACCACAACCAATTTTCTTTGTGCTAGGTACGACTTCAACCAATGGATCTCCCCAAAACCCCCCCTCCCCCCCAACCCTCCCTAATTCCCATTGATAACAGTTTTGCTAGGGCTCCTCGATGTCATCCTCCGTCAAATGCTGCATTGATGTCAAGGGAAGCCAAGCTCACTTCATCTCTTGAGTTCAGCACTTTATCCATGTTTGGACCAAGGCCGCAATTAGTTCAGCATCTGTGTGGTCCCAGCGGAACACAGGCAGAGCGTCAGGGAGCAGGTTGTTGCTGAGAAATTGGAGTTTGATAGCACTGTCGAGAACACTTGCCATCTTTTAACATTCAATTCTTTTCGCATTCAACCAGTCACCAAAGTCTCACTTTTGACTGCATTGTGTGCCATCTATAGGATGGATTTTACCAACTTACCAAGGATCACTTGATAGCACCTTTCAAATGTGCGACCTTGACCATCCAGAAAAACAAAGGCAGTCGATGCATGGGGACATCAATATCTGCATGGAACCCTCAAAGCCATGCAGCATTGATTCAGAAATATATATATATATATATATGTGTTACATTTTTCACCGTCGTTTGTCACAATCCTTGAACTGCTTACTAATTGCACTTCAGCAACACCCACAGCACATAGGCTCTGGCGATTCCAGAAGGCGGATCTCAAGTAAATCGAGAATGGAATATAACTGCTTATTTGGCAGTGACGTCTAAATATAACGAGGGAACGAAATAAGAATGATGTTTTCTTTCACAAGAAAACATCATCAGACAGTTGAATCAGTTGGATTGTACAAAAAAGCAGGACACATTCAAACCAGCCAATTACTGCCCCGCCAGCCTACTCTCAATCTTCAAAAGGTTATCGAAGTGGTCATGGAGAGTCCTATCAAACTAATTTTTATTTCGTTCCCTCATCACATAGACGTCGTTTCCATATCAGCAGTTATATTCCACTCTCGATTTACTTACTCAGCAATAACGTGCTCACTGAGAATTAGGTTGCCTTCCACAAGGGCAACTCACCTCCTGACTGTATTACTGCCTGCGCCAAAACATGGACAAATCGGCTGAATTCAAGAGGTGAGGTTAGAATTACTACTCTTGACATCAAGGCAGCATGTGGCTTCAAGGAGAGCCTTTGGGAGCCAAAGGGTTTCATAGTGAATCAGGGGGTAAACTGTCCACTGTTTGACGTAATAACTAACACAAAAGAAGATGGTTTTGGTTTCTGGATGTCATCACCTCAGTCCCAGAGCTTTACTGGAAGAGTTCCTCAGTGTCGCGCCCTGGAGGCAACCGTTTTCAGCTGCTTCATCAATGACCTCCCCTCAATCATAAGGCCAGAAGCGCAGTGGCAGCAGATTCACTGCAACATTTCACCAAGCTACTTCGGCAATACATTCCAAACACTCCACGTCTGCCACCCAGAATGACAAGGGCAATAGATGCATGGGAGCACAACCAAATGACAGTACACCTCCAAGCCACACAGTGTCCTCATTTGGAACTATATCACTGTTCCTTCACTGTCGCTGCGTCAAAATCCTCGAATTCTCTTTCTGACTGCATTATGGGTGTCACTAAACAACATAGACTGCTGCGGTTCATCAAGGGCACTCACCACCATCTTCTCAATGATAATTAGCATGGGACATAAAATGTGGTCGAACCAACAACGTCCACATCCGATGAGCCCATAAGTAAGAAGTAAAAAGCCATACCTAAGACGTTTCCAATTTAAGACAGATATGGGAAGGTGTTTCTTCCTCTCAGAGGGTCGTGAGTATTTGAACTCCTCTTGGACAGGTATTAATAGGGGATGGATCATTGAATATATTCAAGATTGATTTAGAGAGTTCTATGATTGACAAAGGATTCAAGATTCGTGTTGGATAGAAAATAAAATGTTGTTAAGATCTCAGAAGTTTCAGCAAAAATCTCATTAAATGAGCGGAGAAGGTCTGATGGAGTCAATAGCCTACTCCTGCTCCTATTTCTGCAGTTAATACGAACCAATAGCGGCACCATCCTCCATTTTGTTCTTCCTTCAGCTGTCGATTAAAATATGTAACTACAATAAATAATTACTACATAACTACAATTAGCAATATAGATGATCAAAAACATACTTTCCACAACTAAACAAATCTTTCACATTATACTGAAACGAGTGACACCATAACTTCTGGGCCCTGACGTATAACTAAGATTTTTAAGACACCACGTTTTCGAAAAAGAAAGACCTGCTGTAGTGTGTCACAGTGGAAAAGGTACAAAACATTTTCCTTCCCTCTTTTTAATACACTTATCAATTAATGTTTACTTTTAACTTAAAGCGATTTCATATGATTCCTACAGAACCTCATTTGAAAAAAACACAGCCAATTGTGAAGAATACGAAGTGAATGACATGTTGTAATCAATGTGCAAAATCCCCAATGGGAATTTAGATTCTAAAAGGTAACTACGTAACATATTTTTACTGGATTCTGTTCAAACATTGTGTCATGCATTGATAATTTCTTTCATAGTTGCTGAGTTCATGGGCATGTCATGCGTTGCACTAGACCTCGCGCCTCACTGTCAACATTATAATGTCCGTTCTACAGAATAGCACATTAGTAAGTGACTGCGGGAGCGCACGTTTTACTTTAAATTTAGTATTGCACAATTTTACATTTTGTTAAAGGCATCTGTGAACGTTAGGTGCATACATTTGGCCACCGACAAAATTCATTTAAAACATAGTGACTGATCCTGCAACCCGGAAAGATGTAAAGGTGAGTGTTGCACTTTCATTTTCACTAATATACCCTGCAATACTACAGCTGGTTCCCAAACGTTAGTCTTTTCTCCAACATCTTGCCTCGCTTATTTGTCTTGCCTTTCCCAATGACTCATGGCGAATTTAGAATGCGGGCGGAATTGACTGCATCTCAGCGCTGTCTATTGTCAGACAGAATCCCAGAACCATACCCTTAAGCGAAATTGAATGTCTCCTCCGGCACCATCCTTAGGAATAACTTCTCCATACGGAGGTCCAGACAGCCCAGAGGTGGTGCCACAATGATATTGACTTGGCAACGAGTGGCCCTGGGTGTACTCACGATTGGCTCTAGGAACTATGAAATATCACGGCATCAAGTCAAAATTGCCAAAACGAAACTTGATTATCAATTGGTGTCCGCATTATTTAGGTGAATAAGTGCTCATCTATGCTCAATACGCGTTATAGGAAGCACTGACTTCAACAGGGACTCAGAATGTTCTCTGAGAAAGTACTCTGAGTGGAACCGTCGATGTCTATCAACGTCTATAAATCGAAAGCGCAATTAATACTGCACTCCAATTTTAAAGGCGTGTGCTCCCTGAACAAGCAGAACGGGTTGGTCCTGGGCATTTCAGAAATCCATCCTGCACAAAATGACAGAAACGCTCAGTCATATTCCTGGGCTTAACAGCACTGTAAAAAGCTGGCAGGAAATTTGATTCTCAACAGTTTTATTTTATTCCAAGCACAAGCTGGTTGTAACAAGCCAAATAACTTTAACATCGTTAGAATGAAAATGCCTGTTTCCCCCCCCACCCCAGCCCCCAGCCCCCCCCCCCCCCCCCCCACCCCTCCCCACTTCGCCGTGCCGTGTTTCTTGGAGTTTCAACTGCTCTTCCCCATATTTTTCCATGGCCCTTGAAAACAACAATTTAAAAAATTCATCCTCTCATATACCCATATACATGCCTTCAGGCAGCATAATTATTTTCATTACTTTAGGCAAAGTTAGTTTCAGGTGGTTGACTGAGCATCCTGGCCTTGCGCAGTGCTTAGTGTCTTTGGATGGCTGTTCCAGGGATACCGTAGAATTCTCTAGTTCTCTCCTCCCCTATTTGGACTTGCCCCTTCTCACTTGAGGTTTCTTGTCTGCTGAGAGCCAACGCACTGCGAAGTTGCTTATTGTGGTCACTCAGAGAAGTTCTGCAAGCGATAATAGGAATACAACAGTTTCATATGACAAGTTTGCCCACTGTGCCTGGAAACTTAACTTTGATGAGAAGGATAAAACTATGCAATAACACAAATATATAATTAACGCAAAAGCTAACAAAGCATAAAATCGAAAGTAATTAAAGGAAATTTCATTGGAAAAGTGACATTATATGGATTACCAGCCGAAATTTTAATAGTTTTTGCAGACAGGGGTCAAGAATGCATTCGGCGTGTTGTAATGACAACACTGCAATTTATGAAACCAAGTCAACGAAACAAACAGGAAACAAAGGAGCCAGGCAGAAACTACCCAGAAAACTGAAAGTTAATGCCTGGGTCCGTGTTCCTCAAATATGGAGAATGCTTTGGAAATCTGCAATAAACGAAGGAAAGAACGATAGCTGGAGTGGTAACAGGTTACAAGAACCGTTAATCAGTCAAGAAATAGAATTATACATAAAGGAATTGAAGAAATTAAAGAGACATTTCATTCCTTAAGGGTGAAAATCAGCCAGAGAAGAAATTAGTGAAAATAAATGGATAAAAAAATAAAATGTTCGACTTTTTAAACTGCACAACCAATATCAGAGGAGCGTTGGTTACGGCATCAGATTTCAACTAAAACAATTGCAGAATAGTGCAACGGTTCACGTCTCAAACGTAATGGTGTGACTAAAGAGTTTGGGAGCAGATGCTTCACCGTTACAAATAAAGCATTTTGATTCAACTCAGTATGTATATCAGGAGTCAGAAGAGGGATTGTCCAAAAAAGAATGGTGGAAGCTGACAGCTCCACGAGGACTGGCTAAGAATACAGCACCTGAATAAACGACGGTAAAGTGAATTAGATATGCAACGTAAACACATCTGTGACAACAACATCAGTTGAATCTTTTCAGCGTATCCATCTCTGCCCAGTTTAGTTGTTCGGCTTTATCGTGGCGTATAATAGTTGTGTTTCTTTCGCTTTGGGTTTTGACTCTTTCTTCGAATTAGTTAGGATCAAAGCAGCATATGTCAGTTTGTTTTCAGTGGAGCTATGTTTGGCCTGTAAAAATTTTTGTTAAAAAAACATAAATTAAATTAAGTAACAATAATATTACATCAACTCTGAGAAACTGAAAGTTATTCTCATGCAAATGTCAAAAATTTTCACGTTTAACGTCACATGTACCTGTGCATACACTGTAGTCTCTTCTCTTTGCTTAACATTTGCAGTTTGCTTGGGAGCCATCAAATCCAGAGCGGCGTAAGTCAGCTTATTGTCAGCTAGCGATCGTTCTTCCTAGTAAGTCAACGTTCAAAATGCATAGATTAAATTTTCATGGAATTTCACTGGTCGAGAAACCTTCCCATATAATTGATGTGTAAGGCAACACAGCTGCATCGTGCGTTATTAGTTCTGTAGATACATAATACTTTTTACTTTTCTTTCCTCAAACAGCCCACCATTAAGCACTATCTCCAAATCACATGGGCTAGAAAATGGTAACCTCTTCGTAAACAATTTAACTTCATTGTTGTGAACAATTTGAACGTTACTGAAGGAGATGTTAAATTATCCAGTTTCCAGGAACAAATATTTGAGTGAGCGCGACAGTAGTTGTTCAGCGATATGATGCTTTGCATCAATGGCATGATATTCTAAATTTAGAACACTCAATGTATACAACTCAAGTGCTCAACCTTGATTTTACAGTAAAAAGTATTTATACCAATAATAATACCAGCACATCTGAAGTTGATTCATTCAGATTGAAAAAGATCAGGAATTACAATGAGGCACATACATTAATTAGAATTTCCATGGATTAATCTTTAACATCTGGAGAAATGAATTCTGCCCTCAACATGTGATACTTCAATCGGGAGCCTGCTTCGTTTGGATATGAATTTGAATATTATGGTGTTGCCATAATCCCACCACCCTTGTGGTGTCCGGGAGAAATCATTGGTTCAGAAAATGCCATCGAAGGAGCACTGGAATTCGTTGCCGTGCCTCCTATAGATAATATACACATAAACCCCGGTGACCTGATGGTCTTGGGGGCGGGGGAAAGGGGCATAATGTTTCACCTAACTACGTAGAAATATACGTTGAGGCGGACACGTAACGTTCTTACTGCATAATTTTCAACAAATTTAAACCCATTTAAGGGACGAAAAGAAGCACAACATGTGTTCTAATCATTGTTAACAAGGGGGGTTAAAATCTATGATAGATCAAATAATGGGAATTATTATGTTGCCAAAATCATTAGCAACCCTCGATAATGAGGGAAATTAAATTTTTAAAAAACAGTGAAAGGTGACAAATACATTGATCAGGAAATAGGAAACTGAATATGAGAGAGATGGAAACAAAGCAAATGCTTTGCGTTTCTGTAGGTTGTTGCAATCCGTTTAGGGGTCAATGTTTTTCTTTAATTTAAAGTGAGAAAAGTTTGAAATCCCAGTTCCGTACAAGGAAAATAAAGCCACACTATTCCAATGTTATATGCAAATAAAATAAACTTGAATATATAAAGTCAGAAAAGTAAAACAGCCTGCAATACCTATCTTATAACCACACATTTAGACGTAAAATCAAAAGAATTAGCAGGCAAAGTATTGTCACACACACCACGTTGCATATTAAATGAAACGTGAGACCAAGGCAGATTACACGGATTTCTCAGCACACCGCACAGACATCAGTAAAGGCTGTGAGTCACAAAATGTGTTTAAAACTCTGTCTCCCACACCAGGGATTTCAACTCCTCAATTTCTAAGATCTAGCCTCAGAATTATCACAAAAGTCGCTCCGGCTCTGACAGTCTCAGTGACTGTTCACATCCTATTGATTCAGTCTGTTCTGAGACTGAGTTCCATAGGATTCCCACCTCTAATTACTGGCACAATTCCAATTCCTTTGCAGACTGCTGGTTTCACTAAGCTAGCATTGCCCGTTTGTTTCTCGTGACATAAGACTCATGGCTGCCCAATCTATAAATGGCTCTCAGGGTTTTTCTGAACCATAACTCCCTGGAGACTGCTGGCAGCTCCTAGGGTATCTCTGGGAGCTGCAAAACGCACGAGGTCCAAACGGCACGGAGCCCCTCGACCAGCAAAAATACAGGTAAATTGAAACCAGGAAACCTCCTTAAGCTCCACCCATCTCGATGACATGTAGCCCCATGGCTCGTTGAATGCTTGTTAACTTATTTCGATCTACCTCGGAAAACACAACATCACCCGGGGCTACTCTTATTTGCAAGCACTGTAGACACGTCCAGTTCTGCAGCTAAGTAAGTCCATCTTCAGTTTGATGGATCTATCTCTTCCATTCTGATTCTATTAAACAAACATGGAAAACCTAGTGGGCTGCCATTTTATTTGAGGTGTCCTGACAATCTTTAAAGCTCAACATTTTAGTTGCATTTATCTTCTCAAAAACCATCTATCCAGAACTAAACATTATCCCTAATTTTTAACATGAAACACGAAGTAGACATTCGTCACACCTCCCCTCCACAATAGAATGATTGGCCTGCCCTCAAAGTTTTGAGGTTGTCCAGATTTGTCATTGAAGTTTGAAACCTTCTACCTCAACACTCACGTCGGTAGTTAAGTTCTAGTGGGTGATGTTTGCATTAAACTCGGGGTGCTCCATCGAGAGGTGAGGCTATCATCAGATTGTCTGGTGTGGAATGTCTTCCAGTGGGAGCTGCGGGATTCCAGGTCCCAATGCACACGAGGTTCGTTGTTTGTGAGAATTAGAGACCACATAAACTGTATTCATCCCTGCGCTCCAGAAATAACACCCATGACATCTTGGAAGTGAATATCTCTCACGATTGTGTGGAGGCTCCTGACCCACACTGAGCAGAAAGGCTCTGCTATTGCAAGAAGCTCGAGAGAAGTGATGCACAGCCTCTTGGCCCTGCTGTCCTAGTAGTATCTTGACTATGTCCCCAGTATTATAAAGATGTATCTGGCAGGTGTTCATACGGAGAAGAGTGAAGCCATGGCATTTCAATGTTGTATCTGGCGTCGTGAGTGGTCGACAAAAAAACTGCACATGACGTTCCTCTCTGGTTGCAGAATTCTTCAGGGAAAAGGCGGATTTGACACTGTTGGCAGCGTTTGGTCAAAGTCTACATTTTCTGAGGCAGGTTCCCAGGAACATAAGCCTTTGCTGATTGTTATCTCAATGCCCTGGAGTTCTATAGCCTGGAAAGCCTGAAGGAGTCAAGTCGGTAACATTGCAGAAGACCTGGAACATTGTTGTATGGAGGTCACTTCTATATGCTGAAGAGGGGCGCTGTGAGGAATGCTCCCTACGGGAGCCTGTTTTTGGCTACGCGTGGGCAGCTGATTTGATCTCCAAAGCGCACAGGAAGATTTTAGTTGCTGAACACGGAATTTGCTGATTGTAGGATTTTCACCTCAGCATATAATATTGGAGAGATAATGCATCATGCCTCTAGGCCAGACTGTATCACAGGCAGGGGACAATAAAACAAAATGTTACGAAAAAGATTGCATCAATTTGAACAGCACCATTTCCACGCTCACTACATCCGCAAACAGAAAAGTGTTTTTGCTTTCTGATTTCCACCTTTAAAAGTGGTAGCGTGTTTTCCCCAGGCCTTCACTTTGCAGTGATCCACTCCTGTATTAATAACCCCACAGCAAACTCGAGGTAAGGCAAAATAAGAGTGTTGGTTTATTTCACACAGAAACACACACAGGCACACGCACAAAACTCGGGAAAGCTGTTTTGAAACGTTCGCCCCTTTATGTACTCAAACAATTAAAGAGAGATAAGGGGATAAAGAGGGTAAAGGCAAGACCACGTTAAAAATAAAATAATATGGTTACACCTGAGTCTAGAAACAAAAATCCACTGCCGTATTCCCTCGGGGTTTAGGAGGCTGAAACTTTTTCAGGGTGATCCGGCTTTCCAGAAGAAATAACTTCCCCGATGGAAGAAGACACGTAGATATTAATGAGTTTATAGGCACAGATACAGGATTTCCGATATTTCAATAGTTGATAGGGTAGATTACGGTCAGGCACTTTACCAGGACTAAACTTTTTCTGCTGCTGCTTGTTAGATGGTAAAATTGTGGGCTGCCTGCTTTCAGTTCTAAACGGTAATATTACAGATTCTAGCAGCTTGGGAAGGTCAAGAGACATGCCTCCCACTTTTTTTCCTGGGTGCTGGACAAATGGTGCATTTACCATGTCCAAAACCTTGAGGTGTTTCGTAGAGGAGGGGCTTTCCCTTTGGTCCTTGCAGAGAATATCCCTCCATTGCCCAGAGCCCTGCCTTGGAAATGTCAAATGAGTGGAAGCATTTTTTTGGTATTTGATAATCTTCATTCACTGGGGCATTAGCGCCTCTTTCAACATAACTGCTGGCTTCTGAGAGTTTGGAATTCATCTGGGTTGAATCACGGCTAGTCAGGATAAATGGTCCATTTTAACAGAAAAATAATAACTTTATAGAGAGGCTGATGTGCAAATGTATATATCATTCCTGCCTTCAGGACTGGGCAAAATGGTATTCCTATATTTAGCATATTCAGATATTTCTGGAAACGGCCCTCAATATGTGAGTTAGCATTAGGACCTGCTGAACGCAGCTGCAGATTTTGTTGCAACCTGCCTGTTGAGGGGGGCGCACTGCTGCTTCAAAAGTGGACCTCAGTCTGTTTAGAAGGCTTTCCAGGACGTTACACGTGATTTAAAATAAGGCAATTTGGCAGCAGCTACGTGGGTCGTCGAGTGGTTTCCCTGACTGGGCAATAGTCTCTACCTTGGATTGCTGCCAGACGTTTGGAATGGTACCTCTGCTGTGGATGTTGGCAAACAGCTTCGTTAGCCAAATCCTTCCCATTGATACGAAGTTCTTCCGGAATTCTGAGGAAATAACATTGGCTCCTGCTAATTTGACTGACTTTGTAGCTGTTAGCACGCTACCCGCTTCCTCTTTATTTTAAGGGCTTGAGAATCCCTTTGCTCTAGGATAGTCTTAAGGCATTGCGTCAGGTTTGTTTTTCCCACCCCTCTCATTTCCCTGCAAACTGATTATTGTAAGCTTATTAGGACCTGTGAAGCAATAGCACCAGAGTTTTTTCTGGGCCTCTGGTGTGCTTGTTGATAAGCTTCCCCTTAGTGGTGAAGAAGGTCTCATGCCTGGTGGCTTTAGTGCATGAATTGTAATGACGCCTCTGCTCCGCGCCATTTTATGAGACATCCTCCATCAAGGGACTCGAGGAGTGCTTTGCTGCCTTGGTATCTTAATCTCTCTGTATTGTTCCTGGTGCCATTCACCTCGCAAAGTCCAGGAGGGGATGATTTTGTTTAAATTCTTGGGAACGCTTTTGATGTCTGTCAATAGGATAATTCGAGTGCCTTGACTGTCCTGAAAGCGACGGTTAGGATCCAGTTAGTGGTGGTTTATATGTATCTACCATAAAGATCTCAGTTGCGGCCCCATAGATTACAGAGATGATTTGACTCTGATTTTATGTCTGGTAGTTCGAGATCAATCTTTATGAGACATGGGTGACGTTGCGAATGGGGGAGGACGAGTAGCACTTATCAGGACCAAATCAGCAGTCAGCCATTGTTGTCGTGGATCCTGAAGCAAACCTCTAGTTAATAGTTATTATTCCACCTGGCAGAATGTAATGATCCAGCATGCGATGCACTGTATACAAGTGTTAGTTACTTCACAGAGCTCTCGTCTGACAGTTCTTCTACCGCAAATTTGACATTGGGGTATCTTGTCACATAATGCTTGCTGTTGAATTCGCCAATTTCTATGGCCTGTTATGTTGCTACTATTTTGAGTTATTAGCCACAGGTCAAAGTTAGTATGCGGGCACACCTAGTAATTTAGAAGGCTAATGCAATGCTGTCCTTTATTGAACATAGATGTATATATGCTTCAATTATACAGGGCATTGGTGAAACCACTTCTCGAATATTGTGAGCAGCTTTACAAATGCTTTGAAGTTGGCTCAGAGGAGGTTTACTGGATTGATCCGTGGAATGAGCGGGTTTTTTTATGAGGAAGGTTGAGACATACGGGGCTTGATTCCACTGGAGTTTTGAAGATTGAAGGAGAACTTGATTGAAGTATATAGCATTCTGAACGGTATTGACAAGCTGGACGTGGAAAGGATGTTTCCTCTTGTCGGCGAGTCCAGAACTAGGGAACACTGCTTTAATATTAGAGGTTACCTTTAAGGACACATATGAGGAGAACTCTTTTATTCTCTCGGGGGTTGTGCGGCTTTGAAGCCCTCTGTATCCAATGGCAGTGGAGGCGGGTCATTGAACACATTTAAGGGAGAGGCTGATGGATCCTTGTTAGGCAGGGGGATCAAAGGTTATGGGCGGTAGATGCGAGTGTGGAATTCGAAGGAAAAACAGATCAGCCATGACCATAATGAATTGGCGGTGCAGGCTCGAGGGGCCGAAGTGCCTACTTCTGTCCAGTTTCGTATGTTCGAAGGCAACCTCGTGGCTTTTAGACACTGGTGATTTCCGCATTATCTACTTTCATTGAGATACAGTACAAGTAATCTGCTTTCAGGCCTTTGCATCTTTGATTAAGCTCTCCTTGCTTTAGGGGTCTTGGCTGCATGTTTTCTTTTCCCTCCTCTCAACGTGTTGATACCCGTGCTGGTTACCTGTATGGCTGGAAAGGCAGGTTTCTTGCAGGGTGATGACATCCACGTTCCTGCCAGAGCTGGCTTTTGCACAAGATTGGCCATCAAATTTATCCTGGCATATTCGTGTTGCTTCTCCTATTACTGAGCTTTCTTTTCCCTGACAAAATCAGTTTCCCACTGAGTTTTAAATGCGTGGACTGGGAGCACGGTGGTAGAGGTTAGGACGTCTTTTTGACAGCATTTGTTCACAAGTTTTCAAGTTAGAAAACTTGACTTAACAGAAAGACCACGTGAAGAGTGTTCTCAATCTTCTATTCAACAAAGATTAATCAACCAGATCATAAGAAATAGCAATAAAAATAAGCTTTTTATCCCATCGATGAAACTCCTTCATTCAAGAAAATCATGGCTGATCTGATTGTGGCCTTAACTTCACTTTCCTGCCAGTCACACATAACCCGTGACTATCTTGTGAATCAAAAATCTGCCCCACTCAGCCTTGAACATATTCCATGATCCAGCCTACACTGTATTTTGAAGAAGAAAATTCCATAGTGTAACAAACCACTGAGAGATGAAATCACTTCTCATATTCAGCTTCAATGAAAGATCGCTATTATTGAACTGCAGCTCCGAGTTTTTGATTCCTCCACAAAAGGGAACATTTTCTCAGCATCTACCCTGTAAATCTTCCTCAGAACCTTATATATTTCAATAAAATAATCTCTCAGTCTTCTAAATTGCAAATAGTAAAACCCCAACCTAATCAACATTTTCACATCAGACATGACTTTGAAGCCAGGATTCAGCCTAGTGAACCATGAACTGCGTCCAACAAAAGTATCCCTTTCCGGCGTTAAGCAGGTGAAAATTGTGCCTTACACTCCAGGTGCATTTGCATCAATGCCCATTACAATTGTAGCAAGAATTTCCTTTTTTTTTATCCCCCAGCCCTTGCAATCAAGGCCAACATTCAATTTGCCTTCTTATTTATTTTTAGTGCTAGTAATTTTGTGATTCACGGATCTCTCTGCACTGCACCATTCTGCAGTTTCTGTCCATTCAGAAAATATACTTTTCTACCAATTGTGCCAAACTGGACAAATGACGAAATGAAACATGTGGTAACCAGCACAAGCTTTACTTGTTGATGATTTTACATAATGGCATGATATCACATTGAAGTTAGGGGTATTGTTGAAGAGTCCCAGGCGCCCTCCAGTCCAAATATATATCATGTGCCAGTTAGTCTAGTAGGCCTGTCCTATCATGGAACTGTATATAGACGGAGGTTTTAATGAAGGCATATAGGTTGCACACTGAATTAAATTGTTATAAGCATATTTCTATGTCATACAGTTGCTTGACTGCTCTATCGGACCGTTCTGCTAATTTTAGACATGTCCACATCCGCTTCTGAGGAGATTTTGCAGGTTCCACTTGGCATTTTAATCCAGACGTGTTACCGCCAAACTGCATTAAAAATCTGACATCTTTTCGCTTTTATTTCTCGTCTATCATCCATGCATTAAAATGAATCCCGATGCTCAATTTGCATTATAGTGATGTTAGATGCCTACATTGCTACTTTTAGTGGTTTGTGTTCCTTCATACCTAGATCACTTTGCTGCAATGTCCCTTGTTTATTTTTGCTATGGATTGAGTTTATGTCCTCTATTATTCCAACCGAAATATAACAGCTCAGCCGTATACATTTTAATAATCAGACAATCAAAGAATGGTTACAATACAAAATGAGACCAATTGTCAGGTCTTGTCTGGCCCGAAATTCTGACATTCCGTAAAAGCAATTAATCTGTTTGTAAATTAATTAGCCTACTTGTATGGTCAATCTGCAAGTATTATTTTGACGTATTATATTTTGTTACATTTATCATTTGTATTAAACATGTGTCCGCGTACCTTCTAATTCTAATTACGATTCAATACAGAATCAGAGAATGGTTACAGGGAAGAAGAATGCCATTCAGGCAGTCGTGTCTTTGCCAACTCTCTGCAGGTACAATTCAACTTATGCCACTCTTGCGCCATAGCACGTAAATCTACACATCTATTCATGTATATATTTTCATTGTTGATAACGACTTGATACTCCCTTTAAACTTCTCGAATTAATCTGTGTCCAACAGATTTTTAAGAGGCTGCAGTCCGATCCTAACCGCCCACTGCCGTAAAAAAAATCCTAATTTTGCCATTTTTGGCCAATTATCTTAAAGCTGTGCCTTCTGTTTCTCAATACTCACAACAGTGGGAACAGCTGTTCCCTATGAATTCTGTCCAGCGCACTCACAATTTTGAATACCTCTCTCGAATCTCCTCTCAAACATCTGTTCTCCAAAGATAACAGACCAAAATTTCCATTCTATCTTCGTGATTGGAGTTCCTCATCTCTGAAACTATTCTCGTGAAGCTTTACTGCCCCACCGAAATCCCTTCACATCCTTCATAAAGTGTTACGGCCATAACTGGACGCCAGTTGAGGACGGACAATTGTTTCCTATAAGCTTAACATAGTTTCTTATTTTTTGTTTGCTCCATGCCGCAGCACATGGGGAGCAACGGCTGGTACCTAACATTTTGCTATGGTCAGTGAATATCCCCACTTCTGGAGATACAGTGGAGCGAATTTAATTCCAGAAGACGGCTGAGACCGGGACGCACCAGCAGAAACAACTACAATCATCAATATCCACAAAACCATTCCTTTATGCCAGGTATGACACCAACCAGCGGAGATTTTGTTTCCCTGATTCCCATAGATATACAACACTCGGGCAAACGTTCTTTTCTCATTTATGTTAATACGTGTAGATATAATTCACCTAGACCAACGGTTTTAGCCTCTCTAAAATGTTTTACTATATCAATAATCTCTCATTGGTCCGGCTTGATATGTTAATGTGCTTATATTGCTTTCTACTTTACATAATCCCATTTTTTAGCTCTCTATGCATTTAGTCAATCAGTCCTAAGTAAACATTTAGCACTAACCCAATGGTTATTTGAATTTAAGGATACATTTTGCATTATTTGCATTTTTACTATAATCTTGAAGAAAGCATAACCCAAACAGCACGTTGTTTCACCTTATTCAAGAGCTGGACATTACTTCTTAACATATGACGTCAATTGATCGTTTGGGACTTTGAATTCAGTTATAAAATCTTGGAAAGAAATAAAGTTAATATTGGTAAAAATGACAATGACAATGGCTTATATTAACTATCGGCTGATTCAATAATGGACTTTAGGAAACGTGCACTCCAGGACTAAATTTACACGGTTGCCACGCAATCACCCCATTCTGGTCGAAGAGCAAAAATAGTGTGTAAGTAAAGGACTAACATCCAGCTTTCTGCTGGTGAAATACAACAAACTGGCTGCACAGCACAAATGCTTTACATTAGGTCATCTGGGAGGTCCTAGAATAGCTGTCTGAGGGAGAGAAAAATGTTATATTAATTTTGAGCATAAATCTTTGTGTGGATCTGCACGTTTCTAACAATGTGCTATTTTGGATATACACATAAAATGCTCGAACTGAGTGTTCTGTGATTTCATCCGCACGATCAGTGTTGGAAATTTTATTACTTGCACTATTTCCTGACGTGCACTAAAGCATGAACAATGATTCATTTACAATGGATGTTTGCTTTAAGGAAGATTACAGTACATTTAATATAACGTTCTAGTTTAAAAGCATATCAGCATATTGAAACTTGATGCAAGATCACATAAACGCGTTGTTCATCAGACTATATTTGCCCCTTTATCTTATATCCTATATATCAAAGAACAAAGAAATATTGCAAAATGCCATGGATGGAAACGTAATGATGGCATGTTTGTTTGAGTACAAAACTTGAATAAGTCAGTTGAAATTCGAAAAAAAAATAAGTGGAAGGGAAAATAAGAACTGCCTTACCAGATCTTCATGATGAATTACATTGAGTGAATTTCTCGTTGTAACTGGCAGGAAATACAAAGAACATAATGAGACCCTGCGGAGATGAAATATTTTCGATTTATCTCCAGAACAGCTAAACCAAATTGAATTAGGTTACTTCACATGTTTTAACAAGGATAGTGACATTAAGTAGAGCACGCTTCGGAAATGGTTCCTCAGTCTGTAGTGAGGAGGTCGAAAGTTCATGATAATCGATGAATACGTTCTTCTGTGCCCAACAGTGCAACACACAGTATACAGGAACCACTGCTACCAGCCTGTGGAGGTCAGGTAATGAAATAGCACTTGAGTCAAAATAAATAGATATGGAGATTTTTTTTGAAAATATCTTCACTTTCATCCGTCAGCTGTATTTAGCAGCTCTCAAACTCTTGGCGACATATTGCAACCTGATCTTTCATTTTCACTCGCGTGTTAAATTACAGTTCCATTTGTAAAAGTAGTGCGTTACACTGTGCTGCAGAAAATCAATGCTCAAGAAAGTCAAAATTGCTCTTACCTTTGGATGTAATTATTCTAAGCCCCTTTACAATCATCACTGTCAACATTAAAATCAGCGCAGCACTCGCGACACATCCGGCCATCAGAGCAACCTTGATCTTGGAGCCAGAATCGGTTACTTTGGGAAGAAAGAAAAAGTCGAAACTATTGAATATAAAACGGTAACTTGCTCGTTTCATCGTGACATGCACGTTTTCCCAAATACACTCTTGTCAGAATATAATAATATAGTGCATAAACATACATCAATCTCACTTCATTGTCTCCTTTTTTAAAACCCTTTTTACACTGACGCAATACTGAAAAAAACATTAATAAGTGAAGGCGTTTACAAATTGCCATGAAATGCCCTTCAGAGTAAAAATTTGTGAAGGCTTCCTCCAGGAGCGAACAAAGTACTTCTTGTTCATTGCATGATGCCTTATTGTAGATAAAGCACTGGCAACGTAATATTGCGGGACTCAACGTGCCTTGCTTCACAGCTGCGTTTTGTTAACATCTTACATTTCCACACTTTAGCTTTCTCAGCAACTTTGCTGATTGCTTTAATACATTGAACGATTTTTGACGCAAATTCTGTGTGGCATCTCTAAGTGCATTTGCATTTACATGACTGTTAACGTAGATTATGGAAACTGTGTGTATATATATGTATATATATATATATATATGTTGTGTTTGGCCCTCAACTTATTTCTGATCAGTTTTTAGTACCCAAAATAAGCGTGCACTTCCTTTAATCAATGGGACTTTCTGTATAGCTTTCGTAGTTGACAGAACAATATGCAAACTTCAGTAAAGACAATTGTTTCCATTAAGCCATTATCTTTGATGGACGCCCGAATCTTGCATGAAAAAATACGAAATGGGAAAATGTTTCACACATTCTATTAGAGTACCTTTATCAACAACGGTGTAACTGGCGTTTGCTGGATTTGGATTTGAAATGTGGTGGACTTGGCAGGTGTAGACTGTGCCCTGCTGGATTGCTTGTGCGTCGTCTAAAATACTGATAACTTTATACAACCCCCTTTGCGTCACCTGCTGTTCAGTTTTAAATCCGGCCACAATTTCGGTACGGTTTTTATGCCACGTAAGGTTAAATTCCTTCGGGTAAAAAGCAGCCGATCGGCATTTTAGTCTCGGAAAGTACGATGAAGCCCTTTCGGATACCATGGCGTCAATCCTCAGGGGAGAAGGTGGAACTATATTGAAAAGACATAACGAAATGAAGAACACTCTCCTGCATAATATCACCTCAATGCTGTCAGAAAAAAAACATAGCCATAACACGTATCCCTCTTCATCGATGTTGTAACCACAATTGTTCCAGATTCTTGCTGGAACCAAATCATTTTCTATTTCACGATATTCAGCTTTTCAGAGATCCATTTGCTACAGTACGAACGTACATATAAATATGTTTATAAGTGAAACTAACATGGATATCGGCATGCTCTGTTTCAAGAGTCGTAATAGCAGAGCTTGCGCCCTGTGTGTTCATAGATTCATAGTCTCATAGACTCAATTACGAAACAGGCACCGTTCGGCCTATACTGGCGCTGCCCCAAGCAATCCAATCAATTTCCTTCTGTCTGCTTGACAAGGGTAGCCTTGAAATTGCCAGTTTAAGTCCCTTTTTCAATCATTCATTATTCTGGCTTCCACCACCCTTCTGCACAACATCCCCGTGTTTACACTAATAGCCTATCTTTATGAAACTCGTGATCTCATATGATTTTCTAACCACTCTCTGAATATGCCCTACCACCTCCGAAGTTCGAAGCACATGGAAGCCCCAGGTCCCTCTGTTCCTGCAGAGTCTGGAGAACAGTACCTTCAAGTCTATATTCCCTACCCATGGCATCTGCAAAACACATAACCACACACTTCTGAGTATTAAATACCATCTGCCACTTGACTGCCATTATACTGACTTCACTGTTTGTAATTTTCCTGAGCTTGGTATCTTCGTGAAAAAATGAATTCCAAGATGCAGGTCATATAGTTGCAGAAGAAAGAGCAGTGGTCAAGCACTGAGCCTTGGGAAAACGCACTGGCTACATTTCCCCAGTCTAAAAAATAGCAGTAAATCAATGTTCGATGTTAGTGGTCTTTCAGTCGTGTAATGTTATATAATAGAAAGCCATCCCTCCTATTATATGAACCTCAAATGTGTTAACCAGCCTTCTATGCGATACTGCTTTATTAAAGCCCATACTGGTTTTATCTACGGCATTCGATTCATCAAACTTCTCTCTACTCAACCAAAATAAAACAATAGATTTTTTAATTAAGCACGACTTCCTTTTTTTTCTTATTAAATATCAATATTAAGTTACTCAGGCGTCTCAGAGGGACTGTTGATTATTTTCCCTGACAATTGTTTCTGAAACCTTAATCTGCCTGATGTTAAACTGTGTGACCTGCAGTTACGAGGACTGTCCTTAACACGTTTACTGAATAATAGTGTCACCTGTGCTACTTTCGAATCTTCTGACACTTCCCCCACATCTAGGAAAGATTGGAAGATTATGGCTGCCGTTTCACGCTATTTTTACCCCAAGTTCTTTAGCAGCTTGGGATGACATTCAGCCGGGCTAGGCAACTTATCTACTCAATGCAGAACAGCTTTTCCAGTAACTCCTACTCCTTATTCCCAATCCATTATCCTTACTATCTCTGCTACTATCAATAATTTACCAGATTCCTCATTTTCAACAATCACAAATAAAAAGTACATGTTAAGTATTCTAGCCTAACGCTGAACGCACCAACATATCAGCCTCCTTGCCCCTAATGGTACCGTTTCCACCTGTTACCACCCGCTTACTATTTAAATGCCGTTAGAAGAGTCTTGTTTCTTTGAATATTCTCTGCCATTTTATTCACATATTCCTTCTTTGAAGGCTTTACTTTCCAATTCGTGTGCCCCCCCCCCCCCCCCCCCACACACACACACCACCACCCCCCACCCACCATTACCGCATTGTAATGGTTTCCACGTGAGTGATACACCGGACATGCATTATTTGCTGCCGTCTTCAATGCTATCATAATTTCTGTCTTCCTCATTACCTAAAGAGCCAGATTTTGAAACGCCTAACGTTCGCCCCAATTGGAATGTACTTAGTCTATAACTGAAACATTATTTCTTGCAGAGATATTTTTTCTTCTTCTGCAGAGAAATATCTAGTCAGACCCTTAGCCTGCGGTTCAGTATTTGATTTGCTGCGTGCATTTGTTCAATTTCAACCATCGCCAGTTCGGATTTTTTTTTTCTGAATGGCAGCAACTGCAAGTGCGCCGTCCAGATGACAGGAATGGGATTTATTTTTCAGAATAATGCCTTGAGTTTTTGAACATGCATTGTAAGCAACCTCATGAATACACGCGCTAATGCTCAATACTAAAATTTGAAAGAGACCTATCAGCTCACAGTCTTGACTTCACTCTCGCTGAGAGCTGAACCAGAGTTAATTATATAAGCCCGGTAGAAACTGCTCCACATTCTTGAGAAAAATCCGCGATGAAGAAGCAGAAAGCGCTGCTCTTTCACGTGGAGGTTTTTCACTATATGTATTGCTTGCTAAACGCAACATTAATATTGCCACCAAGTAAACGCTTCAGGGTTCTGTTTCACTGTCACTTACTGTATACAACAAGTTTTACCAGGGTTCCTTTTCCAACCACTGTGGCCTGATATTTGGATACGCACTGATACGTTCCCGCATCCCTGACAGTCACATTCAGGAGGTGAAGGTAGGCGCCGCCTTTCTTTACTTCAAAATATTTTCTGTTATCTTCTTGCAATAACGTACCGTTTTCCTTCCTGAACCAGTAAACTTTCATGTCTGAATGGTCCAACTGGAATGGGAAAGGGCATTGCACTGTAAGGTTTGCACCTCTGAGAGCCGTAATTTTTTCAATTCCTGGAGTCGGCATGGCTGAAATAATTGCAGCAACTAAAAAGTAAAATAAGCCACTCGGTTTAAATCACATATTATAAAGAGAAATTGATCTTTAGCATCCGAAAACATCGCATGGGAAGCCCATAGATAAATTAACAACGAGTTGAACGAACTGTTAGAATGGTTCTGAAAATACATTTAAATAAAGTTATCTTTCCCGTGTATATTTCGCGCTGTCAGGGAACATGATAACATTGCAGCAATTCAAAAAAGATTTTTTTTTCCAGTTTTATGTTAAATATAATGTGTTGTTTATTCTTTCTGGAAATATTAATGCACAACAAACAGAAAAGTCTACCTGTATAGAAGGTTCTCAGGTAATTTATGCACCAACGTTTTACAATCCCAAACATGATGAAAAAAGAACATTTGACTGAACACCCGTTGCGAATGTTACACAGTGAACGAAGATTTTGGGTCTAATAGCATACGTCATGCTCACATGTGACGTCACTAATCACACGGTAGTTTAACTGTGGAGAGGAGAAACGCCAGTGTTTTGGATTCAGTCTATCTGCGAGCATAAGCTGGGCATTGACATTCCCGAAAAAAATAGTAAGCAGGTTTAACAAGGCTCCATCTGATTCAAAAATCCATAATTCATCGGTTTTACTCCCTCCAGGGTGGAATATTATTGCATTCCTTCGGTCTTTCTAGTTCTGCAAAATCCTGTTTATTGGTTCATTCTTACTTGAAGAGGTCACCTCAATTTTAAAGGTGCTCTCTATCAGGGTGAATTGCAGAAGAAAATCGCCCGTAAATAATATAATACCCATAGATTAAAAGAGTTGAAATGGTAAAAGTGTTCCTCTCTTCACAGAGACTGCCAGGCCAGCTGAATATTTCCGAAAATTTGTGTTTTATTCACATGGATTGGAACATTTTGCTGTATTGGCTTGGTCGCATGTTTCGAGCACGGAATAATTAGAATGGGGGATGATTAGAATACGTGTTTGGCAGCGTGTAACTCTTCCAGTTGATATTCAGGCTAATTCTACAAATTTGAAAGGTCATTTTGACTATGGATGTTACCAATGTCCAGCATTTTTTCCAGCAAGATCCCAGCTTAATTTGTCAGAGTAACTGGACGTCAGATTCCGAATTTACTGGTGAGTTTACTGGAGACAAACTCTGCGTGTGTGGGATGTCCGCTTCCTGGAGAATTCATCCTCAAAATTGGGAGGCTGGGTATGTACTTTCGATGACTTATGCTGTAAGATAAAGTATTAAACTATAGTTGTGAGGTATATTTTTGACAGTAGCTCCCCTTTAACCAATTTCTCTAAATTTCCGTACTCTAGCACGTAAAATATGTCAAGTCGTGTTTGCTATCCTCAGAGTTTGAGATTCCCCCTGAATGTCAGCAATCTTAATAGGCAAATGAGATAGAATGTTTACGCTCTTCCGCTCTGTGACTCAAAGTAATTCCATGGGTGTTTCTAGCAAAGGCAGTGGAATGGGTTGTTTATTTTAATTAGTATTTTAGAAGTTTACCCAGGCGATGTCAAATTTTAGTTTCCCATTCATTAAGAATTCATATGTTTACCTTGGCGGCAACGATACAATTCACCGTAGGCCGCTTCATCAAGGAGCTAAAAAAAAAAACAATTACTTGAAGCGCAAACCAAGTCTCGTTTAACAATTGAAATAAATCACAAATTAAAATTTAGAAGAAAAGTTGTTTTTGAGAGTATGCTGAAATAAAAGTGCACCGTAATTAATAATGTTAATGGCCCTGTATATTTAGCCGGTGCCAAATATACTTTTGTTCAACGTTTGTTACAAATAAATCTCCTGGGATTTTCGCAGCACTGCTTCTCAACTCGTGCCATAACATGGGAGAAATATTACTTGGAACTACTAAGAAAGCCATGTCGAATATTTATTTTTCTTCAGTTTGCTATCGTTGGCTACAGCAGAAGACGGTTACGGAAGGCGTCAGGGGTAGTATGCCGACAATGATTTCCCTTTTTTGCGGCATCTTAATCTGCTAATATATGTCCTGAGCCTGCTATGGAATTTGGATTACCAAATTGAGAGAAGGGCTGAGTTTTAGAGATTTATTGCAGATGCAATTAGCGAATCTGCAGTTTACCGAAACATATTGCAAATAATTGTATGCTTCGTGTGCCACATCACAGCATCTATATTCGAACAGAAACACTTCAAAAAAAGGGTTCGTGAAAATAAAGCTGTTTCTCCAACGTTGGGTGAGCTCTGCAATGTTTCCATTTGGTTTTAGGCTTGGTTTTATGGTTCACTGAAGCGAAGGTGTTGCACAATAAGCATCTGTGAATCTGAGTTCTTTTATTTCGTTTTATTCCAGTGACATCATGCAACCCTTGTATGCTGTGAGTTCTTGCATGTTAAATAGCAAACCGCAAGGCAGGAGAATGATGCTTCATCACTTCCGTCTGAATGTAAGGCTTTAAGATTGCTTTCATGTACTTATCAGTCTATTAACAGCAAGCCATTTAGCGAGTTGCTTATGGTCGGGCAGAGTTCCCCGCACTTAGCAGAAATGCCTATGAATATCGTTTTCTTAACGTATTTCCGTAATAAGGTATTCAGGAATAAGAGATCGAATCCACGAAAAAGGACATACTGAAAAAGCGTGAAGATTATCTCAGCGTGCCATTAAAAAAAATATATATATGAAATCCCTGGAGAGGGAGAGGGAGAGGGAGACCTGAGATCGAACACTGGATTTTAAGTTCGCGCGCCGACGGCTGCCCCGCACCCGGGAGGCAGCGGCGTTCCGAGTTCAGGGGATTAGAGAGCTCACAATAATGCTCAAATTGCCCCCAATTAGCGAAAAGGGCGGGTGTAGCACAGTAATCCCGCCCAAAGCGGCCCAGAAGGCTGGAGTTAGGCCCTATAACTCTGCCATGGCCCGGACTCAAATCAGGGCAGACGTTCAAAAGGCCTCCGATTAGCACGCAGTGTCAGGGGAGCCCTCAAGGAATACCGAAGGGAAATGAACTGTGGAGCAGAGATCATTATATCCCTGTGCACTGTGCGAAGGGAAGTTCATGGTAAATGATTGCTTATGTCTGTCTGCAGCCTCACAGTGAGCTACAATTGAATATTTCAGTAAGGCATTGAAGGTTAGGAACATACTAACTAGGAGCAGCAGTAGGCCATTCAGCCCCTCAAGCCTGCTCCGGCATTTAATAAGATCAAGGCTGATCTTATAGTAACCTGAAATATGCATCCCACGACAGCCGATAACCTATCACCCCCTTGCTTACCATTATCACTCAATACCTGCTTCAAAATATTCCAATACTCTACTTCCACCACCTTTTCAGGAAGAGAGGTTATGCTTCAATTGTCAAGGGCACCAGTGAGACCACATTTGACGTACTGTCGACAGTATTGGTCAATTTATTTAAGGAAGGATATACAACACTCACCTTGGGTTGATGGTGGAAATTAAAATTTCTGAAGACCTTTGCCAATGTGAGGGCAGTTCTTCTCAATAAATTCTGCAAGATCTACTGAAATGAACGCTCTCTGTAACCAGAGCTTTCTGAAATACAAGGCTAACACTCTGCTCTCAGCTGCAGTTTGAAAACCCGCCCCAATTGGACACTAATTGGTAGAGGCTTTGCGTGGAGGATGCATCAGTAGATGGTGACTGACAGCTAACTTCCAATAATCATTTGACATTTAAGCCAGGCAGCTTGACTCTGATTGGTCAATATATTGACCTGGGGAATGAACTAGCCAATGTCTGTCAATTACCTTGTTTAGCTGAAAGAGGCGCAACCTGTACGCACGTTCTTTCTGACGGAAAAGAACAGCTTTCCGTATTTTATTTTGTGTAGCTTCCAGTACATGCAAATAAGGCCATAAGGCCATAAGACATAGGAGCAGAAATTAGGCCATTCGGCCCATCGAGTCTGCTCCGCCATTCAATCATGGCTGATAAGTTTCTCAACCCCTTTCTCCCGCCTTCTCCCCATAACCTTTGATCCCCTTACCAATAAAGAACCTATCTATCTCGGTCTTAAATACAATCAATGACCTGGCCTCCACAGCCTTCTGTGGCAATCAATTCCATAGATTCACCACTCTCTGGCTAAAGAAGTTTCTCCTCATCTTTGTTCAAAAATGTCGTCCCTTTACTCTGAGGCTGTGCCCTCGCGTCCTAGTCTCTCCTACTAATGGAAACATCTTCCCCATATCCGCTCTATCCAGGCCTTTCAGTATTCTGTAAGTTTCAATCAAATCCCCCCTCATTCTTCTATACTCTATCGAGTATAGACCCAGTGTCCTCAAACTTTCTCAAATGTTAAGCCTTTCATTCCTGGGATCGTTCTCGTGAACCTCCTCTGGACCCTCTCCAGGGCCAGAACATCCTTCCTGGGGTGCGGGGCCCAAAATTGCTCACAATATTCTAAATGTGGTCTGACAAGAGCCTTATAAATCCTCAGCAGCACATTCCTGCTTGTATAATCTAGTCCTCTCGAAATAAATGCCAACATTGCATTTGTCTTCCTAACTACCGACTCAAACTGCACGGTAACATTAAGAGAATCCTGGACTAGGACGCCCAAGTCCCTTTGCACTCCAGATTTCTGAATTCACTCCCCATTTAGAAAATAGTCTAAGCCTCTTTTCTTCCTACCAAAGTGCATGACACACACTTCCCCACGTTGTATTCCATCTGCCACTTCTTTGCCCATTCTCCTAACCTGTCCAAATCCTCCTGCAGCCTCCCCGCCTCCTCAACACTACCTCTCCCTCCACCTATCTTTATATCACCTGCAAGCTTAACTGAGGAACTGCCCTCAGTTCCTTCATCTAGATCATTAATGTATAATGTGAAAATGTATGGCCCCAACACAGACCCCTGTGGAACTCCACTAGTCACCAGCCGCAATCCTGAGAAGGACCCCCTTATCCCCACTCTCTGCCTCCTGCCAGTCAGTCAATCTTCTGTCCGAGCTAGTACCTTGCCTCTAAAACCATGGGCTGTTATGTTACTGAGCAGCCTCGTATGTGGCACCTTGTCAAAGGCCTCCTGGAAGTCCAAATAGATAACATCCATTGGCTCTCCTTTGTCTAACCTACTCGTTACCTCCTCAAATAATTCTAACATATTTGTCAGGCATGACCTCCCCTTGATGAAACCATGCTGACTTTGCCCAATTTTACCATGCACTTCCAAGTATTCTGAAATCTCATACTTAATAATGGACTCTAAAATCTTACCATCGACCGAGGTCAGGCTAATCGGCCTGTAATTTCCCATCTTTTGCCCCACTCCCTTCTTAAACAGGGGGGTTACATTAGCGATTTTCCAGTCCTCTGGGACCCTCCCTGACTCCAGTGATTCCTGAAAGATCACCACTAACGCCTCCACTATCTCTTCAGGTATCTCCTTCAGAAATATGGGGTGTAATCCATCTTGTCCAGGTGATTTATCCACCTTCAGACCTTTCAATTTTCCTAGTAACTTCTCCTTGGTCACCATACTCACCTTTGCCCCCCAACTCTTTTGAACTTTGGGGATGTTACTCGTGTGTTCCACCGTGAAGACTGACACAAAGTACCTATTCAGTTCCTCCGCCATTTCTTTGTTCCCCACTACCACTTCTGCTGAGTCATTTTCCAGTGGCCCAATGTCCACTTTTGCTTCTCTCTTACCCTTTATATACCTAAAAGAAACTCTTGTAATCTTCTTTTATATTAGTGGCTTGTTTACCCTCATATTTAATCTTCTCCCTCCTTATTTATTTTTTAGTTGTCCTCTGTTGGTCCTTGTAGGCTTCCCAATCCCTTGGTTTCCCAGTGCTCTTCGCCGCATTGTATGCTTTCTCTTTAATTTTTATGCTGTCCCTGACTTCCCTTGACAGCCATGGTTGCCTCGTCCTCCCTTAGTATGCTTCTTCTTCCTCGGGAAGAAATTTTGCTGTGTCTCCCAAATTACTCCCAGAAACTACTGCCATTGATGTTCCACTGTCTCTCCTGCTAGGCTCATCTCCCAGTCAATTCTGGCCAGCTCCTCCCTCATGCCTCTGTAGTTGCCTTTATTCAACTGTACTACCGTTACATTTGATTCCAGTTTTTTTCCTCTCAAATTGCAGGGTGAATTCTATCATATTCTGTTCACTTCATCCTAAGGGTTCCTTCACCTTAAGCTCCCTTATCAAATCTGCCTCATTACACATCACTAAATCTAAAATTGTCTGTTCCCTAGTGGGCTCCAACACAAGCTGCTCCAAAAAGCCATCTCGTAGACATTCTACAAATTCCTTTTCTTGGGATCCACTACCAACCTGATTTTCCCAGTCTACCTGCATATTGAAATCCCCCATGATCACTGTAACCTTGCCTTTCTTAAATGCCTTTTCCATCTCCTGGTGTATCTTGTGCCCCATATCCTGTACATAAGGAGGCCTGTACATAACTCCCATTGTGTTTTTTTTTTACCTTTGCGGTTCCTCAACTCTACCCACACAGATACTACATCATCTGACCATACGTCATTCCTTGCTATAGATTCAATTTCATTTTTTACTAACAAAGCTAGGCCACCCCCTCTGCCAACCTGCCTATCTTTTCCATAGGAAGTAGATCCTTGGATATTTAGTTCCCAGTCCTGATCCCCTTGCAGCCACGACTCTGTGAAAGCCACCACATCATGCCTGCCAATTTCAATCTGCAGCACAAGCTCATTTACCTTATTTCGTATACTGCGTGCATTCAGATACAACACCTTCAGTCCTCTATTTCCCGTCCCCTTTCTCATTGTCGTACCTTTATCTGATGAGCTTGAAGTTAGATTCCTAGCCGTTTCCAAACACTCTATCCTATTTTGCGCTCTGGGGTCTTTAATAGCCTCTCCTGGGCTCTCCTTTCTTTTCAGTTTTTTTCATAATTTTGCATGAAGTTGAATCCCCCCCCCCCTCCCCCCACCCCCCGCCCCGCACACACACACGCTAACCTGCTGCTTTGTTTCCCATTAGTCATACTTCTTGGAGTTTTACCCTTCTCTCATATATGACATATGGTACACATCGAGGCCGAATGACTATCTGAAGTTGGTTGTCAGCGTAATTCTTAGCACGCTGAGGCTTATTTAGCAATGGTTGTCCAATTGCAGAATTATGTCCAATATTAGGCACTGTACTTTGATTTGTGTAAGCATGGGTTAGTTGGTTACAGTCCATAGTTTGTCTGCTGCGAACAGCAGAAAGGGGATGTTGTTTGATATGATCCCCCAGTCTTTGGAACATGCGGCCTATATAGCTAGCATCGCACTGCCATTGAAATTCATATAACACATTACTCATTAATGCCGTGAGCAGAGAGCCTTTTTGGCTTGACGGCAGCATCATGTTGTGGGGGAACAGTACTCGTGTTGCTACTGCTGGGGAAATTTGAAAGCTCAGTTATGTAGTTTTCATGCTGGTCTTAATGGGTTCTATCCTGTGCTCAAATTTACATTTGAAACAGAGCAGTCAAGTGAACTTCCTTTCCTTGACGTAATAGTTGAGAAACCTGCCAGTGAATTCTCTACCACTGTCTGCCGCTAGCCGACCTTCATTGGTTAATATGGGCATTAGGAGTCTTGCATTTCCACGCGCTAGAAGGGTGACCTCATCGGCAAACGCGCAAATAGCGCCCGAACCATGTGTTCACAATGCAAACTTGATGCAGAAAGAGGGCACATTAAGGAAATCCCGGGGAATAACGGCTAGCCTGATCAGATAATGTTTCACCTTATCTCGCCCAAACTCATGAACGGGCCTGAGGCCGATACGTTTGACATGAAAAGTGCCCAGTTTTCCTCATTTTACCTTGGAGCTGCAAGCTACCTCAAAAATTTGAGCAACAAGTGAAGCTGATTGTTTCACTCTGCTACTGTGCAAGAGCAACCGGGGTGCTAACAGGTCAAGCCAAACATATGCTCTGCCTATCACACTAATGAATAATGCTGTATATGAATTTCAGTGCCAGTGTGATTCTTGGAATGTAGTTCGTTAGCCCCAAGCAACATGACCCAGTTGCTGTCCGCAACAGGCAAGATACCGACGAAAGCTAACCAACTCATGCTGTCAAAAGAGAGTAGACAATGGTAAATCATTACAGATACATTTTCTTATTTTTCAAAACGTTTTCATATTAGACAAGCGAATGTTCGTGAATATGATGTCAGAGGAGAAGTGGGAGACTAAATTGCAAGCTTGTTTCTAGACAGAGATTGGGACGAATGGTCGTTATTTCGGCGGAAGGAGGTATTCTACCTGATCAGTGCTGGAGCCACTGCTGCTTTTCTTCCTCTTGCAGTTACAATGTAGGCGCTCGTGGCTGTCCAATTAGCACGATCCTTTATAACTGCCAACTCTAGCTTTTGTTGTTCTCAAATTTTGTACAAGTTCTGTATATTTCCTCAATTACCATCAGCTTTCTCGGCTACCCTTCTTTATTCCAGTCACTTACTGAGGATCAATTTTCTTTCTCCTAAGCAGCTGCGCAAACAATTATTTTTGTCTCTTGGTCATTTGAAAAAGGTTATTTTTGTCTTTTTGCCTTCCTCAAAATGTCCTCAATAGTTATGAGTTGTCTAACTAATCCACATCATGCATCTGAAAAAAAATCACGTACCTATGTGCCCTTTAATTTATCTTCCACTATCTCGCTTTTTAAAAAAAAATTCGCATCCATATTCTACAATGGATCAATTGCAGCATTTTGGATTCACTTCTTGTTTTTATTATATAGCGGTGTTCGTATTTGTAAATTGCCTGGCATTTTAATGCATTTATTCTGCAACTGTTATGCGCTTGTCATTGCCTTGGCCACCTATCCCATCGCTTTCTATGAGGCTACCCAGGTAATAGAACCACTCAGGCTACTTTTATTTCTTTCGATTTCACTGTTATATTTTCATCTTTGTTTAATTTCTTTTTTTGATATCACCAAGCATTTCAAACATCGGCCATTGCTTCCTTATATTTCAACTTCTGCTTTCATTTGGTATCGTTGTTCAATTTTAGCATATTTGTAACCTCATTCAGCTTCTATGGAGATGTTCTTATTTACAAAGAGGTCGTCCAGTTGTGCAAATGTTTGATTTGCAATTTTCATGTGTTGGTCTCTTTACCTGTAGGCTCAAAAGATTTTTTAAAAAAATGATTTGACAAGGAAAAAACAATTTATATGATAGATTTCGAATTTTCGGTAAAAAAAAACAATTTTTAACTTCAAGAACGAAAGCATTTTTTGTTTGCGGGGGCTTTGGGGTGGTGTGTGGGGTTCGGGGGTAAAGAAAAAGCAATACTAAGGAGAACTGCAGCAAATTGCTGGAAAAGGCATTAGTAAATTGGGAGCTTGGGCACATTTATTGTTAAATCAAGTTGAATATTTTATTAATGTGAAGGAGCATATTTTGAAAGGAGATGTGAGATGCCACATATGACTTGAACCGTGCGTGTGTTGGTGGAACAAAATAATATAAGGATGTTCAACGACAAATTCGCCAATCATCAAATGTTTTTTCATAGGTGAGCAAGGCCATTAAAATCGAAACCAGGTATTCATTTGCAATGTTGAAGAATACAGACATTATACACTCCTGTGTCGAAACGTGGCTATCCCAAATTTCCAATCCAGTCAGATTTACGATACTCTTTATGTTGAATGGGTAGAACATAAATAGGGAGACCTTCCAAGGGGGTGGGCTGGGAGCATTACATTGTTGTGTTGTAATACAATCAATAAGATGCACGAAGTGGAGCTCACTCATGCATTCAGCCCGTACATTTTGCACCTATTTTGAAACATAAATACATTGGGGCTTTCAGATACTCATTCCAGGTCTCTCACTCAATTGAACGCATAGAATAATGGAATCGAAGAATTATCGAATGGTTGCACCACAGAGGATGGCCCTGTGGTGTCTGGGCCTGCTCTTTGAAGACACAGTTCAACTGGTGCCACTCTCCCGCATTGTCTTCTAGCCTTGCCCTTTATTCCTAATCTCGAATTGGCATGAAACAGATTGCAATCATGGTCGAGCAGGCCAGGATCACTTTGATGTCGACCGACATGAGTGTGATGCATGTAAGAATCAATAAAATTATCAAGAAAATAAACTAGCTATGGCATCACATGAAAGTCGGCTGTGGATTGGTAGTTTACTCCCATTCAGAGAAGTTATGGAGATAGTGGTGGAGCTGGCCAATTAGTAATTTCATTGCATATTAATATGTGTTAAATGCAACATTTCAAATAATGTATCCATATTTAAGTGGCAACTGACGAAGAGGTGTGAGTAGGTTAGAGCGCCTTCAGTTTTTTTTATAATTACAAACTTGATCGCCTAATAAATAGGGAATGACCGGGCAGCACCTGCTCCTGCATTGGGTAATCTTTTACATGTCGGAACTCCAGGACACTTCCTGCCTAAGCCTTGGATGAATAATTCAGGAGGAAAGTCGGGCAAAAGCTGGTGTTGTAGGGTAAAGTGTTGCCTCTAATACTGTTCTAACAATAGTTATTGATCACGTTCCTCAGGCGCCATTTAATAATGATGTCACACAAAAGGGAATGCAGAGAATCTGAGAGAGGAACACTGGCACATTCCTAAGGCTTTGCACTCCTCTTTATGGTTGAGCATGGAAATAATGTCTACTTTGAAAGGATGAGCTTCACCTTCAGCCAGACCTCTTGATAAATCTAAAACACAGCACTTCTTTCAAGATGACACAAGAACAACGGATCGTGGCAGTGGTGACAAGGCCCAGGGAAAAGCAGTGTCAAAACGCCGGAAACAGACTAAAGATAAGGCCAAAGCATGAGCGAGCAGAGGGTGACAAACCTCCCTGTAAACGGACCATAGAGGGAAACGGCCAGGAGACCTAGCATAGAAAGGAGCGCAGGGGACAGGAACCTCCAGCATGGCACTGTTGTACATGAGGCCATTCTGTTGGGTGGAGCACAAACGAATGTAGCGATAGTATTGGACAAAATAACGGGGTGATCAATACTGCTACCTGCAATAAAAAGTGAAAGCCAGACGGTTGTGTTGCCTATCCTGTTCCAGGGTTTGGGGCATCAGCTGAGGGCTGGTGAACAACTTGTAGTGGGAGTGGAAAGATCCTGGAATCGTGGCCCGTGTAGGTACTAAAGACGTAAGCAGGGCAATGAAATAGTTCCTGCATAGTCAGTATGAGGAACAGGCACCAAATTAAGAGGCATAAACTCAAAGGTTATTATCTGTATCATTACTTGAGGCACGTCCGCATTCGCATTGGACAAATAACATTAGTGAACTGAATGTTTGACTTAAACACTAGTGTGGGGGAAATGGTTCCAGATTGTGGAGCACCGACACCAGTACTGGGTAAAGGGGGGGTTTACTGTTTGTACAGTGTGCACCTGAACCGATCTGGGGCTGCTAGTGAAGTCGAGGGTGTTTTAACTAACGTTTTGGGGGAAAGGGATCGAAGTTGGTTAGATGGGGTAGATAAAACCAGAGAGACAAGGCGATAGAAAAAGTTATTAATAATCGGAAATGATAAACCGTGACAGGAAGAGATAGACAGCAGACAACTAAGGGCACAACTTTCGGTAAGGCTACAAATTTAATAAATCCAAAACTTTGGGCTCAGTATCTGAATGCGTGCAGTATTCATAACAAAACATGAACTGAGAGTGCAAATACCAATAAATTTGTACGAAATGATGTCCATTACAGAGAAATGGGTGCCGGAGGACATAGATTTGACCTGAATATTGAGGACTATGTGACAGTTAGGAGGGACAGGAAGCTCGGAAAAGGTGAAGGGGTGGCTCTGTTAATTAATTATGTTATTGACGCAATAGTGAAGGATGATGCACGTTCAGGGAATAAGGATGTAGAAGTAGTTTGGGTTGTGATAAAAATGATAAAGCCTACAAGACACTTGAGGGAGTGTAGTACAGGCCTCCTAACAATAATCACATGGTCAGGCAGGACAAACTGGAAAAAAAAAATGGAACATGTTCAGAAAAGTACAACGATAATCATTGGGGAATCTTACTATAAATAAAGATTTGGGGGGAAAAAGACAGATGGGCCAAGTTAGACAAGGTGAATAGTTCATTTGACATTTTAGGGATAGATTCCAGCTGACAGGAGTTAAATGATGTACATCAATCGGTGTTTTTCCGGCTGGCAGGGTGTAACGAGTGCTCTACTGCAGGGATCAGCGCTGAGGACTCAACCTTTTACAATTTATGTGTATGACATGGAGGAAAGGGCAAAAACGATGGTTGATAAATTTGCTGATGATACAATGTTAGGAGGTAAGTGAGTTGTGAAAATGATATGAGGAGGCTACAAAAGAATATAGATAGATTACCTGAGTAGGTAAACACCTGGCTAATATAGTATAATGTGCAAATATATTTAAGTATCATTTTGGCAGGAAGATTGAAGAATAAAAAAGGTATATTATCCAAATGGCGAGAGGTTGCAGAGTTCTGAGTTATAGAGGGAAAAAGGTGTCCTACTGCATGATTCGCAAAAAGCTGCCATGAAATTACAGCAAGGGATTAGGAAAGCTAATAAAGTATTATAATTTATTGCTAGAGAAATTGAGGACAGTAGTAGTGAAGTTATGCTTCAGTTGAACATGGCACTGGTGAGACCACATTTCGAATACAGTGTACAGTATTGGTCTCCTTTTCCAAGGAAGGATGCCATGCTTTGCAACAATTCCATGAAGGTTTACTAGACTAAGGCGACTAATGGGCGTCTTGTCTCATGAGGAAAGGTTGGACAGGCTCTGCTTGTTTCCGCTAGAAATTTGGCGAGTAAGAGGCGACCTGATTCAACTGTTTAAGATCCTGAGCGGTCTTAAGAGCATGGATGTGGAGAGGATGATTCCACTTTAGTAAGGGACAGGCTAGAAGGCATGTGACTACACTGGAGTGAGACGGCGACTGTCTGATTAGATCATGAAGTTCTCGCGGTAAGTTGTGGTAAGTCCTACTCAGGTTTTAACTATAGGTTAAGCATCAGGACCTGACATAGTACTAAACTTCAAGTAAGTTAGGTTGGCTTAGTTAGTAGAGAACTGCCTGTAGTGGCAGTCATTTGAAAGCAATTTTTCTAGTGGTGTTAGTTAATGTAGCAGAAAGCTAAACCAGCTAGCGACTCATCAGAGGACCTATAATACTGCATGATCAGTAAGCGGTGCGTGAGCAGGCAGGCAAGCACACCAGAATGAGACGGAAAATAAGTGGAGAGAATTCGACACACAAGGGAATACGGTGCACGGGGGAAGATGTGTGATATACATAGGAATTATTCGAAGTTAATTAAGTGAGTAATTTAAGTAATTTAGCTAAATAACATGAGTAAAAATGGCAGGAGAGGTATTATGTTGCAGCTGTGGAATGTGGAATTTTTGGATGTCAATATGATCCAGGACAAACATACCTCCAGAAATTGTAAGCAGATGGAGGCATTTTGGATCAAGATTACGGATCTGGAAGGGGAAATGTGGGCACTGCATAACATACTGGAGGGGGAAGAAATGCCTGTATGCTTACTTCCAGAAGGAGGCCAGGCCTCTGACAATGGAGTCGCCTGTTCAGATCAGCAGTGAGGGATAAGAGGATGTGATCGTAGGTGAGGCAGTGAATGGGACAGAGCAGACAGCAGTGGATGACTTTCAGACTTCGCAATTATTAAAAAAAACAAGTACGAGGCGCTCATAAACTGCGCGGCCAAAAGTAATGTCGGCAAGGGAGATGGGCAGGCTGGCCATGGCACCAGGAAACAGGAAACCGTTCAAGTAGGGGGAGCAAACAGGAATGAAGTCGTACTAGGGGACAGTCCAGTAAAAGGAATTGACACTCTTCTCTGCAGCAAAAAGTGCGAATCCAGAGGGCTGTGTTGCCTGACTGGTGGCAGGATTCAGGGCGTCTTCTCAGGGCTAGAGAGGAACTTCCAGTAGGAGGCGGAATATCCGATTGTCGTGGCCCATGTAGGTATCAGCGACGTATGCAGGAGATGAAAGGGGGTAATGCATGGCTAGTATGACAAGCTGGTTACCAAATGAAGTAGCAGAACCTCAAAGTCGGTGATCCCTGGATTGTTGCCTGGACCACGTTTAAATTGGCATTGGGCAAATAAAATTTGAGAGATGAACACGTGGCTCAGAAGGTCGTGTGGGAGAAGTTTGTTCCGGTTTGTGTGGCACTGGCATCAGTACCGTGGAAGGTGGGGGTTGTGCCCTCAAGACTGTCTACACGTGAACTGTGAGGGGGATGGATGTTCTTGTGAATCTTATAACTGGGGAAGAAGAGGGCATTAAATTATACAAAGGGATGAGGGACCAAGCTTTGATGGATGTGGCAAATCAAGTGGCAGCCTCAAGGCAGCAGACCTTAACGGTCATGTGGGAAATGAGGGTGATAAAATAGCAGGAGCGGGCAGAGCGATTGAACCTAAAATACATTAATGGTCAAGGCCAGATGTTACAAAGGTAAAAAGAAACAAATCTTAAGACTATGTACCTGACCGACCATAGCATTTAATACAAAGTAACTCAATTTATATTGCATATTGGCGTAAATACTAATGTTACAATAACCATCACGGAGAAAAGGATGCATGATGCAAGGATTGGATTCTGAACATTGCGGGGTATAGACGTTCAAGAAGAAATGGAAGGCACGTAAAGGTGGAGGGGTAGCACTGTTGATCAAGGATGGCATTTGCACAATAGTTAGATATGATCTCGGTTCAGGAGATCAGGATTTGGTATCGGTTTTGGTGGAGATGATGAATAATAGGGGAAATACGTCACCAGCGGGAGTGGGCTGAAAGCCACCTAAAAGGAACCACAATTTAGGACAAAGTGAATAAGAATAAATATTGGGTGACGGTGATAAAGGGACAACAACGATCATTGCAGATTGTAGTCTTCGTAAAAACTGGAAAAAATCAGCTTGGCCACACTAGCCTGGATTAGGAGTTCATAGAATGCTTTCCAGATAGTTTCTTACATCAACGCGTACTGGAACTAACCAGAAAGCAGGTATATGTGCTGTAACGTGACAGTATTAATTAATTACCTCAGAGCGTAAGCACCCCTAGGTAGCAACGACTACATTATGATTGACTAGAGCATTCACATTGAAAGGCAAACGAGTGATTCTAAGACAAGTGGTTAAAATTTAAATAAGGGCATCTATCTGTGCATGAAAGCTGAGCTAGCTGAAGTGAACTTGGATACCAGAGTAGGGGATAGATGAATATTGAAACAGTGGCAGATAATTAAGGGGTAATTCACCATACCCTGAATAGTTACCTTCCTATTACAAGGAAACATTCTAAAGGGTGTGGGGGTGCCATCCGTGGTTAAGTCAATAAGTTAAGGGAAACATCAAACTTAAGGAAAAAGTACATAACTGTGCAATGATCAGATGAATTTTCAGAACATAAAGAACGGCAGAGAATGACTCCAAGGTCAATCAGCAGAGAAGCGAAAGTATGAGAGGAAGCCAGCTAGATATATAAAAATAGATAGCAAGGGTTTCTACAGGTGTTTTAACAGGATATGATCAAGTAAAGCGATTGTTGTACGCCTAGTGAATTAAAACGAGGAGTTAATAATAGATAACAAGGGAATGGCGAATGAAATGAACAAATGCTTTTTTTTTGTCTTCACTATAGACCATGGAAAATACATATTTATAATAGCAGTAAATCAGGAAGAGGAAGGGAGAGAGGAACTTCGTGAAATTACAATCAATAGGGATGCTGTACTGAGCAAACTGATGGAGCTGCAGGCTGACAAGCCTCCAGGTTCCTGATGAACTTCATCCCAGGGTCTTCAAAGCTGTGGTTAATAAGGCAGTAGATGTGTTCATGATAATTTTTCATGATTTCCTAGTTTCTGGTAAGATGCGGTCAAATTTGAGGGCAACAGATATTGTATTCAAGATGGGAGGGAGGCAGAAAACTGGAAATTATGTGCCAATTAGCTTGTCATCTGTCATGGGGAATGTGTACAATTGATTTTTAAGGAGGTGATATCTGAACACTTGAAGAAACTCAAAGTAATTGGGTACAGTCAGCATGACTTTGTGAAAGGATAATCATTTTCTACCAATTTATTGGAAACCTTTAAAGGAATAACATGCACTGTGGATAAAGGGGATCCTCTAGACGCGCTGCACTTGGATTTCCAGAAGGCATTTGATAAGGTGCCTCCTCAAATGTTATTGAAGAAAATAAAAACTCTTGGTGTAGCGAGTAACCTATTAGACAGAATATAAATTGGCTGGCTGGTAGGACCTAGAAAGTATCAATAAATGGTAATTTTCTGATTGGCAGAAGGGACGACTGGAATCCCGCAGGAATCCGTGCTGGGCCCTCAGCATTTTACAATTTTTACCAATAATTTAGATGAGGGAAGTAAAGGCATGATCCCTAAATTTGCAGATGACACAAAATAGGTAGCCAACTCTGTTATGAAAAGGAAAGAAGGAGGTTGCAGACGGATGTTTGTAGGCTGAGTAAATCGGCAAGATATTGTAGTTGGAATATAACGTGGGAAATTGTGAAATCGTTCACTTTGGCAGGAAGAATTTAAAAGCAGTGTGACTTGAATGGAGAACGGCTGCAACATTCGAAGCTGCAGATGGATCTTCGTGATCTCGGCAATGTGATGCAGCAAGTTAGCATATTGATACAGCAAGTAATTGAGAAGGCTAATGGCATTCTATCCCTTATTATGAGAGTGATTGAGAATCAAAGTGACGATGTTCCGCCCCCATACTATAGGGAATTGCTGAGACAATATATCGATTTTTGTGCAGTTTCGGTCTCCTTATTTAAGGGAGGGCGTAAATGCTTTGGAGGCTGCTCAGATTTACCAGATTTACATCTGAGATGAGTGGTGTGTTTTACGAGGAAATGTTAGACCAGCTATGACCTTACTGATTGGTGGAGCAGCCTCTACGAGCTCAGTGGTTTACTAATGCTTTTAATTCCTATGTTCGTATCTAGGAGCAATTAATTGTACAATACGACTCCAAGGGTAGATCCAGAACATAGAACGCCGCAGAGAGGCCAAGAGATGGAAAAACTGGATGGTTTATTTTCTGAGAATCACAAAGTATTTACAACACAGAAGAAGTACATTCGGCCCATCTAACCTACACTGGCTCCCTGAGAGTCCATTCTATTTAGTCCCACTCTCCAGTCTTCGCCTCGCAACCTTGCACGTTATTTATTTTCAGATCGCAATCCAATTCTCCTTTGCATACCTCGATCGAACTTACATACACCAACCTCTCAGAAAGTTCGTTCCAGACTCCAGCCATGCTCTTGTCCAAAAATTTTTTAAAAAATCCTCATATCACTGCTACTACTTTTGCCACGATTACAATGCTTTTCGTCTAATCTTACAAAGATAGGGATGGTGGAAGGTCAGCGGTTGGTTATCTCATGAGAAAGGTTTGAACAGGCTGGGCCTGTGTCCATTGGAGTTTAGAAGATTGAGAGGTGACCTACCAGAGATATATACAACCCTGAGGGGACTTGACAGCTTCAGGGGTATTCGTAACTGTTACTGAGCTTCAGGGGTATCCACTGCAACCAGTAGAGCTCAGGGATATTCAGTGCAACCACTTGAAATCAGTGGTATTCAGTTCAGCCACTGGGGTTCAGAGATATTCATTGTATTGTTCACGTAAGTTGATGACACGGTAAAGGACAGTGACCCTCCAGGCCAAGGTTTGCTGTTTCTTCCAGAAGAGATTCAGCAGAGAATATATGTCACGGTACAGCATGCCAGGACCAATTATAATTAGCTCCATCTACTGGCTAGTTGTCCATTATGGACAACTATGAACTTTTAAGATTATTTCACGCCGAATATGTTCTGGAAACCGATGTATTTAACTTAATTTTTTGATGGAAATGCAGGCCCACTGATGCCGTTGTCAGGAATAACTACTTTCATGTCCATTGCCCAGTTAATTGATGTTGCAGCACAGGATAACCTGCTCCACCATTCAAGGAGATCATAGCTGATCTGATTCACTTTCCACCTAATCCAATAACCGTGACTCTGTTACTAGGGAAAAATCAATTTACCTCCACCTTAAAAATATTAATTGGTCTTGCATTCGCCGCTCTCTGTGGAAGAGTTCAAACGATTCACGACGCTCTGAGAGAAATAAAAAATCTCATATCCGTCTTAAATGGGAGCTCCCTTATGCTTAAACTGTGTCCGAGTCTCTCCGACAAGGGGACATATTCTTTCAACATGGAATCTGTCATAGAAAACTTTGCATTTAATTCCTATTTTTTGATGGAAGTGCAGGCCCGCTGATGCCGTTGTCAGGGATATTTTCAAGCCTATTGCCCAGTTGCTTCATGTTGAAACATAGGATTCGTATGTATGCGTCCTACTGGTTTCAATTAGTAGAAGGCTTATTGTTTTCCTTAGCATTCCTATCAAACCATATAGTGCATAAATTCAATTGACCAACGGACGCAACAATCGGCTGCTACTCCCATACAGTAGATTCATTTATCAGTTACTGCTTCATCAACGATTACATGAAGATATTTTGGAAATATGCATTCGCAACCGACCACAATTTCGTCACCATTCGATCAAGGTCTGCTCTTTCCCACGAAATTTGATTCTTCTGAAAGTCCACTTCACTTCCTGGCTATTGGGTCACACCTGACATTAACATTGGAGCATAGGGTGCCGTACCACAGATCAAATGTTAATTTGCATCTACCACACATATACCCCAAATATTAGATTATGGGATAGTTATGATAAGTTATTTTATTTGTATTTGTGCCTGTAAACAAATAGCTGGGATGAGGGAATCATGAATATTTGGATAATTTTCCTATGTTTTTCCTGAGACCTTTACAATCTTCCTGTCTGGTGAAATATTGTTCATTATTTTTTCCTTGTTTAATAAATGTTTGATTTTTATGTTAAAAGTTCATCAGTAGACTCCTACGAATGTGCTCAGTAAATGCCTTGCAGGGTTTCAAAACAAGTTAGGATCTTGCAAGCCAGGTTACACTTTGGAATCCGACTTTTCCATTATATACAAAACAAAACAAAAGGATCTGAGAACATAGCAGTACACAATGTTTCATTCTATATACCAAATGGAGTATGTCTTTCCCTGTTCTATATTGTTGAAACTCGTAAAATTCTGAATGCATCCCCTTCCATGATTAAGGCCAAAGAGGAGATAATCATTTAATACTAGGTTCCTGTCCTCTGCTTGCTTGCATAAAACCACTTTACTACCTAAAGGCCTCACCCCTCATTTGGCTCCTACGTTGATTAATTTGTTACCTATAGGAGACTTTTGAATTGCCCTTCATTTTAAGTGTCAGTCTCTCTTAATACTTCACATGTCATTATCTTATTTGTTTTTGTCACCTCCTCTCTAAAGTTTCTAAATTGAGCCTTGATCAGACGTGTGTTATGAACGGACATCTCCAGTTTCTGCATCGTTTTGTTCTTTATGTATTTATTTTATCGTACAGGATCTCTGGCTTTGATTGTAATACATTTTTGCTTTGTTATCCCCTTCGGACAGCCTTCTCTTCTGAGGCCAATTGAACGTTCACTGGGGACACAGAAAACATTCATCGTATAACAACTGTGGTCTCAACAAAGCCCTATATAATTACAACAAAACTCATTACGCTCATACACTTAACTCCTTTTACTAAACGGTAACTTACCCTTTACCTCCCCACCTACTTGCCTTTAGCTGCACTCTTGTTTTCTATCATTCCTGCACAAGGACCTACAATCCATTTGAATGCAAAATTTAACACGCATTCACCTGCGAAACAAACCTACTTTCTTAGAATGCTTTCAACAGTTGATATTTTCACCCTTGTCTCCTTACACAACCAGGAGGAGGGTTTATATCACTTAGCACCCTATTTTCAAACTTATAAGCTTCACCGCTGATTACATTGCATTTTAAGCCAACCTGGATGCATTACCCTGCGCACTCTAATTTGTTGATATAAAATGTAGATAGCTGAAGCCCAAATGCTGATATTTGCCCAATCGAAATAACTAGCCTTTTATTTATACGTTATGGTTGTCCATTATACTGACCTCAGGCCTTAAATATATGATTATGGTATGACTGTGGCCGATTATACAAGCGATATTAGAACAAGCGTTGTTATCAAAATAAAACTATAAGCAATATTATGCATGCAATTGCAATTACTAAAATTACTAAAATAGCGAATAAATAAATGCATACATACTTACATTCGTACATAAATAACTACATATATAAATAAATAGATAGATAAATACGAAAGAAATACATAAATAGATAGGTAGATAGACAAATTCTAAGTGAAATCAAACGAACAGTTTAAAAAAAAAACAAATGAATGAACGAACAGACGGACAGCCTGCGAAAATCAAGCAAGTACACCCGTGTTAGATTACCATATTACACCAGTTCCGTGAGTTCGAGCATTTTGGAATACATTATTGTTGGTAACCTCATGGAAGCCCTTCTGTAAATTCAGTCATACCAAATATTGCTTCTCACTTGGTTACATCGCAAGAAATTAGCAAAGTTTTGTCAAGCACAGTTTTCTTTTCATAAACGTTGCCTAGCCATGTCAAAATTTTCCAAGTGCCCTGTTACCAATGCTGTATTAATATCATTACATGTGTGTGTGTGTGTTTTTTTATTTGCGTGTGTTTGAGGCCCTGATAGGAAAATCATAATATACTTTGAAATGCAAGTCAAATTCATAATCGGACAATTATGACAGATTGGGTTGTATCTTTTCCTGAACAATAGTGTCGGGGCAAAATAAATTGCATTTCACAAAATGATAAGTGAGGCCTCCTCCCTTACGTTACACGTTTATTCAAAGCTGTATTACTCTGATGCTAGTTTTGATATGTATCCATCAATGCATGCATTTATTGTATTGCTTAGGCATGCTTGCTTCAAAAGCAAATCGGTTTATTTCTCTAACTTCATCTCAAACGTATTTTACTTTTTCGTTATTCAATAACTTCCTGCGCCGTGCTTTTTTAGATGCATAATGCGTCTTAAATGGTCCTTTCTGGTTAAATAAGTGACAATTGGAAAAGCGATAGTGAAGCTATAAAATGTTAAACAGTGTGATGGCTGAAATTGCAATGACTGAAAATATATACAGAAATGCAAATTTCTTAAAATCACACATATATGCTGGTAGCAAGTATGGTTAAAGGGAAAAATGTGTATCTTTATAGAATCGGCATGAGGTCTTATATATTGCAAGTGATTCCATATTGCCTTGAGGGGATTAAATGCATGGCATTTTTTTGTGGAGGGTGCGGAGGTAAATATGAATGATACTCTTCGTTATTGCAGATCACGGACGGAAAGGTTACGCCAGATGTATCGTGAATTGTTTGGGGCAGACACGTGGTGTTTAGAACTGCTACCCCCAGTCTTGGAGCAGAAAGGGAGATAACGTGGCCTCGTGTCGGAGATGCCGGGGTTGGTTTTGTGTGAGGGGTGGTTGAAGGAAATCTGTAAAGTACCAGAATGCCAGTATTGAGTTGTAAATGAGGTCGAGAATGGTGTAGCAGAAATAACCTTTGAGGCTCCGAAAGGCTTAGAATTCGGGTCACGACTGGCAGTACAGAGAACAGAGTCCAGAGTTCTGAAGAATTTGACATTTATGGAGATTGGAAGTAGATGTGATAGTGACATGTTTAACAACATTAAACTGCGATGTGAGTTAAGCATGCGCTGGCGTAGGGGTAGATTGTGAGAGGTAGCCGTAGAGTGGGATGTAACCGTTGGTGTACAATGGCGGGGTGAACACTGGAAAGATAAGATGCTGAGGGGAAGCACATAAGTTATCTAGTTAGCCAAATGAATGTGAAACTTGGCGTTCAGCTTCGCTTGCAGCGAATCTACAAACTGAATATTTCAAGATGATGATTTGGACTACTATGGAACTGGAGCAGCTGCTGAACTAAAGAAATGCAAGAGAAACGAATTATAAGCATTGAATTAATAGGCTGTTGACTGCAAGGCCTGGACATCCGCGATGGTAAAATGCTTTTGAAACAAAGCGTCTAGTCGCAACACATTGTGGCACATGACCCTGACGTGCTGGATCATATTGGATGAGATCGCAGACCAACGCTGAAAGCGCGAAGGATCAAGGATGGAAAATGAACTAAACCGTACCTGGGCAAACGGCGACTATATGTTGAAAGTTCTGTGAAAATAACATCTGAAAAAAATAATATTTTCATGTAACATGATAAAAAGGGAATGTCTGAGAGAGTAAAATAGAATGGATCTATTGTTGACGTGATAATGGATTCAATCACCAATTCATGTGATGAAATGCAATGAAACATCAACAAATTAAAGAGCATAAAGCAATGATAACTCCAAAACATTTGGCGCAGTAAGAGCCTTCACATCCATACAACGTATGCATAAATCACAGTGGACAGAGGAGCAGAAATGAGGGTATTTTCACTTATTTAACCGCACATCCCGAACCACTAGAAAACAAATGTCCTGCGGTACAGGACTGTGGGCAAAAAATGTTAGAGAATATTGTGATCATTCACAGTGTCAAACTTGGTGGAATTGTCAATGAAATTAGGAGATTGTTGACAGTTATAAAAAAAACAGTATTAATTTTAAATGGCAAACGTTGCGTGGGGTTGAAGCCGAAGCAGAGAGTGTTCACGCAGAAGTTATGTAGTAAATTGCTCCTTCCATGATTTTCGAAAATAGCGAAGGCCCTATAAAATGCCAGCTGCAGCGTAAATTAATAAGCAACGTAAAAGCATCTGTGGTGCATTCGTCGCTTGAATCTTTAAATCCCATTCTTGTTTGCCTAAATTGGTTTTCACCACTGCGTATGTTAAATTTGATTCTGTGAATTGAGGTTTCGATGATTGCTTGGAAGCAGCCAAATTAAGGGCGACGTTAGTCAGTTTGCTCTCAGCTGTGCTCTGTTTAGATTGCATAAGAGAGGTCGAGAGTTGGTTACTATTTCTTCAATTATGCTAAAGGAAAATTGCAACAAAGTGATTTTTGATATCATCAAAAAAAGCAACTTTTAATTCACAATATTATAGTTTCCACGTGTGAAATGAAATGTACCTCTGCATATACTATGTGTTCTGCATGTTGTTTAGTCATTTCATGACGCTTGGAACGGACCAGATCAAGAGCACCGTACGCCCAACTGCATTTCGCTCCTTCTAGAAAGTCAATGTTTACCATTCAGTATGTTACATCTGCCGATGTCAAGAACATACATGCGAGAATACACATTAGGAGCAGGGGCAAGCCATTCGGCCCCTCGAGCTTGCTCCACCAATCCTTAAGATCGTGGCTAAACTGCGCATCACCTCAACTCATTTGAACCCCTTGTCAATCAAAACGCTATCTCAGTTAGCCTTAGAAATATTCAATGTCCCTGTCTACACCGCTCTATGGGGAAGAGTTACACAGATGCACGACAGCCTGAGAAAGAAACAAATCGCCTTATCTCCGTCTTAAATCGCAGACTTGTTTTTTGTAAAAATAGTGCCCCTAGTTTTAGCCTTTCCCACAAGCATCCACTCTGTTAAGGCCACACAAGATTGTATGCCAATTTATGAGATCACCTCTCATTCATCTAAACTCTGTTGATACATGCTCAATCTCCACATACATTTCTCATAGGATAGCCCGCTCGTCAGTTTCAGTTCAGTGGAACTTCTCTGAACTGTTTCGAATGCAATAATTTTATTTCTTAATTAAATGGACCAAACGGTACACTGTTATCGTGATATGGCCTCACCACTACCCTATAAAGCTGTAGCAGAATGTCCGTATTTATATAGTCCATCCCCCTGGCAATAAGCGTCAATATTCCATTTTCCTTCACACTCGCCTGCCGTACCTGCGCACTCACGTTTTTATTATACACATAACTAAACATCCGGATCCCTCTGTGCGACTGAGTTCTGAAATCTATTCCTATCCATTTGCAGATTATTCATGTCCTTTTCATAAAGTAATTTTGGTGGCAACAACACATTTAGCAACCAGGCATGTGGTCATGCCATACAAGTCATTAATATAGATTGAAAATTTTTGAGGCCCCAATACTGATGCATGTGACATTCATTATACTCGTCACATCTTGAAAACATGAAAAAGGCCCACTTATGCCAGCTCTTTGTTTACTGTTACTTAACCAATTGTCTACCCACGCTAATATGCTACCCCCTACACAGTTGTGTGTAGTAACCACTGATATGGCACATCATCGAATGTATTTTGGATATCCAATTAAACTGCATTCACAGATTTCCATTTATCCACTTTGCTCTTTTCTTCCACAAATAACGCAAATAAATTATTTGAACATGATTTCGTTTTTACAAAACCAAGTTGTCGCTGCCTGATTGTCTGGAGGTATTCCAAGTTTCCTGCTATAACATAGTTAATAATAAATTCCAGCATTTTCCCTAGGACAGATGTCAAGTTAACTGGCCTGCAGTTTCATGCTTCCTGTCTCCCTCTTTACTTGAATGGATGAAATGCTTTCACTTGTTTCCAATCTGATTGGAACTTTCCAGAACCTAGAGAATCTTGTAAGATTAACACCATAGCATCTGCTATCTCAGCAGTTAATCATTTTAAGGCCTTATCACAAATTTCATTCAGACTTGGGAACTTATCAGTTTGGGCGCTACTATTTGTTTCTGTACCCTTTCTCTGGTGAATGCAATGGCTTTATGTTCTTCAACCTCTTTCAACTCTTGATATAAAATTATCACTAGGATGTTATTTGTACCCTTTAGGGTGAAGACAGAGAAAAAATCCTGTTCACTTCATTCGACACCTCCTTATGTTTTATAAGTAATTGTGCAGACGATCTCTTGAGAAGACCGACGTTGGCTTTACTTGGTCTTTTCATTTCAAAAGGTAACTCTAGACATACGTATCTGTCTTATAACCTAAGCGAGCCTTCTTTTGTGCTCTTGTTTCACTCATTCATGAGTTTTGCAAGTCGCTGCTTGGGCTAGCATTTAATGCCCACCCCTAGTTGCCCTTGAGAAGGTGGTGGTGACCTGCCTTCTTAAACCGCTGCAGTCCATGTGGTGTAGGTGCACCCAATGTGCTGTTTGGAAGGGAGTTCCAGGTTTTTGAAGAAGTGACAGTGCAAGATCGACGACATATTTCCATGTAAGGATTGTGTGGCTTGGAGTGGAACTTCCCGGTGTTGGTCCTCCCGTCTATATGCTCCTGGTAATAGTTGTAGGTTTGGAATTTGCTCTCGAAGGGGCCTTGGTGAATGCATGAAATGCTTCTTCTGGGTGGTATACAGTGCTGCTATCGTGCGTCGGTGGTGGAGGTTATGAATGCTTATGGTTGTGGAACCAATCGAGCGGGCTGCGTTGTCCTGAAAGCTGTAAAGTTTCTTGAGTCTTGTGAGAGATGCACTCATCCAGGAAAATGCAGAGTATTCCATCAAATTCCTGACTTGTGCCTTGTAGATGGTGGTCAGACTTTGGGGAGTCAGGAGGTCAGTTACTCGTCACAGGACTCCGAGTCCCTGATGTGGGCTTGTCGCCACAGTAATTGTATGGCTAGTCGAGTTCAGCTTCTGGTTAATGGTCACCCCGAGGCTGTTGATAGTGGGGGATTCAGTGATGTTAATGCCATTGAACATCAAGGGGCGATGGTTGGGTTCTTTCTTGCTGGAGAGGGTCATTGCCGGAAATTTGTGTGGCGCAAATCGAACTTGCCATTTGAAAGCCCAAGGCTGGACATTGTCTTGCTGCATTTGGACATGGACTGCTTCAGTACCTGTTGGTTCGTAAATAGTGCTGAACATCGTGCAATCATCAGGGGACATCCCCTCTCCTGACCTTATGGTGGAAGAAAGGTCATTGATGAAGCAACTGAAGATGGTTGGGCCGAGGAGACTACCATGAGGAGTTCCTGTGGTGATGCCCTGGAGCTAAGATGACTCACGTCGAACAACTACATCCATCTTCCTTTGTGCAAGGTATATCTCCAACCACTGGACAGATTCCCCCCTGATTCCGATTGACTCCAGTTGTGCTACAGATCCTTGATGCCACACACTGTAATAAGCTGCCGTGATGTCAAGGGCACTCACTTTCACCTCACCTCAGGAAATCTGTTATTTTGTCTATGCATGAAACAAGGCTGTAATGAGGTCAGCAGTTGAATGGCCCTCGCGGAATCCATGCTGAGTGTCAGCGACCAGGTTGTTGCTAAGCAAGTGCTGCTTGATAGCACTGTTGATAACCCCTTCCACAATCATAGAGAATAGACTGATGGCAAGGCAACTGGCCTGCTTGGATGTGTCTTGATTTTTGTTTATAAGTCATGCCTGGACTGTTTTCTACATATCTGTGTAGATGCCAGTAGTGTAGCTGCACTGGAACAGTTTAGCTAGGGATACAGCAAGTTTTGAAGCACAGGTGTTCAATATTATTGTTGATCTATTGTCAGTGCCCAAAGCCTTTGCGGCGCCCAGTTCCTTCAACCGTTTCTTGATATCACATTGAATAAATCGAATTGGCTGAAGAATGGTACCTGTGATGATGGGGACCTCGAGAGGAGGCCGAGATGGGTCATCAACTGCGCACTTCTGGCTTATGGTTGTAGCAATTGATTAGGCCTTACCTTTTCCGCTGCTGTGCTGCGCTCCTCTATCATGGATGTTGGGGATATTTGTGGACCTTCCTCCTCCAGTGTGTTGCTTAATTGTCCACCACCATTCAGGACTGGATGTGGTAGGACTTCAGAACCTAGATCTGATCCGTTGGTTGTGAAATGGCTCAGCCCTGTCTATCACGAGCTGCTCTAGTTTGGTTGACATGCAAGTGTTATTGCTTCACCGGGATGACACCTTTATTTTTCGGTATGCCTGGCGCGGCTCCTGGCATGCCCTCCTGAACACTTAATTGAATAAGCGTTCATCCCATGGCTTGGCGGCAATGGGAGTGTGAGGGATATGCCGGGAGATGAGGTTACATCTTGTGTTCGAGTACAATTCAGCTTCTGCTGATGGCGTACAGCACCTAATGGATGCCCAGTCTTCAGTTGCTAGGCTTTTTGGAAATCTATTCTATTTAGCGCGTGGTAGTGCCACACAACTCGATGAAGGGCATTCTCAATATGAAGGCAGGACCTGGTCTACACAAAGAATGTGCAATGGTCACTCCTGCGAATACTGTCATGGACAGATACATCTGTGGCGGGCAGGTTGGTGAGGATGAAATCAACTATGTTTTTCCCTCTTGTTGGTTCCCTCACTGCACGCCGTAGATCCAGTCTAGCAGCTATGTCATTTAGAACTCGCCCAGCTCGTCCCATAGTGGTGATACCGAGCCACTTTTGGTGATGGGCATTTAATTCCCGCACCCAGAGAACATTCTGCGCCTTGACCCCTCACTGCTTCCTCAAAGTTGTTTTCAACATGGAGGAGCATTAATTCATCGGGAGAGGGAGTGTGGTACGTGGTAATCAGCAGGATGATTCCTTGTCCATTTTTGACCTGATGCCATGAGACTTCATGGGGCCCAGTGTCGATGTTGAGAGCTCCCAAGACAACTCCCTCCCAATGGTATACCACTGTGCCCCCACGCCTGATCGGCCTCTTCTGCTGGTGGGACAGGACATACCCAGCGATGGTGATAGAGATGTCTGGGATCTTATCTGTGAGGCATAATTCCGTGAGGATGACTATATCAGGCTGTTGCTTGACTAATCTGTGAGACAGCTCTCGCATTTCTGGCATTAACCCCCACATGTTAGTATTGAGTGTTTTGCATGGTCGACAACACTGCGATTGTTGTTGTCATTTCCGCTGCCTAGGTCGATGTCGGGTAGTGCGTCAGGTTTCATTCTTTTTTTGTGACTTTGTAGTGTTTTGCTACAACTGAGTGGCGTGTCAGTCCACTTCAAGGGGCATGTCAGATTAAAGCACATTGCTGTGGTTCTAGAGTTACATGCAGGCTAGACCAGGTAAGGATGACAAATCTTCTTCCCTAAAGGACCAGTTTAGTGAACCAGATCAGTTTTTGAAACAATCATCAATGGTCCCATGGCCATCGTTTGACTTCATATTCCAGGTTTTTATTGAATTCAAATTCCACCATCTGTCATGGCAGGATTCGAACCCTGGTCCCCAGAACATTGCCCTGAGTCTCTGAATTGCAAGTATCAGTCATTATATTTTTTTTCAGAAGTCCTTTGCTGTATTTTGCATTCTGTCCATTATTTTGACCTACCTTTCACTGAACTTCCCAAAACTGTATGTTTTTTTTTCTTCTTTCAATTTGATACTGTTGCTTCCTTTGTGAGTCTCCGATGGTAAATCCTTCCTCTATGCCTTTCTTTCTCACTGGGATATATATATATTTTCCGAGTTTTACTAAATGTCGCTCTAACGTCTGCCTCAGCATTTCTCGGACTTATCTCTTCACCTAATTCCCCACTTCACTTTAGCCAGTTATGAATTCACACCCTCCTTATTGCCCTTATTTAACTTCAAGGCACTCCTTAGAAACACTCTTCTCCCTCTCGAACTGAATGCAAAATTTAATCATGTTTTCATCACTGATAGCTCAGATGTCATTACAATGAGAAAATTAATTATATCTGTCGCGTTTCACAATCATCCATTGTTATAGTGAAAAATTGCACTGCTGCCTTGTCTGCTTCCAGTAAGTTAAAATTTTAATAGTTTACTCCTTCTATCTCTGGTTTGCTTCTCAACATGAAACAATAACCTGAATCTACTGCATTTGAAGATTGTAAGCTGTTCTCAAAATAATTAAAAATAACATTGTCCAACGTGTTATAAGTCAGCAAATGACATCTGCAAATATTTTATTTCGTGAAGAATATGTTTTAGGCGTCAGCGCAAAATGACTGATTTTCGAAAATCAGATAGGTAATGCCCTGTTGCATTACTTAATGTGATAAATTTGGGATGGATTGCGTTTTATTAAATAACTCAAAATGAAATTGGTATGAATTTGCTTTATAAAAATGAATAAAAATAATGGTATTGCATGTTACCTTGTTCGGAATTAAAACTACAAGTGGAAATTGTGTGAAATAACTTCTTTACCGTGGGGTTCATGATGGACCACCTGGGTGAAAGTATTCATTCCCTCACATGTACGGTTAACGGATCAATTACTAAATTGATTAGAGTAAAGAAGCAACTGTTATATTTTCGTAAATAAAAAAATAAGCATCTGTGCCTCCTATAAGAAAAGGAATGTAAAACACTTCGAGGTCCATCTAAAGGTTATAATTAAGGCAGCGAAGCGTGAAGTTGAGGACGAAGAAGCAATACATTGACATAAAATTTTCGAGGTACCCTCGCAGAACTTCATAGCAAATTATTGATTTAATATCACGTAGTTAGTTTTTATTTTGTAGACACACGTGCCAATGAATTAGTGAAGAACATGGTCGCATATATAACAATTGTTGAATTTACCAGCTAACTGGTGTTGTCTCTTTTTTACCCAAAGCACAAATCGAAAGAATTAACAAGCTATTTTGTTTTTAACTCATGTTCTCGAATCTTCTATTTAATGTACTCAGCCATGGGGAATCTTGTATTTTCTATTAATCTGAACCACTGCACAGGCAAAAAGTGCATCACACGCGGAGCTTTACACGTGAGGAGAGGCAACATTATGGTTCACCTCCTTCAGCGCGCCTGTACGAGATTTCCTAAATAATTAAGCCTGCAAAAATGGAACAAATACTCGTAATATAAATTAAATGGGCGACCACATTTAAAAAAAAAAATAGATTCTCTTCAAGAGGAAACATTCTTTCCACATCCACCCTGTCAAGTTCCCTCAGAATCTTATATGTATCAATCAAGTCGCCGCTTACTCTTCTAAATTCCAGCGGATACAAGCCAAGCCTGCACAAACTTTCCTTCCAACCCGCCCATTTGAGGTATTAGTTAAGTAAACCATTTCTGAGCTGCTTCCAACGCACTTACATCCTTCTTTAAATAAGGTGACCAATACTGTACAGAAACCCAGATGTGGTCTCACTAGTGCTCCCTATAACTGAACATAACCTCCCTGCTTTTGCATTCAATTCCCCTCGAAATAAATCATAGTTTTTTTTTGTTTTCCTAATAACTTGCAGTACTTGCATAAAAGCCTTTTTCGATTCATGCACTCAGACGCACAGATCCCTCTGCATCTCAGAGGTCTTCGATCTCTTACCATGTAAATATGCTGTTCCATGTGTATTCGTACTTCAAAAATGGAGAATGTCACATTATACTTGATTTGGAAGGACTTTGCCCATTCCCATAACATATCTATATCTTTTTTGTAGTCTCCTTACTTCAGAACATGCTTTGCTACATATCCTTGTGTCATCAGCAAATTTGGCAATCATCCTATCCATCCCTTCAACCAAGTTATTAATGTAAACTGGAAACATCTGACATCCCAGCACTGACCCCTGTGACAGACTACTCGTTACATCTTGCCACCCAGAAAGAGACCAATTTTTGTGTACTATCTGTTTCCTTTTGGCTAGCCAATATTCTATCCACATCAATGTTCTACCGCCTATACTATGAACTTATATTTTCCCCAATAACCTTTGATCTGGCACTATATTAAATGCCTTATGGAAATATAAGTACAGGAATTGCAAACATCCCCCTGCATCCACAACTCATGTTACTTCCACAAATAACTCCTGTAAGTTGGTTTATCATTAGTTTCCTTTCAGAACATTATGTTGACCATGCCTGATTACGAAATGGTCTGCTATATCTTCTTCAATAACAGTTTCAGGCATTTCCCCACGAGAGATGTTAAGCTAACTGGCATGTAGTTTCCCGCTTTCTGTCTCCCTCCAATTTTGAAAAATGGAATTAAATTTGCTACCTTCCAATCTAATGAGGCCACATCCCGAATCTAGGGAGCTTCGGGAAATTAAAAGTGTCTCACTTACCAATTCATTTTAGACCCTAAGATGAATTCCATTCGGAACTGGGCACCTGTCAGCCTGCAGTTGCAACAATTTACTCAGTACCACTTCTCTGGTGAATGTCATTTTCCTTAGTTTCCCGCAGCTTCTATTTCATCATTTATTGCTGCTTTTGGGATGTTACTTGTGTCCTCTATATGAAGACTGGTGCAAAATACCTGTTCAATTCATCTTCCATTTCCTTGTTTTTCATTATCAATTAGCCAGGCTCACTTTCTAATGGACAAACGCTCACTTTGTTAGCTCGTTTCTTTTTTTTTAGATATTTGCAGAAACGCTTACTATCTGTTTTTCTATTTTTTGGCTAGGTTTTCCCCGTACTCTAACGCTTCCTTCAATGATTAACCTTTTAGCTGTCCTTTGCTGTTTCTTACATTCCGTCCAATCTTCTGGCCTTTCTCCGCCTATGTTTCCACAAGTATAATCTTTTTTCTTTGAATTTGTTATTATTTTTAAACTTTCTAGTTAACCACGGGTGGTGGTCCGTCCCATGGACTTTTTTGTTACTCCTCACAATGTATCTATTCTGTGTATTCTGAAATATCCCCTTAACTATTTGCCACTGCATCTTTATGGCAGAACCTAATTTGCCAATTCACTTTTGCCCGCTCTCCATTCATGCTCTCCTAATTGCTCTCATTTAAATTCAAAAACATCGCCTCAGAACCACTCCTCTCTCCCTGTACCTATATGCAAAATTCAGTGATATTGTGGTCGCTGCTACCTCGGGCGCCTTCACTATGAGATCATTAAATAATTCTCTCTCGTTGCATAATTCCAAGTCCAATACAGCCTGCTCTCTGGTTGGCTCCATAACATTCTGTTCTAAGAAACTGTCCGTGAAACGTTCTATGAACTCTTAATTCATGCTACCTTTGCCCATCAGACTTTTCCAGGCTGCATGTAGATTAACATCTCCCTTGATTGTCGCCATGCCTTTCTGAAAAGCTCCCATTATTTCTTGCTCTATGCTCCATCCCACCATCTGGTCACTATTAGGGCTCCCACGACTCCCACAATTCACTTCTTGTCTTTGCCATTTCTCATCTCTACCCAAACCATTTTCAAAGACTGATTCCCTGAATTAGGTCATCCCTTTCTATTGTACTCATGCCATAATTAACTAACAGAGTCATCTTTCCACTTTCTCGCTCCCCATCCTTCCTAAATGCCCTATCCGCTTTAATGTTCACATCCTAATCCATGTTCTCCTGCAGCCAAGCCACTGTAATGGCTATCAAATTGTACTTATTTATTTCTTTTTGCGCTCTTAGTTCATCGGTTTCTTTTCGGAGGCTTCTTGCATTCAGATGCAGAGCCTTTAATTTTAACATTTTACTTTTCTTAAAACCACTGGTATCATCTTTTGATTTACTGTTAGATTTATACTCTTATCACTTTCTATCACCGTCTGTTTTTCATTTTCCATACTAATACCTTTTTCTTTTGCCTGACCTCTACTCTTGAATTAACCACATCTTCCCAAATTTGATCTCTTGTCCCCACTGCTTAGTTAAAAACCCTCTCTACTTCCTGCTTATGTGGTTCGCAAGAACCCCAGTCCCTGCCCTGTTCAGGAGTAAACCCTCTCAGTGATACAGCTCCAATTTCCCCAACGTATTATTGCCAGTGCCCCACGAACCAGAACCCACTTCTCCCACGTCAGTCTTTGAAACACAGTGATCTGGAAAAACGGATTTTTCCTATGTCAATTTTCACGTCGCTCAGATAATGCAAAGGTTATGGACTTTGAGGGTCTGCTTCTTAATTTGGTGCCACGTTCCTCATACTGTTTATGCCAAACCTGCTTCCTTTCCTGCCTTTGACCTTGGTACATGCATGGAGAGTGGCGAATGGGTCCTCCCCTTCCACGGCAATATCCTCTCCAGCTTTGAGGAGATGTTCCGAGCCCTGGCACTGGTCTAGCAACACAGCCGTCTGGTGTCATGCTCTTTGATGCAGAGAACGGTATCAATCTCCCTGAACACACCGCCCCCTACTACCAAAACATTCCTTGTAACTCCCCCCACTTGCATAGCTTCCAGTACCACGGTGAAATGCCCAGTTAACTCATCTACCCTGCAGCCCCCACTCTCATCCAAACAACGTGAAAACCCCTCAATCCTGGTTAAAACTTGCAAAGGTCGATCCTGCTGCACTCCGGTCTTCTGGGTTGCCTTACCTGCCTCACTTGCAGTCACACTCTCCTGTCCCTGACAAGTGTCCAATTTAGAAGACTCTATTCTAAGCGGTGTGACTGCCTCTTGGAGTAAAAACTCCAAGTCACTTTTCCCCTCCCTGATGTTCTGCAGCTCGGCCTCCATCTCAATAGCTCGGCGCCGAGGTTCCTGCAGCCGCAACAATTCCTGCAATGTGTTTGCCCTGGATCACACTGGTATCCAGATTCTCTCACAAGCTGCTATCTCAGCAGATCACCTGCCCTGCCACCTCAAATATATATTAATTAAATAATAATTGCTAATTATTGTATTATGATAAAAAAAGCATGCACCTCCCGATATCTTTTGGCACTGCCAGTAAACCTTACAACAGTTATACCACAATTCTATACTTACAATAATGATAAAGCTAATAGTAACAGGTATACGTTAACCTGCTCCTTCTGCTGCACCAAAGTGTAAATCAAATACAAGAGGTTAAAAAAGAGTAGAAAGATGGAAATACACGTCCTCCCCGCCCTTCGCCGAATTCCCCACTGGAAACAAATTTCTTCTTGTAGTAAAGCTTACCTAAAGCACCTCTTTCTCCCATTCACTGAATTCCCACTTTGAACCAAATTCCCAAATCTAATCACTTTGTTTCTGTCTCGCTCAAGACAAAGTTCCCCCCTCTCTGACCATGCGTCTCTTCGCGAGAAGCGCAGTTGACACTTAAATTATCAACGATATCCATATCCGAAAGTTAATACTAAAATGCAGTGCATCAGAACATCAAATCTAATATTAAGTTACCATGTTACCGTAACGTATTGCACTACCAAAAAGAACGGTCCGAAAATGTGAATTGTTGACCGCAGCCAGCTTGTGAAAGAGAACCTCGGGATGTGCTAACAGCGTAAAGAGTCCCCTGGCTGGAAGGCTTTGTATGTTCCGTGTTTTATTGTTCAGAAATGAATAACCGATGCTTTCATGTTATAAGGCGTAGAATGGGATGGCATCCAAAACGGCCTCTATTTTCATGAACAATCCTACATTGAAATGGTAAGATACCCAATGTAATTTTATGCGTAGCAAGTAAAGGCGTTACTTCACAATGTTGTCGCTTCCGAAGGACAATGAAAATAATGCATATCTGTGAGTCCTCTTCAAACCTGTCATTGTTAGTCTAAAACTTATGATAACTTCGATATAGTTTGATGTTGAAAAATGTATCCGGCTACTTAGAAAATGTGCGAGAGATTGTAAACCCTTCGGCCACTGTTGGAATTTTCAGTTTTGACAGAATGCATTGGGCATTGGACGGAGAAGGGAGAACGTCAAGACTGAATCCAAACATGTTGAAAGCACATTAATTTGATACAATATATGAACCGTCCACCTGAACTTTGAAATAACGTTCAGGGTTAATAATAAAATGACCTTACCTTATCTTCATGCGAAGTAGCACTTATTGAAGTTTTCTTTGCTCAAGGTGAGAAATAATTTTCAAAAAGGAATAGTTAATTCATGCTGATATTTGCTTTCCTCGTCATTCCAACGAACTCAAATGTAATTCGGTTACATGCAGGATAAAATAGAACAAACGATTTCGCAATCTATCTCAAAATGTTAAAACCAAATTAATAGGCTTTGCAGTTTTTTCTATTTTGATGCTGTGCAGAAATCATTACACTAATTAAATTCACTTTCATTGGTTTAGATCTGCAGCGATGCAGTTTAGCAATCTGAAACGGCAAGCCTTGTAAGGTCCACTTCTCATCTAATATTTGAGTTGAATCGACATGTACGTTTGAAAGTAGTTTCACACCAAAGCTTTATTTAAATTGTGTAACTCAGCAGTTATTGGCCCAATTATGTTAACTCCAATCAGACATTTTAATCCTTTATCTGCGAGTAAATGATTTCCTTCAGTGTCAAATGTCTCATTCATAACTTTGGATATAGTGAATCATATCAGAATCATCAGGGCCAAAAGTAGAAATGCACGACTGGCACATCCAGAGATCACAACAACAATGATTTTAGAGGGAATAGCTGCAAGGTTGATTAAAAAAAATTAAAAACAAAAAGTGTAATGCAAGCCGGATATACACAGGCTTAAATATCATATGCACCAATTTCAAATATATTGTCAATTTATAATGGTAATACAGAATATGAAAGCACAACACATCCATATCATTATCTATATATTCAGCTGTTTTGTATGCAGTCAGAAAAAAATGTGCCTAGAATATAGTAATTTGGAGAAAAATCGCCAATGTTAATTCAGGGACCAATGGCGATTCGAATGGTCATCTTCCAGTTAATGGCAATCAAAAAAATTGCATTAGGTTTTCAAATGGTTGCGACAAGCTGAAACAGAATAGATTGGTGTTTAGAGTATCATCGCATTTCACGTAGATGAAGCTTAGAAAGAGAAAATATCATTATAATGGGACGTATTCACAAATTCATTTGAAATTGTCTTTCGAGCGAAGACTCATTAATTCTTTTTCCCTCATATTTCCACAGGGGGGACACAATTCACTATGATTCTATCTTTAGCAACGTAACGAATGAGTCGCACTCTCACGAATGGGGAATCATGTTGGACGACTGTCAACTGCTTGAAAAATTTCGATTGAATTCCTCTGGCCATTAATATATTTTCCCGTGTCCGGATGAAACCCTGACCAGGCCGCATTTTGTCAACTGCAATATTATGTGGTTGATCTGAATTATGGGAACAGTGATAAGGACTGATATCCATTATGAGCTAAGTTGCGTGTGGCAATCTATGACGCATCTGATCCAGATGACCAAAGGATTGGAAACCTTCACCGAAGGAAGAGAACCAGATTTAGATGTCTACATAGGATATACAAGTGGCTGCAGTAATTATTTTCCGTGCATTTTTGCATCTACCCAGTCTATGCGATGGACGAAAGAATAACGTATCACCTTTCAGATAATGTTACCATCAGCAGCCACAGTATAGCTTGCGTTTGCTAGAATTGAGCTCGAAACGTGATATACTTTACAAGTGTGAACTCTGCCGCGCTCGATTGTCTGTTCTTCTGTTGAGCTGACAACTTTATAGAGTCCCTCGGACTTTAGTTGTTCAATTCTAAATCCAGTGATAATTTCGGTGCCGCTCCTATCCCAGGTGAGGTTAAAGGCTTCAGGGTAAAAAGCAGATGTCCTGCACTGGATTCTGAGAGAAGCAGGTGAAATCCCTTCCGATGGCATGGGCACAATTTTCAGGGGTGCTGGACTGGCTGAATGGTAAATATCAAAAATCAGATAGATCAGAATATTTTACATTTTTTCTCAAAATTACTTGGTTTCATGAACTAGGCCACAACTATTTCGGGGCAGAGTGTATGCATTAATAAACAGTACTTATCGTGCCTGCAGTTCAATACAAGTTTTGCAACAACGCCCCCCCCCCCCCACCCCCACCCCACAACCGCCCCCGCCCACGCGCTATTGACATTTCACCAATTATTTTAGGAACATTTATTTCCAGCATTTTCCGTTTTTCATAATACGAATAAGTTCCAATTGTCATGGTGCACTTACGTTATTGCGGCCAGCCGTTCAGACATTTATCCTAGATGGTATAAACGAGAAACGTCCCATCGAAAAGACGGGGCTAGGAATCTGGTTCGCTTCTAATTACCGAAGAAGCATTTAATGTACACAATATTGCGGGTAACTCAAAGATTATTCAGACTTTTTCTGCATTGCCAAATAGAAAACGTGCTTTACTTCCCAGTTTTGTATTCATTTTCCTCGACAAACATGAATTCAAATAGAATTTACTAAGACATGACAGTAGTAAAATTTTGCAGTTTTCTTGTGAACTTTCCACATTGCTCAACAGGTGTCGTTGAAAATAACTGAATTTGTTTTGCGCGCCATGTGTGTAGTTATTGAAATAATTTCTTAACTGTCGCTAATTGTCTCCAACAATTAACAGTTCAGCTTTTAAACTGCAGCGACACTTACCATATACAATAAGTTGCACGGCAGTTTCATCTCCAACCGTTCGACGCTCCTATTTAACTGCACAGTAATATATCCCGGCGTCCGAGACAATCACATTGAGCAGATGAAGGTAGGCTGCACCTCTCATTATATTGAAATGAGTTCTGCTCTCTTCCTGCAGAAAGGTCTTAGTACCATCTCTCCACCGGTAAGCGATTACTTTTGAATCGTCGAGGTCGAATGAGAAAGGGCATCGTAAGATAAGACTTGTGCAACTGAGCGTTTTTATTTGTATAATAAACGGATGCACATTCTGCGTTGTCCCCAAAGCAACTATCAACAGCAGATACACACGCATACTAAATTATTCACGTGCAACATATGATCTGCACCACCAAAATAACATCGCTGTCCAATCCATTAATATTACGACAATTTTACGACCCTCGCTGCTAGAATTATTCTCCGGTTCCTGAATTTGTTTCTTATTCAACTTTCATAAATTATCATTTTATCTTCCGGCCAAGAGCTTTCCCACTGCTAGGAACAGAAGACATGGGAATGAATACGGAAATGAAAAGGATAAAAAACGATTTGTCGCCAACTATAAGGCCAACTTCATGTTGCCGCTTGACCATGAATAGTTAATACATGAAACATGAGAAAAAAAGCTTTACCTGGACACAAAATGGCCAGAAAACCTGCCCCCCACAGTGATCCACTCATGAACATATCAGCAATGAAATTATAACCGGAGTCCGAACAGACCGTGATCCGAACAGACGAGAATTTGTTGAATGGGCGGTTCTGTGTTGAATATAATCAATTACTGAACTATGATGTCAGGAAGCACATGACTTATTAACAAGCGAGTGGAACAATTGCGTGCCCATGTCGAGCAAGTTATGCCACGTATTTGTGAGGGGTAACGGCAATGGTAAATATAGAGCTGTAGTTATATCTGAATGGGGTGGGGCATCGATGAATAAGTTGCATATGATGTACCCAGGGCATAATTAATTCGTCTTTTCGTCAGCCATCCTGAAGGATGAGTTCTGCATGTCTTCACGATTTCAGTTCCTCTAATATTCTCATTGGTTAACTGTTGACATGAAGCTGATCGCTTGAACACCGAAGGCCCGATTCTGAGGCGGACTGGGGCAAGAAAAGCATTTTGGAATTGAGCAACTGACAGAGCTTGTTGGAGAAGGATATCGTTGCGAGATTGGACGCCACAATCGGGCTGTGGGAGGCGAGGTTTTTGAATGCAGTTAGTATAACTGCGCAAACTTTCTAATTTAACTTCCAGTTATTCTATCCTAATTTTGGGAGCCCAATGTGGACGTTAGGTTTCAGACACTTAACTTTGACCGCAGTTAAATTTATGGAAAAATCGCCAGTCAGGTTTCATAGTCACTGAAAAGCTCACTGCAGATAAGCAGCGTCAGTTTGTGATGCTTACTGCCAAGCTAATCCGTCCAATACAATGGGCAATAAAATCTGGACAGATAATAAACAATTTGCTTTGAATTGAGATGGAGAGTTATTTCACATGAGTTACTTCAGTTTTCCACAAAATTTGTGTCCCGCCCTTAGAAAATTTGGACACTACCGCTAGAAATTGAAATTACTTGAAGTTTCACGACTCGCGTGATAAAGTTAAAATTGATTCATTTATTTGACGTGCTGACGATGAAATACATGCTTTTGTGACTTTTAAAAATTATTTCACTGTGCGTAATCGCCCCTGGATAGGCCTTCATTTGATGTAAATCACTAATTGCACGTGCAAAACATAATGGCGTGGCTCCCTCTTCAACGGCTGTGATCCATGGAGTGTACTTGTACCAACAGTGTTCTCAGGAACGGAGTTCCATGATTTAGATTCAACTACAGTGAACGAACAGCGATGAGTTTCCCAGATAGCACGGGATGTCTTTTGGATTGAAACATTCAGCTGGCAGTTGTTGGAACAGCACTCATTTAGACAATTGGAGAGTATTCTATCGTACTGCTGAATTATGACATGCAGATGGTGGAATGTTTTTAGCGAATCAGGAGGTGAGTTACTTGCCGAACAATCCGCTGCCTTTGACCAGCACCTGTAACCACAGTATTTGTATGGTTGACCTGGTTCAGTTGTTCGTCAATGGTAGTTACCAGGATGGTGATAGTTAAGGAACCAACCAAGGTAATGCTGTTTAATTTAAAGAGGATAGGGTTACGTTCTCTCTTGAGGGCGATGGACCTTGTTTTACACTGCTCTGGCGCGTGAGTTACTTGACAGTTATCAGTCCATGCCTGAACGGTGTCAGCGAATTTCTCGACATGGAGAGGGACGTTGTCGTTATCCGAGCAGTCGTGAATAGTTCTGAAAATTCCACAATCGGCAGCGAATATTCTTATCTCTGAAATTATGTTGGAGGAAAGGTCAATGATGAAGCATCTGAAGACGGTTGGGCCTAGAGACCTCCCACAACGGGAAGCTCTCTGCTCGTTATGACTCTGGCACTAATTCCTATTGACTCCAGTTTTGATCGGCCTCCTTGGAGGCACAACCGGTCGAATGCTGCTTAGTTGTCAACGGCATTCACTTTCTCCTCGCCTTTTGGTTTTAGTTGTTTTGTCCATATTTGTAGCATGGTTGTAATGAGGTCAGAACATGATTGGCGCTGGCGGAACACAAAATGGGCATCAGTGAAAAGCTTATTTCTGTGTAGGGGTTGCTCGATCGCACTGTCGGCGAAATCTTCTAACACTTTGCTGATGGTCTGGACTGGAATGATGGGCTGATTATTACTCAGACAGGATAGGAATCACACACATTAGAATCACAAGTATCTGACGTTTTCCTGGAGATACGGTACATATTTCGATGATTAGGTAAAAGTTCAGGTTAAAACAACACCCCAAGATGTTAATGGTGTTTCTTAAGATGTTGGCAGAGCATTGAATGTCAAGGGAAGAATGGTATATTCGCGCTTGTGAGAGATGGTCATCGGCTAACACTTGTGTGGCAGAAATATCCCTTTTCACTTATCAGTCAAAGCCTCGAGGTTTTGTCACCATTGATGTATGCCGGCTTGAGGTCATTTATTGTCTAAAGAACTAAAAATGAAACTAAGAACTCAAAACATCAGCATATCTGAATTAATGTAATGACATGATGGAAGGATGGCCATTGTTATGGAAGCGAAATATAATTACAACATCAATCTCACTCCGAGCAAGGTCTACTGCGAAGTCCTGCGGCTGACATAATGGTCTCATATTTAAAGGCGCTGCTGCTTTCTCCATCCTGTAAATGTTGAATAATGATAAAATAGACCTTATCTCCTCCTCATGAGAACTCAATGATTTTTCCCATGTTTGGCCAAGGCTGAAATAAGTTTGGAAGTGAGTGGTTCCGGCGGAACACAGATGACCATAGCTGAAGCTGTTATTTGTGAATAGGTTTCCACATGATGACACTGCCGATGGCAATTTGTATCATTGTGCACAATAATAAGAATGGTCCAGCGCGAAGTTCACTGAATGCACTAAATGTGTTCATCAGTTTGTTGGCAGGACTTAACTTCATATTTATCCACATGTTGTCAGACATGTGGCAGCGTGGCAGCTGTGATGCAAACAAGCGCTAGATACTTTGCTAGTGTTAAAGCTAAGACCTCAGAAGTATAGACGGAGCTTTATTAGTGCTCAAATGATTTGGTGTAAATATTGCGCTCTGTCGTTATGTGCTGTCGCATGGATTGAATCGAATTGTATGGACATTGATACCATGCTGCCTGGACACCAGGATGCGACAGATGTGGATGTTCCTTTGGGACTTATAGATGGACGTTATTTCCAACTTTCAAACATTGCTATTAGCACTCTGCTTTGCCTATACTGTTGATAAGGTTGGTGGCTCCTCCCCATGTTTACTGTTTCATTGCCCACCACAAATGATGACTGAATGTGACAGGGCTGCAGAACTATGATCTGCTCCGCTCTCTGTGGGATGACGTTTATTTTGTTACAGACTGAAAATAACGCTCGTGATTCTGCAGTATACCCTTAAAGTATGCAGGTAACAAAAAGCGAAGTGTTTTCAAAAGTTGGACCGTCAAAGGATAACATCTATAAATTAGTAAAAGTATGTCCATTGCAGTGGGAAAAAAAAATAAAGCTGAATGTCTTGACCTTATGTCTGCGTAACAATGTTTCCACTTGCCTTTATGGTCAGCTGAATAGCATGTGTTGCAGAATAAACCGACATGGTGATGTTCATGTGGCGACGTTGTGTCACGAGAATCAGAAATTCATCCGGTGTTTGTCATTGTTTGTTGCGAGGAAAATGAAACGGGAAAGTTCAGGGTTTTTTTTTTGTTATGGCTTGAATTTTATTGTGTTAGCATCGAGGAATTTACGGTGTGTTGCTGTTTTAATCTATTGGCAGTGTAACTGTGAAAATCAATTTCCAAGAAATGGATACCTTCGTGTTGTCCAGTTAGCAATTCTTGAATAAAAACAAAAAACTGCGGATGCTGGAAATACAAAACAAAATCAGAAATACCTGGAAAAACTCAGCAGGTCTGGCAGCATCGGCGGAGAAGAGCAAAGTTGAAGTTTCGAGTCCTCATGACCCTTCAACAGAACAGTTCTGTTGAAGGGTCATGAGGACTCGAAACGTCAACTTTGCTCTGTTGAAGGGTCATGAGGACTCGAAACGTCAACTTTGCTCTTCTCCGCCGATGCTGCCAGACCTGCTGAGTTTTTCCAGGTATTTCTGTTTTTGTTTAGCATTTCTTGAACTTGTGCGCATTTCGGACACCAGGGTGAGTGCACAGTTCGAAGCCGAAGAATTGAAATAAACAAATACGGGATTTGTTTTATTCATTCGCAAAATAAGTTTGCAGAATGACGGCCTTATTGAAATTGTATGAAGTGTCAATCGTGTTATACATGTTGCTTTGTAAGCTACCCTGGCCATCCAACTTCAGCATAGAGTATTTTTGCCACCAACAGTGACAATAGAGTGTTGTGCGAAATGGTGAACGATCAAGATGGCCTTTTCTGGCATGAAGCATAAAATATTTGTCGGAACCTAACATAATATTTATACTTCAAAAACCTTCTGGCAACAATATGAAATAACAGTCTGTTTCATTTCCTACCAAGAAGAAATACTTTGTAATTGTCACTAAAAGTGCGCAAAGGCACGGCTTGAGGCAGCGATGTTTAGGGCTGATTCGACACGTATGTTTATCAGGCTGCAGGATACCTTAATAATGCGATTAAACATTGAGGCGGGAACATTGCGTGTATTAAAATAAAGGAGCATATTGATAAAAAAACGACCATTCAAAAATAAAGGATTGGCAATTGATATCACTGAACTCTATTTTAAATTAATCCGCACGGCACACATCAGCGCAGTGACGAAATGTTGTCTGCTCCGAACTGAAAAGGCCATATAAATCCAAACAGTATAAAGGGCGAAAAAAAGGAAGGCTATAGATGCACAGTCTGCCTCCAGTGCGTCCGTTTGGTGAAAGTAGGACTTAGAAATGTAAAGGGAATTCTAAACAATCGATCAAACTCATGTAGAACAAAAAACTCATGTAATTTCAAACATATGACATTATTAGTTAATTAAGTCTGCACTAGCAACTGATGATCGTCCATAAAAACAAAAAAATACTGCGGATGCTGGAAATCCAAAACAAAAACAGAATTACCTGGAAAAACTCAGCAGGTCTGGCAGCATCGGCGGAAAAGAAAAGTGTTGACCTTTCGAGTCCTCATGACCCTTCAGCAGCTGAACCAACTTTGATTAATGAGAATGTTTCTGAGTCAAGTGAGTTGGAATGAACTGTTAGCAGAAAATACAGTGGCTAAACAATGTACCAGCATCAAAGAAAAGGCATTGCCGGCAGAGTCAAGGTATACTCCCTTGAATGAGAAAGGTAGGACAAATAAACCAGAGTGCCTTTGATGCCGAGAGAGATTGCGGTAAAGTTGAAAAGGAAGGTGTGCGCGTAGAACATATATCAGATAGGGAATACAATGGACAATCAAGCGCAATATAGAAGGGCCAGGGGGGAAGTGAATAAACTAATAGGAAAAGCAAGTACGGTGCATGAAAAGAGACTGGCAGCGAACATAAAAGGGATCCCAAGGTCTTATATAGTTCTGTAAGTAACAAAAGGGTTGTAAACGAAAGGGTAGCGCTGATTAGGGGAAAAAGTGGACTTGTATGTGAAGTTTGGAGAAATAGCGGGTCTGTTGAATGAATACTTTATACCTTTCTTTACAAAAGAAGACCTTGCCGAGGTGGGAGAGGAGGTAACTGGTACAGTGATATAACTTGCAATAGACATGAAGGAGATGTTCAAAAGCCTCGCTTTACTTAAAACTAGATAAGGTACTACCACCGTATAAGATGCATACGAGGGTACTGAAGGAAGTGAGAGTGGCAATTTCAGGGCCGCAAGTGATAATCTTCCACTCCTAATTAGACACAAGGGAGGTGCTGGAGGACTGCGGAAGTGCAAATGTTACACCATTGTTCAAAAATGTGTGCAAGGCTGAAACTCGCAACGACAGGCCAGTTAGTTTGAATTCAGTTGTAGGGAACCTTCTGCAAACTATAGTAAGGCATAAAATCCAATAATAGCTTAGACAAGTGTAGGATAATTAAGGAAAGCCAGCATGGATTCAATAAGGGAAAATCATGTTTTACGAGCTGGAGTTTTTTGAGGAGATGACGGAGAAGTTTGATAAATGAAACGCTGTTGATGTGGTGCATCTGGATTCCTAAAAGTCATTTAATAGTCATTAACTATATTAATGACATAGACTGTCGTATGCAGTGCATGATTTCAAAATTTGCAGATGACCTGAAGATTGGAAATTTTGTCAAGTGTGAAGGGGATTGTCTTGAACTGCAAAAATAAATAGACATGTTAGTGGATTGGGCAGATAAATGGCAGATGAAGTTCAATGCAAAGAAATGTCAGGTCATTCGTTTTGGCAGGCAGAATATGGTGATACGGTATAAAACCCCGGGGGAGTCTCTTACGGAGGTGCATGAACAAAGGATCCTTGGTGCATGGATAGTTATGCCATTGAAGATGTCCGAGCATGTTGAGAAAGCAATTAATAATACGTATCGTATCTTAGGCTTTATAAATAACGGCATTGAGTACAAGAGTAGGAGGTCATTTTGAATTTGTATAAGACACTAGTTAGACCTCATCTGAAGCACTGCGCCCAGTTCCGGGCGCCATATTTCAGGTGGAATATGAAGGCAGGTAGAGTACAGAGGAGATTCACAATAGTTATTTTTGGGATGAAGAACTGTAGCTTTGAGGAGAGATTTGAGAGGTTGTGAACGTTTTCCATGGAAAAGAGAAGGTTGAGGGGAGACATGGTAGAGGTATACAAGATCCTGACGTGTATGGACAGGGTAACTAATGAAAACCCCTTCCCATTCAAGAGAAAGTCAACAGCTAGAGGGTAAAATTTCAATGTGCCTTTACAAAAAAAAAAGAGAATTTTTCAAACATTACAGTAACGGATATGAGGGCAGATAAATTGAATAGGATGATAGATGGAAGTGGTGTATATGAAATGTGAGAACGTTTCGAGTAACATGGTTAGGAAAGTAATTTTGTACGTGGTGGAGGCCCTGGCCATGCTTCTACAACCATGGATGGATGTGGGGCTGACCTGAGTGTTTTGGTACGTTGAGAATGTTATACAGCTTTTTCAAAGAAGGACGAGAGGCTTGAAATGGAAAACACATAGAAGTGCTGAAAAGTGCTGAAAGAAAGGTCTGGCAGGTCTGACAAGCGAGAAAACGTATGAACGCTTCAAATCCAATGTGACACTGCTTCAGAAAGTGCAGAAGAGCCACATTGGACTCGAAATGTTACCTCTAATTCATTCGGCACAGATGCTACAAGTCCAGCCGATCTTTTCCAGCACTGCTCTTTCCATATTCCCAACTTTCACAGCATTTTGTTTTTGTTATATTTGGGAGACCAGAACCCAATAATTCGAGGTCCATTCGTCTAACACGGATGGTAGAGTGAGGAAACTTATAATTGCCATAACCTTGAGGATTTTTTTTTAAATAAAAATTAAGTTAGTTGATAGTAGTAAATAAATTGAGGCAAATCATGACATATAAATTTGATTAGGCCCTGCGATTTTTTGTTGTAGAATTTTGTATGAAGATGGAATAGCATTTCCATGATTGCATATTGCACAGATCCTTAAAATATTGTACCGGCCCAGCCAATGTGCATGTTTTCATTCTGACCCTTCGTGGAACCCCAGTGATAAATAACTTTGACATCTTAATTTGAACAGATTATCCAAAAATGAGCATCCTCCTATTCTGAAAATGTAGAACAGTTGGGCGGATATCAATTGACAAGTTGCAGTTAATCCCGTCTGAGGAGAATCATGTCAGGTTTCAAACTCTGCATCTAGTCTGTTTTAAGGCTGCAAATTTTGAGCAGTACAGGCGGAATTATTAATGGTCATCGTCAGTACTCATCTGATATGACATGAACTATTTAACACTTAAACACTTAAATGTGGAAATCCAAATGTTCTTGTCAGTGATTCTACACGTATCCATGGAAATATTGTTGAAGTCTCCCACCCCACATATGTAAATCAAGCAAAAATCTCTCAACTGACGAAAGGTTGCTCCTAAGTTATTGTTTTTGCTGTTAAGGCCCTTCAAAAATGTATACTTGTGGAATAAGTTGTACCGGTTTTCTAGCCGTGTTCAATAAAATTAAAACATGCATAAAATCGCATTGTCCAATGAAATATATTTTTAAATATTGTAGCGGAATATGGAGAAGCCCCTTTTTTGAATCGCTGAAGCTCATGTGGTGCAGACAACCCCAAACATCATTGTTGGTGTGCCTACACGGGTAACTAAGGCGGTTTGAACGTGGAAGTATCCTTTATCCTGGTGTTCTACAGCGAAAAAAATGTCATGCTGCCGTCGATCTTCTATTTCTCCTGGATATGCGGTAAGGGTTAATATAGTATCGCTATCCAGTCCCATTTAAATCCAATGCACTTTTCTGTGGGGGGTGGGGAGAGGGGAGCAGGGAGGGGGAGTTGGCGGCTGCGTAGGGTGGTGGAAATCTTTCATGTGTCTACCTCGAGCATTATATACGGGGATAGCGCAGGCTGGGATGCGTGTATCTGTGTTTGTCTGGGTGGGGTGGTGTTATGGGGTAGAAGTGTGGGGTGGGGAGGGGGTGGAGGAGCACGTTTACAAGCGGGATAGTAGGACTTGGACTTCATTGCATAAGTGAGAAAAAACACTGGTTCAAAATTTGAGAAACATTTAAGGACATTTTACACGGTTATTCCAAATTGGAGAATAAACTGAGCAAATCACTTTAACTGGGAGAACAACATGTTTCTGTCGATCGTGGAATAATTTACTGCAGTGTGTTGGTCGGCGTACGAAACGAGTTGGCAGCGCCGGTGTGTTACTGTGTGGTGTGTGTGCGTCTGGGAGTGTTTGTCTGTGTGGGGTAGGCGGGGTTATATAAGGGGGTGGCGGGCGAGGTGAGTGGATTTTGGCGGTGGGAGCAGGAAGGACGGTAGCGAGATTTTCAGTTAATCCAAAGCATTCCCTCCTGTTAATCGTGGGAATGATGTCAAAAACACAAATTAAACCAGGCAAGTAAAACCGCGGAAACCAGATGGGACAATCAATCACGTTGAACATTTCTTGACATTTAGAAATGTTAATGAATTCGGAAGTATTTCAATGTTATCAGAAACTCTGTTTAAAAGATTTATTTTTTTTTAAAAAATTAAAGAAACATTTAAAGCAGTTAAAATCATTTTAACACGCTCATCTGCTTTTCACAAGAAGACTAACCTCAAGGGACCTCATTTCAACCAGCACTATCGTATCGGGACATGGCTTAGTCGAGCACCCAGCTAGTTGCTATGTATCGCAGATAGTTTCGCCCTTCGATTATGTTTCAATGAGGGCTTTGAATTCTTTCTGCAGGCAATGAACCAGGCAAATTATCTTTCTAAGCAATTTCATTAGTAAGTTGCGCCACTTCAAGCACAAGCAAGGCCAGTGTAAAAATCAAATTCCCGAATGAACACAGATTGAAGGCCGTCAAACAAAATTGCGATTAAGAAGAGTGGAGGAGTGCGTGGGAGTGGATAGCAGGTTTAGAACGTAAAAGTATGTGTTCCAAAAATCCAACGATATTTTAACTCCAAAAGGATGAGAAGAAGCACTCGTAAATGTTCATTTCAGTGACGGACAGGATTATTTGATGTGATTGGGAAAGAGTGTGCCATTAATAAATACTGTTTTGCTCTCAATTTTCCAATACATACATGCTTTTCCTGGTAACTGGCTAGGTAGCTATCGTATCTTCATACCTTTCCATGTTTGTGAACCCCCTCTATATTGACGCGATACAATTATATCAAAGTTTCTGACGAAGGTATCTGACAAATGTGGGAAACGTGAACAATTTGTTGATTTCTCATTTTAACTATGCAATCCGGAGTGTAGATCATTTTATATGTTTTACTATTAAATACGTTTTGATCCCAGCTTATGTTACTATTGGACATGCCAGATCCAAGGGTCGAGCCTCATTTAATAGAACTTAGCTTGCATTTCTTGTTTGGATACTTGGAGACATGCCAATGAACAGAGTCACAAGGGTCCGTTGATGAATTATTAACAAAATAATGAAACATTTATTACACAGCAAAATATGGACGGCATTTCAATACTCCTTTACCTAAAACTATATCTTTACAGATATTTAAATGTTCGTAACAAAACATTTGTTACAAAAGCTGCATTATACTCTATCATTGACAATTAGCATAGTGTGCATATAAACCAAAAGGCAACCCATGCTCAGTCACACAGAACTCAGAAAACAAGTGACAGATGCCACATCAAAAGATGCAATGGTTTTCTTCTCAAGAGGAGAGTTTGAGACGAAGACTCTGGGACAGTCAGTCAGCAGCACCAAGAGTATAGCGCAAGAGGAGGACCTGTTTCTAGCTGTCAGAGATGAACTGTGACGTCAAAGGAAAATAGGTAGGTGTTTGGTGGGTATCTTTTGTACATCTCTTTTGACAGGCCATGTGGCTTAAATCAGGAGACGTTATTACAACTGAAGAGTACAGTTCAGAAGTTCACTTTTAAAATATTTAAAATCCTATTTAATTAATTAAATGGAATGGAGATGGCTGGGCAGGTGATATGCTGCATGTATAGTTCTGTGGGAGCTGCTGGGCGCCGGTGGGATCCACGGTGACCACACTTGCAGCAAGTGTTGACTGCTCGAGGACCTTCCGCTCAGAGTAAATGAGATGCAGGCCGAGCTGTGGACTCTGCGTTACATCAGGGAGAAGGAGATTTACTTGCACACAATGTTTTTGGAGACAACCACAATGCTTAGATTAATTACGTCAAATTTGTGCCGTCGTCAGGTACAGGTGGGTGTGACTGTGAATGAGGCAGGTATGCGGATCCAAAATTTAGCTTTGAAGGACACTCGGCGAGTTCCCTTGTCTAATAGATACAAAGTTCATGTTTCCTGTGTGGACGAGGCCCCAGACCGCAAGGAGGATGAACGAACTTACCACAGCAGCGTGGGACAGAGAGCTATTCAAATAAAGGGAGAAAAGAGAGATGTAATGGTAATAGACAATACATTATTTAGGGGGACAGAGAGAGAGAGTCTACAAGGTTTTGTTGCCTACTTGATGTCAAGGTTAAGGACATCTTTTCTGGGCGTGAGAGGAACTTGGAGTAGAAGGGGAAGGAACCAGTTGTGGTGGTCCACGTAGTAACCAAAGACATAGCTAGGAGTAAGAAAAATATTATGCTGAGGGACTATGAGCAGTTCGGGGCTAAATTAAAAAGCATAGCCAAAAAAGTAATAACCTCGGGATTACGTCCTGAACCACGTACAAATTTGTGCCTGCTGAATACGAGTAGAGAGGTAAACCAGTGGCTCAAATGTTGGTGGGGGAGAAAAGGGTTCCGATTCATTGGGCACTGGCACCAGCAATGGGGAAGGAGGAAGGATATAGCAGTTCCGTTGGGACAAGCATCATTTGAACCATGCTGGGACCAGTGCCCTGGTGAATCGTATAACTAAGGTTGTAGGTAGGACTTGAAACTAATTAGTTAGGGTTGGGGGGTGGGGGCGGGGATTCAGTTGATGGGAAGTTTGAAAAAGCAATTCGAAACGAGACAGCAGAGGTGCAGGGTAGAGAAGAGAAGAACGATAGTCAAAGTGTCAGAGGAAGGGGAAGAAAATATAAGCAGAAGTGTGCAGCAGAAATCAGGACAGATTGAGCAAGAATGATAAAAAGTGAAAGCTTAACCCGCTTTATCTGAATGCATGCAGCGTTTGTAACAAGATAGGTGAGTTGACGGCACCAATAGAAATACATGAATATGACTTGATAGCTATTAAAGAAACGTGATTGAAGGGTGAACAAACTGGGAACTCAATTTTCAAGGGCAGTTCACAACCTTGAAACGTGGGCAATAAGGGAATTGAGGTAGTATAGCTTTGTTTATAAAGGAAGGTATCAGTGCTGTGGTGAATAGTACCATATATGCAATAGATCGTGATGTAGAATTAGTTTGGGTGAAAATAAGGAATAGCAAGGGGAAGAAGTCAGAGGTGGGAGTCGTCTGTAGATCACAGAAGAGTTGCTTCATTGTAGGACAATGTATAAATCGGGAAAAATGGAGGTGTGTGATAAGTGAGCTACATTGTCATGGCTTTAATGTGCATACTTACTGGGAAAAGTAGATGGCCAGGGGTAACATGGAGGACACATTTGTAGAGTGCAACAGGGATTGTTTCTTCGAGCAATATTCCGCAGAATGTCCCTGGGAACAGGCCATTTTAGATCTAGTAATGTGTGATGAGGTAGGATTCATAAGAAATATCGTAGTTAAGGATCGTGTAGGGGATAACAATCACAACATGGAAATATTTCAAATTCAGTTTGAGGGCGAGAAAATCAGTTCTGAAATCAGTGTCGTTAAATTTAATAAGGACAATTACAGAGGTATGAAGGAACACTTGTCTAAAGCGAGCTGGGGAAGTAGACAAAGGGGAATGTCAGTGGATGACCAGTGGCAGGCATTTAAGCAGATATTTCATAACGCTCAGCAAAAACTTATACCAGTCAAAAACAAGGACTCGATGAGAAGCAAGAACTACTCCTAGTTCATCAGCCCGTCGCTGACGACAAAGAACCATAAGGACAGTATCCAATCTAAAATTAGGCATACAAATAAGTGAAAAAATATTGGGATACCAGAAGATCGAATTTTTTTTTTAAGAACCAGCAGCGGATGACTAAAAAGCTTCTAAAGAAGGAAAATTTGATTATGAACATAAATTTGCCAGATGTATAAAAACAAACAGCAAGAGTTTTTCTGGGTATGTAAAAAAAGAGTGGCTAAAGTTAGCGTGGGACCATTGGAGGATGCGACTGGAGGATTGATAACAGGGAACTGGGAGATGGCTGATAATGTAAACCAATATTTTGCGTCGGACCTCACAGTGGAGGACACTATCAACATCCCAAAAATATCTGATACGCAAGGAGCTCATGGGAGGACATATCTTGTAACAATCTCTATCGTAAAGGAAAAAGTATTTGACAAATTAATGGGACTAAAGGCAGACAAGTTGCCAGGGTCTGTTGGCCTGCATCCAACGGTTTTAAAGCAAGTGACTGCCCAGATGGTGGATGCACGTTTTAAAATGTTCCACAATTCATAGGATTCCAAGAGGTTTCCAGTTTGTTGAAAATCCAGTAATGTGATGCTCCTTATCGAAGAGGGAGGGAGACAAAGAGCAGGAAACTAAGGGCCAGTCAACCTAAAATCTCTCGTTGGGAAAATGCTAGAGTCTAATGTTAAGGAAGGAATAGCAGATCATTTAACAAACATGCTTAACAAAACCAAACGGAGCCAACATGGTTTTCTAAAGGAGAAACCACGTTTGACAACTTTACTAGAGAACTTTGAGGATATAACGCTTAGGGTTGATAATGGGGAACCGGTAGATGTAGTTTATTTGGATTTCCAGAAGTAATTCGATAAGGCACCACGTTAAAGGTTGTTGCCCAGGATAAGGAGCTCATGGTAATGTGGGCAATATATAAGCAATAATTGAGGATTGGTCACCACACAGAAAACAGAGCGTCGGGATAAATGGGTCTTTTTTTAGATTTGAAACACATAAATATTGGATTGCCAAAAGGGATCAGCCCCTAGGGACTCAGTTGTTTAGTATTTCTATAAATGACTTGGGGGAAGGCGCAGTGTGTAATGTGTCCAACTTTGCTGATGATACAAACATAGTTGGGAGGACATTTTGTGATACGGGGATAAGGAATCTGCAAGGGGATAGAGATAGGTTGAGTGAGTGGGACATAACTTGGCAGATGGAGTTTGATGTAGGAAAGTGTGTGGTCATGCAATTTGGTAGGAAGAACCAAAAGGCAAATTGTTGTTTAAATAGAGAGAGACTCCAAAAAAGTGCATCAAAGAGGGATCTGGATGTTCTTGTGCATGAAACAGAAAACAATTTAGCATGCAGTTGCAGCATGTAATTAAGAACTCAAATTGAATTTTAGCCTGTATTGCTAGGGTTTGGAGTAGGGAATTCTTGATCCAACTGTAGAGCGTGTTGGTGAGGCCGCAGCTGGAGTACTGTGTGCAGCTTTAGTCATCGCATTTAAGAGATAATATACTGGCATTCGAGGCAGATCAAAGAGATTCACTCGGTTGATTCCTAGGATGAATGGGTTGACATAGCAGGAACGGCTAAGCAGGTAAGGTTTTTATTCATTCGATTTTAGAAGAATGATAGATGATTTTATTGAGACGTACAAGATTCTGAGTGGACTTGACAGGATAGGTGTTTAGAAGATATTTCCACTAGTGGGGGAATCTCGAACTAGCTGACCTAATTACAAAATAAGGGGACACTCTAGTTGAAAGTGAAAAGCGAAGGAATTTTTTATTTCAGAGGATAGTGAATCTTTGGAATTATCTAACCCGGAGAGTTGTGGAGGCTAGATCATTGGAAGTATTTAAATAAGAGGTGGAAAACTTAACTAATATTTTGCATTGGACATTATCAATATCCCAAAGAAATCAGATAAGCAAGGAACTAATGGGAGGAAAGACCTTGTAACAGTCTCTATCGCCAAGGACAAAGTATTTGACAAAATAATGTGGCTAAAGGCCGGCAAGTTGCCAAGATCTGATGGCTTGCATTCAACGTTTTCAAAGGAAGTGACTGCGGATTAACCAAGGACAGTCAGCATGGTTTCGTTAAGGGGATGTCGTGCCTGACCAATTTGATTGAATTTTTCGAAGAGGTGACCAGGTGTGTATATGAGAGCAATGCATTTGACGTAGTCTGATTGGACTTCAGCAATGCTTTTGATAAGGTCCCGCATGGGAGTCTAATAACGAAGGGAAGAGCCCATGGGATCCAAGGCAATTTGGCAAATTGAGTCCAGCACTGGCTGAATCAGGGAATCAGGAATCAGAGAGTGATGGTCGAGGGGTGTTTTTGTGACTGGAGTCCTGTGTCCAGCGCGGTTCCACGGGGATTGGTGCTGCTTCCCTTGCTGTTTGATGTGTATATAAACGATTCAGACTTGAATGTAGGAAGGTTGATTAGTAATTTTGCGGATGATACGAAAATTGGTGGGGCGCTAAATAGTGAGGAAGGCAGCCTTAGATTACGAGAGGATATAGACGTGCTGTTCAGCTGGGCTTATCAGTGACAAATGGAAATTCATCTGAATAAGTGTGAAGTGATGCACTTGGGCAGGACAAACAAGGCACGGAAATATATGATGAATCGTAGGACCCTGGGATGAACCGAGGATCAGAGGGACATTGCTGTGCATGTCCACCCGTCTCTTAAGCTAGCGGGACAGATAGATAAGGTGGTCAAGAAGGCATATGGCCTACTTGCCTTTTTTAGCCGAGGCATAGATTATAAGAGCAGGGTGGGTTATGTTGGAACTTTATAAAACACTTGTTAGACAGCAGCTAGAGAATTGCCTCCCATTCTGGAATCCATATTACAGGACGGATGTAATTGCACTGGACAGAGTGCAGAGGAGATTTACCAGGATGTTGCCTGGTCTTAAAGTTTTTAGTTATAAGGAGAGATTGGATAGGCTTGGGTTATTTTCCCTGCAGCAGAGGATAGTGTGGGGCTACAAGATTGAGTTGCATAAACTATGAGGTGTTTAGGTAGGGTAGTTAGGAAGGAACTTATCCCCTTGGTGGTGGATCAATAACCAGTGGGCATAGAATTAAGATAAGGGGCATGAAGTTTAGAGGAGATGTGAGGAAGAATATCTTCACCCAGAGTGTGGTTGGAATGAAGAACTCAATACCTGAGAGGGTGGTAGAGGCAGAAACCCTCATAAATGTTATGAAATATTTGAATGTACACATGTGATGCCATGGCATACAAGACTAGTGCTGGAGAAATTGAAATTGAATAGTTAGATACTTATGTGACGGGCGCATACTCAATTGACCGAAGGTCTTTTTTTGTGTTGTGTAGACTTCTATGACTCTATTACTCTCTGGTATTTTTTGCAGAAACTAGGAGGAGTTGACGGCTATGGGGGACTGCCACTAAAGATCAGTTGAGGCCTGGGGCAGATCAGCCATAATCTTACTGAGTAGCAGGGCATGTTTGAGGGGCCGATTGGCCTAATCTGCTCCTGTTTCGTATGTTCATATGTTCTCAACTTCCCTCAGACACTTGCCACACCGTGAGCCAATCAATCTCACTGAAATCTTTCAAATGAGGGTTTCCAATATCCACCCCCAAAGGACTGGCTTTGGAGTCTTCTTCCAAACCAACGCTTTTTTGTCAAAAAGTGAAAAACTGACAATAGTGAAGATCCAGGGTTTGAAATTCAACTTCCGTTACCCACTCCCCTGGACCACCTCGTGCATTCAAACTTCCTATTACGCACTTTTTCTCAAATCTCAGCCATGCCAGCTAAACACCACTGCATCACTGTTCCACAATAAAGAGTTACATTCATTCAGCTGTCCGCTAGGATCTTTTGGCTCCTTGCATATATAGCTTTACAGTTACTTCCTGCTGATTTCTCCCTGTAGGCTGGAAGCCATTTTCAGCTCCTCACTCTCAACTTCTCTTAAGTTTACCTTTTCGGGGGGGGGTTTCTTTCCTTGTCCTTTGACTGAAATGTAATCTTGGGACATTTGCTGTTCCACACCCTGGTTTTGGGCACGTTCTTTGGTTTTTGTAACCCGCTCCTTGCACTTCTCTCTCCGGTCCAACCTCTGTTCAATATTGGCTTCAACAGCACTAAAATTGCATTTCAGGTTTCCTCTGTCTTTGTGGGGTCTCCTGTTCCTTGGCAACAGTACAGGATTTTGTCACTTTGCGTTTGTTTTAACTTCACTTCAGGATTCGTAAAATCTCATCAGAATGCAGAGACACAAACAAAGCCTTCAATCTATTGTGTCCATTGTAAAATGAAGCTTGGTTCCAAGTCAACCCAAGAATATAAATATATCAACTGAATTTAAACTTTAAGTTTTAAATTCCTTAAAGGTACCTTATTCTTAACACATACAAATACAGAAATAGCTTAGTTAACAATATGTGGTTCCTAACAAGTAAAAGAGTGCACTGACTGCTCCATTACCACTGATGCGCCTCATTGTTCAGGTGCAGAGTCAGCAGTGACCACCATTGCTGAGGCTGCTGATATACCAATGATTGGGCCATCAGCTTATGGACCGGCTGCTTTAGGTCATAGAAATTGCAGAACAAGCAGCAGCCTCTGAATTGCCTGCTGACGGAAAATGAGGTGGGGACTTCTGCACCCCGACGTACTTCCACACCACTGCCCCAGCAGCCACCCTTCCCCCACCAACACCCCAGACCTTCCACAAACAAACACGCACCACCATCACATCGTTTTTTCGGGCGTGGTAGCAAAACGCCCGTACCTATCTAAAATCGCAGAATTGTTACAACACAGACGAATCTCATTTATCCTGCCTTGCTTGCGTCGCCGCTCCGAAAAAAACTGTCCCCCTCGTGCCTTTCCCATGTTCTACCCATAGCCCTACAGATGGTTACTTTTCAGATAAAAATAATAATGCCGTTCTGACTTGAATACCTGATTGAACCTCTCTCCATCACTCCCTCAGTTAGTAAACTCCAGGTTTCAAACACTTGCTAGGTTAAAACGATTATCCTCATGTATTCCCGCTTTTTTGTTACTTTGCCGAATTCAGCACAATTTATGGAGACATAATCGGTTGTCGTTTGCACAAGGAACGTTAGCCGTGATTTTATTAGGCAAAATCATGTTATGTTTGCTGAACGTGTCTGAGTTATTTGATGTAGTATAATTGATGATTGATGACGTGGCTGCTGTTAGGATGATTAATTTGTACAGTCAAAGAACATTTGACTGAGCAAGTGCCACACGGTATAATAATTGCTAATACACTTGGGATTGAAAATAACCCATATCATGCACACGGAATTGGCTTTTGTGCACACATAAGAAGAACAACAGTTGGAAGATTTCAGTGACCCAAAGAAACCAGCTGAGGGAGTATCATGTCATGCGATGGGAGCGGTCATGCGATGGGAATAGAGTAAGATATGGCTGAAGACAGCTCTCCTGATTAATATGGTTTATCCTTGTGGAAATTGCTGATGTTGGTTTGAAAGTTTCAGCTTTTTGAGAGTTAGTATTTTGGGGTTTGCTCTGACGCTCAATATGTATCTGAAATGTCTAAACCCAGGGGCAAACGCACTCGGAATGAAACCAGGCAGTGTCCGATACTACAGTTGGTAAGCATTATACAGGTTTCCCCGTTGAATTTAATTCTGCTAAAACTTGCTGACTTACAGAGAACTATTCGCACTGAATTTGCATTGTTATATTTCTAATGTTCAAGCTTCTATTGCTGCTCTACAAACCTTTGTTGCCTCCTTCAATCGAAGGCGGCGGGGTGTTGACACGAATGATGCAATTGCGGCACTGCAGATCTACTGCACAGAGCTGGAAGCCCAAAATACTAGATTGCAGACGAAGGCTTGGAGAATCGCAACCGAAGACGAAATTTAAGGAATCTCTCGCTGGCCGAGGTTATGGAACAAGGAAACCCTACAAATTATAATGAGGCACTTCTTTCGGAGGTTTTCAGCAAGAAGAGTTTCGATTCACCGCCGGTAGTTCATTGAGCCCATCGGTCTTTAGCGCGGCAGCTACAGCATGGCCAGCATCCAAGGCAGCTCATACTAAGATTACATCGCTACAGAAGGAACGATATATGCGTATGTCGAGAGAAAAAGGTCAACTAGTCTTTCGTGGAAGAAAGGTGTTCATCTACCCTGACCTCATAGTGGGTCCAGCCCGACTTTGTGGAGAATATAAATTTGTTAATGCCCAACGTACTCCAACCTGCCCGCCCGAGTGTAGCTTTCAACGGGGTGAATAAGATTTTTAAACACACCGCAAGAAGCTTCAGCCTTTTTCAAAGGCACAATTATACCGCCTCTTAATAAATCATATGGTGACTTCACTCAGGACAAAAAGACACTCAATGCTTAATTAGGTAACTATGTGTGATCGTTCTGTTACATGGTAAGTTTTGTTGGTTATGCCAATATCTTTATATATTTGGCCACTGCACTAATCACGGGAAGTTTTCATACATCCTATTGTTGTTTATTTGTTCATCTATTACAACAAATGCAACTGAAATCTTTGAGACGTGAATATCTATTTATATTCTCCCTGTCCTGATGAGTACTGCATTACAAAACGGTTGCTTCGGGCAGATTCTTCACCTTGTTCAGTATATGCTGAGCTTTACAATACTTCTGTTTGGGGTATGTGATGGTGCATTGCTTGACACTGGGCTATCATTTTGGGAGGGATTGGTAAGATAGGTATGAATATCACACTAACTGTGAAGGGTAGCAATCGCCTCATTTGGGGAGGTGATGTAAGTTTTTCTTTCCTTCTTCCCGTTCTTCTATGTTTTCTCCTTTATCTTCTATCTTCTTTTCTTCTTTCAGTTGGTCATTTCCAAAAATGCATTATGACTCGTTTTTAACATTCTTCAGGCGGATAGCTCTGGTTCAAAAATATTTAATCCTTAATTTGCATTGTGCAACCTTTGGGAGCCATGTGCCTTGATACACTTTTATCTTAATGTCCACGGACATTAAAGTCTCACAGGGTGGCTGTATAATGCAGTTCAACACCTGCAAGGTGAAAGTTCGAAAACACCCAGTTAAAATGCTTGTACCATTTGAAAGTGGGAATTACCGTCCTGCAGAAAACTCACTCATGCACAACTGACCGTTTTCGATTGTGGAAGGGATTGGTTGGGCTGATGTTGCATTCTAATTTTCATGGTAAAGTGAGAGGTGCGACAATTTAAATCCATAATGGCATCCACTGTGTTCACATTCAGGTTGTGCAGGTAGCTCGCGAAGGCATGCCCACATAATTAAGTAAGCAACAGTTTTATGATCAGTTGAATTCAGGATCCCAGAGATAGTGGACATTGGGAGAGAGAATTACAGATTTCCAATATGGCGAAAAAGGCTCCAATTGAAGAAAAAAAAAACAGAGAGTAAGGGGGGAAAGTCCAAAGGAGGCTTTGTAGTCAATTGGAAGAATGGACCATGGGAGAAGGCCCTGTTAAGTGAAGTTAAGCGTGAGGGGTATAGATAAAGGCTCCAAGCTTCAATTTTAAAGGGAGAACAGCTTGCAAGAAGCAAAAAAAAAATTCAAAGTTACAACTGAAGGCCTGTAATCGTTTGCTGTGGGCATGTGAAGCAGTGGTGTAATGTTAAGGCTGAGTTGGTGAGAGAGAAAGAGTACATGGGAGGCAGCGTTAATGCATGCGGTGGCTCAAGTAAGAGGAACATCTGAAGCAGAGTTCGAAGCCCTGAAGTTGAAATGTTCTGGACGTGGTCTGAGTGAAAGCATCAGTAGAGACGAAGATTCCATGACAAATTTTTGGAGAGTGGAGATTGCAAAACCTCGCTTGAAGGGCGAAATTTAGCGGGACTGGTTTCCTCACGGTGTGACAAGCATCTGGCGCGGGTTGTGAGTTGAGGAGAGATCCATTGCATCTGGCTGAAGTGAAGATTGTTACATCATTTCAGAGTGTTGCCTGTCTGACCACAGGGTGCCTTTGGTGAAAATGGGCTGTGTATTTACTGTGAACATTAAAGTATAAGATAGCTTTTGTAACTTTTATTATCCTTTAAAATCTATATACGTCTGTGAAGGTATAGCTGTGGGTGAAGGAGTATTGTAATATAATTCATCATTTGTTGTTGAATAAATGTTTTATTCGTTTGTTAAATGTTCATGAGCTGACTCGTGTGCCCCAGTTCTGTGGCTATTCTGCACGTATCTAGGCAAGCAAATAAAAGTATAGCTGTATCCAGCTGCGTTGCATTCTGGAGTCAGGCATGTCTAGGGGTAACCTGAGCTGGGATTTTATCAAGTCGGGGCTCATCCAGGATTTGAAAATTGGGCAGCGGCTGATTGAATGCAGAATAATAATTGTTCTGGGATTGGGAATAATTGATATTGGTTGGATTTGTGAATATTTTTAACAAGTACATGGAGGTAAAACACCCCTGAACATAGGAATTGGAGTTGATGTGAGTTATTATACAGTTTCGAATTTCAAATGGCATTGGTTGTTACTAAGGTTTCTTGACAGATGGAAAGTATGACTCTGACTGGTTTACAGAGATTAACCAAGAGTAAACTGACTGGATTGACAGGTAGATTACAATTAAGATTAACTACAGGGGTAAGGGCATCAGAAATAAATTACGGTACATCACAGCATTTAAAGTTGGAAGGAATACCCGAGAGATCGAGTTCTCTAAGCGGTAAATCATTGGAATTGGCTCAAATTCTGTTGCAAATGAAAAAAAAAAATGATTTGGAGGAAAAGGAAAGAAAAAAAGCCACTTCAACGAGTGCAGGTAGAAAGGCAGGGGGGAGAACGAAAACAGGAAAGGGAGTTAGAAATGGCGAGGATTTAAAAAAAGGAGGCATGAGAAGAAGAGACAGACAGAGAATTCCAGCTTCAAATGCTAGCAGTTAAAAAAAGAGACAACAGTAGGGGAGAAAATATTTTTTTCAGATTTGAAACCAATGGGAAGACGTTAGAATTTATGCAAGTTCTTCCGAGGTACGAGGAAAGGGGTGTGGAGGCATTCTTCATTTCGTTTGAAACATAACTCGGCAAATTAAGTAGTAAAATATATCTGGACTTTACTTTTACAGTCTAGCTTTGTAGGTAGAGCTCATGACGTTTATGCTTCACTTTCAAAAGAGCTTTATGTGGATTATGATGAGGTAAAAAGGGCTATTCTCAGTGCATATGAGTTCGCCCCCTGAGGCATACAGGAAGACGTTTGGGAATATAATGGAACAGCCTAGGCCAAAGTATATTGAATTTAAAAGGATAAAACAAAGTACATTTACCGTTGTGAAAAGGGAAGAGGGAACATATGCAGCTATTAGGGAAATAATCAACTTCGAAGGATTTAAAGATTCACTCCCTCTTGTGGTTGGAAGTCATGATGAAAACCAGAAGGCTAAAACAGCAAGGCAGCGGAGATGTCTGACGATTATGAACTGGTCCATAAATTTAAAACTTTATTTGGTCATTGCCATATAGCCGAAAAGAATAGAAGATAGGAAGGCGAATGGAAAGCAGGTCGTCATGGAAGAGAAAACACAGTTAGAAATCGTCACGAAGTTTGTCCTCAGACAAGAAAGAAAGGTGCTGAGGGCATAAGTGACATTCGGAAGTAACAATTCGGGGCATATTAAGGGAGGCTGCCTGAAATTAAATTCTAGTCCTATTGCAGTAGTAGGGACGCCTGACGAATCCTCAGGAAATATTATTTCGGAAAAGGAAATAGCTTTGAAATTGCAGCAGCAGCACAGGTGTAACGTGTTCCCCAGGAACATACATAAAAAGGGGATATGGTTCAGAAAGTGCATAAAATTCTTCCTTGATTATTGGCAAAGGAAGTAAGGCTGCTAGAGTGTCAGATGTTTTGTGTCAAGTAAGTGTACCCTTACTCCTCCAATACTATAAGTAAACAGATTAAAATTTTTAGAGGTACAGGGACTGATCAATCAGTCCTGCTGGCTGATGATACAATTTGTGTTCCAGATAGTTTTTTGTAGGAAAATGTTTTAACAATGAATATTAATTGAATTGATGGACTTTTTTATTGGTGTGAAGTTAACTTGCATGGTTGCTCTATAAATAGAAATGTTACAGTGGGAATTATTCCTACATCACCTATTTAAAGGGGCGGATTTTATTATGGGCAATTACTTGGCTCGTGGAGACAACAATGTGGCAATAATTAATGCAGCAAGCTGTTGATCATGTTGTTCTTAACAAACCTTAGGAAACTACTGTGGCCAACGATGAAACACTTAATGCGGATAACAAGTAATTGAAGGAAAACAAGTATAATGTAGAAAATCAACTGCCTTGTTTGAACCAGGAGTTTGCCAATGAAATAAGAGAATTGGTGTGATCAATTGGGAATCAGTCACATAAAGTAGAATACTTGACTAAGGACTTGAAATATCCAAATGATAAACTTGTAGAAGCTAACTTAACAAAAGGCAACCTTCAGTTAAAACTTGAGGCAATTCGAGGAGCAATAGCGGCTATGAAATATCAGGGAAAATGTCTTGAACAACAAAATCAATTGCTGGTAAATCATAATAATTGGTTGAATGCAGAATTAAAAATTAAAAAAAAAACTAACAAGCTGTTGGAAATTCGTCGGGAAAAGAACAATGAGATTTTCGAAATTTGAGCAAACTAGAGGAAAGGAAAAAAAACATATTTTTAACATCGAATGTCATGTTTACAAAGTTGTTGCTTTGAAGCAAAATTCTTTGTTGAATTATCGTCCAGTTGAGCAAAGAACTGACGCAAGTATTTGAAACCAAGTAATGGAAAATTTGAAGAACACTAATGTGTATGCAGAACTGGAAATCAAGAATTGACAACAAAAATAATTGAAAACACAAAATGTCTTTTCCAAGTCAATGGCTGATTTACAGGTGCTTGCCAATGCTCATATACAAAATACAGCACCTGGAATCCAGGCAAGTGGACAGTTTTAAAAAGGGCATTCAAAACCGGGAAATTAGTGGAATGTCATAGTTCACGGACTAAATAAAATAATTGAAGGGTTGGAACGAACTCTGGAACACCAAACAGGGAGAATAAAATCGACACTGTTGAAAAAGAAGTGAAAATATCGGTTTGAAAATGGATCTGGAGAAATAGCAAATCACAAGAAGTTTAAAGTTCGAATCAAGCAGGATTATGAAACGCTTCTGTATGAATATAAAAAAAGGATCTCAAAGTCATGCTTGAAACGGTGAAAAGAGATTTTGACAAGAGGAGAGATTATGTGTTAGAACACACAAATGCCAGTTTTACTTTGCTAAATCTAAATGAGAATTTGCCACATTTGTGTTTAGAAAATGAACTTGAGTATGCAATTAAACCTGCATTAACGAAAAGGACGATTGGGCTCTAGACATAAATGAAACCTTTTTTTGCTGAGTTCAAGACTGGGACTAAGAGGAAAAAGAATCATCAGGCTTGAATTATGATAATACAATGATACAGAAATCCTGCTAATTTTAATACATTCATTGATTTTGTTTCGGTAAGTTTTTGTAATTGTATGATATAACATGTCTAATTATGAAACAAAATGGGAAGTGTATTTGTGTAGTATGCAATAAGCTATTGTTAGAGGTTTATGATGTTAAATATGTGTGAGGCAGATGTAAGGCCATCGAAAAGAAACCTTCACTGTGTGAAGAATTATTCTCTCCAATGCGGCGGGTTTAAGGAAATATAGATATTTTAATTCCATTGTATTAGTAATTGCGCCTGTTAGGAATTAATTTTCGCTTTACAGTTCAAGTTTGGGTAACTTTCTGTATCTCTGTGCTAAGAAAGGTCAAACTGAGTTTTGGTTTCACTTAAAAAAAAGGTGCTTGCATTTCGAATGACCCCTATAAAGTAAAAACAAAAATTCAAGAGTACAACAAATAGTGTTATTGCATAACAACAGGGGGCCTGATAGGCAGGTTCCTCTCACAGACATACACAGAGAACTAGAGAAACAACAGTTTAAAGTTATCTTGAAGCCAGGATGCCAAGGAGACTGAACAAAAGGAGAGAGAACTGAAGATTTACCAGAAAAAAACAATATGGCCCCTAGCGAAGAAAAAGCCCCCAAAAAAACAGGCGGGTTGAGGAGGGGAAAATTGAAAGAAAACTTTTTAGACAAAGGAAGGACAGGAACCTGGGTAAAACGCCCTCCTAAGTAAAGTTAAGAGTGCGTGGCAGAAAGATGGGCTCCACACTATAGATTTAAAGTGAGAAGGGCTTACAAGGATCAAGAAGTTTCAAAGAGACAACAGTACACCACTACTTCACATGCACATATCAAAGAATTACAGACCATCAGCTGTCTCTTTGAGCCTTCTTGCTCCTTACAAGCTTATTGTTGAAATTATCACTCCAACAGCATCAACCACCACCGATGATTAGAAGCTCAATGAAACATTCAAAGTTTTTTTCTATTCTACTCTCTGCACCTTAGACTCCTTTTTTTCCACCATTTTTTGATAATATGGACAGCTTATTTCTAACTGTATGAATGCATTAGAAGTACCCATTTCCCAAGGCGAAATACTAAAAGCACTTAAATGCATGCAGAGTAAGAGGGCACCAGGCTCTGATGGATTTCCAAAGGAATGTTATTTTAAAAAAAATCTGATCACAAATTTCTCCGTTATTACTGCCCCTGTTTTCGGAATGCTTTCTCTCTAAAATGCTCCCTCCTATGCTGCTTGAGGAATCTTTGTCTATTATTTTAAAGAGGGATAATGGGCCTCTGAATTGTAATTCAAACCGGCCTATTTCCCTTTTCAATGCGAATGTTAACGTATTAGATTATGCCTTAGCCCACCTATCATTCCATCTATTATTGCTCCTGAACAGAGCGGTTTGATGTAGGACAGGCCACCCTTCCCTTAGTTAAGATATATTTTCAAAATTATTTGTACAGATACCACTGCTCCTCTTCCTGACGTTCTTATAACTATGGATGTAGAAAAGGCTTTTCATGGAATGCAATGGACCACATTTTGTTCACTCTTTAAACACTTGGATTTGGACCTACGTTTGTAAATTTGATAAACCTATTGCACTCCTCACGGTTATTTCACTACGTTCAAATGATATCCATTCTAAACACTTTGACCTTCATCGTGGTACCAGAGGCTGTCCCCTTTCCCCCTCCTTTCCGCTATTGCTATGGAACCCAAAGCAATTTCACTGCGGACCTCTGGGGTGTTATCTGGGGTGGAGGCGAGCAGAAACTCTCCATATATGCTGCTGGCCTGCTTCTTTACATCTCGGATTCGGCCTAATCTCTGCCACATATTTTTTTCTCCATCCATAAGCGATTTGATCATATTTCAACTTTTAAAATTCATTTTCAAACGAGTGAAATTTTTCATATAAACTGTATTGCAAATAGTTACCTTCTCTCTTCCCTCCCCTTCAAGGTCTTATTAAAGCGTTTTAAAAGTTTAGGCTTACTGGTTACTCGATCCTTTGGAGACGATTGTAAGATTAACTTTGACCCTTTGATGGAACGTTCGAAGATGGACTTGTCACATTGGTCGCGCTTACCCCTTCTTTAGATGGTCGTATAGAATCTGCAAAGATGAATACTTTGCCAGAATGTCGGTTCTTATTTAAGTGAATTGCATTATTTATTTTCAAGCTTTTTTCTTTAGATTTTTTGAAGACCAATTAATTTCTTCCATTATTTGGGATAAGAAGATACACAGAATTCGTAAAGTTTTTTTTTCTTTCTCCAAAGCACCAAAAGTGGCATGGACAGCCATATGTTCAGTTTTATTATTTGTCTGCGAATATCCGTAATATTTATTTTTGGATTCATTTAAGCTGGGCTAGTTTTGCTTGGGTGCGATTGGAGGTAGCCCCCTGGCAACCCACATCTCTACCTGCTCTGTGGTGCCCCTTCATTGTTTTCTCAGCAAGTCACTTTTCTTCAAACCCTATTTTCAGACAGTCATTTCAGCTTGGGACCTAGTTCAGAACACACTTTGTGTCGCAAACTCTCTCTATATGCAGTCCTACCAATGTTAAGTATTTAATGTCGTCTTCATGAGGAGATTCCGTCTTTTAAGTATGGCGCGCGAGAGGCGTAAACTGTTGCGAATTTATACATTGATAATGTTTTTGTTCCATTTGACTCTCTGTTGGAAATACGATCTGCACCCGCCCCCCACCCCCACACATAAACACTTATTTCCCTAAATACAAGCCAACCCGTTTCTCCCAGTTTCCTCAATTGCCCCCTCAATCACCGATTGATGTTATGCTAGAATTAAAACTTTTTGTTAGAGTATTCATTTCGAAATTGCATTCTCTTATTTTATTCACCACACTACCCCATGCTTTATATCTTAAAACCCTTTTTGGGCAAAGTTTTGACTCTGACTTAGCAGAAGATAACTGGAAGTCTATTTTGTCTCGTGCAAATTTCTTATCTTTTTATGCAAGACAAGGTTTGCTGCCATTTAAAATCCTACATCGTATCCATCTGTCCAAGGTGAAATGATCTAAGATTTATCCAAATTTTGATCCAACCTCTTAAATATCATGCTGCTCCAGCCTCTATAATTCATATGTGCTGCTAGTTTCTTAAATTGGCTTTGCTTTAGAGAAAAAAAAAATAGATCACGCTCACAGTTTTTAGGAGCAACATTGAAACTTCACCTATTACAGAACACTTTGGAATAAAGCCGAACGGCATCCCTCTTGGAAAATTTCAGACTGATGCACATGCCTTTTCAACATTATTGGCCAGACGTATTATTCTATTCAATTGGAAACAGTCTGCCCCACTTATATTTACTAATCGGCTATATGATCTTATGCAGATTCTTAAACTTGAAAAAAATGAGGTATACAATAGAGGGCTCCATTGATGGGTTTCATGTGGCTTGGCAACATTTCTTAGATTGCTTAGTGGAACTACAGCTCTCTATCTTCATATAACTGACCCTAGTTAGATTCTATGTATTATATAAGGCGAAACTATATCTGTCTATGTTTGTTGATGATTTTCTTTTCATGTGGGGGGAGTGGAGGGGGGCGGGTGGGGCGATGTGGTGTTGGGGTGTATTTTTTCTCTCATTTTTCGTCTTCTTCCTCCTACTTCTCTTCTCCGATCTTTCCCTTTCTCTTCCAAATGTGAGTGTATTGCAATATTGCTGTACTGTAAGTGTTTTTGTATAGTTACACGTTACGCCAGTTGCTATGTTCCTTAACAAAAAAAGAAAAAAGTAAGACAATAAGTTAAACTTCAAAAATAGACAATAGTGGTGAACGGTTGTTTTTCTTCAGACTGGGCAGAAGTATTCAGTCGTGCTACTTTCGCCTCAGTGTTGGGATACATGTTCTATTTAATTCATATTAAGGAACAATATTTGAGCATATCGGGTAGAAATTGCAAACCCATGAGCGTTTTAGTGGACTGAAGAACATTTGGACGACTTGTCACGTTGTTCAATCTCGTTGCTAAAGCTGGCATTGCGCAGTCACTGATGGAGGCACTCACATCACCTTGCAATGTCAGAACACCAGTTTGGAGCAGTCTCCTACATGTTTCAAGCTAACAGTGGTATCTTGCAGTGCTGGAATGTCCGTACCTGAGCCGAGACCACAGCATGCAGGAAAATGGGTAAGGCCGACGCCAATCGTTCAGGTGGAGTGGGTGGTGGTGGGGGGTGGGGGGAGTGCTTGGGGCTTCAGGCAGTCATGCAGTGCACCAAGCCCTAGCCATCCAAATGGTGTCCAGCACTCTCCAGTGTTCACTAATCGGCACTCAGATTTAACCAACAGAGGTCCTTCGACACCAAAGCTGACACACGCGTCCCTCCATTGCACCCTGCAGGAGAAATGCATCAGGATCATGGAGCCTCGTGAACTAGTGGTATGCCTCGAGGCATACAGAGAGCGGAGAGAACAGAGGGGAGAGCGACGGAGCTGCCTGATAGTGCAGAAGGCGGAGCTGCATCCTCAGGAAGAACGGGTGGCTGGGGCTTCCACCCAAGCTGCTGAAGAGCCACCGTGAGCCATCGTTGATCGGTGCCTAGCTAGAATAACGGTCTTCTGACGCTGCATTTAATTCTTACAAATGACTGAGAACTAGGCTTGCCGATGACTGGGTTTGTCTAGGGAACTGGTGGCCATAATATTTGACAGAAACTACATGATTTGGCGCCATGGGGAGATGTGGATCATTCACTCCCAGTGGCCATGAAAGAGAAAGCAGCATAGATTTTTACACCAGTGGTCCCTTTCAGGGATGACGCTGCGTGACACCCTCTTTAGACTATATTTCAGGGATTCACCCCCATGGGATATCATAAGCCTCCACCCACAAATGCATCCAGGAGGTCACGATTGCCAACTTCGCAAGGGCGCAGAATTATGCACATTTTGCCCTTACTGACAAAGCCAAGATGCAAGTGTGATTGCATTGCCCAGATATTGGGTTTATCAGAAGTGCAGTGTGCACTCATCTGGCGCTCAGATCTTCGCTGCAACAGGCGGCATTCAACTATGTCAACTGCAAGGGCTTCCATTCCTGAATGTGCAGCTGGTGTGCAACAAACGCAAATGTACCCTGCAGGTATGTGCACGGTTTCCAGGGAGGCTCACATTATCTCTGGGTCTTAGAGCCCTGGTGTCGTCCAGGGTCCAGATAAGCTATAGGGTTGGCTAATAGGACACAAGGGCTACCCACAATTGCAGTGGCGGATGACACCTCTGCGTTGACCTCATACTGCAACAGAGGGAAGTTCCAACGATGCTCATGCTACAACTCACAGCTTGCTGGAGCAGACCATTGGGATGCTGAAAATGATCTTCCACTGCCTGGACGGTCTGCTGAATCCCTGATATATATTCTAAAGAGGGTGCCACGCACCGTCATCCCTGGTGCGCTCTTTACAACCTGCGCTGCAAAGGGAGAGGAACTGGTTGACGAGGAGATGCAGAAGTTTGAGGCCAACTCTTATGAGGAGGACATCTATGGTGATGTGGGTGACAAGGTCATTGTAGGTGGCGACGTCAGGGAAGGGTACCTCACAGTAGCCGACGAGGTAGGCACGCTCGGGTGGCCGTCAGAGCTCCTAGTTTTGTAAAAGATGATGATGCTTGCACCATAGATCCTCACCTTGCATCTCTGAATGCTTGACTCCCGCAGGTCTAATGGCAACACACATAACCTGTCTGATAATGTTCCTGTCAATGGGATGCTTTGGACGGCCTAACAGTCGCTCGATTGCAGTAGGATGATGACGATATGCAATGAGGCACTCCATCGATCTTCATATAGCGTCTGAGAATGCCTGGCAACTGTCTGGCCAGGGGATGCTTGCTTGTGCTCTGTGATCATAGTTATATCATGGAGATGCAGCCAAGAAACTTTGAACACTCCTAATTATTTGTCTCCCTTCAGCACCTGAGCGCTTCAGGAGCCCTGCAGCGTCAATGGTCACAGAATCTGAGGACATTGGGGCCTGCCCCACTTTAAAAATTCTCAGAGCACAGAAATATATTGATGGAACTCGGGGGCAACTGCCCACGACAGTTTTTCAGATCCAACAAGCACTATGGAGGTGCAGGTGTACTTTTGTGTTAAGGCAGTGTGATGTCGGGACACCCATTTGGTCTGAAAGCTGCACAAAGCACAGTAAAGAGGCCCTGTGCTGAGACACCAGCTTTTTTTCTTGTGCAGAAAGATTTGACAGGAGCCATAGGCAGCAAGACATTCTTGAGAGCTTAGTTACAATAGAGAAAATTACCTGCAACCGGTTATCACCCGTTCCCAAGCTGTGTAACTATATCTCCCTAACGTTCTTAGACCTGCTGCTATGTTTTTGTATTCCCCGTACGTCTATAGAAGAGGAGGATGCAGCCTCCTATCTATGAGATGAACTTAAGGGGCATCCTCTGCAGGGTGGAGAATGGAAAGTCCCCTGCCTTATGTCGGGTCTTGCTATGTGGCAGAGGTGCTCTCCTTAGTCTGTGGAGCTGGAGCTGCTGAGGTCACAGGAAGAGAGAATTTGGATTGGCTGTGCACTCCTGGAGTCACATGAATATATGTCCCCGAGTGGTGTTCATGCTGGTCCTCCACCTATTGTGCCCGCCGTCCCGTGAGTGACTTCTTGACTGGAATGGGTAGCTGTAGTAAGATCTAACTGCTCCCCAACCCTCTCACCTACACGCAGTTGGAGGTCAACTATGGCATGAGCGATGGAGTTCAGCATGTGCAACAGTGCAGAAGCGAGCTCCTGGAATAAGGTCTGCATGGCTACTGCCATTCCACTATTGTTGGCTCATCGGCATGCGTGCACTAGCACCTCAGCCTGAACGCGGACAGACTCCCCCACCATGCCATGCAACGTGCGCAGCAGACATCGCTGCCTGCTGTTCCAGAGGTTGCCATTACAGCTCCAACAACTGTCACATGTCCGAGTCCTGAGGCTCGTCCATGCCTGCCCTTATACAGTATCCCGAGCGTCTGGGGCCTGGAAAGTATCTTCTGCACCCTGATGTGGAATATAAAGTGCTTACTAGATTGTGAACCCTTGGCAACCCTAAAGCTAGGTTACCCTAAGGAATGTGCCTCTGCCTTGGGGCAGGATGCTGGTGAGCGCTGAAATGGGCCTTCAGGGAGGATTTCAGCACATTCCTCTTCTCAGCTTCCCTCGGGCCTTGAAAAGATGCCCTGAGTTCGGGCGTCTCTTGACTGTTTGGCAGATGTGCCTCCGAAAGCAAGAGAGAAACAGAACACATCAGTCACAGCATGGTGGTCTGGTTAATATTGCAACTCTGCATATTCACTTGGTAGAGCACCGCCGATACCCCCCCCCCCCCCCCCCTCCACCACACAGCCAGCTGAATGGTTCGATTTTCGAAGTCCATGAGGACCTTGATGCCTGGCATTCCTCATTGGTAAGCAAACACTACTTCATTATCTGCGGCAACTTGTCCTGCATGAATATAGATAGAGAAAGTTAAAGCAGGGCGCCTGCCAGGCCATGTGTTCAGTATGTGTTGCCTGGTTGGATGCGGATTAGTCCGATGGACGGATTGAGGACAGTGAAGGTGTTTTGTGAGAGAGTGAATGGTGATGCCTTTTGAACTGGCAGTGAGTGAGGACCCTGCCAATCTGTGATGGTCTTCAGTCTGTGAGTTCTGGGTGATGAGCAGAGTGACTTACGCTATTGGAATGGGAGAGGTCGTTCATTCTTTTGTGGGACAGGAATGTCTCGTGGAAATGAGTGAGGGAAAAAGTTGGAGAAGCTTAGGAAGACAATTCCTAATATTGGGCCCTATGTGACTTAATAAGTGACAGTCAATTCTATCATGAAGAAATTCATGTCTATAATTTTATTGGAAATTATGTTTTTAATAGGGTTTAGTGGTTTCCATGTGTGTGTGTGTGTGTGGTTGGGGGGTGGGGGGGGCGGTGTGGTGGAGGTGTTGTTTCTTTGTTGTATGAAAGTCAAGAAGTCTGGATGTGTTGATGTTTAGAAATACATAGGTTTGAATTGGTAATTAGATGGGGAAGTTTAGAAACATAGGTGTTAAGGGTGTACATTTGTATTTGTTAAATTACACAGTGAAAAGCGGTAGTAGAATTTTGCACCTAGATTGGAAATACAGAAAAATGCGTTTATATTACTAATAAAATTAGTGGGGTATTATTATTAACAACACTATTATTATTACTATAATTATTATTAGTAGTAGTGTTATTTTATTATTATTATAATAATATTATTGTTAGCCGATGTAACATTACACACCTGGTAAAACTATGATGAAAGGACTTTCTGTCTGTGTGACAGAGGCATTTAAGATCAAACTAGCCTGTACAGCTGCAGATGTGTCTACAAGGAACCCCAGTTTGAATTCATAAGGTCAAATGTGCTTTGCCTGCGGTCTTTTTAAAGCTATGAGTTTTAGTGTTTCCTTAACGGAGGTGTAACTGAGAATTATGTTAATTAAGGGACTTTTGTAGTTACTATAGTCGTAATTTAGTAGACATATCTATGTGCTTCCAATTTTTCTTCTATTAATGAATGTTTAATTTAGTTTTAGTAAAAAATACTCTTTGGGCGTTGTGGTCTTAATGCTATTGAATTCAAAAAATGTGTCTCGAAACATACAAATAGAAAAAATGAGTTATGACAGTTGTTTCAAGTTTCCCTATGGAATTTTAACGGCTCAGCCTTTAACATGGACTGTGTCATAATAATTAGGGGGTCGTCCGGGATATATTTGAAATTCTTAGATTTTTAAAATTTATTTTTGCATTTGGTGAAAATTAAGGCTACAAGTGTGAGATTCATTTTGAATTCATTGGTGGCTTTCAGGTATTTTTGAGGTGGTGAGACTGCAAAAATGGCTGTGACCATGTCTACATCTTTTTTTTTAATAGAACATATAAATCTGATTGGGTTTCAAAAAGTAACTAACAGTAAGTCAAAAGAGTTGGCAGATAAATTACAACTGCGGGAGCTAAGAATTCAGACATAATTGAAGTTAATGCACAGCATTAAAAATGTTAATGATTACCTGAAATGATTACACGAAATTGTCATTGGAATCGGCTCAAAATATATTTCAAATGGAAACGATTGAATTGCAAGGAAAGGGACGAGAGAGGACATTCAAAATGGAACAGGCAGGAAGGCAGGAGGGAAAAATAATACAGGAAAGGGCGTTAAAAATTGTGAAGATAGAGGAGGAAAGAGAAAGAGAGAGAGAGAGAGTGAATTCCAAATAAAATTGCTGGAAGTGAATAAAGAGACACCAGGAAGTGAGGAAGGATTTACCTCCAGAGTAGAACACAATGGGAAGAAGTTTAAATTTGAACAAGTTCTTCCAAGATTGAAAATATATTGACGCATCATTTATTTCACTTGAAAAGATAGTTAAACAAATGAAATGGCCACAAGAGTAATGAGCATTATTGTTAAAGTTGGTGGACAAGGCGCATGAAGTAGTTGCTTCACTGCCTGAAGAAGTATTGATGAATTAGCATATGGTGAAAAAGGCTATTTTGACTGCATATGAGTTGGATCCTGAAGCAGATAGACAGAAATTTAGGAATATGAGGAAACAGCCTGAGCAAACGTATATTGAGTTTGAGAGAGAAAATCAAAGTGATTTTAAACGGATATGGGCATTGAAATAGTGACAACATATACAGCTCTTAGAGAAGTAATTATTTTGGAATAATTTAAACATTCAATTCCTTCCGCAGTGAGAACTTATGTTGAACAACAGGACTGTCCAACCACAAGGCAAGCAACAGAGTCAGTTAATGATTATGAGTTACTGCATAGAGTTAAATCTTCCTTTCGTCAAACTTTTAAACCCGAAAAGTGTAGGACGTGGAGAGATGAAAGGAAGCTAGGCACTCATGGAAGAGAGGGACTACCTGGAAATTCGCAAGAAGTTTTTTTCTCAGAATAAAATGGAAGGTACTGTGTAAAAATAACACTCGAAAGCCGATGTGTTTTAATTGTAGTTAAAGTGAGGGACACAAAGTCATTGTGTAGGAAATTGCAGGGAAAATCTGTTGTTAATAAGTACTGCAGATAGAAAAAGGAAGCAAAGGGTGTGTCTTGTTAATATGCTTAAAACGTTCTTTGATAGGGAAAAGGGCTAATAGGAGATGTTCGTGCTGATAGATAATGAGAAAGACGTACAAGTGCAAGGCTCTTAAATTGTTTTTCCTCCAATGAAATTGGATAATGTGGGGGTACTTGAAAACGTAAATGTAATATTGAGTTACCTACCGGACAAGTGTCAAAGTGATTTGACAAAGCTATTGCGTTCACACAAACCAATTTGTGGGAATAGGTTCGGGAACGGCTAATTAGCATTGCATAATGATTCAGTAACAGTTTTATCTTCGAGAAGGCAACATCTCTATAAATGAAATCTGGCAATGTTATTACAAGTACAGAAAAAATACCCGATGATAAAAAATGACGTCATTGATTCTAGTTGCATAACTGGAGTCCAACAATTATACTGGCACCAAAACCGGTTGGAACACAAAGACTGTGCGGACTATCGAAAGGTGAATACGGTGAGAAAAACAGACCCATATCCCATGCCACGTCTGCAGGACTGTATTGAGAAAGTGGGACAAGCAAAACTTATCACAAAGATGGTCTTGCTAAAAGGATATTGATATGTACCAATGTCGGAGAGCGCAAAGGTGATGTCGACTTTTGTGACGCCTAGTGGACTATATCAGTTTAACGTTTTGTCTTTTGGTATGAAGAATGGACTTGCGGCTTTTAAAAGAATGACAAAGAAAGCAATTGCAGGTATTAGCAATTGTGCTGTATATAGATGATTTAATAGTTTTTAGTCAGACGTGGCAGGAGCATTTAAAGCATCTGGAAGGATGATGTGCTCGATTACAAGAAGCTACTTTGCTGATGAGCTTGGCTACAATGGAATTTTCAAAAGGACAAGATACACAGCTAGACCGCTGGGCATGGTGAAGTGGCTGCAAGGGATGGGAAAGTCAAATTTGTTCTGGGTTACCCAGTGCCTGCAACAAAACAAGATGTTTTGAGGTTTTTGCAATCAGTGGGTTTACCGAAAATGTGTGTCAAATTTTCATAAAATGGTTGCTTCACTAACTGAACTATAAATAAAAAAAACAAGTCTCAATGTACAATGGATTGGCAGTTATAATTTGACAGTTCGAAAACTTTATTAACTGCTACACCAGGTTTGGCAGTACCCACGAATGCCCAGCAAATTAAAATCGCCGTTGATGCAAGCGATGTAGACTTTGGGGCTGCATTGTTACAAAAGGATGTCACTGGGTTTTAAAAAGTTGCAGGGTATTTTTCCACCGAAACTGAACATGAAATAGAGAATATATTCAACTTTCGAAAAAGAGACCATGGGTTTGGTGCTAGCATTGCAGCATTTTGAATTTTATGTTGAAAACCATCCATCAGAACCAATTGCTTGTACAGACCACAATCCTTTGAAATTCGTGGGCAAATTTCGAGGCAAAAGCGCAATAAGTTTCAGGTGGAGTCTAATTTAAAACCATTTAATCTATCGATTAAACATGTTGTTTGTAGACAGAACCTGCAGATGCATCATCAAGAGTCTGCAGCTTAAGGGGAAAAGTTGGACACTTAAAAAGCCGGGCACTAAACTGGATTGATTTCTGCTGATACCACGTATATATTTAAGACCGAGATAGATCGGTTCTTGATTGGTAAGGGGATCAAAGGTTACGGAGAGAAGGTCGGAGAATGGGGTCGAGAAACTTATCAGCCATGATTGAATGGCGGACCAGACTTGATGGGCCGAATGGCCTAATTTCTGCACCAATGGCTTACGTGTATGTATTTATTTATGCTAATGCATCCATCTGGTTATGTAATGGTGTAAATATATTGTGAAGTATAGAAGCTAGGGCAATATGGGTTAATAAAAATGAAACCATCCTTTAGAATTTTGACGGTTTATTTTTCGATAAGGAGGGGGAAACCATGAAGAGGTTAATGTCGAAAATGTCATTGGAAATTATTTTTAAAAAAATAGAGATCAGTGATATCTATGTATGTGTGTCTGTGTAGGGGTCTCAATTGCATTAACGCCAGCTAGTCTGGATGTTTTGATGTATACAATGAAGTAGGATTGAAATGGTAAATAGATAAACATGCAAAGTTTCGAAACATAGGCGTTAACGGTGTACATTTGCATTTCTTGAATAAAGCATTCAATAGCGGGAGCAAAATTTTGCATCTAGCTGGGAGACGCCAAACAATGTGTTTATATTACTCATAAAATTGGTAGGATGAAAGTATTATAGTTAGGAGGTGTAATGTTACAAATATGGTTATACAATGGAAAATTTTCATTCAAGGGAAAAGCTAGGTGTAAACAAAATGGTGTTTGTGTGTCTAAGGCAGAGGCGTTTCTTTATCTAACCAGCCTATGCGTTTCCCATTGTGTCTGCAAGGTACATCTTTTTTAATTAGTAAGGTCAAACGTGCTTTGCCTGGGTTTATTCAAATCTAAGTTTTCTACTGTTGCCTTAACGGGGACATAACTGAAAGTCAGATTAATTTGGGGATTTTTGTAGCTATTGTAGCTATTTATGTATGATATTTTTCTCTGGTATCAATAATTGTTTAATTTAGTTTTATTTTGAAAACCTCTTGAGACTCGGTGGTCTTATTAGTACTAAATGCATGTACTCACATTGAAACAAAGTCAATCGAATAACGGATTATGACAGTTGTTTCAAGTTATCCTCTGGGATTTGAGCAACTCAGCCTTTTCCATCAGCTGTGACATAGTAATGCTTCAGCCAGGGGAATCGGTAACTCTATATCGGAGTTGGGAAGGGTGGAGAGGCGGCGTGGGGGAAGAGTTGTAATTCTCAGGAATTGTATGTCCTGGTGTGACTGCAGCTGTGGGAGACGTCTGCGATGCAGAGATGTGGCCAGAGCATTGAGGCGCTTATATGAGTTCGGCATTGACAAGTGAATGGGAACAGGTTTTGCCAACATTCTGGCACAGCCTGACGCAGTGGAGCTGTCTTAAATTAGTTAGTGGAGGGGGCATTTTATTTGTTGCTCAACATAGAGTGATTGCACGTTAAAATGTTCATTTAGAGTAAATGTTTTATCTACTCGCCTGCCAAAGGAGTTCACTCTCTGAGTGTTAGAGGTTGAGCAGTAATTGAAATAAGGGGGCGGTAGTCAGCGTTAATGTCGCTGAACTCGAGATTCATGAGGCCTACGGCAGCTGTTTGGATTTAAATTCAATTAATAAATCGGGAGTGAGAAGCCAGTCCCATTAATAGTGACCATGGAACTATCACAGATTGTCGTAAAAACTCACTTACCTCACTAAAGATCTGCAGGGAATTAAATCTGCATTTTTTGCCCGTTCTAGCCTGCATGTGTCACTAGATCTATAAACTGCCATCTGAAACATCATAGCAAGCTACACAATTAAACGGCAAACAGTGATTGGCAACAAATGTGATGGCTATGTCACATGAAAGAATAAATAAAATATATACCGTTGTGCATCCAGGAAGTGGAAATGAGCTTGAATAATATCGCTGTGTACGGTCACCTCATGCTTTAAGGATATGCATGCAGAGGGAACGGGTCTGACATGGAGTAAGTGCAGATGTGAACTGAGTGCATAACCCTCTCCAAACTTTATTGAGTTCTGAATATTTAATGGAGCGATGTTTTGTCTCGCGAGTTAATTCAGAGCCAGTTCCGCCGCAATATGTCTTCTGAAGCTCTATGGATAAACAGGGGGAGCATCAGGGAAATAATAGTGGATTATATAAGAAAGGGTGGGAAGCAGGAAAGAGGTCAATAAGATTAATCCAGTCGTCGTCCCGTTGAGCAGAAACGTCGCCAAAAGAGTAGGATAGGGCTGTTGTGGTTTCTGCTGCTGCGGAGGCAGTGATGAGAACCTCGATAGAATTTTCAGAGAATGACATGAGCGGCAGGCAAGTAGCGGGATTAAAGACTGGGCAGCGGCAGGAAGGTAGGAACATCGTGACGTTGGAGGAATGACAAATTATCAGGACAAAAGCCATGGGCTGCAACAGAACATAGATTTCCGAGCATAATGCGCAGACAAGCGTTTCACGCAATTTAATGCAGAGAACTGTCAGGTGAAACATTTCAGTAGAATGGATGAATTGAAACAAACAGACACTAGGACACTGATCTAAAAGTGGAATATGCCGAATGCAACTGGGGTTCATATTCACCGTGTTATGATCCCAACTGACGTTATTTCTGCACACGCCATATCCCAGAGTGGAACTTGGTTTGATAGATCCTAACTTTCATTTCTTGTTTGGAAACGTGGAGTGTGACTATGTATCTGACTAACAGATGAACTTTTAACAAAATACTAAAACATTTGTTAAACAAGAAATTACGAAGTGTTTTGCAATAATCCTTCACCCACAACTACACATTTACAGATATATCCAGATTTGTAAGCCTAACACAAGTTGCAAAAGCCATTGTAACTCTTTTGAGTACAATCATAGTTCTTGGTTTCCGGGAGTGGGACATGAACCCACAACCCTCTGATTCAAAGGCAAGGGTGCTATGAACTGAGCCACAGCTGACACCGCTCACGTTTACATTCCATATAAATCGACAGGCGACCTGTGGTTAGGAACATCACCGTCAGAAAACAAGTGACAGATGCTGCCCCAAACAGGTACTATGGATCCCTCAAGCTCTCTCCAGATGTTTGACACACAGTGAGACAATCGCTCTCACTGAACTCGGCCTTTAAAGTAGGCTACCATATAGTGCTGACTTTGTCTGCCCTGGAGTGCTGTCTTTTGCTGCAGTAGAGTGCTTCACTTGGAGTTTGGTGACAGGGAGTTCGGTGAGAAAGGATGGGGTGTTCCATTCTTTATCTAAATTTCCTCCGAAAGAAGAGTGGCAGCCTTGGAAAGCAGGAACTGGTGATTAAATGAGAAAAGTGTAATGCTTTTAAAGTTGCTATACTGCGATTTAACTGTTAAGCTCAGGAATAATGGGAATTCAAGGCCAATATAATAAATTAATATAAACAATTCAAATTCGAATAAAATTAATGTAAGGGAATAGAGTTATTGCATGGCAGGGCGGCCCAGTAATGTGGAATGTGTGTCCTTAAATAACTGCAATGTCATGGACGCTACCAATGTCCGAGGCGACCAAAAGTGCAGGAAGTGCTGTCAGCTGTAAAAACTTGAACTCCGGGTTTCAGAGCTCGAGCAACAGCTGGAGTCACTTTTGTGCATCTGCGAGTCTGGGAGTTGGATTGATATCACGTTGAAGGAGATGGTCATACCGCAGCTTAAAGGCCTGGAGACAGAGAGAAAATGGTGACCACCAGACAGTCCAAGATAAATTGGCAGGTAGTGCAGGGATCCCCTGGGATCCCGCTCAAAAAAACAGTTTTCCGTTTTGGAAGCTGATAAGGGCGCTGGCTCCACAGAGGAGTGTAGCCAGAGCCAAGTTTGTGGGAGCACGAACGACTCTGCTGTATATATGGGGAATAAGACGGAATGAGGAACTACAGCGATAGCGGATCCATTTTTGATGGAAACAAACAGGCGTTTCTGTGGCCGTGGACGTGAGCCCAGGATGATACATTGCCTCCCAGATGCCAGGGTCAATGATGTGATGGAGCGGCTGTAGGGAATTCTTCTGGAAGAGGGCGGTAAGCCAGCGGTCTTGCCCCACATTGCGGCCAATGACTAAGGTAGGAAGGGGGATGTGGCCCTGCAATCAGAATTTAGGGACCTAGATAGAAAACTAGCAAGCCATTAGGACCTCTAGTGTAGTAATCTCTGGATTGCTCCTAGTGCCACATGCAAATGAGTAAAGAAACAGGAGGGTAAGATAGATGAATGCGCAGCTGGCAAGATCGAGCAGGTGGGAGGGCGGTTGATATCTGGGGCATTGGCTTTGTCTCTGGGAGTGATAGCACATGTACAATTCGGATGAGTTACACCTGAAAAGAACTGGGACTAGACCTAGTACAGAAAATAGGAAGTTAATAGGTAAAACCGGGGTAAAGGGGAAAGTAACAAAACCTAAAGGAATGTTACTATGCATGTATATGAAAGTACGGAGTATAGTAATACGATTGGGGAGTTACAGGTGCAGATTGTCATCTCGAAATATGATGTTGTGGTGATAACAGAGGTCTGGTTGAATGCAGGGCAGGACTTGGTGTTAAATATTTCCGGGTATAAGGTGTTCAGAAGAGATAGAAAAGGAAGAAAAGGAGGGGTAGTGGAATTGATTAAGGAAAGCATGGCTGCGCTAGAGAAAAGTGATGTCCCAGAGGGTGGAAGGGCAGAATTAACATAGCTAGAGCTAAGGAACAAAAAGGGAGCAAATACAATGCTCGGTCTCGTCTGTAGCCCACAAAATATTGAGAACGATGTAGAAGAACAAATCTGCAGGAATGTTAAAAGAGATTCAGCCATTATAGAGTAGTTGCAAAGGGGGACTATAATTACCTGAATGTAGACTGGGACAGTGGTAGTACAAAGTGTGGAGAGGGGCAATATTTCGAAGATTATGTTCAGGAGAATTTTCTACAGCAGTATGTGTCCATTCCAACGAGATATGATGCACTGTTGGACCTGGTTCTTAGCAAAGAGGTGGATCATGTAGATCACGTGTCAGTAGGGAACATTTAGGACACAGTGATGATTGTACTGTAGGTTGTAGGCAGATGATAGAAAATGATGATAGGCAATCCAGAGTAAAAATAATTAACTGGACAGGAGCCGAATTGATGGGGCCAGACAGGCTGGAATGAAAGATTTGCAGGAGAAACTGCAGCTCAATAATGGGCGACGTTCAAAAAATAATTGGTTTGGACACAGTCAAGGTTTATTCCATCGAAAGGGAAAGGTAGGACAAACAAATCCAGAGCTCCCAGGATGAGAAAAGAGGTAAAAATTAAGGTAAAGAAGAAAAAGTACGCTTCTGACAGGCGACCGGTAGAAAATACATAAGCACCAAGAGTAATACAGCAGTTTCAGTGGTGATGGGAAAATCATATTAGAGAAACGAAGAGGCATTATGAGAAAAGGCTGACAGCCAACATAAAGGATAATCCAAAAGTCTTTGATCGGCGTATATATAGTAAGTGAGTGTTAAAATGAGGTTTAGGGTCGATTAGGGACCTAAAAGGGAATTTACATATGGAAGAAGAGGACATGGCTGAGGTATTAAATGAATACTTTGCACCTCTCTTTACCAAGGAGGCAGGTGTTACCCAGGCCATGGTGACAGAGGAGGAAATTCTGTTAATCTAAGGGTTCAAATTGGACAAGGAGAAAGTGTTGAATGGACTGTTGGTACATAAAGTTGACAAGGCACTTTGGAATGTATTACATACAAGGATGTTGAAGGAATTGAGGGGCGAATTTGCAGGGGCACGAGCCATAAGCTTTCAGTCTTCCCTTGACTCGGGGTAGGTGCCAGAGGACTGGAGAATTTCCAAAATTACGCCCTTGTTCCGAAAAGGTTGTAAGCATAAGCGCAGCAATTATTGGCCAGTCAGTTTAAATTCGGTGGTTGGCAAGTTTCTAGAAACAATTATTTGTGATAGAATTAGTAGTGACATGGAAACGAATGGATTGGTAAGGAAGAGCCAGCATGGATTTATACAGCGGTAATTGTGTTTATCTTACTTGCTGGAGCTTTTACACAACATACATAAGAACATAAGAACTATGAGCAGGTGTAGGCAATTCAGCACCTCGAGACTGCCCCGCCATTCATTACGATCATGGCTAATCTCATTTCAGCCTCAAATCCAATTTCCCGTCATCTCCCCATAACCTTTCAAACCATTACTAATTAAAAATCTGTCTATCTTCTCCTTAAATTTATTCAGCGTCCCAACATCCACTGCACTCTGGGGTAGTGAATTTCACAGCTTCCCACCCTTTGAGAAAAGTAATTCCTCCTCATCTCTGATTTAACCTACCACCCCTTAGCGGAAAACTTTGGCCTCTCGTTCTAGAATGCCTCACAAGGGGAAAAATCCGCTCCACGTCTACTTTGTCTATCTCCTTTAGCAGATACCTCAATTAGATCTCCTCTCATACTTCTAAACTCTAGCGAGCATACGCCTAAACTATTCAACCTCTCCTCATAAGTCAAGCACCACATCTTCAGAATCAACTTAGTGAACCTCTTCTGAACGGCCTCCATTGCAAATACATTTTTCATCAAGTAAGGGGACCAAAACTGTGCACAGTACTCCATGTGCAGTCTCACCAATGCCTGGAAAAATTCCAACATTTCCCTATTTTTATACTCTATTCCTTTCGCAATAATTACCAAAATTCCATTTGCCTTCCTTATTACCTGCTGTACCTGCATACTAGCTTTCAGCGATTCATGCACGAGGACACCCAGATCCCTCTGCACTGAAGCATTCTTTATTTTTATTATTATTTTATTATTACAGCAAAAATGGATAACCTCACACTTTTCCATGTTAAACTCCATCTGTGACATTTTGGCCCATTCGCCTAACCTGACCATATCCATTTGTAAATTTCTTATTTCTTCTTTGCAACATGCTTTCCCACCTATTTTGGTGTCATCTGCAAATTTAGCTATAGTACCCACTATCTCTGAATGCAAGTCATTAATATAGATTGTAAATAATTGGGGCTCAAACACTGAACCCTCTGGCACCCTAGTTACAGCTTGCCATCCAGGAAAAGGAGCTTTTATCCCGACTCTCTGCTTTATTTTGGTTAGCCAATCCTCTAACCAAGCTAATATATTACCCTTAACTGCGTGTGATGTTATCTTATGTATTAATCTTTTGGTACGGTCCTTAGCAAAGGCCTTCTGGAAGTCCGGTCATACAACTACCGCTACAGGATCTCCAGTGTACACTTTGCTTGTCACATCTTCAAAGAAAGTCAAACACGATTTATTCCACGTAAAACCATGCCGACTCTGATAGATTGCATTTTGACTTTTCAAATGCCACAATACAAGTTCCTTAATAATGGATTCCAACAATTCCCCAACGACAGATGTTAAACTAACTGGTCTATAGTTTCCTACTTTCTGCCTCCCCCCCTTTTTGATTAAGGGCGTTATATTACCATTTTTCCAAATCACTGGAACCTTTCCAGTATCCAAGGAATTTTGTAATATTATAGCCAATGCATCCACTATCTCCGCTGCCACTCCTTTTAAGAGCCTGGGATGTTGGCCACCAGGTCCTGGAGACTTGTCACCCTTTAAATGTCAGTTAGGATAATACTGTTGATGTTGTGCCCATGGAATTTGAAAAGGCATTTGGCACAGTGTAACAGAAACGACTTGTGAGAAAAGCTATTGCTCATGGAATAAATGACACAATAGAAACACGGATGCAAAATTAGCTGAAAAACTGGGAGCAGCGACTAGTGGCCAATGGATATCTTTTCTAGCTGGAGGAAGGTCTGTCGTGGAGTTCCCCATGGACTGGGATTGGCACCCCTCCTTTTCCTGATACATTTTAATGATCTTTGTGCAAAAGGGACAATTTCAAAGTTTGTGCATGATACGAATCTTGAAAATGTTGCATACTGCGAGGTGGACGTTGTGGACATTCGAGAGAACATAGTAAAGGTGGTGGAGTGGGCAGATAGGAGGAGACGAATTTTAACGTGGAGAAATGTGAGATGATGCATTGTGGTTGGGAGAACATGGAGAGACAATATAAAGTAAGGGGTGTAATTATGAAGGGGTCGCAAGAACAGGAAGGATTAGGTGTAAATGTGCATAATTCATTGAAGGCGGCTGTACAGGTGGAGAGGGTAGTAAATAAAGCATATAGTATCCTGCACTTTATTAATAAGGGCGTAGATTACAAAAGCAGGGAGTTTATGCTGAATTTATATAAGACCCTCGTTAGACCTCAGCTGTAATATTGTGTACAGTTCTGGACAGTTCCTTTTATCTGTGATTATAAGAAGGATGTGAACACATTGGAGAGAATGCTGAAGAGGTTTACAAGAATCGCTTCAGGGAAGAGAAACTTCTGCTATGAGGATAGAGTGGAGAAGTTGGGAATGTTTTCCTTGGAGAGGAGAAGGCTGCGAGGAGACTTGATAGGTGTTTTCAAAACCATGAAAGGTCTGGACAGAGTAGAGAGGGAGAAGCTGCTCCCACTCGCAAAAGGATCAAGAAGGAGAGGGCACAGATTTAAAGTGATTTGCAAAAGAAGAAAATGTGACGTGAGAAAAACTTTTTCAGATGGCAAGTGATTTGGTTCTGGAATGCACCGTCTGGACGTGTGGTGGATGCAGGATCAATTGAGACATTCAAAAGGGCATTAGATTATCATTGGAATAGAAAGAAGGTGCAGAGGTACGGGGAAAAACAGGACAATGGCATTGGTCATCGTGCTCATGTGGAGAGCTGGAGCAGGCCCAATAGGCCGAATGGCCTAATTCTGTGCTGTTCAGATTCCGTGGCGTCCAATCAAGCCCCGAAAAAATCTCTAAAGGCATTCTCCTTGAAGTCCCATCACAGCTCTCTCCCACACCTACCATCAGCAGGGACACACAGCTCGTGACATAGCTTCACGGTAACCTTGGGATCACAATCTGATGAGCACTTTGTCATGATTGACTGGGCCCTGTGATATCAAGCCCCGTCGCTCTCCGAGCCATGCAAATGTGAAAAGTTTAATCAGACAACCAAATTGCCCCCATATTACCTAACAGTGAAATTTAATTTAACGTAGATTAACAGAAAACGAGCACCAGGTTTGTAAAGGTAACAAATAGATAACTGTTCATTAAACACATTATTTTTAACCAAAATCAAATAAAGAAGCCTGAACTGCTAACCCTTAACTCCGTAACTTATTTGACCCCTTTTTAACTCCTATACACAAACAGGCACGCACATGAGACAAACCAAACCAGGATTTTCAGGGTGAGGAAAAAACAGTTTGATAGCACCAATCCAGAGTACAGGTTTAAATGAATAGATTTGTTTGGAGTCTTCTAAGCTCTTTGCAGGCCTCTACTGCTGACACGTGGTGATGCTTCAGCGCTTCCAGTCTGTAGTTTACGAGTTGAAAACCTGTTTTTAAAGTCTCTACTAATGATTTCTCAAATAAAAAAGAGGATACGGAAATATGAGAGCTAGCCAACTAATTAGTATAGCAGAATTATTGGCGTTTTGCTAAAAACTCAAGACAGAGAAAGAAAGAGAGACGGCCTTTTCGGTATTTATTTGGGCAGGTTGGGATCCTTCTGCAGGCTACTATAATCACAAAACCCTGGCCACCTGATCAGCAGCCAATCAAACGCTTTCACTAGACTGTTCTCCCTTTAACATGACCTTTCCGGAACGATCATCCAACATGGCGCACATTGTTCTATGGAGCAAACGCTTCGTAGATCTTCACTTTCTGCTTAAGAAAACATTTTTGTTTTATTATTTAACTTGCAGCCATTTTAGCTTTTCAAAGCCAAAGCCCAGTCTAAAAGCGAAAGCCCAACAAAAAATATATATCTTCTTTACAACATCACACATTCTGATCCCCAGCAGGCGACGGCAGGGACTCCCCAGGTGTCTGGCATTCAGGGCACAGCTGCAGGTCAGGGATTTGCTGAATTCGAGGCAAATGACGAACCTCTGGACTCGGTAATGTCACAGTTGCTTGAGCTGCAAAGGCAATTTCGGGAACATAAGGGAGGGATATCCACTGCGGTCCTCAGGTTGCGAGGCACTATGGAAGTATCTGTCCGCCTTAAGGTTGAGGTTACAGCGCCGGAATGCCAATGCACTGAGGTCAACACTGGCATTATGGTGGTCACCATGCGGAACTTGGCCAATATATCACTCCTGCACTGCTGCATGGGCTGAGCTCCATCGCTAACGCCATAGTTCGCTTCCAACTGTGTGTACGCGGGAACTGTCCCAAGCTGCTCGACCTCACTCCAGCTTCCCCTTCTCCTGAAGAAGTCAGCTAGGCACAACAGTAAGGAGGAGTATCAGTAGGTGCACACACCGGGGACATCCACCCACGTGACTCCTGGGGTGTCCAGCCGACCTGATTCCCCCTCTGCCTCTGAACCCAGCAGCTCCAGCACCACAGATTTAGGAGTGTGCCACTGCCACACAGCAGGTCCCCAAAATCATTCCGGGGTCCTGCAGGGTTGTGCCATCCAGAGTAAGCCGGTCAAGATAATCACTGGTAGCGCATAGCTGTCAGCATGCTGCCTACACCTCCGCTGTGGATGTCCGTAGTGCACCAAGAAATTGAACATAATATGTTTAAGAGGATATAGTTGCGCATCCTTCACACAGGTGTTAATCACTTGTTCATAATGTTGTCTATTAGCAATGATTTCCCACGGGTGTCTCCTTGCCTTCCTCTCCTTGTAATGATGAGCAGGGTTCATTACTCACAGATACAAAACCTTTCCACATTGTCAGAGTGTGTGCCCTGACAGGATCCAGACTGGAGTCAAACGTTCATCACGTTTCCCCTGGCTCTCTGAATGAGCAGCATTTTCCTTTCTTTCCATGTAGCGTCTTTCTTTTCAAATAACATTCTATTGTCCCTTCGAATGCTTCATTTTAATCTGCATCCATCACATTCTCCAGAAGAGCATTTCAGGCCATAATTAATCTCTGAGTGAAGACGATGTTCCTAATATCAATGTTGCTTCGTTTACTAATTACTTCAAGCCTTTGCAATCTCGTTCTCAATCCATCGACGAGTGGGGACAGATTTCCCATGTCTGCTCTGTCCAGGCCGCTCGTGATCTTGAATACTTCTAAAAGATCGTCTCAACCTTCTTTTCTCTAAAGAAAATATTCCTCCGTTCTCCAATCTATCGTCATTACTGGAGTTCATCATCTCCGGCAATGTTCTCGTGAACTTCTTCTGCATTCCCTCCAATGTCTTCACATCATTGCCAAAGTTTGTTTCGAAGAACTGACCGCAATATTCCAGCTGATGTCTAACTAGTGACATACACAGGTTCAACATAACCTCGTTGCTCTTATACTCGTTTGCACTAATAATGAAGCTCAGGAAGTTGTTTGCTTTGCTGCCCGACCGTTTTACCGACCTGTCCTGCCAACTTCAATGACTTATGCACATACTCACAGACGTCCCTCCATTCCTGAACCCCCTGTACAACTCGACCCCTTATTTTGTTAGGCCTCTGCATATTATTTCGACCAAAATTAATCACTTGAAATTACTTTCCATTGAAGTTCATCTGGCACCTATTCCACAAAATTTCCGGTACCCCTTTGAAGTTTACATTATGCTCCTCATAGTTCACAATGCTTCCGAGTTTTGAATCGTCCAAATGATTTGAAATTCTACTTTTTACACGAAGGTCTAGACAATAAATATTTGGCTGTAAAAACAAGGGTCCCAACACGGACCCCTAGGGAATTCCACTACATAAACTCCCCATCCCTAAACCATCCATTAATCACTGCTGTCGTGTTCCTGCTCCTCAGCCAATTCCCTATACACCTTGCTGATGTCACTTTTATTCCAATAGCTATTGTTCATAAGTCTGTTCATCGGCACTGTATCAAATGCCTTTTTGAAGTCCATGCACACCACATCAACAACATTGCCCTCATCACCCTCTCAGTTACCTTTTCAAAAAAAAAACAGCAAGCCACTTAAAAGTGACATTCCATTAATAAATGCATACCGGCTTGCCTTCATTAACTTGCTGTCCTTTATGTCACTATTAACTTAGCGCCGAATTATTGTTTCCAGAAGTTTCCCCATCGCTGAAGTTAAACTGGCCTTTCGATGGCGAACTTATCCTTACACTCATTGTTGAACAAGGTTGTAATACTTGTAATTATCCTTGAGTCTAAGGAATACGCAAAACATATGGCCAGTGTCTCCGCCATTTACGTTGTAACTTCTCGCAGCGTACTTCTCTGCATCTCGTCCTGCCCATTCTCCTTCTTAACTTTAATTGCAGATAACCTATTCAATATCCCTGGTTTCTGATTTTTAAACACTTCTCGTGTCTGAATTGCCTCCTTTTTTTACCATAGCCTGGTCGCACCTAATCATTGCTACATACAGGTGCAAAGTATTAATTTAATACTTCATCTCTGCTTTCGTTTTTATGTGTAATTTTCCTCTCTGTCCCACTGCCATCCCTACTCTTCGCTTTACCACGCTACTACTACGTAGATGCCTATCGAGGAATTTTGGATTCCCTATTATGTTGCCTGCCAGTCTCTTTTCAAACTCCATCTTTAGTTCTCTTATTTGTTTCTTCAGCATTCTACTGAGCCTTCTGTAATCACCTGGTTCTCAGTTCAAGTTTCTACCTGATTCCGTTCAAAAGAACGTTTTTTCCTTCCGTATCATAATTTCGTTTTCCTTTATCATTCAGGGAGCTTTCGATTTGTTTTTTTCTTTTTTGCCTTACCTTTTCCCTTTCGAGGTGATTACATCTTGACTGTGATCGAATTAACAATTCGTTGAACTAGGCCCTTTGATCAGTCCTATTTTCCCTGCCAGTCTTCGATTCTAAATTGTTTGGCCCACATCTGTTGTTATCCCATTCACGTTCACCTATGCCCAGTTATTTTCTCTCACTACTCACTATTCTTTGTCATCACCATAATTAGCCAATACCTGATGACACAACGTTCACTGCTCACTACATAACCCCCCACTGACAATTGGCCCAGTATATCCCCAAGAACAGTTGCCTCCTTCTTCGTTGGGCTGGAAACATGTTGAAATTATTCATGTTTCCTTATCAAGCTCTAGGAACTACTGACCATCTCTGCCTTTACAGTAACACTACCTCAGTCGATATTTTGATAATTAACGATCGCTAAAGTGGTCTTTATTTTTTGTACCTCTCCGTAACTTGTCTGAAAACTTGTTCCTTTATATTGTTCCTTGTAGTCGGTCCTGTATAGAGACCTCCAAGCAATCAAATTACATATTTTTCTTTCGTTGGCTCTAGTCAAGTAGATTATGTCATTTTACACTCTGGGTCACTTTGTTTATCAAGCACTGCAATGCTCTTCCTAATCAATACGGCCACCCCTCCTCCATTGCTTCATTTCCTATCATTTCTGAACACTTTGTATCCAGGAATATTTAAGACATAGTCCTGCTCTTCTTTGAGCCAGGTTTCTCTTATAGCCACAGCATCATTTTTCCATGCAGCAGTCTGAGGCTGTAACTCCCCAATCTTATTGACCACCCTCTGTGCATTCACATACATGCACCCTAACCCGGCTTTAAACTATATTACTTTCTCGTGTACTCCGACCCCAGCTAATACCTTATCATTCTCCACTGTAGTTTTATCTATATTTCCAAATATTATGCGCACCTTGTTTTTTCTCTCTAATCATTTCGTTCAGAGACTCATGGCGAGTTAGTTTAATGCCTCTCCAACAGCACTAACAAGGAACTCAGTACCAACACTGTTCAACTGCAACACGTCCAGTCTGTAGACGCCCTCCTCTCCCAGAGATAGTCCGAATGCCCCAAGAATATAAGGCCCTCCCTCCCTTCTGCCACCCTTCTAGTCACATATTCATCTGTATTACATGCCTTTTTCTGCAATTTCTTGGGTGTGTCACTGGGCGAAATCCAGAGAGTACTCATTTTGAGGCACTGCTTGTTAGGATAGTAGCTTGCTCAGTACATTGTAGCTGCAGAAACGCATCCCACTTTCTAGCCATGTCGTTGGTATTGATGTGAAGCATGGTTATTGGCTAGTAACGCTCGACCCTTAGGGTGCTCTGCAGCTGCCCAGTGACTTAGTTGGCCCTGGCACCAGATTGAGGCAACGCACCATCGTACAGGTATGCAGCCTCATAAAAGTGTAACTGTCCCCCTAACTATCGATACACCTATCACTATTGCTCTCCCAGGCTTCCTTGTACCGCCGCTCGCACTCCCACACTCACCTGTGCAGCTGAACAACCCGTAAGGCCAGGAATTTGCTATGTGTGCTCTCCCCAGTGGAATGATCACTCTCGTGAGTATTCTGAATTATATATTGGTTTGAGAGTGTGGTGCACTTAAGGAACTCCTGCATTACCTATCTGATAATATTGACTGCCTGATGGCCAACCCTTCTCTCTCTCCCTTCTTACTCTAAAGCTGTGGTGAGACCTCGTACATAAATCTGTGTTCCACGCAGCACTTAGCCACATGGATGCAATGCAATAATCCCATCTCTGCTCTAGTTCCGAAACACGGAGATCAAGCTGCTGCAACTGATGACACTGCCTGCACAATTGGTTGTCCAGGACACGGGAAGGGTCCTCAAAGTCCCACATTGCGCAAGATTCGTACCTCGAGGTCGGAGCAACTCTTCCATTTCTTCATTTATTCAATAATCGTCTTGCTGCAAAAATATGTCACCGATGCCAATACTCCTCTATTATTAGTCAGAATTTCTAGCAACGGTAATTTCTCACAATATTTAACACACTTTTCTTGTTGTCGCAAACCTTATTTAAAAAAAAATCATCAGCTACTCATGCTTCGCCTCATTTCAGTCTATTTGTTGGGTTTTGTTTCCCTTCCAGTTGTTGACATTTAGTGCATGAGCAGCAAAAATCACTAAGCAATCAATTTACCACTTCCCTATGATGTCACGAATCGATTTCCATGCTGCTGCAGCAGCAGTGGCAGCAGCTTGCCCAGAGCCTCCGCCAAATCTCGCTCTGTCTTGCACCGCTTTGATTCTCAAAATATACAATTAATATAAATAACTGTGTCTCGTTACACTTTGCCAGCTCAAAAAGCCTGTCTCAAACAATTACGAGCATTTTATTGTAATGCCTATTTATTTATTATGCTGAACCAATATTCTTGAGCGAGGACTGATTGTGACTTTCCATATTAAGTAAATTTAAAATCCTTACTTAGCCTAGGCTCAGGATAGGATGGGCTGCCTGGTGCTCGTGAAAACACTGCAGTATCAGATTGATGTTTGGAGTCTCCCACTAGTTGACTTACTCAAGGATTTTGGATACTCCCGGGCTTTGGGAGTGCGGTGACATGCCTCAGAACAGTATGGAGAGGGGAATCTCACATTGGCTCATACAGAAGGGTAAGAATGGGGTTGAGATGCGTAAGTTCATACGTCTGTGTGTTTTCTGCGATTCCTGAGCGGCTGGCGGTTTAGATTAGCAGCGTTTACTTTTTTAAAGCAGCATGGCCAAGGCTTTGTGGTTTCTTGGATTGTTGATGGAGTCTGGGAGCAGTGGCGATACTAGAATGTAAGCAGTGACATCCCCAACAAGATTATCAGATTGGGCATTTTCGGCACGGTGTTGGGGGAGTCCGGGCTATATTTGACAAGACTGTAACACTCTCAACTCACAAAGTTCCAACAAATGACCATCTCCGACATTACAGGACATAATCATCTGCCCTTGAGATCCACTGATGTTGCCATCGCTGGATTGCTCACAATCAACATCCAGGGGCTCACAATATGACCAGAAACCTAACTGGTCCAGACATAAATATTTTGAAGACAGGAGCCGGCCAGAGACTGACTATTCTGTGGTGAGCAGCTCACTTTCTGATTGTTCAAACCTTGTCCATCATCTACAAGGAACAAATCATGAATTTCATTTATTCTCCGCTTGCCTAATTAACTGCACCTCCAACTATACTGACTAATCTCGACATCATGCAGCAAAAAGAAGCAGACTTGATCATCACCACATTTACCAGCTTAAACATCCATTCCTTAAAATGCCAGTGAACCGTGACGACGGGATACTACGTGCAAGGTGCACTGTTGGAACTCACCAAATTTCCTTTTACAGACACTTCCAAATTCACAATCGTTACAACCTAGAGACAGAGCCGGAGTATTTGCAAGGGAACTGAACAACGTCCAAGGTATCATCCAAGACACACACCGAACCGACTAGGAAGTGTTTGACAATTCCTTCATCACTTCGAGGCCAAGACTTTCGAAACCCCTCAGAAAGAGTTATGTGGGTGCACCTGGACTACATACACTGCAGCAGCTCAAGTTTGATGCTTACCACCATTTCAATCGCAATTAAGTGTGGCGAACAAAGGTTGGTCTTGTCAGCGACATTCTCATGCCATATAAGTCATACTCACACGTAGACATGCTCTTGGATACAAGTACAAATAAAGACACACAGCAAACCACCCATGCAATGCACAGATACGAGTAGAGCAAAATGAAGGCAGCCAACACTAACAGTAATGTATTGGCACAGTTGCAAAGGCACACAAAGATCAGACACACGTACAAGCAATAAACTAAGAGCAACAATCTGCCAACGTTGGAAATTTGAAGTAAATTCAGAAAATCGTGTAAGCATTCAGAAGGCCTGATGCAATCTGTAGCGAGAGAAATATACATATATTTACAACCTGTGCACAAGCAGAAACAGACACTACAGGAAAGGCAGAAAGACAAACACAATCAAAAACGCACACAGGGAAAGGAGCATTGTGGGGAAATATGGATAGTTTAAGTAAATTAGATTGGTAGTTGTCGGTGTTACGAATGACTTTTAGCTTTAATGTTTATGTTTGCTTTGTATGTCTGTATACTTGTATTAAGAAAAGGTCACGTACAGATTTAGTTTCACTTTAAAAGGTGCTTGCGTTTCTAATGCGAGATTGCGAAAGAAAGAGAAGTTAAATAAAAACAAGCGTCCAAAAACTAGGCTGTTGCCTGGCGGAGACGTAGGTTCCTCTCACGGACACACACAAAGGAAACTAGACACATCGTTTATTGAGTTCCGTTCTGAAGACAGCTGCCGGGAAGAAGCATCCTAGAAGGCTCAGGAAGCCAGTTCGAAGCTAAATTTCGTTGAACGTAGCTGTCAGGGAGAAAGGAGACACATAGTCCGTCCCTAGAAAAAAATAAAAGTTCCCAAGAATCCAGGGGAGCGGAACTCGAGAACCTCCGAAGCATACTTTCTTGTCAATTGAAGAACAGGAAACTGGAAAAAGTCCTGTGAACTTTTTGTTTTTATCTCTGTGAACTGAAGTTAATCGTGTGGGTCAGAGAAAGGCTCCAAGCTTCAACCAAAAAGCTTCAAGCTGCAGAAGGCTTCTGAAAGAAAGCGTCGGTTTGGGAGAACTTTCCAAAACGAGGTATTGGAAATTGGAGATTGGATGCCCACCTGTAAAAGATGGAGTTCCGTGAGACTGGTTGGCGCACGGTGGAACAAGCATCTGGGCGAAGCTGAGGAGAGATCCATGTTTGAGGTGGCATCTGCCACGTGTTTCAGAGGGTGATGTGTCTGTTCACAGGTCGCCAAGTTGTTTACATGGACTGTGCACTTACTGTTAACATAAGAGTGTAAGGCAGCTTTTGTAACTTGTGTTATCCTTACAAATTGAAATATACCTGTAAAGGTATAATTGTGGGTGAAGAAGTATTGTGATATGGTTCATATTTTCTTCTCAAATAAATGCTTTATGTTTATGTTGAAAGTTCATTGGCTGACTCCGATGACTCTGTCCAATAGCTTATCTCCACCTATCTAAACAATCAAATGCAAGTTGGAAGCAAAGTACTGCGGATGCTGGAATCTGAAAAAGAAACAGACAATGGTGGAAAAACCTAGCAGGCCTAGCATAATCTGAGGAGATCGAAACAGCGTTAATGTTTCGAGTCTGTATGACCCTTCTTCAGGCCTGAAGAAAATTAGAAATGTAGTGAATTTATACTGTTTAAGGGGATGGAGCAGATGAAGTTGGATAGAAGGCCAGCGATGGGTGTGGACAAAGGAGAGGACGACAAAGATGTCATGTCAAGGGCAAATAGAGTGTTAATGGTAGTGGTAAGGTCTAAGAAAGGAGCGGATAGTGGCTAAAAGAAGGGTAAAAAAGCAGAATGAGCTAATAGCAGAACAAGGGTAAGCATTGCATGAAAGAACAACGTGGAACAAGTAACACATGGTCCTTTTGGGGATAGAATGTTGGGGAGGGGGTGGTGGTGGGGGAAAAGGATAGAAATTGGGAACAAATGAGAACAAAATAAAAGTTAATATCTATGAAACTGGGTTTCATCCTGGGGTCAGGCTTCTCCAGTGGTAACCTCAGCTAGGGATCATGACAGTGTGTATACACAAAGAAAGATGTCCAGGCCCAAAAAAAACAACAGATAGGCACAAACATAAAAGGGCAGGTGCACATTAGTTCACGCACATAGGAAATCAAAACACAGGCACACTTGACAGAGGCGTAAAGCAATAAACGCACACATTCAGGGGGCAATGACACATAATAGATGCATGCACAAATGGCGGCACATTCTTGTGCACTTTCAAATAAAGCCCTTAGGCCCAAATGTGGGTCCGAAGCCTCTCTTCTGCTGATCAGATTCAGTCACATGTAACTTTTTTTCTGCATTTTGGCCAATGTTAGTCCAGCAGGTCTTTATTGGCCTTCGTTTTTAAAAGGTGCAACATGATATCAATGGCGATTAGTGAGAGAGAGTGTTCCCAAAATAGAGACTGCCCCCATTTCCAACATTGAGAGAAATGAATCAGAAATAACATTTGAAGCTAAAGCACATTTTATTGGCATAGTAGAGTCTGGACAATCGACAGGGAAGCCTGTGGCCGCTGAGCCCTGGCAGGCAAGGAAGGCCTCAAAGACTAAGTGGAATGCTGCACCTTTGGAATTATATGGATTTCCCCAAAGCCATCACGGACCTGGCTGGCGAATATAAAATGCCAGCTCACCTTCAAGTTGTCTCAATGGAACTTGAATTACTTTCCATGGCTGTAGTCATTTGCCCCACCCCAAATGCCTGACAGAGAAAATGGACAGTAATGAGTGGGGTGGTGGATGCGGCTGGATGAAACAACCGTGCCGCGTGGTGTTGTTGCTTTTAGAGATCGACCTCCTCTGAAAACAACAGAAATACAAACATGCACAAAATAAAAATGCACAAATAAATCATAAGAAGTACACTCATAGAGATCCTCATAAAAGACATATGCAACACAATGGCCAAAAAGCCCCTGCTTAGATTTGCACACACGCTCATTCAAAACCATCAGATGAGATTGATAGGGATGAATACTTTTTTTCAAGATATCACTCAAAATTCCAAAAATCCTCGCTGAAAGTCCAGATACCGCTTAATTGGGACCAAAGGCACATATGGCTGGAAAATTAAGGAACCACCAGCATCCCAGGTTTCCTAACTCGTTCCCAGCGCTGGTCATTAAAGAAAAATCAAGCTGAGCTAACGGTTGGACAGGAGGCCGACTGGGATGTTCGTTACTCGACGCTGTGAGTCCGAGTGCCTGGATTGGACATGCAATGAGAGCCTTGGCAGTCCAGGCTTTCATGCAGGCCTGCTGGTCTTGCATTCGTCCCTGGGTGCGAGTGATTCAAAAACGGGCCCAGTGATTGATTAACTTTGCCCGCCTCAGCAGTGGCCTTGAAGCTTTTTTTGTTTCCTACTTTCCATCTGAATGCCTGACATGTTATTGAGAAAGTAACTTCCTGTTGAAGTGCCCTCTCCGTTGTTTACATGCTATTGCAGACAACAACTCGTCTGACACTGGAATGTTGACTGTTTGTCCTTATTTGAGTTGGGAGCCTGACTCCACACAAAAAGGCGCTGTGTCCCTGGACTTAATCCCACAGAGTGATTGCTTCTATCCGGGCTCATGTTCAGAAGCAGGAAACAAGCTCGACTGCAGTTTCTTGTTCCCAGAGCGTGGAGTGCTTTAGGAGATAGAAACAAAGGGACATAGGACGTCGGAGCAGGATAATGTCATTCGATCCGTCGTGGCTGCTCTGCAAATCGTCAAGATAATAGCTCATCTGGTTGCGGGCTCAGCTTTAAAGGGAGGCGTGGCACATGGGTAACATCACCAGACGGTAAGTTCCAGATCATTAGGGACATGAATTTGAAATCCACTGGAGTAGCTATTGGAATTTAAGATCAGTTATAAACTCAGGAATTAAGGAGTTTGTCTCGGGAAAACCGATCATGCAAATGTTGTTGATTATTATTAACATCCCTTCTGGTTCACTAGTGCTGTTTCATCTAATATCAGGTATCTGCCTAGCCGGGACTGCATGCTTCTACAGGCAGAATACGTTGTGGTTGATTCTTAGTTACCCTTTGAAACGTTCTGTTGTATCAAATAACTATGAGACCAATAGAACAGAGTGAAAGCTGCCGCATCACCTGGCATTGACTTATTGACTTTCGCATTGGGAATGCCAAGCAGAAACTCATCCCTGATGGCCTTGCAAAGTACTCCTTTCGAATTTCTGAGGGTTTGTGCCAACAATGGGAGAGCTGTCCCACAGTGTAGTCGTAAAGCAACAGACTGACATAGGAATACTTACAGAATCACACGTTACAGAAAATGTTCTGGAACCACCAACATCATAATTACTGGTTATGATATGTCCCACCAAAAGGACAGGCCCGCCAGAGGTAGTAGGACACTGGTATACAGTGAACCGGGAGTTGTCCTGGGAGCTCTCACCACCGACATTGGACGCCATTTCACCAGGTCAAACGTGAGCAAGGAAGCTACCACGTTCCCGCAACCCGCAAACCCGAAGCCCCGCACTCATTCAGCTGTTGAATCAGAACTCCACGTTGAACACCCCTTGGAGCAAGTGCTGAGGACGGAAAACGCCCAGAATGTACTTTAGGTGCGGGATTTCAAATCCTAACATCAAGAGTGCCTTGGTACCGCTTCTACTGAAAGAGCGGGTCGAGTCCTAAAAGTCATAGCTGCTAGACTCAGTCTGCAACATTTGTTGAGATAAACAGCCCGTCCTCAGCAACCTACCTGTCGTACATACATCTGTGCGTGACAACATTGGTAGGAGTGGCCACAGCATCGCCCTTGTGGTAGACAAAATCCTGCGTTCATATTGAGGAAGCGCTCAATCTGTGCTGCTATCACATTGCTAAATGGGGCAGATTTCGAACGGGTTTAGCAACTCAAAATCGGGTATGCATGACGCGCTGTGGGCCATCAAATAAGCACGATAATTGTTTGCAATCACAACCCGTAACCTCACGATCCGTCATATGCCCCAATCTAAATTTGCCATTAAACTGGGGATCAATCATGGTTCAATGAAGAGTGCATGAGTTAATGCAAGGGTGGTAACAGGCACACAAAAAAGAGGTTTCAACTGGGTTGAGCTACAACACAAGAATACTTCATGCAAAACAGTGAAAGCAGCATGCGAAAAACATGTATAAGCGACCCCACAAACAACGGGCAGATGCAAGTTTTGCAGTATTGTCACATCCAGTCATGATTGGGTGGTGGAGAATGAAACAACTGATTGGAGGAGAAGACTCCACAAATGACTATATCCTCAAAGATGTCGGAGCGCAGCACATCAGCCCAAAATACAAGGCGAATGCATCTGCAACAATCTTCAGCCAAAAGTGTTAAATGGATGACCCATCTTGGCCTCCTACTGAGCACCCTGGCATCACAGATGCCAGTCTTCAGTCTATTCGATTCACTCCACTTAATATAAAGAAATGGCTGAAGGTACTAGATACTACAAAGTAAGGGCCCTGAAAACATTCCAGTAATAATACTGAAGGGCTAGCTGCATATTTATCAGAGCTGTTTCAGTACAAATCCAGCAATGGCACCTTGCCGGCATGTGGGACAATGCCCAGCTGTGTTCTGTCCACAAAACATCCAGGACAAAAGCCAACCAGTGAAAGTACCTCTCAATCAGTCTAATCTCGATAATCAGAAAAGTGATGAAAGATTTCATCGACAGCGCTAGCAAACAGTATGTACTCAAAAACAACCAGCTCACTGATGCAGTTTGCAATCCGCTAGGGCCACTCACCTCCTGTCTTCATTAGAGCACTGTTCCATGCTTGGAAAAAGGAGCTGAACTGAAGGGGTGAGGTGAGAGTTTCTACCCTTGATATCATAGCTGCATTTTATCGAATGTGGCATCAAGGAGACCTAGCAAAATTTGGAGTAAAGAGGAATAGAAGGGATAAACTCCATTCTTTGGAGTCTTTCCGAGCGCAAAGTAATATGGCTGTGGTTGTTGGGGGTCAGTCATCTCTGCCCTTGGACAACACTGCAGGACTTACTCAGGGCAGAGCCCAACCATCTTCAATTGCTTGATCAATGACCTTCCCTCCATCGTAAGGTCAGAAGTTGTGATTTTTGGCAATCACTGCACAATGTTAGCACCATTCGCTACTCCTAAGATTCTGAAGCAGATGAGCCAATATGCAGCAAAACCCGGGAAAAATTCTGGACTGGGCTAATCAGTGGCAAGTAAGATTCGCCCATACAAGCGACAGGCAATGGGCATCTCCAACAAGAGGGAATCTAAGGGTCGCCTCTTGACATTCAATGGCATTTCTGTCGCTGAACCCCACACTATCAGCATCCTGGTTGTTTTTCATTGACCCTCTACGGAATTGCAACACCCATGCAAGTATCCTGGCAACAATAACAGGCCAGAGGCTAGGGATTCTGCCGAGAGTAACTCAGCACCTGACTCCACAAAACCTGTCCAACATCTACATATCACAAGCGAGGAGTATGATGGAATACGCTCCACTTGCCCGACGAGTTCAGGTCAATTGACACTCATGAAGCCAGACGCCAAACAGGGCAAAGTCACTACATCTACCACCTCCAAAATTCACTCAATTCAGCAGCGACGCACATTAGCAGCAGTGTGCACAATCTGCAAGATGAAACAATCTGTAACAGCCCCCTAAGGCTCCATCAACACACTCTCCAAACCAGCTACCACTGTCACCCAGATGAACAAGCACAGCTGATGCATAGGAACACCAACACCAGTAAATTTCTCCAGCATGCTACACACATTCCTGACTTAGAACTATCTCGCTGTACCTTCACTGCTGCTGGGTCAAAATTATGGAACTCCATCCCAAAAAGCACTGTGGGTGTACGTACACCGCATGGACTGCAGTGGTTCAAGAAGATGGCTCGCTGCCACAATCTCAAGAACAATTAATGATTGGGAATAAAGTGTTGGCCTAGACAACGTCACACATCTCCCGTGAGAGAATAAAATAAAAATCACCAGTTCCTTCCTGCGCCTACCCGCCCGCACCCCTCCACTCCACTGCACACGCCATAACCCTTGCCTCATTTGACTATCAAATATGGACCTAAATTATCCCTACTTAAATGCCAAGACCCAGTCGCCACTGATTTCTGCAAAAGAGAATTCCACAACTAACGCCCCACTGAGAGAGAGAGAACAAAATTTAATTTGGGTCTGAAAAGAGAGACATCTGATTTTTCAACTGTGCCCTTTTGTTCTAGCGTCTCCCACAAGAGGTAATGTCCTCCAGGTCGACTCCCCATTTATATCTGAACAATCAGCGTTCATTTTTTAAAGCTCTAGTATATAGGCCAGTAATGTTCATATTTTGTTGATGAGAACTTCATCCCAGAAATGGATATCATTTGGTATATTTAGGTATCACTGCTTTGACACATGACCTGAATTTAACACTTGCTTACTGATCCAATATACCGAGGCTGCAGGAAAGTAGTTGGGGAGTTTTGAGGCTAACATTCCACTCCCACTCGCCACCAACAACTTGAGATTACCTGCCGCATTGTTGTTCAGATTTTTCACTACCCTGGGACTGCCAACACTGCTTATTGCCTGTTTTCCAAAAGGCAATTTTGTGGCACATGGATGACTGGCACCAGTAAACTGGCTTGCACTGACAATTGGATCACGACTTATGATGGGGACAAGGTGGGTGCTCGGTTGTTTTTTTTGCTTTTCATGTGGAGAGGGCAAACCTTCTTGTCTTAAAACTATAACTCGAACACTTTTTTTTTGCAGGAGCAATATTGTTGTTATTTAAAACAAAAATGCCACCTTTTTTAGCTACAGAAATAATAATCTATCGATTCTCCTTCAACCTGTGATGTGTTTACCTAGACCTTCGTCTCTGCATACACCTCCACCGTTCTACAGTTGGACTGGACTGCAATTTTCTTGTTACATTCTCATGTATCATGTCGCATCTCAAAGATATCCTTGAATGTCATCTGTAACACTTCACAGACAGTTGTGCCTGGTTCAAAACAGTAATACAACATTGGTACCCTCCTGTTTCTCATCGAATATTTGTCGTTCAAGAGCATTATCCAAAAATGCAAAATAAGCTGACAGCACCTAGGCCTGTATCTCAATGCTTATCTTGGTCCCTCCACTGTCTCTTGATTGTCCCATTGCCTATCCAACATCGAATGCAGCATAGTCTTACATTTATGCACTTAACTAGTAAAAAGTCTGGAACATTTGTCTTCACACCCAACCGCAATCCCAGTTCATAGACATTGATGCTATATCTCTCCCTGGTGCATACCAGAAGCTGAAACACGCTGAGCACAATCTGTATTCCATGCTTGACACAGAGATACGGTTTTAGTCATATACCTGTGAAATTACTAAGGCCACATTTTTCCACTTCCACAACGCCGATCGACTCCACCCCCGTTTTAGAACTTCTACTTCTGAAAACATAACCTGAAGCATACTTGCCTCTTCCAATAAACGTTTAATGGCATGTTACATGTCACCTCTGTAACCTTGAAAATATCAAAGCTCCTGTTGTCCATACTAGAACTCATAGAAAATCCAATTCACTCTTAACCACTATGTCGAATTGCCTAGGCTGATTTGCCGGTTCAGCAGTGCCACCAGTTTAAAATTTTCTTTGTTTAGAAATGCCCCGAGTGGCTTTACCCCTTCTTTATGAGAAGCCTCTTTCATCCCTACATACATCCTAGATATTTCTGACCCTCCAATTGTGGCTTAATGAGCATCCCATATTCTAATAGATCCATTATTGGTGGCCGTGAATTCAATTCCTATGTACTAAGTTCTGTATTGCGTCCATCAACCTACTGTACCTCTGTGTTTGACTTGCCACCTCTAATGTACTCGTGAAAAACGATCCCTTTGATTAAACTTTGTACGTCAGACCTAACATCTCATAATTTTCATCTGTCATATGTTGCTTGATAATACGTCTGGGAAGTATACGGCTTTGTTATATTACGTTAAAAGCAACACATAGATGAAAGTTATGTTGTTTATGTTAACCAAGCAGTTTATAATGGAGTAAACCGAGGGCAATTCACACCCATCTGGAAGGCGGGGGGCAGAGAAAAATGGTCTTGTCAGCCATGCTACAGGTTCAGACAGATTCAAAGGCAAATACAGGGATTTTATTTTCATCACTGTCACTCTTGTTACATTTGGCAAATTTAATTGTCGATTCTGTACCTTTTGTGTGTGTGCGTGTGTGTTGGGGTGGATGTGGAGCGGGGATTGCATGAGAGTGGGATGTGGAGGAGGGAAGCCATGTTTGGAGGTGAGGCAGAGGAGAAGAAAGTTACGGTGTCAATCTTGCACATACAGGCCTGCATTGGCTCTTTTCACTCGGTGTAAATTATGAGTACTACTTGTGCAGAGTACATCTCTCTCGGAAGATATTTGGTATCAAAACCGTTGGTCCATCGATTTTAGGATTTTCCTGGATTACCGAGGATGTTATGATGAACAGGGCAAAATCCTTCGCCTATGATGCAGACAGATCTGGCAACGCTGACACCTATTTATAAAGAAACGGCCATCCCTTTAAAACATGGCTATGATCATCAAGTTGAGCGGGCAGGGATCTGTGTCGTACCAAGAGGAATGACAAGCGCGGAAACAGTAAGGGTTTTAACCCACAGGAGGCAAACATAACAAAGTTGAAGCTGCAATTGAGAAATCTGCATAGGCAAAATTATCGAGCAGAATTTCGGGGCCTAGAACGGAGCCAAGCACCACTGCAGAGCATGAAAACAAATATCAAGGCTGGGAATCAATTTAATTACTGAGGGGAGACCTGCACTGTCAGAAGCCTTTGCTTTCAGGAGAAACATTGAATCAAGGAGCGATCCGCCTGCCCTGGGGCAAGCTAATAGGCCATTACACCAGTTTGTAGATCAGGGGGTGTCCTGGGGACGCTCTGGCGTCCTTGCCGGTATTTATCCTTCAACCATCTTCACACACACGCAGCCCACACACACAACAGTTAGACTGGTCATTATTTTCTTATTATTTGTGGGAGTTTGCTCTGCCCATATTGGTTGCTGTGTTCCCTAAATAACACGAGCTACAACAATTGAAACAACACCCTAATGACAGCAAAGTGCTTTGAGGCGCCCCGTGTCGTGAAAACGAACTACATAAAGGCATTAAAAAAAATCCCTTTAGACAAACTCGTCGATGGCAAGCTTACATTGACAAATTGACTGACATTTGCCAGGATGTTCCTCTGCGGAACTTGCCGTTGACTGCCGATTGAAGAAGCGCATATTTCCCTCCGAAGTTGCAGCCAGCAATTGCTGTTCTGACTGCAACAATTTTCCTGTTGTGAAATGATCTCCGAGGGCTAACTGCCAGTGTGTTCGCGGCGTCAGTGTGCCCTCAATTACGTCACTACCAGAAGCGATGCCCCTAGGGCTCAAACAGTGAGCCAGTCAGTTGGTCACTGCTTACTTATTCAGCCCATAAAATATTTCAAATGAGAGGAATTAATATATAAGAAGACATTCTTCTGGCTGACTTTAACAGGTTCACCTTAGGAAATCTGTAACATCAGTTGTTTGAAAAGCGCTTATTTATAACTGTTTTTGATTACCTGGCACGGCGAAAGCGGATATGTTTAGCGATTAAGTGGTCCCATAATTCCCAGTGAGTTGAAAGCGAAGTGTCACAGATTTAAGAGCAAAAAAAAAAGTCGACGATTCCGCGGTAAATTGTTCTCTTGGCATTTTTAAGATGTACAACTGTAAAGGTCATGAAATGCTCGTTTTTCCTCAATCAAATAGTCGTAAAATTTAGTAACAGACAATAGCTGCATGAGTGCCTGTTGTTTATCTTCTATCTGTAGCCCCGCACTGTGAAGCTGTGAAATTGGTTTCAGTATATGCAGCCCTGTTTCCAAATAGTCGTAAAATATCTAACTCAAGACAACGAGAAGCCAGAAGTGCATTATTAATATTTTTTATTAATATATTTTAATATGTCTATATTTCCTGAGGCGAAAATCGCCCATAATGCACGTGGACGTTCCTTGCTTGGGATTGCTGCGGACATTCGGTGATATCATACAAAACATGAAGAATTGGGCAGCCAGTTGTTGGGAATCAGTCACACTTCAGGACCAGAAGTCCATCCGTTAACAAAATAGGCAAGTGTGACTGTCACCACCTGAAGTTTAGGCCGTGTTTGAGCTTCGGTAATGTAACAAATGAACACACTCATAAAAGCATAGAAAATTACTTCTGACAGATGCACACTGTCTTTGGACACACAAGCTTGTGATGGTTCTGTGTCGGTGGAAATGTTTCAGCGTGTCGATGGGGCCCTCGTAATGACAGGATGGATGACACCGAGCTGTTGGTCACAGAGGTGGGGTGAAATAATGTACTAAGTTTGCAGAGTAGGGGCTTGGATTGGAGATGAAATACATTACACGCAGGGAGCAAACTTTCGGTACGTTTATTGGAGAGCGAAATTTGAGGAAATCATTTCAAATTCGAAACAAAGTGGAAGGAACAATAATACGACCAGAAATCATCTTGATGCTGAATAACATTGAGTGACGTTGTCGTTGCAGCTGGCAGAAAATAAAATAATAATGAATGGCTGAAGTCACTGAAGCATTTCGGTTTATCACGAGAACAGGTGCATGAAACCTAATTAGGTTACTTAACGTGTGTTAATGGTAACAGAAATATCATGGCATATCTATGGAATTTTAAATACAACACGCTTCGATTATAATGACTATTCCTGTAATGAAGCTGTTGAAAGTTCACTACAAACAATTATTTCACTGATCTGAATGCACAATTGCAAAAAATAACGGTTTGCGCAAATTCCAGCTGCAGGCGTAGAAGGTCAGATTATGACATAACCTGATTCCAAGTTAAAATATATGCAGATGTATGCTGAAAATACTTTAGCGCGTTCTGTCAGTTACGCTGCACCACCATTTAATTGCAATCTATGTCATGCAGATATGCTGTTGAACGGCTTTTAATTCTTTACTGGCGTTTAAAGTGCAGTTAAGTACTCAAGTTCTTCATAGTGTAATAGAATGTGATGCCAGAAAATCAATGATTAAGAATTTAGACAAGGTTCATACCAATAGAACAAACTGTTCTAAGTTCCTTCTCAGCCATAATTATAAACCGCAGACTCACCAACCTCACCCGTGGAACATTGGGCGATCAAAGCGATGTTGCACGTGGAGAGAACATCTATGATGTTAGCATGGAATAAAATTTCAAAACTGTCGATTTTAAAACGGTTATGTAGAGGATTCAGCGTCACAGTAACTTATTTTCGAAATATAGCACCGTTAGAATACAGTAATACGGCGCCTTAGGTTTACCAATTCCATTTTATTTTCTTCTTAATTCAGCTGATTAGTCTCCCATCTAAAACCTCCGAGAAAGAGACGTTTCCAAATTCGCTCAGGATGCCATTCGGAGTAACATTCCATGAAAGCATTCTCCTTTTTCTGCAGGAGGGACAAAGTAAGCCTTGCTCGATGTGGTGCCAATCAAGCGGGCTGCGTTGTCCTGGACAGTGTCAAGCTTCATGAGTTTTGTGGAAGTTGCGTACATCCAGGCAATTGGGGAGAATTCTATCAAACTACCGACTTGTGCTTGTAGATAGTGAACAGGCTTTGGGGTGTCAAGACGTGAGGTACTCGTCGCAGGATTCCTGGCCTCTGACTTGGTCTTGTAGCTAGAATTTTTATATGGCTCGTCAGGTTCAGTTTCTGGTTAATAGTATTCTCCAGGATGTTGATAGTGTGGGATTCAGTGATGGTAATGCCTCTGAAAATCAAGGGATGATGATTGCATCTCTCTTGTTGGAGATGTTCATTGCCTGACACTTGTGTGGTGCGAATGTTACGTGCCACCTTTCAGCCCAAGCCGGGATATTGTCCTGGTCTTGCTGCATTTGGACATAGACTGTTTCAGTATCTGGGGAGTTGTGAATGTTGCTGAAAATTGTGCAAGCATTAGCGAACACCACTGCTACTGAACGTCTGATGGAATGAAGGTCACTGGTGAAGAAGCTGAAGATGGTTGGGCCTAGTGCATGAATGGCAAATGGCTAGTATGCAGGTACAGCAATTAAATGAGAAAGCAAATAGAACGTTATCCTTGTTGAAAGGTGTTCTGAATAGAAACGTTGGGAAGTTATGCTTTACTTGTACAGGTCACAGGTGAGACAACATCAGGAACATTGTTTACAGCAATTCGTCTCCTTATTTATGGAAGGACAAAATTGCGTTAGAAACAGTTCAGAGAATGTTTACGAGACTAAGGCCAAGGATGTGCGTTTAGTCTGACGATGAAAGGGTAGTCAGGTTCGACGTGCTTGCACACGAACAGGAGAGAGAGCACATCCTGAGTGGGGCACAGCCAGAGTGGGTATCCGGAATTTGGTGCAAAGTGGGAATTGAACTGGTAAGTCTTTCTCTTTAATTTCTCTTTAATTTTTGTAAGTTCAGTAGTCTAGTTAAAAGGTTGGTAAGGTTGCAGACTCAGCTGACTGTGTGACAGTGAACTGTCAATCCCGTGAAGCATGATTAGGGCCTGAAAAGGTGTTAATTACTATTTGAAGCTTAACTAGTGGTGAGTCAACTCAGCACTATTTAAGAATAGGACTCTCTAGAATCATGCTAGAGTGTGCTTGCACACGAACAGGAGAGTGAGCATATTCTGAGTGGGGCAGAGCCAGAGTGGGTATTTGGAATTTTGTGCAAAGCCGGAATTCGGTGCATAGGGGACAAGGCGCTCTTTGCTTTTTTTCCTTGCTATCCAATTTCTTAAATCTTCAGTGCATGATGCAGCAGTAGAACCTAAAAGGGAAGGGAATCACTAATATATAGTGGGAGCAGTTATCACTGCTTTAATTACTTATACTTTAAGGTCATTTTGTGATTTACACTTTGTATATTCTAAGTAACGAGGATCAGAAAAGAAAGCCGTGGAGTAGTTTACTTAAAAGTTTTTATTTAAAGGGATAAGCCATGGCAGCAGCTCTCAAAGCCGTGGTGTGCTCCTCATGCTCCATGTGGGAATCCGGGGATATTTCCAATGCCCAGGACTAGCATGTGTGCAGGCAGTGTAGCTCCTGGAAGCTCGGGTTCCAGAGCTGGAACGGCGGCTGGGGACACTGTGGAGAATAGGCGAGTCTGAGAGCATCGCGAATAGCACGTTTAGAGAGTTGGTCACACCGCAGATGAAGGGACTTGAGGAAGGATGGGAATGGGTGACCTCCAGACAGTCCAAAAGAATCAGGCAGGTAGTTCAGGGGCCCCCTGGTTTCTCGCTCGCAATTTGGTATTCCGATTCAGAGGCTGATGAGGACGCTGGTTCCTACAGGGAGTGCAGGCACAGACAAGCGTCTGGCACTACAAGCAGCCTGTATGGACAGGAGGAGAGGAAGGGATGAAGAGCAATATTAATAGGGGAATCTATAGTCAGGGGAACAGATAGGCGCTACTGTGCCCGTCAATGTGACTCCAGGACAGTGTGCTGGCTCCCTGGTGCCAGGGTCTGGGATGTCACTGAACGGCTGGAGGGAATCCTGAAGTGGAAGTGTGATAAGGCAGAGGTCATGGTACATGTTGGTACCAATGACATAGTTAGAAAGAGGGATGAGGTCTTGCAACAAGTATACAGGGAGTTAGAAAGCATATTAAAAAGCAAGGCCTCCGAGTTGTAATCTCTGGATTACTCCCAGAGCCACATGCTCGTGAGCTGAGAACTGGGGGAATAGTGCAGATGAAACCGTGGCTTTAGAGTTGGTGGAGGTGGGACAGTTTTAGATTCCAGGATCACTGGGACCCTTTCCAGGGAAGATGGGGACTGTAGAAGCAGGACAGTCTACATCTGAACCATAGCGTGACTAACATCCTTGCGTGCGAGTTTGCTAGTGCTGTTGGGAAGAGTTTAAACTAATTTGGCCTGAGGAGGGGACACAGAAAGTTAGCAGAATGGGGACACATCATAATACAGTAAAACAATCAAGTCAGAGGGAGTAAAGCTGCAATAAGATTCAAGGGAGTAAGGCAAGGTGCGATAGCTTCTATTTTAATGACAGGAATATAACAGGAAAAACGGATTAGTTAAGGTTGAGGATTGATACTTGGAATTGTGACATAGTAGTCATTACTGAGACGTGATTGATAGAAGGTCAGGATTGGCAGTTTAACATTCCGGGATATAGAATCTTCAGGTGATACAGGGGAGTGGGTAAAAGAGGATGAGGCGTTGCATTAGCAGTTAAGGGGTCAGTTACTGAGGTAAAGATGGATGATAACTTGTAGGGGGCATCGAATGAAGGTTTGTGGGTTGACCTTCGGAATGAAAAAGGGGCAACCACATTATTAGGTGTTTATTATAGACCCCCAGAGAGTCAGCGGGAAATTGAGGAGCAAGAAAGTGCACAATTTGTGCTGGCGTGTAAGAACAATAAAGATAGGTTAATTATATTAGGAGATTTCAACTTTCCCAAAATTAATTGGGGTAGAAATAGTGTTAAGGGCTTGGATGGAGTAGATTTCTTCAAATGTGCACAGGAGAACTTTTCAGGTCAAGATGTAGAGGGTCCAAGAAGGGACCTAATTGCTGGACCTAATTCGGGTGAATAAAGCCAGACAGCTGGCTGAGGTGGTATCTGGCGACAATTTTAGCGATTGCGCCCACATCATGGCACAGTTTAAGCTTGTTATTGACAAAGAAATCGACAAGTTGCAAAAGAAAAATGTTGGATTTGGGGAGAGTGGATTTTAGTAAAATAGGGCAGGATCTGGCCAAGGTAGCATGGGAACAATTACTTGTGGGGAAATCTACAGAAGTGCACTGGGGGGCGTTCATAAACGAAACTGGGAAGGTACAGACTCAACATCTTCCCTCTAGGGTGAGCGGAAAGAGTAACAATCCCAGAGTACCATGGATGACCAAAGAAATTCACGGTACGATGAGAAGGAAAAGATAGGCTTTTAGCATGTACAAGGGTAGCAAATCAGCAGAGGCAATAGTGTAGTAAAAACAATACAGGGCGGAGCTTAAGAAAACAATTAGGAGAGCATAGAGGGGATATGAGATTCCCTCGCTGGTAAAAGTATGGAAAATCCCAAGATATTCTATAAGTATATCAATGGGAAGAGAATAACCAGGGAAATAGAAGGGTCCATCAGGGACCAAGGAGGCAATCTATGGCTGGAGCCAAAGGACATCTTTAGAGCATTGAATGAATACTTAACGTCATTCTTCACCCAAGAGAATGAGGATGAAGGTATCGAACAGGGGAAAGAGAGACTGCGAGGTTCTTAAGCAAGTTGATATACGGATTGACAAGGTAGTGGAGGTGTTGGCAGGCTTAAAATTGGACAAACCTCCGGCTCTGGATGATTTGTGCCCCTGGCTGGTGTGGGAGGCAAGGGAGGAGATCTCAGGAGCTCTGACCCAATTTTTAAATGCCTGTCAGGCCACGGGGGATGTGCCAGAGGACTGGAGAATAGCTAATGTGGTTCCGCTATTTAAGAAGGCTTGTAGAGATATGCCAGGGAATTACAGGCCAGTTGGTCCCACGTCATTGGTAGGGAAACTATAGGAGAAACTTCTGAAGGAGAGTATATAACTCCACTTGGAGAGGCAAGGTTTGATCAGGGAAAGTCAGCATGGCTTTGTCAGAGGGACGTCATGCCTACCAAGTTTGATTGAATTTTTTGAGGAGGTGAAGAGGTGTTTCGCTGAGGGTTGTACAGTTGATGTAGTTTATGTAGATTTCAGCAAAGCCTTTCACAACGTCCCACATGGGAGACAAATAAAGAAGGCAAATGTGCATGGAATTCAGTGTAAGTTGATAAGGTGGATTCAAAATTGGCTTAGTCGGAGGAGGGAGAGTTACGTGATGACAGAAGGATGTTTTAGTGACTGGAAGCCAGTGTCCAGTGGCTTACCACAGGGAAAGGTGCTCGGTCCGCTATCATTGATATAAACAACAGAGATGACTATGTGGGGGGTTGGATTAGTAAGTTTGCGGGTGACACAAAGATTGGCCGGGTGGTTAAAGTGAAGTTGAGTGTCTCCGGCTACAGGAACATATAGATGGGATGGTCAAATGGGCAAATGAGTGGCATATGGAATTTAACCCTGCAAAGTGTGAGATGATACACTTTGGAAGGCATAATTTGACAAGGAAGTATGCAATCAACGGCATGGCACTAGAAAGTTCTGAGGAAGGAAGGGACCTTGGCGTGTGTGTCCATAGATCTCTGAAGGCAGAGGAGCACGTAAGTTTGGTGGTGGAAAAAGCATATGGACACACCTTTATTAATCGAGGCATAGTTTACAAAAGTAGGCAGGTCATGTTGGACTGTGTGCAGTTCTGTTCGCCACATTATAGGAAGGATGTGATTGAACTGGAGGGAGTGCAGTGGATATTCACCAGGATGTTGCCTGGGATGAAACATTTGAGTTACGAAGAGAGGTTGGATAGAATTGGGTTGTTTTTTTTGAAGCAGAGAAGGTTGAGGGACGACCTGGTCGAGGCGTAGAAGATTATGAGGTGCATGGGCAGCGTGGGTAGTGAGCAGTTGTTCCCATTAGTTGAATGGTCAGTCACAAGGGGCAAAATTATAAGGTAAGTGGCAGGAGTTTTAGGAGGTATGTGAGGAAAATCGTTTTACCCAGAGGGTCGTGACGGTCTGGAATGCAGTGCTTGCGAGGATGGTGGAGGCGAGTTACCTCACATCCTTTAAAAAGTGCCTGGATGCCAATTGGCACGCCATAACATTTAAGGCTATGGGCTAACTGCTGGTAAATGGGATTAGGTAGGTAGATCATGTATTTCTCACGTGTGGTGCAGACTCGATTGGCCGAAGGGGCTCTTCTGCACCGTGAATCTGTGACTCTGTGAGGTGTATCGGCTGGAATTTCGAAGAGTAAGAGGCGACTTGATTGAAACCGTTCAGGTACTGAAATGTACTGTCAGGGCTTTTGTGTGGAGAGGACGTTTCCTCTTGTGGAAGAATTTAGAACTCATCACTTATTAAAAAACGAGGGGTCGCCCATTTAAGACAAAGATCAGAAGATTGCTTTCTTTCTTAGGGAATAATGAATCTTAGGAACTCCCTTCCTCACAAGGCAGTGGAAACATAATTCACAATATTTAAGGCAAAGTTAGATAGATTTTTGTTTACCCAGAAAGTGAAAGGTTACTAGGGATAGGCGGGAGTTTACAATTATATTATCCTTGAACTTATTGACTGCCAGAGCGGTCTCGAGCGGCCGAGTGGCCTATTCACGCTCAAAACTCGTTTGCTCATATTCATAACTGATTTGAACCATTAAATCGTCAAATGGTTGCAGCACAGAGGGGGGACATTCGCTCTTTCGCATCAGTTCTGACCGCCACAAAGGGCAGTTAATGCAGCGCAGCACTCTTGCCTTTTTACCAGTAGTGCTACATTCTTTCCCTTTCACATAATGATCTAATCCCCAATTTTAATTTGGCGAAGCGAGTTTTATGTTATGTTTAGCCAAACAAATGAGCGGTTTTCCGTTTAGCTGACATTACTCTTCATTAAGAGATGATGCCATAATGGTGAAAAAACATGTTCTTCCGATATAAAAATAAAGAGCTACTGCGGATGCTGGAAATCCAAAACAAAAACAGAATTACCTGGAAAAAACTCAGCAGGTCTGGCAGCATCGGTGGAGAAGAAAGGAGCTGACGTTTCGGGTCCACATGACACTTCAACAGAACTGAAGTATAGTTAGGAGAGACGTGAAATATAAGCTGGTTTAAGGTGGGGGGCGGGAGGAGAGAGAAGTTGAGGGTGGGGTGGTTGTGGGGACAAGCAAGCAGTGACAGGAACAGATAATCAAAAGATCTCACAGACAAAAGGATCAAAGAGGTGTTGAACGTGGTGATATTATCTAAAAAAAGTGCTAATTAAGAATGGATGACAGGATACTCAAAGTACAGCTCTAGTGGGGGTGGGGTGAAAAGACTAACAAGGTATTAGTTGTAGATTTATAAATAATGGAAATAGGTGGGAAAAGAAGAATCTATATAAAATATTGGAAAAAAAAAACACAAAAGGGAGGGGGAAGAAATGGGGTGGGGATGGGGGGGAGGGGGAGTTTAAGATCTAAAGTTGTTGAATTCAATATTCAGCCCGGAAGGCTGTAAAGTGCCTAGTCAGAAGATGAGGTGCTGTTCCTCCAGTTTGCGTTGGGTTCACTGGAACAATGCAGCAAGCCAAGGACAGACATGTGGGCAAGAGAGCAGGGCGGAGTGTTAAAATGGCAAGCGACAGGGAGGTTTGTGTCTTTCTTGCGGACAGACAGCAGGTGTTCTGCAAAGCTGTCGCCCAGCTTGTGTTTGGTCTCTCCAATGTAGAGGAGACCGCATTGGGAGCAACGAATGCAGTAGACTAAGTTAGGGGAAATGCAAATGAAATGCTGCTTCACTTGAAAGGAGTGTTTGGGCCCTTGGACGGTGAGGAGAGAGGAAGTGAAGGGGCAGGTGTTGCATCTTCTGCGTGGGCATGGGGAGGTGCCATAGGTGGGGGTTGAGGAGTAGGGGGTGATGGAGGAGTGGTCCAGGGTGTCCCGGAGGGAACGATCCCAATGGAATTCCGCCAGGGGGGGTGAAGGGAAGATGTGTTTGGTGGTGGCATCATGCTGGATTTGGCGGAAATGGCGGAAAATGATCCTTTGAATGCGGAGGCTGGTTGGGTGATAAGTGAGGACAAGGGGGACCCTATCATGTTTCTGGGAGGACAGAGAAGGCGTGAGGGCGGATGCGCGGGATATGGGCCGGAAACGGTTGAGGACCCTGTCAACGACTGTGGGTGGAAAGCCTCGGTTAAGGAAGAAGGAGGACATGTCAGAGGAGCTGTTTTTGAAGGTAGCGTCATCAGAACAGATGCGACGGAGGCGAAGGAACTGAGAGTATGTTCCTTTTGCCTGCAGAAGGGGAGTTGGTACATAAGAATGTGTGTCGCCTCTAACAAACGTAATTGAGGCATCTCCTGAGCATGACTGATTATCTAAAATTGGTTGCTTGTATGCCAATAACACCACATACTGGAGAGGAATGTGATCTGACATGATCGAGTAATCAATGACAACTGGAAATTTGTAGTAATGAATTGGGGAATCTCACCTTAGTCCTAACATCTTGACACACGTATTTTTCACTTCTATGTTATTGTCTATCCAGTTTTGTCACTTTATTCAGCTGTATAGCTTATCAAGGTTGTGCATATCAATTGCAATTGTAGCTTGAGAATTGATTTAAATGTTTTTTTTTCATTTCATGATGATAATAACGTAAGAAGCATGGCAGACATTGAGTCTTCTTTAGTTCTGATGAAGAATCATGTGGACTCGAAACGTTAACTCTGTCTTCCTTTCCACAGATGCTGCCAGACCTGCTGAATTTTTTCAATAATTATTGTTTTTGTTTGAGTCCAAAATGTTGTTGAATTGTTTTACAAAATCAATTTGATTAAACACCCGCCTTTACGGAATGAATTCTGCTGTCCCCATCTAATGTCCTATATGTTGTTGTAGCCGCAAACCAAAATGATTGATTTCGATGAATCCATTGGAATTGACCAATAAAGTAATTCAGTTGTGTCAAACTAGTCTCAACAGATCAAAACTATTCCTTTTCATCAACTGTTTTTGGTCAGTTGAGCCTGACATGGTCAATAACATCCACATCGTGAAAATTAAGAGTAAATTAAACGTGGAATCTAGGGTTAGCCCTCGTTCAAAAGCTGCCACGCCACTACAGTTTGTTAAACGAAGAGAGAGAAAAGCCTGCACACATGAGCTTTTTAAGGCAGAGACTTGCACAAAAAGTTAGACCGCATGCTGCCTGCATATGAAATAATATTCGGGTTGCTTGCTAAATGCCAGGTTTGAGCATTGGGCAAAGACTAATGGGTTCGTTAATGTTCAGTAGCGTCGAAAAAGCCCGACAAACAAAATAAACTAAATTTTCAGTTGTTGAACTTTCTTTGAAATGTGAAGTCACCCACTGTTATTTTTACTCAAAGAGACAATGTTGCTACATTATTTCATCATACTGTCGCTATATACCATAAAGGAACAAAGTTATGTATTCTGAAAACCTAAAATTTATATATTATGACATTTAGCGAATATAGATTTTATGTAAAATATAGTTTTTATGTTCGAAATTTGAAATGAGTTTGAAAGTTCGTAAAAAATTTGAACAATTATTCTATTTTAAATTTTTATGGAATAGACAATGCTTTGGAAAGGATAGGGGTACTCCGACACGACAATTAGGCGTACTTAGAGCAAATTCATATGAATGCAAGCTCTGCAGCATTCAGCTGAATTTGCAACAAAGTAGCCGGAAATAAAATACAATAACCTCACCGGATGTCCATTTTGAGTAGGATTTATTGATTCTTTCCTTTGCGCCTGGTGAGAAATAAAATTCAAACGAATCATCAAGAAAGTGGTAATATTAGCAATCATCTCCAGGTAAACTGTATCAAATGCAAACCGATTATTTACATACTACTAGAGGACGGCTGTTTTGCAATGCATAATCGCATCGTTACAACCAAACACATTGGCTTTGTTCTAATTAATCCGTATCGAAGGTGTGCAAACATCATTGCACCAAAGACATTCACGTTTAGAGGGTTTGATTTGCAACTGTACGGTTTAGCTGTACAACTTGTACTTTCACTTTCTGATCTAGTAGTTGAGCTGAAGTAAAATGTATATTTGAAATATTATCATTTCAAACAGATTTTTAATAAATGTGTCAGTCAGCGGAACGCTCCAAATTATGCTAACTAATCATATATTTTAATCGATACATGCATGTGAATTATTCCGTTAGGTATCAATGATACTGTTCCTACCTCTGGATATTATGAATAGAAGCCCCTCCACAATCAACGCGGCCAGTAGTCGAATTGTTATTGCAATATTTGCCCATCCAGCGACAACAGAACCACTGATTTAGAGGCAAACGCTAGAAGGTTTATGTAAAATCAGAATTATAAATTTTACTGTAAACCGGAAAACACAGGTTTGCATCTCAAATGCATCATTTTCAAGTATGCTTCATGTGAATGTAATAATACAGCATACAAAGCGTCGGCACTTCCATTTCTTTATCTCTGTATTCAGCTGAGATTTCTGCAATCGGCAAGAAAGGAGGCTAGCACACACAAATGAGACAAATAAATCATCAGTGATGAACCAGGGACGAATCGATCACCGAATGGCCATCTTCCAGTTATTGAAATAAATCGCATTGGATTACGATGTCAACTGGCTGTGGCACGTGGATCAATTTTAAATTAGTGATCGGAATGTAATCAGTTTACACTTAGATCAATCTCCAAAAATATATCATAGGGCCTATGATGAAATCGCTTGAGATTTTCTTTGGAACGAAACCTCATTAATGGCCTTTTAATTCTTCAACATGTGCGGCACAATTATCAATCCACGTTAACACAGTATCTCGGGCGTCACACTCTGATGAAGGGGGAAACACCTTGTACTTCATGGTATCTGCAGCGATGGGACGAACTTCAATTACTCGATAACAATCCTCTGCCGGTGCGTGGTTTGAACAATACCTCTTTCCATTCCGTGAGTCGCAATGTTTTACTTTTTATCTGAATTATGGGAACATTGCTGAGGACTGATATCCGCAAATGACTGAAATTTATTCGATACAAATAACCAAAAGAACAGAAACATTAACCAACAGAATAGAACCAGATTTAGATGTTATCATTGGATATGTAAGCCATGGGCGAGCGAATAACGTGTCACATTTCAGATAATGTTACCTTCAGGAGCCGCAGTGCAGCTGGCATTTGCTGGAATTGAGCTCGAAACACGATATACTCGACAAGTGTAAACTGTGACGCGCTCGATTGCCTGTGGCACCTCCAAAGAGCTGACGACTTCATAGCGTCCCTCAAACATTACTTGTTCATTTCTAAATCCAGTGAAAATGTCGGTACCGTTTTTATGCCAGGTGAGGTAAAAGGCTTCAGGGTAAAAATCAGATGTCCTGCACTGTGTTCTGAGCGAAGCATATTAAATGCGTTCGGATGGCTTGGGCACAATTTTCAGCTGAGCCGGCGTCACTAAATTGTAAATAAAATAACTCAGATGAATCAAAACATTTGCCTTTTCATCCTAAGAATTAATTGATTTCATGAACTAATCCCCAACTATTTCGGGGCATAGGCGATGCAATAATAAGCATTATTTATAGCGTCTGTCTTCAAAATAAGCCTCATAACGCTGCAGCTAAAGTTACTTTCGCCACACGCTATTGACATATCACCAGTACGTTAAACAAAATTAATTCCCAGCATTTCTCCGGATTTATTAAAACGAATATCTAATAATCGTTATGGTGCCCGTACATTTTTACAACCAGCCGTTCAGTCGTTTAACCAAGATGGCAGAAACTAGAAAGGCGCCATCCAAAAGACGGTACTAGGAATCTGGCTCTCTTCTAATTAGGGAAAGAACATTTAAATTGCAGAATATGCTCGATAACTCCAACACTATTTATGCCGTTTCTACTTTCCCAAATTAACAACGTTCTTTACTTCACCGTTTTTGATTTACGTTCCTTGGCAAACATACGTTAAAAAATATATATTTGCTAAAACGTAATAGATATTAAGCTAGCAAAGTTACTGACAATGCAAGCTTTCCAAGTTGTTCAACATGTGTTGTTTAAAACAAGTGGAGCTGTTTTGCGGGCAATGCATATAGTTATTGAAATAATCAGTTAATCGTCGCTGACTTTCTCCAGCAACTAACAGTTCAGATTTTCAACTGCCTCGAAAATTACAATGCACAATAAGTTGCACGGCAGTTACTTTTCCAGCCGTTAGATATTCATATTTAACTGCACAATAATATATCCCGTCGTCCCACACATTCACATGCAGCAGATGAATGTAGACTCCACCTCTCATCATATTGAAATGTTTTCTGCTCTCCTCCTGCAGAAAGGCCCTATTAACGTCTCTCCACCAGTAAGTTACACGGGTGAATAGTCGAGGTCGAGTGAGAAATGGCAAGATAACATTTGTACATCTGATTGTTTTTATTAGTATAATACCCGGTGTCACATTAATGTGCCAACAGCAACTATCAACAGAAGTTAGAAACACGGCCTAAATTATTCATATGCAACATATGATCTGCACTAGCAAAAAAAAAACATCGCTGTCCAATTCATTGATATTGCAGCAATTTTACAGTCACGCAGCTAGAATTATTCTCGATTTCATGAATCTGTTCCTTATTCAAATTTCATAAATTATTAGTTTATCTTATTTTTTCCAGATAAGAACTACCCCATGGCCAGGAACAGAAGACATCGGAATTAATACGGAATTGAAGCGAAAAATTAATAATTTTTCGCGAGCTATAAGGCCATCTTTATGTTGCCGCTTGACCTTGAACAGTTAATATATATAACACGAGAAGGCAAAAAAGTTTACCTGGATACAAAGTGGCCAGAAAACCTATCACCCACAGGGGCCCACTCATAAACATATCGGCAATCAAATTATGACAGGAGAACTGCTGCGGTTGTGAACCAAACAGACGGACATTTGTCGAATGGGTGACCCTGTGTCGAATATAATCACTACCTGATCATGATGTCAGAAAGCACATGACTAATTAATTATTGAGTGGAACAATGCATGCCTTTTTCGAGTAAATATGCCTGCTCATTTGCGAGCGAAAATGGTAAAGGGAACTATAGTTAATTCAAAATTGTGTGGAGTGCCCATGTGTAAATTATACAAGATATATCCAGTCCATAATTCGTCTGTTGATCGGCCACTCTGAAGGATGAGTATTGCCTGTCCTCACAATTAGGTTCCACGGAATATTTGTATTGTGTTTCATGTTGAGCTTGAAGCTGATCGATTGAAGATTAAATGTTCGATCCGTCAGGTTGATTCCGGCAAGAAACAGAGTTCGCAACTGGATAACGGACATAGCTTGTTGGATAAGGATATCAGTGCAAGGTGTGATGGTATGATCAAATTGGGCGACTTGAGGCAGTTTAATGTAAATTTAATTACTGTGGAAACTTTCGAATTTAACTTTTAGCTGTTGTCTTTTTTTTGACATTTTTGAAGTCCAATGTGGCCTACAGGTTTCGGGCACTTAATTATGGCTGCAGTTATATTCATGGCTCAGGTGGCCGTATAAATCTCCAGTCAGGTTTCAAAGTGACAGGAATGTTTATTGCAGACAGGCAGCGTCAGTTTGTGATGCTCTCTGCAAAGATAATTCCCCCTTAAACCCTGGACAGCACAAAAACCATTGGGTTAAAAAGGAGATGTAGGATTATAGCAAACGCCCACTAAAATATTGCTTTCCGCCCTTCCGCTATTTGAAATTGGTACTACTAATTAAAATTACTGCCACTGCCCCTTACACCGGGAAGAAATTATATTAACATTTGTACTGCTCCCCACCTAACTCTCACCCGGTCTCCTACTCTCCTAAAGAAAAAATTCGACGGAGCATCCGCTAAATTCCAGTCCTTATTATTTCAGCGCCTTCCCCCCTTCAGCATCATTTTGAAAGCATTTCGCTCAGAATTTCTAAGTACAAGTAAAGGCCTTAATGACGCGTTCCAACGTAGGCTGTTTCACAAATTAAGCAAACTAAATACATTCATAATGTAATTAGGACAGATTTAAAGCGCTTACCTAATAACCGAAATGCATCAGAAATATAAACTACCCACCTTACTGGAGTAATTTCCCTGAGCTTAATTGATGAAATATTCTTATTAATAGTAATTGGCGATATTGATCGTTCAATTAATATCGGAGAAAATCCAATTGGTGAGCGATTTGTGTCAGTCATTTGTCCTGGTTTTTCGGCAGCGTTACCTACGACCTCCAGCCTTAACCTGACTGACAATCCTGAGGAAGCAACATTGAATATTTTCTGTCCACAGGGATCCGTCATTATCACCACTTTACGCAATCATAGAAAGCATAGGGAATTGTGAATCAGCAATGACTTCAGACTACGGGAGCATTTTAGTTACCAAACTGGCCTTAAAGAGTGGAATGCGGTTAGTATTGAACGAATACGTCCCAGCTGACTGAATACATGGTGTACTTACATTTATTTTATTAATTCAATTGATTTGAGTATTGCTTGTCATAATTGTCTGGCCTGGCTTGGTGCCTTCTTGAAGTTTAATGGTCCATATGGCAAAGTGAATATTTACTTATTTATTTGAAGTATTACTGCTCAAATTTATTGCCGTCGCCCTTTTTAAAGCTTTCAAAGGATGTGTCTCTGGCTAGGCCATCATATGTTGTCCATACTTAATCACCCTTGTAAGTATGTTGTTGAGCCACCAATTTGAAATTCTGCACTCCATGGGATGTAAGTGCACCAAAAGCGCTGTCACGAAAATGTTCCAGGATTTTGACTCAACGGTAATAAACGAACGGCAATGTGGTTTTCAGGTAGCATGGTCTGTACTTTGGAGGGAAACCTTCATTTGGCAGTTCTAGGAGCTGCACTCATTCAGGCAAGTGAAGTGTTTTCCATCGTACTTCTGAGGTGAGATTTGCAGATGGTGGACTGTTTTTACAGAATCAGGAGGCGAGTTACTCGACGAACAGTGGACATAGACTGGATCATTTTCCGAAAAGCCGTAAATAGTGTTGAACATTCCGCAATCAGCAGCAGACACCCCAAGCTCTGATATTATGCTGGTCATTGATGAAGCAACCAAGGATGTTTGGACAAAGAACACGACTCCAAGACTACCCAAAACCCCACACTTTCTGATAAAAGCAAAATGCTGAGGATGCTGTAAATCTGAAACAAAAACAATAATTGCTGGTAAAACTCAGAATGTCTGGCAGCATCTGTGGAGAGAAAGGCAGAATTACCGTTTTTGTATGATTCTTCTTCAGAACTAAAGAGAAGTAATAATGTGGCACAAAATACAATGTTCAAGGGGGATGTGAGAAGGGAAGCTGGGTCGAAGGCCAGCGATAGGTAGAGGAAAAGGAGAGATTGGGATTGATCTCATAAAGAAAAGGTCGAAAGGGTGTTGATGGTGTCTAAAGGACATGCTAATGGTATCATTACGAGTAGAAAGCAGGATGAGCAAGCGACAGATGATCCGAGTGCGTGTGGGATGGGGGTAGGGGGCGGTGTGGGAGAAAATCTCAATAGACGGCTAAAAGTCGGGAATAAAACAACGGATCGAAATGTATTGCAAACTAATAATAATAGACATCCGTGGGGAAAAAATATACAAAAAAACTTAATAAATAAACATTTGGAAAAATAGGATCAAAAACCTGTGAGGTTAGAGGAGAGCGCGCATGACCTGAATTTGTTGAACTCAATGTGAATTCCAGAAGGCTGTAAGGTGCCTAATCGGAAGAGGGGGTGCTGTTCCTCTAGTTTGCGTTGAGCTTCACTGGAACATTGCAGCAGGCACAGCACGGACATGTAGGCATGAAATGGCAAGCCACAAGAAGATCTGCACCATGCTTGTGGACGGAGCCAATTTAAACGTTGATGCCAGGCAGCTCCCTTGGCCGAGGACTCCTTACTGAAACCATCCTGTCCTTCATAACACTCTGTTCCAGGACAGCCACATTGTATATATCTATCATTTTGTTCGAATGGGCATGTCCTTCAAACTGCTGCCATTGTAATTTTAATCCACAGCACAACATAAAATAATAAAAGTATGTTCTTTACAGCGATTACAAGGCAGATCCCGTGTGCATGTGTTTATGTATGTGATTCTAGGCGTGTTTGTGTGTGTGTGGTGGCAGGGGAAGGGAGGTATGCTAATCAAGAGGGAGTGGGGTGGGCGGGAAGCAGGTGAGATTTTGGAACTCATTGCTCAATGAGGAAAGGAACCCAGTCAAATAAGTGATATACTCCTAAATTCAATTTATTAGCATTCTACAAATTTAGAGTACAAGCAATTAATTTTACCTGGCAGCAACCTGGGATTGTGGACAAGGGCAAACTCATTTTCTGTATGTGTTGGCTGGGGAACACGGTGAAGAGGCAGGACCGGTGTGCTTGTGTGTGTGTTTATGTATATCAATGCGTGTGCCTGAGTGTGAGGGGGAAGGGAGGGGGAAGGACGACAACGGGATTGTGAGCTGCTCCAATGCCTTTTATCCTGTGAATCGCGAGAAAGCTGGTAAAGGAGACAGCCCAGGTGAAACCTCAGAAACTAGAAGAGGAAATGTATTGCCCATCTCTGCTTTCCCTTGGGAAGGTTGTGGTGAGCGGCCATCTTGATCTGCTGCAGTCCATGTCGTGTAGGTACACCCACAGTGCTATTAGGAAGGGAGTTCCAGGATTTTGTCCCAGCTACAGTGAAGGAACTACTTTTTTTTTTTGCAAAAATATACTTTATTCATAAAATATCTTCAACCACATTCCAAACCATTTCGACAACACCATTACAAGGGTACAATCCGGTTCAACTTTAACAAAATGTATCACCAGGTGCATCAGTACAAACAATGTTACAATCAATTACAGCCTTTCATTTTGAGCTGTACAACCCAAGGGGATTTAAACAGTTCCCAGTCCCTCGGTGCACTGTGGCAGAAAGGTCTTAGACAGCGACCCTTCCCCATTGCGCCTTTGCGGCAGCTACCCCAAGCTTTAGTGCGTCCCTCAGCACGTAGTCCTGGACTTTGGATTGTGCCAGTCCGCAACACTCGGTCGGGGACAACTCTTTGTGCTGGAAGACCAACAAGTTTTGGGCAGACCAAAGCGTGTCTTTCACTGAGTTGATGATCCTCCAGCTGCAGTTGATGTTTATCTCGGTGTGTGTCCCTGGGAACAGCCCGTAGAGCGCAGAGTCCTGTGTCACAGAACTGCTCGGGATGAAACTCGACAGCAACCACTGAATCTCTCTCCAGACCTTCTTTGCAAAGGCAGAATCCTCAAGGAGGTGAACAACGGTCTCTTCCCCACCACAGCCACCTCGAGGGCAAGGTGCAGAGGGGTGAGACTCCTGGTGTGTAGGAAGGATCTGACGGGCAGGGCCTTTATCACCACCAGCCAAGCCATGTCTTGGTGCTTGTTGGAAAGTTCTGGCGATGAGGCATTCTGCCAAATGACTTTGACAGTCTGCTCGGGGAACCATCCCACAGGATCCACCCTCTCCTTTTCCTTCAGGGCCTCTAAGACGTTACATGCTGACCACTGCCTGATGGACTTCTGGTCAAAGGTGTTTTTCTGCATAAATTTTTCCACGAGGGACAGGTGGTACGGCACGGTCCAACTACTTGGAGCATTCTGCGGCAGCGTGGCCAGACCCATCCTTCGCAACACCGGGGACAGGTAGAATCTCAGCACCTAATGACACTTGGTGTTTGCGTACTGAGGGTCTATGCACCGCTTGATGCAGCCACACACAAAGGTGGCCATCAGTATGAGGGCGATGTTGGGCACGTTTTCTCCCCCTTCATCTAGAGGCTTGTACATCGCGTCCCTGCGGACGCGATCCATTTTTGACCTCCAGATAAAGCGGAAGATGGCTTGAGTGATCGCCAGCACGCAGGAGTGTGGAATGGGCCAGACCTGCGCCACGTACAGCAACAGCGAGAGTGCCTCACACCTGATGACCAGGTTCTTAACCGCAATGGAGAGGGAGCGTCGTTCCCACATGCCCTGTTTCCTTTTCACCATAGATACTCGCTCCTTCCAGTTTCTAACACATGCCCCGGTCCCTCCAAACCATATCCCCAGCACCTTCATGCCGTCAGCCCTGACAGTGAAGGGGACAAAGGATCGGTCAGACGAGTTCCCAAAGAACATGGCCTCGCTCTTCCCACGATTTACCTTGGCTCCCGAGGCCAGTTCGAACTGGTCCCAGATGTGGATCAGTCTGTGCACCGACAGCGGATCCGAGCAGAAGACGGCGACATCATCCATGTACAAGGAGGCTTTTACCTGAGTGCCTCCACTGCCTGGGATTGTCACTCCTCTTATGCCCGGATCCTTCCTGATGGACTCGGCAAAGGGTTCTATGCAACACATGAAAAGGACAGGTGAGAGAGGACAGCCCTGCCTGACTCCAGATTTAATCAGATAGCTATCTGTTTCCCACCCATTGATTGAGACTGCGCTACTGATGTTAGTGTAGAGCAGTTGGATCCAATTATGAATTCCCTTCCAAACCCCATTTTGGAGAGCACATCCACCATGCAGGTGTGCGATATTCGGTCAAAGGCCTTCTCCTGATGCAAGCCGATGAGGCAGGTATCCACACCCCTGTCCTGTACATCGGCAATCGTATCCCTGAGCAGCGCAAGGCTGTCAGAGATCTTCCTGCCTGGCACAGTGCACGTCTGGTCAGGGTAAATCACCAATTCCAGAGCGGATTTGACCCGATGGTGATGACCTTGGACAGAATCTTATAGTCCACATTCAACAGCGAAATGGGTCGCCAATTTCTAATTTCCTCCCTTCCCCCTTTGTGCATGTAGATGAGGGTGATGATGTCTTTCCTCATGGATTCTGACATACTACCAGACAGGAGCATACTCTCGTACACTTCTAGCAGATCAGGGCTGATCCAGTCCCACAGAGCCGAATACAACTCCGCCGGTAAGCCATCGCTTCCGGGAGTTTCACTCTTCTTGAAGGACTCAAGGGCCTTAGTCAGTTCATCAGGAGTTAGCGGTTTGTCCAGGCTCTCCCACGTACTGTTGCCTAAGACCTCCTTGATAGAGGACAGGAAGGACTGGGAGGCCGTGCTGTCCGTGGGCTTCACGTCATAAAATCCAGCATAAAAGGATTTGCTGATCCTCAAAATGTCGGACTGCGATGACTTTACTACGCCGTCTTCTTCCTTCAGGCTGCTGATCACAGAGCTCTCTCTGTGTACATTTTGGAAGAAGAAACGTGAGCACGTCTCATCCTGCTCCACGGAGTGGACTCTGGAACGGAAGATGATCTTGGAGGCCTCTGAGGCAAAGTGCGAGGCTTGCTGGCTCTTCACCTCTTGGAGTTCCTCCTTGACATCGACCCCCTTCGACTGCAGCCGGAGCAGATTCTGCATGTTTTTGTGGAGTCGAGACATTTCCGTCTGTTCCTTTCTAGCTTTCTGGGTGCCTCTGAGGATGAAAAACCTCTTGATTTTTCCTTTGATCGCTTCCCACCAGTGTGTCCGGGGCTCAAAGAGGGGTTTCACGGTTCTCCAACCTTTGTAATCCCTCTTGAGCTCCTCAATGTTCTCTGGGGTCAGCAGTTGCACATTTAGCTTCCATGCCCCCCGGCCCACCCTCTGGTCCTTCTCTAAGTGGCAGTCCGCCAGTAGGAGGCAGTGGTCAGAGAAAAACACTGGCTTGACGTCGGTGGATCTGACTGTGAATGCACGGGACACAAACAGGAAATCTATCCTGGAACGGATGGACACGTCTGTCCGCGACCTGGTGTATCCATGCTGCGCTCCTTCTGCAGGGTTGCTGAAGACGTCGTGCAGCTTGGCATCCTTAACTGTTTCCATCAGGGATCTGGACGTAGCATCCAATCTGCTGTCGGCCCTGCTGGATCGTCCAGCTGCATCGATGATGCAGTTGAAGTCACCGACCAGAATGACCGGCCTGGAGGTTGCCAGCAGTAGTGGGAGCTGCTGAAAAACCTCCAGCCGCTTGGCCCCTTGTGACGGGTCATACACGTTAATTAACCGGAGTGGAGCATTCTTGTACATTACGTTTGCTATGAGGAGGCGCCCGCCCACCACCTCCTTAACCTCGGAGACGGTGGAGTTGCCTCCCCGCAGCAAAATACCCAGGCCGGAGGAACGAGAGTCGTTTCCGCCCGACCAGATCGATGGCCCATGGGACCACCATCATGACCATTGCCTGTAGGAGCTGAGGTGCGGTATCGCACACTCCTGCCGAAACAACAGGTCAGCTTTGACCTTGGCCAGGTAGTCCAAGGTCGCAACACATCGCGTATTAGATTTAATGCTACGCAAATTTATGGATACAATCTTTAAACCCATTTTAAAGCATTTATTCTCCTACCCAACCTGTTGTCTATGAGAGTCCCAGACCTTTAGTCTGCTCCTTCATGCCCGTAGTGAGCTCAAATTCCTTCACTTTGGATGGGATGAGGAAGCTCTCCTTGGTAGTGTTCTGCTCAGGTGGCATCTGGGGGTTCACGTAGAGAGTGGGTTTTGAGATGACCTTTGCTGGAGAAGCTTCTCCAAAACTCACACCCTCTGGGAAGTTGCTCTTCCCGGCTTCCCGGAGCTGGGGTGCGATTATTGCCTCACTGCTCCCAGATTCCTGGGGCTGTGCTGCACTGGCCTCCTCGTGTTGCAGGCAAAGTTGGGGTGCGCTGGTCTCCTTGTTGTCTCCAATGTTCTGGAGCTCGGGTGGCTCGTCCTCCAATGCCCTAGAGATTTGTCGCTTCTTCTGTCGGTGCCGCCCTGGCACTTCTTCATCCGAAGAGCTGCTGCCTTTGTCATCCATGTCGGATGGGAGACGCCTCTTACCACTTGTCTGGGAAATGGCTTTGCTTCTTCTTCGCTCCTTCTTCCTTTTGGCTCTCTTCACCGTCTGCCACTCCCCCTGCTACTTTCCCACTGCTGCCTCCTCCTCCATTGATTCGCTGTCCTGAGGACTGGGAGGTTCAGGGGTTAGTGCTGTTGATTGGCTATCTGTTGCCTCAATCTCTTCCTCCACCTTGTCTCTCTCTGTGTCCTCCTTTGTCCCGTTGAGCTCCCTGGGGGCCTTGGTGGTTGGAGTGACACGACGCATTTCTTCTGCTTCCCCCTCATTGGCTTTGGCTGCCTGTGCGTAAGTACGGCAGCGTTTGGGGCAGGTCCTGTAGAGGTGACCTGCCTCGCCACACAGGTTGCAGCACTTAGCCTGTTTTCAGTCTTTTGTCTGGTGCCCTTCCTGTTTGCAGATCTTGCAGAGGGAGGTGCTGCAGTTAGCCGCCACATGACCAGCCTTGCCGCATGAGCGACAATGTTTGGGTTGCCCAGCGTAGACCAGGTAGCCATGGCTTCCCCCGATAGCAAATCTGGAAGGAGGGTGGAAAGTGGCTCCCTTACCGTCGATCTTTAGCGTGACCTTAAACTGGCATTTGCCTGTCCAGATCCGCAGATCGTCTCGAATCTCGGTGCCGCTCCCCACCTTATCGAAGTACCTGGTGAGGAAGGTGACCACGTCGGTGACAGGGACGAAGGAGTTGTACAGATGCACCGTCACCACCCGGTCCCATTGCAACAGCAGAGCAAAGAGCAGCTCCGCCATCAGGATCTTCATCTCCTGCAGGTCTCTAATCTCCTCGAACACCCTCAGGAGCTGGACGCAGTCTGCCACTCACTGGAACGTCACGTCAAAAAATCCAGCGCTGGGGAAGTCCTGCAGGGTGTAGATCTCCGGACCTTCAAAACCGCATGCCTTCAACAGGATCCTCCTGGCGAAGAAGGCCCGATCCGTTGGGGATCCTCCTTCGCTGTCCTTCACCGTGACTCGGACGGTGTTAGATATCCCATGGTATGGGTTTCGATTGGTTATAGCCTTTGCTTCCCGACATTGCCTTGGCAGAACCATGCTCATGCTCTCTCCCCTGCCAGGTAAGTAAAGGAACTACGATTTATTGCCAAGTCAGGAAGTTGAGTGAATTGGAGGGGAACTTCCAGGTGGTGGTGTTCCGATCTATCTGCTGCCATTGTCCTTCTAGTTGGCAGTGGTCGTCGGTTTCGAAGGCGCTGTGGAAGGAGCCTTGGTAAATTCATGCAGTGCATCCTGCAGATGGTACACAGTACTGCTACTGTGCGCCAGTGGTGGGGGTTTTGAATGTTTAGGGATGTGGTGCCAATCAAGCACGCTGCTTCTCCTAGAAGGTTTCCAGCATGTGCAGCGTTGTGTCAGCTGCCCTCATGCAGGCAAGTGGAAAGCATTCTGTCACATTCCTGACTTGTGCCTTGCAGACGGTGGACAGGCTTTGGGGAGTCAGCAGGCCCATTGCTTGTCACATGATTCCTCGCCTCTGACGTGCTTTTGTAGCCACGATATTTTTAAGGCTAGTCCAGTTCACTTTTTTTCTGGTCAATGGTAGCCTCCAGGGTATTCATATTGGAGGATGCAGTGATGGAAATGCCATGGCACAATAAGTGGCGATAGTTGGATTGTCTCTTTTTGGTATGGTCATAGCCTGACAATCGTGTGGCGTGAATGTTACTTGCCACTTGTCAGCCCAATCTTGGATATTTTCCAGGCCTTGCTGCTTCAATATCTGTGGAGTTGTGAAAGGTGTTGAAAATAATTCAATCAGCGAACATCCCCACTTCTGACCTTATGATTGAAGGAAAGTCATTGATGAAGCAGTTGAAGATGGTTGGGCTTAGGACGCAACCCTGAGGAACTCCTGCAATGATGTCCTCGAGCTGAGATGACTGACCTCCAACAACCACAACCATCCTCTATTGTGCTCGGTATGACTGCAACCAGCGGAGAGTCTTCTCCCTGATTCGCATTGACTCCAGTTTTGCTAGAATTCATTGATGCTACGCTGTCACCCCGTGCCTTGATGTCAAGGGCATTCACTCTTAACTCACTTTGGGTATTGAGCTCTTTTGTCCGTGCTTGAACCACGGCTGTAATGAGGTCAGGACCTGAGTGGCCCTGGGCAAATTCAGCATCAGTGAGCAGGGTATTAATAAGCAGGTGCCATTTTTTATCACTTTTGCTGAACACTTCCGTAGCTTTACTGATGTCCAAGAGTGGACTGTTGGACTGGCTATTAGCCGGGTTGGATTTGTACTGCTTTATGTGTACAGGATGTAACTGGGCAATTTTCCACATTTCCAGGTAGATGCCAGTGTTGTAGCTCTAGTGGAATAACTTGGTTAGGGGTGCGGCAATTTCTGGAGCAAAGCCTACAGCACAATTGCCGGAATATTGACAGGGCCCAAAGCCTTGCAAGTATACAGTACCTTCAGCCGTTTCTTGATGTAGAGGAAGTTAAATTAGATGAAGCATTGTATCTTCCATCTGTAATGTAGGACACCTCTGCAGGAGGCAGAGATGGGTCATCCACTTGGCACTACTGGCTGAAGATTGTTGCTTATGCATCAGCCTTATATTTCACACTGCTGCGGTGGTCTCCTTCAGCATTGATAATGGGGATATTTTGGAAGCTTCGTCCTTCAGTAAGTTGTTTGGTTTTCCACCACCATTCACTACTGGATGTATTCGAACTGCACCACGTAGATCTGAGCCAATGATTGTGGAATCGCTTAGCTCTGTTTATTAATTGGTGTGTATGCTGATAGTTGTGCAAGTAGCCCATTGTTATATCTTCACCAGGTATACGCTTCATTTTTAGGTATGCCTGGTGCAGCTCCTGCCCTCCTCCAGTCTTCTTTAATGGCAATGTTGGAGTGGGGGTATTCCGGGCCTTGATGTTACAGATCGTGTTCGAGTATAGTTCTGCTGCTGCTGCTGGCCTACAGCACCTCATGGATGCCCACGCTTCAGTTGCTGAACCTGTTTGAAATCCATCCCATTTAACACGGTAGTTGTGCCACCCAACACGATGGATGGTATCCTCAATGTGAAGGCGAGACTTTGTCTCCACAATGGCTGTGTGGTGGTCACTCATTACCGATACTGTCATGGAAAGATGCATCTGCGGCAGGTAGGTTGGTGAGAATGAGGTTAATTATGTTTTTCCCTCTTGTTGTTTCCTTCAACACCTGCCTCAGACCCACTGCCCAGTCTCGCAGCAGTTTTATCAGCAGCTCGGCCAGCTCGGTTCTTGGTATTCATCATATTTTTCATTGAATTACGGGATGTGGGGGTCACTGGCTAGGCTAGCAGTGCTTATCACTAATTGACATTCAGAATGTGATGTTGAGCTGCCCTGTTGAGCGGCCTAAATCTACGTGGTGTATGTGCTCTACATGGAGAGGGGATTACTAAATTTTGACCCAGTGCCAGATAAGGAACAGCAATATGCATCCAAGTCAGTGTGGTGTATGCCGTGGGGAGCAACTTCCGTGTCGTCATTTTCCCATGTATCTGCTGTCCTTGTCCTTCGAGGTTATAGTGGTCATGGGTTTGGAAGGTGCTTTCTGAGGAACGCTGGTAAGTTGTTGCGGTGCATCTTATAGGTGTTGCATACTGCTGCCGCTGTGCGTCGTGGTGGAGGGTGTGATTTTTTTTGTGGATCGAGTGCCAATCTAGCGGGCTGATTTTTCCTAAATGATGTCAAATATCTTGAATGTCGTTCGAGCTGTACTCATGCAGCAAGTGGAGAGTATTCCAGCAGACTCCTGACATGTGCCTTGTAGATTTTGTAAAGACTTTGGGAGCTTTAATGTCAGTTACTCGCCGCCGGTTTCCTAGCCTCTGAACTGCTCTTATAATCATAACATTTAGATGGCTGCGGCAGTTCTGTTTTTGGTGATGGGTAACCCCCAGGATGTTGACAGCGAGGGCTTCAGCGATGGTAATGCTATTGAATGACAAGGAGGGGGTTGTTAGGTTCTCTTTTGTTGGAGATGGTCATTGCTTGGCACTTCTGTGGCACGAATGTTACTTGGTAGCTATAGCAATGCCCACCACTGCTGAGGCTGCTGAAGTGCCACTGATTGGGCCGACAGCTTATGGGGTGGGCTGCTATAATTAATAGGGATGGCAGTCATTTATTTCCCCTCTGAACGGAAGATGTTCTACGGGCGTCCTGCCCATTCAAGCATCTAAAACAGGCCCTACACATGCCTCCCCAACCACGATCCACCACAACCCCTACATCCGTTCATCTGCACACGTCCACATACAGCGCTTTTGGCGCAACCCCTGATGCCTACGTGAAACGACAGAATAACAGAATTGTCAAAGCACAGACAAAAATCATTCTGCCTGTCTTGTCGGCGGGGCTCTCCAAATTAGCAACTCACCTGTTGCTGGTCGCCTCCTCCTGTCCCGGAACATCCGGAATTTTCAGATAATAATCCAATTCCCTACCGAATGCCTCGACTGATCCTGCCGGAGTCACACCCTTAAGGTCGTGCATTCCAGGTTTCAACCACGTGCTGCGTTTAGAAGCTTCACAGCATGTCTGCATTTTTTTTTCTTTTGTCAAAATCAGCCCAAGATTTCGATGCAGAGCTGGTTGCCAGTTACACAAGGAGCCCAGCGCTAATTTTTATTTTGAAGTGCGAGTGACTAAGGCATTTACCCACATCTGCCGCGTGATATTCAGAGTTTGGAGGCCAAGCGCAGCAGTTCACGCGGGCCTCCGGGCTTCTGCGCATGAACTGGACGGGGAAGCGCCACCCATGCGCAATTGGTCTTACTTTACTCTTGTCGTCGGCCAGGAGCCGGCCCTCCGATCATGCGCAGAAGTGGAAGAAGAAAATAACTGTAACGGCGCAAGACAGGAGGCCAGGTGACCTGAAGCGGAGCACCATCCGATAGATGGTGTCCGAGGGAGGGATACAGTGAGATGGTCCAAAACCAAGAAGAAGGTCACAAACCAGCAAGTGGGGCAGAAAGAGGCCCCATAAGAAAGCTCCAGGCAGGGAAAAGACAGGGATCAGAGATAGGGCACATGGAGGCAAGATAAACAACAGGAGCAGATAAAAAGTCTCCAAGCTAATTAAAGAGCTGCGGGGAGCAGACTTGAAGCAAAGTTGCCTTGAGACAGGCCCTGATGATCCAGCCAAAATTTGACGACTCCCTGCTGCGGACAATAACGGCAAATTGACACTTGAGGATCAGTGGTGTTCTGCTGGCGCGGATGAAGACCTGGTAGTGTGATTGGAAGGAAAATTGTGAGTTTACTCGGAGATTTTGGACGAACATTTGGAGAAAATTCCAAGGCAAATTCTTAAAAAGTAGAGATTCAAAACTCTCGTGAAAATGAGAGAGTTTCATTGAGCCTGGTAGGCTCATGCTGTGACCAGCATCTGGGTGGGCTGTTGAGACATCTGTAGAATCTATTTTGGTAACATTTGTTATTTATTTTGGCGTGTGGTTTGTCTGATCACAGTTCGCCCGTCGGTTCACATGTAACACATACATACCCTGAAAATTAGAGTGCATGATACATTAGATATGGTAAATTCTTTACCTTTCTGAATTTGTATGTGTCTGTAAAGATATAGCTGGGGTGAAAGAATCTTGAAAAATAGAGTCATAGTCTTGTGCTATGTGTGCAGATCATTCCATTGTTTGGTGTGGTATATTATAGTTCATTTTTCTTGTTTAATACATCTTTTATTCTTCTACTTTAAAAAAAAATCACAAACAGACTCCCAGGAACTTGTTCAGCAACTTACCTCTTTGGCTTTTTTAAAAGAAAAGTTATTATCTATCAGGCCAGGTTTCACTCTGGTAACTGACTTTTCCAGTGGTTAGACGAGCTGGAAACGTAACGGAGGGCAAAACATATTATGCTTGTCTAACGTGGCTGGAATATTTGATGCAGCAACAGAGAGGATTGATGGCGTTACTGCTATTAGTATAATTAATTTGTACAGCCAAAACGTATTTGACTAAGCAAGTGCCAAATAACATAAGAACGGTTAATGTTCTTGTGTTTAAAAATAACACATATCGGCATAGATACGGAAATAGCATGATGGGCACATCGGAAGACAAAAAGTAGACGGTCAAACATATATATTACTGGTGAAACATTCTTTTTTGAGATTGAACGGAAGTATAGAGTTGCGCTTCCTACGTCTCTGCGTTGTGACAACTGTTCTATTTAATACATATTAAGGACCAGAGTTGGAGCCTAGAGTGCATAATTTCAAAACCTGCAGATGGCCCAACGTTCGAAAATATAACGAAAATGAGAAAGGTAGAAACAAGCTGTAGAACTGATGGATAAGAGTGTGAAAACGACAGCCACATGATAAGTACATTTTCATGAAGGGAAGCGTGGAGAAGAACATGTCTGTCCGAAGAATTAGGTCACATGTTTTAAAATAAATGCCAACGTTTTAAAGTGCTGGTAGTGGGAAAGAGACCTATCACTAACTAGCGAGTGTGGTAGAATAGGGTGAGCGAAAATAAAGAGGCTTATGTTGTTTCACCTATATTAAAATCTATGTCTATGAAAAATGTCATAGTCTTATTTTAATCTTTCTAACAGATTTATTTTCAGTTGGAGTGGCAAGAGCTGCAGCGATTTCTCAGTTCACCGCTAAAATATGAAAATACCCGAAATGTAAACATTTTCACAGCTTAGGCCGTCAAATAATAATATATGTAAACTAATGAAACTATGAAATTTACAGTTGAAAAGAGCTGCATACCTTGAAAGATGGCCAGATCTAGCATATTTGCACTTGTCTATATGCTCGGCTGACTCGGACGTAATGCGCAATAAACCGACAGGTCGATCGACTCTTTCGTCCACCTTAAGTCAGGAGAAGGAAAAACCCATCCATTGTTTTTAGCTGTCATTTTTTGGGTGGATACTGCGAAAATACGAATTTGTAGCTGGAGTAGGTCATTCGGCCCCTTGAGCCTCATGCACCATTCAATAAGGTCATGGCGGACCTGATAGTGGCCTCCATTCCACCCGCCGCCTACCGTTGATAACCTTAACCTGCCTCCTCAGTCAATAAACTGTCTACCTGCCTTAAAAATACACAGTGGTCCAGCTTCCACCACTCTCTGTGGAATAAACTTCCAGATATTTACGATCCTCTGACAGAAAATAAAGTCGTCTCATCTCCACCCTAAATGGGAGAACCTTATTTTAATCGATGCCCTTTGTACCAATCTCTCCCACAAGGGGAAATAAGCTTTCAGCACGTCCCCTGGGAGGTTCCTTCAGAATTTATACGATTCAATAAAATCACATTTCAATCTTCTAATCTTCAATGGATATAGGCCCAGCCTTTCCAAACTTTGCTCATGAGAGAACCTCCTCCTGCCGCCCAAAATATCAGTCAACTGAGCCTTCTCCGATCTTCTTCTAACGCATTTCTGTCCTAAATTAAATATGGAACGAAAACGGTACACATTACTTTAGGTGCGGTCTCACCAACACCCTGCACAACCGTTGCAAAATGTGCCCACTGTAATGTTCCATTCCCCTTGCAATAAACGATAACATTATATTTCGCCTTAATGTATCTGCATGCGAACTTATCCTGATGTATATACGAGAACACCCAGAGCCCTCTGGACATCAGGGTTCTGCCATCTCTCTCGGTTTAAAAAGAGGAAAAGTCCACATTTTCTCACAGGAAGATCTATCTCCCAAATTTTGGCCCACTTACTTTACCTACCTATCCCCCTTTGCTGACTCTTTGGCTGAATTTTGCGCTCCGTAACTGTGAACGTTTCATGCTTTATGGAGCGTATTATGGGGCATGACAACTTGACTTATTTTAAGACGTCATCACACCACTTTCCGTTAGCACAGCACGTGATGCGTAAAAGAGTCAGGAATTCGCCGCATTATTTAAATAGCAAATTGGAAAGCAATTAAACCCGTTAATAATCCATCTCACTGCAATCTTGCGCTGAACAGGCAAAGCGCTCCTCCCGGTCGAGACTTACGACAGTTGGGGAATCTTTTTTTTTCAGGGAAAGATAACTTGGGTAGGTTTTGAGGTGAGTGTCAGCTTTGTATTTCAAACTCAGTTAACAGCAGGAATTGTTCGTTAGAGTGGACCGAGGCACCTTTTGGATCGTTCAAATGCGGTGAAAACCCCTATGGTTAAGACGGCTCCTATGATTGAATATTTTCATTTCCATTGTCAGGGATGAGGGTAAAACGTTTCTTAGACAAATTGGGACCGTTGTCTCAGTTTGAAGCACAAACTCCAATGAGGACGAGAGAAACATTTTGTGGGGCGGGGAGGTTGGGGGCGGAGGGGGGTGGGGGGGGGGGGGGGGGGTGGCGTGAGGGGGGGGCTGCAGGGGAGGTGGGGGAGGGGTGCGGTGATTCAAACAAAGGGAGGCTGAGAATACTGCCGTTCCTTAGGAAAGGAGCAGAGCAGAACAGGAACTTAAGAGCTCAGTGCCCTTATTTTCTCAGCGCCCATCATGGCCTGGGCACGTCGATCTCATTCTGCACGCTGGAGGGAACTAACGGCGTCCTCACGCAACCTGGGGGCAACTTATCCACTTCAAGAACGCATTTCGCCTAGGTCGGAAGGTGCAGATAACTGTGCATGGAAATTTGTAATAAATGAACAACACCTCAATCCCATCTATAAAGATTGAGAGGTTACACGTATTAGTTTAACTTTGTATTGGCCTACCCAGCTAGACTGGATAATGCGCAAATCTTGACTATCTATATGTATAGCCGATGCATAGATGGATTATCTGATGCATAACCTGACATTGTCGTGTGCCAGGGGCCCCTTTAAGGGGCTGGCTGTTACCTTGTTCAAGGTCGCGGCCTTCACTCTCAGAGACAGGAGAACCCATATCCAGTTTCTGTGCGTGTGCGCGCGAGCATTTTAATTTATTGTGAGATTATTTTCAACAAACAATTTTCGTGGTGTCGAGGTAGAATTTCTTAAAGGAGGAGCATATTTCGGAATCTAGGATGAGCATACATTTCTTATGAAAGAGAACCGTTTTGCACTTGTATGAGGGATCAATCGACGTGTCATTTCGTGTTTTTCAAGCTGTTTTTCATGATCGAATTAAAACAAAGTGTGGTGATGCCATGAAGCACGTGTAGTGGAGCGCTTTGATTTTTTTTTTTCAAATTAAGATTGAACGATTCGGCTGAACTTTCCCTGCAGGGCAAAATAAATATTGATTTTAACATCAATATGGCAATTATATTAGTGACAGATGTTTTCATTTAATACCAACAGGAAAGTCCTAGGAAATGTCACTCAATGAGGCCCGTGGGGGTGGTGTGGGTGCTCTTCAAACAGGGATTTATACCTTGAATGCAGAATACGTTAACAACAGGAGCAATGTTCTCTGTGTTTTGAATGGATAGTTAGGTGTGAATTAAACCAGAAAACGAAGAGTTGGCAATTTTAAGTTATTCTGCAGAACACACATGAAAGCAGTGATGCTGTTTGCAACTCTGTTGGCTGGGAGAAGGCTACAATGCACCGAACTCATGTATATATATATAACCAGTATAAATATAAAAAAGTAAAGCTTCCAAGAATGGGAAGCATGAATCTATGTTCCATGATCAAACAATTCTACATGTTAATACGCGACTGGTCCCAGTTGAAGTGCAGCTAAGCTTTCAGTGAGACCGTTCCAGTCAACATCCCCCGACCTTAACCTAGCAGTAAGCAACGCTACATAAAGACAGTGGAGCCGTTTCAGCCTGGTGCGCTAAAACGAAAAAAAAAACAGGTACTTTGTCAGCGATCTTCTCTATTCCAGAGATTTTGGTAAGGAGCAACGAAATGGGGAGCGACGTTTATTGCACAAACCATTGTCCATAAGTTTCGCATAGACTTTTGGACTAGAAGCCTAGACTATTAGAAAAGCAAGGTAAATGTCTCTCCGTCTAGAGTGGATGGTGCGAGTATGTGTGGTAGGGTGGACTGGGGGCTATATTAAAGACAGTATCAACTCCTTAAGCAATCAGATTTAGGAAACCTCGTCGAGTCAACGATTGCCTAAACCATAAAGTGCAAATTGGAGAAGTTAATCAGATGACCGTGATCTTGTTGCCTTAACAGCAGCGAGCGCTGCGTTCTTCGCTGCTATTGAAACAGGGAATGGCACCAGAAATTCTGCTCCTCACGGATATGCCGAACATTGGAAGTTGTTATATTTCTCAATGAACTTCTGAAGCATCTTAAAGATCGTTGCACGAGATGGTCCCTAATGCGGCACTATTCAGAATTGTTGGAATTTGGGCCAAATTTCCCACAAGCTTCACACATTTTCGTCTGTCTTTTGTTAGAGCTGAAATTAAGCTGAGGTAGAACAAATGTAAATTCTGCGACTGAGCTGAGCAGCCAAGTTTGCAGATAGGATGAACTGAACTTTTAACAGAGTTCATATGAATGATGTTTTTTTTTTGTTGCATATCTTTTGTTAAGGTTTCAGTGAATCTGAACGAGTTTAATTGAAGATGCGGATTTATTCCTTCAACTCGGTGCAAAGCTGCGTTTATTTGGGAGGCAAAATGATATTTAGTGTCCCTCGAACGCCGCACACGGCAACGGGGTTGGCTGGTGCGTTTCTGGTTCTGTATTTTTCATTGTGGGTGTAAGAATTCCCCGAGTGGGTGGGGGGAACGGTGGGTGTGTGGCGAGATTGAAACAGCGATTATCTTTTCAAGTGTTCCAAAGGCTTCATTGCTGGGAACATGTTAAATCCAACCGCGCAGGTAAAATGCAGAATCCAGGCGAGAAAGTAAATTGTCAACCAATTTGAAAAGATCTTGGAATTCAAAGATTTTTGAAGTATTGAGGAGTATTTAAAAAATTACACAAACTATATGAAGTGCTAGACAACATTTCTTGAAGCACTTAAACATTTAAAATCATTATGCAGGAGGTTTTTTGGAGCCTGGATGTGAGTTACCCCCCGCAGATTTCTCTCCCATGCTCTGCTCTTGTACTAACAACATTTGTATGGCTGGTGGAATTCAGTTTCTAATAACTAGCAAAGCCTTGTGTGCTGATAGTGCATTATTCTGTGATGATAATGCCATTAAATGTTCGGAGGGGGTGGTTGGTGTGGAGTGGGTGGGGGGTAATTGGACTTTGAGGAGTCACAAGTTGTGCTGAACATTGTGTAACCTTCAGCGAACATCCCCACTGCTGAAGTTATGATGGAGGGAAGTTCAATGATGAAGCAGCTTAACATAATTGAGCACAGGACACTACCCGAAGGAACTACTGCAATGATGCCCTGGGGCTGAGATGATTCACCTTAATAACCACAAGCAATTTTCTTTGTGCTAGGTATGACTACAAGCAATGGATCTTTTTTTCGCCCTTACCCCTATTCATTCCAGTTTTGCTAGGGCTCCATGATGCCATACTCCGTCAAATGCTATATCGACGTCAAAGGCAATCAATCTTACTTCATCTCTTGACTTCAGCTCTTTTACGATTTTTGGTCCTAGGCTACAATTAGGTCAGGATTTGAATGGCCCCTGCGAAACCCAGACAGAGCGTCAGGGAGCAGGTTGTTACTGAGTAATTGCTGTTTGATAGCACCATCGATAACATTTTCCATCTTTTAATAATTCAACACATTTTGCATTCAACAAAAATCGCACTTTTGACTGCAGTGAGTACCATCTATAGGATGGAATTTACCAATTTACCAAGCATCCTTTGATAGCACATTTCAAAGGTGCGACCTCGACCATCCAGAGGAACAAAGGCTGCAAGCAAATCTCAAAGTCATGCAGCATTAATTCAGATATATATATATATTACTTTTATTACCGTCGTTTGTCACAATCCTTGAACTGCTTTCCTAATTGCACATCAGCAATGCCCACAGCACATAGGCTCTGGCGATTCGAGGAGGTGGATTTCAAGTTAATCGAGAATGGACTATAACTGCGGATTTGGCAGCCATGCCTAAATATAACGAGGGAACAAAATTAAAATGATGTTTTCTTTCAAAAGAAAACATCATTAGCCAGTTGAATCAGTTGAATTCCACAAAAAGCAGGGCTTATCCAGGCCGGTCGATTACCCCCCATCAGACTCCTCTCAATCTTCAACAATGTCACTGAACTGGTCATGGAGTATGCCATCAAGTGGCACTTACTCAGCACTTGTTCACTGACGCTGAGGTTGGTTTCCACCAGGGCCACTCATCTCCTGACCTGTATTACAACCTTGGTCCAAACATGGACAAATCGGCTGAATTCAAGAGGAGAGGTGAGAATGACTACCCTAGATATCAAGGCAGCGTTTTTCCGAGTGTGGCGTCAAGAAGAAATCGCAAATCTGGTGCCATTGGGGATCAGGTGGAAAACTGTACAATGTTTGGCGACATACTTAGCACAAAGAAGGTGATTCTGGTTTCTGGATGTAAATCACCTCTAAACCAGAGCTTTACTGTAACAGTTCCTCAGTGCCACGTCTTGGAGCCAATCGTTTTCAGCTGCTTCATCAATTACCTCCCCTCAATCGTAAGACCAGAAGCGATGCAGCATCAGATTCACTGCACCATTTCACTAAGTCTCTGTCGCGATACATTCCAAACCCGCGATCTCTGACATCTAGAATGACAAGGGCAACAGATGCATGGGAACACTGTCAAATGAATATTCCCCTCCCAGCCACACAACATCCTCATTTGGCACTGTATTACTGTTCTTTCACTGTCGCTGGTTCAAAATCTTAGAATTCTCCTCCGGACTGCACTATGGTTGTATGTAAGCAACATTGGTTGCTGCCGTTCAAAAAGGGCACTCACTACCAGCACAATAACCATTAAAATTGGAAGTACAATTTGTTCCAGCCAACAACACTCAAACCAGGTTATTCAATAAGTAAGAAACAAAATGCCAAGTCTAAGGCCCTTCTGATTTAAGACAGGTAGGGGAAGATTTTTGTTTCTCTCAGAGGGTCGTGAGTGTTTGAACTCCTCTTGGACAGATAGCAATAGAGGTTGGATTATTGAGTATATTCAAGGTTGAATTAGATAGTCCTATGATTGACATGGGATTACAGAGCCGTGCGGAATAGGCAAGAAAATGCTGTTAAGAACAGAACAGGTTCAGCAATAACCTTATTAAATGGCTAAGGACGTCTGATGGAAAGAGTAGCATGCTCCTTTTACTATTTCTGAAGGTAATATGAACCAATATTGGCACCTTCTTCCAGGAATCTTGTGACTTAAGCCACCCTCCATTTTGTTCTTCTTACAGCTGTCGTTTAAAATATTTAACTACAATATAACAATACTTTCTAACTACAATAAACAATGTAGATAAATAAAAATATATTTTTCACAGCTAAAAAAAAAACCCTTAAAATTATTACCCAAACGAGTGCATGCCATAACTTTTGGGTCCAGACACATAAACAAGCTTTTAAATACACCACGTTTTCGAAAACGAAAGGCCTGTTGTAGTGTCTCACATTAGAAAAAGTGCAATATATTATCCGTCCTTCTCCCTAATACAATTATGAATTAATGTATCCTATTAACTCAAATTTCATGTAATTCCTGCAAATCCTTTTTTGAAAATAAAGCACGGCCAATTGTGAAGAATACGAACTGAATGACCTATTGTAATCAATCTGCAAAATCCCCAAAGGGAACTTCGATCCTAAGAGGTAACTATGTAACATTTTTTACTGGCTCTGGGTCAAACATTATGACATTCATTAATAATTATTTTAATGTTTGCTGAGTTGAAGGGCACGTCATCCGTTGCAGAAGGCCTCCCGCTTTACTGTCAACATTATAATGTCCGTTGTACAGGATACTACGTTAGGAAGTGATTGCGGGAGCACATGTTTTGCTTTAAATTTGGCATTGCACACAATGTTGCATTTTGTTAAAGGCATCTGGGAACCATAGGAGCATAATTTCAACACCGACTAAGCTCATTTAAGATATAGGACGAATCCTGCAGTGCCGAAAGATGTAATGGTGAGTGTTCCACTTTCATTTTTACTTATATACTCTGCAATACAATAAATGGTTCCCAAACGTTAGACCTGTCTCTAACTTGTTGCCTCGCTGATTTGTCATGGCCTTTCACAATGACTCATGGCGAATTTAGAATACGCGCGGAATTGATCGCATCTCAGCACTGCTCTTGTCCGTTACAATCCGGGAATCATATCCTTGAGCAAAATTGAAAGACTCCACCGGCACCGGTCTTAGGAATAACTTCTCTGTATGGAGACCCAGAGAGCCCAGAGGCGGCACCACAGTGATATTTTTTTGGGACCGATTGGCCCCGGGTGTACTCTAGGTTGACTCTAGACACCGGGAAAGATCACGGTGTCAAGTCAAAATTGACAAAAGGAAATTTGCCGTTTATTACCAATTCATGTCCGCCTTCAGTAGGCGAATAAGAACTCATCCATGTTCAATGCCAGTTAGAAGAAGCACTGAGGTTACCAAGAACTCAGAATGTATTCTCAGAAACTACCTTTAGCGGAATCTTGGATGTCTATCAACGCCTATGAATCCAAAGCACAATTAATAATGCACTCCAGTTTCAAAGACGTGTGCTCCCTGAACATGCAGAGCGGATGGTCCTGGGCATTCCAGGAATCCATCCTCAACAAAACGACAAAAAAAACCCTCAGTCTAGTTCCTGCATTTATCACTACTGTAAACAGATGACAGAAAAGTTGATTGGCAACGGTTTTATTTGATTCCAAGCGCAAACTGATTGTAATAAACCCATAACTTAGAGTGTTAGAATGAAGTTATCTGTTACCCCCCTGCACGGCCGTCTTGCCTGGAGTTTCACCTGCTCTTCCACATTTGTTCCCTGGACTGTGAAAACGGCTAGTTAAAAAAGCACCCTCCCATATACATTCCTTCAGGCAGCATAATTATTTTCATTAATATAGCCCAAGTTAGGTTTCAGTAGTGACCATCCTGGCCTTGCACAGTGCTCAATGTCTTTGGGAGGCTGTTCCAGGAATGCCATAGATTTTTCTAATGCCCTCCTCCCTTATTTGGGCTTGCCCCTTCTCGCTTGTGGTTTCTTGTCCGCTGAGAGCCAACACACAGCGAAGTTCCTGATTTTGGTTTCCAAGAGAACTGCTGCACGCGATAATAGGAATGCCACAGTCTCATGTGACAAGTGTACCCACTGTGCCTGGAAGCTTAAATTTGAAGAGGAGGATAAAATTGTGCAAGAACAAAAAATGTAAGTAACGCAGATCTAAGAAAGCATAAAGTCGAAAGTTATTAAAGGAAATTACATTGGAACAGTGACATTTTAGGGATCACTGGGCGAAACTTTAGTTGATCTTTTAGACAGGGGGCAGCAACGCATTGGGCGTGTTATAATGCCAACAGGCTGCAATTTCTGGATTCCCACAAGGAAAACAAACAGGAAACAGAAGAGCTAGGCAGAAACTACCCAGAGGACTGACAGGTAGTGCGTTGCGTTATTGTTCCTCAAAAATGGAGAGTGCTTTGGACATCTACAATAAACAAAGGAGGGACGTATAGCTGGAGTGCTCATAGGTTGCAAGAACCGTTAATCTCCAAGAATTAGAATTAGACATAAAGGATTTGAAGAGATTACAGAGAAAGTTCATTCCTTAGCAGTGCACATCGGCCAGAGAGGAAATTAGATGAAAGAAATGGATAAAAAATAAAATAATCGCCTTTACTAAATGCACAACCGAAATCACAAGAGCGTATGCTACGGCATCAGATTGCAACTAAAACAATTGCAGAATAGTGCAACGGTTCAAGTCTCAAGCTCGAGACCAAACAGTTTTGCAGCAGATTCTTGAATGTTGCAAATAAACAATTTTGACTGAACCCAGTGTGTGTATTAGGAGACAGACGTGGGATTGTCCAAAAAAGAATGGTGGAAACCGACAGCTCCCTCGAGGACTGGGTAAGAATGCAACGCCTGAATAAACGACGACAAAGTGAATTAGATCGGCAAAGTAACCACCTCTGTGACAACAACATCAGTTGAAAATTTTCAGAGTATCCATCTCTGTCCAGTTGAGTTGCCAGGCGTCACCGTTGCCTATAATGGTTGCGTTTCTTTCGCTTTCATTTTCGACTTTCTTGGAATTAGTCAGGATCAAAGCAGCATATGTCAGTTTGTTTTCAGGACAGCTATGCTTGGTCTGTAAAAATGGCTGTTAAAACAACGTAAATTGAAGTTGAATAACAATTACATTACACAATTTCTCAGAGAAATCCCACAATGAAAGATATTCTCATTCACATGTCTATAATTTTCACGTGTAACGTCAGCTATACCTGTGCAAAAACTGTAGTCTCTTCCCTTTGCTTAACTTTTGCAGATTGCTTCGGAGGGATCAAATCCAGAGCCGCGAAAGTCAACTTGTTTTCAGATGCCGATCGATCTTCCTAGCAAGTCAACGTTCAAAATGGTAGATTAACTTTTCATGATATTTCATTACTCGAGAAGCCTTCACATATAATTAATATGTAAGGCAGCTCAGCTGCATCGTGCGTTATGAGTTATGGTCGATATGTAAATCTTTTTGTTTTTCATTCCGCAAACAGCTCACCATTCAGCACTAATCCCTAATCCTGTGGACTAGAAAATGGTAACCTCTCCGACAACAATTTAGTTTTACTGTCGTTAACAATTTTAAAGTTACTGGATATGATATTAAGTTGTGCAGCTTCCAGGAGAAATGTTCGCGTCAGCGCGGCAGTATTCGTTCAGCGATATGATCCTTTGCATCAGTGGCATGGTATTCTAAATTTTGAATGCTCGTTGTATAATACTCAAGTGCTCAACCATGAGTTTACGTTAAAATATATTTATAAAAAATAATAATACAAGTACATATCAAGTTGTTTTATTCAGATTGAAAAGGAAGAAAAATTAAACTGAGGCAAATGCTCTGATTAGATGTTCCATAGATTCGTGTTTATTAACCGAATAAATGAATTCTGCCCTCAACATTTGATACTTGAATCAGGGTCCTGTTTCATTTCGACAGGAATTTACAAATTATGGTGTTCCCATAGTCATACCATCCTTGTTGTGTCCGTGAGAAATCATTGGTTTAGAAAATGCCACCGAACGAACAATGGAATTTGATGCCATGACTCCTATAAATAGTATACAGAGAAGCCCGGTGATTTGGTCGTGGGCGAATTAATGTTTCACCCAACTACATTAAAATTTAAACTGGGGTAGAAACGGAATGGCTACCAATTATGTCGTTAATGCATCATTCTAATCAAAGTTACAAGCATTTAACGGACGAAAAGAAACACAACGTGTGCTCCAATCGTTGTAAATAAACGAGGTTAAAAACATGATAGTTCAAAGGATTTGACATATGATGTTGTCAAAAACATTAGTAACCCATAATAATGAGATGACCTATTAAAAAAAAAAAGAAAAAGATGAAAAATATATTGATCAGGTAGTCGGAAATTTATTATGAAAGAAACGGAAACAAAGCCAATGTCGTGCGTTTCTGTAGGTTGTTGAAATGGGTTTAATGATCAATGTTTTTTTTAATTTAAAGTGAACAAGATTTGAAATCCCTGTTCCCGACGAGGAAAATAAAGCTACACTATTCAGCGGTTATATAAAAATAAAATAAGCTTTAATATACAAAGTCAGAAACTTAAAATAACCTACAGTCCCTATCATATAATCTAACATTCAGGAGTAACTTAAAATCAATAATAGTTAGCAGGCAAAGAGTTGTCAAAGTGTTGCATATTAAATGGAAGATGGGACCAAAGCAGATTCCATGGATTTCTCAGCACACTGCTCAGACGTCAGTAAATACTGTGCGTCCCAAAATATGGTTAAAACTCTGTCTCCCTCTCAAGCGATTTCATTTCCTCAATTTAGAATATCTAGCCTCTGATTTATCGCAAAAGCCGATCCGGCTGTGACTGCCTCAATCTCTGACCACATCCTGATTGCTCAGTTTCTTCTCCTGAGATGGTGTTCCATCGGGTTCCAAAGGCTGCAATCTCACCTCTAATTACTGACACAATTCCAACTACATTGCAAACTGCTGGCTTCAATAAGCTGGCATCGCCCCTGAGTTTCTCGTAAAACAGCTCTCCCGGCTGCCCCCATCTATAAATAGTTCTCAGAGCTTTTCTGAACCATAACTCCGTGAAGACTGCTGGCAGCTCCTCGGGCATCTCTGTGAGCTGCAAAACACACCAGGTCCAAACTGCACGAAGCCGCTCGCCAAGCAAAAATTCAGGCAAATTGAAACCAGAGAACCTCCTTAAGCTCCACCCATCTCGATGACATGTAGCCTTTCATGGCTCGCTGAATGATTTTAAACGAAGATCGATCTACCTTGGAAAACACAACAGCACCCTGGGCTACACTTATTACCAAGCACTGTAGACACCTCCATTTCTCCAAGAAAGTAAGCCCAACTTCTGTTTGATTGATCTATCTCTTCCATTCCACTTATATTAAACAAGCATGGTAAAACTAGTGGACTGCCATTTTCTCTGAGGTGTCCTGGCAATGATTAAAGCTCAGCATTTTAGTTACGTTAAGTGTACAAAAACAATCTAACCAGAACTAAACATTACCCCTATATGTTAACATGAAACATGAAGTAGACATTCATTACACCTCCCCTCCACAATAACATTTTTGGCCCAGGTTTCTCGCAGAACTTTGAAAACTGGTACTTCACCACTCGCGTCAGTTGTCAGGATTTTGTGGGAGATTCTTGCATTAAACTCGGAGATGCTCCATCGAGTGGTGCGTTTGCCATCAGTTTATATGGCGGCAAATGTCTTCCAGTAAAGACTACAGGATTTCAGGTCGATGTATTCGTTTTGTTTTCTTTATACTGAGTTACTGCATCAGTGGGAGTGCTTTGTTATCTAGCAGCCAATGGTGTTCTTAATGGAGCATTGCTTCCTAATGGACAGGAAATGTATTGCTTGTTAGTATAGGAGTCCAAACAAACTGTATTCATCCCAGCGTTCCAGAAATAACCCCCATGACATCATCGAAGTGAATATCTCCCACAAATGTATGGTGGCTCATGACTCAGATTGAGCAGCTGGTCTCACCTGTTGGCAACCAGGTTGCGAGATGCACTGCATAAAGCGCTGGTCCTGCTTTCACAGGTAGCATCTTGACCATGGCCCGAGTCTTATAAAGATGTTGCTGGCAGTTATTCAGGGAAGAGTGTTGCCATGCCACAGCAATGGCAGGGGTTTCTGGGAGTAATTTGGGAGCCACAGCAACAATTCACCCCTAGGAAGAAGAAGCATCCTAAAGGGTGGGCGAGGCAACCACAACTGACAAGGGAAGTCAGGGACAGCATAAATGGTAAAGAGAAAGCATACAATGCGGCGAAGACCAGTGGGAAAACAAGGGATTGGAACGACTACAAAGACCAACAGAGGGCAACTAAAAAAGGTATAAGGAGGGAGAAGATTAAATATGAGAGAAAACTGTCCTGTAATATAAAATAAGATTGCAATAATTTTTTTTAGATATATAAAGGGTAAGAGAGAGGCAAAAGTGGACATTAGGCCGCTGGAAAATGACGCTGGAGAAGTGGTAGTGGGGAACAAAGAAATGGCAGAGCAACTGAATAGGTGCTTTGTGTCAGTCTTCACAGTGGAAGACCCGAGTAATATCCCCAAGGTTCATGAGAATCAGGGGGCAGAGGTGAGTATGGTGGCCATTACCAACGAGATGGTGCTAGGAAAACTGAAAGGTCTGAAGGTGGATAATCACCTGGACCAGGTGGATTACACCCCAGAGTTCTGAAAGAGATAGCTGAAGAGATCGTGGAGGAGTTAGAGGTAATCTTTCAGGAATCATTGGAGTCAGGGAGGGTCCCAGGGAGCTGGAAAATCGCTAATGTAACCCCCCTGCTTAAGAAGGGATTGAGGCAAAAGACGGGAAATTACAGGGCGATTAGCCTGACCACAGTCGTTGGTAAGATTTTAGAATCCATTACTAAGGATGAGATTTTAGAATACTGGGAAGTGCATGGTAAAATAGGGCAAAGTCAGCATGGTTTCATCAAGGGGAGGTCATGCCTGATAAATCTGTTAGAATTCTTTGAGCAGGTAACGAGTAGGATAGTCAAAGGACAGCCAATGGATGTTATCTACTTGGACTTCCAGAAGGCTTTTGGCAAAGTGCCGCACAGGAGGATGCTCAGTAAATTAAGTACCCATGGTGTTAGAAGCAAGTTACCAGCATGGATAGAAGGGTCGCTGTCTGGCTGGAGGCAGAGAGTTGGGATAAGGGGGTCCTTTTCAGGATGGCGGCTGGTGCCTAGTGGAGTTCTGCAGGGGTCAGTTTTGGGACCACAACTTTTCGCTTTATATATTAATGATCTAGATGAAGGAACTGAGGGCATCCTGGCTAACTTTGCAGATGATACAAAGATAGGTGGAGGGCCAGGTAGTATTGAGGAGGTGGGGAGGCTGCAGAAAGATTTAGACAGGTTAAGAGAGTGGGCAAAGGAGTGACAGATGGAATACAACGTGGTTGGAAGTGTGAGGTCATGCCCTTTGGTAGGAAGAATAGAAGCATAGGCTATTTTCTAAATGGGGAGAAAATTCAGAAATCTGGAGTGCAAAGGTTCTTCGGATTCCTTGTCCAGGATTCTCTTAAGGTTAAATTGCAGGTTAGGAAGGCAAATGCAATGTTTGCATTTATTTCCAGACGACTAGATTATAAAAGCAAGGGTGTGATGCTGATGCTTTATAAGGCTCTGGTCAGACCATATTTAGAATATTGTGAGAAATCTTGGGCCCCGTATCTCAGGAAGGATGTGCTGGCCCTGGAGAGGGCCAAGAGGATGTTCACCAGAATGATCCCAGGAATGAAAGCCTTCACATATGAGGAACGTTTGAGGACTCTGGGTCAATACTCGATTGAGTTTTGAAAGATGAGGGGGGACCTGATTGAAACTTACATAATACTGAAAGGGCTGGATAGAGTGGACGTGGTGAAGATGTTTCCATTATTAGGAGAGACTAGGTCCCGAAGGCACAGCCTCAGAGTAAAGGGAAGACCTTTTAGAACAGAGATGAGGTGAAACTTCTCCAGCCAGAGAGTGGTGAATGTATGGAATTCTTTGCCACAGAGAGCTGTGGAGGCCAGGTCATTGAGTGCATTTAAGAGCGAGATAATGGGTTCTTGACTGTTAAGGGGATCAAAGGTTACGGGGAGAAGGCGGGAGAATGGGGTTGAGAAACTTATCAGCCATGATTGAAAGGCGGAGCAGACTCGATGGGCCGAATGGCCTAATTTCTGCTCTTATGTCTTATGGCTATTGCGGTGTTGTACCTTGGCTAACCTCAAAACTGTACATGAAGTTCTTCCATGGCTTCATAATTTTTCAGATAAAAGGCTGAAATGACGCTCTCTGCATCATTTGGTCGAAGTCTTAATTTTCTGAAGCAGGTTTCCAGGAAAATAGGTCTTTGCTGATTGTTTTCTCAATGCCCTGGAGATATGTAGCCTGAAAAGCATGAAGGATTTATGTCGGCAGGATAACAGAAGGCCCGTAACATTGTTGTACGGGGGTCACTTGTATATATGCTAAAGATGGGCGGTGTGAGGAGTGATCCCTGTGGGAGCCTGTTGTTGGCTATGCCTGGGCAGGTGATTTGATTTCCAAACTGCACAGGGAACGGTTAGTTGCTGAGCATGGAGTTTATTGATTGCAGGATTTTCGCACCAGCATATTATATTGGAGAGCTTATGCATCATGCCTGTAGGTCAAACTGTATCATAGGCAGAGGACAATAAAAAAAAATGTTACGAACAGGAGAGCATTGTTTTAAACAGCACTCTTTCCACGCTTACTACGCGTCTGCAAGCAAAAAGGCGTTTTTACTGTCTGATTTCCTCCTTTAAATGTGGTGGCGTGTTTTCCCTTACCCTGTGCTTTGCAGTGATCCAATCATGTATTAATAATCCCGTGGAAAACTCGAGGTAACGTGAAATAAGAGGGTTGGTTTATTTCACTCACAAACACAAACGCAGAAAACTCGGGAAAGCTGTTTTTAAACTTTCGCTCCTTTTTGCGTTCACAATTAAAGAAAGTTAAGGGAAAGAAGGGGTAAACTACAAGAAAACGATAAAAAAAAAATGGTTACACCTCAGTCCAGCGTCTAGAAAGAAAAAAGTCCAGTGCCGTATTTCCTCGGGGTTCAGGAGGCTGAAAATGTTTTAGGGTGATCCGGCTTTCCAGAAGAAATAACTTCCCAGGTGGAAGACGACACGTAGAGATTAATGGGTTTATTCTAGGTACAGATACGGGAGTACAGACATTCCAGTAGTTCACAGAGTAGATTAGGGTCAGGCATATTATCTGGGCAGAACTCTTTCTGCTGCTACATGTTAAATGGTCAAATGGTAGACTGCCTGGTTTCATTTCTACAAGGTAATACTACAGATTCTAGCAGCTTCGGAAGGTCATGAGACATGCCTCCCCCTTCTATTCCGGGTTGCTGGTCAAAAGATTTATTTCCCATGTCCAGAATCTTCAGTTGTTTAGTAGAGGAGGGGCTATCCTTTTGTCCTTGCAAAGAGGATCACTCCATTGGCCAGAGCTCTGCCTTGGAAATATCAAAGGAGTCTATGCATTTCTTTGGCATTTGATATTCTGCATTATCTGGAACATTAGCGCCTCCTTCAATATAAAATAGTCTCAACTGATTTGTGAGGGTTAGGAATTCCCCTGGTATGAGTAACGGCTAGTCAGGATAAGTGATTCGTGTCTTGGTCCATTAAAAAAAATAAAATAATAACCTTAATGATAGGCTGATGTATATATGTATAAATCCTTCCTGCCTTCTTTGCTAGACAAAATATTATTCCTATATTTAGCATATTCAGGCAGGTCTGGAAACAGCCGTCATTGTGTGAGGTTAGCATTAGGACCTGCTGAACGCAGCTGCAGGTTGTGTGAGAACCTTTCTGTTGAGGGGAGCGTATTGATGCTTCAAGAATGGCCCTCAGTCTCTTTAGAAGGATTGCCTTGACCTTATACGTTATTGAAAATAGGGCGATGTCGCCGCAGCTACGTGGGTCGTCAAGTGGTTTCCCTAGCTTGGCAATGGTCACGACTTGTGATTAGCGCCAGATGTTTGTAATGGTAACTCTGCTGCGGATGTTGTCAAATCGCTATTTTACTCACCTCCATCCCTGTGATCCGACGTTCTTGGGGAATTCGAAGAAAATATTATTGGCATCTAGTGATTTGACTTATTTTGTAGCTGTTAGCACGCTACCCACTTCCGTTTAATTGTAAGAGCTTGTGAATATATATGCACTAGGATAGTCATAAGTCATTGCATCAGGTTTGCTCCTTCCAACCCCCTCATTTACCTGGAACTGAAAAAAAAAGTTTATTAGGAGCTGTGAAGCAATGACACCAGAGTTGTTCCTGGGCCTCTGGTTTGTTTGTTGGTAAGCTTCCCCTTAGTCGTGCAGGAGATTTCATGCCTGGTAGGTTTAGTGCATGAATTCAAACGACCTCCTCTGCTCCCTGCCATTTTGTGATACATCCTTCATCAAGGGGCTTGAGGAGTGCCTTTGTGACATTGCGATCTTAATCAATCTGTACTGTTCCTGGTATCATTCACGTGGCAAAGCCCAGGATGGAATGAAAATATCTTTCTTTGAAGTCCTGGGAACACATTTGATGTCTGTCAATAGGGGAAATCTCGTGTTTCGGCGGTTCTGTAAGCGATGGTTAGGATCCAGTTGTTGGTGTTTTATCTGCATCTGCTATAAGAATCTCAGTTGCCGCCTCATAGATTTGCTTTGATTTTATGTACGGTAGCTCTAGATAAATCTGAATGAGACATGGGCGAGGTTTGCGAATGGGTGAAAACGGTAGCAGTTGCCAGGGCCACATCAGCATACAGTCATTGCTGTCGTGGTTCTTGAAGCATAGGTCAAGTGAATATTTATTTTACCGCCTGGCAGAATATAATGCTCCAGGATGCGTTGCACTGTACACAAGCTTTCGTTACTTCATGGAGGGCTAGCCTGACAGTTGTACTACCGCAATGTGGATATTGGGGTAGCTTGTCATGAAAGCTTGCTGTTAAAGGCGCCAATTTCGGTGGCTTGCTGTGCTGCAATTGTTTTGCGATATTGGCCACAGGTCAAAGTTAGTATGCAGGCACATCTAGTAATTAAGCAGGCTAATGGGATGTTATCCTTTATTACGACAGGAATTGAACATAAAAGTAAGGATGTTATGGTTCACTTATACAGGACATTGTTGAGACCACATCTCGAATATTGTGAGCAGTTTATGCATGCTTTGGAGGTTGTTCAAGGGGGTTTACTCAATTGAGACGTGGAATAAGGAGGTTGTTTCATGAGGAAACATGAGACAGACGGGGCTTGATTTTACTGAAGTTTAGAAGGGTGAGGAGTGTCTTGATTGAAGTATATGACATTCTGAAAGGTATTGACAAACTTGACATGGAAATGATGTTTTCTCTTGTAAGGGAGTTCAGAACTAGGGGGCACTGTTTGAAAATTAAAAGTTACCCTTTCGGACAAATGTGGGGAGAATTTATTTTATCTCGGGGGGTGTGTGGCTTTGTAACTCTGCCTCAGACCACAGTGGAGGCGTTTCATTTAACATATTTAAGGGCGAGGCTGCTGGGTAATTTTTTACGCAGGGAAGTCAAATGTTATCTGGAGTAGATGGGAATGGGGGATTCGAAGCAAAAATAGATCATCCATGACAGTATTAAATGACGGAGCGCGCACGAGGGGCCGTATTGACTACTTCTGCTCCTTTTCGGTATGTTCATAGGACATTTCGTGTCTCTAAGACACTGGTGATGTCCGCTTTACCTACTTTCGTTGAGTTATAATGCAGGTAAACTGATCTGAGTCCCCTGCATCTTTGATTTAGCTCTCCTTAGTGTAGGGTTCTAGGCTGCATGTCTTTTTATACCTGCTTGCAATTCGTTGATAGTTGTGCTGTATTGCTGAAAAGGCAGGTTTCTTGGAGAGTGATGGTGTCCACGGTCCTGTCAGAGCTCGTTTTTGCAAAAGATTGGCCATCAACTTTATCCTCATATATTCGTGTTGCTTCTCCTATTACTGGGCTTTGTTGCTCCTGACAAAATCCATTTTCCACTGTGTTTTCAATGCGTGGACTGGGACACGGTGGTAGAGGCTAGGGCGTCTTTTTGACAGCATTAGTTCACAGGTTTTCAAGTTAGAAAACATGCTTCAACACATAGACCATGTTAATAGTGTTCTCCAACTTCTAATCAACAAAGATTCATTAAAAGACATCCTAAGAAATAATATAAGAAATAGGCCTCTTGGCCGATCGATGACGCTCTAACATTCAAATAAATCATGACTTATATGAATGAGGCCTTAACTTCACTTTCCTGCCTGTCAACCATAAACCTTGACTGTCTTGTCAATCAAAATCTGTCCAACTCAGCCTTGAACATATTCGATTACCCAGCCTACACTGCATTTTCAGGAAGAAAATCCCAGAGAAAAAAAGCCCTCTGAGAGAAGAGTTTCGTCCTCAACATGGGCTTGAATGGGAAACAGCTATTATTGCACTGCATATCCGAGTTTTTGATACCTTCATGAAATGGAACATTCTTTCACCATCTACATTGTAAAGCCTCCTCAGAAACGTATATATGTCAATAAGATCATCTCTCATTCTCCTAAAGTCTAATTAGTAAAAGCCCAACCAAATCAACCTTTTCTCACCATACAACAATTGCGTGCCAGGATTCAGCCTTGTGAACCACGAAATGCTTCCAACAAAATAATTCCTTTCCTACGTTAAGCAGGCGAAAACTGTGCATTGTAGTCCAGGTGTATTCTCATCAATGACCTGTACAGTTGTAGCAATAATTGCTTTTTTTCATACCCAAGCCCTTGCAATCAAGGCTGTTGTGGTAACTTTGACAAACGGAGCACAGGAGCGTTAGGTGTAGGTTACGGTCATTTATTCTGCCAATTGCAAGGAGAGACCCACTCATGCAACTTGAGGTAGCACTCTGCTTAATTACAAGTGTTCAGCATATTTATACGTTACTGGTCACGTACAAGAACATTTTTCAGATTCCAATGCCGTCAACATATAGATTTACATTAAACAGATGTCTCTGTTAGCTGGTACATGCATCGTTTTTCCCTATTTTCATCCAGGCCGAGACCTTCCCTCCTATTTAAACTGGGGCCATCTGTTATTCTGCTAACTGCGGAGAACAGGCTCAATCGTAGTTGTTCTTCAACCCACGTCTCCATGCTGACTCCTATGACGCCTCATTTATTTCTTTGCATTCTTCTATGGAATAAAAGCAAAATACTGCCGATGCTGGAAATCTAGAACAAGAACAAAAATACCTAGAAAAACTCAGCAGATCTGACAGCATCTGCAGAGATGGATACAGTTGACATTTTGAGTCCGTATGACTCTTCATCAGAACTAAGACATATAGAAATGCGATGAAATATAAGCTGGTAGAGGGGGGTGGGTGAGACAGGTAGAGCTCGATAGGGGGCCTGTGATCCTTTAGATAATATCACCACCGTCAACACCCCTTTGTCCTTTTATCTATTACATCTTTGGCAGTCTCTTCTTGGCCTCCACCTATCACTGGCCCCCTACCGAGCTCTAACTGTTCCACCCACTCCTCTCTACCAGCTTATATTACATCTCATTTCTATAAGCCTTAGTACTGATGAAGAATCGTACAGAATCGAAACGTCAACTGTATCCCTCTCCGCAGATGCTGTCAGACCTGCAGTGTTTGTCCAGGTATTTTTGATTTGGTTGCATTCTCCTATGTCCAGCTAGGCCGGTAAAAGTGTCAGATGGTGGTTTTTAACTGTTCAGGTACTCGAAGGAACTGACTTACTGGAGACTCAAGCATTATACTTCCTTACAATAGATTCTGAATGTTCTCCTATATTTCCCTCCAAAAGTCCCCCCTGTTGGCCCTTGGCCTCGCCCAAGGTAGCCAATTACATTGATGCTGCCCTTTACGTACCGTCACCAATTGATACTGGTCAGCTATCCAGCTTTGTCACGTAAAAAGGCACCGGTCAGACCATCTGTATCATCTGGCCCTTCAATTCACACCTCTGACTTGCTAAATTCGTTCTCCATCTTTTAAGACTCCACCAGCGGGACCTTTGTTGTGACCTTCGGCTGCGATGAATCAAGTATGTTAGATATAGAATTAATATCAGCTGAATTTTAACTAGGACAAGGAGATATTCCGAACCCAGGAGTGTAACTGTACGTTTGATCTCCAATTCCACAGCTCATCCCACCATGTGCAGGAATCTATTTGCTCTAGATCCTCTTTTCAGGCTCAACCCGGTTGCTGCAGCGTATAGTCAGCTTTATACCTTTGCTGAGCCTGTCCCCGAATCGCGGTTAAGTTTGCTGGCAATAAGGGAATTTCACAGAAGAACTGCTTCAAAAACGGTGTTAGGTTATCCTTAAGGTTTTCCATGACCTTAATAGTAATCATTCCCCTCTTCTATATTTCGACCAGTTCCACCTTCCCCACCATTGCGGATGTAGACAAACTGAATGATTGTGGATGAACACATCCGGTTGTTCCCGTACTGGATCTTTTACTGCCACGTGGCAATACAATATCTCCCATTCCCCATATATACAACATTGGTGGGTTATTTTGCAACCCATATAGTTTCCATTGTACAGTTTTCTGCTGCTTTACATCCACATCCAGCTTCTTCCATCTCATATATCGAATGTGCGCATACTACTGCGGTGGCCTCCATACTACATTCTTGTAATGTGGTGCTAAATATATTCCCTTCTATGTCTAATGCATATGGCGGCATACCATGGTAGTTAATATAGCAATCCCCCGGTATCACCCCAATATTCTTTGCTCTACATAATGTCCTGTCGGGTGTTGACTTAGTTTTAACAGGTATTACGAAGGTAATGCCTATTAGCATATTATTCTTCGCTATGCATTCACCATTCATTCTATATACATGTGTTAAACCTCTGAGCTGGCAACCAGTCAAGTCATGATCCTGTTGTCCTGTAAGGTTAAATAAACGTTCATTAGCTACCCATAAAGGAACTATCCCTTCATTAAATTGTCGTAAAATCCCTCGGGCTTGTTCCAGTGCCCAGGATCCATAGGTGCTGGAAACATAATGTCTGCTTGCTTCGCCGGAAATATTTTTCCTATCCCGATCAGCTTATAGATAGTCCCCGCATGACTTTCGAACACGATAGTCAGGGTTTGAATTAGCCGTGTCATGCCCTGGTCAGTGTTTAATTTGATGTTATGAATTCCCTGTCCACGCTGTAAAAAATCCTTAAGCTTAGAGCTCAAGGAACGGGCTTTGTTCAACAGTTACCAGGTCAGTAGAACTAACCATTGTTGACCCTATGTTGAATATCGTGGCAGTGTCATTCGTCAGGCTTCGCTTATCCAGGTTTCCTTCTAAACGTGATTGTATCCCGCCATTTAACTGAACTGCTTCAGTCATCAACTGGCCCATTAGAGCCGTACAAATGGCTGGAATGTGGCTTGTGCACCACTGGGGCAATGCAATACCGGATATGTTGAAGACTGCGGGTTCCAGCTCCTGGTGTACATTATCATGCAAAACTTAATTCTGATTGATCAATACGAGAACATTCGTCGCCCCTGGATTTGTTGCTAGGCAAGGGGGGCCGGTTGGTGTGATTTGAGCCGTTTCAATTGCCTCTTCTTGGACTCTGGAGTTAGTGCTGCGAGGTGGCTGGATAGTTTTATTAATCTTCTCTTTTGGGCGGACCTCATTAGCCCACCTCCGGTCAATGTTTCCCCAGGTCGGTATATCGTTATTGTTCGGGCTACAGATCTTCCAATTACAATCCCAAGCATGCGACTGAATAACCATGGTGTCGTACATTATCAAACACGCGGCATAAACATGACGCTCCAGTTCACAGACAAATTCCAACTGCCTTGCCCATTCCTTATCCTTAAAACACACAGTAGTTAGATTTGGGAATTTAACATAAGAGCCAGTTTTCGCAAATTGCCCCCACCAAACTCTCACACGTATCATATCTCTGAAACTTCCAAGCCCCATCTGGGGCAAACCCTTCCTATAATTCCAAATCATTTGTACTCCAACTGTTACATTAATCATTCCCCGTTGTGTTGCATTCGACACTGCCGCTGCTGTACCACACTCCCTCCGGCTGTGCGAGACGTGCAGTGATCACTCCCGACCTTGTTAACATTATTGGCATGTCCACGAGCGTTGACATTATAATTAACATTCTGTGAACATAAGCAGATAACTTTCCCAGTCGCCACCGGTCGATTGTTCAGGTTAGTTCTGTGGATAAAAATCGGTTAATAAAACGATTCAATTGTGGCCAGTGCTTCAAGCGCCTCTTTCCACTTAGGTCCACGCATGCGCATATATCTCTGGCCATGATTACTCATATGTTCCCGCCCATTAGGGCGCAAACCCGGGTTTCTCGGGGGTAACTTTAACCATGACTTTCTTCCCTTTGCCACGCACTTTCGTTTGCTCTGACCTGACTTCCAACTCGAAAGAGTTTCCAAGTCCCCTATAACCTGATGATGCCTGGCCTCCTGCCTTAGCCCGTGAAGCTGTCCGCATAGTTCCCGGACAAGCTGTTTCACTCTCTCCCTCATCGGACCCACTTCCTCACTTCCACCAATGAGGTCTCCTGGCAACCTTATCGTTCTTCCCGTCATCAACTCATTTGGAGTTAACCCCGTTGTTCTGTTAGGTGTCGCCGGGAACTCCAATAAAATGCTGAGCAATAAGTCAGCCCACCTTCTCCCCGTATCCTGGATGGCCTTTGCCAACGCTCGCTTTTAGATCCTATTCACTCGTTCAACCATGCCTGAGCTCTGTGGACGATAGGGAATATGGAACTTCTGTTTAATTCCTATCCATCTCCATATTCCTTTGAGTACGCGCCCCTTAGAATGCATACCCTGGTCTGAATACATCTGCAAGTTTATTCCCCAGCGTGGACGTAATTCCCCTAACATTATCGGGGGCACAATGGTGGCTGAACAATCCGCTTTTGGGAAAGCCTCTATCCATCTCGAGAATTGATCGATAATATCCAGGAAATAATACTTATTTTTCTCTCTCGGCTCGGTGGGAAAAGTCCATAAAGTCTATTTGTATCTGTTCCCAGGGACTCCTAGGCCGAGGTTGGTGCGACTTTTAATTTTTTATGGGACTACCTGTATTATGCTGGGCGTATATTAGACATTGCTGGCAATATTTAGCTACATCGCTTCCCATTCCCCGCCACCACCCGCATTTGTCCATCCGTCCTAACATGGTTTCCCTTCCATGATGAGAGTTCCAAAGTGTTATCTTCATGAGACTCTGTTGGGTGCACTGGGGTGCTTGCCGTCTTTCCGCCACTCCCCATCCCTGCCTTCCATTGCACCCAACCCCTTCAACTGTCTTCGCTGCTCTTTCTTAGCATCTCGGTGCAAATCCGCTACATTCACCTGCTCTAACCAAGCCGCCGTTACCGCCACCGGATACTCTGGGCCGGTAGCTGCGGCCTCTTTAGGCGCTTTGTCCAAGCGCTGTATACTCAGCTCGATGGGGTACGCTATTTTCCGATGCGCTTTAACTTTTTATACTGTGGCGTCAAGGGGCAGATTAGCAGCTTCTACAAGGTCTCTAACTATCGCTTCGTGCTGCACCTGAACTCCGCCCGACGTGACATAACCCCTGTGGCTCCAGGCAACCATATAATCATGTATTACCCCAAAGGCTTACCCACTGGCGGTATAAATATTAACATTTTTCCCCCCGTGCTATATGCGAAACCACTTTCAGTGCCTCTAACTCTGCTACTTGAGCTGTTGAATTACCTGTTAACGTTCCCCTACCCATGATCCGTCCTCCTCCATCCAACACCTCCGCCCAGTGCATGGAATACCATACACATATCTACGGGACCAGTCCGAAAATTCTAACTAATTTTCCCTCAGTGCCTTTGGATTCTCCTCATTTATCTCCCGCGAGCATTCATGCTCCAGTTCAATAACATGTCCCTTCCCTTCTGACAGCAACCCCTCTGCTGGGTTAGTTCCTGAATCGCGAACTATTAGAACCGATTTATCTCGCGGCAGTGACGTAACGTTCCATGCCGGTCGCCCACTATCTGAAACGGCTCTTAATTTTCCGGTATTGAGTAATTCCACAATAGTATGCATTTGTGTAATACCAGGTCCCCAGTCATTAATATTGGTCCACAGGCTCTCAAAGCCCAGAATGCGCAGTCAAGTGTTGCTACGTACCTCGGCATCCCGCCAGCCACAAGCGACTGCTTCGATGAAAATACCCTACGGGTCTCATCCGACACCCTTGCTCTTGGGTTAGCACCGCACTGTAAAAACCTCCCTCATGATTGGTACCGGAATGAAACACCTTGATCATACAGGGCAACCCTCGAGCTCCCGATTCAGCGCAGTATAAGCTATTTCTTATTTCTCATCCCATTCCATACAATCCTGCGATATTTTCCCCCTTTAACCAATTCCTTTACGGGTGCTACCAACTTCACTATAACCTCCACGAAGGTCCTACAGTAATTAAATAAACCTACGATGTGCCTAACCCCTTGCACAGCTACGGCTCTCGGCAGTATTTCCTTCCGACTACGGGGAATCTCGTGTTTCCCTTGCGATAATAAATAACCTTCCGTTTTCCCAACTGAGTTTACGTCACACTTACTTTAAAACCGGCAGTTTCTAATAATTCCAAGATGTGTAACAATGCCCAAAGGTATCCCTTTTTAGTTATGAGCAATAAAAAGATCGTGCCAATATTGTATCATTACGCTGCCCTCATCTAGTTCTGCGTGACTCAGCGTATCGCACATTACCCGGCGGGAAATAGCCGGTCTATTGTGGAACCCCTGCGGCAAGCGAGTCCAAATGTATTGTCGGTGCCCTATGGCGAAAGTGAATTTGCCCTGCGATTCCTTATCCTACGGTATTGTCCAAAATCCGTTTGCTATATCTGGGACCGAAAAGATTGTGTGGCTCGATTCTATGTTGTTCAATAGGGTGGCAGGACTGGCTACGATTGAGTGTTCCCTATGTGTTACCTTATTTGAAGCTGTATAATCAATTGTCATTCGATACGACACGTCCGGTTTCTGAACGGGACAAATAGGTGAAGCGGTGTGCACTCAGTCATCATCACTATTCCGTCCTGCTCTAAGCTCTGTATGATGTCCCACACTGCATTATGAGCCTCTGATTTAACGTGATATTGTGTCCTCCGAGGACGTTTCCCCCCGGGATATGTATGGGGTTCATTTTAATCTTACCACAATCATGTTTGAGTCGTGCACAGACTCTGGCAACTTGCCAACACCATGTCGCCTTCATTGACCTGGATTTGACTCCGTGACTGAAGCCACACTACACAGCAGAATTGGTGTTGTATACTTCTTAAGTGGACCTTGCATAATAATCTTACAGTCCTGTGGGCTGCTTATTGCCCCTAATCTTTTTAAAATATCTATTCCCACAATGCTCACTCCATTTGTCTGACCTACCCAAATCCGGATAGGGACTATCAACCCCCCTATCTATAAGGGAGTATCGTCGCTTTGCCTCGCCCGCCTATGTAACCCACTTATTCCTGTCATCATTATGGTAAATCACATAGTTGGTAGGTCCAGGTCCGTAATTGAACTGGACGCCGCGGTGTCTATTAACAATCTGCACTGCCGGCCCCCTAACAGCGCGTCGGCAAACGTCCCCTGGTCTCCAGCCCTGGGCATCCCGAGGGCCAGCCTTATCTATGCATGGCTTGACAAGTCCCGGAATAGACTTGGGGCCTCGTCCACTGTCAGCAGATATTGAGCCGGGTCAGCCTCAGTCATCGGGACTGCCAGGATCCTGGCCTTCCATTCCCCCTCCTGGAGACTAACTGTCAATCCATAGATGTCCGTTCTTCCTACAGTTCGTACACGGCACCCCCATATTCGCAGGCACCTTTCGCCGACTCCTGCATTCCCTGGCCATGTGTCACTGCTTTCCACAATTAACATATTTTATCCCTGAACTATCCGCTGCCACTGTGTCCACTTTCCGTCCCTGGCCGCCAACCCCATGGCCCAACGCATAATGTCCTGGCAGTTTCCTCCTACTTGAGGCCCATCCTGATGACCTTCTGATGTTCGGGCCCGAACCCTTCCTTCAATGTTTTCAGGAACATCTCTTCATCTCGCAGGGGATGCGGTTGTCCTGAAAATTGTACATATGTCTTCCACTTCCGTTCTGCATGATACATTACGGACTCACTCTTCTTCTGTACCACGGACGTTACTCACCCCCACCTCGGTTCTTGCTCTCCCAAGGCTTCCGTAACTGCCACCTCAACGTCCTTGTGCAGGGCTGTTGCCTTCGCCCCATCTTGGACGTCCCCAGGCTTCGCGCAAAGTCTTGAAACTTCAGGGGCAATATTCCCAAAATATCCCCTGGGCATTTAGCCTTTACCAATAAATGGGTACCAAGGTGGTGCACTGCATCGAGATCTTGCATTTCCCGCAGCTGGGTCCAAAAATCCGGATTGTTCTGTCAAGGTTTATATCTCGGCAACAAAACCTGTTTCTCCCTCGGGCTTAATATTACGAGCATAACTTTCTTCACAATCCTCTCAATATCCTCATGTTTTTCCCATTCTTCAGCCCCCCGACTGCTCCCTTCGGGTTTTAATCAGTCTTTTCCTAACAGTTACTTCCATAGGGGCCATGGGGTTCTACAAGCACAGTGGGGCGGTGGATAAAGTGTTGTTTGAGGGCGGTGTCGTTCCAATTTTGTCATTTGCTTCACCTCCTTAGCTTCCCTCCTCCTGATCAGAATCACTACAAACTTCCGCACTGATCTGACGTGTCCGGGATCTGTCTTTATCTCTCCTTCTCTAATCGACTGGAAATTAAAATTAATGCGCTTAGGCAACTGCAGATACAAGGTAATAATAACCATTGCTCATTTTTCTTCCTTATCCTTTTTCTGTTCTACCCACCACTGATTTTATTCTCCGGCGTTGCCCTGTGGTTTGCACCCCTCCTTCTGCATCTTCGTGAGTAATTTTGACAGCTGTTCCGGTCTGAACATCGTATTGCAGTCCGCGGTTCCCGAATATAGTTCCATAGCGCTTTCCGCTTTTCCTGACGGCATTCCATTCTTATATTCCCGTCTGCCCCCGCGCGCTTATTTCGAGCGGCCCTGACAACTTAGTTACTTGTGGTAAGTGTGGTCTACTTCTTTCACTGGGGCCTGGCCTCCCTGCGCGGCTTCGGCTTTGATTATTTAAATCCGTAGCCCGCCAACACAACACCGCCTTCTTTGTTCGGTAGTGGTCCGGCCTCCCTTCGCGACTTTGGCACCGCTAGCCCACCAGCGTGGCCCCGCCTCCTACCCCGGCGCCTCCTCTCCTGAGTCATTCTTCCAATCCTTTTGATACTGGACCGTACCTTCTCGGTTAGGCTTACTGCACTAACTACGGGTGGTAATTAAATTTTACTGACCTACTTTGCAGAGCCGTCCCGAGGATCCTAGCCAAGCATCCTGCTGACCACGCTAAACTGTTGTGGTAACTATGACAAATGGACCACAGGATGCACAGGTACAGGTTACGGTCGTTTGTTTAAACACTTGCAAAGAGAGGCCCAGCTCAACCAGCTTGAGTTAGCACTCTGGTAAATTGCAAGTGTTCAGAATATTTATAAATTACTTGTCACGGCGAAGAACATTATTCAGTTTCCAATGTCGTCAACATGTAGGTTTACATTAAACAGATATCCCTGGTAACAGGTACATGCATCGTATGTCCTTATTTTCACCAGGCAGAGACCTTTCTTCCAATCTTAACTAGGACCATCGTTGTTCGCCTATCTGTGGAAAACAAGCTCAATCTAAATTATTTTTCAACCTAAGCCTGCAGACTGACTCCTAAGACACCTAATCTATCGTATTTGCATTATTCTATGTCCAGCCTGGCCCCCAGGACTTGCTGATGATCATAGGCCGCGAGGGAGTACCAAGTTCATTTGGTAGTTTTTTAACTTTTAATGTACTTGCAGGCAATGCCTGTTTGGAGATTCAAACAGTATCACTCCCTTACAATAGATTGTTACTGTACTCCTATATTGCCATCTAACAAGGCCAACATTCCATTTGCCTTCTTAATTGCTGTTGTTCCTGCGAGCTAGTACTTGTGATTCGCGGATTACTCTGCACTGCAGCATTCTGCAGTTTCTGTCCATTCAGTTAATATTATACATTTCTATCAATTCTACCAACCTGGACAAAGGACAAAACGCAGTATGCATTGGCCAGCATTCGCTTTTATTTGTTGATGGTTTTACATAATTACATGATATGGCATTGCAGTTATGGGCATTGTTGCAGAGCGCAGGTGCGCTCCATTCCAAATGTATGTCATGTGCCACTTAGTGTAATAGGCCTGTCCTATCATGGAGCCGTGTATACAAGGAGATGGTAATGAAGGCGTATAGATTGCCGGCTGAAATAAATTGTTAGAAGCATATTATTATGCCATATAGCTGCTTGACTACTCTATCGGACCGTTCTGCTAATTTCAGCACATGTCCGCATACAGTTCCGAGGAGATTTTGCAAGTTTCACTTGGTATTATATTCCAGGCGTGTTGCAAACTGCAATAAAAACCTAACATCCTTTCGCTTTATTTCTCTGCTTTAATCAATGCAGTGACATGAATCCCGATGTTCCATTTGCTTTATCGTGATCTTACACCCCTACGTTGCTACTTCTTTTGGTTTTTGTGCCTTCATACCTCAATCGCTTTGCTGCTATGTCCCATCTGTATTTTTGCTATCGATTGCGTTAATGACCCCATTATTCTTCCAACCAAAATATAACACATCAGTCGTATACATTTAAATAGTCATACAATCACAGAATAGTTACAACTCAAAATTAGACCATTTGGCACCTCCTGTCTGGACCGAAATTCAGACGTTCCGTAAAGCCAACTAATCTGTTTGGAAATGTATTTGCCTAACTGTATGGCGAACCTGCAAGTATTATTTTGACCAATTGTGTTGCATCTATCATTTGTATTAAACATATCTCCGCGTATTTTCACCTTCTAATTCTAATTTCGATCCAATACAGAATCAGATAACGATTTCAGCGAAGAAGGATGTCGTTCAGATCGTTGTATCTCTGCCAACTCTCTGCCGGTACAAATCAACTATTGCCACTCTCCCGACATTGCACGTAAATCTGCACATCTATTCATTTATAAATTTTCATTTTTAAAACAAGTTCTTGATACAACTCCCATTTGAACTTCTCGATTGAACGCGCATCCAACGCACTTTCAGAGACTGCATTCTAAACCTACCCACCCTCTGCCTAAAAAAAAACTAATTTTGCCATTTTTTGGCCAATTACCTTAAACCTGTGCCCTTTGTTTCTCAATACTCCCAACACAGGGAACAATTTCTCCCGATGTATTCTGTCCAACGCTCTCAGAATTTTGAATACCTCCCTCGAATCGCTTCTCAAGCATCTGTTCTGTAAGGATAACAGAGCAACATTTCTATTCTATCTTTGTAATTGGAATTCCTCATGCCTGAAACTATCCTCGTGAACATTTCCCGCCCTCAGCCAAACCCCTTCACATCCTTCGTAAAGTGGTACGGCGACAACTGGATATCAGTTGAGGCCGGACAATTATTTCATATATGTTTAACATAACTTCTTGGTAATTTTGCTCCATGCCTCAGCAAATGGGGAGCAACGGATAACATTTTGCTACGGTCGGTGAATATCCGGATTTCTGAAGTTATAAAGGAGCGAACTTCATTTCATTAGACGGCATAGACTGGGAGACTGGGGCGTTCTACCGAGAAACAACTAGACTCATCAACATCCACAACCACTTTCCTTTATGTCAGGTATGACACCAACCAGATAATATTTTGTTTCCCTGATTCCCATTTTAGGGAATCTTTGATGCAACAATCGTTCAAATGCTTTTCTCTCATGTATGTTAATATGTGTGGATATAATTCAACTAGACCAGCGTTTTCAGCTTCTGGAAAATTGATTTTTCTATCAACAATCTCTCATTTGTCCGGCTGGATATCTTAATTTGTTTAGATTGCTTTCTATTTTACAATATCCCCAAATATCTTCCACATTGTCCCCGTATTTAATCATCCTGTCCTAAGTAAATACTTAGCACTAATTCAATATTTATATTAATAGAAGCTTACATTTTTCATTATTACTACAGTCATTCAAAAACATAACCCAAATAAACATACATTTCCCTATGTATTTGTTTACCTTATTCAAGAACCAAGTCAATAGTTCTTAGCATATTACGTCCGCTAATTGTGTGAGAGTTTGAATTCAGAAAGAAAAACATGGGAAGGACAAAAGAAACATTAATATTGGTAAAAATTGCCATATTGCTGTTGGACTGTTGCAACTACTCGGCGGAATCAATAATGACCTTTAGGACATCTGCACTCTAGCACTAAATCTACACAGTCCAGTTGCCAAGGCATCACCAGATGTTGGTCGAAGGGAATAAATACTGTGTGAGTAATGCCGTAACATTCAGCTGCCTGTTCGTGAAATACAACAAACTGGCTGCACAGCAGAAATTATTTGAATTAGGTTATCTAGGGGATTCCCCATTAGTTCCCTGCTGGAATAAAAACATGTTTCATTCATTTTGAGCATAATTCTTCGCGTGAAGCTGCAGGTTTTCAACAATGTGCTCTTTTGGATATACACAAAGACTGCTGCAACTGAGTGTTCCGTTATTTCATCCGGACGATCAATGCTGCAACTTTTATCCATTTAGTATTTCCTGCCGAGCACTAAAGATGAACAATAATGCATTTACAACGTGTTTTTTGGTTTAAGGAACATTACAGTACAATTCATATAACGTTCTAAATTTGATGATATACCAGCATATTGAAAATCGATGCAAAATCATTTAAACGCGTTGTTCATTAGACTATATTTGCACGTTTCTTATCAATCATATATATTAAATAACAAAAAAAAATTGCAAAATGCCAAGGATGAAAACGTAACGATGGCATGTTTATATGAGCAAAAAACTTCAATAAGTCAGTTGATATTCGAAAAAAAAGAAGTGTAAGGAAAATTAAGAACTACCTTACCCGCTCTTCGTCGTGAATTACATTCCATTGAATTGAATTACGAGTGAGTTTCTCGTTGTAACTTGCGGGACATACAAATAAAACAATGATGCCTTGAGTTCATGAAATAATTTCGATTTATCTCCACAACAGCTAAAGCATATTGAGTTAGGTTCCGTCACATGTTTTAACAAGTATAATGACATAGATATGGAGAGTTAAATAGAACGCGCCTCGCATATTGCTGTTCAATCTGTAGTGAAGGTGTCCAAAGTTCATGATAATCGATATAAACGTTATTCAGGGTCCACCAGTACTGCAGACGGTTTTCAGAAACCACTGCTACCTGCCTGTTGAGGTCAAGTAATGAAACAGCACTTGAGCCCAAATAAATAGATATGGACATGTTATTTTTAAAATATCTTCACTTGCATCCGTCAGCTGTATTTAACAGCTCTCAAAATCATGACGACATGTTGCAACCTGATCATTCATTTTCACTCGCGTGCAAAGTTACAGTATCCATTTCTAAAAGTAGTGTGTTACACTGTGCTGCAGAAAATCAATGATCAAGAAAGTCGACATTGCTCTTACCTTTAGATGTAATTGTTCGAAGTTCTTTTACAATCATCACTGTCAACATTAAAATAACTGCCGCACCCACAACACATCTGGCGATCAGAGCAATATTGATCTTGGAGCAAAAATCTGTTCCTTTCGGATGAAAGAAAAAGTCTAAACTGTTGAATATAAAAAGGTAACTTGCAGGTTTCAGCGTCACAAGCGCCTTTTCCCAAATATCGTCTTGTTAGAATACAGTACTCTAGTGCAGAAATATACATCAATTCCACGTCATTATCTCTTTTATCCAACCTGTTTACAATAACGTAACACGGAAAAACATTAATAAGTGACGGAGTTTACAAATTGCCATGAGATATCCTTCGGAGTAATTATTTGCCAAGGCTTCCTCCAGGAACGACCAAAGTACTTGTTGTTCAATGCATGATGCCCTATGCCCCACTGACAACGTAGTGTTGCGGGGACTCAACTTGGTTTCCTTTACGGCTGCGTTTTGTTAACTTCCTACATTTCCTCACTCTAGCCTTCCAAATTTCAGCAACTTTTCCGATCGCTTCGAAACATTGAGCGATTTTTGGCGCAAACTCTCAGTGTGGCATCCTTAAGTGAATTTGAAATTATATGGCTGTTGATGTAGATTATGGAAACTATGTTTAAATTTATATATATGTGTGCGCGCGCGACAGTGCACGCGCCCAATTTATTTCTGATCAGTTTGTAATCCCCATTTAATCATTGGAGCTTTCCGTATAGCGTTCGTAGTTGCCAGAAAAATATGCAAACTTCAGTAAATATAATTGTTTGCATTCGCACATTATGTATGATGGACGCCCGATTCTTGCATGAAAAAAAAAGAATTGGGCTAATGTTTCATTTATTATATTGCAGTACCTTTATCAACAACGGTGTAGCTGGCGTTTGCTGGAATTGGACTTGAAATGTGATGGACTTGGCAGGTGTAGACTGTGCCCAGCCGCATTGCTTGTGTGTCGTCTAAAACACTGTTGACTTTATACAAACCCCTTTGCGTTATCTGCTGTTCAGTTCTAAATCCGGCTACAATTTCGGTACCATTTTTATGCCACGTAAGATTAAATTCCTTCGGGTAAAAAGCAGCCGATCGGCACTGTAGTCTCGGAAAGTAAGATGAGCCTCTTTCGGATGTCCTGGTTTCAACCCTCAGGGGAGAGGGTGGAACTATATTGAAAAGAGCATAACGAGATAAAGCAAATTCTCCTGCAAACCATCTCCTCATTGCTGTCAGTAAAAAAAAAAAATCGCACGTATCCCTATTCATCGACGTCCTAAACACAATTTTTCCTGATTCTTACTGGAGCCAATTCACTTTCTATTTCACGATATTCAGATTTCAGGTGTCCTTCTGCTATAGTCTAAACGTACATATATATAGCTTTGTAAGTATAACTAAGATGGATATCAACATGCTCGAATCGGCATGCTCTGTTTCAGGTTTCGCAATAGCAGAGCTTGCGCCCGGTGTGGACATAGGTTTAGAGAGTCACAGACTCAATTAGGACATAGAGATTATTCGGCCTATACCTGCGCTGCCCCCAGGCAATGCTCGCTTGACCAGCGTAGTCTTGCAACTGCCAGTTTAAATTCATTTTCCGATCAATCATTATTTTGGCATCCGCCACCCTTCTGCATAACATCCCCGTTTTTGTACTAATAACCTATCTTTATGAAACTCATGATCCCATATGTTTTGTTAGCCGCTCTCTCAATATGCCCTACCACCTCCGAAGTTCGAAGCACATGAAAACCCCAGGTCCTGCAGAGTCTGGAGAACTGTACCGTCAAGTTTATATTCCCTCCCCATGGAATCTGCAAAACACATAACCACACACTTCTCAGTATTAACTACCATCTGAAACGTGGCTGCCATTGTACTGAATTTTCATCCTCACTGTTTGCAATTCTTCTCAGTTTGGTATCTTCGGGAAAAAAATGACATTTTACCCTGAATTCAAAAATGCAGGTCATGTAGTTGTAGCAAAAAGAGCAGTGGCATTGGTTACAATTGTCCAGCCTACAAAATTAATGTTCATCAATCTTCGCTGTTCTCTTTCCTTAAATCGTTTTACATTATCTAATAGAAAGCCATCGCTCCTGTTATATGAACGTCAAAAGTGTTAACCAGCCTTCCATGCGATATTGCTATATTAAAGCCCACTCTGACTTAATCTACGGCATTCGATTCATCAACCTTATATGCTACTTCATCAATAAAAAATAAATGTTTCAATCAAGCACGAATTTCTTCTTTTTTGTTATTAAATATCATTAAGTTACTCAGACGTCTCCGAGCGACCGTAGATTATTTCCCTGACAATTAATCCTGAAAGCTTAATTTGCCTGATGTTGAACTACGCGACCTGCAGCTGCGAGGACTGTCCTTAACACCTTTATTGAAGAATGGTGTCACCTTTGCTACTTTCTAATCCTCTGGCTCCTCCCCTCACAACCAGGAATGATTGGAAGATTATGGCTGCCGTTTTACGCTATTTCTATCCCAACTTCTTTAGCAGCCTGGGATGACATTCAGCATAGGTATCGTATCGACTCAAGGCCTAACAGCTTTTCCAGTAACTCCGATTTCTTAATCTGCATCCATTATCCTTACTATCTAAGCTACTGTCAATATTTGGCCAGCTTCCTCCTTTTTTTAATAAGCAGAAATAAAAAGTACATATCAAGTATTCTAGCCTTACGCTGAACGCCCCAACATATTAGCCTCATTGCCCCGAAAGGTACCGTTTCCAATTAAAACCACCCGGGAACTATTTAAATGCCGGTAGAATATTTTTATTCCCTTGCATATTCGCTAATATTTTATTCACATTTTCCTTCTTTGACGGCCTTACATTCCAATTCGTCCCCCCTGTATTGTAATGGTTTCCACGTGAGGAATACACGGAAAAGAATCATTTGCTGCCTTCTTTGGTGCTATCATAATTTGTATCTTCCTCCTTACCTAAAGGGCTAGATTTTGAAACGCCTAACGTTCGCCCTTATTGGAATGTGCGTAGCCTGTACCTGAAAAATTCTTCCTTACGGAGAGATTTTTCTTCTTCTGCAGCGAGATGTCTAGTCAGACACTTAGTCTGCGGTTCAGCATTTGATTTGCTGTGTACATCCGTTCAATTTCCCATCGCCAGTTCGGATTATTTTTTTTTTCCTGAATGGCAGCAACTGCAAGCGCGCCGTCCAGATGACAGGAATTAGATTTTTACTTTTTCCTTTTTAGAATAATACCTTGAGCTTTTGAATATGTATACATATGCAAGCAACATCATGAATACACGCGCGAACGCTCAATGCTAAAATTTGAAAGAGACCTATCAGCTCCCAGACTTGCATTCACTCTCGCTGAGAGCTGAACCAGAGTTAGTTAATCATTTAAGCCCGGTAGAAACTATTCCACATTCTTGAGAAAAATCCGCGAGGAAGAAGCTGAAAGCTCTGCTGTTTCATATGGAGGGTTTTGCCTATATGCATTGCTTGCAAAACGAAGCATTAATATTGTCATCAAGTAAGCGTTTCAGAATTCTGTTTCACTGTCGCTTACCGTATACAACAAGTTTTACCAGGGTTCCTTTTCCAACCACTGTGGCCCGATATTTGGATACGCACTGATACGTTCCGGCATCCCTGACAGTCACATTCAGGAGGTGAAGGTAGGCGCTGCCTTTCTTTACTTCGAAATATTTTCGGTTATCTTCTTGCAATAACGTACCGTTTTCCTTCCTGAACCAGTAAACTTTCATGTCTGAATGGTCCAACTGGAATGGGAAAGGGCATTGCAGTGTAAGATTTGCACCTCTGAGAGCCGTAATTTTTTCAATTCCTGGAGTCGGCTTGGCTGAAGTAATTGCAGCAACTAAAAAGCAAAATAAGCCACTCGGTTTAAATCATATATTATAACGAGAAATTAATTTTTAGCATCAGAAAACATCGCATGGGAAGCCCATAGATAAATTAACAATGAGTTGACCGAACTTTTAGAATGGTTCTGAAAATACATTTAAATAAAGTTATCTTTCCCGTGTATATTTCGCGCTGTCAGGGAACATGATAACAGTGCAGCAATTCAAAACAGATTGTTTTCCATTTTTATATTAAATATAATGTGTTGTTTATTCTTTCTGCAAATATTAATGCATAACAAATAGAAAAGTCTACCTGTATAGAAAGCTCTCAGGAAATTTACGCCCCGAAGTTTTCCAATCCGAAACATGATGAAAAAAGAACATTTGACTGAACACCCGTTGTGAATGTGAATGAAGATTTTGGGTCTAACATTATACGTCAGACTCATATGTGACGCCAAGTATCACATGTTAGTTTAACTGTGGAGAGGAGAAACGCCAATGCTTTGGAGTAAGATCTGGGCATCTGTCTGTCAGGACAAACTGGGCATTGAAATTCCAGAAAAAAATATTAAACAGGTTTAACAAGGCTGCAACTGATTCAACAATGCATAATACATTGGTTTTACACCCGCCAGGCTGGAATATTATTACATTCCTTCGGTCTTTCTGGTTCTGCAAAATCCTGTTAATGAGTTCATTCCTGACTTGAAGAGGTCACCTCACTTTTAAAGGTGCTCTCTATCAGGGTGGATTGCATAAGAAAATCGCCCGCAAATAAAATAATATCTATAGATTAAAAGAGCTGAAATGGTAACTTCGTTCGTCTCTGCACATGCCTGCTGAATATTTCCGAAAAATTCTGTTTTATTCAAATGAATTGGAACATTTTGCTGCATTGACTTAGACGCATGTTTTGAGTACGGAAGAGGGGACATTCAGAATACGTATTCAGCAGCGTGTAACTTTTCCAGTTAACATTCAGCCTAATTCTATAAATTTGAAAGGTCATTTTCACAATGGATGTTACCAATGTCCATCGTATTTTCCGGCAAGGTCCCAGGTTAATTTGTCAAGAGTAACTCGACGTCATAGTCCGACTTCACTGGCGAGTTTACTGGAGACGAAACTGCCTCTGTGAGATGTCTGCATCCCGGAGAATTAATACTCAAAATTAGGAGGTTGGGTCTGAACTTTCGATGACATATGCTGTTACATAATGCATTAAAATTTTATTGAGAGGTATATTTTTGACAGTAGCTTTCCTTTCACCAATTTCTCTTAAACTCCGTACTCTATCACTAAAAATATATCATACTGTGTTTGTTATACTCAGAGTGTGAGATTATACCTTAATGTCAGCAATCTCAATAGTAAAATGGGATAGCTTGTTTTAGCTCTTCAGCTCCATGGTACAAAGTAATTCCATGGGTGTTTCTGGTAAAGGCAGGGGAATTTGCTGTTTATTTTTTATTATTATGTTAGAAGTTTACCCAGGTGATGTCACATTTTATTTTCGCATTCATTAAGAATTTCTATGTTCATGTTGGCGGCCACGATACAATCCAACGTAGGCCGCCAACCGAGAAACGAAAAAAAAGTAATTGTTTGAAGCGCATACCAAGCCTTGTTTCAAAACAGAAATAAATCACAAATTAAAATTTAGAAGGAAAGTACTTTTTGACAGTTTGCTGAAATAAAAGTGCACCTTAATTAATAGTGTTAATGGCCCTATATATTTAGAGGGTGCCAAATATTACAAACAAATCCCCTGGCATTTTCGCAGCACTGCTTCCCAACTCGTGCCATAACATGGGGGAAATATTAACTGGAACTGCTAAGAAAGCCACGTCGAATGTTTATTTTTCTTCAGTATGCTATCGTTGGCTACAGCAGAAGACGGTTACGGAAGGCGTAAGGAGTAGTATGCCGGCGATGACTTACCTTTTTTGCGGTTTATTAATCTGCTAAAATATGTCCCGAGCATGCTATGGAATTAGGATTACCCAATTGAGAGAAGATCTAACTTTTGGAGCTTTTTGCTTATGCACTTAGCGAATCCGCAGTTTACCGACAAAACGTTTACATAATTGGGTGCTTCGTGTGCCACATCATAACAACGATATTCGAACAGAAATACTTTTTTTAAAAAAAAGCTTCGTGAAAATAAAGCTGTTCCTCCGACGTTGGGTCAGCTCTACAATGTTTCCACTTGGTTTTAGGCTTGGTTTTATATTTGTCTGAAGCGAATGTGTTGCGCAATAAGCACATGTGACTGCGGGTTCTTGTATTTCGTTTTATTCCAGCAACATAATGCAAGCGTTGTATGCTATGACTTCTTGCATGTTGTTTATAACGGCAAAACCGCAATCGCAGGCGAGTGGCCTGCGTGTGCTCCTGAATGTAACACTTTAAAATTGCTTTCATGTAATGCCCCAGGGAGCATTGAGCTCTTTCGCGCTCAAGCGCGAAATAGCGCACTTTGACAGAAGGGGAATCCCTCGCCCGACGTCGCAGAGGAAGCCACAGTGCTTCTTGTCAGGCAGGCCGCTGGGCGGGTCTTAATTGGCCCACCCACTCAAATGGCGGCGTTCCCCGTTTCGCTGGCGGCGGTCGACGGTCCGGCCGCCGCCGAGCTGGTATAAGCCATCCGAGGGCAAAATTCTGCCCTAGATTAAATCCACGAAGGACAGGGTGAAAAAGCGTGAGGATGATCTAAGCGTGACTTAAAAAATGATGGAGACTAGAGATCGAAGGCTGGATTTTAAGTTTAAGCACGCCGATCGCTGCACCGCATTCAGGAGACGGCGACGTTCCGACTTCAGGGTTCGCCATTAGAGGGCTCACAATAATGATCAAATTGCCGCCAATTAGCGGCAAGGGCGGGTGGAATACAGCGATCCTGTCCAAAGCGGTCCAGAAGGCGCAAGTTAGGCCCTATAACTCGGCAATGGCCCGGACTCCGATCAGCATGCTGAGTCGGGGAGCCCTAAAGGAATCCCGAAGGGAAATGAACTGTTCACCAGCGATCATGACATTCCTTTGCAATGTACGAAGATATGTTCATGGCTAATGGATGTTTATGTCTGTCTGCAGCCTCACAGTGAGCAATAATCGAATATTTCAGTAAGGCATTGGGGTTACGAAACTACTAACTAGGAGCAGGAGTGGGCCATTCAGCCCCTCGAGCCTGCTCCGGCATTTAGTAAGATCATGGCTGGTCTGATAGCAACCTGAAAGCTCCATTCCACTACCTCCGATAACATACCACCCTCTTCCTTACCATTATCTATTCACCTCTGCCTCAAAATATTCCAAGACTCTACTTCCACCACCTTTTCAGGAAGAGAGGTTATGCTTCATTTGTACGGGACACTAGTGAGACCGAATTTGATGTATTATCGACAGTATTGGTCAAATTATTTAAGGAAGGATATGCAACATTCACCTTGGGTTGATAGTGAAAATTGAGATTTCTGAAACCTCTGCCAATGAGAGGGCAGCTCTTCTAAAGAAAGATAATCCAACATTCTTCATGGTCCACTTACATGAAGACTCTATGTGGCCAGAGCTTTCAGAACTACAAGGCTGAGATTCTGCTCTCAGCTGCAGTTTGAAAACCCGCCCCATTTGGACACTGATTGGTAGAGGCGTTGCGTGGAGAATGCATCAGTGGTCCGTGACTGATAGCTAACTTCCAATAGTCGTTTGACATTTTCGCCAGGCAGCTTGACTCTGATTGGTCAAGACATTGCCTTGGGGAAGGAACCAGCCAATGTCTGTCAATTACTTTTGTTTAGGTGAAACAGGCGCAACCTGTACGCACGTGCACGTTCTTTCTGCAGGAAAAGTACAGGGTTTCGTGTATTACTATAGGTAGCTTCCCGTAGAGGCAAATATGCGACACCTCGAGCCCGATTGACAAGCTTAACCTGTTTGTCAGCATAATCATTAGCACACAGAATTAGTTAGCAAACGTTGTCCAATCGCAGAATCATGTCAAATGTTGGGCGCTGTGCTTTGAGTTTTGTAAGCACGGGTTAGTTGGGTACAGTCCATAGCTTGTCTTTTGCGAACAGCTTAAGGGGCATGTTGTTTTATATGGTCCACAAGCCTTTCGGACATGCGGTCTATATAACTATCATCGCACTGTCATTGAAATTTATATACAACTTTATTCATTGGTTCGTTAAGCTGAACGTCGTTTTGGCTTGAATGCAGCATTTTGTTCGTGGTGAAGAGCACTCGCGTTGCTACTGCTGGGCAAACCTGAAAGCTCAAAGATGGAATTTACATGCAAGTCTTTATGGGTCCCATCCTGTGCTAAAATTCAACTTTGAAACGGAGCAGACAAATGGACTCGCATCCCTTGACGTAATAGTTGAGAAACCTACCAGTGCGTTCTCAATCACGTTCTGCCGCAAGCCCACCTTCACTGATGAATTCGCACATTAGAACTCTTGCTTTTCCACAGGCTAGATGGTTGACCTCATCGGCAACCTCGAAAGTAGCGCCCGAACCATGTGTTTATAACGCTAGCTTGATGCAGAAATGGGGCGCTTCAAAGAAATCCCGCTGGAAAATATCTAACATGATCAGATAGTTTTACAATGTATCTCGCCTAAGGCCGATACCTTTGACCTGAAAAGTGCCCAATTTTACTCATATTACCCTGGAGATTAAAGCCATCTCAAAAATATGAGCAACAAGTGAAGCTAATTGTTTCACTCTGCTACTGTGCAGTAGCAACCGGAGTGGTAACATATCAAACCAAAAAGGTGTTCTGTCTATCAAACTGATGAATAACGCTGCCTATGAATTTCAGTGCCAGTGTGATTCTTGGTATGTAGTCCGTCAGTCCCAAACAACAGTCCCAGTTGCTGTCCGCAACGGGCAAGGTACGGACCATAGACAACCAGCTCATGCTGTGAAAAGAGAGTAGACAATGGTAGGTCATTTCATGTACTTTTTCTTACTTTTCAAAACGCCTTCATCACAGACAAGCGAATGTTTGCGAATGTGATGACAGAGGAGAAGTGGGACACTGAATTGCAAGCTGGTTTCAAGACAGAGATAGAGATAAATATCGTTAATTAAGTCTGAAGAAGGCATTCTGCGGATCTTCTTATTCCTTTTACAATGTAGGCACTCGTGGCTGTCCAATTTGCATGGTCCTTCATAACTGCCCACTTTAGCTTTTGTTGTTGTCAAATCTTGTCCATGTTCAGTGTATTTCCTCATTTGTCATCATCTTTCTCTGCTACCCCCTTTATTCCAGCGACTAGCCCATGTTCAATTTTCTTTCTCTTAAGCAGCTGCGCAAACAATTGTGTTTGTCTCTTGTTGGTCATTTGCAAAAGTTCTTCTTGTCTGTCTGCTTTGCTCAAAATGTCAGTATTAGTTATGTATTGTCTAACTAATCCACATCATGCATCTGAAAAAAAAACACGCATCCACGTGGCTTTAAATGTATCTTCCACTATCTCGCGTATATTCACATTCCACATTCATATTCTCAAATTGATCAATGGCAGCATTTTTGATACACTTCTTGTTTTTTTTTAATAGATATATATATACAGTTCTTCGTATTTGTTAATTGCCTGGCATTTTAATACATTTTTCTGCAAAGTGTTATGCGCTTCTGGTTGCCTTGGTCACCTATCCCATCGCTTTCTATGAGGCTACCCAGGTAATAAAACCATTCAATCTAGGTTTGTTTCTTTCGATTCCACTGCTTTATTTTCATCTTTGCGTAATTCCTTTCTTCGATATTACCAAGCATTGCAAACATCTGCCATTGCTTCTTTATATTTCAACTTCCACATTCATTTAGCAACGTTGTTCAGTTTTAGCATTTTTGTAACCTCATTCTGCTTCTTATGGAGATGTTCTTATTTCTAAAGAGGTTTGCCATTTTTGCGAATATTGGATTTGCAAGTTTCGTGTTGATTTCTTTACTCGGCAGATGGTAGCAGGCTAAGCAGATAAGAAAATGATTTGACATGCTATACCCAATTTATACGATCGATTTCGAATTTTCAGTAAAAAAACAATTCCTAACTTTAAGATCGAAAGCGTTTTTCTGTTTGGGGAGAAGCGTGTTTGGGCTAACGTGGGAGTGGGGTGGGGGAGGGGGCGGTGGGAGGCAGAGAAAACAATACTAAGGAGAACTGCAGCAAATTATTGGAAGGCATTAGTAAACAGGGAGAATGGGCACATTTATTGTTAAAATTAATTTCGATACCTATTAATGTGAAGTAGCATATTATGAAGGGAGATAAGTGAGTTCACGTATTACTTGCACCGTGCATGTGTAGGTGGGATCAAATAATATAAGGATTTTCAACTGCGAATTCGCCTTTCATCAAAGGTTTCTTCATAGGTGAGCAATGCCATTAAAATCAGAACCAGGGGTTCAAGTGCAGAGGGATAACATTGAAGAAAACAGATATTAATCCAAACCTGTGTCGAAACGTGGTTATCCCAGACTTCCAATTGAATGTCAGATTTACAATGTTCTTAGTGTTCAATGGGTAGCATTCAAATGGGACGACCTTCCACGGGGGTGGGCAGGGAGCATAACATTTTCCGGATGGACCTTGTTCTGCTGTAATACAATCAATAAAATGCACGATGTGGAGCTCACTCATGCACTCATCCCGTACCTTCTGCAAATATTTTGAAACGGGAATACGTTTGGCTTCCACACACTCATTTCAGGTCTCTCACTCAATTAAACGCATAGAATAACGGAATCGAAGATTTATCGATTGGTTGCAACACAGACCTAATACCTATGGTGTTTGCGCCTGCTCTTTGAAAACAAAATTCAACGAGTGCCTCTCTCCCGCATTCTTTTCTAGCATTGCGCATTATTCCTATTCTGGAATGTGCTTGAATCATGATCGAGCAGACCAGGATCACTTTGATGTCGAACGAAATGAATGTGATGCACGTAAGAATCCACAAAATTATCAAGAAAATAAACTAACTATGACATCACGTGAAAGTCACGTGTAGATTGGCAGGAGAGAACGGTAGATTTGTCCCATTGTCAGAAGTTAAAGGGATGGCTGAATGAGCTGGCAAATTAGTAATTTCATTGTTTATTAATATGTGTTAAATATAACATTTCAAAATAACGTCTCTATATTTAAGTGGCAATTGAAGTAGAGGTGTGAATAGCTAAAGCGCCTTAAGCACTGGTGTGGGAAAATTGTTTCCGGTTCCTGGAGCACGACACCAATATTTGGTAACGTGGGGGCTTTACTGTTGGGGCAGTGTCCAACTGAACCGTTCTGGACTGGTAGCCAAGTAGAGACCGTTTTAAACAAAAGTTGTGGGGGGAAAGGGATCGAAGTTGGTCAGATGGGGTAGATCAAGTAATAGATACAAGGCGATAGAAAAAGCTATTAATAATGGAAAATGATAAACAGACCGCGACAGGAAGAGATAGAGAGCATACATATTTGGACATATCATTCGGTAAAGCTATAGGTCTAACAAATCCAAAACAATAGACTCTGTATCTGAATGCACGCAGTATTCGTCACAAAACATGAACTGAGAGTGCAAATAGAAATAAATTAGTCCGATATGATACCCATTACTGAGAAATGGGTGCCGGAAGACATTGATTTTGACATGAATATTGAGGAATATGTGAGATTTAGGAGGGAGAGGAAGCTAGGAAAAGTTGAAGGGGTGGCTCTGTTAATTAAAGATGTTATTGACGCCGTGGTGAAGGATGACACAAGTTCAAGGAATAAGGATGTAGAAGTAGTTTAGGTTGAAAAGAAAATGATAAAGCCGACAAGTCACTTGTGGAAGTGGTCTACAGGCCTCCTGACAATAACCATAAGGTAAGGCAGGGCATAAAGAAAAAAAAATGGAACCCAGTCAGAAGAGTACAACGATAATCATGGGGGATTCTTACTCTAAATATAGATTGGGGAAAAAAAACAGATGGACTCTGGTAGACTAGATGAAGAGTTCATAGAACATTTTAGCTATAGATTCCAGCAAAGAGACTGTAAAGGATATATATAAATCGGTATTTTTCCGGTTTTCAGGGTGTAACGAGTGCTCTGCAGCAGGGATCCGTGCTGAGGCCGCAGCTTTTTACTATTTATGTGACTAACTTGGAGGAAAGGGATAAATAGATGATTGCTAAATTTGCTGATTATATAAAGGTATGATTTAAGTGACTTGTAAAAATTATTTAAGGAGATTACGAAAGAATATAGACAGATTAGAGAACTATGTAAAAATCTGGAATATAACGTGGAAACATGTGAAAATGTCATTTTGGTAGGAATATTGAAGAATTAAAAACAGGTATATTATCCAAATGGCGAGAGGCTATAGAGCTCTGAAATTCTGAGGGATATGACCGTTCTAACGCATAATTCGCAAAGTTCGAGTATGTAGTTACAGCAAGGAATTAGGAAAGCTAATAAAATATTATACTTTATTGCTAAAAACGTTTAAGACAACAGTAGGTAAGTCATGTTTCAGTTGTACAGGGCACTGGTGACACCACATCTGATTCGCAGTGTAAGCTATTGGTCTCCTTATTCAGGGAATGATGCAATGCTTTGGAAGAAGTTCCAGGAAGGTTTACTAGACTAAAACGAGTAATGGACGCGTTGTCTCATGAGGAAAGGTTGGACAGATTCTGCTTCTTTCCGCTGGAAATTAGGAGAAAAAGAGGCGACCTGATTCAAACTTTTAGGATCCAGAGCGGTCTTAAAAGGCTTGATGAGGAGATGATGTTTCCTCTTGAGTAAGGGGCGCACCAGAAGACAAGTGACTACACAAGATTGAGGCGGTGAACCGGGTGAGCAGATAATTAAATTCTCTTGGTGAGTTGCGGTAAGTCCTTTTCAGGTTTTAACTACAGATTAAGCATGAAGTTCTGACATCGTACTAAACTTCAAGTAAGTTAGCTGGGCCTCGTAAGTAGAAAACTGCCTGTAGTGGCTGTCACCTGAAAGCAGTTATTTCAAGTGGTCTTTATTAATGTAGCAGAAAGCTAAACCAGTTAGCGTCTCATCAGATGACCTATAAAAGAAACAGGCGTTTCGAACTGCATGATCTGCAAGGGGTACATGAGCAGACAGGCGTCTACACCGGACTGAGACAGAAAATAAGTGGAGACAATTCGACTCACGTGGGAACACAGTGCACAGGGGAAGATGTGTGATATACATAGGAATTATTCAAAGTAAGTTAAATGAGTAATTTAATTAACTTAGCTAAATAACACGAGTAAAAATGGCAGGACAATATTATGTTGCAGCGTGGAATGTGGGATTTTTGGATGCAAATATGATCCTGTGCCAACAAACCTGCAGCAAGTGTAAACAGGTAGAGGCATTTCGGATCAGTATTATGGATCTGGAAACACTTTCGAGTTATCAACCGTCACAGATTGCAACTCTTTCGAGTACAATCACAGTTCTTGGTTACCGGGAAACTCTTTCGAGTTACCAACAGTCACAGATTGTAACTCTTTCGAGTACAATCACAGTTCTTGGTTTCCGGGAGTGGGACATGAATCCACAACCCTCTGATTCAAAGGCGAGGGTGCTATGAACTGACCCACAGCTGACAACTTCAGCCACTGCATAACATAATGGAGGGGAAGAAATGCCTGGATGCTTTGTTCCAGATGGCGGCCGGGCATCTGAGAATCGAGTCGCCAGTTTTGATCAGCAGTGAGGGATAAGACGATGTGATCGTAGGTAAGGCTGGTAATAGGACCGAGCAGGCAATAGTAGAGGACCTTCAGACTTTGCACTATTTAAAAAAAAACAGGTGCGACGCACTGAAAAACAGCGTGGCCAAATTAACGTCTGCAAGGCGGATGCGCAGGTTGGACATAGCACCAACAATCAGGAAACCGTTCAACTATGGGCAGCAAACAGGAGTTAGGTCGTAGTAGGGGACAGTACAGTAAGAGGAATTGATTTTCTTCTCTGCAGCAAAAAGCGAGAATCCAGTGGGCTGTGTTGCCTGCCTGGTGCCAGGATTCAGGACATCTGCTCAGGGCTGGAGAGGAACTTTCATTAGGAGGCAGAGTATCCAATTGCCGTGTCCCATGTCGGCATCAACGACGTAGGCAGAAGAAGAAAGTAGGTACTGCATTGTTATTATGAGAAGCAGGGTACCAAATGAAGTAGCATAATCTCAAACGCGGTAATCCCTGGATTTTTGCCTCAACCGAGTTTAGATTGGCATTGGGTAAATACAATTAGAGAGATGAACGCATGGCGCAGAAACTCGTGTGGGAGAAATTTCTTCTGGTTTGGCACTGGCATCAGTACTGTGTAAAGTGGGGGTTGTGCCGTCGGGACTGTCTACATGTGAACTGTGAGGAGATGGATGTTCTTGTGAGTCGTATAACTAGGGAAGAAGAGAGTGCTTTAAACTATACAAGGGGGTGAGGGACCAAGCTTGGGTAGATGTGGCAAATCAAGTGGCAGACACAAGGCAGCAGACCTTAAGAGCAATATCGGAAATGAGGGTCATAGAGTAGCAGGATGGGGTAGAGAGATTAAATCTAATAATGCACTAATAGTCAAGGCTAGATGTTACAAATTTAAATAGAAACAAAGCTAAATACTCCGTATGTGAATAGGTATAGAATTTAATACAAAGTAAATGAATTGATATCTCACATTAACTTAAATAGATATGATAAAATAACCATCACGGAGACAAGGATGCAGGATGCAATGATTGTATTCTGAACCTTTAAGGGTATATAACATTAAAGAAGAAAAAGAAGGTATGTAAAGACGGAGGGATACCACCGTTGATCAAGGATGGCATTTGCGCGATACTTAGTTATGACCTCGGTTCTGGAGATCAGGATGTAGAAGCGGTTTGGGTGGAGATGAGAAAATGTGGGGGAAATAGGCCACCTAACAGGAACAACATTTTAAGACAAATTGCACAAGATTAAATAGTGGGTGACTGTAACAAAGGGACAACAATATTCATTGGTGATTTTAGTCGACATATAAACTGGAAAAATCAGATGTGCCACAGTAGATAAAAACAAAAAGCTAAAAGCTACTGCGGATGCTGGAAATCCAAAACAAAAACAGAAAATCCTGGAAAAACTCAGCACGTCTGGCAGCATCGGCGGAGAAAAAAATCAGTTAACGTTTCGAGCCTTCATGGCCCTTCGGCAGAACCACAGTAGCCTGGATGAGGCGTTCATAGAATGCTCTCGCGATAGTTTCTTACAGCAGCACGTACTGCAACCAAACAGAAAGCAGGTTTCTCGCGTGTAATGTGACTGTATTAATTAATTAATTACCTCAGAGTGTAGGCACTCCTAGGCAGCAGCGCCCACCAAATGATTGAATATTGCATTCCATTTGAAAGGGGGAAGAGTGAATCTAAGACAAGTGTTTAACACATAAATAAGGGCAAATATCTGTGCATGAAATCTGACCTAGTTGAAATGAACTGGGATACCAGATTAGGGGATAGTGAAAAGGTAGCATATATTTAAGGAGATACTTCACGAAACCATGAATAAGTACCTTCCTATTATAAAGAAGCATTCTAAATGGGGGGCCCGCCGTCCGTGGTTAAGTCAATAAGTTAAGGAAAACATCAAACTTAAGGAAAAAGTACATAACTGTGCAACGATCAGTGGCAGGTCAGCTGATTGTTCAGAAGTAAAGAACGGCAGAGAATGACTCTAAGCTTAATCAGCAGAGAAGCTAAAGTATGAGAGGAAGCTACCTAGAAACATAATAAAATGGACAGCAAGGAATTCTACAAGTATTTTAACAGGAAATTATTAACTAAAGCGATTGTTAGTCGCCGAGAGAATGAAAATGGGGAGCTAATAGTGGATACTAAGGAAATGGCGGATAAAATGAACACATGCATTGTTTCTGTCTTCACTAACGACAATAAAAAAATACATACTAATAATAGCAATAAATCAGGACGTGGAGGGGAGAGAGGAACTCGGTGAAACGACAATCAATAGGGATGCGGTGATGAACAAACTGACGGAGCCGCAGGCTAGAAGATCACCAGGTTACTGACGAAATTCATCCTAGTGTCTTAAAAGCTGCGGTTAACAAGGCAGTAGATGTGTTCATGATAACTTTTCATGATTTTATAGTTTCTGGAAAGGTTCGGTCAGATTGGATAGCAAAAAATGTTGTATTCAAGAAGGGAGTGAGGCAGAAAACAGGAAAATAAGAGTCAGTGAGCTCGACTTCTGTCGTGGAGAATGTGTTAGAATTGATCACTAATGAGGTTATGGCTGAACACTTGAAGAAACTCATGGTAATTGGGTAGAGTAAGCACGTCTTTGTGAAAGGAAAATACTGTTTAACCAATTTATTGGAAACCTTAAAAGGAATAAAGACACTGTGGATAAATTGGTGCCTGTGGACGGACTGCACTTGGATTTCCAGAAAGCATTTGATAAGGTGCCTCATCAAACGTTACTGTGGAAAATAAACGCTGTGGTGTGGCAGGAAACCTATTAGCCTGGATAGAAATTGGCTGGCTTGTAGGACATAGAAAGTATCCTTAAATGGTTATTTTCTGATTGGCAGCATGGACGACTGGGCTCCCGCAGAAGTCTGTGCTGTGGCCTCAGCATTTTACAATTTGTAGCAATAATTTAGATGAGGGGAGTAAAGGCATGATAGCTAAATTTGCAGGTGACACAAATTAGGTGGTAACGTATGTTATGAAAAATAAATAAGGAGGTTTCAGACGGGCATTCGTAGGTTGAATAAGTCGGAATAATATGGTAGTTGGAGTATAACATGTGCAAATGTGAAATTGTTCACTTTGGCAGGAATAAAATGAAAGCAGTGTGACTTGAATGGAGAACGGCTCCAAAATTCCAAGCTGCAGAGGGATCTATGTGACCTAGTCCATGTGGTACAAGAAGTTAGCATACACGTGCAACAAGTAATCATGAAGGCGAATGGATCCTATGCTTTATTATGAGAGAGATTGAAAATTAACGTGACGTTGTTACGCTTCGGTAATGTAGGGAATTGCTGGGACCATATCGCGAATATTTTGTGCAGTTTTTGGTCTCCTTATATAAGGAAGGGTGTAAATGCGTTGGAGGCGGCTCAGAGAAGGTTTAACTGGATTCACATCTGAGATGAGTGGGTTGTTTTACGAGTAAATGTTAGACGAGCTATGATCATATTGATTAGTGGAGCAGGCTCCACGTGCTCAGTGGCTTATACATGCTCTTAATTCGTACATTCGTATCTAGGGGCAATTAATTCTACCCGGCGACTCCAAGAGTAGATCCAGAATGTAGAACGCCCCAGATAGGCCAGGACACGGCAACATTGGATGACTTTTTTTTGAGAATCACGGAATAATTACAATGCAGAAGGAGGACATTTGGCCCATCGAACCTGCTTACATTCATACATAAATTAATACATAGATAAAAAACAAGATAGATAAATACTAAATAAATAAGTAGAGTTATAGGTAGATTGGCAAGTGCTAAATGAAAACAAACAAACAAATAAACAAACCAACGGACGGAAGGACGAAATGCGAAAATCAAGCAAGTGCACCCGTGTTATATTAAGATATTACACCAGTAGCGTGAGTTCGAACCGTTTGTGATATATTATTGAGGGTAACCTCATGGAATCCCTTCTGTAAATTCAATCATACCAAATATTGGTTCTAACTTGGTTATTTCCCAATAAATTACCAAAGATTTGTCAAGCACAGTTTTCTTTTCAAAAACTTTGCTTAGCCACTCCACAATTTTCCAAGTGCCCTGTTGCCAATTCTGTGTTAATAACATTACTTGTGTGTGTGTGTGTGTGTGTGTGTGTGTGTGTGTGTGTGCTTGTGTCTGTTTCTGTGTATTTCTGTGTTTGAGGCCATGATAGGAACATCATAATATACTTTCAAATGCAAGTCAAATTCATAATCAGACAATTATGACAGATTGGACTGGTATATTTTCCTGAACAATATGGTCGGGGCAAAATTAATTGCTTTTCACAAAATATTACGTGAGAACTCGACCCTTAATGTACACATTTAATCGAAATTGTATTAGTCTGACGCCAGTTTTGACATGTATCCATCAATGTATGCATTTATGGTATTGCTTAGGCATATATTAACCTGCTTGCTTCAGCAGTAAGATGGTTTATTTCTCTAACTTCGGCTCAAACATAAATTTACCTTTTCTTTACACCGGAAACTCATGCCTATTGAAGCTATAAAACGTTAAACAGCTTGATGGCTAAAATTGTAATTACTGAAAATGTATAGAGAAATGTATATTATCCGGAAATCACACATATATACTGGTATCAAGGATGGTTAAATGGAAAAGAAGATTTATCTTTATAGAATCGGCAGGAGGTTTTGCATAGTGCACGTAATCCCATGTTAGATTGAGGAGACAAAATGCATGACATTTTCTTTGGGGAGGGTGTTGAGGTAAATATGAATTATGATGTTCGTTATTGTGTATCACGGACTGAAGGAGTATTCCAGATATCAACCACCCTCAGGGTGAAAACAAATGCTCAAATCCCCTCCATACCTCCTGCCCCTTACATTAATTCTATGCCTCCGGTTACTGACACCTCCATTGAGGAGAACATTTTCTTCCTACCTTCCCTATATATCGCCCTCATAATTTTGTATACCTCTATCAGGCACACCCCCCCCCCTCCCCCCCCCCCCCCACCCACCCCCAGCCTTCTGTGTTCTAAGGAAAACAACCCGAGCCTATTCAATCTTTTTTCATAGCTGAAACACTGCAGCCGAGGAAACAGAATGGCGAATCTCCTCTGCACCCACCAGTGGTGGCACATCCCTCCTGTAGTGATGCGACCAGTATGTCTGCATTTGCATTGCAATTCAACATCGCTCGGACGGCACTTGGATTAGAGAAAGAGCCAAATACATAACGCAGACATGGAGTTAGTGCGCAACTACGAAAGAAGCGGAGTGAAATCCACCCCAAGAGTTCTAGTTCAGTGCTGCACGTTGACTGTCCATGGAACAAACTTCCGCTGCTCTGCACAGGCTTTTAACATGATTTTGCTTAATTTAATGCTTGTTAAATTGCAGCTATATTTTGAATGCAGGTATTGCACGAAATTGTGTGGGGTCGTTTATTTCCGAAATCAAAAGTAGAAAATGCTAAAACATCAGGGTTTCTCAATCGTTTAATGGCAAATATCAGAAACTCAACCTGATTGCTGTGGTTGGATGATTTTAGCTTCTGATGTTATTATTTCACAGAGATAAAAACAAAAAACTGCCGAAGCTGGAAATCCAAAAGAAAAACAGAATTACCTGGAAAAACTCAGCAGGTCTGGCAGCATCGGCGGAGAAGAAAAATGTTGACGTTTCGAGTCCTCCTGACCCTTCAACAGAACTGAGTAATATTAGGAGAGGGGTGAAATAACCAGCTTATATTTCACTCCTCTCCTAATATTAACTCAGTTCTGTTGAAGGGTCATGAGGACTCGAAACATCAACTTTTTTCTTCTCCGCCAATGCTGCCAGACCTGCTGAGTTTTTCCAGGTAATTCTGTTTTTGTTATTATTTCACATGTTTTGTCTCTATTGTATGCCATTTTACATCCTAAGTCACTTGAGTTATCTGCAGCCACCTGTATTACCTAGATAGCTAGCTTCCAAATTGGTAACTCAAAATATTCTTGTGGAAGCTTTAATTGAATGCATTCCATGAACTCAGCCTCCAATCTACTATTCCTGATTGGGTTTGGTAAAACTGTATGTAGATAAAGGTCCCCAAAGTTTATCGCATTTGTCATGCTCTTCTAATTCCCTGACACATACCATCTGGGTCATTGTAGTTGAAGAGAGGCGGGCTACAAAATAAACCTACTGATATTTTCCAATGTCTGTTCTTTCTTCTCTGCAACCAATCTAAATATACTTTGCTATCTCCTCGGTCTGGGAACTATTCTGATAACTGCCATAATGTCAACGTTTATTATCAGGGAAAGCCCGCATTTTTTTTTGTTTTTCATTTTTTCATTTTACGTTTATCTAAAAAAAAAAGGAATTGCCCTGAAATACTTAGAACCCAGGAACAAGGTTTCAGTAATCGCTATTGGGTAAAATAGGTTCATCTTCTACTGTTTCATTGTGGCATTCATCTTTTATAGCAGTTTTGTGCTTTACCTGTTTTGTTTCCTGATGTGAAATATATCGTTATTGCCCTCGGAATCTTCCTGCCGATAACACTCAGACCATCACAACACTGCCTGAAACTGTCGCTTTAGTCATAAAGTATTTGGATTGAAGCATATTACACACATAATATAATATTGTGCCGTCTTTTATGTTATCCACCAGGTGCTAAAAACGTGTCTTCCTATTCAATTATTTATGTGAGTACGGGAGGTGCATTGATATTTCTACTGCTGACCATTATCATTGGAAGTCGCTGTCAACGAAAGAAAAAAGGTAAAAGGCCATTAGTCCATTGTAACTTTAGATCCAGATAGCCAAACGTATGAAGAAATAGAATAATTTGAGTAATTCCTAGTATGGCATTAGATTTGTGAAAAGTATAACGTTTCTCCCTGAAATTTATTGCCTCAGGGAATTAATGAATGCCCCTCTATTTTTGCTCCGTGGTCATTTAATTACATTTCCAATCCAAAAAAAATATAGTTATCTGGAACTGTAGACGTCAAGCATGATGTAATAGTTTTACAAATTGTCATGTGGGCCTAATGTTGCTGTTGTGGGTTGTACGCCATTTATATAAACATTATTTCGTGAAATATTTATATGTAAATGTAAAAAAAAAAATACCAGGGCTCGACTTTGCAGGCAATGTTTTAGCTTGCTAAATATTGTACAGTTTGCCTTTCCAAATAATATTTTGACATAAATACCCAGCTTTGAATGGAATCTAGTAGAATATTTTTAAAACTTGGATCTTACAGTGAACTGCATGTCTGAATTATAATTCATTCGTTACTAGGAGAGTGGCGATATGTGAAGAATTCAGAACATCGTGAAGGGCAGGTAAGTTTGCAGCATTCACTCTGACATATATGTTAAATAATAAAACTTAGACAACACTGAAAATGCATTAGCAAATCGTTACATTTCAGCTCCACTTTGGTCAAATATATGTCAAGCTGCTTTATGAACTAGAAAAAAAAATCACTGATGTATTTCTTGTTGAATTGGGGCCAAGGAAATTGCCAAAAAAATACTGCGGTTCCAATGAAAATGTAGGCACTGTATTGCTGGAAGGATATGCGTAGGTCACTGAAAAGAAAGAAGAGTTAGTGACTGTTCTGCAGTTACTCCGGCTGAAGATTTTGCGAACATCCATGGGCTTTGCACGAGCACATTTTCAGAATAAGCCACGTCACTTTCGGACTAGATTCTACATTATGTGAGCTCACATGTAATGAATATCCACTGGTTAAGGTATCAGAGGCTGTAAAAACCATACTTCAGCCGGTATCTTGAGCAATAAATTGAGACGATTTTTAACACTAAGGGAATATATAAATATTCGAGTGAACATTGTGAATTTATCACATTTCTGACCAGGTATGGCGTGCATCCTAATAACACTGCCAAAAAATCAACATCAACAATATTTTCATTCTTCATTCAGTTCTTAAGTAATTTAAAAGCCAATAAAACATGTATTTTATCAGTTCATGGACGAAGCACCGGGTTAACTAATGCCTTATACTGTATTCGACTCGAAGCTCTCTGATATAATTGTGAGATTTAATCAGCTAGAGAAAAGGACGCTTTATGCTAATATATGGTGAGAAGGGTAGGAGAACCATGTGTCAATCTCTTTTGATAACGGTCAATGGTTGGTGCAATGACTGCGCATGATTCAATCGAACTATAGACCAGCCAGCATAACATTTTCTTTCGGGAAATTAATTGATTTCATAATTATGGATGGTCTGGCTGATAACTTTGAAAATGTTCGGGTTATCAGAATCAGTCAGCGCGGATTTCTAATGGATAATTCCCGACCAAAGTGATTGAAACATTTTAAGAGGTGGAAGAATGAATGGAGATGGGGATGCCATGGGTGTTAATTATGTGTATTTGCGAAATGGTTTTGATAAATTACGACATTGGCGAGACTGTTAGCTAAAGGTAAAGCACATTAAATTAACAGAAAATTATTTACCTGGTTAGGAAAGTTGCAGAGTTAGATTAGACAGAAATCATCGATAATATTCAAGTTCTCTACTTGGCGAGATGTAACGGGTACACTTTTGTAAGCTTATGTATTGGGACCTGATGTGTTCACAATATTTATTCATGATTTAAATCAAGGGATCGAAAGTTAAATATGCAAATTTGTTGATGGCACGTATATAGGCGGCACTGTAAACTGCGTAGATAGAAGAATAAAATTAGAGATCTTTCATTCAGTTGAATAAATGGGCAACTGAGGCAATTTGATATCAGTGTAGCCAAAGTCGAGGTTACCCGGTTTTGAGTTCTAAAGGGTAAAACTGTTACTGTCTAAATCTTGAAACTTGAGAATCTGTGGAGGTGCAAATAAGTGGGTGTTGGATAGAGGATTAGTTGTCATCAACTATAGAACATAATAATAAGAATCAAGATAGTATATTGGACCTTTATTATCGACAGAACGAGATTACAAGGGCGACGATGATGTATTATTGGTGCACGCAGTTCATTTTTGCTCACACCCGAAAAGCTATGGCTCTTTCAGAATGGAAGGCAGCAGGGAGGATTTATTGGGTTTTGAAGAAATGCAGCGTTGATTGCACAGAACTATAGTTGGACATCAAGACTTAAATTATCTGGAGAAATGACCTGCTGAATGACTTGCTACTATTCCTCTATTCCCTCGTGCGTAATTTTCAGTTAGGAAGGTTTTTTTAAATTTTCGCCCAGCTTTAAAAAAAAACTGTGATTTAATGGTATTCCCAATCATTGACTTCACAGGCAGAGGGATTAACCAGTGATAACAAACTGACCTATGCCACTCTCGGTCAGAGTACCTCCAGGAAATCTGGCAAGCCGAAATCAAACGACACGAATATAGAACATGCTCAGATTAGAACAACAGTTCAAAGAGGAGCAACGGAGGTTCTCTACACACAAGTCAGGGTCTTATAATATTGACAATCCTGTGACAGCCAATTTCATGTTGTGCATTCATGTTATTTCTCTCTCAAGCATAGTGCGTTCACACATGAATGTATCTGCTTACTGCAGTTTGGCTGCTTGTTATTTCAAGAAGAACCGCCGAAATGTGATTTAGAATGCAATTGCAGTAAAGGATGGCTTGTAAATTATATATCGGCTAAAATCCCTTATTCCATAATTTCAAACTGAGTCTTCTACGATGTTCTTTCTTTATCAACGTTAATGTTTATGACGGTGCAACGTACTTCGGAAGGTGCTGAGTTATTTAAAGTGAAACTCTTGCAATCAAGCATTTAACACTTACGAAAATTGAGCTATTCGCTTTTGAAAAATACTAGACATAAGGAAATATTTTTCTGCAGCATTAATGAAAAAAAAAACTGACCACCAGGTTATTCGGCCTCTAAGTCACTCTTTGTTTTCTGTGTCCTTTCGCTGCAGTAAGGGTTACCTTTGATCCACTCTAAAATAAACATAAAACCATTTATCGATTATACGAGGCGTAGAATAATGTCATTCAGTAACAGCGACCCATTCAGTTAATCATTGCTGCATACAGGTTACCAACTGAAATGTCCACTTTACAATTTCTTGTAATATTGCCACTATCAATATGTATCTCACAAAATTAGTCGGGTGTTCTGATCAGACTATGTCACTGAAAGCACTTGTGAATAAATTGATTACGAATGACTGATTAAGAAGATGATCGCTTTAAACAAAAGCCTTTCGAAACATTTTCAGGAAGCCCTAACCGTAATTATATTACTTCAATCTACTGGCGTGATGTAACCATTACATATGCCGCCAATTTTATTTCCGACCCAGAAGTCAAAATATTATAGATCAATCTCAGTCCTGGTAGATTTACATATCACAGACTATGATAAACCTGTATTCGATAGATAAAATGTATTCGGCTTGAAGTAAAAAAAAAATTATATCTAATAGCAAGCAAATAATTGTGTGTATACGACGTACATAAATGAGAAATGGTCCAACCACATAATGTATTTCTTAAGATGCATAAATACCTAATTTTGGTAACACCATTACATTACTATGCATGACAAAACGCCGTTCTTTCTTGTGGATTGTTTGCTTTTGGCTGTTCTTTGTAGTACACGGAAACGCATGTAACCCCAAAATCCCTGCCCAACGAATTTTATATTGATTCTATTGATTTTCTATTTATCGGTCACAATCTGGATTTAGCCTTTGTGTCGACGGAGCTAATATAGCTCGTCCTCCCGTAGAAAGTTGTCATATTAGCATTTGAGCGAGACAAAACTCGGTGTCAGCTCAGGCACTCGTAAAGGTGTTCTGCGATTTAGATTTTAATCACTCACACGAGGGAATGAAACGTTCTTAGCTGCTTGTTCGGTTCAATGTTAAGTAAAACGCAATTGCCTAATAAGAGGAGTAGATTTTTTTTTTCTACGTTGTGTCTATGTGCTTCGTACTTCATGAATATCTATGCCAACAAGCCTGCTGGAAATCATTATTATCACTGGGGGCGTCAATACCTAGGTCCAAATTAAAAATCATTCACACCCCGTTTAGCTAATATACCCCTTCAAACATCATTTTGCAAACTGTTAACATTGAACCCAGATTCAGGACACTAAGTATTTTAGACAACCGTCCATTTTAGTGTTCAGTAAGTCTCTTATAACTTTTGTTTCGTGAAATGCTTTATTGCTTGTAATTATTGGTTATTTCCAATTTGGGAATAAAGAGAGTTCACCAACGGCGAGGATATGGTTTACGCCAATCAATAAATTGTAAGTAAAAATTAATGAAGTCCACTTATTGAATGTAACTCAAAAATATGTTATTGAATAGAATTTGATCTCTCTCGCGTACTGTGACACTGCACAACCATCTTACAATAATCCCAAATTCACTCATTGCTCCTTGGTGATCCATGTTGGAATCCCTCCTCATCTGCTTTCGTTCTGTTATCTTAACGGTGTTCTACGCAGAGGCATGTAAATGGAATAATATAACATCAGGCTGTTGCTCAGGCACCATCATCATTGTTCAGTTATGCGAGCTGCTATTCAGAGATTAACTCAAACCAGTCTACCAATGTATGTTTCCATCATGCACATTAGCCGTAATTTGCGGGAAAGCAAGAAAACGCGGAGGAATAGCTGAACCAACAGAGAATCGCGCCGCAAAATATACTTTGATCTTCTTAATTCCTTCAATTTCTCTGATTACCATTTTTGTGCTGCCTAAATTAACTCGGATTTATCCGCATAAGATTAATTGATCAGGCAGGAGCACAGGTATTCATGGGCGCTAAGTTTCAAGCACTCCGTCACACTCTTTGCCTGAATAGATGTTTACCCGTTGGTACTTCTGGCACATAAATACCATCTCTATGATGAGCATTAATAGACGTATATAAAATTTGGCAGCCACCACATAGCATTGATGAGTTCACGTAGTGTGTGCGCTCTTTTTCACAATATGGAACAGGCTATAATTTATTTTCCAAGGCTGCACAATCAAATACATGAAGCCGAATTATTTGAAAATATCGATTTAACATCGTTCCGGAATATTTATATACAAAACAACATTATACACTTGATTCAAAACAAATATTCATGCATTGCTCAGTTGCTATCAATGAGTAATCCCCGGGCACTTCTTTGAGCGTTGCAAACTCATGTGTCGCACAAAATTAGGCCACACAAGGAAACTTCCACGGTCCGAAGCAAAATGCCTGCATAAAGATTGCAATAGCCTGGCAAAAAAACAAGCACTGTATAAACGCGTAGACCTTCATTTCGTAGCCCTTCAGCAAAAAGAAAAAAAAATGCGTCTGTTTTTAAGAGGACCTTTAAATAGTTTATTCGTTATCTAATCAAAAATCAAAGCAGAAGACAACTATAAATGTGTGTCAGAAGTAAATATCGGTGGGGAACAGACTAAAATGAAATTTCACAGATTTTCTGTCGCAATGTAAATAAACACACACCATTTTTTCTTAAAAACAGAATTACCTGGAAAAACTCAGCAAGTCTGGCAGCATCGGTGGAGAAGAAATCAGTCAACGTTTCGAGCCCTCATGGCCCTTCAGCAGAACTGAAGCATAGTTTCAACAAGGGAGAAATATAAATTGGTTTAAGGTGGGTGGGGGGGAAGAGACACATTGAGGGTGTGGTGTGAGCAGATAATCAAAAGATGTCAGAGACAAAAGGGTCAAAGAGGTGTTGAAGGTGGTGGTCTTTGTCTGAGAAAAGTGCTAATTAAGAATGCAAGACAGGATATTCAAAGTACTGCTCTAGTGGGGGTGGGGTGGAAAGACTAAAGGTTTTAGTTTTAGATTTAAAAATAATGGAAATAGGTGGGGAAAGAAGAATCTATATAAATTATTGAAAAAAAAGGCGGGTGGGGGGGGGGGAAAGAAACGGGGTGGGGATGGGGGGAGGGGGAGTTTAAGATCTAAAGTTGTTGAATTCAATATTCAGCCCGGAGGGCTGTAAAGTGCCTAGTCGGAAGATGAGGTGCTGTTCCTCCAGTTTGCGTTGGGCTTCACTGGAACAATGCAGCAAGCCAAGGACAGACATGTGGGCAAGAGAACAGGGTGGAGTGTTAAAATGGCAAGCGACAGGGAGGTTTGGGTCTTTCTTGCGGACAGACCGCAGGTGTTCCGCAAAACGGTCGCCCAGTTTGCGTTTGGTCTCTCCAATGTAGAGGAGACCGCATTGGGAGCAACGAATGCAGTAGACGAAGTTAGGGGAAATGCAAGTGAAATGCTGCTTCACTTGAAAGGAGTGTTTGGGCCCTTGGACGGTGAGGAGAGAGGAAGTGAAGGGGCAGGTGTTGCATCTTCTGCGTGGGCATGGGGAGGTGCCATAAGTGGGGGTTGAGGAGTAGGGGGTGATGGAGGAGTGGACCAGAGTGTCCCGGAGGGAACGATCCCTACGGAATGCCGTCAAGGGGGGTGAAGGGAAGATGTGTTTGGTGGTGGCATCATGCTGGAGTTGGCGGAAATGGCGGAGGATGATCCTTTGAATGCGGAGGCTGGTGGGGTGATAAGTGAGGACAAGGGGGACCCTATCATGTTTCTGGGATTTTTTTAAATCTAAAACTAAAACCTTTAGTCTTTCCACCCCACCCCCACTAGAGCTGTACTTTGAATATCCTGTCTTGCATTCTTAATTAGCACTTTTCTCAGACAAAGACCACCACCTTCAACACCTCTTTGACCCTTTTGTCTCTGACATCTTTTGATTATCTGCTCACACCACACCCTCAATGTGTCTCTTCCCCCCCACCCACCTTAAACCAATTTATATTTCTCCCTTGTTGAAACTATGCTTCAGTTCTGCTGAAGGGCCATGAGGGCTCGAAACGTTGACTGATTTTTTCTCCACCGATGCTGCCAGACTTGCTGAGTTTTTCCAGGTAATTCTGTTTTTATTTTGTTTTGGATTTCCAGCATCCGCAGTAGCTTTTAGCTTTTTGTTTTTACCATTTTTTCTTGTTCAACGCAGGCCACGAAATCAGTGCTGAGGAGAAATATGGGCACATACCTCGCTGGCCAATTCCTTATGAAAATGACATGTTGCAGGGGCAAAAAAGAAAATCGACGGTGTTGCGACTGTGGCCTATTTAAAGATATAGCCAAGATGTGACCTCAGATCTATTTGTTGTGTCTCCTCATTTTGTGACAATCAAGAATGACACAGGCGTTTGAGTTTTGCACAATGCATATGTTTCATAGTATGCATATTTACAACGTGCATTGTAGCTGCTGGGCAGTCGGGAGAAATGAGTGTGAAAGGATGCTTTGTAGTATTTGAAAACGGTCAGTTTCCGATAGTTCCGTGCTCCCTGTTACGTAATGAACGTAAGTTACGTGATATAAAATCTGAGAATGTCACATTTCAACTAAATCGCCCTTGGTGTGATTTGAAACAGGGCTGCAGTTTTCCAAAACTGAGAAGGGCATTGATTTAGAAGCATCGCTGGTAGTTGGGGACATCATTTCCAACGGTTGTAGATACTGATGGAGCATGCAGAGATGAACATAAGACCATAAGAAATAGGAGCAGGGCTAGGCTATGCGGCCTGTCGAAACTGTTCCGCCTTTCATTGTTATCATAGCTAATCTTCGGCATCAACTCCACATTCCCGCCTGCTCACCATTTTGCAGGATTCCGCAAAAGACCAAACATTCACCCATTTCAGCCTTAAATATAGTCAACGATGGAGTATCCGCAGCCATCTGGCATACATGTTAAAAAGATTCATAACCCTTGCAGTGAGGATTTTTTTCTTAGCCTCATTCGGAATTGATCCTCACGTCACCTTGAGCTTGAAGTCCCCTATTCTGTATGCCACAGCAAGGGAAAACAATCTTACAGTGTTGGTTGCGTAATTGTCCTTCCCTAATCCTGTATGTTTTAAGGAGAAGACCTCTCATTCGTCCATTCTCCGAAATATATAGACCCAATTTACTCAATTTCTCATCAATTCCAGGGTCCAGTCTCTTGCGGATTCGCTCTGCTTCCTCCAATGCAAGTCTATATTTCCGTAAATATGGAGGCGAAGATGGCACACAATATTATTGATGTTGTTTCCCCAAAGCCCTGTACAATTGTAGCAAGGCTTTCTTAGAATTCCACTATAACCTCCTTCAAATAGAGGCCAGTCCCCTATTCTCCTTCTTCTAGCGTTGCTTTGCCTACATGCTCACTTTCTATGTTTCTTGAACAAAGAAACAGAGAGCCCAGTGGGCTCCAAGGTTTGCAAGCTCCACCCCTAATCTACAAAAATATTTTTTTCCCTCTCGTGAACAAAGTGAATGACCTCACATTTACTCATATTCGGTTCTACCTTTCAATGTTTTGCCATCTATTTTTCAGGTTCCTGTATCAGCCTCAAGGTTTAATTTCCTGAAGTATTTGTGTCGCCAGCAAAACTAAATACTTTGCGCTCAATCACTTCGTCCAGCTCATTAATATCAGTTTGATTGTTTTCTTCTCTATGAAGATTTTGTTTTCGCTGGCAAGGCAATTTGTTGCACATCCTTAATTAACATTGTGAAGTTGGCATCGCACAGCCTTCATTAACCATTGAAGTCCATCTGATGTATCTACACCCAGAGTGCTGTCGGGAAGGGAGGTCCAGGGTTTTGATCCAACGCCAGTGAAAGAAAGAAAATATAATTCCATGCCAGCAAGATTTGTGGTTTGGTTGGGAACTTGAAGTGATGGTCTTTCCCTGCAACTGATTATTTAGGCCTTCTGGATGGTCTAGGTCGCTGATTTGGAAGGTGCTGTCGAAGTGGCATGGCGAATTGCTGCCGTGAACCTTGTAATTGGTAAGCAGTGTTGCCTCTGTGCCTTGCTGGTTGAGGGAGTTAACGTTCAAGGTGCTGGATGGCATATCGAGCAAATGGCCGCTTTTTCCTCCATCACGACGATTTCTTGAGTGTTGGTGGAAACACCCACATCCAGGCAAATGAACAGAGTTCCTTCACACTCCAGGCTTGCGTGTTTTTAGTTTATGGGCAAATTTTGCTGAAACAGGTAAGCTACTCGCCACAGATCTCTCAGCACCTGATGTTCTCCTGTACCCACAGAATTTTTATAGCCGTGCCAGTTTTCCAGTCAATGGTTACTCCCAGTATTTGGGTCGTCGAGAATTTAGCGATAAGACCATTGATTACCCAGGGGCAATGTGGAAGATTCTCAACTTTTTGAGATGGTAAGAGTGTGTCTCGAAAGTTACTGGCCAATTATCAGCACAACCATGAGTAGTGCTTAGGTCGTTCTGCATCTGGGCATGAAACATGCAAGCATCTTAAGAGTTCTGAAATTTAGAGAGGATTGTGAAACCACCGGTGAACAAACCGGCTTCTGATATTATGAAGCAGCTGATGATGATTAAGTCTAGGACACCACCCTGAGGAGCACCTGCAGCAATGTCCTGGGAATGTGATGAGTGGCTTACAACAAGTTCAATCATACTCCTTTGACCTGGGTATCACTTCAGTCAGAGGAGGTTCTCCCTTTTGATTTCCATTGAGATCAATTATTTTGAGTGCTCCTTCTTGCAAAACTTTGCCAAATGATGTCAAAGGAAGTCACTCCCACTTCGGCTCTTGAGTTTAGTTGTTTTGCCCATGTTCAGACGAAGTGTGTAGAGAATGGACCTGGAGGAACTAGAACTGGCCACATTGCATTTTTGCTCGATATCTCACGGGCAGCAGGAGTTCAGTATTTTGGCTATGACCTGATCTGGATGACCACAATCGTTTTTCCTCATGTTCCATACATGGAATTAGCCACATCTTCACCTTCATGAACAGCTTTCCTGTGAACACCACACAGTCACCTATGTGCACAGTAACTCTTACTTAGACTTAATTGCAATCCATCATTTTTCCTGACACCACATAATGGCTTATCATTTCCTACTGTAGTATAACCTATGTCTCACAATTATCTGTACACCTTGGTGTCCCTCCCTAATATTGCTAATTGGTTACCACAAACACCACAATTTAGGTTAAATGCCACACCATACAAATCACCCCGGAAAGCCACCCATCTCGCTGCTCTGTCCTCCCCTGTCTCTACTCACTTGCACATGGTACGAGTGTGAAACATATATTGCTATATGAGGTGTTACTTGCTAATTACTTCGTTCTATTCATAAACTCTGAATGGAAGACTACACCCTCCTTTTACATATGACTTTGGAACGGCGAGAACGGCGATCACTGGATGTTAAGCCTTCACCTACAGAATATTTGGTTGGCAATGTGTGGCGTCCTTAATCAGGGAGGCAACTGCACATCTGGATTTATTTCGATGACGGCAGAAAAACATTTTTGTTCCCCTCTCTATCGAATGCCCCATCAGGAGTGCGTTTCCAAGCTAAGCTCATTCCCCCTTGAACAGCTGAGCCAGTAGTGGATCCATGGACTTCCATGCTTTTCCAGAATGAACAATCACACTTATTCGGACCCAGAAGTGAAAACTGTTTGGAGAGCAAGAGCCACTCAACACATTTGTGCGCTCTCTGCCTGCTCCATGTTGACTCCCCGGCAGTCACCCGTTCCCTCTCAATTGCATAACCTTAACCTAAGGGATGATTAAATCTATGAATGCGCTTCCCACGAATCCCGCAGCCTCGAAGATGCACAGCATTGACGCCCGCTGCTGCTCAAGCTCCATATCCCGGAGCTCAAACTGCAGCAGCTGATGACCTTTCCTGCACGTCCGGTTAACCAGGACACAAGAGGTATCCTTGCATTCTCACATCCAGCAGAATGTGCATGGCACTGGCCCAGTTCCCATGTCGTCTCTATATATGAAAATATGGAACGTATTTGGTAATTAAATAGAGACTCACGAGCAACTCACGGGTGAACAGTTTACCTTGTGCTGAACATTTGACGGTAATAGTTCCGTTGGTGATCTCATATTACAATTAGGCATCCGATAAAAAAAATATTAAGGCTTGTCCATTGTTGAGAAATTGAATTCTTAACAGTGATTTGAGCAATAACTATTGTTGAATCCCGATCCGTCACCCAATATTATTGCATATCTGTGGAACATGGTTAAATGCACCAACATGATTAATTAATATATCTTAAGGCAGGTTCATGAAATATTGATAGAAACAGGGTTCATTACATTTCTGCTTGTGTGAATGCTATCTGTAAATCTTAATCTGCATTTCACTCGTTGCATTTTTAATTAAGTGTTTATTCAACTCCGAAGTTTCTGAATAGGAAAATATTTAATGCGAATATCTAATTGGATAGCACGACGATTTACAGCTCACTGCTGTGTATCCTCATAAAACAATAAAAATCAATTGTACATAGAGCGAGTTGTGAATCTCCCACATATTTTGCAAGATTCCTCAATACAACTTTCTTGGTCGTCAACTGCTGCCACGCTTACTTAGAAAAAGCAAAAGGCTGCGAATGCTGGAAACTCAAATAAAAGAGCCCTGAAAATGAATCATTCGGGCTCCAAACATTATTTTTTTCTCTCTCCACAGCTGCTGCCAGACCTGCTGAGTTTTTCCAGCGTTTTATTTTGTTTTATTCGCATGCTCACTTTACCACTAACTGCAAATTGCGGGACATTGCATTGCAGAAAAGCCATCCCGAGTTATGAAGTAGTGATATACCCTGGCAAGTAGCTAAATCTGGTTACAGTATACAAATTGATAGATTGAGGTGATCGAAACTGTTATTTATTATGCATCATAAACTGAACTGAACATGACCCTGAAGTTAAAGGAACAACCCAATGGACGGACTCCTATGCACCATCTCAAATATAGAACATTAGAGTGACACAGGTTAAAGGAACGTTTAAAAAAACATGATTTACTCATCAGTGACATTGGTCTGAAATCGTTAAGAAAGATATTTTCAGGTAAATTTCCTTTATTGGCACTGTCCCAACAATATGCTTTCATCGTATTTCTTTATCAATGCAGTAAAATAGTGCCAGTGCTTATTTCCTGAGGGCATGTCCGGAGTCTAGGACCTCACGCTGTATGTTTTATAATTTCAATTTAAAAACGGACAAATACCTTTTTTAAAAATGGCTGAAAAATGCCTGTCTTTGACCATTGAACAATGATAGTTAATATGGCAATTTCGCTAAAAATTGGCAGGTCGTTTTCTCTGAAGATGCCCCAGCGACCCCCTGTTGGCTGCAGAGACCAAATTCTACGGCAAACTACATTTCCTAGGCCAGGCCTGGCCAACCAAAGGAAATTTGTCTGCTGGGGTAGGTTAGGGTAAGGGCAATTGCCCTTTAAGACGTAATGGTTGGAACATTGATACTCGCAGTTGGCTAGGCAAAGGGAACCACATCCTCTGGCAACGCATAACACGAGAGATGAAAATCACATGACATGTCCACCGAGTTGGAAGAAAAAGGATTAATGCCTTGTGGAGCTGCAAAATACATCCTGTCATTTTCTGCCAACATAATAACAGCATCAAAAAGATGCTCTGCAACGTTGAATCGGCGGTACCATCTACTGTTTCCACTGGAACTTCTGATCTTCTGTACGATTGCCTATACCTGTGATTTATCTCTGCACGCTTATGTCATTGTGCAAGTCAACTCTTCTGGACACCAAAATTATGCACCCTTAATTGAACATGCCGGGCTCTGTGAATAAATATACTATTGGACTTTGATTCTGGACTCACGTGACACAATAATTCATTTCCGGGTCATCTTTGCCCGACAAATCCTTTTTTTCTCCATCTCTCCTTTACTATATAAGTGAAAAGAAGGCAGGGTTGCTACCCTAATCCGGAGTTCGAGTGTGTTTAGTTTTTATTCATTATAGGCATGTGGACTTGACTGTCTAGGCCAGCATGTGTTTGCTATTATTTATTGACGTGGAGAAGGTGGCGGTGAGCTGCCTTCTTGAACCGCTGCGGTCTATGTATTGTAGGTACACCGGCTGTGCTGTTAGGGAAGGAGTTTCAGAATTTTGACCCAGCGATAGTTAAGGAGCAGCGATATATTTGCAAGTCAGGATGGCTCTGGCTTGGAAGGGAACTTCCAGGCGGTGGTGTTCCCTTGTCTTTCTAGATGGTACTGCTCGTGGCTTTGGAATATGCTGTCTAAGGATGCTTGCTGAGCTCTTGTAGATGGCACTCACTGCTGTCACGATGCGTCGGTGGTGGAGAGACCGAATGTGTGTGGATGGGTTGCCAATCAAGCTGGCTGCTTTGCCTTGTACGGCATCAAGATTCTTGAGTGTTGTTGGAGGTGCACACATCCAGGCAAGGGGACAATGCCCTATCACACTCCTAACTTGTGCCTTGCAGATAGTGGACCGGTTCTGGGGAGGCAGGAGGTGATTTACTTGCCTTACGAATGCAAGCCTCTGACCTGGTCTTGTAGCCAAAATATTCATATAGGTAGCCCAGTTCAATTTCTGGACAATGGTATGCCCCAGGATGTTCATAGTGGGGGAAACACCGATGGTATTGCCGTTGAAGATCATGGGAAAATGGTTAGATTCTGTCTTGTTGGACATGGCCATTGTCTGGCACTTATGTGATCTGAAGGTTACTTGTCAGTTTTCAGTCCAAGCCTGGATGCTTTCCAGGTGTTGCTGCGTTTGGACATGGACTGATTCTGTATCTGAGGAATGGCGAATGTTGTTAAACATTGTGTAATCATCAGCGAACATCCGCTCTTATTTCCTGATACAGGAAGGAAGGTAATTGATGAAGGAGCTGAAATTGGTTCGGCCTAGGCACTACACTGAGGATCTCCTGCAGTGATGTCCTGGAGCTGAGATGGCTGACATTCAACAGCCACAACCATGTTACTTTCTGCTTGGTATTACCCCAGCCAGCGGAGATATTTCCCACGATTCACATTGACTCCTGATTCGATCCTCTCCTTAATGCTACAATCAGTCAAACGCGGCCTTGCCTCATTTCTGGAGTTCATATTGTTTGTCGATGTTTGAACTAAGTCTGTAATGGTGTCAGGAACTGAGTGGCCCTGGCCGAATCTAAGCTGAACGTCAATGGACAGGTGGTTGCCAAACAAATGCCGCTTGATAGCACTGTAAATGGTCCCTTCACTCACTTTACTGATGATCGGGGTTTGACTGATGTTGCGGCAATTGGCCATGTTAGATTTTAGCTATTGCTTCAGCCCTAACCTTTCGCACTGATGTACTGTTCTCTCCCATCACTTTAGATGGTGATCCCTGTGGATTATCGTCCAATGAGTTTTTTAGTTGTCCACCACCAGTCCTGGCTAGATAAGGCAGGGCTGCAGAGGTTCGAACTGATCCGTTTGGCTGCAGAATCGCGTAGCACCGTCTAGAACTTGCTGCTTGCAAAGCAATGAGTTCTGTGTTGTAGCTTCACAAGGTTGGGCCTTCATTTGTAGGTATGCCTGTTGCTGAAACTGGCGTGCCCTCCTGCATTGTTCATTGAACAAGGATTGATCCGGTGGCTTGGCGGTGATGGTAGCGTGGGGGATATGCTGGGCCGTCTGGTTACAGATTGTGGTTTAATACAATTCTAATGCTGTTGATGGTCCACATTGCCTCATGATTGCCCAGTCTTGAGTTGCTAGTTCTGTTTGAAATCTCTCCCATTTAGCACGGTGGCAGCGTCACACAACACGATGGAGGGTATTCACAATGTGAAAACGGTATTTATTTTCTACAACGACTGTGAGGTGGTCACAAAGAAACTACCCATCTGAGTTCATCATATGATTAATTTGTTGTGCGGTTATAGAAAAAAATGGATTAATCCAAAACTAAAGGTTTCCGAAAGCACCACTGCTTATAAAGAGGGGAGCAAATCAACGCAGCTCTCCTTTTACGGACGGCTGGTGTGAGGAGAAATCAGGATTGTTCACATTATCCCCTCTCCTGTGCTTAACAGCTGCAAGCAGGTAAGTACGATGGCAGAGCATTATGAGCTATCTACTTAGGTGGCAATTTATTGAACTCATAATTTCCACCTGCCCTACTTATCCAGCCGGAAAATGATCCATGATTATTTGTCGGCCTAACTCTTGCATGCGCTTCGGAAACTGGTGATGCCTTCAATGCATGAAAAGGCAGCTCGCTGGTGTTCAAATACCAAATGAAATTGCCTCTCAATTGCAGCACTTACGTCGATGTAGAAAATTTTACGGGGTTGAAGATAAACAATTTGGAAAAATAACACTGACCAATGATCAGGACTGAAGAGAAAGCCCATAAGGGTACAAATGTGGGTCTCGCTTCAAGAGAATAAGCATGTCTACAAGGGCCGTTACCGCCAATAGGCATCTTCTCCTTGTTGTAGCAACATGTTTTGATGTACAGCCACACTGCACAATCTGGCTTCCGAGATCAATGATGAATACAGACAAACGTTTCTGGATTATGAGCCCGGCCACGCGCAGCTCCCCACACCGCCCCACCCCGAACCCCACCCCAGCCCCCCACCCGCCCGCCGCCCCATTCCAATGGTATAAACATCTGGTTGGAGGAACTGAATAGGTTCTTTTCACTGTCAAAAATTCTGACATTCTTCCTCATCCCACCTGGTCTCAGTTTGGCGAGGGAGGAGGTGCCTGCCTTATTTATCTGAGCCGAAGAACGTGCAAGATGTCAGAGAAAACAGCAGCATTAGTGGGGATGACTCGGAACTACAAAGAGCTGCCAGGTTCTCTTATGCTCCCTGCTGCTTGTTTAAATCATGATTGCCCTAAAATCCATTGCACAGAGAGAGAGCAGATGAATAGGTGGCTTAGGAATTCGAGCAGGATCGAGTGTTTTAGATTCCTGGATCACTGGGTCTCTTTCTGGGGAAGGTTGGAACTGTACACGTGAGAGAGTCTAAATCTGAATCAATGCACGAGTAACGTCCCTGCGCACGGGTTTGCCAGTGCTGTTGGCAGGAGATTAAAATCATTCAACAGGGGGAGGGGACACAGAATGGTAGCAGACATATCATAATTCAGTAGAACAATCAAGTCAGAGGAAGTGCAGCTGCATTAAGTGTCAGGGGAGTAAGGCAAGGCTGGATGGTCTCTACTTTAATGCCAGGTGTATTACAGGGAAAACGGATGTGATAAGGGTGAGGATTGACACGTGGAATTGTGATACAATAAACATCACACAGACGTGGCTGAGGGATGGGCAGGATTATCAGCACAACATTCCGGGATATAGAATCTTCAGGCGATACATGGGAAGGGGTATAAGAGGAGGAGGCGTTGCATTAATAGTTAAGGAGTCAATTGCTGCAGTAAGGAGAAATAATATCTTGGAGGGAGCATCGAATATAGCTTTGTGGGTAGAGTTTAGGAATGAAAAAAGGGCAGGCACATTGTTAGGCGGATAAAAACAAAAAGCTAAAAGCTACTGCGGATGCTGGAAATCCAAAACAAAAACAGAATTACCTGGAAAAACTCAGCAAGTCTGGCAGTATCAGCGGAGAAGAAATCAGTCAACGTTTCGAGCCTTCATGGCCCTTCGGCAGAACTGCAGCAAAGTTTCAACAAGGGAGAAATATAAATTGGTTTAAGGTGGGTGGGGGGGGGTGGGGGATGAAGAAACACAATGAGGGTGTGGTGTGATGATTGTGGAGATGAGCAGATAAGCAAAAGATGTCACAGACAAAAGGGTCAAAGAGGTGTTGAAGGTGGTGGTCTTTGTCTGAGAAAAGTGCTAATTAAGAATGGAAGACAGGATATTCAAAGTACAGCTCTAGTGGGGGTGGGGTGGAAAGACTAAAGGTTTTAGTTTTAGATTTAAAAATAATGGAAATAGGTGGGGAAAGAAGAATCTATATAAACTATTGAAAAAAAAGCGGGGGTGGGGGGGAAAGCAACGGGGTGGGGATGGGGGGAGGGGGAGTTTAAGATCTAAAGTTGTTGAATTCAATATTCAGCCCGGAGGGCTGTAAAATGCCTAGTCGGAAGATGAGGTGCTGTTCCTCCAGTTTGCGTTGGGCTTCACTGGAACAATGCAGCAAGCCAAGGACAGATATGTTGGCAAGAGAACAGGTTGGAGTGTTAAAATGGCAAGCGACAGGGAGGTTTGGGTCTTTCTTGCGGACAGACCGCAGGCGTTCCGCAAAACGGTCGCCCAGTTTGCGTTTGGTCTCTCCAATGTAGAGGAGACCGCATTGGGAGCAACGAATGCAGTAGACGAAGTTAGGGGAAATGCAAGTGAAATGCTGCTTCACTTGAAAGGAGTGTTTGGGCCCTTGGACGGTGAGGAGAGAGGAAGTGAAGGGGCAGGTGTTGCATCTTCTGCGTGGGCATGGGGAGGTGCCATAAGTGGGGGTTGAGGAGTAGGGGGTGATGGAGGAGTGGACCAGGGTGTCCTGGAGGGAACGATCCCAACGGAATGCCGTCAAGGGGGGTGAAGGGAAGATGTGTTTGGTGGTGGCATCATGCTGGAGTTGGCGGAAATGGCGGAGGATGATCCTTTGAATGCGGAGGCTGGTGGGGTGATAAGTGAGGACAAGGGGGACCCTATCATGTTTCTGGGAAGGAGGAGAAGGCGTGAGGGAGGATGCGCGGGATATGGGCAGGACACGGTTGAGGGCCCTGTCAACGACCGTGGGTGGAAAACCTCGGTTAAGGAAGAAGGAGGACATGTCAGAGGAGCTGTTCTTGAAGGTAGCGTCATCAGAACAGATGCAACGGAGGCGAAGGAACTGAGAGAATGGGATAGAGTCTTTACAGGAAGCGGGGTGTGAGGAGCTGTAGTCGAGGTAGCTGTGGGAGTCGGTAGGCTTGTAATGGATATTGGTGGACAGTCTATCATCAGAAATTGAGACAGAGAGGTCAAGGAAGGGAAGAGAAGTGTCAGAGATGGACCATGTGAAGATGATGGAGGGGTGGAGATTGGAAGCAAAATTAATCAATTTTTCCATGTCCCGACGAGAGCATGAAGCAGCACCGAAGTAATCATCGATGTACCGGAGAAAGAGTTGTGGGAGGGGGCAGGAGTAGGACTGGAACAAGGAATGTTCCACATACCCCTTAAAGAGACAGGCATAGCTGGGGCCCATGCGGGTACCCATAGCCACACCTTTTATTCGGAGGAAGTGAGAGGAATTAAAGGAGAAGTTGTTCAGTGTGAGAACAAGTTCAGCCAGACGGAGGAGAGTAGTGGTGGATGGGGATTGTTCGGGCCTCTGTTCAAGGAAGAAGCTAAGGGCCCTCAGACCATTCTGGTGGGGTACGGAGGTGTAGAGGGATTGGACATCCATGGTGAAGAGGAAGCGGTTGGGGCCAGGGAACTGGAAATTGTTGATGTGACGTAAGGTGTCAGAGGAATCACGGATGTACGTCGGAAGGGACTGGACAAGGGGAGAGAGAAGGGAGTCAAGATAACGAGAAATGAGTTCCGTGGGGCAGGAACAGGCTGACACGATCGGTCTGCCAGGACAGTTCTGTTTGTGGATTTTGGGTAGGAGGTAGAAGCGGGCCGTCCGAGGTTGGGCGACTATCAAGTTGGAAGCTGTGGGAGGAAGATCTCCAGAGGAGATGAGGTCAGTGACAGTCCTGGAAACAATGGCTTGATGTTCTGTGGTGGGATCATGGTCCAGGGAGAGGTAGGAGGAAACGTCTGCGAGTTGATGCTCAGCCTCCGCGAGGTAGAGGTCAATGCGCCAGACAACAACAGTACCACCCTTGTCAGCGGGTTTGATGACAATGTTGTGGTTGGACCTGAGAGAACGGAGTGCAGGGAGTTCAGAGAGAGACAGATTAGAATGGGTGAGAGGAGCAGAGAAATTGAGACGGCTAATGTCACGCCGACAGTTCTCAATGAAAAGATCAAGAGAAGGTAAGAATCCAGAGGGAGGGGTCCAAGTAGAGGGAGAATATTGGAGGTGGGTAAAAGGATCCGTTGAACGGGGAGAGGACTCCTGCCCAAAGAAGTGAGCACGGAGATGAAGACGGCGGAAGAAGAATTCAGCATCATGCCGAGCCCGAAATTCATTGAGATGAGGGCGTAAGGGTATGAAACTAAGTCCTTTGCTGAGCACTGAACATTCAGCATCGGAGAGGGGAAGGTCAGGGGGTATAGTGAATACGCGGCTGGGCCTGGGATTGGAAGATGGGGTGACCCCACCACCGAACACATCTTCCCTTCAGCCCCTCTGGAGGCATTCCGTAGGGATCGTTCCCTCCGGGACACTCTGGTCCACTCCTCCATCACCCCCTACTCCTCAGCCCCCACCTATGGCACCTACCCATGCCCACGCAGAAGATGCAACACCTGCCCCTTCACTTCCTCTCTCCTCGCCGTCCAAGGGCCCAAACACTCTTTTCAAATGTAGCAGCATTTCACTTGCATTTCCCCTAACTTAGTCTACTGCATTCGTTACTCCCAATGCGGTCTCCTCTACATTAGATAGACTAAACGTAAACTGGGCGACCGCTTTGCAGAACACCTGGCGTCTGTCCTCCCTGTCGCTTGCCATTTTAACACTCTACCCTGCTCTCTTGCCCACATGTCTGTCCTTGGCTTGCTGCATTTTTCCTGTGAAGCCCAACGCAAACTGGAGGAAGAGCACCTCATCTTCCAACTAAGCACATTACAGCCTTCCGGACTGAATAATGAATTCAACAACTTTAAATCTTGAACTCCCTCGTCCATCCCCACCCCCTTTCCGTTTCTTCCCCCTCCCTTTTGTTTATTCCAATAATTTATATAGATTTTTCTTTTCCCACCTTTTTCCATTATTTTTAAATCTATACCAGTAATGCCCTGTCAGTCTTTCCACCCCACCCCCACTAGAGCTGTACCTTGCATGTCCTGCCATCCTTTCTTAACTAGCACATTCTCTTCGATAATATGACCACCTTCAACACCTCTTTGTTCCTTTATCTGTGACATCTTTTGATTATCTGCTACTATCACTGCTTGCCTTTCCCTACATCCAGACCCCCCCACCCCCGCCACCCCAATTTCTCTCCCCCCACCCTCCCCTCACGTTAAAGCAGCTTATATTTCAACCCTCTCCTATTTTTACTTAGTTGTGTTGAAGGGTCATGAGGACTCGAAACGTCAACTATTTTCTTCTCTGCCAATGCTGCCAGACCTGCTGAGTTTTTCCAGGTAATTCTGTTTTTGTTTTGGATTTCCAGCATCCGCAGTAGTTTTTTATTTTCATCTAAGGGATTTTTAAAGCTCACTATAAATAACGAATCACCATCAATGAAGAACTCATCCTATTATATTTATTTATTCAGGTAGCCTTTTCCAGTCCCTTTCTTTTTTTTTTCCTCGGTGGCGTCTCTTCCTCTCTGGAGTAGTCATTCTGCATTTTTCTTCTTAATGTTTCATTAATATTCAATTGAAGCCGCACACCCTGAAGGAACAATCAGTTCACCAGCCCTTATACAATGGTCTATTCCCAGAGTGAGGTTCTCCTATTTTGAAGCGTCTGTGAGTAGTATAATGATTCTGAAGATCACCCAAATTTCCTCCTGTTCACCTACATTGTTTATTTCATTCATAATGCATTGGGGCGTGGCGGGGGGCTTGGGGTAGTAAGGGGTACAGAATCGAAATAACTTTTGAATTAGTCCTCACAATTATTGATTTATTTCCCCTAGAATTATAAACTGCAGTGTTAAATGGCGAAACCATTCAGTTAATATAGCACCAGCATCACTGGTTCTTCTTATAATCCATAAATAAATAGATGGACTCACAATACCAACAGGTACATTGTAAGCAGATACAAAAGTCACGTAAAAACATGTCACTTTACAAAAATAGTAGAGAGACAGGGAATGCAATCACAATGAACTAGAGAAGTAGGCGTGAAAGAATCAGCAGCAAACTCACTTCAGCAGCCATAACTGAAGCAGGTCAGACATATCCATAATTTCATAAAAGCTACGACCAAAAATGGATTTCAATCATAGCTGCCTCAACCATTTAATCGGGGAGGGAGTATATAATACTGCCCCTTTTCACCATTGAGAATGTGATTGTTCTCAATATCAGTTATTTAATAAGCATTGATAAATTTACTCCACAACATGTTAGTTTCACAGCATGAAAATAGTTAAGAACTCCTCGTCATCTATTTCCTGTTCTTAGCCAAAATTCCGAAATTCAATAAATTTTGTGCAAGAGAATAACCCTGCTACATTTCCAGGGCGATTTGGATGTGCAAATGTCAAACTGATATACTCCGGCTCCTAGAAGACTCTTGGGACTGAGACAGAGGACATTCAATTATTCAATCGTTGGAACAGAAAAGATGGGCCTGCAATACACACCGTGAGAAATAATCCTTCGGACAACAATGCAATTAAAATCAATTCACGTCATTAAAAACTGATCAAAAAATTAAAAAAAAATCCTCTGCCAGGAAATCCAAGAACAGAAATGATAGGAGAGTAAAGGTCTTCCATTTTTTTCTATTTGGCTGCATATTCGTTCCTGCGAGAAGCAATGACACGATTTGCCTGGTAACCCACAACTCCAGCAGCCATTTGGGCTGATCCACTGCAATCACAACGGATTAATACTCGCGACAGGTATTCACTGATGCATTTATTGCCCTTATCATTGCTGTTGGTTACAGTCAATTGTTCAATTTAAGACATCATCAACTTTGACTGGGATTTTTAAAAAGGTAGATGGGTAAAATACAAACGCCTCAAATTTGAGTACATTTTCTTAGTTATAAGACTCCCAAGTATAAATCTGAAAGCGATATTCATGCATATCGGATATCATGGATATCAACAGCTACTTTTACAGTTTACATATAACTATTGACAATTTGCATTTCTGCAGATGCAATTAAAATGTTATTGAGTTTTTTCTTTTCCGTGTTCACTGAATCTAAGCACAGAAGGAAATCCATTTCACTTTTGTTACGTTTTCCCAGTTAAAATTCTGAACGTTGAGCTTTTTAAACGGTGTTATATTCAGGATTATGCCAAGAAATTACTCTGGCTGGCAGTGGCTTACGGATGTTAATTGTGCCCCATTGGTATCCATCTTTCTGTTATTTCACTGCAGAGGTTCCGCTACTTATTTTGCATTGGTTAAGAGTCGCAGGAAAATATGGAATTGAATCAATTTTCTCCAGTTCACTTCTAAGCGGCGACTCAACCTCCATCTTCCGGCAACGTGAACAGATGCATAAACCAACTCGAAAATAAAAATACCTGTTGAAGGGTCATACAGACTCGAAACATTAACTGTGTTCCTCTCCGCAGATGCGGACAGACCTGCTGAGTATTTCCACGTATTTTTATTTTGGTTTTGGATTTCCAGCATCCGCAGTTTATTTTGCTTTTATATTTGCGTAAACCAACTGTCTACACACAGCCAATAGGACAGCCCACTCACCCATTACCCTCGGCCTCCCTGACCAAGCTGTCTTCCAGTACCCCCATACTTTGCATGTAAAATTCGCATTCATATGGTAAAGCCCCTTCACATATCCACCCTGTCCTCTGAACCAGCTACACGCCCACCATGACCCCTGATGCATCGTGTAATTAGCAATTTTGAAGGGACTGCCCTCACTTCGGTCTATTCAGGCTGATATGGTGTGATTGCAGCCAGAACTTCTCCAGTAATGTCTTACCTTGCCACAAAAGCACTGTTATTAATGGAGAGCCTTAACGTTCCATTCTCGCTGCCTCTTCCTCTTCATTTACTTGCTGTTCACTAGTAACCCCATTTTCAGTCATGGTATCTGCTTCCACATACGTGCTGATATCATCCAACTCCAGCTCTTCATAATCACTCTCGACTCTCCACTGCATCTGTGCTATCATAATGGGCCAAACTGTTCAACATGAGCTGCCATTCTATGCAAAAATACGTGGAGGTAAGCAAATTTTCCACCTTCAGCCTCAACAAGAACTCCAGAATTGTGTCACCGATTCTATTCCTCATTTCTGGCTGCTGCCTAAGGCTCAATATGATGGTTTGTTAGCACTGATCATCGCTGACAGGAAATTCTGGCCTCATGTGCTCACCATCAGAAAGACACGTCCCCTTTAAACAGATCTCTAGCATCTGCCTTGTCTGTTCCCAGCAAACACTGAAACCCACAGTCAACCATGAGTTATCCCCCGGCTCTTTGTACCCTCACTCAATCCGTCACCTCTTCATTCTTCTGAAACTGACATCTCTGCTGGACCTCGCTTGTCTGTTGCCACTCTTTCTAAACCAATCAGAGCCAGAGAACCCAGGGTGTCTTTTTTTCTTCATGACCATCTGTAACGTCCAAAGAAATATCTTGCTCTATTGTTTTTAGCGCACCTACAAACTTTCGAATAAGGGATCATTCACTAATATGGGATCATCTGTTACATATATGCAGGTAGCATCAGGTTTAGCCCAGAACCCAACTCATACGTGACCACACCAGTCTTTCTGCTGTAATAATCTATGACCCCAACGGAAGCCTATCTGTGTAAATTTCTCCAACCCTTCAATCCCTCCCCTTGCCTACCATTCAGCCTTCCTGTTGTTTGTAATGCGGCTGCTTGTGTATCCATTCTATGTTTGCAGCAAACTTGTCGAATGTTCTTATTCAGCCATTAGAGTGTATATCCAAAAATTCCTCGTTAATCCCCTCTCCGACCACCTCTCTATCACTTCCAGTACAGAAATCTAATTTCATTGCATTGGTTTCACTTTCATTGATAACACTTTTTTGTTTGCCTTCGGATAATTATGCCCTTGTTTACAGCTCCGCCAAACCTTCTAGAATCTTTCGGCACGTTACTCGTGCTAGATAAATGGTTATTACACCCAGACGTCACAACTTTTCTCGAACTCTTTCTCAGGAATATAATTATCCGAAGTATGAATTCAAAGTCTCTCTTGTTATGAACGAAGTATTTCTCGGCTTCTGCCAGTCTCTGCGTCTGGCATGAATAAAATTTCCTGATCAATAACTCCCATTGACATTTCTCATTAAGCAAATAGTTAGAAATGTAGGATTGTCATGTACTACTGAACAATTTTGAACATAACAATTGAAGAATCAGCCCTCTCTATCTAAGAAAAAATGGATAAATGTCAGCACAACTTCAGGTAAGTAAAAACAAGCGATTTCCTCCGCCATTTCCGCCAACTCCAGCATGATGCCACCACCAAACACATCTTCCCTTCACCCCCCCTGGCGGCATTCCGTAGGGATCATTCCCTCAGGGACAGCCTTGTCCACTCCTCCATCACCCCCTACTCCTCAACACCCACCTATGGCACCTCCACATGTCCACGCAGAAGATGCAACACCAGCCCCTTCACTTCCTCTCTCCTCACCGTCCAAGGGCCCAAACAGTCCTTTCAAGTGAACCAGCATTTCACTTGCATTTCCCCTAACTTAGTCTATTGCATTCGTTGCTCCCAATGCGGTCTCCTCTACATTGGAGAGACCAAACGCAAACTGGGCGACCGCTTAGCAGAACACCTGCGGTCTGTCCTTGGCTTGCTGTATTGTCCCAGTGAAGCCCAACGCAAACTGGAGGAACAGCACCTCATCTTCCGACTAGGCAGTTTACAACCTTCCAGGCTGAATATTGCATTTAACAACTTTAGATCTTAAACTCCCTCCCCCATCCCCACCCCCTTCCCGTTTCTCCCCCTTCCCTTTTGTTTTTTCCAATAATTTATATAGATTTTTCTTTTCGCACCTATTTCCATTATTTTTAAATCTATAACTGTAATACCCTGTCGTCTGTCTTTCCACCCTCCCCACTAGAGCTGTACCTTGAGTGTCCTGCCATCCATTCTTAATTAGCACATTTTCTTAGATAATATCACCACCTTTATCACCCCTTTGTTCCTTTTGTCTGTGACATCTTTTAATTATCTGCACCTATCACTGCTTGCTTGTCCCTACAACCACCCCCACCGCCCCCCACAACTTCTCTCCCCCCACCCCACCCCCCACTCCCCCCAACCTTAAACCAGCTTATAATTCACCCCTCTCCTAACTTTACTCAGTTCTGCCGAAGGGTCATGAGGACTCGAAATGTCAACTCTTTTCTTCTCCGCCGATGCTCCCAGACTTGCTGAGTTTTTCCAGGTAATTCTGTTTTTGTTTCAGATAAATAAATATCATTAGCTATATTACATGAGCACATTTCCTTACTCAGGTTAACTCTATCCTGTAATACATTGCATTCATGTCTTTGCAGTATTAACAGTTAAGTCTAAAGTTTCTTTCATCACAGTCAAATATTCTTCACAAATGGCCGTGCAAAGAATGCAATGATATCATGAGTATTGTGATGCACACAATAGTAATCCTGGTTCGACACCTATATGGCAATGCATTGCGAAATGCTCAGCTGAATTGAAACGTTAGCTAATGCCATAGGGTGGATAAATTATTGGTGTTATTTGGGAGCACAGGATGGGGTGGTCAACATGAACCTTGTGTATCCATTTGTACATCTTTACCTACTCGAATATGTATATATATACATATGTATATGTACATATATATATATGTATATATATACAGATATATATCCCAATGCAAGGTCCCGGTGTTCTTCTGGTTTTCTTACACTCCCTACAGGTGGTTGACTTCTCTGTGGAACATGTTTCAGAGTTTTCTCACTGTTCAGTATAGGCAAATACAAACCCATCTCGAAGAATAAGCAAATAAGTACCAACTTGCATCCATACAATATTTACTGGTGCCTCATTAAGAAATTTCAGTGATTCACGCCCAGATTGTTTCTGTTGTTGCTGGTTGCACACACGCCTGTTTTGCCCAATACCATTAGTTAAGGATCCACATGATCACCAATGATCTTCAATTCCCTACACAACTGGTGATTAAATGCTGCTGGAACATTAGCTTTATAGGTTGTTTGCGGGGAAAGCTAACTGGGACGATACTTATAAAATTATGAACAATGAGATAGAAACGAAAGATGTTTTTTTTTAAATCGAGACAAGGGGAGAACATTCAATACCTGCGGTATCATGGAGAATAGTTGAACCCTATAACAATTAGGGGGAAATGCTGAATTAGAACTAAAAGTTAAATTTAGTCCTCCGTCCGCAGCTGAAGGAGTGTCAAAGAAATTGTACGTTATATTAAAGAAAAACAAAATACTGCGGGTTCTGGAAGGAGACCGATAAAATTGGACTCCAATCGTTAGCATTGTTTCGCCCGGCGCATATGCAGCCAGACGGGCTGAGTTTTCCCAGCATTTTCTGTTTTTATCTTGTATTATATGATTTGTTTTGGAATGTTCTTCCTGAGAATGTAGCGAAAGACTTTTGTACATTTTCAATGAAACGCTACCTGATAGAGATTTGAAGGGTTGATATGGCCCAACGGGAGGTTAAGTTCAATTGCTCTAAATCACTCTCCTATCCCAGCGGAACTATATTTAAGAGCTGAAATTGGGAACTTGGAAGTACGCTGAGTGGATTAATGACATGAATACAGGAGCGAAGGAAATTCCCCAACGCAATATTGTCAATGCCAGACAAAAAATTATATTTTAGAAGTGGATGAAAGATTTGCTCTTCAGTTAGATTGGGTTTGTGAAAATATGATTCAGGCCAATCAGACATTAAGCGGATTTGCAGAAGTTGGATCCTGGGACACCATGATATTTTATTTTTACAATGGGAGATTTGGAAGAGTGTCCCCCACTTAGCTGGGATGTGCAAACATTCGTGCAAACTTGAAACATGCGGCAGACAGGTATAGGAGCTGTGAAAAAGACATTCACTGTGTTAATCGGGGAGACAAACGGCGCGAATTTCCTGCTAGGGTAAATTCACACATGAAAACAAATTGCATCACAGCCCCAATGGAAAGAATTCTCTGACTCTGGAAAGAAACAAAACCTACATATCAATATGCTCAATGTAATTGCTGCAAAAGGCACAATTCCAAAGTGTGCAGTTGACACAGATTTGCAATTACTGTGAACCATTAGGAGAACTGTGTAGAACTTGAGAAACAGATATCGATAGCGTCGGAGGAATTGGCAGATAAGTGGCAGCTGAAATTAAATGCGGCGAAGTGTGAAATTATTCAGTTTGGTAGGAATAACACAGACAGGATATATAAAACACATGGTAAAATTCAAAAGAGGGAACTGCAGCGGAAGCATGTGGATGTGACTGTGCATAAAACATTGAAGATTGAAGCACATGTTGAGAATGGAGTTAAGAAAGGAAACAGTATCCTAGTCTTTATTAATGTGCATGGGTGTGCAATACCAAGTTGGTTAAAGCTGAGTAAATCTACTTATTCTTTCAGTTTTGGTTGCTTCTTGCGTGTGGAGACAATGTGGGTTGGCAACTCTGGGAGTGACCTTTGGTTGACAGGAAATTGTGACATTTTAGGTACAGAATGTATCAATGGCGATACATTCGACCTTTCCATGGAAAAAATAAGTGACCCGGTTATAAGATTTAACAGGATGGCAGGAAAGCGCGGAGCGGATGAGGCAGCAGAAGATTACTAGCTTCGTGCTGCTGGTAGAATTGGGGCTCAGAGAAGACATTGGGGAGCACGGCCATGTCAGTGAGGTGAAGAACAGTTTTCTACTGGGTGAATCTGTCAGCCAGGGCAAAGATAAGCCCGTGAGCCGTCGGAGCAGATAGGAAGCAGGGAACATGCCAGAGATTAGGGGGCTGGGACCAGCCTTGGAAAACATTGGCTCTGATTTCGGCGGAAGAGCTTGAGCAGCCGCTGGGGCATTCTAAGTTTGAGCCCTTTTCCCTGAAAACGACTTACAAGGCACACAAGGAACTAGAAGGTCTGCATTCTTAATTAGAGCTGCTGATGAGGGACATCGGAAGCTATCTTGTCGAAAGAGTGCAGCTGAAGTGCCTCGTGAGTAACACCGAGTTTTAATGATTGTAGAGACTCACAGTATTCGTTAAGGGTTGCTTAGAAATACGCGGATCCCTCCTGGTTCTGCCTGCCGTTTAGTTTGCAGATTGCGGTCCTATCGACCACGGTTTGCCTGTTAAATTTTGTTTAACTCGTAACAATTGTGTCTGTTAGAGAATTAGATATATAATATTGACAGGTTGCTTTGCTGATACACAGCAACATGTCTTGTTTTTGTTTAAGACCATGGAACATTGCGGCTTAATTGTCTTAGTTTAGAAACCCGATGTGTAAGCATCAATCATTAATGAAATCTCTATTGCAAGCTGGCGATTTACAATCGCAGGTGCGAACCAAATGCCATGACCCCATTATTTAGCAATAAAAAGAATACTCAAAGAGGTGTGATGAAACGCTTCCTTGTCTACTTGCATAGAGCGAACAAAGTATATTTCTTTCCATGCAATAGAAACTGCATCACACTTTTGATAAAAGCCCTGATTATGTCTTATTTTCCTGGAAGAGGAGGCGTAAACAGGCACAATTTGGCATTTCATCCCTGTTATGACAGACACGTTTGCTGTGTAGTTGCATAATTTATGGTCGCACCTAAGAGTAATGTTCTTCATTTTCCCGCTCTCTGCAGTCTGGTAGGAAGCTTGCGGATATGGACGCCCCCTGACAAAGTCTTGTGTAAATTTAAACACCTCAGTTTGCTCAGCAACGCATGCGCACATTCGTCCACAACTGCAACAACTTCTTCACATTCCTAGTGTACATAGCTGAGGGTCAAGGATTGCGAAAATAATCAGTCATAATTGGTTTTTTGAATCACCCCGAGAAGGTGGAGGGAATGTACTAGACCAATACAGCGCATATAATAGAAGATTCTTAACAAATAAATCAGTCACAACGGAGAAATAAAATTGATGTTTGATAGGATTCAAAACACGTAGAGAAGGTTTAGCTCCTATCAAATTCTGAGATGAATAGCAGAGTATATATCGTTGAAACAGTCACATGTGCTGAGGGTAAAGGGGAACCAGTGGACGTATAATATTTAGATTTCCAGAAGCGTTTGACAAAGTGCCACATCAAAAGTTATTGCTGAATATAAAACTCATGCTGTAGGCGTTAGCATATTGGCATGGATCGAAGATTGGTTAGCTAATAGAAAGCAGAGAGTTGTCATAATTTTTTTTTTCTGGCTGGCAAGATGTGAAGAGTGGATCCGTGCTGGGTCTCAAATATTTACAATTTATATAAATTACTTCGATGAATGGACCGAATGAATAATGGCTAAATTCGCTGACAACACAAAGATGGGCGGGAAAGTAAATTATGAAGAGGATGTAAGGAGGCTACAAATGACACAGATAGCCTAAGTAAGTAGGCAAACGTCAAGCAAATGGAGTATAATGTGAGCAAATGTGTAAGCATTCATTTTGGCAGGAATATTACAAAGAAGCTAACTATCAAAACAATTGCATTGCCCTGGGATTCAAAGGGACCTTGGTTGTCCGATTGCATGAATCATCAAATGTTATTATGCAGGTACAGCAGGTAATTAGGAAAGCTAAGAAAATGTTATCATTTATTGTGAACGCAACTGATTACAAAAATGGGGTGGTCATGTTTCTGTTACACAGTGCAGTTTTGAGTTAGCATCGGAAGTACTGTGTACAATATTGGTCGACTTAATTAAATAAAGATGTAAATGTGTTTGAAGCAGTTCAGATAAGATTCATTAGAATAGGCAGGCTGTCTTCTGAGGAAATGCTGGACGGTTTACTCTATTATTCACTGAAATTCAGAAGGGTGAGGGGCGACTTAATTGAATCCTTTAAGTTCCTGAGGGGTCTTGAGTGGGTGAATGTGGAAAGAATGCTTCCTCTTGTGGGAGAATCCAGAATTAGGGGTCACACTTTAAACATTAGGGAGCGCGCATTTAATACAGAGATGATCACTTTTTTTATTTTTCTCATAGGGCTGTGACTCTTTGGAGCTCTCTTCCTGTAAAATGTGGCGCAAGAAGACAATTTGAATATATTTAGGGCAGAGCTAGATCGATTATAGGTTAACAAGGAGGTGAAAGGTTATCAGGGTTAGGCAGGAATTTGCGTTTGAAGGTGCATTCAGAGCAGCCATGATCTTATTGAATGGCGGAGCAGGCTGGAGGGGCCGATTGGCCCAATCCAGCTCTTAATTCGTATGTCCGCTATATTCGTTCACACATGGATGGGAAATGTTAACCAAGAAAAGATGCAATGCTTATGCAAAATGTTTATTAATGATCTAGTTCACTATTTGGATAAGTCTCAGGTTTCAGTTGCATATTTCGGCAATAAAATTCTAACCAAAAATCTAAGTGCAAAATTTTATTACACTAATACAGATTTTATCCCCGTCCAAAGTAGGGTTGTTTCGGAGCAATGCCACGGAGCCCTGCAGCCGAGGGCCTGAGTAACTAATCATGTCAACAAATATGAAAACATGCAGACTCTTCTCCTCTGGTGCATCAAGATTCTTTTTTTCCATCACTTTACCTCGACAACATTGTTCATTGGATTACAGTTGTACTTGTTCTGCTGCATGGTCAGCTTTGCCGGATCTTGGACAATAATATGATCCTGCTTAGCTCTACACTTCTGCGGTACAAATTAAGATGGAATATACGATGACAGGATCACAAGACAACAAGTTATTTACCAATTGCAGGGCTCAATGTATGCTATAAAAGACATAGAAAATATAGCCAATTTTTCTGTACACCAACAGCGACTTCACATCAAGACAAAAATTTTTGTATGTAAAGGAGCACTTCCATGTTTTGGCAACGGAAGGTATCGCCTGGAATTAACGATTGCAGTGTAAATTCCATCACTATAAGAGTTGATAATATAATTTCAGGTGGCACCCAAGCGAAGTGGTGAATGGGTGAATTTATTTTCCTCTGGTAGCTGCGGCCCTCCCAGGTGGAAGGATAAAACTTATCCCTGAATGCCCTCCTATGTGTTCGTAACACGTCCCAGAACACTACAGAATTAACAGTGCTAACTCACTTACACCACAGAAATTGATTATTTGGTTACTATAGCAGTGCTGTTTGTGCAGCTCTGCTGAACATACAGTGGCTGCAGGTTTGCTGTGAAAAAAGTGAGCAGGCGTATTTGACTGTTTATGAATAGATACTTTCACATACTGAGATCGTGTATAGCACTGTAGAAGTGCCAGTTTCCACCCCCCCCCGCCCCCCCACCCCTCTTACACACACACCCCATTCTCTCTGAGCCAGGATTACTGAAGCAGGTTGTTTCATTCTTGTTCGTGTGTTTTGCTCAGTGAACATCCCCCATTATGATTCCACATAACAGAAAGGGGAAGGTGATGGTAATGGTGCTACCACAGTGGTATTGTCGCTGGACGAATGATCCAGAGTGCTAGGTTAATGCTCTGGGGAACCGGGTTCGAACCCCTCGGCAGATGGTGGAACGTGAATTCAAAAATGAAAAAAAATCTAGAATTAAATATCTCATGCTGTCCATGGAACCATTGTCGATTGCTGTAAAAATCCACCTGGTCAGAAATGCGCTTTAGGGAAAAGAATGTGCTATCCTTAACTGCTCTAGCTTAAACGCGACTCCAGGTCCACAGCAATGTCATTAACTTCGAAATGCCTTCTGAAATGGTCCAGCAAGCTACTCAGTTTTAATAAAGCGTTACAAAAATCACAAAGGAATGAAAACGGACGGGCCACCAATGAACCGGAAACGACAACGGCAATCTCAGCCCTGTCGACCCTGCAAAGTACACTTTATTAACATCTGAGGGCCAAAATTGCCAAAACTGCGAGAGATGTCTCACAAGCCAGTGAAGCAACGGCCTGATATACACATACTCACGGAATCGTAAGTTACCGGTTATGTCCCAGACGTCACCCTCACCATCCCTGGGTATATCCTGTCCCATCGGCAGGACACACGTAGCAGAGGTGGCGGCATAGTGATATACGATCGGGACGGAGTTGTCCAGGGACTCCATGACATTGACTCTGAACCCCATGAAGCCAAATGAGATCAGGTCAAACATGAGCAAAGAAACCTCCTGCTGATTATCACGTGCTGCCCTCCCTCAGCTGATGAATCATTACTCCTACATGTTGATCATCACTTGGAGGAAGCACTGAGAATGGCAAGGGTGCAGAATGTACTCTGGGTGAGGTGTTGGAACTCCACCACCAAGTGTGGCTCGGTAGCACCAATATTAACTGAGCTGGCCGAAAACTAAAGGAAGTAGCTACTATATTGTGTTTGCAGCATGTGGTGAGGGAACCAACAATAGGGAACAGCATACTTGACCTCATCCTCAAAAATCTACTTGCCACAGATAAATCTTTCCATGACAGTATCGGTAGGAGTGGCCAGCGCACAGTCATTGTCGAGGTGAAGAGCGGTTATGATATTGAGGCTATGCTCCATCGTGTTGTGTGGCACTACCATCGTGTTCAATGGGATAGATTTCAAACAGCTCTAGCAACTCAAATATGGGCTTCCATGAGGAGCTGTGGGCCATCAGCTGCAACAGGATTCGACTCGGGCACCTCATAGCCCGGCATATCCCCCGCTCTGCCACGACCATCAAGCCAGGGGAACAACATTGGTTCAATGAAGAGTGCAGGAGGAAATACCAGGAGGAGCACAAGGCACAACAAAAAAATGAGTTGTCAAACTGGTGAAGCTATAACACAGGACGACTTGCATGCCAAACAGCATAAGCAGCAAGTGATAGACAGGGCGAAGCGTTTCCACACCCAACGGATCAGATCTGGGCTCTGCAGTTCTACCGCATCCAGCCGTGAATGGTTGTGAACAATTAAACAACTCACTGTGGACGAAGTTCCATAAGTATCCCAATCGTCAATGATAGAGTAGCACAGCACATCAGTGCAAAGTAAAAGGCTTGATCATTTGCCACAATTTTCAGCCAGAAGCGCTGAGTGGATTTTTCAACTCGGCCTCCTCTGGAGGCCCTCATCATCACATATGCCAGTCTTCAGCCAATTCGATTCACTCCACGTGATATCAAGAAACGGCTGAAGGCACTGGATACTGCAAATGCTATCAGCCCTGACAATATTCCGGCAATAGTTCTGAAGTTGTGCTCCAGAACTTTCTGCACCTCTAGCCAAGCTGTTCCAGTACAGCTGCAACACTAGCATCCAACCGGCTATGTGGACAATTGCCCAGGCATGCCCTGCACACAAAAATCAGGAGAAATCCAACCTGGCCAATTACCGCTCCATTAGTCAACTCTCAATCATCAGTAAACTAATGTAAGGGGTAATCAACAGTGTTATCAAGCACACTTGCTTAACATTCAGCTCCTCATTGATGCTCAGTTTGATTTCCTCCAAGGATGACTCAGCTACTGACCTCATTACTACTTACTGTGCATGGTGGTGGTAGAATTGGTTGAAACAGGGCCGCAATGTGAATGCTTCTACCTTGGCTTGAGTATGTCTCAATGTTTGAATCTGATCTCTTCTCAGATGAAAGAATATCTACCGGTGAGAGGGTGATGTTAAATGTCTCTCAAGAGCGTCAAAACACCTGGGATACCTTGATAGAGACAACCGAACATACAAAAAAACAGCAAGAAGGCATTGTCTCTCATATAGAAACTTGGAGGCGATCCTAAGAAAGCTGCACAACATCGAAATGTGTCTGCAAACCAAGTTGCTCACCATTTGCTCCTAAATGGAAATGTCAACAAGAAACAACCAAGAGCATAACTAGATAGGAAGAAGTACAGCGATGATCCTGGCTTCACTGGACCATTCACCTTGGAAGAGCTGGAAACTGGTATATCTAGTCTAAAACACGGGAAAGCAATTGGCCTTGACAACATAGCAACGGAGCAGATAAAGCATTTTCGAGAGCAAACAAAAAAATCGCTCCGACAGTTGTTCAACCACTGCCTGGCAACACACAAGCTACCTAATATTTGGCAGACGACACATGTAATAGGACTATTAATGCCCGGAAAAGTTCCCTCTGATCCTATGGTTTTTCGGCCAATTTCACTGCTTTGCCACACCAACAAGCTGTTGGAACGCCTGAGAATGAATAGGATAGCACCAACTGTCGATGAGAAGATCATTCCACAGCAAACAGGTTTCCGCCCCCGCAAATCAAAAACAAGCCAACTGCTCAACCTCACACAACATATCGAAGATGGTTTTGAGCAAGGGATGGTAACAGGTGCTGTTTTTGTAGACCTGTCCTTAGCATAAGATTCAGTGAACCATAGATGTCTCCTCTGCAAGATCCTAGAGATGACAAAAAATATTCACTTAACAGAGCTCTTAGAAAGCATGCTTCAGAATCGCCGGTTCTATGTTGAACTAGGTGGGATTTGCAGCAGGTGTCGTATTCAGAAGAATGGACTTCCTCAGGGAAGCATGCTTACACCGCTGCTCTGCAACATGTACACGAATGGGTAACCTACAAACCGTGTCACAAGCCTCTTTATATATGCTGATAACTTATGTGTCACTGCCCAAAGCACTGATTTTAACGCTTTCTGAGGCCTTGGAGGGATTATTATCCTACTATGAAGAAAACCACCTTCGCGCAAACCAATCAAAGACGCAAGTTTGTGCATTCCACCTCAGAAACCATGAAGCCAAACGCCAGCTTAAAGTAAACTGGTGTGGAGCAACACTGACGCATTGCGAGCACCATATCTACTTTGGATACACCCTTGACAGATGCCTCACCTTCCAGAACCACATTGAAAAGACAAAGGCAAAAGTGAGCGCACAAAACAACATCCTGAATAAGCTCACTAACACAAAATGGGTTGCAAGCTCGAAAACATTGCGAACCAGTGCACTTGCTCTTTGCTATTCCACTGCCGAATATGCCTGCCCTGCATGTGAAAGATCTACTCATGCTAAGAAGATGGATGCCTTTCTGAATGCCAGCTGCCAACTTATCACAGGTTGCTTAAATTCAACAAACACCAACAGCCTATATATCCTGGCGGGTATCGCTCCCCCTGATATAATAAGAACGGTAGCCAGCAAGAAAGAGCAACTCCGTCAAACATCAGATGAGAGGCACCCTCGACATGATCTTACAACTACACCCAGCCGCATAATGTTAGGGAAGAGCTTCATGAACAGTGTTGTTCCTTTACAATCAACCCCATCTGAAGCACGCATCACCTTTGGAAAGACCAGCTCACCAGTCTCGAACAACCCCCAGTGATGGAATTTCTACCGGATGAAAACGATACCAAAGGAGCAAATTGCAACTGGACAACACGGAAGTGCCTTAACAGGCTTAGGACTGGTGTAGGTCGTTCAAATGTTTCACTAAGCAAATGGGGATGTAAACCAGCCCGACAACTTGTGAATGTGGAACTGAGCCACAGACTATGCAACATCTCCTGCAATGCCTATCGCTAGAGGAACACTGCACTGTCGCAGATTTTGCCGAATTCAAAAACTAGGCGCAAAAAATGTGCCCAGTTCTGGCTGGGCCATATATAGACTGTCCGTGGACACGATAAGAAGAAGACCTCATTACAGCATTGCTCAAAAATGATCAAAAGAGCTGAAATCCCGAGATGAGGTGAGAGTGACTGCCCTAGACATTAAAGCAGCATTTGACAGGGTGTGGCTTCAAGGGTTCTTGGCAGAATTAGAATCAATGGGAATCAGGGGGGGTGGGGGGGGGGGGGGGGTGGAATCTCCACTGGATTGAGTCATATCTGGTACAAGGAAAGATGGTTGTGGTTGTTGGAGCTCAGGTACCTCAGCTCCGGGACATCACTGCAGGAGTTCCTGAGGTTGGTGTCCTATGCCCAACCATATTCAGCTGCTTCATCAGTTATCAACCTCCATCATAAGGTCATAAGTGGGCATGATCACTGATGATTGCACAATGTTCAATACCATGTGGGACTCTTAAGGTACTGAAGCAGTCTATGACCAAATGCAGCAAGACCTGGACAATATTCAGGCTTGGGCCGACAAGAGGCAAGTACCATTCGGACCACACAAGTGTCAGACAATGACCATCCCAAAGAAGAGAAAATCTGATCATTGCCCCTTTGATGTTCAATGGCATTACCATTACAGAACCTCACACTGTCAACGTCCTGGGGTTTACCATTGACCATAAACTGAACTGGACCCGCCATATAAATTATGTGGTTACAAGAGCAGGTCGGTAGGTAGGAATAGTGCGACGAATAACCCCCCCTCACGAGTCCCCAAATCCTGTCCGCCATCTACAAGGCACCAGTCAGGAATGTGATGGAATACCCCTCACTTTCCTGGATGAGTGCAGCTCCCACAGCACCCATAAGTTTGACACCATCCAGGAAAAAGCGGCCCGCTTGTTTGACATCACATCCACAAACATTCACACCCTCCACCACCGAGGAACAGTAGCGGCAGTGTATACCATCCACAAGATGAACTTCAGGAAATCAACAAGTCTCATTCCATAGCACCTTCGAAACGCAAGACCACTATCACCTCGAAATACAGGAGCAGCAGATAGATGGGAACACCACCACCTTGTGGTTCCCCTCCAAGTCACTTCCTACACTGGCTTTGAAATATATAGCCGTTCCTTCACTGTCAGTGGCTCAAAATTCAGGAACTCCCTTCCTAGCAGCACTGTTTGGTTTCATACATCACATGGACTGCAGCGGTTCAGGAAGGCAGATCACCAACACTTTCTCAAGGGCAACCAGGGTCTAGCAATGGATTCTGGTCCAACCAGCAAAGCCCAAATTCCATGAATGGATAAAAAAAGGGAAATGGTGCTTCCTTCACGCTTAGTAGCCTTCAAAACACTTTGTCATGTCCCGATGTCTTAAAATGGTCTACATAAATGCAATTGATTCCATGGTTGCCAGTTATCTAATCTTTCTTGAGACGTTGATATCAGACCTTAAAATCAATTCTTCGTTCTGCATAGCAGACCTACAAATAAAATTAATGTCCCACATATTGTTATCTACTGAACTGCATGCAATGCCGAATTCGTCTATTCCAGCACTTTGAAAGTTGAAAGGTGCTCTTAGGAAATGGTGAACTGAAAATTGGAGATCTGTATTGCTCACTCTTCTTTCCTTGCACCTAATTGTTTGGAACATCAAACATTGGGGACTGGTATTCCCGTGTTTCCTGCAAGACCCTTCTAATCATCGGCATGCCATGCGGCTGGACCAGGCCTAGTGATGTGATATTGCACAATTTTTACACACAAATTATTAAACAACATATTGCAGGAAGCAATGCATGGCATGAGCATTTTTTGGGATTACCTCTCGAAAACATATATATCAACTATAGTGGTGTTTCATAATGCATTTTCAAGTGCCCTTAGATTGAGTTGCCAAGGTATTTGCATTTCTTCACCTCTAATTTGAAGCTGATGAAATTATGTACATTCCTTATTTATTTTCCAAAGTTACAGCATTTACTGAAAATGTCTAATGTAAGACGATGAAGAGGATCTAGATTAAGCAACCAAGCCCACACCACCGATCCGCAGAGGTTTTTTTTTTCTCTCCTTCTGAAGCGAACTTGATTTCATCTTTCTATACCCGTTCACATATCGCAGAGCTGGAGCCAACTCAAATTTCTGCACACGAAACGGAGTCTATTTATGTTTAAGCTCATAAACAATTGTCTGTCCTTGGCTTGCTGCATTCTTCCAGTGAAGCCCAACGCAAACTGAAGGAACAGCACCTCATCTTCCGACTAGGCACTTTAGAGCCTTCCGGGCTGAATACTGAATTCAACAACTTTATATCTTAAACTCCTTCCACCCCTTCCCCACCCCGTTTCTTCCCCCTGCCTTTTGTTTTTTTTCAATAATTTATATATATTTTTCTTTTCCCACCTATTTCCATTATTTTAAAATCTATAACTAATACCTTGTCAGTCTTTTCCACCCCACCCCCACTAGAGCTGTACCTTGAGTGTCCTGCCATCCATTCTTAATTAGCACATTTTTTTAGATAATATCACCACCTTCAACACCTCTTTGATCCTTTTGTCTGCGACATCTTTTGATTATCTGCTCCTATCACTGCTTGCTTGTCCCTACAACAACCCCACCCCCCCACTCAACTTCTCTCCCCCACCCCGCCCCCCCACACCTTAAACCAGCTTATATTTCACCCCTCTCCTAACTATACTCAGTTCTGTTGAAGGGTCGTGAGGACTCAAAACGTCGACTCTTTTCTTCTCCACTGATGCTGCCAGAGCTGCTGAGTTTTTCCAGGTAATTCTGTTTTTGTTTTGGATTTCCAGCATCTGCGGTAGTTTTTTGTTTTTATCTCTGTGTTTAATTGACCTCCCATCTCTTCAAGAAATGCCTTCCTTGAAGAAGTATTGCGCTGTTCAGCGTCAGGATTTCTGTCTGTCTCTTCTGCCTTGTTCACCTTCATTGATTTCCATTTCTCTCCTGGTGTTTGACAAGGTGTTTACTAAAACCTGCTTTCACAGCGATATTTCCTTTCTCAGTGACTGTGTCCGTCTCCGACTCACCCCAAGTGGATTTCAACTGAAATTCCATCCCTCGTGTTTCGAACTCACCCAGGATTACAGGTATCTGCGGGATATAAAACGTTTCTTGGACTGCTGTTCCCATTGCATTCTGAGATCCACACTCAGCGCCATGTGCCGCCATATGAACACACCCGACCTCTCCCTCCAGCAGCACCGCTGCACCCTTTTTCAAAGATGCGCATGCCCCCAGTTTCATTTTATTCTTCGCCTCATCCTACACCTCAACAAAAAGCTTTTTCTCTTTCTCTCAAGTGCTAAAGAACACAAGCTCCAACAATTCATCGACACCAACACCCATTTGGGACTCTCCACCCCTTCTTGTCACTCCGTCCCCACCCCATCTTCCAATCACAGCCCCAGCCTCTTATACACTATACCCCCTGACCTTCCGCTCTCCGATGCTCAACGTTCATTGCACAGCAAATGACTTAGTTTCATACCTCTATGCCCTCATCTCAATGAATTTCGGGCTCGGCACGATGCTGAACTATTCTTCTGCCTTCTACGTCTTTGTGCTTACTTCTTTGGGCAGGAGTCCCCTCCCTGTTCAACGGATCCTTTTCCCCACCTCCAATATTCTCCCTCCACCTGGACCCCTTCCTCTGGATTCTTACATTCTCTTGATCTTTTCATTGAGAACTGTCGGCATGACATTAGCCGTCTCAATTTCTCTGCTCCTCTCACCCATTCTAATCTGTCTCTCTCTGAACTTACTGCACTCCGTTCTCTCAGGTGCAACCCCAACATTGTTATCAAACCCACTGACAAGGGTGGTGCTGTTGCTGTCTGGCGCATTGACCTCTACCTCGTGGAGGCTGAGCGTCAACTCGCAGACACTTCCTCCTACCTCTCCCTGGACCATGACCCCACTACTGAACATCAAGCCATTGTTTCCAGGACTGTCTCTGACCTCATCTCCTCTGGAGATCTTCCTCCCACAGCTTCCAACCTGATAGTCGCCCAACCCCGGACAGCCCAATTCTGCCTCCTACCCAAAATCCACAAACAGAACTGTCCCGGCAAAGCGATCGTGCCAGCCTGTCCCTGCCCCACGGAACTCATTTCTCGTAATTTTGACTCCCTTCTCTTTCCCCTTGTCCAGTCCCTTCCCACCTACATCCGTGATTCCTCTGACACCTTACGTCACATCAACATTTTCCAGTTCCCTGGCCCCCAACCGCTTCCTCTTCACCATGGATGTCCAATCCCTCTACACCTCCATCCCCCACCAGGAGGGTCTGAGGGCCCTTAGCTTCTTCCTTGAACAGAGGCTATAACAATCCCCATCCACCACTATTCTCCTCCGTCTGGCTGAACTTGCTCTTACACTGAACAATTTCTCCTTTAACTCCTCTCACTTCCTCCAAATATAAGGTGTGGCTATGGATACCCGCATGATCCCCAGTTATGCCTGTCTCTTTATGGGGTATGTGGAACATTCCTTGTTACAGTCTTACTCCGGCCCCCTCCCACAACTCTTTCACCGGTACATCGATGATTACTTCGGTGCTGCTTCATGCTCTCGTCGGGACCTGGCAAAATTTATTAATTTTGCTTCCAATCTCTACCCCTCCATCAGTTTCACATGGTCCATCTCTGACACTTCTCTTCCCTTCCTGGACCTCTCTGTCTCAATTTATGATGATATAGACTGTCCTCCAATATCCATTATAAGCCTACCGACTCCCACAGCTACCTCGACCACAGCTCCTCACACCCCGCTTCTTGTAAGGACTCCATCCCATTCTCTCAGTTCCTTCGCCTGCGTTGCATCTGTTCTGATGACTCTACCTTCAACAACAGTTCCTCTGACATGTCCTCCTTCTACCTTAACCGAGGTTTTCCACCCATGGTCTTTGACAGGGCCCTCAACCGTGCCCGGCACTTCTCCCACGCATCCGCCCTCACACCTTCTCCGCCCTCCCAGAAACATGATAGGGTCCCCCTTGTCCTCACTTATCACCCCACCAGCCTCCGCATTCAAAGGATCATCCTCCGCCATTTCCGCCAACTCCAGCATGATGCCACCACCAAACACATCTTCCCTTCACCCCACCTGGCAGCATTCCGTAGGGATCGATCCCTCATGGACACCCTGGTCCACTCCTCCATCACCCCCTACTCCTCAACCCCCACCTATGGCACCTCCCCATGCCCACGCAGAAGATGTAACACCTGCCCCTTCATTTCCTCTCTCCTCACCGTCCAAGGGCCCAAACACTCCTTGTGAAGTGAAGCAGCATTTCACTTGCATTTCCCCTAACTTAGTCTACTGCATTCGTTGCTCCCAATGCGGTCTCCTCTACATTAGAGAGACCAAATGCAAACTGGGCGACTTCTTTGCAGAACACCTGCGGTCTGTCCGCAAGAAAGACCCAAACCTCCCTGTCGCTTGCAATTTTAACACTCCACCCTGCTCTCCTGCCCATATGTCTGTCCTTGGCTTGCTGCATTCTTCCAGTGAAGCCCAACGCAAACTGGAGGAACAGCATCTCATCTTCCGACTAGGCACCTTACAGCCTTCCGGGCTGAATATTGAATTCAACAACTTTAGATCTTAAACTCCTTCCCCCCATCCCCACCCCGTTTCTTCCCCCTCCCTTTTGTTTTTTTCAATAATTTATATAGAATTTTCTTTACCCACCTATTTCCATTTTTAAATAATCTACAACGAATACATCGTCAGTATTTTCCACCCCACCCCCACTAGAGCTGTACCTTGAGTGTCCTGCCATCCATTCGTAATTAGCACATTTTCTTAGATAATATGACCACCTTCAACACCTCTTTGATCCTTTTGTCTGTGACATCTTTTGATTATATGCTTCTATCACTGCTTGCTTGTCTCTACGACCACCACCCCCCCTCAAACTCTCTCTCTCTCTCCCTCCCCCACCTCCACCTTAATCCAGCTTATATTTCACCCCTCTCCTAACTATACACAGTTCTGTTGAAGGGTCGTGAATACTCGAAACTTCGACTCTTTACTTCACCGATGCTGCCAGATCTGTTGAGTTTTTCCATGCAATTCTGTTTTTGTTTATAATTTTCAGCATATTGCTGTTTCGATGTGAAGAGCTAGCAGTAAGGAATTCGATATGCGTGCATTTTAACAGAACCATCTTACAGGTTTACGTAAGAATAATGGAGATCATTAACATGTGAACTACAAAGGAGTCATTGAATCATGTTTACGATTGTTTGGGCCATAACGCTTAAATAAGCATGACAACATTGGAATCAAATGAATATATACATATATATTAAATAACAACAAAAATCAAAATCAAGGGCCAGTAAAGACCAATCAGCTCAATCGAACATATGGCACCAATGACCCAACTTGCCCATAAGGGCACCCAGAACCACTTACAAAATACCTAACAGCTTGATTTGGTAGCCACTTTCGAAAAAATATTCCAGCCACGGAGCAAGATGCACTCTAAATACTTATTTTCAAAAAATTCTAATTATAATTGCTTGGCTATGATTTGCTCTGTGCTACGACATGATGGATTTACTTTTAAATTGCACATTCTCTTTTCATTGCTACTTTAAAAAGAGCAAGTGAAGTTAAATGCATAATTTAAGACTAATTCCTGGAAGTAACACCCGAAGGAGACATGTGAACGAAGAGGGAAAAAAAAAAACACAGATTTATGCTGTGTGATTATCTCCTGAATTTACTTTATATGTTGCTTTCGCAGAATCACAGAATCACACAGTGCAGAAGAGGCACTTCGGCTCAAGGAGTCTGCGCCGATACGTGAGAAGCACCTGACCTACGTAACTAATCCCACTTACCAGCGCTTGGCCCATACTCTTTAATGTTATGACGTGCTAAGTGCTCATCCAGGTACTCTTTAAAGGACGTGAGGCAAACCGCCTCCACCACCCTCCCAGGCAGAAAATTCCAGACCGTCACCACCCTCTGGATAAAAACGTTTTTCCTCACATCTGGGCTAAACCCCCTCTCCCTCACCTTGAACATCTGTCCAGTTGTGACTGATCCTTCAAATAAGAGGAACAGCTGCTCCCTTTCCACCCAGCCCATGCCCCTGATAATCTTGTACACCTCGATCAGGTCGGCCCTCAGTCTTCTCTTCTCCAACTAAAAGAACCCCCAAGTCTATCCAACCTCTCTTAATAACTTAAATGTTTCATCCCAGGCCAGATCCTGGCGAATCTCCTCTGCACCCCTTCCAGTGCAATCGCATCCTTCCTATAATGTGGCAACCAGAACTGCACACAGTACTCCAGCTCTGGCCTCAACAAGGTTCTATACAACTCCAACATGACCTGCCTATTTTTGTAATCTATGCCTCGATTGATAAAGGCAAGTGTCCCAAATTCCTTTTCACCACCCCACTAACATGCCACTCCGCCTTCAGAGATCTATGGACACACACGCCCAGATCCCTGTGTGCCTCAAAACATCCTAGTGCCATGCCGTTCATTGAATACTTCCATGTCAAATTATTCCTTCCAAAGTGTATCACCTCACATTTTTCATGGCTAAATTCCATCAGCCGCTTATCTGCCCATTTGAACAAACCGTCTATATGTTCCTGTAGCCCAAGGTGATCAAACTCACTGCTAGCCACCCGGCCAATCTTTCTGTCATCCGTAATCTTACTAATCCACATAGTCATTTATGTCGTTTATATAAATGATGAATAGTAGGGGACCCAGGACAGATCCCTGTGATATGCCAGTGTACACGTGCTTCCAGTCACTAAAGCAGCCTTCTGTCTGCACCCTCTGTCTCCTACAACTAGGTCAATTTTAAATCCAGAGTATCAAATTACCCTACATCCCATGGGCATTTGCCTTCTTTATAATTCTTCCATGTGGGACCTTGTCAAATGCTTTGCTGAAATCCATATACACTACATCTATTACACTACCCTCATCTACGTACCTGGTCATATGCTCTAAAAAATCAATCAAAATTTGTTCGGCATGACCTGCCTCTGACAAAGCCATGCTAAGTGCCCCTGATCAAGCCTTGCCTCCCCAAGTGAAGATATTTTCCCTCCTTTGAAATTTTCTCCAATAGTTTCCGGACCACTGACCTGAGATTCATTGGCCTGTCGTCCCCTGACTTATCCCTACTAACCTTCTTAGATAGCGAAACCACGTTAGGTGTGCTCCAGTCCCTAATTTGATTGACGTTGCCTACCCCATTAAATATTTGTGCATCGCAGTAAATTCTTATATTACGCATTTTATCTAATACAAAGGTAATTGTTCGGCCTCCCTGGTGCCTCCTTAGCTCAACTGTAAGGATATCCTCTTCGAATCATAAGGCTAAATTTTCAATAACCGCTAAGAAATTTGAAATTATAGTGAAGGCCGCCATGTGAATGCAGCAATGTGGGAAGTTGATTTGGCAGGTTTTTCATCATTATCGTAGACATTAAATAAACATTTCGACTGTCCTATCATGGCAAATGGTCGCGTGACAGTAATTGCACAATAGCATCAGGGATGCTCTGGCGTTCAGGCCAATATTTATCTCTGATCCTGAATGACTGAAATGGTTCGCTGAATAAAAGGGGCTGCTGCGTTGGTTACCATTACTACTTGGCTGTTCATGGCATTTGAAAAACCTATTGTCTATGTTTTTTCACCCGAACCTGAGAGTAGAAGGTATATTTGTCATCATAATTCGGTCTTTCAGTTTCCTTTAATCCTGAGAGAGCAGCGTAGTTCACATCACTGCCCCGTGGACTTGACTTGGTCTGGAAAAACAATTCTTGTGAACATTATGATATCAAGATTTTAGCTGATTGGAGTCTAAAATCAGGCAGAGCCATTAGAACAGACAGATTCGCAGAGTTAGTGCAAATACAGCAGATTAACAAAGCAGCATTCAACGCATTCGATTCACTAAACCCCAGAGCCTGTTAATTGCAGTGTGCTGCTTCTGCTACCGACCTGGGCATAAACTGTCCTTTCTTGATGTTTTGGTTTTTGGGCATTCTGGAATTTGTTCATATCTAGTGCAGCATAAGGCGCCATCACATCGGTTGCTTTCTGCATGAGTGAAATATAATTATCAATCACAAAAAAATTCCATCTATGCCAATGTTCACCTTCTTTGTTCCACTGCAAGTTGAACCATGACGACCTAAGTTGGGAGGAGAATTGCAATTATAGATAAAAATGGAAAGCAAATAGAGTCTAAATATTCTGGAGAACATATTCACTGAAATACGATAAGAAAATAAAAAACCAGGGCAAAAGTAATCCATTTGCGCTCCCAGCCTGCTCCATCATTGAATAAGTTCCATCTGGCTTTCCACATTCTCACACTATTTCAGTGTCTCTTAATTCATTTATTAACCCCAAATCCTTCGACATGTTCCGTGAATGCTGTCAACGATTGATCATCCACGGTTTGATGATGTGGAAAATTCACACCATTCAAAACTGCTTGAGTTAAGGCATTCTCCTCATCACTGTTCCAAATATAGGAAACAGTATTCTGAGTTTTTGAACTCAAATTCTGGATGGTCAAAACAAGGGAATATTTTCTTAGCACCAAAACTGCCAAGCCCCTTAAGAACGTAAACCTTTCACTGAGGTCACTTCACAATCTTCTAAACTCCACACAATATAGGCCTAATCTTCGCAATATTGCCTAATACAACTATCTCTTCATTCCACGAACCACTCTCGTGAACATTATTTGCATGCCATTTATGGCAGATATTTCCTTCCTATGGCAACGTGAACAAAGCACACAGAATACCGCAAATGTGCTCTGACAAAGGCCTTCTGCATTGTACTGGTATGCTACAATCCCATTTTATTGAACATAATACACCATCCCCCTACCAAGCTCCCTCGCCCCCACCACCCCGCTCCCCAACACACACACACGCGCCACCGCCTCGCCATTTACTTGTCGCAACTGTATCTTAACATTTTATATTAACGAATACATTCGAGTTGTGAGCAGAATAACGTTGGATTGCTGCATTTTTTCGTGGTAGTGGCAATTTCATGCAACAGACTCTGGATATTACAAATTCTTGAGTGAATGACTGCAAGTTACTGTGCATTGAAATCAATATTTGTACAAACGGCGGACAAATAATCTTCAGACTTCCAATAAGCTTATTCTATAGATAAAAACAAAAAACTACTGCGGATGCTGGAAATCCAAAACAAAAACAGAATTACCTGCAAAAACTCAGCAGGTCTGGCAGCATCGGTGGAGAAGAAAAGAGTCGACGTTTCGGGTCCACACGACCCTTCAACAGAACTGAAGTATAGTTAGGAGAGGGGTGAAATATAAGCTGGTTTAAGGTGGGGGGCGGGGGGAGAGAAGTTGAGGGTGGGGTGGTTGTAGGGACAAGCAAGCAGTGATAGGAGCAGATAATCAAAAGATGTCACAGACAAAAGGATCAAAGAGGTGTTGAAGGTGGTGATATTATCTGAGAAAAGTGCTAATTAAGAATGGATGGCAGGACACTCAAGGTACAGCTCTAGTGGGGGTTGGGTAGAAAGACTGACAAGGTATTAGTTGTAGATTTAAAAATAATGGAATTATTTAATAATAAATCCTTTTGTCTGTGACATCTTTTGATTATCTGCTCCTATCACTGCTTGCTTGTCCCTACAACCACCCCACCCTCAACTTCTCTCCCCCCGCCCCCCACCTTAAACCAGCTTATATTTCACCCCTCTCCTGACCCAATAAGCTTATTCTGTCTGCTTTGCCTCGCAGCCCGTGGGAGGAAGCAGAAATGCCACGCTTATATGCTGGGTGCAAAATGATAAGCCTGGTCCAAATTCCTGATGTAATAATATGATTCAAGGAGGAGGCTAATTTACGGAACGGCAACTTCCTGTCAGGTATCTCCTGTTGTTCTTAACACAGCAGAAAATCCATCCATGGTGTCATCACTATAGTTTTGCACAGGCACGATGAACTACCTGCAATATGGCAATTCCAGCATGTGACATTATAAAGAGTGTCAAATTAATTGTGGGCCTAAGGGGGTCGCTGGAATTCAATGCTGTTTATATTCATTCCTTTTGAACTGGATGGTTGTGCTGGGCCTGTAAAGAAGATTCAGGAGGACTTTAAGGGCCAACCGTGTGGTGTGGGCAGGGGTTATATACATATCAGACATGATAAGCTTGGCCGACTTCTTTCCCTCATAGGGCTTTAGCAATTCGAGAAAATCCGAAAGCTTCTTGGTAACTTCTACATTAAGAGATTTCACTGTTAGATTTTGAAACTGACTGAACATCTCAAACTACAATGGTCGAACTTGAACTTTGGTATTCTGGATCCATTCCAGAGTTTGCTAATTGAAAATATATGGTGCACTGCCACAGGCTTACTGCCTAATCTGTACGAGCATTTAATTAGCATGTTATGGACCTGAATATTATAGATTATATTAAGATGTTTCTGCCCATTGTTCCTGATATTTTGTTTAAATATTCGCAACAAACATGAAAAATATTGGATTGAATAGATTTGCATTCGGTTATACACATATTTTGGTTGATATAAGTATGGAAACGTACCTCCTGTTTACCACGGTTGGATCTTTCGTCATTGTTCTGCACACCTAGTAAAGAATGAAGCTAAAATGAAACATTTAACCACCTAAGAAAGACGAGCGTGTTAAGGCCACTGTACATATCACCAGGTGCCAGATTGTTTAAGGAATTGGTTGCTTTCTGACATATTATGGCATTGGAAACGGGGTTGGTGAAATACAGGCAGAACAACGAGAGACTGACTGGAAAATGCCTGGGACAAATCCCCAAACGGCGGAACAGTGCAGTTAACGAAATTACTTTTTCTTGTAATGAAGCATCTGCGGATTGCACGTCTCTTAGGCGAATTTAGAAAATTCCACTCCATTGTGGGAATTCGAGTTTAGAATTATACCGCTGGTGATGAAAACCATGTTCCATAAATCAGCAGTTGCTATATTTGTAAACGAAGCAGACTGGGATGGCTGTGAAGGGCTCCACACATCTTAAAACGCAGGGTATCCATTTATGTTCAGTAATGCCCCCGTCAATGCGAGGAAGTTAATTATTGTTGGAGAAGTTCAGTGGTAATTAGCTAATCTCTACATTCAGCAGCTAGATCTTGTGGGCTCTTTTAGGGAGTGTTTGGAAGTAAAAAGTGTAAATGATTTCTTTACCTTTAATTTTCTTTGAGACACATCGCTTCACAATGATGAGACCCAGTACCGATAATGCCAATCTGCCCGCTGAAGATGCTGAAATCAGCAAGTATTGGGTGGTCGTAAAACTTGCAGGAATTAAATGAAATATATAACCCCGAGGCTCTACCCTGTCCAAATCAATAAGAACATATCTTATAGTCACTTGTGGTGTGCCAGTGTCCGTAAAATCACTGTTTATGAAAACTTTCCCTTAGGGTTGTTCAAAGACAGTATTTGCAGCATTTTGTCGGAGTCTCAGTTTTATGAAATACGTTTCCAGAGAATAAATATCTTCAATGAATGTTGTTTCGATATTCCAGAATGTTTTTAGGGTGGAAATCCTGGGTGAATTAATCAGCATACACAAGAGCCAAAACATAAGAGGGCCAGTGCGAGGGCTGATCCCTGTGGTAAGTCGCAGTTCGTTGTGCCTAGACAGACAATATTCTTTCACATCACTCTAGACTGTACATTAAGCTATTGGCAAAACCTCTGAAACACCGGAACCAGTGTCAGGAAGGGAATGAATCGGATACGGATTCAGGCGGGTACCAGCTGGGGCAGCTGATTCAACTGGCTATGCACTGCGTCACACGCCCTGGTCTACGCAGCAGCGGAGCACTGCTATTCAGCCTGGCTCAGGAGCTACCACATGTGGTAGCTATCTTTTTGCGGCAAGTTATAAGGATTATTTCCGGAACATTGAGAGCAATGCCGCTGGAGAGGAAAGCAATACGAACACGGACTGGATGTCCCGATGAACACAGGGATAATTCTCTCCTCAAAGTACACCACCGGCTGACAGTTAATAAAGCTCTGCCAGTGACACAGGACCTGGACAAAAGAGGCGTCTGAAATTGCGCTCACCATCCTTGAACAAATGTCACACTGCAAACCAATATCAGTCCCACTCTCGGTGGTGCAACTCCCGGTTGACTTCAAATGTCACAAACCACAACCTGATATCTGGTGCGTGTTTTGAAGTCCCAGGTTTCAATCTTTCAAAGAAATTCTGGACAATGTTCTACCCCTTAAGATCTTACCAGGGAAGAGCAGGACATGTGCTTCCCAAGTCGACCGTAATCAAATTGTGACTGTGCCCATACAAGACAGAGCATCTCCCATATACTGAACTTCTGCACTCAGAGATCCATTCCCGGTGGCCCGTAAACATTCACACTCCGTCAGCTGAATCCATTGAATAGATTGTTAGCTTCCCAAGAGAATGGGAACTGCTCAACCGGCCACACAAAATCAGAAGTCACTTCGTTTTTTTTGCTTATTTTAATATCTTATAAAACCGGAAAGTAAATGCTGAGCGACGTTTATTTTTTCTCTATTAAGATGCAATTACTGGTACCGTAACTTGGCTTAATGTCAATTGTGATTGTTTAAGTGCGTTGTGTTGAAGCAAGGCTGCAGTATAAGTCAGTCATATTTACTTTGCGTTTTAACATAAAATGGGCAAGAACAATCGGTCGAATGATTTACATTTTCCTTTCACTGAAGTAGTGAACTAAATTTCCGTGATTTTTTACGGCCAAATACAGTTGCTTAAAGTAAAACTTGTTGCCGATTCCACCGTGGATTAAGGATTGTAGGACACCGCCAATCTGCGACAAGTTTGCAATAGAACTGTCATATCTGTCGAATACACTCCACACGCCTGTTCCGCAACATGACCGTTACTCCGGCTGGAATAGCTGAGTCCAAGTAACAGTTGCAGAGGCGTTGGAATAATGCACTTGATATAATGCCACGGATAATGACTAACAATAAACCAATGGTCGCTTGAGGAATCAAAACATTGGTTTGCATGAATGAAGGCTGAGTGGGATGAAGTGTAGGTCACTATGACTAAGAACGGTGGTGGCAAATCTAATAGATACCCTTGACAGCTTAAGAAAACACTGGTTGAAACATGGCTTATTAAGGGACGTGCAGCACGGGTATGTCATACGGAAATTGTGACTGATTAAGCTCATTGATTTATTTGATAAATAACAGGGAGTGTTGGCGAAGACCGCCTGAAGATAAGTGAAGATTTCAAAAGGAATTTCATTAACGTTACACTTAACGTTACTGAAGTATTTAATGAACGGTGGCAACTTCAAATACAAATAATACAAGCGAATGCCAGTGAACGCTCTACTGTCTCAGCCCACTAACTTCGTCTGCAGCAGATGCCGCAGAGACTTCCATGACAGGATAGTGTTTATGAGCCACATCTGACCACGTTTAACACAGAATTGAACACCAAGGCATAACTTATCTTTTCACAAGCCGGAGTGCTGCCAAATAAGGCACCTTCTGCAGATGAATAGCTATAATAAAGGAGACAAAAAGTTGTGGTGCACCGATTTTTTTTTAAACAGGACACACATACGCACTGGGATTCCCCAGGCATCAATGTGATGACTAATGTTTTATTGGACATGCAAAAAGGAACTCGGCTGGAATATCGTGACCTCAATTCCAAGGATCGTTCATGATACAAAAAAATGGATGATTCAGACTTTGTAGACCGTGTGGGATTTCAGGATGACACAAATAGACTAACGGAATGGTCGGAAGCAACATACTTATTATTTAATGCGAAATGCAGACTTTGGGTTAAACAACACAGGCAGTGTAATGTAATTGATATTTTTTTCAGTTATAAACAAAAACAGGAGAAACTGGGTATGCATTTTCATTAGATTTTACAGATGGCAGGACAAGATTACAAGGTGTCTATGGATGCTCATTGGTTTAAATGAATTTGTAGATAGTGATATGAAATACAAAACCAAGGAAGTCATGCTAAACATTTACAAATCAGGAGCTAAGCATCAGCCAACTATTGTGCGTAATTGTGGGCTGCACAGTATAGCAAGGACGATAAGACATGGAGTGGAATGGAGGAAGTTTAGCGGGATGTGCATTCCTGTGGCTTGGAGAGATTGGAGATGTTGCGATCTTCTCGGTAGAACCGGTAATATTAAGGGATTACCCAAAGAGGGAAAAATATAATTATGAAGACGTCTAATTGCGTGAGTAAAGTTATAGAGATTATAGAGATAAAGTGATACATAACCACCAGTCATATAGTCCAATATATTGGTAAAGGAGTGTATGGAAAAATTGGAGATACATGTTCTCATGCAGGGCTGGATCCAGAAAGTTTCCAACTAAAATGTTTGTGGGAGAGGATAAGGAATAACTTTGATTAAAGAGTGTTGAACATTTGTTTCAAGAGGAACAATTTGTCGAGTTATAAGTAACAAGCTTTGGTGAGGGACTAAATTAGACACCTATTTCAACTAAATGCATTGGAATGTCCAACCGATTGTCCTTTAAGGTTCTATTATTATATCAGAAGTTTTCTTTGGAGAGGTGGCAATGAGTGACCATAACTGGAATTTGGAGGGTATTGTGAGTTACCAGGCAGGTATAAGTTGTTGCGTCTAGATAGCCTGGGTAACTTGAAAGCCTCTAGAAGCTTCATATCGTCTATTGGTTACCGGGTGAGAAATGATATGTATCGCTTTTCCTGTTTGGTGGCATCTTTATAACACCTGAAACTGATATTCTTCGGGGAAAAAAAGGGAGGTGCCACGAAAAGAAAAGTAAGACACGAAGGGGCATCATTTTCGGGTGGCTAGGACTTGATTTTCAGTGGCGCGGGTGGAACTCGGAGAGCATGAAATGAACGTTTCTTGGAGATAAGATAACGTTATCAATTCTAACTTGTGATTCAGTACATTCCTAACTTGACGATACGGTGACGGGGAGGGAGGTTCATGTTGTGCAGTAATTTTCACTGTGCGCTACCTGTAGCTGAAAATTGAGCAGCATATTTCGAAAGGTCAACGTTATATCGGGTCTCCCCGACATAATTATGAGTACCAACGTTTTACTTGATACACGTAAAGCTGTTGGACTGGAACATAGCGAGCACAATTTCGTGGATCATAGAAAATGTCGTGATGGCGACTTAGTTTGAAGCGTGAAAGAATGTGCAAACCATCGTAATGACATAGACTGACGAAATGGTGAGGCGGAATGCCGGTGCAATTTAATGTATGTGGATATCGTTTGGGAAAACATGGAGGGGTAGTATAACCTAAAAAAAATGTTTTGAGACAAAAGCAGTCGAATATCAAGGTGCACATTCTGCAGCCTTTGAATTTGGCATGGGAAGATCACAATGTGCTTACGGATGCTCCTGCGATTAATTTAGTTTGTAGACAGCGACATTAAATTAAAAAAAAACACGGGCGTGATGCTAAACTTTATAAGTCCCTGGAAAGTTATCAGCTCCGCTACTATCAAAAAGTCTGGGAAACAGAGTTCACTAGGGATGTCAAGATCGTGGAGAATTTACTCAGTTTACGCAATGCGCGCCTCCTGCTGTTTAGATTGATTGGAGACTCTGTGATATTCAAGTTACAACAGAGAAGATTAAGGCTACGAAAAAGAAGGGCCCACAATTGCGACGGCTTATAGAGGAAGGAGTGCATAAGTACAACCGGCAGTCATATAGTTGAAATAATTGGGCAATAACAGAAACAACAGGGAATTAGAGAAGTATTTTTTCATTGCATGTTGGGAAGATCCAGAAAGTTGTTGGAGCAGTTCACATAGAACACTTCAACAAAGGCCGTTGAATATGTAGTAAAAGAAAACTAATTTACAGAACAATAAGTAAAATGCCTACGTCGTGAAGCTAAATTAAACGCAAAGTCCAAAGAACCCGTACTGGCATAACAGATCGGATGTGCTTTCAAATGTAATTCCTCTACGAAAATTCTTACCATTGTTAAGATAGATGACAACGTGATTGACCGATACTGAATTTTGGAGGGCACTGTGAGCTACCTGGCAGGTATAAATAGTCCCCGTCTGGATAGCCTGCGTCTCCTGTAACCGGTTTGAAGCTTCATATAGTCCATCAAACTTAGGTTTAATTGTGGTATGTACCCCTCCTGTAGTTTTGATGCCATCCTTGTACCAAGTCAAACTGATGTCCTTCGGGAAATAGGGAGACGTTATACATTGAAGAGAAAGGGATGCAGCTGATTCCTTTTGAGGTTACTGAGAGTTAATTTTCAGTGGAGTTGGCGGAACTAGGAAAATGAAAGGGAAGGAAAAATCTTCACTTAGTCATTGGACAAGTTTTACAGCCCAACGTTTTGTTCGTGGCCATCGCTAATCACACTGAGTCGTTGGGGACCGATAACGGTGGTGGACTTTAGGCAAAGATTTTTACTGCGCGCTTTCGGTACCTAAATTTGAAGCAATATGCTTATAAATGTAAATTAGAGCCAATCTTTATAAAAGTCAATTGAGGGCAATTTGAAGTTATCAACGGATTAACGACAGGTGCTAGTAAATGTGCCGCCCGTTATCAGGACAGCATTTTTGATGTTCTCCTCGGAAATAATATAGGGAGGGTTATAAAATGGTTTCCGATTGCCTACCTCCTCCTTTTCGAAACGGTGAAGTGAAAGTGACATCAATATTCAAAATGCTCCCTTACTTATTGGAGATCAAAGGGGTGATGAACATATAGGATTAGTGATTAAGCAGGCATTGCTTGTTAGTAATACGGACATTCAGAGATCTTACACATAATTATTAAGTTACAGATGCGCAAATCAGAACCCTAGTAGGAACGTTCATACTTCGCTAACCAAAGTAATAAAATAAATCAACAAATGTGCTCTAATCAGTGTGCAGATTGGCAGAATCTTTACTCGTAATCAATAAGTAAATACATGCGCAACCTTTAATGGAACTGCACAACATGATAACTCTGTAATTTCGATTAGACTGCTCATAGGTAATGCTCATCGTGATAAATATTGCTGAGATGATGTAACACGTAATAGAATATTAAGTATGGAGATCAACGTTGCAATTTGATTACATGCGCATAAAGCAATGGACACTGCATAGTCGGCGCGACTGACTGTACAGTGCTCCCCATCCACCCGTACTGGTTTGGCCTTAATGTGACTTCAGGTCTAAGTGCAATGTGGGTGACTCTTAACTGCTCTTGCAACTGCCCGATCAAGACATTTCGTTCAAGGATAATTACGGATGGGAAACACATGTTGGTCTGCTAACATCCCATAGATGAGTAAAAATAATAAAAAAAACATCTTATGTTACAATGCACAGCTTTCGAAGCACAAACGAGAAAAGCTTCGAAGTGCGAATTAATAGTTACCGACATCTCATTCTCTCTTTTTTACCATACATACCCGACACAGATAAATTGGACCCCGTTCCGTTTCCAACAAATGTGCCTCGATTGGTCATAGTGCAATAATATACACCTACGTCCTGCCACCTTTCATTCATTATATGAAGGATGCCGCCGGATACGTTGGGGACAGTTACTATTCTGAAATCTTGCTCCGGGCGTAGATGTTGATTTTCACCCTCTTTCTAGCAGCGTACATACAGAATTGCACCGTTTTCAATGGAAGGAAGAGAGCAACCAAATGAAGCGTTCGCACCCATTGTTCGGTTCACGTTCTCAGGAAGCTGTATTACATTCACCGAAGTTTGACCGGAGCCTACAGAAAATCAAATCCGAATGCCTGAGATAAAATTACAGGAGAAAAACCGAAAGGTTCTGTGAGTCCCTTAATCCGACCCAAAGACAACAAAACATGATGCATTGATGAAACTTATATAAATGTGCGATTTAGTGAGAAATCAACGTAAAAAAGGAATAGGTACCTGTGCAAATAAGCGTCAACACCGAGAGGCACTGAAATCCATAGCACCATAACATTCTGAGCGAGCCGATCAGCCAGAGCGACAGAGCACGAACTGGCTGGTGCCTTAGAAGAATCTGATGATGCCGGCTTGTCGAATACGTCACAATGAGGTGTAACATCCGGTCGATGGGGTGAGAACACGCCTTTTCTTTTTCACCTTGATGAGGTCTACAAAAACAGTTGGGCATTCGCTGAGGAGACCACAGTTACAGTTTATACAAATGGCAGGTGTATAAACGCGTACCGGGACCTCTTTTCCTTAGGAAAGCTGTAATGAGAAGTTCCTATTATGTTGTGGAACTCGGGATTTCAGTTTTCTAAGCATTGAATTTCACTGAATTTCTTTGATGCTTGCCCATCAAATCAACTGGAAATAGCGAGAATTGCTAATTCGAGCCTGTGCTCACTTTTGCAGGGCTTCTTTTCAACGTCCACTGGAGATTTAGCCTTAACTTGTGCGAAGCGTGGCAAAAAAAATAAATAAGTAAAATATAAGCGCTAATTCCTGTAGCTCATTTCCGATGAGGTAAAAGGCAGATTTCATGTCGGAATGTAGGAAACTGTGAAAAATTTAAAACACTACGATCCACATGTTGATTGTCATGCCCCAGAACTCCAGTGAGCACCAGAGACTGCTGCGAACCAAACGCAAGCCGTTGCAGAGTAAAAGGTCTCTCGTCAGGCTGCTGCGTTGTATTATTATTTTATGATTGGTAAAATAGGTATTTTTTTCAATAATCCAGGGTTTCTGCTTCCAAAATATCATAAGCAAGGCCAAGTTTTCCCATATTTTATTCATACTGGGTTATTTTTGTGTTAATTACTTGAAAAATATAACATTGTAACGGCTTGGGAGATCGGCGGGTTCAGCCTCTTGCACACTGCAATGGGCCGGAGATGATTTAAACGGCAGGGGCAGAAGCAAGCCGTCGCGATTTATATTCAAAATACAAGTTTGCGTAAAAGAAAATTGTTAGGGGAAATACCTTAAGAATTTATCGAAAGGGAATGAATTACTTAAAATCTCGACGCAGCCGGTGCTATCAAGCACATTAACAGTTAAATGTTACCAGATGAACCTTGCACAACCGCAGGGCCTGCAAGCAACAGGAATGCATTGGAAACCACTGGAGCCAGAGGATGACAACAACATAGATTAAGTGTGCTCTTCAACAGATAAGGAAAGGACGGATGGCCGCAGTCTAGAAAGGGGAAGAGGCCTCTGCCAGCGTGAACGAGCAGGTATGATGTAACCTATGTGCCTTCAAGATTGCAATTTGAACATTGTTCTTGTACGTGATCAATAGGCTATACTAGAAGCTGTATGCATGTAGTTTTGCATAGTGCTATTTCAAGTTGCTTGAGATTGCTCTTTCCTTGTAATTCATCAAATAAACCATCATGACATGTACCTGAGCCTCCTGAGGTACGGTTATCAAAGATACCACAACTGTTTGGCGCGTTTGTCAGGATACTTGGATCAGATCCTCGGGACGGCTCTGCAAAGTGGGTGAGTATATTTTATTTTCCAACCATAGTTAATGCAGTATGCCTACCCGAGAATGTCTGGTCGAGTATCAAAAGAATCGGGGGGACAAAGGACATCAGGCACCATGGTACGAGGCGGAGCAACGCTGGCGGGCTGTCGGTGCCAGCCAAAACCACTCAGGGAGGCCGGAAAACAACAAAGGTAGGAGGCAGAGCCGTGCTGGCGGGTTACAGTTGTAAAAAAAAACCATAGCCAAAGCCGCGCAGGGAGGCCAGACCCCTGGTGCAATAAGTAGACCGCACAAATCGCAAGTGACAAAGGTGTCAGAGTCGCGCGAACTGACTGCTCAGAGAGTAGTAGGAATAGAAGAAAAGAATGCCGTCAGGAGAACAGGAAAGTGTTATGGAAATCGAACGGGGAGCTGCGGACTCAACAATGAGGTTCATGGCGGAAGAACGTTCAAAATTAATCAAGAAAATGTGGAAGGAGGTTTGGGACACGAAAGGTCCCCATTGAATTTTCTGTAACATAATAAATTGAATTGATCTACGTTACAAGCCTTGTTCCTGCTGAAGTGAGAGAGAGAAAAAAAGAGAGCAGTGGGTACCCCTAGGGCGTCAATGAGCAGTGACATGCAGGAGCAGAGGAAATGTGATCTTCAATCAATTTGATAGGCCCCTTAGGTAGAGCTTACAATAACCCTTCAATCCCGCCCCCCCCCCCCACTACACCCCCCAGTCTCCCCCCACCCCGCCCCCCCCCCCCCCCACCCCCACCCCGACACCCCCCATCACCAAATGCTACTTCAAGTTTCGGTTAGAGTATGAGAGCTTTAAGTCGTTAAGTTCATGTTAGAGAAATATAAATGCAGTCGTTTATATTTGTGTTTACTTGTGTGCAATATGTGAGATTTAAAGTGTTTTCTTCCTTAAATTGTAATTTGTGTGTGTACTTAAAGTCGAAATTCCTATTTTAGTTTAAACGCAATGTATACTCAAACATTCTGAAATTCTGAGTAAAAGTTTTGAGTTGAAATTTCGGGCAGAAATCGAAATTTGAAGGTATTGAAAAGCTAAGACGGGGTTAGATGAACCAACCATTGCATCACCCCCGTGCAGCGTAGTATCACCAGCATCCAAGCTATCCAAGGGATTGCTACATTCGAGTTAAATTATCTCATACGAGTTTGTACAAATACAAATACAAGCATTTGTATTTGTAAGTCTGTTCCCAAAGTAGGAAGTTAAGCTCAAGACCTTGACAAAGTTTGGCACAAACCCAATTTTTTGCCGAGTTAATGAATGTGAGATAATTCTAAAAGATAGTGGGTTACTTTTGAGGCAATACGATGTTGCTTGACAAGAAAGTAATGAAGCATAACATGTCAATGTCTGCATTTTGTTTTAGGACTGCCATGAGAATACTTTGTTGGACTGTAAAGACTCTCGAGACAAGCTGAACAAGATAAGATGGTAGCTGTTGCATGTGTAAGATGGCATGAGGAAAGTAATAGAAAGAGTTTGGGAAAGAGTACAAAATACACAAACGCAAAAAGAAGATGAGAAATATTCTCGGGGAGGGCCGGCAGAGACATGACTGTGACCACTTGCATCAAGGCCTGCAAAGTTATTCCATTGAGTGCTTTAACCTCTTAATTTAATTACTAATCTACCAGCATATTGATCTCTCCTTACCGCCCCCTCTCTCCCCCCACCCTCCTTCGCGTTCTTCTCGCTCCCCACCCTATCCTGTTCTCCCTCTACTGATCTCTTTAGATCACAGTCAGCCCCCACCCCGGGAATGGAACTGAATTTGATAAACTGAGACATTGGAACTTCACAGGAGGAGATACGCAAATATCTAGAGACAGGGATCCCCGTTGAAGTGGAATAGCTAATGTGGCCTCAAGATTAAGGAAACATTTTAAGCCATCACGACAATAGTGAAACTGACCTCAAGAGAATCTTAGGATGGTTGTGGTCAGGAAAATATAAAGTTAGAGGTAAAACTTTGTGGAATCTGTAACTGTGGCATTTGAACGTAAGGGTAACTAATATTTAACAACCATTCACCAGAAAATGAATACACGTGAATAGAAAGCTGTAAAAAGGCTAATCAGATGCATTAATAGCTACATTAATGTGCCTGCAATCCACAAAAAAGTAAGACCACAGGAAGAACATCATGACAAAAGACAGAGTTAAGCAGCTCCCAGCGAGAACCGCCACTGGAAGTGAAGGTATTGAGCCTTCGAAAAATAGGATAAGGAGCTGCAGTGTAGATTTGCATAGGCAGCTGAAGGAGTTTAGATCCGGCGTGGGACAGCAGCAGGAGATAGTAGACTGGAATGAGTTGGGAGGTGGCGGGGGCGTGGATGGTGGTGGGGGGGAGTGGTGGGGGGTGTGCGGGTGGAGGGGGAGGGGGGGGTTGTGGGGTGGGGGTATTGGTTGGCGGCACCAAGGTGGACTTAAATCATGGAACTCAATTCAAAAGAAGAGTCATTATGTAAATGTTTAAATTTAAGGGGATGAAACAGAAACTTCACATTCCCTCCCACCCACATTGCTTGGGGATGCTGTAAATGGTGAACCGAACTTTAAAAATGAAATCAACAGTAAAAGCAATTCAGTAGACAGGGAACAGCTCGGCAAAAGTGTTTGCCCAATATTCTGAAGCGCCTTTGGGCTACCCCAAGCTGAACCGCCGGGTTCACCGCAGTTCACCAAATGAAAAGGGCAGCAATGCAGTTAGCCAAGAAAATCATAGTAGGAGGGGGCGATATAGGAAAATTAAAATGAAGGGTGCGATACTATGTGAGTGAAAGAGTAAACAATTGCATGAGTTAAGGAAGGAAGTCAGGGACCGACAGATGATTAAGGAATTGGAAACAGATATATTCGAAAGACAATAACACACCCCCCAGGCGCGGACCAAGGTGATGGTTAAGATAAATCCAGAACGAACGGGGTTTGCACAAAAGTGGGTAGGACCATTTGCAGTAAACATGACCAGCGATACATGTGCGTGCGTTGTCTTTAGGGGAAAGGGGCGCAGAAAGCAGTCATCACATTTTAAGCATTTTATCAACTGATTCTCTCCATAGAACTAACCTTAAGAAACAACCGGTTACGACTGGGACGGTTATCTGCTTATATTGTCAGAATGCTGATCACAATGTCAAAGCTCGTGGGCACGGTGATACTGGCAGCGAGTCCGGGGATTATCACGCCTCATCCCGCATCGCAGAGAAACTTTGGTACAGCACGGACAGTGCCGAACAACGGGGAATGCTAAATGTAACAATAGAATAAAAAGTGATTTTGAATTGTAGCAAAGGTTTGCTTCCAATCGGGCGCAGGAATGTCAGGGATATGATACCTACAGGCACATCAATGGTTAATTCTATCGATCTGGCAACTGTTGACCAGAAGTTCCGGACCATGAGCTCCAAAGATCAGGAAATTTTAGAACGGGTACAGGGAATTCACAATACCCAATTAAATACAGAACAGGGCATGATTCGGTAAAATCAAAACCTGGCTACCGTGATGGAAGATCATGTGGGGAGCATCAATACGCTGATCGGGATAGGGAAAAAAATTTCAGTTTAAGCAGCAGAAATTATATTTGTAGCACTTGTGGAGCTTGGGCACTGGAACATGCTGAAGACAATTAAGACAAATTAATGAAGGAGTAGTTCATTTATGTGTAACTAATGAACATTTATTTAATCTTTCCCGACATAAGTATCAGGACTTGACTGGTTGCCAGCTCGGAGATTTAACACGTGTATATAGAATAAATGTTGAACGAATAGTGAATAAACATATGCTCATAGGCATTTTCTTAGTGATGCCTGTAATAGGTATCTCAACATCCGGCAGAACTTCATATGGGGTAGCAAATATTGTGGTGATACGGGGAGATTACTATATTAAGTGCCATGACATTCCACCATATGCAGTAGACATATAAGGGTACATAGTTAGCAACACATGAGAAGGATGTAGCGTGGAGTCCACCGCAATAGTATGCGCACATCCAACATATGAGATGGAGGAAATTAAGTGCAGATTTAAAGCAGCATCAAATTGTAAAATAAAACCTATATGGGTGCAAAAGAACCGACTCATGTTGCATGTATGGGGAATGGGAGATAATGAGCATGGCAGCAAAAGATCCAGAACGGGAGCTATCGGATGCACACCTAACCAGAGTACCTAAACACGATTCGGGCACAGGCTGAGCAGATGTATAGAACTTTCTGTAAACTGCCACAACAGCGTAGAGCCTTGAAAGAGGATATCGAGCAAATAGATCCCTCCACATGATGGGGGATCTGTGGAATTGGGGCTCAAACGTATAAATACACCCGTAGATTCCGATATTCTCCCATGCCCTGGCTGTGATTCAGCTGATACTAGTTATATATTTAATGTACCTAATTCATCGTACCCGAAGGTCGCAAAAGAGGTGGCGCTGGGGGTTTTAACAGGTGGACAGGAGGTTTAGAAAGCCCGAGGGCTGAATTGAGGGCCAGATGATACAGATGATCTGACCAGTAGCGTGTTACGTGCCAAAGCTGATGCCTGGCCAGTATCAATGAGTTGCGGTACATAAAGGGACAGACAGTATCATTGCAGTAGGCTGACTTGGGCTAGGTCAAGGGCCAAAAAGGGGGACCCTTCTTGAAAATACAGTAAAAATTTATAGAAAAGGAAGCAAATACTTAAAATCACCAGGAAGCCAGCGCTATCAAGCATATTAACAGTAAAAGGTTATCAGACGTACCTTGAACAGCCTTAGGGTCTGCAAACAAGAGAAAGGCCTTGGGAGCCGGACTGGAGTCAGAGGGTGAAACAACATACACTAAGTATGCTCTGTTGGGATAAGGAAAGGACAGATGTTCCCAACCTGGATAGGGGGAGAAGTGTGTGCTGGCGTGAAATAATATGTATGATGTAACCTATATGCTGACAAAATTGGAATTTGAACATTGGTCTTGTACGTGATCAGTAGTACATAAAATAATCTGTATGCTTGTAGTTTGATAGAGTGCTATCTCAATCTGCCTTAAGATGGTTCACTCCTTGCAATTGCTCGAATAAACCATCGTGGCCTATACCTGAGCCTTCTGTGGTCCATTTGACAAAGATACTACAACAAAATAATGCCGGACAAGGAGGCTGCATATTAATTGGTCACAGAATGGTGGCTGCATAGAAGAATGTCATTTGCTGCGCCGGCTCCATCCAACATATGACAAGGACAAGAGGCAATGAGGGCGGGTGGGGGTGACTGGACGGGGTGGAGCGTGCGGAGGCACAGTGCAGCGAAGGGTGGCAATCGTCGGGAAACAAGGCAAAGGACGAGGTTTTCCTGCGTAGACATTACATTTAACGCAATCCTTTTTCAGCTATGAATTATAGAATGGCAATAGTCCAGGTGATGATTTGACCTTTCTGTATAATTATTGCTGTCAGCTTAGTTTTCATCAGGTTTTCAGGTGGGACTTTCGGTTACAAGAGATCTTTCTGTAATGGACTACCCTCTAGAGTGGATGTGTGACTTGCGAGGGAACATGGAGTGACTGCTCATCGATTCTGGTTGAAAAATCTTCTCTGGGCTTTGCTGGGTGAGGAACTAGAGTTGGCAGCGCCCTCTTTCATTTACTACAAGTGCCCAGAGCCACAATATTGCATGTGACAACAGCGTACACTTTTTAATCGCCCACAGCTGCATTTGGACGGTATATCAACCATTCCCAGATCAGCTGCAGATTGATTTTTTTTTTTTCCTAATTGTTGTTAGAACTCTAGACATGCTTTTATCCTTCCAATGTTTCATCTTCTGCACGGGATTTTATATTTTGCTACTGTTCATTTCAGGGCTTCCACACCACTTAGTTGCAGCAACCATAACTGAAACAGCAGCCCCTCCAAATGAAGTAGTGCCTGTGCAGCAGAATGGTCAGTAGCAACGTAAAACAAATACGCTGTGGAAATTAGGATATTTGGGAGTTTAAGGAGGGGGTCAAATTTCTCCACAGCAGGCCATATATGTCAATAGTGTCAGGGAATCAATTTTCCTACTGGGTCTTTCTGCTACAATGAATGCAACAGACCGGATCATTGGCCTGCTGGACCAACAACTTCACTGCCTATACTGAACTAAAATTCGACGCGGCATGTTCAATATTCATGGTGTTAAGCTGTCCAAAGTTGCCATTATGAAAGGGCACTTCTTACCATCAGCTGCCAAGTGAAATGTTGAGGACGATCAACACGAAAATGAGGAAGGAGAAAAAGATGTGGAGCTGTTTTGACAGGAAATATTACGCATGCAGAAACTGAGAGGCTTCTTTGTTCCAGGCAGCACAGCTATTCTCATTTACGTGTGATAGCATGAATTATAAGCAAAATTCCCAGTTCGCCAATGATGTCATAGTGATTGCTTTTTCTCTGCCACTGACTATGAAAAAATACTCAGGGCCACGGTGCAAAAATGAAAGTCACCACAAAGTAAACATTCTAGTTCAAATTTAGAAATGAAGTATCTTCACCAAACCTGCACCTATCATGTTTTCACAGTACCTTATTGTTACTTTTCATTTCACTGTTATTTCGCCTACGCAGTGCTACCGCATCGACGCAAGCCCTGTCAGCTGGAAGCCGCTGATATTAAGTGGGAAAGACTGCAGAGAGACAGGGTGCACAGCATGGAACAGTTCTCGGCCTTGAATACGCTGCTTCAGGCTGCGGTAGCTAAACATGTGCATCACAAATTTGGTATTTCTGGCTGACAAGAAATAGCAAGAAAACAGGCAGAGGGACAGGGCTTGGTGGACTGCAGTGATGCGATGAACGCTTCTTTGCGCACAAGTATTTGCAGCCAGGATCGCAGCACAGTGAAATCAAGCTTTCCGGAGGCCAGTCTGATCTGTAACCGAAACACTTAACCTTTTGGTGAAAGCTACTTCCTTGGCAACGCAAGCGGAGACAATGACCATCAGACACGCCGTTTTAACCGGGTTCACGAAAATACCATTGTTTTTGCCACCATTGAGATCCTGGAAAGTATGTATTCTGAGTTCTGCGTAACTTAATGTGCGAAGTCGGTCCTGGAGTCTTGAAGGCTTCTCGACATTGAGCCAACGCATTCCTTCAGACTTCCAAATGCACCGAGCATTTATTTGTGCGCAAGTGCTAGCTTATTTGTGTAGCCTAACCTATTGAATAGCACACTGTCGAACTTGTTCTCTGGAATGCTTGTGCGGTTGCTAACCTCTCCCCTTGTCTTGCCTCCTGTTGACCACTTGAAAATCAAGCCTCTAATCCATCCTCTAAAATACGCGTAGTGTTAAAATTTAAGCTGATGATTGCGAGTGCGAAATTAAGTGTTTGCCATGACGAGACCCCAGGTCAAAAATAAGGAGAAGCCGTCCCCTTTAAATCTAGACGGAGCGTCTGGCATTCTGCGCATGCGGCGGTTAATGAATGGCCGCACATGCAAAGCCCCGTTTCATTAAAAAAAAATATTCGAGGCTTCTTTTAGGCGTATGCACCGGCCAGAGTATGGCCGGACATGGGCACTTTTTGGAATTTTCTCGGCTTAATGCCGGGGAACGGCACTGCGCAGTTCAAAAGAATAAAGGTGAAAACGGGGCATAACTGCATTTCAGGTTACATGAAGCCGAGCGCCTTTGCAGAGAAGGCGTCAGAAGGAGCAGGACAAGGAAGGGGATAGAGGGCAGGCCCTAAACAAAAAAGTGGTCCCCAGACCAGGAAGTCGGTCATAAAAAAGTTCCCAGTAGACAGTCTTAGGTAAAGGATTAAGGACAAAGGTCAGAAATAGATCCTGTTGAACATAATTGGGTGTGGAGCCGAGGGATTTGCTCCGAGTTACATTGAAAGCTGTCGGAAGTAGGCTCAAAACAAAGTGGGCATGAGACCAGGCTGATGCTGCGAGAGGATAGCCAAAGTTTAGAAACACTGTGCTGTGGGCATCAAGGACAAAAGTCACCTTCGCTGCAATGGTGTTCTGCTTGGCACTACGGAATATCTGAAAGCGTGCATGCAAAGTGAATTGAGTGCACGCGGGTATCTGGTGCAAAGGAATCTCAGAAGGAGAGGTTGCAACCCTGGAGGTGGATCATTGTTGACGATGCCCAAGTGGAAGCGATATCATGAGAAAGACAGAGTTCAGTGAGTCTGGTGGCTCATGGTGTAAGAGGAGTCTATATGTGACTGTGTGTGTAGGGGGTGGGGTGGTGGTTCGGGGATCAGGGTGTCGGGTGGTGTGATAGAAAATTCAGCGAATCTACTTTGGTTGAATCTGTCACTCGTTAAGAATTGCGACGTGCCTGACTACAGTTAGCCCGTCGGTTCCTATGTGTTTACTTCCTTTTTTATGTCAGTTTATAAGATAGGTTTTTTTGATATGTGTTATCTTTACAAATTAGTATAGAAGCATAGACATCTTCGAACATATGGATTACGAGCAGGGGTAGGTCTCTCGGCCCCACGAGGCGGCTACGCAATTCACTAATATCATGCAGATATGATTGTAATTCCTACTCCACATTCCTGCCTACCTCACATTGGTTCGCCCCCTAGTTTAACAAGAATCTACCATGCCCTGCCTTACAAATATCCAAAGACTCTGCTTCTGCTATTTATTCAGGGAGAGAGTTTCAAAGAGTCACGGCACTCTGAGAGAAGAAAAGTTCTCATCTTTTGTAAATGATTGATACCCTGCTTTTAAACTGCGACGTTGAATACTAGATTCTCCTACAAGGGGTACATCTTCCCTGCAACCTCTCTGTCAAGGATTCTGAACGTTTCGATCAAGTCACCTCTGACTACTTTTTCCCCAGTGGATAGGGAGCCTAGCTTGTTCAACCTTTCCTCATAAGACAACCCCCACACATTCCTGGCATTTGTCTGATAAAACTTCTCTTAACTTCATCGAATACATTTACATCCTTCGTTAATTAAGTAGACCGAGGCTGTACACACTTCTCCAGATCTGGTCTCCCGAGTGCTCTGTATAACTGAAGAATAACCTCCCTAATTTGGTAAACAATTGCCTCAAAATAAACGATAACATTCTATTAGCTTCCGTAATTACTTGCTGCACCTGCCTACTAGCATTTTGTGATTCATGCAATAGGACAGAAAGATACCCTGTATCTCCCAGTATTTAGATATAATGCTTCTAATTTATCACTCCTTCCAAATTTGATCGTTTCACATTTGTTCAGGTGATACGGCATTTTACAGATCGTTGCCCACTCAACTAACCCTACATTGACACTTCAAAATTCTCACATCCTCTTCACAAACTACTTTCCTAGCTATCTTAGCATTGTCAGCAAATGTAGCAGCAATACCACATGTCTCCTCATCCAATCATTTATATAAATTGTAAAAAGTTGAGGCCGCAGCAATAATCACTGTGACACACCACTTGTCACATCCCGCCAACACAAAAACGACTTCACTCTGTTTGCTGCTTGCTGCTAAGCTTATATCCAGGCCAACATGTGCCCTGCTTTAAGGTCATTAAAATAGCGTATAACATTACCTTAGACAGGTGTTAAGCTAACTGGCCTGTAAGGTCATGCTTGTTGACCCCCGACCCGTCCCTTGGATACCCTCCAGCTCCCAGCCACCTTTCCCTCCTGCCCCACACACATTTTTTGCGTAAAGGAATTACATCTGATGTTTTATAATCTAATTGACTCTTGCCTGAATCTAGGGACTTTTGGATAATTAAAAAGCAATGCCGCAATTACTTCTCTAGCCACTTCTTTGAAGACCTCAGGATCGAGTCCGACAGGGCCCCATGATATGTTAGCCCGCAGGTCCAACAATTTGCTCAATGCTATGTGACTGTAATTTTTCTGAGTTCGCCCCTCCCTTCCATATGCTGACTTAAAGCTATTTCTTGGATGCCACTTTTATCCTCTATATTGAAGACCGATGCAAAATTCCCGTTCTGCCATCTGCCATCTCCTCATGTTCCATAAAGAATGCCCAGACACATTTCCATAGGACAAACGCTCACTTTGTTAATTATTTTCTTGTTTAAATACTGATATAAAGTCTTACTATTCGTCTTTATATTTGTATCCGGCTTCCTCTCGTACTTTAACTCTCCTTCCTTATTGATCTTTTCGTCATTCTTTGCTCTTATTTATATTATGTCCAATGATCAGATCGGCCACCCATCTTTCCACAATTATATGCTGTTTCATTCAGTCTGAAACTTTCTATTACTTTTTGCCATTTAACACGGTTGGTGGGTACTCCCCTTGGAACTGTTCTTACACATTGGGATGTATGTTTTCAGTGTAGCGTGAAATATTGCTATTAAAGTCTGTGACTGCATCGCTATTGGCCTAACCTTTAACCTCATTTACCTGTTCACTTAAGCTAGCTCTGCCTTCAAACCCTCATAATTGTCTTTATTTAAGTTTAAAATTTCGTCTTGGTCCAACTATTTTCAATTTTCCTTCCTCAAACTGAATGTAAAATTAAATCATGTTAGGATTTCTGCCACCTAGTGGTGCCTTCACTTTGTGGCTTTCAATTAAGCCCATCTCGATGCATGCACCGGGTCAAATAAAGACTGTTCTCCAGAAAGCACTGTTCCAAATAACTATCCCGAGAATATTCTATGAACTTCTCATCTAGGCTACCGTTGCCCATCTGATTTTTACATTCTATCTGTAGGTTAAAATCCCAAATGACTGTCCGTGTACCTTCCTGACAAATTCCCATTATCTCATCCTTTAAACGCATTTCTACCAAGTATTTGCAATTCGGGCACTGGTACATAACTCCCAGAAGTGCTTTTTGTTTTTATCGTTTCTCATCTCAACCAATACTACTTCTGGATTCCTGAACGTCGGTCATCCATCCCTAATGTGCTAATAGCATCATGAAGTAACAAAACCGCCCCTCTACCTTTGATTAGCTTCCTGTTCATCCCACATGTCACATAACATTCAACATTCAGGTCCCAATCTATGTCATCCTGCATCCGTGTCCCTGTAATTGCTGTTTTCAAATTGAACCTTTCATCCTTGCCGTGTATTTGGTTTACCACATCTTCTGAAATTTGATTCCATGCCCCCAGGGTTTAGTTTAATACCATAGTTAAGCATATCACTAGGACACCAGTCCAGCCCGGTTGAGGCGCAGGCGGGCACAATTTTACAGCCCCCACTTTTCCCAGTACTGCTGCCAGTGCATCACCAATCTAAACCTACTCCTCACACATTTGCCTTTGAGCCACCCGTTAAATAATGTAATCTTATTTGCGTTATGCCAATTTGCACGCCGCTCAGTTAATACTCCAGTGATTATTAACTTTGACATATGTAACTGTGAAGGTATATTTGGGGTGAAGAAGTATGCGATTTGACTATTTACTAGGGTTTGTATTGAAGTATATCCAACGTTTTGTCAAGTGTAATATACTTCACTTTTCCTTAAGGAAGGACGTCAATACTGTATACAGTCCTCTATATATGGTTTTACCACTGCCCTACATAACTGATGTATAACTGCTCTTCTTAGGTAAGCAATACTCATCAAAATAAATGATATTTTTATTAGCTTTCCTAATTACCTGCTATAACTGCATGCTCGATATTTTGTGACTAACGCACTAGGACAACCAGGTCCCCGTGAATCTCAGAGGTCTGCAACCTCCCATCATTTCCATAATGTTAATTTTTTATTCTTCCTGCCAGATGGACAATTTCGCATTTTCATACTTTATACTCAATTTTCCAAACTGTTTCACAATCACTTAACCGCTCGTTGTCTCACTGCAGCCTCGTCTTCACAGTTTAATTTCCTACTTTATTTGGCTCGTCAGCAAATGTCGCAAGTATACCTTCGGCCCCTTCATCTAAATGTTTAATATAATTTGTGACAAATTGAGGAAGGAGCATTGCTTCCTATGGTACACAACTCGTCATATCTCAACAACCAGGAAAAAGACTTAATCATGGCAACAATCTTTTCCCTGTTACCTAGACAATTCTCTAACCATGCCAATATGATTCCCCATGCACCATGAGATTTAATCGTCCACAATGACGTTTGACCAATGGCACCTCATCAAATTAATCCTTTAAAACAAATACAGGACATCCACCCCTTTGACTATAACAGATGTGGCTCCTTCAAGAACTCCAATAAATTTGGTAAACCAAACTGCCATTTCACAAAACGATGTTGACTCTGCAAGATTGCCTTGAATGAGTCCAAATTCCCTGCTGTAACGTTTTTAACAACGGATTCTAACATTTCACCTATGATAGAATTTAAGCTATGATACAGGTAGTTTCTTCGTTTCCGCCTCCTATAGAGCCACAACCATCCAAACCCGCTCCCACTCACCCACAAATATCCACCCATCCCCGCCCCTGGCCTTTTTGATGAAAGGATAATTCTGTAAGTGTGCAAGGAGTGGTAGAGAAAGATAGCTTTCGGAGGTATTGAGGGTTCTGAAGAAAACAACACATTGCTGGATTATCTAGCTCCGACTGCAGTGAAATTACCGGCACTTAGGCAGAGAAGTTCGGCAGACTGACCGCTGTTAGAGGAATCGATAGGTGATGCATTGAGGAAGAGTACGTAGTGTCTGTGGATGACTATTGCACGATTGTGGCATTAAGTATTTGATGGACTGAGATAGTGCGGATACTGGAGTTGTTATAGGTGGAAATGTCTTTACTAACGAAGAGGGCATGCAGTTATAAATTGAGCTCAGGTGGTACCCTGGGTTACATGACATCATGTTCATCCTGAGATAGCAGAAAGTAATGGGGGAACAAAGCAGAAACAAAACCAAGTAATGGCAAGGCTGTGGATTTTTTTATTGGGACTGAAGGTGAATAATTTGTTTCTCATTATGTACAATTGGATTGATTTAAAACTCGTGTAAAACAGTTAGCCAGATATCATAACACATTATTGGAAAACAGAAATATTTGAAGAAATTATTTGTGTACTTGGGTGTGTTAGGATTACGGAATATCTTTATGTTTAAGATTAATTTACATTTTTCTATCTGTAGTAGCAAAAGGTGATGCCAGGATCTACTTTCAGTTCATAGAGGATACAGCATATCTGATGATTTGTTTAGGTGCCTGCATTCTAATCAGTTTTATGGCCCTTGAATTAGAGAGCAGTTTTATGAAGGCGGTGGGGGTAGTAGATTAGTGAAGTAAAACAAAATAGAAAAACTGTGTTGTTGCCTTGCAACAGGTGTCCAGAGAGTAGGACACAAGGAGACAGAGAAAGCTGAAAAAGCAGCTTCTATTCAGTCGAAGCAAGGATTCCAGAGAGGATGTGCAGGAGAGAAAACTGCAGGAACAGGTTTCAGAACCTAAAGAAGAAAGTCCCCAAAACCAAGGGAGTGGAACAGGAACGGTCCCAACAGGACAGTTACGTCAAACGACAGTGTCAGGATTCTGAATAAGTTCTTGTTTTGAGAAGATTGGACTGAGAAACAGAAAGGAAGGCACCAAAGCCTTCAAATCCCTCCTCAAGTATGGCGCATTGGACTCGATTCAGTACCCCAGATGAGCCTTAACTAGTGTCTTATAGAGGTTCAGCATGACCCCCGTACTCTGGCACTCAATGCCCCTAATAATAAATCCTAAGATACTATGTGCATTGTTAACTGGCTTCTGAAGATTCCGAGGTGACTCTGCAACTCCTTTGGAGTTTCTCCCTTTATTCTAGAGAGTTTCTCCATAGTATTCCTGCCAAGATGAATCATCTAACACTTCTCTGTATTGAAACTCATCTGACACTTCTCTGCCCAATCCACCGACATGTCCCTGTCCCGTTGAAGATCATGATCAGACTTATTATGGTTGACAACAGTTCCATTCTTTGATCATATGCAATTTTTAAAATCATGCCAGGAAGCCGACAATCTAAGTTATTAATATATATTATGACGAGCAAGGATCCCAAAACTAGCGTCTGCGGAACTCCACTGCAGACCTTTCTCCAATGTGAAAAGAAGCAATCCATTTATCACTTTTCTGCCTTTCCACTCACTCAGAAAGTTCCTTATCTAATTGCCTACTTTCCATCTTATTCCATGAGCCAGATTTTCGCTCTCAAGTCTGTCGTGTGGCAATGTATCAAATGTCTTTTGAACACCCATTTGTAACACGTATACAATGTTGCCCTTAGCAACCTTCTTTGTTACCTCCTCAAACATCTCTTTTAGGGGAATAAGACGTGATATTCCCTTAATTAATCCAATCCGGTTTTCACTAATTACCCTGCAGATTTCTAAGTGGTTATTGATTTTGTTCCAAACTAAAATTTTCGGAATTTTCCCTACTACTGGCATCAAACTGACTGGCCTATGGTTTCCAGATTTATCCTTGCACACCCTTTTGAACATGTGCGTAATATTCGCAATTCTTCAGCCCTCTGGCAGTAACCCTTGTCCTAACAAATACTGGAATTTTAATCATTGTCCCTCTGCAATTTCAACTCTCACTTCCCTCAGTACCCTTGGATGCATCTCATCCGATACTGGCATCGTGACTTTTTAAATTTAATAAAGCCTTTCTAATGCCTTTCCCTTCTCAAATGAAAATCTTTCAAGTGTACAATTAATCTCCTCCCTCACCTCAGCCTGGGTACCATCTTCTTCCTTTGTAAAGTCAGCTGCAAATTATGCGTTTAATAGCCCCTGCTTTTTTTTTCTTGCTCCATGTGCAAGAAAACATTTTTATTCCCATTCAACCCAACTGTCTCATTTATCACCCTTGTATTATTTATAATCCTATAGAAGACCTCGGCCTCGCTTTTTCCGGCTAAGATCTCTGGCAGTCTCTTTTCATACTTGCTTTTCTTGCTGTTACAATTTATTTGCTTTTAAAATCAGATTTTTTTTAATGTTCCCGCTGGCCCTTCGAAATTTAGCCTTATTCTCCAGTGCATTTTCTACCTGGCATCTGTCGTGCGCGCTCTTCTTCCATTTAACTTCACATCTATCTCTCTCGTCACCCAGGCAATCTAGATTTATTGCCCCTACTATTTTTAGTTTTAGGTCCTTCTCGAACTTAAATACCAAATTTGCTAATTTGAGACTTAACCTTTCAGGCAACAGGAGGTAATCTGGTGAAGAAACGCAGGGAACTTCACTCAAGTTATAAATTAATACTTAACAAAGCAAGGCAGCAAAATGATGGGCGCACTACGCTCCTTGCTTCCCGGTTCGGCGTAGGACGAGAGGCGACGTCAGTCTTTGTTCTCTCTCCGTTTTCGGCTTCCCTCCGGTCAGCAGGCTCAGCAAAATTCAGCTTCATACTTGGTGCGCGCTTTGGTCAGTGAAGGCTGCTAATTATTAATTATTTCCAAGCAACAACCCACAGCGTGCTCAATGATGTTACTACATTATGATTGGTCAAAACTAGGCGAGGCTTCTTTCTAATTGGCTGATGGGGTGCGTGACCAAATGGTGATTGGCCCTCAAGGTTGATGATCATGGACGGGCGTCACCTCCAACTATCCCTTCATTGGTTCCTTAAAATGTCAATTACTTATAGGATCATCATCCTCCTCGTTATTGTTTGCTTCTGTTACTTTCAAGAATTCATACTGAGATAAAAGGGTGTTAGACGATAAGACCATAAGACATAGGAGCAAAAATTAGGCCATTCGGCCCATCGAGTCTGCTCCGCCATTCAATCATGGCTGATAAGTTTCTCAACTCCATTCTCCCGCCTTCTCGCCGTAACGTTTGATCCCCTAACCAATCTAGAACCTATCTATCTCCGTCTTAAATACGCTCAATGACCTGGCCTCCACAGCCTTCTGCGGCAAAGAATTCCATAGATTCACCAGTCTCTGGCTAAAGAATTTCTCCTCACTTCTGTTCAAACAGGTGTTCCCTTTACTCTGAGGCTGTGCGCTCGGGTCACAGTCTCTCCTACTAATGGAAACAACTGCCCTACGTACACTCTATGCAGGCCTTTCAGAATCCTATAAGCTTCAATCAGATCACCCTTCATCCTTCTAAACTCCATCGAGTATAGACCCAGTGTCATCAAACGTTCCTCATGTGTTAAGCCTTTCATTCCTGGGATCATTCTCTTGAACCTCCTCTGGACCCTCTCCAGGGCCAGAACATCCTTCCTGAGATACGGGGCCCAAAATTGATCGCAATATTTTACGTGTGGTCTGGCCACGGCCGTATAAAGCCTCAGTAGGACATCCCTGCTTTTATATTCTAGTCCTCTTGAAATAAATGCCAACATTGCATTTGCCTTCCTAACTACCGACTCAACCCACAAGTTAACCTAAGAGAATCCTTGGCTAGGACTCCCAAGTCCCTTTGAACTACAGATTTCTGAATTCTCTCCCCATTTAGAAATTAGGCTATGCCTCTATTCTTCCAACCAAAGTGCATGACCTCACATTTCCCCATGTTGTATTCCATCTGCCACATCCTTGTCCATTCTCCTGGCCAGTCTAAATTCTTCTGCAGCCTCCCTGCCTCATCAATACTACCTGTCCCTTCACCTATCTTTGTATCATCTGCAAATTTAGCTAGAATGCCCCCAGTTACTTCATCTAGATCATTAATGTATAACGCGAAAAGTTGTGGTCCGAAAACTGACCACTGCGGAACTCCACTAGTCATCGGCCGCCATCCTGAGAAGGACCCCCTTATCCCCACTCTATGCCAGCCAGCCAATCTTCTGTCAATGCTCGTATCTTTCCTTTAACACCATGGACTCTTAACTTACTGAGCAACCTCCTGTCCGGCACCTTGTCAAAGGTCTTCTGGAAGACCAAGTAGATAACATGCACTGGCTCTCCTTTGTCTAACCTATTCGCTACCTCCTCAAAGAATTCTAACAGGTTAGTCAGGCATGACCACCCCTTGATGAAACCATGCTGACTTTGCCCTATTTTACCAAGCAATTGGAAGTATTCTGAAATCTCATCCTGAATAATGGACTCTAAAATCTTACCAATGACCGAGGTGAGGCTAATTGGACTGTAATTTCCCGTCTTTTCTCTCACTCCCTTTTTAAACAGGGGGATAACATTGGCGATTTTCAGTCCTCTGGGACCCTCCCTGACTGCAATGATTCCTGAAAGATCACTACTAATACCTCCACTATCTCTTCAGCTATCTCCTTCAGAACCCTGGGTTGTAATCCCTCTGGTGCAGCTGATTTATCCAACTTCAGACTTTTCCGTTTTCCTAGCACCTTCTCCTTGATAATGGCCACCATACTCACCTCTGCCCCCGACTCTTCTGAACTTTGGGGATGTTACTCCTGTCTTCCACCGTGAAGACTGATGCAAAGTACCTATTCAGTTCCTCCGCCATTTCTTTGTTCCCAACTACTACTTCTCGAGCGTCATTTTCCAGCGGCCCAAAGTCCACTTTTGCTTCTCTCCCTTACCCTTTATATATCTTGAAAAACTCTTGCAATCTTCTTTTATATTACTGGTAAGTTTACCCTCATATTTAATTTTCTCGCTCCTAATTTATTTTTTAGTCGTCCTCTGTTGGTCTTTCTAATCTTCCCAAATCTCTGGTTTCCCACTGCTCTTCGCCGCATTGTATGTTTTCTCTTTAGATTTTATGCTCTCCCTGAATTCCTTTGTCAGCCATGGTTGCCTCGTCCTCCCTTTAGATTTTTCGTTCCTCCTAGGGATAAATTTTTGCTGTGTCTCAAAAATTACTCCCAGAAACTCCTGCCATTGCTCTTACACTGTCTTTCCTGCTAGGCTCATCTCCCTGTCAATTCTGACCAGCTCCTCCCTCTTGCCTCTGTAGTTGCCTTTATTCAACTACAATACCCTTACATCTGATTCCAGCTTTTTCCGCTCAAAATGCACGGTAATTCTATCATATTATGGTCCGGTCCTCCAAAGGTTCCTTCTCCTTAAGGTCCCTTATCAAATCTGCCTCATTACACATCACTAAATGTAGAATTACCTTTTCTCTAGTGGGCTGCACTACAAGCTGCTCCAAAAAGTCATCTTGTAGACATTGCACAACAGTTCTATGCTATCTTCCTCGTTTATTTGTTCAGGATTGGCAAATTGTACTGTCTTGCCCTCATGAATGATGCTGAGAGCTCATCATCTCAGATTTGCCAAATAGATTCAAATTCCTCATTAAATGAAACCCCCAACAATCATTGCTTTTAGAGGCCAATTGCTAAGCGGAATTTTTCTATCTGTGGTTGTTCATCCTTGGAATGGGTTACTTTGCATTTCAAACAAATGATAAAGTGGTAAAGTTGCTTATAACCTTAACATTGTGCAAGCCTAATAAAGACGATTACATAATACTAATACAAAAGATTTCATAGTAGGTAGTACATAAGAGTGTATATAAAATACATCTGCATAGCAATATTCAGTGTTTAAAATGTGAGGTAGCATTGTGTCTTTGTACATTCAGTTAATAGCATGTCTTCAGTGATAAAAGTCTAAAAGGATTATGCAGTTGCAAAGCTAATCTTACACTTTTAAAATAGTTAACTACAGTGCAAATAATGCATTGAGCTAAAACAATTACTCTCATCTAAAACGCAGAAAACTAAAACTAATTTAATGTCGAGGACATTTGTTGTTAATATTATCTCCTTTCCATACAATAAATCCCATCTAACTTTCCTTTGCAGATAACACCAGATTAAGATCAGGATTTAACGAAGTGGGAGGGTGCAAACTCTCCCAATCAACCTTAAGGCTGCATGCTCTCGCAATATGCCTCTGTGGTAGGGATAAGTACAATAGGGTAGGGGTTACCAATTGTCCTGTAATTAGCTTATCAGTCTGATACATGTATTCTGTCTAAAATCCCGTGGTGCACTTATCTGTCAATTCAAGCTAAGCGGAGTAACATGATATACTTATGTACAGAAGTCCTCAATTGGTTACAGTTTAAATAGAATAATATAATATTATGTTAATCCATTGATATACTTTTAGTAAGTGTAAACTAAACCAAATCTATTGCCTGCAACATTTTTTTTTGAAGATGACCCATTCTTCAGCCAACACCCTTTCTGCCAACACTTGCTAATAGCTCGCAATTCTCAAATGGATTCTCAACCCATCGAAGCTGCCTTTTCCCCAATTCCTTATCCCTCTTCTGTCTTGTTCCTTTTCATTTTCCATCACCAACAGATACCTTCTAAGTGCTCTCCCACCGATATCTGTCCCACTTGGGCAAAATCATTCCCCAGAAACATGTCCAACAGTGCCTGCCCTCTCGTTGTCCCAGAAAAATACTGCTCCAGAAAATAATCATGAAAATATTCCAGGAACTCACGCCTTCTTGTCCCTTTTTACTATCCCTATTCCAGTTGATATTTGGATATTTGTATTACCTCATTATAATTAAGGTATACTAATCTGTAATTTATTTGCAAATTTGTTTCTCTACACTCGTTCCACTAATGGGTGCTCTCTCTGCTACACCAATAAATGTTCTTTTACCGTTTCCAGCCCTTCCCTCAGGCCAGAGATATTCCACCCTTGGCACCTCTGGAACATCCATTGTCTCGAGTGATGTAATGTCCTCTTTACGAATGCTGCCACTACCTCTCAATTTTTCATCCTTTCCTGTCTCTCCTAAATATCATGTACCGAGGAAAATTTAACGGCTGTTTCTGCCTTTCTTTGTGTCATGTCTCTTTTACAGCAACGACGTCATTATTCCATTTGTCACCCTGTGCCTCTAGTTCATCAACATTATTATCCACACCTCGTACATTCACATAAATGCACATTAAAACTGATTTAGTCCTTATTGTTATTTTTCCTCTTACTGTGACTCCAACATAAGGCTTAAAATGGCCTTCCCTAATTCTATCAAACTCCCCACGTATTATATTTACTTTGCTACTGCTCTCTGATATATAACCCTTATCAGCTAACAAACCTCAACTTCCCACTGCCAATTATTCTCTTCTCTACCCTTAATTTCTCTTAGGTTCCCATTCCCCTGCCAATCTATTTAAAACCTCCCAACAGCAGGAACAAACCTGCCCACTAGCACGTTATTCCCAAACGTTTTAAAGTGTAATGCGCCCTTATTGTACATACCCCACCTGCTCCAGGACCGCCCCAACGTCTCAGAACTCCAGAACACTCTCTCCTATTCCATTTCTCCAGCCACGTGTTGAATTTATGAATTGTCCTATTCATATGCCCACTCGCATATATCATGGGGACAAAAGCAAATGTTACTGCTCTTTAGATCCTGCATTGTAATTCACATTCTACCTCCTTAAAATGTGCTTTCAAGACTGCATCCTTTATATACCTATGTAATGGGTCACAATGTGGACCACGACCACTGGATTTTCACCCTCTCAAAGGAATTCCCTGGTGCCTCTCTGTGATATCCTGGAACCTGGAACCAGGGAGGCAACATGCCATCCTTGAGTCACGTCAACAGTCCCAGAAATATCTGTCTGCTCCCATAAATATGGAATCCCCTGCCAGTGCAGTACTTCCAATCTTCCTCCTCCCCTAATGTGCAGCTGAGCCATCCGTGTTGCCAGCACTTGGCTCTTGCTGCAGCCTGCAGATGAAACATCCCGCTTACCAGTATCCAAAATGGAGAACTTGATAGTCCTAGGCGATTCCTGCACTACCTTCCGGTTTCTCTTAAATACTCAGATGGTCACCCATTTCCTCTCTGCCTCTATGCTGCTTAGCTGTGATGTCGCCATCTATCTAATCCTGCTATCCACGTAATCCTCAACCTTGTGGATATACCACAGTGACTCCAGCCACCACTTCAGTTCTCCTACCCGGAGCTTATGTTTCTGCAACTGGTGATACTCACTTCAGTTTTCTGTATTGAAGGCACTTTTTGCCTGCATGATGACCCATAGCCAGCAGGATGCACATTCCACTCGGCCGAGCTGTACTAACATACCTTATACATTATATAAATTGATTACTGCAGGATGGTATAATATAATAAATCACCTCTCACTCAACAATCATCTCCTCTGTGCCAAGTCCGGAATGCCCTGTGCTTACCATAAAACCAATTTACAGACCTTTTATGGTGTCACTTTCAGATTTAATCTGTGAACTCCCTACTCTCGCTCTCTCTCTCCCTCTCCTCTGTTTCCCGCTGCTTTATGAGCTTTTCCAGTAGCAAATTATCAGCCAGCTACTGGAGGCTGATAAATGGTAAAAAATAAAAGTTGTTCTACCTTCCCACTTCACTGAACTCCCTCACTCACCAAACCCGAACTTAAGCACTTTAGTGCAGTCCAAAGCAGAACTCCAGTGCAGCTAACACATCACTCAAGGTGGCCAGTTTGTTTTCTTCCCTGAATGAAGTTTCCAGAAAAAAACTGCTCAATATTTATATCGAATTAACTCATAGCCCTCGTAATGCCTGTTCTAAATCTGAAATAAATCTACACTTCTCTCAACACAATAAGCAACTTCTGGTTAATCGATAAATTAGAGAAAACAGTGGAGTTTCGATAGAAATTAACCCTTAAATGTCCCTCCATCATCTCATGAGCTCCAACCTAAGGACTCCAATTCAATTTGAAAGCAGAAATTCAATGTTGACCATGCAAAATAAGAGGTCATTTTTTTTAGGTGGACATATTATTGTAGAGCGACTATCTTTTAGCTAACAGGAAGCAAACACTATGGACATTTGAATTATTTTCGGAACAAAAACCAAAATAACTGGAACATTCAGCAGGTCTGACATCATCTGCGGAGAGGGATGCAGTTAACATTTCGAGTCAGAATGACTCTTCTGATGAAGATTCAGCGGATGGGAAACGTAAACTGTATCCCTCTCTGCAGATGCTGTCAGACCTGCTGAGTTTCTCCAGGTATTGTTTTTTTGGTATAGATTTCCATCATCCACAGTATTTTGCTTTAATCTTTGAGTCATTTTCGGGTTAGCAATCTGTAATTTGGAAAGTGCTACACCAGTCAGTGCTGGAGCCTCAAATATTTGCAATTCATATCAACGACTCGAATGAAGGTACCAAATATTTGGTAGATATATTTCGGGATAACACAACAATCGTTAGGAAAGTCAGTTGTCGAGAGGACAAGCAAAAAACCAGAAGGATAGCTATAGGTTAAGGCAGTGGTCAAAACATTGGCAGATGGAGTACCATGTTTGAACATGTGACATTGTCAACTTTTGAAGAGTAGAAAAGTAACATGTAATTTAAATTGAGAAGACAGCAGAATTCTGGGGTACAGATGGATCTGGGTGTACTGGTACAATATGTGATTAGTAAGGAAATCGAATGCTGACGGTTAATGCAAGGGTAATTAACGATAATTGTAGGGAAGTGTTGCTACAGTTGTCCATTGCCTTGATGAGATTGCATATGAAATACTGTGCGCAATTCTGGACACCTTGCTTATGGCAGGATATACTTGCATTTGTAGGAGTTCGGAGAAGGATCACTAGATTGATTCTGCGGATGAAGGTGACGTCTTAAAGAGAAAGGTTGAGTGAATTAGGCCTATAACCATTGGATTTTAGAGTAATGAGAGGCGAACTTATTGATCATATTAAATCCCTTGGGCGCTTAGCAGGATAGGTGTAGAATTTTATTCCCCAGAGAGCATGAGAGGTTGGATCATTTAATTTATTCAATTCAGGTTTAAGTAGGTTTTTTAACGAAAAGGCAGTCAAAGGATATGGGCATTAAAGGGCACATTTATCCCTACGCTTTGCTTCCTGTTAGCCAAACATTCTTATAGCTCTCTGTGGATATGCTACCTCCTCCAAGAGATTCTTGAGCGAAAGCGTCGAAAGTTCGAGCCGGGTGGAGGCTGGACATGCGTGGAAGTAAATGGGCATGGTTCATATAAGTATTCAAGAATATTAGAAATAGAAGCCATGCTAGGCCATGTTGGCCATAAAGCATTGTTCCTCATTCAACATAAGCATGAGTAACCTTTCCTGCGCTATTCCTAACCCTTCATTCCCGTAGCATTCAAAGATGCATTTACCTCTCTTGAATATATCCAATGGCTAAAAACGCACAGCTCTCTCAGTCTGAGGTTCAAAGATTGCACAACCCCTCCTTAACTGATTCATAAACGACCAGAGACTTATTCTGATAGTATGAACTATCAACGCAAGGCATGATTTCACTAAACTTCTTAATCACTGCATTTCTTTCCTTTTTGAGGAAAAATAACATGTATAATATAAGCGTTCTAATTACAAGCTGTTACCTCCATTAGAAAAGGACACAAGATGCTTCTGACAGGAAACTTGTCCCTATTTCTCAGAATTTCTACATATATTGCTTTTCTACTTTTCTGACCAAAAAAGGAAACTTCACATTTTGCCACATTGAACTGCATCTGAATTGTACTTGCCCACTCATTCGACATTCCCCTGCATGCCCTTTGTATCCTCACACCTTGCTTTCCACCTAAAGTTGTATTGTCAGAAAACCTAGATATATTGCGATTCTGCCACTCATCTGAGTATTAAAGAAAGTAAAGAGACAGGAAAGTGGTAGCTATGTCCTCTCAACGCCTTCTGTAAGCATAAGGTATGTGTATTATTTTTAAAGTATGCCGTTACCTATTTCCAAAAACGTTACTTTTATGTGATCCATTTTTATTAATAATCCGCAGCAAATTCACGTTATAATTAATTCAGAAGTTTACTATATTTGACATGTAAAACCCATGTTTGGCGGTGTGATGGAGTGGTGGTGTGGGGGTGTCGGTGGGGCGAGGTGGGTGGTTTCAAGGTCATTCTCCACTCCACACGTGCACGCACAACTCACCACACAAACACACACGCACACACAGACACACACAGGGTTAAATGTGCCCTTTATAGCCCATATCCAAACACACGGTAAGGATGGCATAGACAAATACATTTTACAGCTATTAATATTAAGAGAACAAGAACCACCGAAATGCATGTTAGCTCGAGTGAATCCATAGCCCATATTGAGCGCCCAATGAGGATTTATTTCATAAAGGATTTCAAGCTCAGGTGGATGAAGGTCAGGGTTGTAGAATTAGCTTCGCAGTTGGTGCTAACACTGCAGGATCAATTAGATAGAGACAAAATGGATCAGTGCTGCAGCTTATGGCAATACATCTTCCGGCAGAGGCAGACTAGAGGGGTACTCTGTTTTTCTGCCTTAAGGGCTGAATCTTGGCGTTTCACCAGTTGGATGTTAAGCAGCAGACTGCTTGTGAAGCTAAACATGTCATGGTAAAAGCGTCCGAAAAGAGCAGGTGCTTGGGTCATGTCCGGGTCGCATTAATATTAAATTGAAGCTTAACAAGCAGTTTCTATCCATCTGGCCAAAATTCCATTGCTTCTTTTCACCGAGGGAGCCCGGTGATTATTAAAATATATCCCAATGTCATGAGCTTTGATCGTTCCATTCTGTGATAATTCCGTTTGGAGCTGTGGACAGTTCTTCTGAACTTCCACTTCCTTTTGGGATTACAAGGTGCATGTACAATAAGGCGTGATATTCCACAGGCTAAGTAAGTAATTATTTTGTTCTTGTAATTCCTGGTTTTAGATCACAGGTCAAGAAGCCAAACCTGTGGTCACGTGACTTGATGCAGCCATAATTTTTGGTTCAGTGGGAAATCCATTTTTAAAAAAATGCCAAAAGTATAAAGCTTGAACCTACATTGTTGGATTGTTTTTTCTTCGTGTGGTAGAAACCCAGCATATGTCACTGACATAGATGGTAAACCTCTGAGTCCTGACAATTGAACCTTGCTGTCTGTTTCCATTACCCTTAGCATGCCTGTTACAGCTTCCCATTATAATAATAATTATTTTTACCATTATTATTACTATTAGTTCATAGAATTTGCGTGCAACTGAAAAGGCACTTGGTATCCATCCCTAATTACTCTTCAAACTTCAAAAATTAATCATCAACCACGTTGTTGTGAGACACGTGATGGCTCGATAAGCTCCTGATTTTTTTTTTTAGTTAGATGAATTATAAATATCACCAGTTGCCGTGGTATGATTTTAATACATGCCCGCAAAACATTCGCCGGTCCACTGGACTAATAGTCCAATGACATAAAAATTAAACCACCGTCTCACCCCAAATATTCCATTCAATCATAGTTTCTCTTTGTTCTTCACTAACCAACCTTAAATCCATTTCAACATATATCGCCAATTCCACGGGTGCAATTTTTACGTTATGAAACATCAAGGAACAAAATGCTGTTAACTTGAAAAAGTCGCAATGGAAAAGTTCATGAAAAGTCAATTAACATTAAATCATTAAATTGTTCATATGAGGCCAGGAAATGCCAATGCTTAATGATTCACCAGCTTTAGGTCGTCCAAAGGAGATACGACTCTGTTTCAGTGGGGAAAAAATTGCACTCTTTAAATTCAACACGGAGTGTAGAAGAACATTTAGTAGTTGCCTGATTCCATGTTCTTTATTTGCAATGTGAGAGATTCAACAGATTACTTTACACTTTTTCCCAGTTATTTTTCCATGACTTTAGTCTGTAAATTTATAGATTGTTAAATTACAAAACGGCTACGATCGCTTCTTAATTTTTTCTGAAAATTATTGCACTGTTTAAGGAAGTCAGAACACTGACTTTCAGTTGAGAGATCCTGAGACGGGCTCTATTAAATGCAATTACTGAGCCTGCATTTACACAAACCAATTCTGCAATTCCATCACGGCATCCGTGGAGGCCAATATGCCCAGCTATGTCCTGTACACAAAAAGCATGCCAAATCCAAACCAAACAATTAGCATCCCATCATGCGACTCTCGATCATCAGTAAAGTGATGGAAGGGGTCATCAAGAGGGCATGGGGACACCACCAGCTGTAAGTTCCATCCCAGACACGCACCACCCTGGCTTGGATGCATATTGCTGTTCCTTCACTGCCGCTGAGTCAAAATGATGGAACTACCACCCTAACAGCACTGTGGCTGTAACAACACCACATGTACTCCAGCGGTTCAATTTGCAGCACACCATCAACTCTTAAAGGGCAATTAGTGATGGGCAATAAATTGTGGCCGAGCCAGCGAAGCCTACACCTATTGAATGAATAAAAACAAACAACTAAAGGGATACCAATGCAGTACAAGTGATAAAACTCCAATGATAATGGTAACTGATTAAAAGTAAGCAAATAATAACGGGTAGGATCTCAGCGTGCGATTTACTCACACAATAACTGAGTTAGCTGAACTGGTAATTGGAGTGCAGTAAACCTAAGATGAATTTTACGAATCTTCTGAGGACCATTTCCAAGGATAGAATTATTTCTCTCAGAGAGAACCATGGGCTTATAATGTATGCCCAGAGCGAATACGTTAAATACACAATCTGTCTAACTCAACTAATTAATCATGTTTATATATGTAAATGTCCATGTACGGATTAGAATTAAAATACAAATATTAACGATTGTACTATTTTGAAAATATTGAGAAAAAGAGTCACAGGCTTTAGGAGGACACTAATAGCTTCGCAAAAGTGTCTAACGCATGGTAAGTGAAATTTAATGCGAATAAGTGTACAATATTGAATTCGCGCAAAGCAATACGAAGGGCTACTGTTTGAGGCGCATGGAAAATATGATTAACACATGAGTTCATACTCACAAGTATATATAGGAATTAGACCAATTTTGAGTGTCGGATATGAAAGCTTGTTAGATTTGTCTTGTTTTATAAGTAGAAGCATTGCAAGCAATTGATGTTAAACTTTTACAATGGTCCTTCCTCTCTTGCTGCAAACGATTCTGGCCATCAAACTTTCGCAAGAATGTATATATATATATAGCATAAAGAAGGAATAGCATGAATCAGGATGTTCATCTATGGAGAAAGATTGGTGAAGATTCATTTTTTTTTACTTTCAGCTGAGCTAATTAACTTTATAACGAAGCGAATACTCAGGATTATGTGTTCTTTATGTTGCAGGTATAGAGAAGGTTATGCCTCTGGAAAATGCTTTGTGACCAGCAGCAGAAATAGAGGCAGTCTTGCTACCAAAGAGCTGGAGGGAAATTGAGGATTATAAATTTCCTGTGGATGCTTGTAACTTTCAGAAGAATCTAATTGAATGCTTAATGGAGGCACCATACATGGAAGCATTTATAAAAAAGCAATGACCGTGGCAGAAAGCGGAATCGTTTTTTTTACGGGGTATGGGAAATGCTGTGGCATGGGAGTAAACTGGATGGCTCATCCAAAGACCTTCCATTGACATGTCTGACTGTGTGTGCTGAAAGATTGCACTAGTTATTGAAACTTTGTTGGAATGCATAAATGTGTGATTGACATGGCAAAAATTTGGAGGATACATTGAGATACCAAGGGAGTATTAACAGCTCCGGCATAGATAGATTATGTGTCTTGCAAAAGTTGGAAGCATCATAGAATCCAACTGTTTGCGGGGTGAACAATATTAATGATCCCTGCTGTGGCCTTGGTGATACCCTTATACCAAATTAAACTCCAAATTCCCCATTGCCATCCAAATAGCATTAAAATAAGCGGCAAGAATCATGTTCAGTTGTCTGAGAGTTCGTTTTCAGTGGAGTTGACGGATAAGAGTAGCGGGAGAAAAACGACTAGCACAGCGGATATGATTCAGCACATTAATGATGAGAGAACTCGGTGGGGGAAGAGTGCTTGTGGTGGAGGTGGTGGAGGTTTTTTTTTTTAAAAATCGTTTGTGCACTATTGATTGCTTCAAACGGAGAAACGTATTTATAACGGTAGACATTATATCAGGTCCGGCAGGCCTTAATAGTGTAACAAATGCTTTTGGTAATATAGGTAAAGGGATGGACTGGAACATCGCAAGGATAATTTAAAAGTTCGGAGATGAAAGCAAAATTGCGGAACATGACCTGTGGAACTTCAAGATTACACGTTTAGCATGACGAATGTGTCAGAAGCAATAGAGGGTAAATAAAATGCGGATAAAAATGGCTTGATTAGCATAGTCAAAAAAGCATTATTTAGGGGGAAAAGCAGTAGAATCTCAGAGGGCACATTCCGCAGCCTTTCAAGGCGGTAGGGCAAAGTCATAGCTGATAGCGAGAGTGAATATATAAGAAAGGAGTTCATGGAAAACTTTCTATTAAAAAAAAAACACTGGCTAGACCATTGCGCAGTGCCATGTGCAAATCTGGGCATGGCAGATGAGCAAGGAAGCCTTGACATTGAAGAGGCGGCAGGGGAGGTTTTCAGGGATGAATGCCTTCAGCTACTTGGAGACCTGGGAGAAGCTCGGATTTTTGCATTACGCAATTAAGGTCAGAGGGCTACGGAAGAGAAGGAAATAACATTCTGAAGTGTTCATCGAGTAAATGGGAACTATTTCAATTTGTAAATGTATACACAATCCACGTTCAAATAGTTAAAATTAAAATATATCGAAAAATAGAGGGAAATTGAGGAGCAATATGTCGGGAAGATCCAGTCAGAGCCGCTTACGTTGTAACATTTATTAAAGGCAGTTAAATATGTTCCTGAAAGCGGCTAATTTGCAGTTTTGTAAATAACGCTCTGCGTTACACTAAAAAGGAAATCGCTTCCATAGAGGCGATACTCGGATTCCAGATAGAATGTACTTTCAGACTCTCTGGTTCTATCAGAATTCTTACTTGTGTTACGGTAGGTGATAATGGGAGTGGCAGAGGCTGAAACATTGAGTGCACTGTGAGGTATTAACATTTCCGTGCTGGATAATCTGCGCCTCTTGAAAGCGACAAGAAACATAATATAGCATATCGTTCTTGGGTTTCGTCGTGACCTTTGTCCTTGTTGTAGTTTTGGTGTCATCCTTGTACCAAGCGAAGCTGATATTCTTCGGGTAAAAGGGATTTACGGGCATGGAACTGCAGGCGACGCAAATGAATCATTTTCGGGTGGTTGATAATTATTTTTCAGTGGAGTTGGTGGAACTAGGAAAATGAAAATGAAAAAAAAAATCTTAATTTTGACATCAAAAAAGTTAAAAGCTAAAAACGTAGTTCTAATGTTTAAAAAGGGACCGAAGGAAATGGCAAACAATTAGAGGCCAATTGCTCTTACATTGTTGGTGAGCAAATTAGTAGAATCAATCCAGAGAGATATGATTAGCTGTCACGTGGAAAGGCATGGGCTAGTCACGGATGGTGAGCATGGATTTGTTAAAGGAAGATCTTGCCTCACAAATTTGATTGAATACTTTGAGGAAGTGACAAGAAGAGTTGATGAAGATAGTGCAGTGGATGTTGTGTACATGGATTTTAGTAAGCCATTTGACAAAGTTCCACATGGCAGATTGGTCAGGAAAGGAAAGGCTCATGGGATTCAGGGTAATGTGGCAAACTGGATAAAAGGTTGGCTTTGTAACAGGAAACAAAGGGTAATTTTCGATGGATGTTCTTGCGAATGGAAAGTTGTCTCAAGTGGTGTTACACAGGGCTCGGTGTTGTTACCCTTGTTTGTGTTATATATTAACGATTAGGACGAGACCGTGGGGGGCATGATTGGGAAACTTGCAGATGACACAAAGATTGGCCGAGTAGTGTATAGTGTAGAGGATAGCCATAATCTGCAAAACGATATAGATGGTTTGCTGGAGTGGATGTTAAAGCGGCAGATGGATTTTAACAGAGAGAAGTGTGATGTGATACATTAAGGGAGGTCAAACAGGTACAGGGATTACAAAATAAATGGGAATATACTAAGAGGAGTAGATGAAGTGAGAGATCTTTGCTTAAAAGTACACAGATTCCTGCAGACAACAGTCCAAGTAGACAAGATTGTAAAGAAGGCATATGGAATGCTCTCCTTCATTGGCAGAGGTATAGAATATAAAAGTGAGGATATAATGTTGGGATTGTATAAAAAACTGGTGAGGGCACAACTGGAGTATTTTGTGCAGTTCTGGTCACCACATTACAGGAAGGGCGTAATAGCTCTGGAGAGAATCCAGAGGTGGTTTACAAGAATGTTGCCATGGTTAGTAAAGTGTTGCGACGAGGAGAGATTGGATAGGTTGGGATTATTTTCCTTAGAACAAAGGAGGTGAGAGGTGCCTTGATTGATTTGTACACAATTATGAGGGGAATAGATAGAGCGGACAGGATAAAATTGTTTACCTTGATCGAGAATTCTAGAAGCAGGGGACCTAGATTTAAGATAAGTGGCAGAATGTGTATGGGGAACATGAGAAAGAACTTTTTTATGCACAGGGAAGTCGGTGCCTGGAATTCGCTGCCGAAGTCGGTGGTCGAGGCACAAACTTGAAACTCTTTTAAAAAGTGTCTGGATCTGCACCAAAAGTGTTGTAAGCTGCAGGCCTATGGGCCCCATGGAGGATGGTGGGATTAGGAAGGGCACCTGGGTGTCCTCGGGCTGGCATGGAGAAGATGGGCCGAATGTCTTCCTCTGTGCTGTAACTTTTCTGTGGTTTTATGGCTCTAAAACTTTGCGTCAACCCATTCCTGGCCTCACTGTGCGGCTTTGGGGGAAGAAAAGTCGTGGTGGGCGTTGGGCAGAGAATTCTACTGCGCGCTATACATATCTGCATCATTATCAAAATCTTTATAAAGATAATTTAATACTGACGGCAATTTTAAGGTATGAGAGGACGCAAAACAAGTGCTAGCAAATAGGCCACCCATTTTAAGGATCGCACACTTTTCTTTCTGCTGGAAGGTATTATCGAGTGGGTTGTAATTTGTCTTCATATTGACTACTGCCTCTTTTGCCAAGAGACTGAGGAAAAATATCACTTAGTTAACAATAACAACTGATGAAAAATTTTACTCTACCCATGTTTGATATGAAGAGTTAACACGGCCCCTTAATTCATGGAGATCAAAAGGATGATGACAACATAGGATGGTGGTGGTAAGGGGTGTTGGCAGCGGACGGCGGTGGCGAGAGCATTTGAGCAGCCTTATTAGCAATATGGGCTTTCGCAGGACTTCAATATGCTATGTTAAATTACAGGTGCACAAATCTCAATCACAGTACGGAACTTCATCCTGCGATAGCCAAGGTAATGAAATCAAACCATCAATTATAACCATTCTGTTTGCATTCTGGGGGACTAATCTAACACTTTAACGATACAGCAATAATATTTGAAATCATAGTTTTCTGCGCGTCGACTGGAATTTCGATAAAACAACTAATAGACAATGCTCAACCTGACCAATCATGCTGAAATGTTGTACTGCATGGTAGAAAATGGAGTATATGCCAACTGTATTAATTGAATATTTAAATACAGGACAATTGGAAACTGCGCAGCTGGCTCGACGGGCCATATGGCTTTCTCTTGTCCTCCTTACCTTGCCTGGTTTACATCTGACTCTTGGTCCACTGTCATGTGGTTGGCTCTTAAATGCACTCGGAAATGGCCGAGAAAGCTACTTCAAGGGTGATTAGCAATGGCAACAAATTTTGGTCTTGCCACACATCTCATGAAAGAATAAGAAAAATATAAGGTGTTACTTTCTAATGTAAAACTTCCAATGCACAATCGGAAACTCTTCCAAACGCGAGTTGCTAATTACAGACAACTCATTTTATTTCTTCTTCATACGTACCTCATACTGATAAATTGGACCTCGTTCCGCTTCCAACAAATTTGCCTGGTTGTGTGGCAATGCGTCTGACTCCCTCTGCGTTCTACACATGCACGTTGATGATCTGATGGAAGCGACCAACTTTCTTCTTAAAGTCAAACATTTTCCTGTCATCTTGTTTTTCTACCCGACAGATTTAATAATCGATTAGGGGAGTTCAGTATTCATGGTGTTGCTTTGCACAGTGTTGCCAGCATGAAGGGGCAAAACCTGGCATCAACTAGCATGAGAGAATCTTGAAGAGGAGGAAGAATGGGAATATGTGGAGCCATTCCGCGAAGAAATATTAGGGAAGCAGAAATTGCGAGGACACCCTGCCGTGCAGAAATAGATTAGCTCATTCGAGTGTGATGCAATTAATTATAAATAAAGTTCCCGGGTCAGCAATGGTGCCCTAATCCTTAACTTTTCTCTAACAATGCCCCACAATTAATGGTCAGGGCCGCGATACAAAAGTAAAAGTCACCACAAGATAAACGGTTTAGATCAAAATGAGAAGTCACCAAATTTTCATTAACATGCACCTTGGAAATTTGAAATGGCCGCGAGTTGGAGTGTAGAAGACAAAGGTAAAGCTATGGTGAAAGGAAGGGGAAAAATAGAGATGCATGCTTACGCTATGTAAAGTTTATTAGAATATTGTATTGAATGAGGAGGCGATGGGATTTGAGGTGGAACATTACAAAAGAGGAACTATCATTTAAAATATTACAAACGCACTGTCATCCACAGACGTTGTAAGCGCTGTTCCTATAATGGCTAGTCCAAACCAACCCAGGGGTTTTAGAGCACACCGATGTGTATTGCCTACGTGGTTAGTTTCTGCTACTCCTGGTGTTGTACCTCGTTCTCCTACAAGGCAGAAGGAACTATATTGGAGAATATCACGCAATGTGTTGATGTGAGCGCCGATTATGTTGGAAAAGCAAGCACTGTATGCAAGCAATCTGTGTGATTGTGAGCTGAAGTATGTGTATGTTAAGCGTGAGTCCTGATTAATATAAATTTGTAATCGGCATGTGATGAAGTTGTGGAAAAGGGACCAGTGGCTTAAGTTGGCGATGCAAGAGTTAGGAAATAGAATTTGACGATGAATTCACTGCCCATAACAGTTCATTTGAGATAATTGAACTTGTGGGACAACGTTTCTTACTCTCGTGGCTGCAAGGTTAGCATGCATTTCTCGGATCCATTGACTTATCAGTGTGCGTTTTGGGGCTGCTGCATTCCTCAAAAAAGATTTCCAAATGTTTCACCATGTCATCCGGGAGCTATGTCATTAATAATGGATGTCTTATCCCTGTCATGCCCAGCCATTCTCCTATGTCTGCCTGATAAACCTCAGCTGTCACATGTCAAATAAAACTCGGGACAGGTGAGAGCGTTGTCAGATCACTGTGTGGGCAGTCGATCTGAGAGTGAGCAGCTTTCCTGGGGGTGTTTCGCAAAACCACACCATAGAAAATCATTGACATGCATCATAAAGGTGCTGGGCGTTTCATTCTGTGATATCAGTGGATCATTGCTCCACCTGCTTTCAGATGATTACAGCCTTCTTTCGGCAAGGCAAGCCTAGCCATTAAATACCAGACTCTTGACACATCATGAAACTCATAACCACAAGTATTTAATGTCCACAGCTTCATTTTTACAACACTTGCTTCCATGAGTGGTTTAAAATAATGCTTCTGCTTGATTTTTGTTTGTTTTCATCCGACAGAAAATAGCGTGTTTGTGCCAATCGACCTAAATTCCCACGACTTTTAAGATAACACAGCAAATAAACTTTTCAAGACCACTTTTCGTGCCGTGGAGGAGTCCACGTTGACATGTTCATCTCCAAGTCTCCTTTCCAAACCTCGTGCCTTTGGTCTCATTTCAGTCTATTTTATTCCATTTTGATTAATTTTTCCTTGCATATCCATCTGTGTGATAAATCTGGATGTCTCCTATCTGACACTTCAGAGTAGACACGAAATTCCTCCCAATATTCAAAGTTTTTCTTTTCCCTCTCTTCTGAAATTGTCTTCCAAATTGTTTTTCAGCCACAAATACATTCCTATCAAAAGGGTCTCTAGTTTTAATAGTATTCCTAAACTGTTCTATAATTCTTGGCCTACCGCATAATCTAGTCAAGCTGCGGCATTTACTTGCCCTCCTATATTTTTGAATTACTGCTTCAGGGTCTCCTCCTCCCAGAATCATGGCTGTTCGTGATCGCTTCCTTGTGCCAGAATCACTCCCCGATCCACAATGGGTGTCACTCTGTGTTTCCTTCTTCTCCATCATTTCACGTCATTTTCCCAGTCCCTAGACCGTATCTTTTGTCCATCTTCTTGGACACTTAGCCCAAAGTTGATTCTGCCACTCTTTCCCCCTGTGCTCTCTACCATTTTCGCATTTCTCTATTTACTGATCGCTGCAGCTATATAGGTCCTCCAAGGGGCGAGTATAAGCAATTAACTTTTTGGCAGGCTAGCTCTCTTCGCTCCATGAGTCGTAATTAATCTATCATCACGCGGCCCCTTTTGAACCATATTCTGCTACTCATAGCTGTCAATCATTCGAATATGTTAAGTGCAGGATGCCTCATCACCTACTGTGAATTGTGCAGATTCCAAAGCTTTATAATAAATCCGGATGAACTGAAATGATTTCCTCTTAATATTTTGACGACCATGTTGTCCAACCACTGTCTTCCCATCAGACGGTATAACCTTACATGGACCTTTCCTTTTTGTCCTTCTCTCTCTTTGTTATAGTACACTAAAACCCAGACTTTGTTCCTCAGGGTCTAATGAAATGCTATAAGGCGCGCCGAATTCTCTGCAATTCTTCAGGCTTGATGATTGCTCTTCTCCCTGCATGTAGGGCATCCAAGCCCGCAGAAAGTAAAGGTGAACTAATTGAATATCATTCTAGGGCCAGGGGATCATCACACAATAAAGCTGGTATTTTCGCATTCCCCCGATAGACCAACAGATGCAGATAATGGCCCGCAAGTGTTTCAAACAATTAACAAAAATAAATTCCCTGCTCAGGCCACATGCAATTTGCTAGCTTGTGGAAAGTCCCATCGATCGCCAGGAGATTGCTTTCAGAGAGCCCATTGCTGAAAGGACTATCAGTTGTGATCTCCATGACCACAATGCCCTGTTTTCACAAGTCTCTAAACTCCTCATTGGAAAATTCACCCACACCAGAGCCCCCACACACCCCTCCACCCCACCCTCCACGCCACCGAATCCCCCACCATTTGTCAGTCAGGATCACATATATGTTTCCATTCTGTCTCTACAATCACTGATTTGCCATCAGCATGCATTCTTGTCCCAAATTTCGAATCCCGCTGCCATTCCTATCAAATTAAATTGTTCCCTTCTTTCCCACAACCTTAAAATGCATCGCTACTCCTTCATTAAGGTCTCGTGCTAATGGAAGCCTAGAAATGGGCCATGACTATGTCCACTGATACTTTTGTAAATGTCACATTTTTTACTCACAACTTCAAAGAGCCACGTGTGCTCATCATCACCTACCGCTGAATTTGTGGTAGGGATTCTAGTCTATAACAAGAGGGGTAAGAAATTTGTCCATGTAACTTGAATACTTTTATTTTCTCTTTAAAACGCCTATTACCTGATGTTATTAACAATTATTTAACATACCGATTAGATATGCTAGGTTTCGTTAAAGGGACACAATACTGTCCTGATTGTGTAAATTTCAAATCTACTGCTTTCGAAAAGAAATTGACGTGTTATGCCCCATCTCTAGTTTCATTTCTGCCGTTTTTTTCATGAAAGGCTTGCTCACCAGCAAGGATATCTCCGTAGATGTCACACCTGTACGAATAACGTGGTTCATTCCAACTACTCGGCATGGAATCACCACTCATCTCAATAATACTGTTGCCATCCTTGAAGCTGAAGCAAGGAGAACGTTCCAATTTATTAACCTTACCCCCATCCTTGCTATGGAGGGACTCTAAGTAACATTTTGAACAATGCCTACGAATCAATGGCATTGATCTACCACTGTCAAAAATGATATATTTCAAGTAATATCTGACCAGTACACTCATTACTGGACAGAAGTTTCTTGTGTATTTTGTATCTCCAGAACTTTCCCTGTCATGAGTCACTTGGAACAACTTGTGGCTCCGGCTTAGAACATGTACTTCATAATAAAATTTTGGATCACACCTTTGACTGTACCCCGGGCATTCCTGGGGTAGATTTGTCAAGTATTGTAACGCCAATCCAGCCGTCTGCTAGATATGCTAGAATGCTTCCATTCTCAATAGTTTTGTCTGTAATTCATCTGTGTTAATGTCTCCTTTTGCAAGTACCTGTATAATTTCGATTTCAGCGGCGATCGTTGACTCATCCATCTTCTGTGTCTCTTCTGAATGCCCCACTTCTTCCATGAGGGCTCCTGGAAACGACATATTTCCTTTTTTTTTTAATTAAGTCATCAGTCTTCTGATCCAAAAGGAATGTTTCCATCTGAGAATCAAGCTTCAGTTAGGACCTGAATGTTATCCATGTGCGACATTTGAGTACAGTCTAAAAAATTGAAAGCGATCACTGAACAATAAATTTCTAAGTTTAATTTCTGATGTATTTAATATAGTCTCTTAAAGTCCGTTTGGAAGATCCTGACGAAATCTGACAATACCTCCCAGGCGTTTAATAAATTACCTCCCTTCAAAAGTTAATCCATCGTACTTGACAGAATATTCCAGCCTTAATCACTACTAAAATGATGGTCATCCAGTTCATCAATAAAAAAAAAACTTTGCTGCTTATTTTGCTTTTGTCAGGAAGTGATAATGCCAATGCCATAGCTTGTTTTCTCTGTAGTAAAGATGTAACCCGTATCCATCTGCCCAGTCTATTTCTTCCACGGGCCTTAAGATTTGGTTTCATAGGATAGTCGTGAGTAATCATGTCCTCAAAATTTATGCATGCGTTCAGCCATTTGCTTTGTGAAAGGAGCTCAGATATCTATGTTAAATCTGAAAATAGGTCTGTGTTTCCAATAGTCACCTTTAGGAAGCATTCTAATTGTACCATGCTACTCTGATCCCAAGTCAGTTAGTGAATTACGAAGCAAGATATTGCCACATTCTTATAATAGGATTATGTACAGAACATAGCATTAAATGTATTTGCTTCTCACCTACAAATCCACTGTCCCAGCAGTCACTTTGCAAGTGCTCCATGTAGTTAATTTAAAAAGTGCCGTTCTCGTATGCATCTTATTAATATAATTGACATATCATTAACTGTTGAGACGAGGGTTGTGCATTTTCATTTCATAGGGGTGTGTGTTCGTGTCGGGGAAGCGAGTGGTTGAGTTGGGGAGGCAGGTGTTCCAGATAAGGTGGTGAGAAGCTGGCAGTTTGTGCGTATTCGGGTCAGTGTATTGGTAGCCAGATCGGGGGAGTGAACATTCGGGGTGGGAATGTTAGCATAAACAACGGGAGGTTGAGCAGTCCGGGCGGAGATTGAGTAGTCACGTCCGGGGTGGGCAGTCGAGTGTGGCCGTGGGCAGTCGGGCCCTGAATTTGAAGCTCAGTTCCCAGTGCGCAGTCGCATCGGGTGCATGGATAATCAGGACGAGTGGGTGGGCCGTCGCGTCCGGGGGCTGTGCAGACAGGTGTAGGTGTGACGAGACGTGTTGGGGGTGGTGGGCAGTAGTAGCGGAGAACGTGCGTAATCGGGTCAGCTTGTGGGTTGTCCCGTAGTGGTTGTGGTATTCGACTCAAGGAAGGTCGGAAATCGTGTCCGGGTGTGTGTTGTTGAGTTGGTGGGTGTAGAAGTAGAAGTAGATTCTAGGGGCATGCAGTTGAGCAGATGGGCCGGTCGGCTGGGTGGTCGTGTCGGGTTCGGTAGTCCATACTGATAGGTAGGCAGTATGGTCCAAGGGAGTGCTCTCGACTGGGCGATGTGAAAAGTCAGGTAAAGGGTGCGTAGCCATATCTGGGGATGTTTGGTGTGAGCGGCGGTGAGTCATCGATACGGGGCGCTGATAGTAGCAGCTAGAATTGGTGAGATATTAGATCAGGGAGGGTGTTACTGGTGTAAGAGGTCTGAGGTTGGTGATGTGCGGGAGGTCGATTGTTGATGTCAATTTATTACCCTGTTAAACACTGGCTTCCACCAGAAATTATCAAAGTGAATCAATACTGTGGAAAGTACCAGGGCTTATAGTGCACTTTTAGCCCAAGTCTCAAACCCCGAGGCTACTGCAAGAAACATTGACAGAGGGTCCTGTGAAAGATTAATCAGCCTATGGGGAGTTTTAAACTACCGGACAATTCCGATGGATGAGCGTTTGAACGGCCTTCCGATAGCTACTAAAGTCCAACAGCTGTGTTGCCATCAGAATATGGCCCATTACACCCTGGTCACAAGAATGCGGAGGATAGCATTGACCTCCAGACAGAAGATAATTCAGCCCAAAGTCCATTAACTCAGGAATAGCTTTTACTGATGTCACGTGTAGCATGAGTCTGAGATATTGGTGAGTGTAAATGTGAAATGTTACGCGACTGATTCCTGGGAAGATATGAATTTGTAAACGCTGCCTATATTCCCTAGAGTTTAGAAGAAAGGATAGCAAATATAACAGCACTATTCAAAACCTAAGAAGGCAGAAACGTGAACACAGTCGGCCAGTTAGACTTTCATAGGAAAAATGCTCCAAACAGTTATTAAGAAAGCATCAGCAGGACATTTAGAAAACCATAATGAATTCAGGAATAGTCAACATGGTTTCATGAAATGAAAATCATGTTTCATAAATTTATTAGATCTTTGAGGATTTGCGATCAGGGTGAATCAAGAGGCACAAATAGATGTTGTACACTGAATTTCGAAAAGGTATCCGACAATGTGCTACATCAAATTTTACTGTGCGAATTAAGAGGTGATGGTTTAGACAGTACCATATTTGCATATATATTTAGGATGTGTTCTGAGACTTTGAACTTGTATTGCAAATTATTCAACAATTAGAACCATTTTTCAGCACTTACGATTTCAGACGCCCTAAGAATTTTATAACGACTTAATTAGAACGTCTCTCATTCTTGCAAATTTCTATATCGGTCTGGTCTATTCAACTTCTCCTCATAGGACCATAATTCGATTCAAGGAAGCAGTTTAGTTAACATTGGTTGTAGCCCCTGTACGGCAAGCATGCGTTTTTTTCCCTGAAGTAAGGAGACAAGGACTCACACAGTGTGCTACATGTGAGTTTTCAATACCCTGTATAATTTAAGAAAACGTCTTAATTATTAGATTGTAATCATTTTGTGAGAAAAAAAAAACAATCATTCCATTTGGCTTTATAATAACTTGATTTACAAACATGTTACTTCCATTGAACTTGATTCGCAAATGCCGATGAAGGCAAAATTGTCCCAGTCTGTCAGCATTAATAAGCATTTTGTTTTTGTACTCAGGCGAGAGACAGGCACCCGGTAATTAAATCCTCTCCCCACCTGTTCTCAACAAGACGGTCTCTTGATTTTTTAAAAGAATGCAATAGCTCGTTTCCCCAAATTGTCATTTTTTGTGATCGAATTTAACAAATATCTGCAGTAAACTCGCGCTATAATTAACTTAGATAGTTAATTTATTACACAATAAAATCCCTAGAGAAGGGTGTTTCTAAGTTCCCACTCGACGACACACATACACAGGCACACAAACACACTCATACACGCGCAAACAAACGCAAACACAAACAGTGAAGTTGAAGTTGGCGGGGGGGGGGGGGGGGGGGGGGGGGGGGGGGGGTCGGTGGGGGGAGTAGGGTGGGGACAGAAAGTGGAGTTATAAAACTATGGATAGGAACTGTACAAGGACCACGTAAATAAATACGTGTTCATGTGATTTTCTGAGTCCCGATTCAGAGTTCCATGAGGATTTTTTTTTTCAGTTTACTTTTTTCGAGTTTATCTGGCTGAAGACCAAAGTTGTAGAAGTCGGTCCGTGCTCAAATGGCAAGATGATGCAGCTACACAGAGACTGGGCCGGCTCTGCAAGCGATGATAGGAAACCTTCGAGAAGAGACGGCGTTAAGGAACAGGCTGCTGTTCTTCCTGGTGGCCTGATTCTTGTTGGTTCGCCAGTTGAATGCTAAACAGCAGACTGCCTGTGAAGCTCAAGAGATAATGTTAAAACTGTCAAAAAAGTCCAGATCATTGTACCATGTGATGTCGCATTCATGGTAAATTGCAGCTTAACAATCCTTGTGCTACCTTGTCACCTACAGTTTGCCAAACAATCTATTTATTCTTATCATGATTTGTTCATGGATTGTGAGTGCAGCTGGCAAAGCCAGTATTTGTTGCCCAACAATTTTATACTGTAATTCCTGGTGTTATCTCCTAGGACAAAGGGCGAGCACTGTCCTCATAAGAGCTAAAGCAGCTCTTTTTTAACTGCAGCAAAAAATCACTATTAATGTGCAACAATAATACAATGTTGGGCATACAGAATTTGACTTTTTTCATGTCACAGGAACCCAGCATAGGTTACAAACGCTGGTGTTAAACAGTTGAGGCTCAATTACTGATCCTTTGGCACCATATCAGGTTTAGCTTGCCAAGCCAACTATTTATTCTTATTATTATTTGTGCATGGAATGTGCGTGCAACTGGCAAAGCCAGCATTTGTTGTGCATCCCTAACTACTCATGAGAGCACTCAATTTTCAACCACAATTGTTGCTGGTCAGTATAGGCCAGATCAGGTCTAACTTTTTTGCTGAATTAATTGAATTTTAAATGTCACCAGTTGTGGTGGTATGATTTGAGCCAACACACCATTAGCCTTTGCCTCTGGATTATTAGCCCATGGGCAGTGCCACCACATCACCATCTCCCACCAAATGTTTTGCCCAGACTTAGTCTCCCTTTTCTACCCATTATGCAATCGTCAGTCCAGGTCAATATATTACTGCCAATTCAATGAATCCACATTTTGTGTAATAGCCTATTGGTTTGCCAACTTACCGAATGTTACATTCACTGTTTTTGCATTATCTATCCTAGCAGGAACATTAGGCAGAACGATTTGTCAAGCAAGTTTTTCTGATGAAAATTCACTGCCACCTCTACTTAATCACGTTATGATATTCTAAGTGCCCTGGACGCAGGTCCCTCATAATAAGCACTTGCATTTTGCCTGAAACTGATGCTGGGCTAAATGGCCTATATTCCACCGTTTTGTGTTTTCCTTTCATCATTTCTGAAACAGAGGGATGATAGTTGCTACCTTCCAATCCTATGTTACGTGCAGCGGGTGCAGTTGGTCATGTCCAGGAAGACTGCCGCCAGTTAGGCACATGGCATAAAAATCACAGTTGCAGCATGCTAAGTAATGGACCGAGTGAAGGGAAACAGAGAGGAGTGGTGAATTCTATGCCTAGAGAACCAACAACGATCCCACCGCCCCCCCTCCCCTCACCCCCCGGCACCCCATTATAAAGGAGTGTGGACTTGCATTGTTGTCCATTCTGCTACTGGAACTGTTGGTTTCAGTTGAAGTGCAGCTGATTTTGATTTCGAAAACAATTCATGATTTATCTGCAGAACAACGCCACCTACCCCCACCCCCGGCCATCCAACTGTCGCAGATGGCTCGAATGTCAATGAAATCTAAAGTCTGAATCAGGTTCAAATTATTTCAATATTCTCTTTTGCCAATATAAGATACACTTTATGTCCCTTGGGGAGCGCAGGTGGTGTAATGTGAAATCAAGGATTACAGAAATACATAATCACATAATTGTTAAGGTGCAGGAGGAGTCACTTCAGACCATCATGTATTCCGAATGAGCATTATGCCTCAGTGCCGTTCTCCTGTCTTTTCCCTATAATATTGTTCATATTTAAAAAATAATTGAAGAACCTGTTGAACACCTCGATTGAGCCTCCCTCCACGATATTCCCAGGCAGTGCATTCCAGAACCGGACCACTCCCTGTGTGCAAAAATAAGTTATTGTTTTCTCACAACGCATTTGCATCTTTTCCAAATCACTTTAAATCTATGCCCGCTGGCTCACGATCATTTTAAGAACGGGAAATGTTTTTCTGTATCTACTCTGTCGAGGCCGTCCTGATTTTGCACAAATCTATCTGAATTCCTCTTAGATTTCTACTCTCCAAGGAGGACAGCCCCGAGATCGGCCACCTATCGTCATAACTGAAGTTTATCATCCCGGGATCCATTTATTTAAACCTCTTATGCACTCCATCCAATGCGCTAACATCCTTCCGAAAGTATGACGACCAGAGCTGTACGCAAAACTCCAGTTGTGGTCTAACTGGTATCCTATGCAAGTTCAGTATAACCTCCTTGCTCTTATAGCCTATGCCTCCATTACTAAAGCTTTGGATACTGTATGTACTATTAATTGATCTCTCCACCGGGCCTGCCACCTTTAATGACTTATGTACATATACATCTAGGTCCTTATGGCCTTGCAGACACTAAAGAGTTGCAGACATTATTTTTATTGTCTCTCCGTGTTATTTATAACAACATGAATGACATTCAGACTTCTCTACATTCAACTTCATTTGTTATCATCCTCTCACTCCAATCACTTGTTTAAATCCTTTTGAAGTTCTACACTCCCCTCCTCACAGTTGACATTGCTTATAAGTTTTGTATCATTCATATCCCATGAGCTATATATTTTCTCACAAATCTGTCATATGGCATTGCAATAAATGGCATTTGGAAGCCCATGTGCACCACATGAACATCATTTCTTGATCGAACCTCTCTGTTATTTCTTCATGAAAAGACAGAAAGTTAGTTAGTAGATTTTCCCTTAAGGCACCCATGCTGGCTCGTCATTATCAACCCACATTTTTCCACTTGACCAATCAATTATGTCATGAATAATTGTCGCTCGAAGGTTACCAGCCACCGAAGTTAAACTAGCTGATCTGTAATTGATGGGCATTTCCTTACAACCTTCTTTGAGCAAGGGCGTAATATTTGGAATTTCGCAGTCCTCTGGCACCTCCCCTGAGGCTCGGAATGACTGCATTAAATTGGTCCCTGCCCGTGCAATTTCACCGCTCACTTCCTTCAATGTCTTTAAACGGATGGCATGGAAATGCCATGGCGTAGTGGTATTGTTGCTCGACTAGTGAATGCAGCGAAAACGTCCGTGGGCATGGGTTCGAGTCACGCCACGTCACAGGCTGGAATTTTAATTCAATAAAGCAAAATATGTAAAATAAAAATCCAATGATGGCCGTTAAACCATTGGCGGTTCTTGAAAAAAAGAAGCATCAAATTCCCTGATGCACTTTAGGGAAGGAAAACTGCCGTCCTTACCTGTGATTATAGACCCACACTGATGTGGTTCACTTTATATGCCCTCTGAAATGGCCTAGCAAGCCATCCAGTTATAACAAACCGCTACAAAGTTACAAAAAAAAAGAGTGAAACCGGGGAGTGGCAAGGGTGCAGAAGGTGCCATTAGCAGCATTTCGATCACCAACAGTGGCTCGGCAGCAAAACTGCTGTCTCAGTCCTAAGGGATATAACGGCTAGACTGAGTCTGTGGCTCACGGGAAAAACGTACTTGACTTCATCCCCACCAACCTGCCGGGCTCAGATGCATATGTCCATGATAATATCGAGGGAGTGGCCACCATAAAGCCATTGTGCAGACGAAGTCCGGCCTTCATATTGAGGATACACCCCATTGTGTTTTGTGGCACTCCCACCGTTCTAAATGGGATAGCTTTCGAACAGATCAAGCAATTCCACACTCAATGAGGCGCTGTGGACCATCAGCAGCAGCAGAATTCTACTCAAGCACAGACTGTAGCCTCATGGCCCTGTATATCCCCAACGCTACCATTACCATTAAACGAGGGTATCAACCGTGTATCAATGAAGATTGCAGGAGTCTATGCGAGGAACAATATCGGGCATAACTAAAAATGACATGATGAAACTAAAGCGCAAGAAGACTTGCGTGACAACAGCATAAGCAGGAAATGATAGACAGAGCTAACCGATACAACAACCAACGGTTCAGCTCGAAGGTCTACAGTCGTTGCACATCCAGTCGTGAATTGTGGTGGACAATTAAACAACTCACTGGAGGAGAAGCTTTCACAAGTATCCTCTTCCTCATTGAATTGGGGGGCGGGGGGGGGGGGGGTGGGGGTGGGGGGGGCGGTGGAGGTGGAGTGGTGTCTTAGGTTGGTTACCAGCAATCAGTTCAAAAGGTATAGCTGAAGAATTTGCTATAATTTTCAGCCACAAGTGTCGACTGGGGAATCACTCTCATCATCTTCAGGATGCCTCCAGCATCACAGATGTCAGTCTCCAGTCAATTCAATTAACTCCACGTGATACACAAAATAACCGTCGAAGACATAGTGCAAAGGCTATGGGCACTGGCAATATTCTGGCAAAATTACCAAAGGTTTGTGCTCAGAATTTACTGGGCTCCTAGGCAAGCAGTTTCATTACAGGTACAACAATGGAATCTACAGTTCCTGTGCAAAATTCCCCAGGTATGCTCTGTACACAAAAAGCAGGAAGAATCCTAACCGCCGAATTACCGCCCCATCTGTCTACTCTCGATCATGAGTAAAGTGTTGGTAGGGATCATCAACACTGTTAACAGGTAGCACTTGTTTTGCAATAACCTGCTCAATGATGCCCAGTTAGTTTTCCGCCCTGGCTTACCCAGCTCCTGACCTCATTGCAGCCTTGCTTGTAACATGGATAAAACAGATGATCTCCCAAGGTGATGTGATAGCGAGTGCCCTTGACATCAATATCATATTTGACTGAGCGTGGCGTCAAGGAGACCTAGCAAAACTGGAGTCGATGGGAATCAGGTGGATAACCCCAGTGGGGGGAGTCCTACCCGGCACAAAGGTAGTTACAACATAAGTTCAGGAGTTGGGATAATCACTGTTGTTTGCATAATATTCATCACCATTCACGGATCCTCAGATACTGAAGCAGTCCATATCCAAATTCAGCAAGAACTGTAAAATATCCAGTCTTGGGCTGACAAGTGGCAAATAACATTCGCGCTACAGAAGTGCTAGGAAATGACCACGTCCAAGTAGAGATAATCTAACCATCGCTCCTTGACGTTTAATAGCATTACCATCATTGAATCCCTCTATATCAACAACCTGGAAGTTACGATTTTTCAGTTATACTTGCTCCCGCCAACCTTTGGTCCCAGTCAATCTGGCCCAACTCTGTCCTTGTCCGATTGAAGTCGCCTCTCCCTCAGTTCATTATTGTTTCCATGGTTGCTCATTGCCCTTTTCTGCCATCCTTCCAAATCTTTTGACACGTTGAAGACTGTCTCCTTTACATTGTTCAAATGATATTTCATCTACTTGGCCCAACTCATTTCTCAGAACCAAATCTATCAGTGCCTCCTTTCTGGCTGGACTGGACACATACTGCTGTAGAAAATTTTCCTGAAAACATTCTATTATCTTTTACCCCACTCGGCTCTTTACACTGCCGCTAATGAGTCTATATTCGAATAATTAAAGACTCACATTGCACCTACTCCATAACATATGTTCATCTCTGTAAATTCCCTTCACAATTGTCCATCTACATCCTTCGTACCCCTTGGTGGCCTATATGCTACACCGAGCAATCGAATTCCTTTCATTGTGTTACTAAGCTCCAGAGAAATTGATTCTGTCACTGACCCCTCTGGGATGTAATCTTTCTCCAGCACTGTAATGTTCATCTTAACCAATGCAGTCACCCCTCCTGCTTTTCTCCCCATCCTATCTTTCCTGAACTCCTTGTACGCAGGAATAGTGAACACTTAGTTCTCTACGTCTTTGAGCAAGGTATCTGTTATCAGCACAACTTCATAATTCGGCATGGCAATCTGTGTCTGTAAGTCGCCAATTTTATTTATGATAACCTGTGCATTCACATATATGCAATGTAACCCTGATTGAGACTTTTTTTTTCTCCCTTACTCCGACGCCTCCTAAGATCTTACTGTATTCTACTCTAGCCGTATCTTTCTGTCCCAGCATTTTGTTGACCTTGGTATTTCTCACTAATATTCTCGCTTTGTTCACAAATCGTTATTTTAAAGCCCATGCTAAACTTTCCACAAGGAACACAATCCCGGCTATTTTCAGGTGCATCTCTCCCAGAGACAGTCCCAGTGTACCAGCAACCTAAAGCCCACCCTCCTGCACCATTTTTCCAGCCAGGCATTCCTCTCTCTTATCCTTTTGTTTCTGTGCTCACTTACATGTAGCACTCGGAGAAATGCCAATGTTTGAAACCATTCGGCACCTTCTATGATTGAACTAACTTAATAATAAGAACAAATGAAAATTATGCAGTCTTTTTCGCTCCCTTTGGATTTAGACTGTGTCACAGCACTTATCCAAGTCTCGGTACAGGAACTGAGATGTCGTAGCATCTTCCATGTATGCTCTGAGATGCAGTAATCACTGTTGAAGGAATGAAAGTGAATAATTGAACTTCGCTGGCAAATGTTATATGTAATACGTTCACCCTTAGTGGAATAATGCTGCCAAGTGTACTGAAAAGTGAAATTATCGATTCCCTTCGTGTTTCCATCTCCGGATCCTTGTGGTTATGTCCATTAATTCAGCCCCGGAATTCCCCATGGACTCAACTGGTCATTAAAGCAAGCCTGAATGCTGGAATATTTGGTAGCAAAATAAGGCAGGGTGAACAAGAGTTGAGATTTAAAGATACGATACAAATGTGGCACATGCGGGGAGTAGCAAAGCTCCATTTATGGGCATGACCCAGGAAGCGTTACCAAGTGTGTATTGTGGTTCATATGTAAATTACCACGGAATACAGACTAACCAGCTGAGGCACTGACCATTCCTAGAACAACCTTCGTTCTTTTCTCAGTGCAACATTTTGTTTTTAGTCTCTCGCAACAAATGGCCACAGCTCAACCAATGGTAAAAGCGACTGTGAGTCATGCAGAAACCAATGTGCCTTCAAACTGAAAGACAATGAGAGTGTGCACATGACTCTGGCAAACTCATTGCACCCATGCAGCCTAGCATGGGTTCATTGAGAATGACCAGGAAATCATCCTCTGTCATTCGCTATGTTTGCTAAGGAATTATACACATGGGGAGATGGCACCATAAAATTGGAAGAGAAATAAAAGTAACCTGAGATATTACTGTTCAGACTTGGGGCCGAAACAGCAATTGGTCAGCAGCAAGGATGAAATGTTCAGATTGATTGCTGCATCAGATGGTGAAAACTGATTTAGCGATCCGAGCAGTGTTTTCCCACCGAGAATAGCTTGAAACACAGCTATCAATAATGAATTAGAACCCGATATATTTAGTGAAGAAAGCCAGCGCAGAGTTAATAGAATGGACTGAGCGAGGGTTCAGTGCTGATGGGGCAGGGAGAATGATTAATACAAAATTGGCCACACTGAGATAATCTGTTCTATGGGCTCCGAACCAATAGCCAGGACGACGTTCGGACAGGGTAGGTGCAGCAAATCTGTTGCTCTTGATTAAATGAGCCTATGGGGCTGGTACAAAATAGGAAAAAGGCAGAGCCGCAGCGATTACGGTGAGGTTCCAGATCGCGTTTGAGGATCCAGCTCGAGCCTAAAACATTGAGTTGCATTGCGGGGGAGTAGAAGCAGTTCATACCTGTACTCTTATTTCACAGTTTTACTGGTGTTCCATGTTAAGCTACAAAGGATCATTTCGGACCAGTATTCTTATTTCGCAGTTTTTACAGTTTTCTTTCTCGGAATCCAAACAGATACAATGTAAGCAGATAAAATAATCACATCATACGTTTCACTTAGCAAAATAGATGAGTGATAGTGAATACAATCACAGCGAATCAGAGAAGGGGATTTGAAAGTATTAGCTACAAACTCACTTCAGTAGCAGTAATCCGATGAGGAATCAGACATATTCATAAATTTCTCAAGCCATATCCAAAAATGATTTCCAATTGTATTTAAACTGAAACATTCTTTTGCGAAGGGAGTGTATTATGTTGAAGCCTTTCAACACCGGAAGCTGTCCCATTATTTTTTTTTTAAAAACAAATTCATAAATTTATTCCTGGTCAGGTCATTTTCACAACATGAAATTGTGAACTGCATCTTCCCGCCTCGTTCCGTCCATTCACCTAAATCCAATACATTGAGTGCAGTGAATAATCATGTAACATTGCCGGTGTGATTCGGGTCAGCTAATATCATAGAAATATAATGTAGTTACTGCTACGAAAATGTTGATGCTGAGGCAGAGGACATTCGATTGGAACAGAACAGATGGCTGAGTAAAACAGACATGAGAAATTATTATTCTTAGAAAAGCACAATTAATATCAATTCAAGTCATTATGAACTGAGAATAAAAGGCTCTGCCTTTTTTCTAACAGCTCTAACAGCTGAAATTATCGGAGAGTCAATGTATTTTATTCTCCATATTACTGCATATTCCTTATCTGTGAGAAGCACCAACTCCGGTTGGCCTGGTAACCACAACTGCGGCAGGTAATCTGAATGATTCATTACACTAAGATCCGATTTATACACGAACTATGTATTCACTGACGCAGTTATTGTGCTGATCATTACTAATTATTACAGTTATTTGATCAAACACATCACACCATCAGCTTTGACTCGGATATGAGTAACTATAAGGACAAAAGGGGCACTTCTCTTAGTTGAGGGTATTTTCTTAGTCAGAGCTCTCACAGGAATAAAGCGCAAAGCGATATTCATACAGAATAGGTCCAACGGCGATGAACATTTACTGTTTTAATATAACTTTATTGATTCGGTCACTGCTGGAGATACATTTATGAATGCCATATTTTTTTATTCAGTGTGGACTGAATACAAGGACAGAACAGATCTGTTTCCCGTTCTTGTTGCAGTTTCCCAGTTAAAATCTCAGCTTTGAACCTCTGGCTCTCGGTCAAGTTTCAGATTGCAGACCAGAAATTACTTTGTGATGTATTAGGCCACGGATGCAGAATGTGTCACCTTGATATTCCTCTCTCTGTTATTTCACTTCAGAGGTGTCCCCTACATATTCTACTTTGGTTAGCGACTCCAAATAAATGGAACTGACTCAGTCTTCTCCAGTCCACTTCTGACTGGCCACCCAATCTCTATTTTTCACCCATATCAACTGGTGCAAAAATCTGATGTCCATATACAGGTCTCAAGAATCCACGCTCACCCATCGTTCTTACGCTCACTGAACAAGCTGTCTCCCACTGCCCCCACGCTTAATATGTATAATCATTATCCTTAAGCTTAAGATAGCCACATCGCCGTCGTCTACAACCAAAACCACCCTTGGTCCCTCAGTATACTTGGCATTGATCTAGTTTGATGGGGCTGCCCTCATTTGCTTCCATTCTTTCTGTTCACATCTATTAGTAACCAGTGGATATCCAGTATTGCCATACCTTCCAACAGAACCTCCGTTATGAAAGGGTAGCCTTAACTTTCTATTGTTGCTCGCGTATCCTCTTCATCCACGTGCTGTTCACTGGCAACATCATTTTCAGTCATGGAATCAGCTTCCACATATGCACTGATAACATACAACTCGAACTCTCCAAAATCGCCCTCGACTCTCCACCGGCTTTGTGTTATCAAAATGTCACAAACTGTTTGAACATGAGCTGCCATTAAATGCATTTACTCATGGGGGACAAAAGAAAAAAAATTTTCCACTTTAAGGAGCTTCAGAAACTCCACAATGTTTTCACAGATTCCATTCTCCATCCCTGGCTGCTGTCTCAGGCTGAATGTGAGGTTGTGTAACTCCGGATATATCCTAACCTGAACTTCTGACCTCATGTTCCCTCCATCAAAAAGAGCCGCCACCTTCCGGAATAACTTTGGCATCCACCCTATCTACGCCCATCAGACAATGAAACAGGCAATTGAACACCAGATATCTCTCAATCCGCCACCTCTTCATTCCTCTGACACCAGTCTCTCAGTGAAGATCCCTTTCCTTGCTGCCACACTTTCCAAACCAGTCAGCAACAGAGAACATAGAAATGTGCTATTTTCCTCATAACCATCAGAAACTCCCAATGAACAAAGTTGTTCCATCGCCTTTTGCGCATCTACTATATTCTTAATGAAGGCAGCATTCTCAAATAAGAGATCAGCTTTTTCTTGCCCGCAGGCGGCATCGGGGACCCCTCTTCCGTGACCACACTCATCTCTGTTATCCTCCAGTTTTAATTCTCTGCGCACTGACCATAATCATATTTGCATTGATTTCCCCACCTCTGCAAACCCTCGCCTTACCATAATTTAATATTTATGTTCTTTGTAATGTCTTTTTCCTTTGTTTGTCCGTTTGTCTATCCATTCTCCGTTTGTTGCAAACTTGGTAAACTTATTTTTCCATCCATCGGGATACGTACTCAAAATATCTCCTTAATACCCTATCCACCGACCACCTCTATCTTCCTTTCAATCCAGATAACTTTTTTTTACATTGAGGTCCACTTTTGTGAATAACTCTTTTTTTTGGCATCGGATGAATGTTTTTTTGTTTATTGATCCATAAAATTCCCTACGATATTTCTCAAAGGTAATGGTGTTTTGAAAATTCACCCCCCACTCTCTGCATCTCAAAGCTTTTGGCCATCTTTCTCAGGCAGGTGATTATCCTAAAAAAAGATTCAAGGTCTCCCTTGTAATGAATGAAAGTTTTCTCGGTTTCTGTGGAACAAAGAGAAGTCTGTTAGTGTGTCTCCCTGCTGTTGTGGTCATGACCATTTTCTGATCAATGCCTCCTCCTGACATTTCTCATTTTAGTAATTAGTTGGAAACTTAAGATTGTCATATTTTTTAAATAATTTTAGATATTACAATTGAATATTCATATTGCTCTATTTCGCAAAAAGATTGGCAAATTTCAAGTTAATACAAATAAATAATTGTGAATAATAATATGTCATTAGCACATTTCAAGTTACTCAGATAAACTCTTTGCTGTCCTTTATTGTATTGACTTATCATGCATTTAAGAACTTTAGTCTCAACTCTAAAGTTTCTTTCATCACTGACAAAAATTTTCCACAAAAGGTCGTGCAAATCATGTCACTAATATAATTAATATCATGATGCATTTGTTTGTAATTCTGTCGCGAAACTTAAGTTTCAATGCATTTCCATATATTCATTTGTAATAAATTTTTTTGCTGAAGCGCATAAGATGGGAAATTTATTCCCATTCTTGTTTGCGGGGCGTGGGCTGGTTGGTCAACATGAATATTGAGTTTCCCTTTTCATAAAGTTCTCTACTTGAATATATATCGTTCTGCAAGTTCCCAGTATCGTGGATGTTTTGTTAAGCTCAATACAGATGCTTGCCTTTCCTGAGCACCATGTTTCAGAGCTTTTACCCTAAATGCAAATGTTGCAGGACTGCAGAGTTAACGTCTGGTCGGCTGGTTGTGGGTTCGCTTAGCTCTGTCTATCACTTACTGCTTATGCTGTTTGGCAGGCAAGTAGTTCTGTATTGTAGCTTCACCAGGTGGACACCTCATTTTTAGTTCTGCCTGGATCTGTTTCTGGAATGCCCTCCTACAGTCCTCTTTGAACCAGTGTTGCTCCCCAACCTTGGTGGTTGGCAGAGTGGAAGATGTGCCATGCCAGTAGGCTGCTTGTTGAGTACAAGTTTGCTGCTGTTGGTGGCCCGCGGAGCCCTAGGGTTGCCCCGTCTTGAGTTGCTGGACCTGTTCGAAGTCCAGGACATTTAGCACTGTGGTAGTGCCGCACAACATGATGGTGGTTCCTCTCTACGTGAAGACAGAACCTAGCCTCCACAACGACAGTGCGGTGGTTATTCCGACAGTTACTGTCAATGGCAGATGAATCTGCGGCAGGCAGGTTTGTGAGGAGTGGGCCAAACGCTTTTTTTCCCTCTTGTTGGTTCTCTCACGACCTGCCGCCGACCCAGTCTAGCAGCTATGTCTTTTATCAATCAACCAGCTCGTTTAGTAGTGGTGCTACTGAGCCACTCTTGGTGATGGTCATTGAAGTCCCCCGCCAAGAGTACATTCTGCTCCCTTTTCACCCTCAGTGTCCCCCCTAAGTGGTGTCAAAATGGAGATCTGTTTTTTTTTAGCTGAGTGGACGCTTGGAGGGGCACTGCAGATTGTTCAGCAATGCATGCGCCCTTTCATCCACAATCAGAACAAATCCTTCTCGCCATGTGACCACAAAGCTGATAGTCAAGAATTGCGAAAAATAATCAATCAGAAAATGCTGGCACATGCTTCGGAATTGGGGGATAAAAGTCCCATAACCAGTGCAACACATATAGGGCCAGCATTGGCACCAACAGACTAGTCAGAAGATAGCAATAAATCAACGTGCAATAGCAGTTCAAATCACCCAGAAGAGGCTTAACTGCGAACAATGAGTAAAATGAACTGCCCATAGATACACATGTGGATGGGGATTGTTTACCAAGAGAAGATGCAATGCTGATGGGAGGGTGAATTAAACATATAGTTCACTATCAGGAAGAGTCTCGAATTTTAGTTGCATAACTGGTGAAAAAATTCCAACAAGAAATCAAAGTGTAAGGTTTTATTGCACTAATAAATAATTCATCAACGTCAGAAAGCGCGCTGTTTAAAGCTACGTTATAGAGCCCTGCAGCATATTGCCTTAGTAACCAATAGTGTCAAATAACGTCACAACCTTGCAAGTTCATCTTTCTCTAGTGCACAATGAACATGTATTTTGTTCATCCAGTCACCATTCCTACCTTAATCATCGGACCACTGATGTACTCGTTCCATTGCATCGAGAGCTGTGGTGCATCTTGGGCAATAGCTTGACCCTGCTTCTTTCCACATCTATGAGGCACATATGAACATACAATGTATAGGGTCAGAATAATATGGCACTAAGGTGTTTCCCGAGGGCAAATCTCAAAGCAAGCCATTAATCACATTTTTAAAAATATATATAATATCGCTCATCGTTCTAACTAACAACAGCCGCACCAAACATAAGTTTTTGCAATGGAAAGGACTGCGATATGTTGGCGATAGCAGGCATCGCCTGAAATCAGCGAACGTGGTTGAAAATCCCGAATCACAAGAGTTGAACCTATGAATTGGGATGGCAATCTAATGTGGTAGTGATTGGCTGCTGTTTCCTCGAAGCGGCAACTTTCCAGAAGGAAGATTAAACCTGAGACCTGACTGCCATCTTATGCGTTCGTAACACGTCCCATGAAACTATTGAATTAACAGTGCTCCCTCAGCAAGTCTCAAAAAAGAGTATTTGGTTAGTGCAGCAGTGTTGTTTATGGGACTCTGCTGAGCACACATTTACTGCAGGATTGCGGATGTTACAGAAGCTACCACTCTTCAGCAGCCTTTTATTGGCTGCAAATAGCTAATGATCTATAGAGTCATAGAGCCATAGAGTTATACAGCACAGGAATAGGCCCTTCAAGCTATCTATTCTAATCCCGTTTTCCAGCACTTGGCCCGTCGCCCTGTAGGCTATGGCGTTTCAAGTGGTCATCTAAATACTTATTATATTTTATGGGGGTTTCCGCATCTACCACACTCTCAGGCAGTGTGTTACAGATTGAAACCACCCTCAAATCTTGATCGAACCTCCTGGTTTTTACTTTAAATCTAGCCCCCTTGGTTACTGACACCTCCGCTAATGGTAAAAGTTTATTCCGACCTAAACTATATATGCCCTTCATAAGGTTGTATGCCTCTATCTAGTACCCCCTCAGCTTTCACTGTCCTAAGGAAAACAAACCTAGCCTATCCAGTCAGTCTTCATAGCTGAAACGCTCCAGCCCAGGCAACATCCTCGTGAATCTTATCTGCACCTCTCCAGTGCAATTATGTCCTTCCGACAGTGTGGCGACCAAAACTGCACACAATATTCCAGCTGTGGCTTAACTCGCGTTTTAGACAATTCCAACAGAGCCTCCCTTCTCTTATATTTAATGCCTTGATAAATAAAGGAAGGCATCCCATAACCCTTCTTAATCACTTGTCTTCCATGCTGCTGCCTTCCGGGATCAATGGACATGTACACCAATGTCATTTTGACTCTGCACATTCTAGCGTCCTAGCATTCATTGGGTATTCCGTTGACATGTTAGTCGTCCCAAAATATATCAGCTCACACCTCTTAGGGTTAAATTCCATTTCCACTGTTCTACCATTTTACCAGCCCATCTATATCGTCCTGTAATCAAGGGCTTTCCTCCTCACAGTTTGCAACACCACCAATGTTCGTGTCACCTGCGAATTTGCTGATCATACCTCCTATTTTCACGTTTAAATCATGAATGTACACGACAAATAGCAAGGGTCTCAGCACCAATGCGTGAGGTACTACACTCATTACAGGCTTCCATCACAAAAGCAACGTTCTAATTTCACCCTCTGCCTCATGCCACTAAGCCAATTTGTATCAAATTTGTTAAATTGCCCTGGATCCCTCTGACATTCGCAGCCATTCTCCAATGCGGGGTCTTGTCAAAAGTTTTACTGAAGTTTGTGTAGTCTACATCAACTACACTACCCTCATCTACAAAACTAGTCATCTCCTCGGAAAATTCAATCAAATTACTTAGACATGACATCCGCCTGACAAAGCCATGCCGATTATCCATGAGTAATCTGTGCCTCAAAAGCGGTGATTAATCATGCCCCTCAGGACTTTTTTTCCACTAGTTTCCTGCAACTGATTTTAGACTCATTGGCCTCGAATTACCTGCTTTATCCCTACTGCAATTATTGGATAATTGCACCATATCGGCTGTACTCCTGTCCTCTGGCACTCCCCCTGTGGCCAGAGAGGAGTTCAAAATTAGTGTCAGTCCCCTGCAATATCTCCCCATTGCCTCTCATGGCATCCTGGGATACATCTCACCTGGGCTTGGGGATTTATCCAATTTTAAGCCCGCTAAAACCCTTAATATCTCCTCCCTTTCAATGCTAATTTGCTCAAGTATATTACGGTCCCCATCACTGATTTCTACATCGACATCACACCAGACTATAGTGATCACACATGAAAAGTAATCATTAAAAACCTCACTTATGCCCTCCAGCTCTACGCACATGTTTCAACTTTGGCCACTAATGGGCCCTACTCTTTCCCTGGTCACCCTCTTGCCCTTAATATATTTGTAAAACGTCTTGGAATTTTCCTTTAACTTGCGCACCATTGTTTTTTCATGCACCCTGTTTGCTCTCCTAATTACTTTTTAAGTACACCTCTACACTTTCTATACTCCTGTAATGCTTCCACTTTTTTCAGCCCTTTGTATCTGCAATAAGCCTTCTTTATTTTTTCCTTATCCAATCTCCTATATCCCTTGACATCCAGGGTTCTCTGGACTTATATATTATCCCGTTAAACTTTTTAATGATGTCTGGAATTCTCTTTTATTAATATATATTATATATATAATATATATAATTTTACGCATGCAGCAGTTTTGACGTAGAGAGATAGCAGTAAAGAATTTGATATGCTTCATTAATTTCAACAGAACACTCTTACAGGGCGAATTACGAATAATGTAGAACATTAAAATATGAAACAACAGGGACTCCCTCAATAATGTGGACGATTGTCTGGAAAATCACGATTCAATAACCATGATACACTTGAACGTAGTATACATCTTTATGGATGGAAACAACATAAAGAAAAATCAAGGGCCAGTAGAGGCCATTCGGCTCACTTCAAATCATCACTCCAATGCTCCAACTTCCCCTGTCGAACAATCAGAGCAATTACACTACACATAACATATTTGATTCATTGGCTCCTTTCGTAGAAATATTCCAGCCACTAAGTACAATACAATCTAAATAATTAATTTAATGAAAAATGCTTTTAACTGCTTAATTATATTTTGTCCTGGCGACGACGTGATTGGTTTACTTTTAAATTCCAAGTTCGCTTACCTTAAACACATTAAAAAAGACAAGTTCAGACGAATGCAACATTTAAGAGTAATCCTGGAAGTAATACCGGAAGGAAATAAATGAACAAAGAGCTAAAAACTGATTTACTTTGTCTCACGATTGTGAATTTACGTTATATTCTGCATTCAAGTTTTCTATCCTCCTAAGTAACTTGAGATCGCAATAACTTGCTTAATTAATGTCTTCCTTCTAAAATAAAGGTGTTTTTTCCCCGACATCAGTTCCACCTCATTCACCCCACAACCACCAACCCACTCCCCGCCTTGGTTCAGTGTGAAGGCTACTTGTCATAAATTTAATGCTTTAATGATCACTCAGAAGCCTGAGTTTGTAATATAGGCTGCCACGTTAATCCAGGTCTTTTGTCATTATAGGTAGACATTAAACCAAATTTTCCACTGGTCCATCATGTTCAATGTTCGCATGACGCTAACGGTTCAGGATAATTCCCCTCGTGTCCTGAGCAATATCTATCTTTGATCCTAAATCACTGTAACGGTTAGCTGGTCATACGTGCTTATGGATGTTTTTGGCATCCTGATGCATTGCCTGCCTCAATTATTGATGCAAGGAAAATTGGTCTGTAATTAGATAAACGCATCAATAGAAGAGGCTTCTACGTTGGCTACCAATATTAGGTGACCGCTCTTTGCATATGGAAAACGTATTTTCCTTGTTTTTCCTTGTCTTGCAATCCGATCCTGAGCGTAATCCGTTCTCCTATCTTCATAATTAGGCGTTGCTGTTTTATTTGAGCCTGCCATATCGAGCGCAGCATAGGGTACCTTACTATCCGGTTTACATGTCTTGGTCTGAACATCGGAATATCAACATTTTAGCTGATTGGAGACTAATGTCAAACAGAGACGTTAACATAGGCACAGTCCTGCAGGATTAGTGCAGATGGAACAGATTAACAACGCAACATTAAATTAATTTCATGCACTACATTTCATAGCCTGTGCTCATCTCTGTTTATTAAAATGCAAGGTAAACTCTGATGACGTAAAATGGAAACATAATTACAATTATGGATATAAAATTAAAGCAAATGTCGACAAAATATTCTGCTAAATATGTTTAATGAAAGACGATATGAAAGAAAGAGATGAGATCATGAGTAATCTATTTGTCTTTCCAGCCTGCTCCGCCATTGAATAAGTTCCACATGACTTTCCACCTTCCCACACGACCTCAGGTTTCTAAATTCATTGAGTAACCACAAATCCTTCGACATATTCATTAAGTGAATCCAACGATTGAGCTACCACGGCTCTATGATCAGGAAAATTCACATCATTGAAAACCATTTGAATGAAGATATTTCCCCTCATATCAGTTCTAATTCTAGGAAACAGTATTCTGAGAAGGCGAGCCCATATTCCGGATGGCCCACACAAGAGAGCATTTCTTAGCAACGAATCTGTGAAGCCCCTGAAGAAGCATATGAATCATCTAGGTCCCGTCACAATCATCAAAACTCCAGAGAAAGCAGGCCTAGCCTACATAATCTTGAATAATACAAATATCCCTGCATTCCAGGAATCAGTCTCATGAACATTATTTGCACTCCATTTATGACAACAATTTCCTTCCTTGGGTAAGGTGGAAAAGACACAAGAATACTACTAATGTGTTCTGACAAATGCCTTATGAATTGCCGTAAGACATCTGTACTAGTATGCTACAATCCTCTTATATAGAATGGAATAGAGCACCTATTCAGCATCACCAATACCCCCCTTCGCCCCCGAAGCTACCCACCCACCCCCCCCCGACTTCCGCCAACTGATTGCTGCAATTGCTATCCTAAAAAATGTAATTCGAGATGTGAGCAGAATGCATTTTCTTGTGATCGTTCTTTTTGTTTTTCTTTCCCTTATGGGATGGCAATCTTCTGCAAGAAACGTCAACAAATTTTAGTCCATCGATTTGAACATAATCGGAATGGCGGGCAAGTTATCCTCAAGTTTCCAATAAGTTTATCGAAGTCAACTTTGCCTCGCCGCCAAGTGAATATCCCGCCCAAGGAGTGGAGGTAAAAAGCTGGGTCCGTTGCAAATTTCTAGTTTGATAATATGTTTGGAGAAGGAGTCGATTGAATTGAATATCATTTTCGTCTTAGGTGTCTCTTGTTTTTCTTAAAATTGTAGTAAATCCATCCATGTTGCCCTTTCCAGATTTTCGCACATTCTGGATCAATGCACAACAATAATGGCATCTCAGCGTCTGACATTATGTAGAATGGTATATTAATTCTGGGCCTAGTGGAATCGATGGAAATGGAGGCCATTGTTGTCGATTCCGTTTGAACTAAAACTGGGCTTGTAAATAAACTTCAGGTGCACTTTAAGTACCAAACCCTATGGTGTGGGTGGGGAGTACAGACAGACCAGACAGAAGAAGGATGTCCAGCTTCTTTCCCGAACAGGCATTAGCCATTTGAGGAAATCCGAAGGATCCTTGGGCACTTTTACACAAACGAGTTTCATTAGTAGATTTTGAAAAACAATTCCACATAACGAAATATAATTGACTGCCCCGAACTTTTGTATTCGGGATCCATTCCACATTTAGCTATATGGGAATATATGCTACACTGCCACCAATTTACTACCTGATCTGTACGAGAATTTAATTCATAAGTTAACGACCAAAACATTACTGTGTCATTTAAGTTGTTTCTGACCAATGGCAGTTTTATTTACCAGGTGTTTTTTGCATGATCGCTGAATTCAATCGGCGCTATATTGCAGAAACCTTTACAGAAACCGGATAAAATATGACAATTATTGCATTAAATAGTTTAGATTTCGGTTATGCAGATACTTAGCTTTAAGTAAATGTGTAAACTTACCTCCCCGATGTTTGGTCCTTTCTTCATTGCTCTGCACACCTGGTAACGAATGAATTTCAAAATGAAGCATTTAACCTTCCGAGAAAGACGGGTCTGGTAATCTCACTGTAAATATCACCAGATCTCACCAGTTTGAAGGAATTGCTTTGTTTCTGACATATTTTGGCATTAGGAACGGGATTAATCAGATACCGCCCGGGCACCAGAAGACCGACTGTAAAATGCCAGGGACAATTCCACAAACGGCCAAAGGCAACAGACAATTAATTGATTTTATTTTTTTTTTGCAATACAGCATCTCTGGGGCTCCTGTCTCTTCGGATAACTGGGGGATCGTTGAACAGTCCATACCATTTTAGAAATTCGAATCTGGAGTTACATCAGTAGTGATGAAAACTATATTCAATAAATCACCAGTTGGAATATTGGTAAAAATAAGCGGGCTGGGGTGACTGTGAAGAGGCCCTTATCTCTTAAAATGCAGGATATACAGTTATGTTAAGCAATGCATCCGTCACTGTGGCAAGAAATTTTTTGTTGCAATTGTACTGTTGCAATCAGCTTATCACCACGTATAAAAGGAATATCTTGCCTGGTCTTTATAGAACTTTTGAGAATTAAAAATAGTAAATTATTTCTTACGTTTGCTTTTCTTTGGTGCACATCGCATCACAATGATGAGACCCAGCACCAACAATGCCAATCCACCCCAAGCAGCTGCAGAAATCAACAGGTAATATCTGATCGCACCACCTGCAGGATGTAAATGAACTATATAAATCCGAGGCAGGATGTAAATGAACTACATAAATCCGAGGCCACCAACTGTTTAAATTCAAACATAAAAATGTCCACAGTCACTTCGTGGTGGGTCAGTGTCAGCTATAGAACTGCACATGAAAATATTCTCCTCGGATTGTTCAGGTTCTGTTATGAAATGACAGTCCTTGCAGTGCTTCGTTACAGTATCAAATTACAAAAATAGGTTTCCAGAGCATACGCAACTTCATTTAGTGTTTTCCCGATATCCTGGAGTTGTTTTAGGGCCAAAATCATAGGTCAATTCATCAGCATACACAGGAGCCACTCCTTAAGAATTGCCAGTACGAGGACTCATCCCTGTGCTAGGTCGCAGTTGTTATGTGTGGGCTGTCAAAATACCTTGGCATAAGCATTAGCCGTCCAGTGACCTATTGGCTACACCCCTGGAATAGCGGAGCCAAGGTAGCGGCGAGAGTGAATCGCATGCACATCTCGGCGATTAACATGTGGGATAGCAGACTCAACAGTTTCTGCTCTTCTTCACTCGACATTGTCTACCCAGAGGCAGAGTACTGCTATTCAACTTGGCTTGGGGGCTGCCATATGTGGTAGGTGTATTTCTGCAAGAAATGATAACGATTATTTCTTTATCATAATGACCAACACCGTTGGGGTGGACTCCTGTGCCAGCAAGCATTGGATCTCCTGATGACCGCAGGGAAATTTCCCCCGTTAAATAGCACCACGAGCTGAGACAGGACCTGAAAAAAGCATACACTCGCCTGAAATACTGTGCCCACCCTTCACCCTCACCGCCCCCCGCGCACCCCCCCCCCCCCCACCCCCACCCACTCCCACCATTAAACAAACCCCACACTCTATGAACTAATGACAGTCCAACCACTCGATTGTCCACCTCCTGTTCGACTGCAAACATTACAAACCACAACCTCATAACTGGCCCGTATTTTGAAGTCCTAGGTTTCAGATTTTCACGGAAAATTGGGACGACATTCTACCGCTTGAGCACTGGCCAGGGAAGATGTGACCACGTGCTCCGCAAGAAGAGCGTAAGGAACAGTTCAAATTATGACTGTGCCCATCCACGTCAGAGCACCGTCCGGACACTGAACATCTGCCCTGAGAGATCCATTCCTGGTGGCATCGCAACAATTCACGCTGTGTCAACTGAATCCATTGAATGGATTATTAACTTCGAATTCGAATTACAACAGCTTCAGTGACCATATAAAATCAGAAGTTCTTTAGTTTTGTTGGTTCAGGTCTTCAGAACAAGAAAATGAATGCAGAGCTTCGTTTATATTTTTTTCTATTAAAATGCAGTTATTAGTACCATATGCTGTGTTATTCTCAACTGTGGTTGTATCCTTATTTTGTTTTGACAGAATGCTGCAGCGTAAGTCGATTATGTTTATATTATGTGTTAAAAAATAAATGAGTAGGAACCATTCGGCAGGCTGATTTACGTTTTTCTTTCCTCTGACATAGTGTGCTATTTTCAGATTTGGCCAACAGCAGTTGCTAAAATTAAAGCTTGGTGCAGAATCTAGCATGGAGTCAGGAATGCAGAATATCGCGGTCGATATGCGACGAACTTAAACTGGAATGCTAAGATCTGTCGAATGCACTCCGTCTTTAAGACTCGCGATCGCCAATCCCTCTGGGAGAGCAAATACCAAACAACAGTTGCAGAGGCTTTGGATCAAATCACCTGGCAGAATGCCTCGGGTAATGAGGAAGGATAACCTAATGGTAGCTGGAGGGATCAAAACATTTGTTTGCTTACGCGATAACTAAATCGGATAAAATATAGATCAATAAGGCTAAGGTCGGTGATGTGATAACTATGAGAGACACTTGGCATCGTAAAAATAAACACTCGGAGAAGCATGGGTTATTAAATTACGTACTGAATGGATAGGTGAAAGATAAATTGTGCCTGATTAAGCTGTCTGATTTATTTAATCAATAACAAGAAAGGATGGCAAAGACCGTATGAAGATAAATGTACTGTTGAAAGGCATTTCATTAAAGTTACCCTTACAGTTTCATTCGAAAAATGGAAACATGCCTGATTGAATGAACGGTGGCGACTTTGAAAAGAGAAAAATAATGAACGGAAGCCACTTAATGCTGCACCCTCTCAGCCCAGTGACTTCGCCTGCAGCAGAGGCAGCAGATGCTTCAGTGAAGAGTTGGCCTCCAGAGACACAGCAGACGGCATTTAACACAAGATTGACCACAAAAGCGCAAATAATCTTCTCACAAGATCACAGGGACCCGGGTTCCAATCCTTCCCCGGCAGATGGTGGAAATTGAAATCAATGCAAATCAGGGCTTAAAAGTCTAATTATGAGCATGACACCATGACAGATTGCCGTACGAAACGATCTCATTCACTCTGCCGTCCTCAGATGATCTGGCTTACCTGTGTCTGCAGGAATGTGGTTGACTCTTAAATTGCTAAGCAATTCACTCAGCTGCTTCGAAAGGAATGAAACCGGACGGCATCAGCCAAGATACCGACATTGGCAAACCCAGCCCTCTCGCCCATTGCTAACATCTGGGGGCTTGAAACAGAGTTGGTACACAGGCTAAACAATCAATATCCTGACATAGCCACACACACAGAATTAGAGCTAACAGTTTATGTCCCAGGCACCACCACCACCATCCCAAGGTATTCCATGTGACACCAGGAAATCTGAGTCAGCAGAAATGGCAGCACACTGGCAGACAGATGGGAGGGAGTTGCGCTTGGAGACCTCAACATCGACTCTAGACCCCATGAATGACATCAGGTCAAAAATGGGCAAGGGGACTTCCAGCTGTTGATTGCTGGCCCAAGGCTGGTGAATCAGTACTCCTTCATGTAGAATACCACTTGGAGGAAGCATTGAGTGTGGCGCAGAATGTACTTTGGGTGGGGGACTGTTGTGGAAATTGGAGTGAACACTAAGACCCAGGAGGTTTGTCTCGAAAGCCTTTATTGAATCGTGATATCACGGAGAGCCCAGCAGCATACAACGGGAGCTAGCCAGCACTCTGAGCAAGCATCAGAGTACACGCATAGTTATAGTAAAAGTGTGCGTAATAAATAACATTGAAATTTTATCTTTAGCATGCATACCATTATTCTGTCTTAGTTTATAATTACACAAAAACCTTGAGTAGTTACACAAAACCTTGAGTAGCCCATCTGGCGACTAGTCATCTGGACAGACAACAGATAGCATGACTAGGCCCTGCCTCACGTGCTGATAACAGACCTCCTAACTTTGTTTCAAGGACTCTTGGTAGTTTGTTTATGATACTTGTTTTCCTTCCTTCACAATAGCTGACAGCGCAGGTTTGTCTGCTACTGGTGCAAGGAGACTTCGTTGTAGTATTCCACTGTGGTTTAACCACTGAACCGTTTGTTATCCTGTAGATTTATGTTATTCTCCACACAATCCCTCCTTGTTAATCTTCTAGATTAATACCAATGAGGAATAGTATCTTCATTATCATAAGGGGGTTCATAACCATAAGGACAAGTCTGATCTCTGGCAGGGTAAACCTTCTTTCCCCACCAGTGGGCTTCACTGGAGCCAGTGCGCATCATTTGAGGGACAACTGGAGTTCCTCCGAATCCAGTAGAGACACTTTTAATTACCTGGGAACAGCGAATTCGCAGAGCAACACATGCACAACAACCTATAACACATGCTATGAACAACCCAATTAAAACATACTGCAGCCAACTTCCCCAACCGGAGAACCACCCCATTACTATAGTGCACCAGGAATCCTTGTTATAAAAATTACTCAATCTTCCCCCAACTTTCTTTACTTCTAGCACTTTATCCATGACATGCTGTCCCAGGTTAGTAATGTTCTCAGAAACATCAGGCACATAAGTGGAGTACTCTGAACCTATCATAGCACAAGTGCCACCTTTTTCAGCTAGGAGGAAATCAAGGGCCATTCTATTTTGTAAGGCGGTCAGGCGTAGTGTTATCATTTCAGTAGTGGTAGCTGAAATCTGTTTCTGTGTCTCAATCAAAGCATCAGCCGTTGAACTAGCAAATTTTTCAAGTGCAGCCGCCAGGTTTATAATATCTCAGGAATTGCGAGCAGCTCCATAAGAGGGGATAGCAATCATCCAGAATTGTTCAGATTTCGAGACGTCATGGAGGACTGCCGGACAATGTATTTTTAACAACGAGTGGTGTGGACCCAATCTTCCTTCCCTTTAATCTTCAGGGCCGTTCGAGTTGTTAGCAGCACAAGGTAGGGTCCTTTCCACCCTCTCATGCAATTCAGCTGCTGTTTTGCAGAGAGGAAAATGGGTACAAATCCAACATTTAGTCCGATTAACTTGCGAGGCTACGGCCTGCATTCGTTGAACCGCAGAATTGGTATTCCATGCCCCCGCAAGGATCATGCAGGACAGGATCCAAATCAGAGTCAACATTCCAACGGCTCAGTTAACGTTCTTGCACAAGCGTTTCCATCCGAGGTCAGCGTCCGCTTGACGTGCGATGCGTGGATTCACAAGGGCGTCCTTCAACCTTTATGGCCATATGGGTGGTGAGCAGGACTTGGAAAGGCCCTTTCCATCGAGGTTCCAAACAGTTCTTTCTCCTGAAGGTCTTTACTAGGACTAGGTCCCCGAGCTGGTATTGATGGCATTCATCAATGATGGGCTTTTTCTGAGCTTCTACTACCAGTATAAGCAAGCTCTTGAGACAGTTAGGGTGAGAGCGCATAGTTATGAGCGCCAAGGTTAGATCTTCAGGCCCTTTCAAACTGGTTTCTTCACATAATTTGGCGAGTTTGTTTTTCAGAATACCATTTTGTCTTTCCATTGCTCCAGTAGACTGGGGCTGGTATGGGCAGGAAAGGTGATGGTTGCATTGTAAGGCCATCAACAGTTCCTTTATCACTTTAGCAGTAAAATGAACAACAAGTTTAAAACAGCATCATTTCCTCGGGTGGGATACGCCTCGACCCATCGCGAGAACAAACATACTAGAACTAAAACATAATTATATTCTATACATTTAGGCATTTGTATAAAGTCCATTTGTAAGTGGACAAATGGGCCCCATGGCTGGCGTCCCGTACGAGCAGTCACTGTGGGCGTCTTGCCTGGGTGATGTAATCGACATAGGTATGACAGGTATTAATAATACAATGCCTATTAGCATATTAGTATTCACTATACATTCAACATTCATTCTACATACACGTGTTAAACCCCTGAGCTGGCAACTGGTCAAGTCATGATTCTTGTGTCGTGAGAGATTGAATAAGTGCTCATTAGTTACCCATAAAGGGACTACCCCTTCTTCAGTCTGTCTTAAATTTTCTCGGGCTTTTTCCAGTGCCCAAGATCCATAGGTGCTGCATACATCATTTCTGCTCGCTTCGTCTGAAATATTTTTCCCTATTTCAATTAATTTATTGATAGTCGCCGCATGACTTTCAAGCACGGTAGCCAGACTTTGGCTTAACCAATGATGTCCCTATATTGAATATCATAGTGGCATCATTTATGAGGCTGCGCTTAACGTGGTTCCCTCCCAAACCTGATCACATCTCGCCACTGAACTGTACTGCCTCAGTCATCAATTGGCGCATCAGAGCCGTTTGGAGTGCTTGGGTATGGGTTGAGCACCATTGGGGCCGGACGACACCGGATACATTCAAGACTACGGGCATCAGCTCATGGTGTACATTATCATACAAAACTTCTGATTAACCAGTACCAAACCATTCGTCGGTCCTGGATGCATAGTCGGACAAGATGGATCAGTCGGTGTGGTTTGAGGGGCTTCAATTACTCTACTCGGTCTGTGAAAGTAGAGGTTGAAGTTGGCTGGGTAGTAGCGGACCTCCCATGCTCGATCTGACGCAAACCCTTACTACAATTTGAAAGCACTTGTTCTCCGACTGTTACATTTGGCATTCCCCGTTGCGTGTCGCATTCGACACTGTCCATGCTGTACCAAAGTTCCTCCTGTGGTGCAGGATGAGCAGTGATGATCCCCGACCTTGTTTCCAGCACTAATATGCCCACGACCAGGATCGTAGATCTTTGGAGACATTAACATCGGCTCCCGTTCTCTGGGTTACCGCTTGGTCAATTGTCATGTATCTTTAACTGTGTGTAATGTCTCCATTTACTTCCCGTTCTCATATCTACAAGTGCGCATGTATCACCTGTCATAATTACCTGGTATGGTCCATTGTTGCTCTTTGGATTTGCCTGTTTCCATATCCTTAATCATCTGTCAGTCCTAAACTTCCTCTCTCAACTCATGTAATTGCCTACTTAATTTCCTTACATTGTCCTGTATTTTTCCTTTCTGTGGCCCTACACCTCCTACTATAATACCTTCAGGTAATTGCATGGCCCTTACCTGTTATCATTTCAAATGGGGTGAACCTGGCGTTCCTGCTTGGGGTAGCCCACGGCGCATTAGAATATTGGGCTGTTCCCTGTCTCTTGATTGATGTTTTTTTTTTAAAGTTCAGTTCATCCTTTCCAGCATCCCTGGACTCTGGGGTGGTATGGAATATGGAATTTCTGCTTAATCTCCATAAGATTTCACACTTCTTTAATGACTCTCCCTGTGAAATGAGTTCCCTGGTCTGAATTCATCTGGGTAGGCACCCCTACTCCTTCCAGTTTACTCTTTCCTGCTACTGTCTCATGTCAGGCCTCAATTCCTTAAACAACTCAACAATGCACCTTCTTATCCTATCTTTCAACGGCTCAGTATCTTCACTTCCGGTGATGGTTCTCTCTGGGCACTGCTTAACTCTGCCTGTCATCAAGGTGTTAATCCTGTGGTTTTACTTTTTGTAGCTCACAGGCACATTAATATAATCAGTAATACATATATTTAGCTTTTTTCCAGCTTTTCATTTACTTGTATCCATCTTGTGGTAAATTGTTGTTAAGTATTATTTCTCCTTACATTTCAATTCCTGAACTACAGATTCCTCATACTTTTATCTCTAAGTTTTCTTTCCTGACCATGATCATCCTAAGGTTCTCTTGAGTTCAGTTTCTCTATTCTCTTGATTGTTTAAAATGTTTCCTTACTCTTTAGGCCATATTAACTATTCCATTTCAACGGGGATCCCTGTCTCTAGATCTTTGCCTATCTCCCCCTATGCAATTCCAATGCCTCAGTTGATGACCAGATTATCAAATTCATTTCCCTTAAAACAGTTTGTAAATTATGTCCTCTTTCCCAAACTCATTCTCCTACTTTCCTCATACGAGTTTACACATGCAACAACTACCATCTTATGTTGTTCAGGTTGTCCGGAGAGACTTTACAATCCAATAAAGTGGTTTCATAACAGTTTTAAAACATAAATCAGGTATTGACATGTTTTGCTTCCTTTTATTCTTCTCAAAGATTTTATTGCCTTAAAAGTAACCCACTAAATTGTGTCTGACCCTTTTCTTTTAGAATTTTCCCAGATTCATTAACTCGGCCAAAAATTGGATTTCTGCCAAAATTTGCCAAGGTCTTGAGCTTAGCTTCATATTTTGGGAACGGACTTACAAACACAAAAGCTTGCAGCCTTTCAATTAGTACCAATTGTTGTCAAAACTTTTGAAATTAAAATTCCCTTTTGAGAACATAATCAAGAACCAAACCTCAAATTTTTAAACTTTGTAAGAATTGTAATTTACACTATCAAAATTAAAACAATCTCTTTTTAACGTGTAATGATTTGTATCCATGTTATAATTGCGTATGCTTATCGACACATTCTTTATCTTAGATAGCATCCTAGTGATTCAAAAGTAACCTGTTAAATTACACTGCACTTTACATCTCAAGATTATCCCCAATTCAAATTGCAATGCTTTTGGAAAGCAGATTTCCTTCAATATTTAATTCATCTTTTCTTAAGAAACCCCTTTCTATCCATTGGAACCATCTAGACCTTGTGTTTATGTTTTTTTCGTTTTCCTAGAATCCTTCTGAATTTCAAGTAATTGCTTTTTTTTTCAGAATTTTAGAATACTAACCCGTATGTATTAATCCCAATCAGCTTGGAAGCTAATGATGAGGGTTATTCCCTATTAGTCTGCAAGGGTTGGTTCATCTCAAACAAAGGTAAGCCCTGTTTTAACTTTACACTACCTTCAAATTACGATTTTTGCCAGAAATCTCAACTCAAATCTTATACTCAAAACTTTGGAATATTTGAATAAACTTTTCCTTTAATTTAATATGGGGCTTTCGACTCTAAAGTGCTCCACTACACACACAAAAGACAATTCAGGGAAGATAACACATTAAAGCTCACATACAAATGCTTCATTGCACACAAACAAACACATATATAAAGGTATGTATCGATACTCCTATAATATTGAACTTAACTCTAAATGAATCTTCGAGTAGCAGTGCGGAAATAAAGGGATCTTGGAGGCTCCACCTATAGGGACCTTCAAACCGACAAAAGGTCACATTTTCTGTGCTGCTGCTTGTTGACTGCTCATTAACCCCCTAGGGGTACCCTCCCTCTCTCTCTCTTTCTTCAGCACAAACAGCTCTTGTAACTTAGATCAATTCATTTTTTTTAAGTTACAGAAAATTCAGTAGCGGACTATCTATCTCCCTTAAAACATATTATAAGTGCTCAATTCTGTCCCGATTAAAAGTTCCAGCTGGTGGGAAGCTCTTTCCTTTACTTTGAGTCCATTTAACACAATCAGAAACATATTGGACAATTTCAGGACCGTAATGGACACAAACAAAAACACAGAAATTACTTACTTTTCACCTCCAGGGGACTCGAACCCCTGGGTATACTACTACTACTTTTTTCGCTTTCTTACCCATCTTCAAAGTTCCTTATTTAAGCTCCGGTTTCGCCGGCTTCGGTTTGTCCTTAGTACTTTGCGAAGCGGGGGGAGTGGCATAGCCCGCTCTGCTGTTGCGCCCTCCCATTTTTCTGAAAATAAAACACAATTAACAGCGTTTCCTACCCTATGCACTCACCGGTGTTTAAGAGTTCCTTTACAAGTCCTCCAGTTCCTTGGGTCTTTTGAGTCTGGTCGGTAGCTACACTTTTTCAAGCCTTACCCTTTCAGCTAGGATGTTTCTCGTCCCCCTTTCACCTCTCCAACTTAAGAGGTCACCTCTCCAACTTAAGAGGTAGCTGGGACGCTATATAACTGCACTCCCCCTTTCAGCTAGGATGCAATTCGTGCTCTCCCCAACTTGGGAGAGTAGTTTCTCCCTGTTTCCGCGAGGGTTCGTTTTTTTTAAAGATCCGACGGTCCAAAATATCTTATCGTCCCCCTTTCACCTCTCTAACTTAAGAGGCCACCTCTCCAAATTAAGAGCTAGCTGGGACGGTAAGTATCACCTCTCCAACTTAAGAGGTCGCTGGACTTCAGTCGGTTCCCATCCTCGTCGCCATTTAGTCACGGAAAATGGAGTGAACACTCAGACCCAGGAGTTTTGTCTCAGAAGCCTTTATTGAATTGTGATATCACGGAGAGCCCAGCAGCATACAACGGAGCTAGCCGGCACTCTGAGCAAGCATCAGAGTACAAACATAGTTATAGTAAAAGTGTGCATAATAAATAACATTGAAATTTTATCTTTGGTAAGCATACCATTGTTCTGTCTTTGTTTATAATTATCAAAAACGTTGAGTATTTACACAAAACCTTGAGTAGCCCATCTGGCGACTAATCATCTGGACAGACAACAGATAGCATGACTAAGCCCTGTCTCATGTGCGGATAACAGACCTCCTAACTTTGTTTCAAGGACTCTTGGTAGTTTGTTTGTGATACTTGTTGTTCTTCCTTCAGAATAGCTGACAGCGCAGGTTTGTCTGCTACTGGTGCAAGGAGACTTCGTTGTAGTACTCCACTATGGTTTAACCACTTAACCCTTTGTTATCCTGTAGATGTATTTTATTCTCCCACAGGGACTAATATCCATCATCAAGTGTGACTCGGTATCACCACCCCAGAAGGAGCTGGACGAGTGCTAAAGGACATAACCGCTAGACTGGTTGTGCGGCAGGTGGGAGTGAACTAACAAGAGTGAAAAAACATAAATGAGCTCATCCTCAGCAACTTCCCTGCAGCATATGCACCAGTACATCAGAGTGTCTGTAAGAGTGACCACAGCACAGTCTTTGTGGAGACGAAGTCCCATCTTCACTTTGAGGATACTCTCCATCATGTTACGTGGCAATGCCACAAGCTCAGTGGAATAGATTCAAAATAAATCGAGCATCTTAACACTGGTCCTGTAAGACGTTGACTATCAATGGCAGCAGAATTGTACTCAGCCACAACCTGTAACCTCCTGGCCCGCCATATCCATCAAGGGAGAGGATCAGTGGTGGTTCAATTAGGAGTGCAGGAGGGCATGCCAGGAGCAGAACCAGGGTGACCGAAAAAAATAAGGTGAAGTGACAGCGCATGACTACTTGCATGCCAAACAGCAAAAACAGAGATTAATAGGCTGGGCTAAGTGATTCCACAACCAACGGGTCAGATCTAACATCTGCAGTCATGACACATCCAGTCGTGAATGGTGGTCAACCATTAAAAAACTCACTAGAATATGAGGCTCCACAAATATTTCCATTCTGAATAATTGAAGAGGGCAGCACATCAGTGCAAAATACAAGGCTGAAGCATTCGTAACAATCGTCAGCTCTAAGTTCCAAAAGGATGATCACTCGCTGTGATCACCTCCTTCGAAGGTCCCCGCCATCTCAGATGTCCACCTTTTTCCAATTCGATACACACCACGTGATGTCAAGAAGCGGCAAGAGGCTCTGGATAGTTCAGTAGCTATGGGCACTGATTATATTCCAGCAATATGACTGAACCCTTGAGCTGCAGATCTTGCCGATCCCCTAGTAAAGTTGTTACTGTACAGCAGCAACACTGGCATCTGCTGGGCAATGTTGAAAATTGACCAGGTATGGCATGGAAAAAAAAAGGCCAATGCAATCCTATCAATTACCAACCATCAGTCTACTATCGATCATCAGTAAAGTGATGGAAGGAGCCGTCAAAAGTGCCATCAAACGCCACATGCTTAGCAATAACCTGCTCACTCACGCTAAAGTTTGCATTCCTCCAGTGTCACTCAGGTTATTATCTCATTACAGCCTTACTTCAACCATGGTCAAAGAGCTGGACGTCAGTGATGACATGAGAGTTACTGTCCTTGACATCAAGGCTGAATTTGACTGAGTTTGACGTTAAGGAGCACTATCAAAATTAAAGTCAATGGGAATCAAGGGGAACATTATCCGCTGGGTGGAGTCATATCAAGCACAATGGAATATGCTTCTGGCTATTGGAGGTCAATCATCTCAGCTGCAGGACATCACTGCACGAGTTCCTCAGGGCTGTGTCCTAGGCCAAACCACCTTCGACTGCTTCATTAATAACCCTCCTTCCATCATAAGGTCAGATGTGGAGATTTTCGCCGATGATTGCACAATCTTCAGCACCGTTGGCGACTATTTGGATGCTGATGCAGCCCATGTTCCAATGCAGCAAGATCTGCACAAAATGCAGACTTCGGCTGACAAGTGCCAAGTGACATTCATGCCACGCAAGTGCCAGGCAATGACCATCTCCAACAACTGCGAATTTAAACCTGAGACGTTTAAATGCAATGGCACTGCCATCACTGAATCCCCCACTATCAACATCACTGGTGTTATGGAGTTTGAAGGTACACAAGTAATTAGGGAAGTTAACAGAATGTTATCATTCATTGTGAGGCGATTTGATTACAAAAATAGGAAGGTTATGCGTTTGCTGTAAAGGACACTGGAGAGACCACATCTGAATTATTTTCTACAGTACTGGTCTCCTCATTTAGGGAAAGATGCAAATGCATTAGACGCACTTCAAATAAGGTTTACGAGGCTACTATCAGGAATGGATAGGTTGCCCGAAGAGGAAAGTTGGACAGGTTAGGCTTCTATCCATTGGAGTTTAAAACAATAAAAATGAACTTGATTAAAAAATTTCAGATCCGGGGGGTCCTCACACGGTGGATGTCGAGAGGTTGTCTCCTCTTGTGGGAGATTCGAGAACTAGAGGTCACTGTTTAGATATCAGCGGACGCTTATTAAAGACAGAAATGGGGAGAAATGTTTTTTGTTCAGAAGGTTGAGAGTTTTTGGACCTCTCTGTTCAAAAGGTGGTGATACCAGAATCTTTGAATACTTTTCAGGCAGAGTTCGATCGATTCTTGATTTAAAAAGTGGGTGAAAGGTTATCTGCTGTAGGCAGGTATGTGGTGTTAAGATTACAATCAGGTCAGCCATAAACTGATTAAATGGGGGAGCAGGCTCAACGGGTAGACTGGCCTACACCCTTTCCTAATTTGTATGTTCGTATGTGCTTTTCTACAATCATTTGCCTTGTCGGGCCATATACGAGGTTTGATGGGACGGATGATGGACTCTGATATTAATTTTGCTCTTTGCGAGAGTCGCTCACCATGTGAAACAGACTACCTCACTCAAGCTCTACAGAAATTCCAGGTCCAGGCACTTCGCGCACTGCTTTAAGCCACTCAGTTTACCTCCCACCTCTTTCGGCGAGCCAAGGCCATTTTACTCCAAAAGGTATATGGATAAAAGCGCAAGCACCGAATTTCAGGTCCCCAAGTGTACAGTTCCTAAAGTGCGTTTTCAGTTCTCCATTGCAGTAAAATTCGCAACAAGAATCTTCTTCAAATTTATTTACATTCATTTTTTTCCGGGAATGACTCTTTCTGTGATCTACAAGGAATTGGCAATATTGACAATTGTTTCCTTCATGTTATAAAATATGTTTATCTTATTTAAATTATTAATCAGAAATGTCCGTGCATTAACTTGAAAAGAAAATTTTTAGATCTGCAAACTTGTCTTTCAAGCTTCAATCAATGCTTCCCAAAATTCTCAGATAAGCATTTTCCATAAGGCAGTGTGAAGGGATTAAAATAAAATCTCATCGCGGGACGAGATGTCAGTCGAGGGGCCCTCAGCTATCAGCTTTCAATTTTAGTTTAAGGTCCATGATTTTAAAAAAATTAACTAAGAAAGCATTAGATTCCAAATTTTCAGAAGATGGAGATATTGGAAGGAAACCAGATTTGAACGTTATGCCTTATGCTCCTTTAAACTACATGGCTAATCCAAACAATGTGGGCTGAATAGCTTGTTATTACATTAGTCATTATTTAATCACTTGGGGATTTCTTTTCCACGGATTTGCCTTTGATGATGAAGAAACCACAGAAGCTCAAGTTGTCTAATGCTTCATGAGCGAAATTTCTCATTGTTGGAATAAATGGCAGAATGAAAATGAAATTGCAACGATCCGCCAGAGACATGTTGAAATAGAAACATTTAAATATAACTTTATTTTCCACGTGCAACAAATTAGATCGTTTTATTTCATAAGTTATTGATAAGTCAGCCTTATTCATAGTTGTTTTTGATCTGTGTGATACCGAAAGCATGCAGGAACTTTTCACTCAGTGGTCGTTTCTTGGTTGCCGCCAGTGTGTACAGGAGTTCTTAACCTTATCCCTGCAGAACTTTGCAAACAGAGCTTCGGATGACACTTGATTTCAACTTTTTCAATGGTATAGACAATTTCATGTTGCGCAGCGAATCTATTGTTCATATTAGTTACTTCTTCCAGGCATTTAAATTTTGGAACATGTCTTCCTGAAGTGAATAGCATCCCCAGATTTAGAAGTCAGTTGAATTATCCAATATTTGAAACAAGATCTAGAACAACGACAATGATTTTTTTTTTTATGATTCCCAAACGACACCACATTTGATACCCCTAGCAGCGTTTCAGAAAATAGGTGCCTCATCACCTTTTATGATTTGATCAGGTCCGGACGATTTATGATCAATCTCGATGAACCGAGATGAATTGACCTTAATACTTTGGCGACCATGTTCCTTAACCATTGTCTTCCAATCAGACCTCATCAGCTTAGCTGGAGTATTCATATTTTCCTCACCGGTTTATCAGAAACGCTGAAACTCGAAACTTAAAAGTTTATCCACCATGGTCTCATACAATAATGCCTTTATGCTCAACGAATTCTCTCCAATACTTCAGCCTAGATGAATGTCTTCTCCCTTCATGTGGAGCATTCAAGTCCACAGATAAAAAGCATAATTTATTGTGATGCCTTCTCGGACCTGGGGATCATCAGACAATAAAGCAGATATTTTGGGATTCCCCTCCGAAAGACCAACCAATATAGACTACAACATCTAAGCATTTGAAACTAATTATTTAAATTTAACTCCCAGCACAGGCTTGAGATTGCCATGCACTTTGGTTAGTTGCCTAAACTCTTGTCGAACATTTCATTGATCATCGGGGGATTTCTTTCAGAGTGCCCATTGCTGAACGTCTTGTCAGTTGTTATCTTCATAACGACAATATCCATGTCTTTTCCACAGGTTTCTAAACTCGCCATTGGCGAATCCTACCCATACCCTAGCCCCAGATTCTCACTTCCACCAAATGTCAGTCAGAATCCTATCCGTTTTTCCCATGCTTTATCTACAATCACTGATTATCATCAACATCTATTATTGTCGAAACACTGAATCTGGTTTCCATGCCTATGAAATGTAATTGTTTCTCTTAATTGCCACAACTTTAAAATGACATGGTATGCCTTTGTTGAATTTTCATGCTATTAGCAGTCTTTAAATGGGCCGCGGCCGTGTCTCCTGATACTTTTTTGTATATATCACATTTTTTCTACACAACTTCGAAGAGCTTTTTGTACTCAGCACCATTCACCCCTGAGTGATTTAGTTTGATTTCTAACCTCTGACTAAAGGGGTGAGAAACATGTCGATGTAACTTGCCATTTTCTTTTTCTCAAAATCCTTTTTACCTGGTGCCATTAACACTTACTTAACATGCAGATTAGCGATGCTTGGTTTTGCTAAAGGGCTGTAATACGGTGCTGATTGAATAACTTGAAAATGTACTTACTTTACAAAGACAAATGATTTGTCAGGTCACATTTCCAGTTTCATTTCTGCAGTTTTTCATAGAAGGCTTGATCAGAAGCAAGGGTATCCCACTTCATGACACTCCTGCGCTAATTAAATGGTTTCTCGTGCTAGTCTGCGTGGAATCACCAGTCCATTCAATGACTTTGATGTCTGGTCACCCCAGAGGCTGAAGGAAGTGGAACATTATTTTTTAAAATTTACTTAACTTGCATCCTAACAATGCAGTGATGATGAATAACATTTTAACCAATCGGTTCCACTCTCTATTGATGTGCAACCACTGTCCAAAACGGTCCAATTAACTTAATCCATTACTTGTGCACTCATTACTGCAATGAAGCTTCTTGTGACCAGCACAATTCCCTCCAACTTAACAATATCATAATTTTTAACTCCAGATCATTCTATCTTATAAGTCACGTCGAATAACCTGTTGGTTCATCCTGAAAAAACTCTGCCATCTTTTGAGTGTTCCACGTCCAATTCTGGGGTCCATTTCTTTATTAATATTAAACCAATCCTCTCGTCTGTCAGGTACGCAAAAATTGCCTCCATTATCATTTATTTTGTCGGTAATTATTTTGTGTTGAGGTCACTTCTTGAACATCTGGATACATTCGTTGGTAGCGGCGTTCACTGACACTTCGATTTTCTGTGACACTTCTAATTACCCCACTTGTTATTCAATGAAGGTTGCTGGAAACGACTTTTATCCGGGATTATTTTTTAACGTGTCCATTATAATTGACAGAGTATTCAAACCTTCATCAGTGACAAATGGATGGACATCCAGTACACCGGAATAAAAAAAACCCTGCTGCTTAGTTTGCTTTTGTCATGAGGTGACAATGCCAGGGTCAGAGCTTGTTTTCTCTTTCGTACGGATCTAACCTGCATCTACCTGCCCATCCTACTTTTCCTCTGGTCATATGTTTTGGATTCAAAGAATAGCCGTGGGTAATCATGCCCTGAAATTTGGTACTTGCTTTCAGCCATTTGTTCTGCAAATGTAGCTCAGACTGCAATCTTACAGCTGAAATAATATATATTCGCTTTTATTATTCACCCTCGGGCAACCATCCACTTGCACAGTACTGCTCTGATACCAAACCAGTTGCTGAATTATGAAACTCGATATTAGTACTTTTTTGATAATAGGTTTCTTTACAGAATGCAGCGTTAAACACGTCTGCTTCCTATCTGCCAAGACAGTGTCCCAACAATCTCGCTTCATAAATTCTCCATGTACATAATTGATCAATTTAATCCCCCTATGTTTCTTGAGATATAATTGAGAAATCATTAACAGTTGAGCCTGGGGTGGGTTGATATTCATTTCAAAGGAGCGTATGTTTGTGTTGGAGAGGTGAGTACTTGGTTTGGGGAGCTGGTTGATGCAGTTGGAGGAGTGAGAAGTTGGTGCGGCGTGCACATTCCAAATTGGTAGATTGGCAGTCAGATCGAGGGAATGGATAACCGAGGCGGGCAAGTTAGCAGAAAGCTAAAACAAAAATTGCTGTGAAAACTCAGCAGGTCTGACAGCATCTGAGGAGAGGAAAATAGTGAACGTTTTGAGTCCGGATGACTCGTCATCCGAACTAAAGAAATATAGAAATGTGGTGAAATATAAGCTGGTAGAGGGGGTTGGGGCAGGTGGAGCTGGATAGAGAGCCAGTGATAGGCGGAGGCAAGGAAGAGATTGCCAAATATGTCGTTGGCAAAAGAACAAAGGCGTGTTGAAGGTGGTGATATTATCTAAGGAATGTTCTAATGGTGACATTAAGAGTGAAAAAGAAGGACAAACAAGAGGCCTATGGCCCTACTGGGGGTGGGGAGGGCTGAAGGGATCGAAATGGGTTAAAAGGGGAGATAAAACGATAGATTTAAAAATAGGTGGGAAAACAAAAATATATTAAATATATAAATTATTGGAAAAAGGAGGTTCGGAAAGAGGGTGGGGATGGTAGAGTGTGTTCGTGATCTGAAGTTGCTGAACTCAATGTTAAGTCTGGAAGGCTGTAAAGTGTCTAGTTGGAAGATGAAGTGCTGTTCCTCCGGTTTGCGTTGAGCTTCACTGGAACATTGCAGCAGACCAAAGACGGACACGTGGGCTTGAGAATAGGGTGGAGTGTTGAAATGGCAAGCCAAAGGGAGGTCTGGGTCATGCATGCGGACAGACTGAAGGTGTTCCGCAAAGCAGTCACCCAGCCTACGTTTGGCCTCCACAATGTAGAGGAGATCGCATTGGGAGCAGCGAATGCAGTAGACAAAGTTGAGGGAAGTGCAAGTGATGAAGAGTCATCCAGGCTCGAACTGTTGACTGTGTTCCTCTCCGCAGATGTTGCTGAGTTTTTGCAGCTATTTTCACTTTTGTTTCAGATTTCCAGCATCCACAGTATTTTACTTATAAGTTCATATGAAGGTCGGGAGGGTAGACAGGCCGGTCGGGACTTTGCGTAGTTGGGTCTGGATTGGGAAGTTAAGTATAGGAATGGGCAGTCATGCCATGAGCTGGAAGCTTGGTTCTGGACTCTGTGCATTCGTGCCGGGGACATGGGTAAGCAGGCAGAGGGTTGTTGGCAGATGCATCATATGCAGAAGTTCTGCGGTGTGGAGAATCGTGTGGGCATTGGTGGGCAGTCATGCCGGGGAGGGTATGTATTCTGTGCGGTTTTTTGTATTGGCTGCTGTGGGCAGTCGGGTCAGGGATGGCCGATAATGGTGCCTGGTCTTGGGTTGCCGCATCGGTGGGTGTGGGCAGTCCATTCGGTGGAGTAGTTATTAGGGACTTGAAGGTGAGCACATGGGTCAGGAGGCTAATTGATCGTGTTGTCTTGGGTAATCAATACCGATAGTTACGCAGTGTGGTCGAAGGGATGTGCTGACGTGCAGGTGATGTGGTTAGTTGGGTCAGGGATGTGTAGCCGTGTTTGAGTACGGTTAGTTTGGGCGGGGGTGAATCGTCTGGTGGGGGGGTGGGTGGGGTGGGGTGGGTTGTAGTGATTGGGAGTGGTTAGGGCGGTAGGGCAGTGAGTTGTCGAATGAGAGAGGTTGTTACTCAAGTAAGAGATATGATGTTGGTGATGTGTAGGAATTTGATTGTGGATGGGAATTGGTCACTCTCTTAAATACTGACTTTCATTAGAAATTAGAAAAGTGTACCAATATTTTGGTAAGCAACAGGGCAGGTAGTGCACAACTAGCCCAATTCTCAGTCCGTGAGGCCAGTGCAAGTAACATTTACAGAAGGCCCTAGGCAACACAAATCAGCCCATGGTAAGTTTAAAGATACCGGACAATTAGGGTGGATGTAGATGTGTCCGGTCTTCCGATGGCGCCTAAAGGGCAACAGCCATGATGACATAAAACTGTCGGTCCATTGTAACCTGAGCATTAATCCTCCAGTCAGAAGATAATATGAACCATAGCCCAAAAGCTCAGGAATGCCTTATATCTGATGTCCCATGTGACATGACGCCGGGATGCTGTGGTGAGTGTAAATGTGAAATGCTACATGACGGATTCCTGCGGTGAGAGGAAATAGATCTTACATCTCCTTTCTCACTCATGAAACCAGTCTATTACCCTGTAGCCTCTAGGTATTTTCAATGCTTTCTTTCCCATATAACTTTGTATTGTCAGCAAACCTGGGTATATTACATTCATTCAACGCATCTAAGGACAGGAGAGAGAAATGCAAATGATACTTATTTCTTCACACCAACTGTCCCTAACCAGGATGTGTTTTGAATATTTTTTAAGCATGCAGTGGCTTATTTTTCCGAACTCTCTATTTGTGAGATGCAATTTAATACCAATCTGCAGCAAACTCGCGCTATGATTATCTCAGAAGATTAATTTATTTCACATTCAAATCCCGAGGGAGGGTCGTTTGCAACTTCTCACTCCACTACACACATACACACAGCAGTGCAACAACACCTACATGCGCATAAACGCACGCATAATCACACGCCCGCACACACCCACGCATGCACATACAAGCACGCACATACCCACAGCTGCTTACAATTAATGTAAATGACTTGGATGAAGGGATTGAAGGGGTAGTTGCCAAATTTGCTCATGCCACAAAGATAAGTTGGAAAATATGTTGCGAAAAGGACATAAGGAGGCTCCAAAAATATACAAATGGTTAAGCGATAACGCAAAATCTGGCAATTGGAGTATAAAGTGCGAACATGTGATTGTGTCCATTTTGGCAGGAAGAATAAAAGAGAAGCATATTATCTAAATGGTGAGTGGTTGTAGAGCCCTGAAGTGCAGAGAGAGCTGTGCATCCTAATACATGAACGATATAAGGCACAACAAGTAATTGGAAAGTTAATAGAAAGTTATAATCAATTGTAAGGGGAATTGAGTACAAAAGTAGGGAAGTTATGTTGTACAGGGCACTAGTGAGACCAAATTTGAAATGTTGTGTACAGCGTTGGTCATCGTATTTAAGGAATGATGTAAATGCTTTGGATGCAGTTCAGAGAAGGTTTTCTAGACCAATACATGGAATGTTTGCGTTGTCTTATGAGGAAAGATTGGGCAGTCTACGCTTGGATCCGCTGGAGTTTCGAAGAGGTAAGGCCACTTGATTAAAACAAATAAGTTCCTCAGGTTCTTGACATGGTGGATGTGGAGATGATGATTCCTCTTGTTGAAAAACCTAGAAGTAGGTGTCTTTGCTTTCAAATAACGGGTCGCCCATTTAAAACAGAGGTGAGGCAAATTTCTGTCACTCAGAGAGCTGTTAGCCATTCGAACTCACTTCCTGAAAAGGTGGTGGAAGCAGAGCCTTTGAACATGTTTAAGGCAGAGGTGGATAGATTATCGGTAAGCAAGAGTGTGATAGGTTATCGGGGATAGGGTGCAGATTGCACGCCACTATCAGATCATCCATGATCTTAATAGTTGATGGAGCAGGCTCGAGGGGCTGAATGGCCTACTCCTGCTCCTTACTCATAGGTTCGTAAGTACAAACACGCACACAAACACAGTGATGTGGTTGGGGGCAGAGACAGGTGTTTTACAATTATGGAGGTCAACAGTGCACGAACCACAAAAATAAATGTGAGTTTGTACGATTTCCAGAGTCCAGAATGCGAGTCCAATGAGGAACTCATTCATCCAGGATTCCTAATTCACCTTGGCTGAAGTGCAGAGCCATATAATTCGCTTTACTGTTGGCGCTGATAGCACAAGATTTAGTAGGTACACAGAGATTGTCTAGGTTGTGCAAGCGAAAATCTTCGAGCAGAGCGAGCCTTGAGCCACAGGCTGCTTCCTGGAGCGCTGTTTTTTGGTGATTCCCAAGTTCATGGTAAGTCAGCAGGCTGCTTTTGAAGTTAAAGGTGTGATGTTAGAACTGTCCAGAAATTCCACATTATTGTATCATGTGACATCACATCGATGGGTAATTGCTAATCAACACTCAGCATCTATGCTGATGGACATGATTCTATTGTTCGTACTTCAGAAAGACAAAGGTCATTATTAGCATCTCTTCCAGCGTAATGAATTTCAACCTCTGTTTTACTTGATATTCCCAATAGGGGAAGCCAGTTTGACTGCACTTTGTCTGCGTTAATTGACTATAAGGCATCGGTACAATGATGTGTGAGATTCTACAAGCTGAGCGAAGAATTATTTTACTCTTGGAGTTCCTGGTGGTTATTCCCAGGGCAAACGCTGTGCTCAAGTGACTTGCAGCAGACTTCTTTTTTGTTAGTTCTGCAGAAAATCCGTTTTAAAAAAAGCAACAAGAATAGGATTTTGAACGTACAGTGTTCTTGTTCATGAAGCAAGAACCCAGCATAATTCATAAATATAGGTGTTAAACAGCTGAAGCCCAAGCGCTGATCCTCGCAGAACCATGACAGTTACAGCTTATTATGTTTTTTCCTGAAACCTGGATGCAACTGGGAAGGCCAATATTTGTGCCCATCGCTTTTGCTCTTTACAGCAGTTAATTTTCAACCACATTTTTGTGGGTCAGTGTAGATTGAACCAGTTCCAGCTCTTTTGCTTTCTTAATTGAATTTAAAATTGCACCAGTTTCCGCTGTATGATTTGAGCCCATTTTCACAAACCATTAGCCTCTGAATTACGAGTCCAAGGAAAGCACCACCCTCAAAATATTTCACTTAGTTTTATTCTCCTTTCTCTATCCATTAATCAAGGATCATTCCAGGTCAATATTTTAACACAAAGTCCATTAATCCTAATTTCCTGTAACAGCTTCTGTGGACGTCACCTTATCGAATGTTGCATTCACTAGTTTCCCATTATGTATCTTATTAAGGACATATGACAAACAGATTTGTCAAAGAATGTTGTGGTCAAAATTCCAAACTGCCCTGCAATTCTTTGATTTCCTTTTAAACTCATCGCATTCCCACGGTGTAGAAAATGTATCTTATGTTAGCAGCAAGCAGTTCTGACGTGATTTAAATCTGATGCTGAATTTTGATTTTATTAACAGTCTAACAATTCGGGGTGGGTGGGAGAGGGTGAAAGGCCTTCTCTCAACATAAATGATGCATTCTACTCAAAACGGAGATCAGCTGGACTTCAAATAAATCCACCGCGAACCACAAGTCAATGGACAGGGATGCAAATCAAATTGTCTTTATAATAGGTGGCCGGGCGGTGTTAAGCCTGGGGCTGTCCTTTCGGCACACCGTTCACCACTCCTCTGTTTCCTGTCACTCGTCAAACTTCTTACCATGCTGTCAAAGAAGTTTGTGGTCAACATTCCTAACTGCCCTGTTACCAGGTCCCTATAATAAATTCTCACATTTTGCCCACGACTGATGTTGGGAAAAATAGCCGATAATTCAGGGTTTTCTCCACATTATTTAATCATTTCCGGTGATATTTGCTACGTTCTAATCCTATTGATCTGAAGCTATTTGTTTTAAATGCAGAGGTTCAATTTGTCTCGCCCAAGGACATCTGTCGCCACTTTGGTACATGAAATAAAAGTTACAGTGGCAGCATGGTAAGAAGTTTGACGCGTGACAAGAAGCAGTGGAGTGGTGAACGGTGTGCCTAGAGGACAGACACCCGCCCAAGCCACAGCCTTGTCCCACCACCTATTATAAAGGAACTTTGATTTGCATCTCTGTTCATTGACTTGTGGGATCGCGTTGAATTTATTTTAAGTCCAGGTGATTTCCGTTTTGAGCATAACGCATAATTTATGTTTAGAGAACGCCCGTCAAGCTCTCCCACCCCGCTCGAATGGTTGGATTATCAATAAAATCAAAAATCAGAATCAGATTTAAATCATTTCAGAATTACATGCTGCTAATATAATACACATTTTCTGTTCCGTGGGGTGGGTGTAATTGGAATCAAAGAAGTGCAGAATCAGATAATCTCAGAGTTGCTACGGTGCAGGAGGACTCCATTCGGCCTACCGTGCTGCATTGGCTCTCCATATGAGCATTATGACTCAGTGTCGTTCTGCTGCTTTTTTTCCCTGTAACCCTGCATATTGTTTCTATTTAAATAATCATCCACGATTGAACCTGCCACCAAATCACATGCAGGCAGTGCATTACAGTCCGGAACCACTCGCTGAGCGAAGAAGTTTTTTTTTTCTCAAATCGCATGTGATTCATTCGCAAATCTGCCCCTCTCGCCCTGCATCCTTCTACGTGTTCGAACTGTTTACCCCATTTACTCTGTCCACCAATAACCCCAGCCAACTCCCATGATTTGAACGCCTCCATCTGAACTCCTCCTTTCCCTCTCCTCTCCAACGGAAAACGTCCCAAATTCTGCAAAGTATGTTCATGTTCCCTGGAACCATTCATGTAAACCGCTTCTGCACACTCTCCGATCACATCATTCCTAAATTGTGGCACCCAGAACTGTACACAATACTCCAGCTGAAGTCTAACTAGTGTCCCGTGCAAGTCTAACATAAACCCCTTGCTCGAGCAATCTTTCCCTCTATTAAGAAAGCATACGATGCTTCATACTTTATTCGCTGCCCTCTCCACCTGCTCTGACACCTCAAAAGCCTTACGCACATATTCACCCATGTCCTTATGCTCCTGCATAACGTTTATGGTTGTATCACTTTTTTATTGTTTTTTCCGTTTTCTGCCTACCAACATGAATTAACTCACACATCTCTGCATTGAATTTGATGTGCCACCAATTTGAACACTCCAACGACTTCTCTATGTTCTTTGAGGTACTTCAGTTTCCTCCTCACAATTTGGAATGCTTCCAACTTTCGCACCGTTCATATCCCAAGAGATAAAAAAAATCCAAAAAATCTGTTATACGGCACTGTAACGAATGCCTTTTGGAAGTCAATGTACATAATATTAACAGCAATACCCAGTTATTTCTGCAAAAAAAACTACAACAAATTAGTTAACGCGAATTTCCCTTGAGAAATCCATGCTGCTCTTCCCAATTAACCCACATTTTTCGGAGTGTCAATTACTTCTGTCACGAATAATTGTTTTTCGAAGGCTCTGCACCACTTAAGTTAAACTGACTGGTGTCTGATTGTTGGGATTATACTTAAAACCTTGGTTGCACAATGGCACAATGTTAAAAATTATCCACTCCTCTTGCACCAGCCCTGAGTCTAGGGAAAACGGAAAGATTATGGCCAGTGCCCCATGCCATTGCCACTCCCACTTCCCTCAATATCCTTGAATGCATCTGCTCCGCCCCGTTGCCGTGTCACATCTAAACACTGATAGATTATGCAATGCTTCATCCTTATCAAATTTGGTTCCTTCTCGTGACAGACCTTCTTCCTCTGTCACTATGACTTGGGTACCCATGCGTTCTTGGTGCAGACAGATGTAAAATATTCATTTAAAACCTCACGCCCTGCCTCGATGTCTAAATCCCCTTTTTGGTCCGGAATCGGCCCTACTCCTTCATTTACCAGTCTTTTACTATGTATTTGCCCATAGAATACTTTGGGATTCCCCTTTATGTTGACTGCCAATATTTTCTCATAATCCCTCTTCACTTCTCCTATTTGTTTCTTCGCCTCTGTTCTGATTTTTTTTTTTCAATATTCAGCTTGTTTCTCAATTGTAATTTCTACCTGGCACCTGTCATATGTACACGTTTTCTTCCTTATCTTAATTTCGAGCTCATTATTTTTCTTTCATTCAGGAAGCGCAGAAATTGTTTGCTCCATCATTGTGTTTTGAAGGAACATGCCATGCCTGTGCCGGAACCATTTCTTCTTTGAAGGTCGCCCATTGTACAGCGACAGGTTTTCCCTCCATCCTTTTATTCCAGTCAATCTGGCCCAGTTAGGCTTTCCTCCCAAAAATTCGGCTCTTCCTCGTTTAATTATTCTTTCCCTGGATTGCCCATTGTTCGTTTTCTAAAGTAACCCTAAACCTTACTTTGCAATGGTAAATGCCTTCTTAATATTTCGGGTCAGATTTAGACTATTTGTCCATCCTAGCTCCATGGACCAAGTCTAACAGTGCCTACTTTCTTGTTGGACTGGGAAAACACTGCTGAAGTCAATTCCCCTGAACACCTGAACACGCTTTCGGAGCTCTCATCCCTCTCTGCCCTTTTACAGTACCACGCACCAGCCTATCTTCGGATAATTAAAGGCCCCATTGCAGCTACGCTTTATTTTTGCATCTCTCCGTAATTTCCCTGATGATATGTTCTGCTACACCCTTCACCCAAGTTCCTGGTCTATAGACTATTCTGAACAATGTAATTGCACCCTTTTTGTCCCTTAGCTCTAGAGAAATTGATTCTGTCATTGAACCCTCTGGGGCACCCTCATTCACCGGCAGAACAATTTTCTCCTTTACAATGCAGCCACCCCTGCTCATTTCCTTCCTTTCCTGTTTTTCCTTAACACCTTGTACACTGGTATATTGAATACCCAGACCTGTCCTTCCTTGAGCCAGGTCAATGTGATCACCAGAACAAAATAAGTCCGCATGACAATCTGCGCCCACAACTGACCAATTTTATTTACTATACCCTGTGCAGTCAGATACATGCAATCTAACACCTATTGAGGCTTCATTATTTTTCCCTAACTCCTAATCCTTGTGTTAATTGATTAGTCTCTATTCTTGTGCTGTCAGTCTCTCCCAGTATTTTGTCACCGTGATATTACTTTCTAATATTCTCTCCATGGTTCCATACCCTTGTGCCTTAGCTTAATTCCCTAGCCAAAAAAAAAACACACAAGAAAATCAGCTCTCACTCTTTTCAGGTGCAATATTTTCCAGCGTGAACAAGTGCCATCACTCCCAGAGAAAGTGTCAGTGTCCCAGGCACCAAGGGCTCTGCCTCCTGCACCATATTTACAGCCACACATTCATCTGTCTTATTCTCAGTCTTCTGTACTCACTTGCTTGTGGCATTGGGACTTATTCCAATGTTTGATATTATTCAGAACCTTCTATGATTTGATTAGCGTAACAATGAGATCGCATGGATATTGTATAGCATTTTTACGTTCCTCTTTGGATTTAGACCGTGGGAGAGCGTATATCCAAGTCTTGGTGCACGAAATGAGAAATTTAAACATCTTTGCTGTTTGCCACTGTTGGAGGAAAAAAAAACAAATATTGTCTGGTAAATTGTATAGACAAGCGGATCACCCTGAGCAGAATAAAACTGCCAGATGAACCGAAGAGTAAAAGGATGGAATTCCTTCGGGTTTCCGTTTCCGGATCCCTGCACACCAGCAGGGGAGAGACCTAATCCAGCGAGATAAACAACCAGAATGAGCGTGGGTATTGGCAATTTGCTGCACAGTGGGAATTCGGTGCAGAGAGGAAGCGGAGCTTATTGCATTTTTTAATTGCTATGCAATGTCTTAAATATTCAGAGAATGGTCTTGCCCTGCTGCAGCAGTAGAGACCTCAAGTGTGAGTAATGACTGGTTAGTCGTGGATAAGATCGGGTAAGTATTTACTAATATTATCACATATTTTAAGGTCTTGTCGTGGTTTATAGTTTGTATATTCTGTAGTAGCGAGGATCAGGAAAGAAGGGCCCAGAGTAATTGATTTCAAAGTTTTAATTTAAAGAGATAAGTAATGGCAGGAGATCTCAAAGCCATGGCGTGCTTCTCGTGCTCTATGTCGGAAGCCGGAAGCATTTCTAGTGCCGGGGACGAGCATCTGTGCAGGAAATGTGTCCAGCTTCAGCTCCTGGAAGCTTGAGCTTCAGAGCTGTAATGGCAGCTGGGGCCACTGTTGAGAATCCGCGAGTCTGAGAGATCAACGATAGCACGTTTAGAGAGCTGGTCACACTGCAGCTGAAGGGACTTGAGGAAGGAAGGGAATGGGTGACCATCAGCCAGTCCAAGAGAAACATATAGGTAGCTCTGGAGTTCTCTGGTGTACCCGCTCACAAATCGGAATTCCATTTTGGAGGCTGATTTTGGAGGGTCCTCCAGGGAGTACAGGCAGAGCCAAACATCGGGAACCTGAAGCAACCGGTCTGTACAGGAGAGCAGGAAGAGAGCAAGAGCAATAGTATTAAGGGATTCTATAGTCAGGGGAACCGGTAGGCGCTACTGTGGCCACCAACGTTACTCCAGGATGGCGTGTTGCCTCTTTGGTGCCAGGGTCGTGGTTGTCACTGAACGGCTGCAGGGCATCCTGATGGGGGAGGGTGATAAGGCAAGGGGTCATGGTACATGTTGGTACCAATGACATAGGTAGAAAGAGGGATGAGGTCTTGCATCAAGAATTCAGGGTGTTACACAATAGACTCAAAAACAGGATCTCTCGGGTTGTACTCCTTGGATTACTCCCAGTGCCACATGCTAGCAAGCTCAGCAATAGAAGAAGAGTGCAGATGAATATGTGGCTTAAGAGGTGGTGCAGGAGGGATGGTTTTTGATTGCTGGATCTTTGGGATCGTTTCTGGGTAAGTTGGGACCTGTACAAACAGGATTCTCTACATCTGAACCAGAGCAGGACGAACATCCTTGAGGGCGGGCTTGCTAGTGCTGTTGAAAGGAGTTCATAATTATTCGGCAGGGTGTTGGGGCACAGAATGTTATCTAAATAGGGACACATTACAATTCAGTAAAACAATCAAGCCAGAGGGAGTACAGCTGCATTAAGGTTCCGGGGAGTACGGCAGGCCTCGAGGGCCTCTACTTTAATGCCAGGAATATTACAGGTAAAACAGATGAGTTAAGGGTGAGGATTGACACGTGGAATTGTGATTCAGTAGCCATCACAGAGACGTTGTTGAGGGAGGGGCTGCATTGGATGCTCAACATTCGGGGATATAGAATCTTCAGGCGAGTCAGGGGAGGGGGTAAAAGAGGAGGAGGCATTGCATTATTAGTTAAGGAGTCAGTTACTGCAGTAACAAGAGACGTTATCTTGGAGGAGGCATCGAATGAAGCTTTGTGGATAGAGAATAGGAATAAAAAATGGACAGCCACATTGTTAGGTGTTTATAATAGACCGCTAGATAGTCAGCGGGAAATTGAGGAGGAAATATGGGCACAATCTCCTTAGGTGTGTAAAAACACTAACAATAAGTAATTATATTGGAGAATTGCAATTTTCCCAACGTTAATTGACATAGACGTAATGTTAAAGGGTTGGATGGATTGGATTTCTTGAAATGTGTACAGGAGGACTTTCAAGGTTAACGTGTAGAGAGTTCAACAATGGACGGCGCTTAGCTGGACCGAATTGTGCAGAATAAAGCCGGACAGGTGGCTCAGGTGCTGGTGGGGGAGCATTTCTTCGGGATAGCGACCAGAAAATGGTACAATTTAAGCTTGTTATGGAGAAAGCAAAAGGCAAGTTGCGAAAAAAAGAAATGTTTTCAATTGGAGGAGAGTGGTTTTGGTAAAATAAGGCAAGACCTAGCCAAGATAATTTGGGAACAGCTACCTGTGGGGAATACTACAAAATATCAGTGGGGGGCGTTCAAAAAGGAAATGGGGAGGGTATAGGCTCAACATGTTCCCTCAAGGGTGATACGAAGGAGTAAGAAGCCCAGAGAACCTAGGATGACCAGAGATATGCAGGATGAGATGAGATGGAAAAGAGATGCTTTTGGAAGATACAAGAGGAGCAAATCAGTGGAGACATTATTGGATTATATAAAGTGCATGGCAGAGCTTGAAAGCGCTATTAGGAGAACAAGGAGGGAATAGGAGAAAGCTCTGGCTGGTAAAAGAAGGGAAAATCCCAAGATATACTTTAAGTCTATCAATGGAAATAGGATAACCATGGAAAGAGTCGGGCTCATTAGGGACCAAGGGGGCAATGTATGGGTGGAGCCAGAGGAGATCGCTGAAGTTTTGAACGAATACTTTACATCCTTCTTCACCCAAGAGAATTAAGGTGAACGCATGGAATGCGGGGAGAGAGGCTGTGAAGTTCCTGAGCAAATTTATATGGGGACTGACAGGGTATTGAAGATGTTGGCAGCCTTAAAAGTGGAGAAACCTCCACGTCTGGATGATTTGTGTCCAGACTGCTAAGCGAGGCAAGGGAAGAGATTGCAGTGCCTTTGAGAGTAATATTTAACTCCTCCCTGGTCGCGGGGGAGGAGCCAAGGGACTGGGGAACAAAGAATGTGGAACCGCAATTAAGAAGGGTTGTAGAGATAAGCCAGGGAATTACAGAGCAGTGAGTCTCACGTCACTGGTCGGGAAACTAATGGAGAAAGTTCTGAAGGACAGAATCTATCTCCACTTGGAGTGCAAAGGTTTGATCAGGGATAGTCAGCATGTCTTTGTCAGAGGGACTTCATGCCTCACAAATTTGATTTAATTTTTTGAGAAGTTGACCAGGTGTGTAGATGATGGTCGGGCAGTTGATGCAATTTATATGGTATTCAGCAAAGTATTGGACAAGGTCCCACATGGGAGACTTATAAAGAAGGCAAATGCACATGGGATACAGGGTAATTTGATGAATTGGATTCAAAATTGGCTCAGTTGTAGGAGGCAGAGAGTGATGACAGAAGGCTGCTTTAGTGACTGAAAGCCAGTGTCCAGTGGCGTACCACAGGAATCTGTGCTCAGTTCCCCCATTATTCGTCATTTATATAAACGGCATAGATGACTTTATGTAGGGTAGGGCGAGTAAGTTTGCGGATGACACAAAGGTTGTCTGGGTGGTTAGCAGTGAGGTTGAGTGTCTTTGCCTACAGGAAGATATAGACGGGATTGTCAAATGGGCAGATAATTGGCAGGTGGAAGTTAACCATGGAAAGTGTGAGGTGATACACTTTGGATGGATTTATTTGACAATGGCGTATTCAATGAACGACATGACACTAGGAAATTCTGAGTAGGAAAGGGGCCTTGGCGTTTGTTTACATCGTTCTGTGAAGGTGGATGGGCATGTTAATGTGGTGGTGAGAAAGTTATGTTGGACACTTCCCTTTATCAATCGAGAGTTATATCACTGTTCACTATAGGCAAAGACAATCACATCTCGAAGAGAATTATATAAAGTGCGAATTTGTATTGATACGATATTGGCTTTCACTGGATTTTATATTGATATGTTGAGCTGTTTCTGCGAATCACAACTAGATGCTTTATGTTGCTGCTGGATGCACCCTTACCATTTTTCCGCATGACCATTAGTGCAGCTTCCACAATTCACCAATGATCTTTTATGCCCTACTCACTGGTGATCAAGTGATATTAGAGCAATTGATACTAATGGGGTTAGCGTGGAAAGGTAAATCGGGCGATCAATGTGAAATTGTGAAGGAATAGAGAGAAAGCAAAGTTTTTTTTTCCATAGACACGAGGGAGGGAAATACAATACCTGCGCTATTTTGGGGGTCAGTTGAACAACATAAAAAAGGGGAAAGATGCTGAATCCGAGTAAATGTTACATTTCCTGCTCTGTTTGCAGCTGAAGCAGCGACATGGAACCAGTACATTATAATAAAAAAAAAATACGGTGGATGCTAAGAAGATGCATTATGTTGGACTCCAAACGTTAACACTCTTTCACTCTCGAAAGTTGCAACCAGGCCTGTTAGGTTCTGCCAGCATTTTTTTTTTCTTGCAAAGTTGTATGCTATGCCTTGTTTCGGAGCGGGCTTTCTGAGAATGTAGGCAAAAACACCGTTGTATCTTTACAACGAATACCTGCCTGATAGAAATCTGGAAATGTGATATAGATCAACATAACAGGAGGCTACGTTCAACTTCTCTAGAACTTTCTTCCATACATGCAGCCCTATACTTATCGGGATAAAATAGGATTTTGGAGAGTACGCCACGTCGTGTAATGGCATAAAGAAACGGGTGAAGGAAAAAGGTCAATGTGGTATATTTAACGGCAGAAAGATTATGATGTGATAGAGGTGGATGAAGGATTTGCGAACATTTGGAATGGGTTTCTGGGAATCTCACGCAGGCAAATCAGACGTTTAGGTTTAATTCTAGAAGGAAGTGCAAGGCGGCATCCAGAAAAAAAAATAATGGGAATTCTGGTTATGACAGACCACGAAGAGTCTTTACAATAAGTTGGGATGTGACGAACATTCGTGCAAAGACTAGGGCTCAGGCTTTGAGAGACAGTAACGGGAAGGGGGACAGTACTCCGTTAATGAAGAAGATAGAAGGCGCGATTTTCCTGCTCAGATCAAACTAAACAAGATACAATGAAGCACTATAACACCAGATGAATTCAAGTCAAAATACTGCGGATGGAGGAAATCTGAAAGCAAACCAAAAAATGCTGGAAGTAGTCAACTTCTTCCTTAACCGAGATTTCCCACCCATGGTGGTTGACAGGCCCCTCACCCATGTCGACCCATCCGATTCACCTCTGCTCTTACATATTCCTCTCCCTCCCAGGACCATGATAGGGTCCACCTCGCCCTCACTTCTGACCCCACCAGCCTCGGCATTCGTAGGGTCATCCTCTGCCATTTCCGCCATCGCCAGCATGAAGCCACCACCAAATACATCTTCCTTTCACCTCACCTCCCCCCCCTCCCCTGTCGGAATTCCGTCGGGATCGTTCCCTCAGGGACACTTTGGTTCCATCCTCTATCAAACCCGATACATCAACCCTTTCTCACGGCACCTTCCAATGCAATCGGAGAAGGTGCGACACCTGCCTCTTTGCTTCCCCCCTGGTTACCATCCAAGGGCCCAAATACTCCTTTCAAGTGCAGCAGTGCTTCAGTTGCACTTCCCTTGATTTGGTCTGCTGCATTCGCTGCTCCCATTGCGACCTTCTCTACATTGGAGAGACAGAACAAAGCCTGGTTGGCCATTTTGCGGAACACCTTCGGTCAGTCCACTAGCATGACCCAGACCTTCATGTTGCTTGCCATTTGAGCGCACCATCCTGCTCTAATATGTTCCAGTAAAGCTGAACTGAAACTAAAGGAGCAGCACTTCACCTTCGGACTAGGCACTTTGCAGCCTTCCGATCTTAACATTGAGTTCAACAACTTCAGACAACGAACTCTCTCCTCCATCCCCAACTCCTCTTTTTTGATCCCCCCCCCCACCTCCTTCGCCTATTTTTCTATACTCATTTGTATTTTTAAATGCTATATGTTTATTTATTTATTCCGACATATTTTCATGAGTATTCATGTTTTAACTTTATGACCATTTTTATTCATTGGTTATCGTCAGCTTTTAGCCTTTTCGATCTTTTTTTCCGCCACCGTGCCCTCCCCCCACCCCATTCCCACTAGGGCCATCTATCATTGCCCAATGTGCTTACCCTCGTCCTGCCATTATCACATTCTGCTTTCCGTTCTTGATGTAAACATTATCACCTCCTTCAGCCAGTATTACCATTAATATCAAACATCTTTCCCAAACTCTCCTTTGCCTCCACCTAATGTTGGCCTTCTAACCAGCTTCGCCTGTTCCATCCCCTTAACCAGTGTGCATTTCACCACATTTTTACTTCCCATTAGCACTGAAGAAGAGTCATACAGACTCGAAACTTTAACTCTGTCTTTCTCTCCACAGATGCCGTCAGGCCTGCCGTGTGTTTCCACCAAATATAATAAGTCCTTCATGCAGGAACGAAGCAGACTCACATGTGAATGGCCTGCAAGTAGTTGGTGTACAGGATATGATTCCAAAGTTCGAAGTTCACGTAAAACTTGCAATTACTGTGACCCATGAGGAGGTTAGTGCCGAACTTTAAAAACAACATAGATTTTGTTGGCGGATTAGGCAGAAATGTGCCAGCTGAATTTTAACGCGGAGAATTGTGAAGTGATTAATTTTGGTAGGCAGAACGCAGAAAGGCAATATAAAATGAAATTTAAAATGGCAAAAGAGTTACAAGAGCAGAGGAATGTGAATGTATATGTGCATAAATCATCGACGATGCCAGCACAGTTTCAGAGCGGAAGGAACAAAGGAGACATTATCCTAAGGTGCGTTAATAGGAGCATAGAGTGCAAAAGAAAGGTGGTTAAGTGGGAGAGAATCTGTATTTTGGAGTTTTATTCCTGTGTGTATTTGGTGCGGAGCCTTTGCAGATTGTGAACTGTAGAAGTTACCTTTGGCTGATTGGTAATTGTAACATTTAAGAAACAGAACATATCAATGGCTGATACGTTTAACCCTAGCTTCGAAATGAAGTGCCTTGACTGTAAGATTTGATTGCACACCAGAATAGTCTCGAGCAGAGCAGGTAGCAAAAGCGTAATTAAGTCTCAGAAAAAGACCTTGGGGAGCACTGTCAGCACAGAGAACGGAAAATCAGCTGTCTGATTCGTGAACCTGTCAGCTGGATAAGGGTTAATACGGTGAGCACTGGTGTCCTGCTCAGAGCAGCCAGGAAGCAGGGAACATGCCGGTGATAAGATACGGTGATGCAGCCTTGAAATCCACTGGGTTGCGGTCTCAGGATAGGAGCTTGTGCAGAATGGTGGTGAGCTGCCGCTTGTCCATTCTAAGATTGAGTATTGCTTCCTGAAAAACACTTGCAAGACACTCAAGCAGCAGAAAATCCTTCAATATGAATTGGAACGGCTATGAAGGGTAATCAGAAGCTATGTTCTCGAAAAAGAGCAGCTGAAATTCCTGGGGAGGAAGTCAGAGTTCTAAACGATATTGTGACTCACAGTTTTCAAAGATTTCTGGTTGGGCTGATGAGAAATTTGTGGGATGAACCTTGACTGAGCCTGTCATTTAATTGACATTGTGTGACATGTTCAACTACAGATTGTCTGTTAATTACTGTTCCCTTCATACTAGTTATGCATGTTAGAGAATTAGATATATACTATTGGCTGGTTGTTTTGATGAATCTTGCATGGTGATTTTGTTTTTTTGTTTAAAACTGTGTAACCATGTGGATTAATTATCTTAGTGAGTAGCTGCTACAGCTAAACCCAATGTGTAAGCATTAAAATATTATGAAATATGTATTGAAATGTTATTATTTACAATTGCAGGTGAATACCTAATGCTATGAATCCACGCCGTAGCAATAGACAGAACTCTCAAAGAGGTGTGAAGAGCCACTTCCTTATCCGATGTAAACAGGGGACAGAGAATCAGTGGTAGGCATTATTTTTTCCGCACAACATAAACAGCATCACACTTCTGGTAAACACCGTAATTACGTCTGTAAGAGGAGGAGGAAACAGGATACTTTAACGCTTTGCTTGCATATTGACAGACATTCCTGCTATGTAGCCGTGCTTAATTTCGTCGCACTAAAGTGTGATGTGGCTTATGATCGGACGTCCCCTGACGAAGTAGCCTCCAGATTCAGACATTGCAGCATGTCTAGCAAAGCATGGGTGCATCTTCCCACAACCACAACAAATCCTGCTGCCTAGCGCCTTAGTGCATGATATCGTCAAAAAAAACGTTAAAACCATGCCGGTTTGTCTTTCCCTCGTGCACCATGCACGTTAATTTTGTTCAGCGCTTTACCATTGCTACTTTATTCAACGGGTTACAGTTGTACTCGTTCCGCTGCTTGATGTAGTTTCTCTCCACCCCTCTGCGGTACAAATGAACATGGAGTATACTTGAGAGCGTCATATGACAGTAACATATTTCCTGAGTGCAAGGCTCAATGGAAGCCATCAATCTCATCAAAAGAAATTCAGTTCATCTTCCTATATAACAACAGCAACTTCACATCAAGCTGAAAGTATTTAAATGTACTATGTACTTAAATACTACTTGCTGGCGATGGCAGGCATCGAATCTAATCAGCGATTGTGCCTTAAAATCCGCAACCACAAGAGCTGTACCCATAAACTGGGATGGCACTCTAGCGCAGTAGTGAATGACTGATGTTTTCTATAAGCTGCAGCCTTCCAGATGCAAGGTTAATCCTGAGCCCTAAGTGCCCTGCTATGTGTTCGTAACACGTCTCATAAAACTATTGAATTAATTGTGCTCCCGCTCCTAAAACCTCAAATTAGATTATTTAGTTGCTATAGCAGTATTGCTTAAAGAACTGTACTGAGCATACATTGGCTGCAGAAGTGGCTACACTTCAGGCGTGTTGTATTGGCTGCAAATACCTCCTGCTATGTACCGAGATCGTGCGCAGCTGTTTTTAAATGCAAGTTTGTTTGTTTTTTCCTTTCTTTCTCAGCCAAGATTACTGAAGCAAATTATTCCATTCCTATTTGTATGTTTTGTTATGCGAACATCGGCTATTATATTTTCCAGATAACAGTAATAGTGCTTTTATTGCACTTTGTTGTCTTCAAAGGGCCATGACATGTCATGATGTCTTAAAATGTTCTGCACAAACGCAATCGTTTCCTCCTTTGTAGTTACCTAATCATTCTTGAAACTCTGAAAACGCACCAGCAAATCAGATCCACTTTCCGCAGAGAATTGGGCCATGTAAGGTGTTTTCTATCAAAACTGAAGCAAGGGCGAATTCGTATCTCCCAGTGCTTTCAAAGCTGAACAGCACACCGGGGAAATTGTGGCCAGAAATTCGGAGGTTCATAATCACCTCTCTTCTTTCCTTTCCCTTAATTATTTGGCACATCAAACATTGCAGAAGTATTGATCCCTCTCCAGTGTTTCCGCAAGAGCTTTCCAATGACCGGCATGTCCTGTGTCTGAATCAGGTCGAGTGATGGAATGTCGCGCACTTATTCGAGCAAATCATCGTGCAACATATTGCACCATGTAATGCACCTCATAATCGTTTATTTTTGTGAGTAACTCACCAATTCATGTATTGCAAGTATAATGGCGGGTCATGATGCATGTCAGGTGCTGTAACGCTTTAGAATGAGTTGTCATGGCTTTAAGCAATGATATCTAAGTCAAATGGGCCATTAACATTAGCAAGAAATAATTTATGCTTCGTTACATTAGCCTAGGAGAGAATTTTATCTCAGAATACCTCGGCAAAGGCACCAACTCACGCCCTGCAGCCGGCTGGAAAAAAAAAACATATGTTATCCGTTCAAACGAGATACTTTTTTTTCAGAAGAAGGGAAGGTACTTAAAACATGAACTCTGAAATTCCGTTTTTAAATATACTTTTAAAAAAAACCTTTGGTTTGAAGCTCATGGAATGATGTAAATTACTTATTTATTAATGAATGTTTATAACTTACAAAATATTTTAAACGTATGCAGGTGAAGATATTCCCGATATATATGTGTATCTATGTATATGCGTATGAACTGTGGACAGCTGGTTTAAGATGGGTTACTGTATCTAGAATATCGCCATCTGCATACATTTAAAACATTTAGCATTATGTAATGCTAAATCGATTTACTGTGTGTTTAGCAGATTGCATATCTCAGAGCCAGGGCCAACTCAAATTTCTGCAAACAAAAGAGTTGTTTATAATTATGCTCAGAAAGCTGTATAACTTTCAACATGCAGCAGCTCCAATTTGAAGAGCTAGCAGTAAGGAATTTGATATGCGTCATTCATTTTAACGGAATTATCTTTTAGGTCTAATTACGAATAGCGCTGGTCATTAGAATGTGAAACACAACTGACTTATTCAAACATTTGGGCAATTATCTGAACAATAACGCATCAATAACCATGATATATTAGAACGTAGATTACAGCTACGTACATAATAACAGCATTATGCAAATCAATGGCAGGGAAGGACTATCGGCTCACATAAATTCATTGCACCGATACTCTTGCTCCCGAAGAGCACACGGAATAATTTACAATACAGGTAACAGATTTAATTTCGAAGAAATATTCCATCCACTAAGGAAAATACACTCTAAGTAATTATTTTAAGGGAAAACGTTTTTAATTGCTTGGTTATATTGGTCCTGTATGACAACATGGTTGATTTCCTTTTAAATTTCACATCCGTTTTCTTTAAAATGTTAAAAAAGCAAGTTAAAGTGAATGCAGGACTTAAGGTTAAATACAGGAAGTAGCATCCGAAGGACAAAAATGTACGAACAGCTAAAAGCAGAATTACTTGCTGACACAATGTCCCGAAATTACTTTATATTCTTCATTCATGTTGCCTGTCCCACTAAGTGCTTTTAGATATCAGTAAGTTCCCAAATTAAGTGCTATCTTCGAAAATAAAGGTGTTTGATCTCCTTCCCAGAGTGCTTCCCTTGGCTCACTCGTCAGACTCTGCTCTCCGAGTCATAACGTTAATGCTTCAATGATTATTCAGAAACTTGAGTTCATAATCTATGCCGCTATGTCAATGCAGGAATGTGGAATGTTGAATTGCGATGTCTGTCCTCATTGTAGGTTGGGTTTAAATTAAATTTTAGACTGGCCTATCATGTTCAATGGTCGCTTGACAATAATTGTAAAAAAAAAACAGAATTCCACTGGTGTCCTGGCCAATGTTTATCTCTACTCATAAATAATTAAAAGGATTGGCTGCTCATGCGTTTTCATTTTTATTTGTGGCATTCTGATATATTGTCTGCCTCAATTATTGATGCTAAGATAATGGGCCTGTAATTAGATATACATACAAATAAAAAAGGCTCCTGCGATGGTTACCAATATAACTTGGCCTCTTGTTGCGTGTGGAAGTCATCTACTATTTGTCTTTCCACCCCAACCTGAGCGTACCCCGTTCTCTTATCTTCACAATTAGACTTTTCAGCTTTCATTGCGCCTGCCATATCGAGCAGGCTCAGCTCACTATCGGATGGTGCTGTCTTGGTCTGAGAAAACAATGATTCTGGAAATCCTTAGTGCAATAGTTCAGCTGATTGTAATCTAATGTCAGGCTGAGCCGTTAGGATAGACAAAGCATTGCAGAATTAGTGCAAATACAACAGATTACCAAAGCAGCAGTAAATGCATTTTATGCACTAAATCGCAAAGCCTGTTAATTGCAGTTATGCTGTGACTCCGTGTTTTGGTTTTAATACCCACCTGGGCATAAATTGTCCTTTCTTGATGCTTTGGTCTTGAGGCCTTCTGAAACTTGTTCATATCTAGTGCAGCATAGAGCGCCATCACATCGCTTGTTTTCTGCGAGGATTGAAAGTTAAGTATGTGTAAGCACCTATGTCTATAAATGTCCACCCATATCTATGCTCATTTCTCATCAGTTGGCTGCAATTAAACCGTGACGACGTAAACAGTGAAACGAGTTATGCTTATGGATACAAAAGCAAAACAAATGTCAAGCATTTAAATATACTTACTGAAAGACGATAAGGAATTAAGAGACAAGAGCAGGAGCTAATCCATTTGTCCTTCCAGCATGCTCCGGAATTAAATATCCTCCATATGACTTTCCACCTTCTCACAACATCTCCATTTCTCTAAATTAATTTAGTAACCACAAATACATCGACCTAAAACCTTGAGTGTAGTCGATGATTTAGCATCCACGACTCGATAATGTGTAGAATTTGCACCATTCATAGCTGTTTGAATGAGGGCATTTCTCCTCATCTCAGATCTAACTCTTCGAAACACTATTCTGAGAATGTGAATATTCTCGATGGCCCAAACAAAGGACTAATTTCTTAGCACTTAACCTGTCAAGTCCGTCAAGAAGCATAAATGTTTCGAATGGGCACCTCACAATCCTCTAAACTCCAGAGAAAGTTGGCCTAGTGTACACAATCTTTTCTAATACAATTATCCCTTCATTCGTAAAAGCAGTCTCGTGAACATTCGTTGTACTCCATCTATGGCAAGAAAGACCTTCCTTAGACAAGGTGGACAAAACACGCAGAATACTGCAAATATGGTCTGGCGGATACATTGTGTATTGCTATAAGACATATGTACTGGTAATTTAAAATCCCCTTCTCCGGAAAGGAGTATGCCATGACATCCAACACCACAGCTCCCGCGCACCTCCCCCGCACCCCCCACCATTCCCCAGCCATCCCTCTGGGCAATTCGTTGCCGCAACTGCATGTTAACATTCTGTATTTAAAAAGGGCTTCGAACTGAGAATAGTGTATCTAGTCTTGTGTTGTGCTTTTATTTGCTTCATGGGAATGATAATTCCATGAAACAGATATTAGATCTTACAAAACGTCAAGTCAGTGACAACAAATTACTGTTCATCGATTTCAAAATGTGGGGAACGGCAGACAAACAATCCTAAAGTTTGCCACACGTTTCTCGATGTCTGCTTGCCCTCGTAGTACGTGGAGGGGTGAATAATAACTCCAACCAAGTAGTTGGAGGCAAAATTGTATATCTGTCCGAAATTCCAAATTTGATGATATGATTTGGGAAGGAAGCGAATGAAGGGTTGGAGATGAAGAATTTCGTGTTAGGTGTCTCCTGGTGATCTTAACATTGTAGCAAATCCACGCCTTTGTCCATTTCTGTAGTTTTGCACAGCCTGGATCAACACACCACAATAATGCCATCTCCAGCATGTGACAATATCAAGAATGTTTTATTAATTCTGGACCCAGTTGATTCGCTGGATGGGAGCCATTATTGCCCATTTCGTTTGTACTGCAATTGGGCTTGCAAAGGATGTTCAGGTGGTTTCTGCGACAAATCCTTTGATGTGGACAGGGGTTGCAGACGCACCAGAAAGGAGAAATGGCCGGCTTCTTTCCCTAATAAGCTTTATCTATTTGAGGAGATCCGAAAGATGTTTGATCTCTTTAACACATAGAGCTTTAATTGATAGGATTTTAAGCTGAATTCAACATCTCAAATTACAATGATCGAGCTTGAACTTTGTTATCCTGGGTCCATTAAAGAGCCTGAATATATGGTGCCCCGCCACCGACTTACCGCCTGATTTGAACGAACATTCAATTCGTATGTTAACGACCGGAATATTGCAGTAACAATTAACTTGTTTCTGACTGTTGTCGTTTATTAAAAATGTTATCTGTTACTTGACCACTCAATTCAATCTGCGTTACTTTGTATAAATCTTTGCAGCAAACGAATAAAAAATGACAATTGTTATATTAAGTATACCAGAGTTCGGTCATGCAGGTGCTTAGGTTTGTGAAAATGCGGAAACATACCTCTTCTTCAGGATGGTTGGAACTTTCGTCATTGTTCTGCACTCCTTGCAAAGAACGATGTTTAAAATGAAATAATCGGAGAAAGGAGTATGGTAAACTTACCAAGAAAATCACAAGATGTCAACATTTTGAAGGTAATGCTTAGTTTCTGACTCATTTTGTCATTAGGGAAACGATTAATGAAACACCTCTCGGCCAGCGAGAGACTTGCTGGGAAATCAAGGCGGCAAATCCCCAACGCCTGAAAAGTGCAGGCAATGACATGATTTCTTGGTAATTAAGCCTCTCTGGAGTACTCGTCCCTTCGGGAAGCTGGAGAATCTTAGAATATGCCACGCCATTTAAGAAAATCGAATATACAATTACAGCAATAGTTATGAAAACCATATCCATTAAACCAGCAGTTTCTATTTTTGTAAATGAAGTGGAGTGGTTTGACGATGAAGGGCCCATCATATCTTCAAATGCATGACACGCAATAATTTTAAGCAATGTTGCCGTAACTGTGTATCAAGCTATTTTTCAAACTGTTCAGTTGCAAGCAGCTAATCTCCACATATAACATGAATTACTTGCGCGTTCTTTTTGGAATTTTAGATCGTAAGAAAGAGCAGATTATTTCTTAGCTTTCATTTTCTTTTACAGGAATCGCTTCACAATGATGACACCCAGCACAACGAATACCAATCCGCCCAAAGCAGCTGCAGAAATCCGCAAGGGACGTGTGATTGGATCACCTGCTGGATTTAACTGAAATATTTAAATCCTACAGTCCAGTTCAATAAATAAAGCCCAAATATCACTTAATGGTGGGTGCGTATCAGCTATAGAAAAGTACATTAGACTATTCCTCTTGAATTGCTCAGGTAGGGTCCTGAAGCGAGGGGCGTTGCAGGATTTTGTCGAAATCTCAATTTTCTGAAACAGGCTTCCAGCGGACATATATCTTCAATGGGTGATTTCTTGTTATCCAGATGTTTTGTTTTGCTGGAAATCTAGGGCCAATACATCAGCATATACAAGAGCCACGAATTAAGGGGGCCAGTGCAAGGCCTGATCCCTGTTGTCTGTCGCAGTTGGTTATGACTGGGCGGTCAAATTACATTGCATCAACATTAACTGTACAATAACCGACTGGCAACACCTCTGGAAGATCGGAGCCAAGGTCACGGCGAGATTGAATAGCATACGGATTCTGACGTGTACCAGCTGGTCCAGTGGTTTCAACAGGTCCTACACTGCTTCAATCGTCCTGGTCCACCCAGCAGCGGAGTAATGCTACTCAACCTGGCTCAGGAGCTACCGCATATTCTAGATATCCTGCTGCGCGAAGTTCTAAAGGTTAATTCTGGAACATTGAGACCAACACCGCTGGAGTGGATTCGCGTACTAACACTCATTGGACCTCCTCATGACCGTAGGGAAAATTTCCTCCGCAAATAACATTGCTGGCTGACAGCTAGCAAAGCTCTACCACTGGCATAGGGCTTAATACAAACATACGCAAAACACACTCATTGAACAAATTCCACACTGTTCTGCCGAAGGGCCGTGACGTTAACTGATTCCTTCTCCACCAATGCTACCAGACCTTCTCCACCAATGCTACCAGACCTGCTGAGTTTTTCCCGGTAATTCTGTTTTTGTTCCACACTGTACAAACTGTTAAAATTGCCACCTCTTAATGGCGTAAATCCTGGGTGACTGCAAACATCACAAACCAAACCCTGATAACTGATCTCTCTTTTGACGTCCCAGGTCTTTCACGGAAACTCTGGACCGCATTCCATCGTTTGAGGGCAGGCCAGCGCAGAGCTTGTTCCACCAGACGAACATGAGGAAGAGCTCAAATTGTGACTGCGGCCATGCAAGTCAGAGCATCGCCCAGAGACTGAACTTCTGCACTAAGAGATCCATTCCGGGTGGCACCAAACCATTCACGCTCTGTCAGTTGAATACGTTGAATGGATTGTTAAACTCAACATCGAATTATAGCTGCTTCCCGGCCATTAATTTGAGGTCACATAGAACAATAAAATAAATGCTGGGCTACGTTTATTATTTTCTATTAAAATGCCATCATTTTCGCCGTTCCTTGGCTTAATATGAACTGCGATTATACCCGTGTTTTGTTTTGAAACAAGTCTGCAGTACACGTCGCTAATACATACTTTGGGTGTGAATATAATATGGGCAAGCACGAATCGGCAGACTCAGATACACTTCTTTCCTCTGACTTCGTGCAGTAAATTTCCGTGTGTTTTTTTTATATTTAACAGCCAAAGCAGTTGTTAAAATTAGAATTCCGTGTGTTTTTTTATATTTAACAGCCAAAGCAGTTGTTAAAATTAAGTCATGGTGCAAGTCTAACATGGAGTAATGAATGTAGGATACCGCGGTCGATCTGCGACCAGTTTACACTGGATCACTAAGATCTGTGGAATGCGCGGTTCCACACCTCGAGCTTCACTCTCATTGAGATAAGAGGTACCAAGCATCAGATGCAGAGCCGTTGGAACAGGATACTTGACAGAATGCCACGTATAATAAGTAATATAAAATCATTGGTGGCAAGAGGGATCACAATGCCAGTTTGCTTGAAAGAGAACTGTGTCGGATAACCACAGGTCAATATGAATAAGGTCGGTCATGACATAACTACAAGAGGCCCTTGACAGCGTAAAAACGAAACACTCAGAGAAGCATGGTTTAAATAGGAAGGTCCAGCACAGATACGTTAAACGGAAATTATGTCTGGTTAAGGTAAATGATTCCTTTAATCAATAATATGGTTGAAGTTGGGGCTGGGGTCGCTGTGGAAGTCCGTCTGAAGATATACGGACCTTTAAAAGGCATTTCATTAAAATTACCTTTAATAGGCTTATTTCACAAATACAAATATAACAAGCTGATAGGCAGGTTTCAGCGGTTTCACAACCAATGGATCAGATCTAAGGTCTGCAGCCTTGCTACATCCAGTTGTGAATGGTGTTGGACAATTAAGGAACTCACTTGAGGAGGCTCCACAAATATCGCCATCCTCAATAAAGGAGAAGTCCAGCACGTGGCAAATCTTAAGGCTGTAGCATTCGCAATAATCTTCAGAGTGGATGATCCATCATGGCCTCATCCTGAGGTCCAAAGCATAATAGGTGCCAGTCTTCAGCCAATTCGATTCAATCCAAGGGATGTCAAGAACCGACGAAAGACACTGGGTCCTGCAAAGCATACTGGACCTGACAATGTTCCGCCAAAAGTACTGTGATAGATTTGTGCTCCAAATCTTGTCAAACGCAAGCCAAGCTGCTCGAGTGCATATACAACACTAGCTTCTGCCAGCAATATGGAGAATTGTGCAGCTATGTCCTGCACATAAAAAGCAGTTCAAATCCAATCAGGAAAATAACCGCCCAATCTGTCCACTCTTGATTACCGGCAAAGTGATGGAAGGGGTCATCAACAGTGATATCAAGCGGCCCTTGCTTTGCAATATTCTGCTCACTGACGCCGAGTTTGGGTTCTGCCAGTGTCATACAGCTTCTGACCTCATAGCAGCCTTGGTTATAACATGGACAAAAGAGATGAACTCCTGAGTTGAAGTGACAGTAACTGCCCTAGATATCAAGGCAACATGTGCCCGAATGTGGCATCAAGGTGCCCTATCAAAACTGGAATCGATGGAAATGCAGGGAGCAACCATCCGCTTGCTGGCGTCACACCTAGCGCAATTGAAGATGGCAGTGATTGTTGAGGGACAGACATCTCAATTCGAGGACATAATTGCAGGAGCTCCTCAGGGTCGTTTCTTCGATCCAAACGTCACCAGCTGCTGCACTAACGACTTTCCTTCCATCATGAGACCAGAGTGGGGACATTGGCCGAGGAATGCACATTGTTCATCACTATTCACAACATCTCAGATAGTGAAGCAATCCAAATCCTAATGCAAGAAAACCTGGACAATATCCAAATTGTGCTGACAAGTGGCAAGTAGCTTTTGCGCCAACAAGTGTCAGGCAATGACGACCATAAGACAGAATCCAACCATGATCTATTGATGTTCAAAGGTATGACCGCCACTGAATTCTCCACTATCAGCTACTTGGGGTTACCATTTACCTGAAACTGAACTTGACTAACCATGTAAAAACTATGGCTACAGGAGCAGGTTAGAATCGAGGTATCCTGTGTGAAATAGCTCACCTCATGACACTCCAAAACCTGTCAACCATCTACAAGCCTAAGGTCAGGATTTCGATGCAATACTTTTCACTTGCCCGTTGGTGCAGCTCCAACAACGTGCAAGAAGTTTGACACCATCTAAGGCAAAGTAGCCCAATTGATTGGCAGCCCATCCACAAAACTTCTCTCCCTCCACAACCTATGCACAGTGGCAGTAGTGTGTACCATCTAGAAGATGCTCTGCAGAAACTCACCAAGGCTACTTAGGCAGCACCTTAGAAAACCACGATCATTACCATCTAAAATGACAAGGGCAGCAGATGCATGAGGGCCCCATGAACTAGAAGCCCCCACAGCCTCCACTCATCGCCCCCGCACCAGCCCCACCCGCACCCCCCCCCCCCCCCACCCCGCCCCACCCACACACACACACACACACACCGCCCGAATTTACTCATCATGCACTCTAGGAAAAATGTCGCCCTTCCCCCACTGTTGTCGCTTTGTCCAAATCTTAGAACACACCCTCTAACAGCGCTGTGGGTGGACCTAATTTTCAAAGGCTCTAGCGGCTTAAGTAGGCAGCTCTCCACCAACTACTAATGGATGGCCAATACATGCTGGCTTAGCCACCAACATCCACATTCCGTAAATTAATAAGAAATAAAAGCGATAGGTGACATTAAATAGCGGTGCACAGGTTTTTTTTTCAACAGGAGATTCGCATGCAGTGGGATTCCCAAAAGAATTAGTCTAATGACTAATGCTTTATTTGATCTAGGATGCATCGCCAGAGGAATTTCGAAGTTCATTCATGATAGACGAAAGGGTGATACCGACTTAGTGTACTTTGTGGGGGAGGGATCAGGATGATACAGATGGACTGATGGAATGGTTAGAACCACTAAAAGTGTAATTTAATGCGAATATCTGAAATGCAGATTTTGAGATAAACAACAGAGGCAGTATCATCTAGTTAATACTTCATCAGGTACAAGCAAGAGCAATGGAATCTGAGGGTGTTTTCACTAGCTTTTATAAATGACAGGGGAAGATTACAAGGTACTTACGGATGCTCATGGGATCAATTGACATTGTAGGTAGTGTCATGAAATAGAAAGCAAGGGAGGCGTGATAAACAGTTACACACCAAGAGTTCGTCCAAAGCCGCACTACTATGCACAATCGTAGGCTTTACATTGTAGCAAGGGCGAGAAGACATTGAGTGGTACAGATGAAGTTTAGGGTAATATGCATCTTCAGTGTTTTGACAAGATTTGAGAAGTTTAGTTCTCGTTTGAGCAGAAAATGTTAAGGAAACATCGAATGGGGATTAAAACAGAATTATGAAGACTTTTAATCGAGTGAGGTGGAATGCGTCCACAGGGAAATGGATACATAACCAGCAGCCATACAGTAAAGAAGTATTGGTAAAATATCAGAATGAAAAGAGTAGATCCATGTTCTCATGGAGGGTTGGGAAGATCCAGAAAGTTTCCACATGAAGGGTTGTTGGGAATAGTTTAACTTGAAACTTTCAGTAAAGACAGTTGACCATGTGCCTCAGGAGAACCAACTTGCAGAGCTGTAAGTAAAAAGCTGCAAAGAGGGATTAAATTATGCACCTCTTTCAAAGAAACGCACTGGTATTCCAGACTGAATGTGCTTTAAGCTTCTATAAGCTTCTATAATATGTGTATAGATAGGTGACAATGGAGTTTAACATGGCTGAAATTTGTAGTGCACTATGCGTCACCAGGCATATATAAGCAGTTGGCTCTTGATACCCTGCGTGCCTTGAAACCCACTGGAAGATTCATATAATCCATCGGTTATCGGGCGAGGAAAGATATTTATCACTATTGTTGTTTTTGTGGCATCGTTATAACAAGAGAAACTGATATACCTCCGGAGAAAATGGAGATGTCACGAAAAGAGCAGCAAAAAAACGCACATGAATCCTTTTCAGATGTCTGGGAGCTGACTTTTAATGGGGTTGGCGAAACTGAGAATGCAGGAAAATAACGTTTCTTGGAGAGGAGATAAACTGAACAGCTGCATCTTGTGATTTAGCGCACTCCGAGCTTGACGATAAGGTGACGGAGAGAGGGAATAACTTTGGACAGGAAAACTGCGATTTGTAGCTGCAAGCTGAACACCATATCACTAAAGTCAAACTTTATATCGGGCCTCCCAGGCATAATTATGAGTAACAATGTTTTACTTGATGCACAGAAAGCACTTGGACTGTAATGTAGCGAGCACAATTTCAAAATTCGTGGATGATGGAACAAAAACTGTGACGTAGTATTTAGCGTAAATAACAGTAACAACCTTCCAAATGTCATATACTGCTAAATGGTCAGTGGCAAATTAAATGCAATTTAATGTGTGCGGTCGTTGGGTGGGAAAATATGGAAGGATAGTATAATCAAATAAATATTATTTAGAGTTAAAAGAAGTAGAATGTAACGGTGCACATTCATCAGTCTTTGAAGGTAAGAGTCTTTGAAGGGCAAGATCATGGGTGCTTCGGGATAGTCCTAGGATTAAGTGACTCTGTAAATAGCGACTTCAAATATAACAACACGGACCCAATACTAAATTTTACAGATCACTACTGTCCACATTTCTGGGCATCGGAGTTCACCAAGGGTCTCAGGATTGTGCATAATTTACAGGTGGCGTTTCGACGGATGAATATCTTCGATTATTTGGAGAGATTGGACAAGCTGTGGTGTTCTCATTGAAGTAGAGAATATTACGTAAAAGCAGGTCGTGGAATTATGACGGTTTTGAAAGGACTGAGTGTAATTGCATCAGTCAAATATTAAAAATTATTGATCAAAAACGTAGCTAAAGGCAAGTTAAAGAATGTAATTTTCTCCTGGATGTTGGGGAAGATAGAGGATGATGTTGGAGCAGTTTAGTTAGTTCATTTTCAATAAAGGTTAGTGAATATGTGCTTGAAGAGAACTAATTTGAAGAGTTATAGATAAAAATAAATCTGCGTCGTGGGGCGAAATTGGGCATTTTCTCGACACTGGTACGCCAGATCGCAAGTGTTTTAAAATTCTATTCCTCTATCAGAATTCTTAGCTGTGTTGGGCTCGGTGACAACATGAGTCGCCGAGGCTGAAACTTGGAGGGTCCTGTGGGTTACCAGACAGGTATAAACAGTTCCATTCCGGACAGCCTGCGTGCCTTGCAACCGGCTAGAAGCTTCATACAGTCCATCGGTCTTGGGATTAATGATAAAAACAAAAAAATACTGCGGATGCTGGAAATCCAAAACAAAAACAGAATTACCTGGAAAAGCTCAGCAGGTCTAGCAGCATCGGTGGAGAAGAAAAGAGTCGACGTTTCAGGTCCACATGAGCCTTCAACAGAACTGAAGTATAGTCAGGAGAGGGGTGAAACATAAGCTGGTTTAGGGTGGGGGGCGGGGGAGAGAAGTTGAGGGTGGGGTGGTTGGAGGGACAAGCAAGCAGTGATAGGAGCAGATAATCAAAAGATGTCACAGACAAAAGGATCAAAGAGGTGTTGAACGTGGTTATATTATCTAAGAAAAGTGCTAATTAAGAATGGATGGCAGGACACTCAAGGTACAGCTCTAGTGGGGTTGGGGTAGAAATACTGACAAGGTATTAGTTGTAGATTTTAAAATAATAGAAATAGGTGGGAAAAGAAAAATCTATATAAATTACTGAAAAAAAGGGAGGGGGAGGAAACGGGCTGGGGATGGGGGGAGGGAGTTTAACATCTTAAGTAGTTGAATTCAATATTCAGCCCGGAAGGCTGTAAAGTGCCTAATCGGAAGATGAGGTGCTGTTCCTCCAGTTTGCGTTGGGCTTCACTGGAACAATGCAGCAAGCCAAGGACAGACATGGGGGCAAGAGAGCAGGGTGGAGTGTTAAAATGGCAAGCGACAGGGAGGTTTGGGTCTTTCCTGCGGACAGACCGCAGGTGTTCTGCAAAGCGGTCGCCCAGTTTGCGTTTGGTCTCTCCAATGTAGAGGAGACCGCATTGGGAGCAACAAATGCAGTAGACTAAGTTAGGGGAAATGCAAGTGAAATGCTGCTTCACTTGAAAGGAGTGTTTGGGCTCTTGGACGGTGAGGAGAGAGGAAGTGAAGGGGCAGGTGTTGCATCTTCTGCGTGGGCATGGGGAGGTGCCATAGGTGGGGTTTGAGGAGTAGGGGGTGATGGAGGAGTGGACCAGGGTGTCCCGGAGGGAACGATCCCTACGGAATGCCACCAGGTGGGGGTGAAGGGAAGATGTATTTGGTGGTGGCATCATGCTGGAGTTGGCGGAAATGGCGGAGGATGATCCTTTGATTGCGGAGGCTGGTGGGGTGATAAGTGAGGACAAGGGGGACCCTATCATGTTTCTGGGAGGGAGGAGAAGGCGTGAGGGCGGATACGTGGGAGATGGGCCGGACACGGTTGAGGGCCCTGTCAACGACCGTGGGTGGAAAACCTCAGTTAAGGAAGAAAGAGGACATGTGAGAGGAGCGGTTTTTGAACGTAGCGTCATCAGAACAGATGCGAAGGCGGTGAAGGAACTGAGAGAATGGGCTGGAGTCCTTACAGGAAGCGGGATGTGAGGAGCTGTAGTCGAGGTAGCTTTGGGAGTCGGTAGGCTTGTAATGGATATTGGTGGACAGTCTATCACCAGAAATTGAGACAGAGAGGTCAAGGAAGGGAAGAAAAGTGTCAGAGACGGACCATGAGAAAATGATGGAGGGGTGGAGATTGGAAGGAAAATTAATAAATTTTTCCAGGTCCCGATGAGAGCATGAAGCAGCACCGAGTTAATCATCGATGTACTGGAGAAAGAGTTGTGGGAGGGGGCCAGAGTAGGACTGGAACAAGGAAGGTTCCACATATCCCATAAAGAGACAGGCATAGCTGAGGCCCATGCGCGTACCCATAGCCACACCTTTTATTTGGTGGAAGTGAGAGGAGTTAAAGGAGAAATTGTTCAGTGTGAGAACAACTTCAGCCAGACGGAGGAGAATAGTGGTGGATGGGGATTGTTCGGGCCTCGGTTCAAGGAAGAATCTAAGGGCCCTCAGACCATCCTGGTGGAGAATGGAGGTGTAGAGGGATTGGACATCCATGATGAAGAGGAAGCGGTTGGGGCCAGGGAACTGGAAATTGTTGATGTGACGTAAGGTGTCAGAGGAATCACGGATGTAGGTGGGAAGGGACTGGACAAGGAGAGAGAGAAGGGAGTCAAGATAACGAGAAATGAGTTCCGTGGGGCAGGAACAGGCTGACACGATCGGTCTGCCTGGACAGTTCTGTTTGTGGATTTTGGTTAGGAGGTAGAAGTGGGCCATCCGAGGTTGGGCGACTATCAGGTTGGAAGCTGTGGGAGGAAGATATCCAGAGGAGATGAGGTCAGTGACAGTCCTGGAAACAATGGCTTGATGTTCTGTGGTGGGATCATGGTCCTGGGAGAGGTAGGAGGAAGTGTCTGCGAGTTGATGCTCAGCCTCCGCATGGTAGAGGTCAGTGCACCAGACAACAACAGCACCACCCTTGTCAGCGGGTTTGATGACAATGTTGGGGTTGGACCTGAGAGAATGGAGTGCAGTAAGTTCAGAGAGAGACAGATTAGAATGGGTGAGAGGAGCAGAGAAATTGAGACGACTAATGTCACGCCAACAGTTCTCAAGGAAAAGATCAAGAGAAGGTAAGAATCCAGAGGAAGGGGTCCAGGTGGAGGGAGAATATTGGAGGTGGATAAAAGGATCCATTGAACAGGGAGAGGATTCCTGCCCAAAGAAGTGAGCACAGAGTCGAAGACGGTGGAAGAAGAGTTCAGCATCATGCCGACCCCGAAATTCATTGAGGTGAGGGCGTAAGGGTATGAAACTAAGTCCTTTGCTGAGCACTGAACGTTTAGCATCGGAGAGGGGAAGGTCAGGGGTAATAGTGAATACGCGGCTGGGGCTGGGATTGGAAGAATGGGTGGGGACGGAAGGACAAGCAGGGGTGGAGGGTCCCAAATGGGTGTTGGTGTCGATGAGTTGTTGGAGCTTGCGTTCCTTAGCACTTGAGAGAAAGAGAAAAAGTTTCTTGTTGAGGCATCGGATGAGGCGAAGAATAAAATGAAACTGGGGGCACGCACAGCTTTGAAAAAGGGTGCGGCGGTGCTGCTGGAGGGAGAGGTCGAGTGTATTCATATGGCAGCGCATGGCACTGAGTGTGGATCTCAGAATGCAATGGGAACAGCAGTCCGAGAAATGTTTTATGTCTCTGAGGTACCTGTAATCCTGGCTGGGTTGGAAACAAGAGGGATGGAATTTCAATTGAAATACACGTGGGGTGAGTCAGAGACGGAGACAGTCACTGAGAAAGGAAATATGGCTGTGAAAGCGGGTTTTAGTAAACACGCCCTTTCCACCAACTCCAGCATCATGCCACCACCAAACACATCTTCACTTCACCCCCCCTGGTGGCATTCCGTAGGGATTGTTCCCTCCGGGACACCCTGGTCCACTCCTCCATCACGCCCTACTCCTCAAACCCCACCTATGGCACCTCCCCATGCCCACGCAGAAGATGCAACACCTGCCCCTTCACTTCCTCTCTCCTCACCGTCGAAGAGCCCAAACACTCCTTTCAAGTGAAGCAGCATTTCACTTGCATTTCCCCTAACTTAGTCTACTGCATTCGTTGCTCCCAATGCGGTCTCCTCTACATTGGAGAGACCAAACGCAAACTGGGCGACCGCTTTGCAGAACACCTGCGGTCTGTCCGCAAGAAAGACCCAAACCTCCCTGTCGCTTGCCATTTTAACACTCCACCCTGCTCTCTTGCCCACATGTCTGTCCTTGGCTTGCTGCATTGTTCCAGTGAAGCCCAACGCAAACTGGAGGAACAGCACCTCATCTTCCGATTAGGCACTTTACAGCCTTCCGGGCTGAATATTGAATTCAACAACTTTAGATCTTAAACTCCCTCCCCCCATCCCCACCCCGTTTCTTCCCCGTCCCTTTTGTTTTTTGCAATAATTTGTTTAGATTTTTCTTTTCCCACCTATTTCTATTATTTTAAAATCTACAACTAATACCTTGTCAATCTTTCCACCCGAACCCCACTAGAGCTGTACCTTGAGTGTCCTGCCATCCATTCTTAATTAGCACTTTTCTTAGATAATATAACCACGTTCAACACCTCTTTGATCCTTTTGTCTGTGACATCTTTTGATTATCTGCTCCTATCACTGCTTGCTTGTCCCTCCAACCACCCCACCCTCAACATCTCTACCCCCGCCCCCCACCATAAACCATCTTATATTTCACCCCTCTCCTAACTATACTTCAGTTCTGTTGAAGGGTCATGTGGACCCGAAACGGCAACTCTTTTCTTCTCCACCGATGCTGCCAGACCTGCTGAGTTTTTCCAGGTAATTCTGTTTTTGTTTGGCATTTATGATCGTTTTTATCCCAATTGTATTTTTGGTGCTATCCTTGTACCAAAAGAAGCTGATATTCTCTGGGTAATTGGGAGCATAGAACAGCAAGGAACACACGTGAATACCTTTCAGGAAGTTGAGAATTAGTGGCGTTGGTGGAACTGGTAAAATGAAGGACGTAAAAAAAATATTGTTTCGACCTTAGAAAAGGTTAACAGTTCAAAGTTTTGCTTAGACCAATCCCTGAACTCACGATACGATGTTGGGGGCAGTATAACAGTGGGCAGAGCAGGGTTTCCTAATGTGCGCTATAGGTACCCAGATCCTAAGAAATATCCTTATTAAAGTATAAGCACTCTGAGAACGTAAAATTTATCTCTGAATGACACAAGGATTCCAGATGATCCCTTACGTATTGGAGATCAAAGGAATGATGAAAAATAGTGGCTGGGGGCTTATGCGGCCATTGCTTGTCAGTCACACTGACTGCAAAGATCTTATATATGCCTTATGCAATTACAGAGGCACATATCATGATCCAGTAGGAAAATTCATACTTCACAAAACCAAGTTAAAATAAACAAACGATCAGATATATTCAATACCATATGCACACTGGCAAACTCAATGTTCGTCCCAATTGAAGATAAGATATGCACGTACTTTAATTATACTGCATTAACGCAACAAATGTTTGTTTCATACACGGTACCGATGTAATTTCGATTAAATTGCTCATAGGTAATAACAGAATATGAAGTACTGCGTTTAAGGTTGCAATTTGAATGCATGCGGATAAAAATATGTAGACTGCGTCGTTGGCTCGAGAGGCTCGATCGGATGATTTTCCCTTGCCATCCTTACCTGCTCTGGCCCACATATGACTCCATATCCAGTGCACTGTGGCTGACTCTTAACTGCCCTTTCAACTGGCCGACCCAGCCATTCAGTTCAAGGGCAATGAGGGATAGGAAACCTGCAAGTGACGACAACATCCCATGAGCGAGTAATAAAAAATTTGTTAGGTTACATTGTAAACCTTTCAAAGCACAATCGAGAAAAGCTTCGAAGTGCGAATTACTGATTACAGACATCTCATTCTGTCGGTCTTTTATTCCTACCCCATACTGATAATTTGGACCCCGTTCCGTTTCCAACAAATGTTCCTTAATGGGTGAAAGTGCAACCGTATACTCTTGCCTCCTGCAAACTCCCATTGATTATCTGAAGGAAGCCGCTGACTGTGCCGATGCCAGGTACATTTCAGACATATTCTCCCGGCCGGAGCTATTGATTATCACCATGTGTATATTCAGATCTCCGCCGCCTTCAATGGAAGGAAGCGAGCAATGAAAGGAAACGTTTGAACCCGTGATTTTGCTCACGTTCTTTGGAAGCTGAAGTACTTTTTCCGATGATTCGCAGCAGCCTACAGAGAATAATTCCGAATTAGTGAAATCAAATTACAGGAGAAAAAGTTCAGTGTCTCACTTAATATGCCCGCAGAGCAAGGAAACAACACGCATTTAAGGAAATTACATAACCAGATTTAATGACAAATCAACGTATAATTGGAACAGGTACCTGTGAAAGCTATTACAGTTAAAGCTAATCAATTTTCAATTATGAATTATAGAAAGAAAATAGCCCTGCCGTTTCTCAGGCTTTTCATTATGATTATAGGTGTCAGCCTTGCTTTCGTAAGGTTCTCGGCCGGAACTTACAGTTACGAGAGATATTTTTTTAATGGACTGCCCTCTGCAGGGGATGTGTGGCCTGCGTCAGTAGAGAAAACATGAACGTGGCTCTTCAAAAAATCAGATTCAAAATTCCTCTCTGGGCATTGCTGGGTGATTAAACGGACTCGATAGCGAACGGTTTGCGGTATTACAAGTGTCCATGTAGACGTAACATTGGCTGTGAAACAATTGCACAATTTTCAATCCTCCACAGCTCAATTGTAACTCTTTCTCAACTATTCACACATACGTTTCTGACTGTTTTTTTTTCCTGCATGTTGGTGCAACTGTACACATGTTTTGTTATGCTCCCATGTTTCAAATTCTGCAGGGAACTTTGCAATTTGTTTAGTGTTAATTTGAAGACTTCTGCCCCAATTAGTTGCGCCCAGTCATCGTTCAAATAACAGTCCCTCCAACTGAAATAGTGCATGTGCAGGGTAAGGATCAATGGCAAAGTAAAGCAGGATAAGCTATTAAAAGAGATTGTTGTGGGAGGGGAAGGAGGCGTTCAAGGTTCTCCAATGGAGGCCATATATGTGGATAGTGTCAGCAGATCAATTCACCTCTAGGGATTTGGCCGAGAGGTGTCGATTTGCCCTCAATTAGGACTCCATCATTGAAACCCACAAACTGCTGCACAGGCAACTGCAATCTCAGTGCACGGAATGATTGACCTTGCAATGAACTCAAATGGGTTGGGCTCCTTCCAGGATGGAGGTGGAGATCTTAACATTTCATTATTTGAAGGTGATTATTAGCTATATCTAAGCTGGTGGTTGTAAGTGTCAATTGTTTGGTGTGGCGTACCCCAGGACAAAAAATCGGGGGGAAAAAACAAACTTTTTGAATCGCAGGGGGAGCTTACAGCCTTTTGCACATGCACTTGCCGAAGAACTAATGCACAGATAGGCCTCTTTTTCAAAGCTCTTCGTGTGTGTTTTTTTTTTTGTTTGCACTTGAACCAGTCGAAGAATGGCGCACATGATCACTTGGGGGATTTTCTCGTCTTCGGGCCGGAAACGGCACTGCGAACGTGTGCAGCTTGTTTTTATTGTGTGTCTTTTGCCGGGATCTGGCCGTGCGCATATGCGCAGAATAAAAGAAGAGGAAAAAGTGAAACAGCGGGAAACAGAAGTTCAGATGACCTGAAGACGAGGGGCTTTGAACAGAAGGTGTCCCATAGATCTGGGCACGGAATGAAGAGAGGGAGAAGGTCCCAAACAGAGACGTGGATGCCAGACCAGGTAGAATGCCAGTTAAAATCTCGTTGAAGATTTTCTTAGTAAAGGGACGAGGGTGCAGATCAGAAATAGATCCTTTGAAAAATATTTAGAGATACGAACCGAGCAATATCCTTCGAGTTAAAGAGAAAGCTGCGAGGAGCATAATTCAAGCAACTTGGGTTTGAGAGAAGACTGAAGATGCGAGAGGGCAGCAGAACGTTGGTAACTCTTTGCTCCAGTCGTAAGGGCAAAGGTATCATTTGGAGCCATGGTATTCTGCTTGACACGGCGGACGATCTGAAAGTTTGCTTGGAAAGGGAATCTTGAATCCACACGGAGACCCAGAGGAAAGGAATTTCAGAAGGTGAGACTGAAACCCTAGAGTTGGATCCGTGTTGAAGTCATCCACGTGGACGCGACATTTGGGATAGATTGCATGGAGATTTCCTTGAGCATGGAAATTGGAATCCCTCGTAGAAAAGACAGAGTTCAGTGAGACCGGTTGGCTCATGGCGCAACAAGCGTCTGGAAAAGTGGGCGGATCTGTTGATGAGAAATCCAAGGAAGATGCTTTGCTGGCAAATGATACTGGTTTTAGCATGTGGTATGTCTGACCACAATTCGCCAGTTGGTTCATATATATTGCATACTTGCCCCGAATGCTACATAGTAGATAGATTTTGTTAGTAGTGTTATCTTTATGAAATTGTATTCGAACATACGAACATGAGAACATAGGAATTACTAGAAAGATTAGACCACTCAGCCTCTTGAGCCGACTCCATCATTCCATTAGAACATGCTTGATCGACTCTACATTCATACCTACCCCCGGTAACAGTTCACCCCCTTTTTTATCAATAATATATCTAACTCTTCCCTAAAACAATATTCATAATGTCGCTTCCACCGCCTTTTGAGGGCAAGAGTTCCAATGGCTCACTGCCCTCTGAGAGAAAAAAAAAACGCTAATCGCTTTCTTAAATGAGCGACCCCTTATTTTCAAACTCGGACCCCTAGTTCTCCAAGAAGAAGCAACATCCTCCCCGCATCCAGTCTGTCAGGACCGCTCTGCTTCTTAAAGATTTCGACCAAATCACTTCTACTCTCCTCGGATCCATTGGATTCAAACCTAACCTGTCTAACCCTCATAAGACAGCATTCCATTCATGGTTTTAGCCTCGCAAACCTCCCCTGGACTGCTTCCAGCGCATTGATTTTCTCCACTTAAATAAGGAAATCAATATTGCCAACAATGCTTTGTGCACCTGAAGAATGACCTTCTTGCTTTAGTAATCATTTCTTCTGACAATAAGTGATGGCATTATACTAGCTTTCCTAATCAAATGCTGTACCTGCACGCTAGCCTTTTGTGAGTCAAGTACTAGGACAGCAAGATCCCTCTGAACATCACATCTCTACAATCTCTCCTATTTAGATAACATTTTATTTGTATATTCCTCCTTCCAAATTGGATGATTTCATATTTGCCTACACACTACTCAATTTGCCAGATCGTTGCTCACTCACTTAACCTATGTAGGACACTTTGTAGGCTCTTATGAGCTCTTCACAACTTATTTTCCGAACTATTATTATCTCGTCAGCAAAGTTAGCAACTAGATTATCTTTCTCTTCACCAAAATCTTTTACTTAAATTGTGAAAGGAAATATGGCGACACCGCTCGGCACATCACACCAACCAAAAATTAAAAACCGTTTATGGTTATTCTATGTTTGTTATTAGCTAACCAATCTTCCATCCATGCCAATCTGTGCGCTTTGAGAAGATTGTTAAAAGTAGCTTCTAACATTTTCCCTTTGACAAATTATAAGCTAACTGCCCTGTAGTTTTAATCTTCCTGTGAAATGTTTTTGCATTGAAGTGTGACATTTGATATTTTCCAATCTAACTGAACATTCACAGAATGTAGTGGGTTGTGACAAAATAAAATGAACGCATTAAGTTTCTCTGTAGCATCTTCTTTCAAGACCCTAGGATGAAGTCCACCAGGACCCGTGGATTTGTCAGCCCGCAGCTCCAACAATTTTCTTCGTACCACTTCCCTGGTGCTCGATATATTCCTGAATTCCTCCCTCCCTTACATTTCCTGATTTAAGATTTTTCTGGGGTGTTACTCACATCCCCTATAGTAAAGACCGATGCAATATAGCTGGACAAATTACCGCCATTTCCTTAATTTCTATTATTAATTCCCCACAATCACTTCCATTCGGACCAATGCTCACTTTGTTAATTCTTGTGTTATTTAAATAGTTATAGAAACCCCTACTATCTTTCCTCATATTTCCAGCAAGCTTCCTCTCATACTCCAATTCTTCCCTACTTATTATTTTTTTTTTACCATTTTGACGATGTTCCTTATGTTATGTCCAATCTTCCATACTGCCACCCATCGTTGTGCAATTATATGTACTTTCTTTAAGTTTGATGCTCACTATAACATATTTCAAAACATAACCAGGGATGGTGGGTTCTACCCTTCGAAGTTTTCTTCCTCATTCAAAAGTACCTTTTCCGTGTATTATGAAATATCCCTTTAAAAATCTCCCACTGCATCTCAATGGACATAGCCCTTAATCTCATCGGCTAGTTCACTTATTTACTGGGCCTTATTAAAGTTCAAAATACTGGTCTTGGACTCACTTTTTTCTCCCACGAACTGAATGAAAAATTTAGTCAGATGATCGCTGCTGTCTCGGGCTTTCTAAGCTATGAGTTTATCAATCAAAACCATCTCTTTGCACATTGCCAGGTTTAGTATAACCCTCCTCTGGCTGTGTCCACGTGTGCTGTTTCAATAAACTATCCTAGAAATGTTATAACAACTCCCCACCTAGGCTACATTTGCCCATCTGGCTTTCTCGGTCTATCTGCAGATTAAAATATCCCATGTTTAGCGCTCCACCTTTCTGTCAAAGCCTTAATACCTATTTCTTTAGAGGCTGTCCTCCCAAGTATTTATGATTGCGGGTCCTGTACACCACTCCTACAAATGACTTTTCTGCCGTTATCGTTTCTCACCTCAACCCAAACTGCCTCTATATTCTGGTTCCCTGAATTTAGGTCATCCCTCGCTAATGCGCTAATACCATTAGTAACTGACAGAACTATTCCTCCAACTTTCTGTAGCGTCCTGTTCATATGAAATGACACAAACGATCAACATTCAGGTCCATGTCACTCTAATAGCTATCAGGTGAAGTTATTTATTTCTATTTGATCTACCAGTTAATCTGGTTTGTTTCAAATGCAATGTGCATTTAGATACAAAGCCTTTCATTTTGTCAAGTTATTATTTTTGTAACGTATGGCCTTCACTGCTGATTGAGTAATAGATTTCTGCTCTCTGCCCCATCCTGTTACATTCGGTTTTTCATTTCCAAGGTTTCACCTTTCTGTCCTGCCTTGTCTTCTTCTTAGTTTTGATCTCATTCGCCCACTGATTAGTTTTAAACACTCTCTGCTTCGCTAGGTTTGCGTCTTACTAGGATATCCATCCCAGAACGGGTCAGGCATGGAAAGCCCCAAGGGTACATGTTTATGTTTTATTCGTTGATGGGGCGCGAGCATCGCTGGCTGTGCCAGCATTTATTAGCCATCCCAAATTGCACTTGTTCAGAGGGCATTTAAGAGTCAGGCACATTGTACTGGGTCTGTAGTCACACGTCGGCGAGGGCACCAGGCCAGCTAAGGACTGCAGATGTGCATCCCTTCGGACATTAGTGATCCAGATGAGTTTGTATGACAATTGGCAATGTTTTCATGGTCATTAGGAGACCTTAAAATCTAGATTTCTATTGAGATAAAATTCCACCATCTGCCATGCTGTGATTCGAAACCGGGTCGCCAGAGCATTACCCTAGGTCCCTGGATTACCAGCCCAATAACAATACCCTGCCTGCTATGCACAGGGCTGGTGCCAGTCGTCCACAAACCGGGACCCAATATTCCCACACCAGTCTTTGAGCCATGCATTCATTAATCTGATCATATTTTCCTTAAACCAGTTTGCACGTGCCTCAGGGTATAATTCAGGGTTTATTATCTTTGAGGTATGAATATGTAACAGTGTAGTTAGAGTCATGGAATAATGTGATTTGCCTCATTTACTGGGGTTTGTACTGAAGTATGTCCAACGTTTGTGTCCAGTGAAGTATAGTACAGCATTATTGTTTAATAACGTTCAATTTTATTTTCTTTGTGAAAATATTCAACAGCAGACACATGTGAATTTGTTCTGTAACAGACTTCCACGATTTCAAATAAAAAATGTCCCCATCTAACAAGCCAGACTGGGGCCTGACACGTTCACTAGTAACATCAACAAGAATCGTAATATTAAAGTGTGGCTTCATCATGAGTGGCTTCTTGGTGCTCTCCGACTTCTTTGTTACACATCTTCATTATTCAAACTATCTGGAAGGTGGAGTGGAGAACACACAGGTATTGCTCTGTTCAGAGGAAGGGGAAAAACATAGGGATCCATGCATACGCCATCTGCACGTTATTAGAATATTTTCTGGAATGAGTAGGACGTGGTATGAGAGAAGGAGGAATACATAAGAGGCATTCAAGAAATATCAGACTCTTGACACATCATTCTATTCATAACCACGCTTGTTTGATTTCTACAGCTTCCCTCCTGCAACGCTTTCTCATATAGGTGGATTCAAAATAGTCATGTTTGACTATTTTGCTGTTTTTGTCCTGCAAAATTGCAATGTCATAGATATTATGTGAAGGTGAAGGATTTGCAGAAAATTTGGAATGGGCTTGTGAAAATATCGCTCAGAAAGCCAGACATTTAATTAGGGTTCTACAGTCGTGCAAGGCGAGATGCAGGGAAAACATGGGAATTTTGTTAATGAGAAAGCAAATAGAGTCTTCAAATTAGATGGTTTTATATAGACATCCGATGCTAATTTCTGCCTGAACCAAATCCCACAGGCAAACTTGCCTTATGGGCTATACGTTTTTTTTTTGCATTCTGAAAGCAAGAAGATGATGTGTAATCACAGCAACAAAAAATCTTGGGATTTTGAAAATACATTAAAAGCATTTTAATTAACAAGGACAAAAGAAAGCTGGAGTACACAAGATACAAGTTAAGCGGTCAATATGAGTGTTGTGATATATTCCCCAAAGAGACTCCACTTGGTCAGAACCACAAGTCAACATCGTCCAGGCAACCTTCCCTCATAGATGTTTAACTTTAAAAATCCAGTTGCATTTCGCAAGGCAGATTGCTGCAACATTACTGAAAGCATACCACGTGACCTTTAACTCTCGCCCGCTCTGCTGCGGAAATCCAGGTTTCAGGGCAAAACAACATTTCACATCCCGAGACATGCCTAGCTTCACTGGGTTGCTGAATCAAACTGATTCTCCTCCCAGCCCAGAGCTATCAACTCACAACACAACTCCAGAAATAGCTCACAGTTGAATCTACGACTCCAGCTGCCACTTCAACAAACTCCCTACAGCAACTCCAAACAACCATTTCTCCAGTTTTCATCTCAAATTCTATTGATCTCACAGCTCTTTGAAACTCAAATCCTTAGAAATGTAAAATCGTTCATGTTGTCTTTGCTTTCGGGTCAATAAAACTTAATGTTCCTCCCTTCTCCTCACCATTGGAAAAGCTGCAGGATGCATAGTGTTCCTCGTCAATTTTCACTTCCCTTTCATATTCTCCAAACTCTCAAATTATCTAAAAATGTGAAGGTGAGTTCTGACCTATTCAATGCTATCTCAAATAGTAACGCCTCTATGCTTTTCATGTTTTAATATCCCAGACAACCTGACTTGTATTAACATCTGGCAACGTAATCAAGTCATACACAGACGGAGACACATGCAACCTGTTGCACGACAGAACACAATATTCCCCCAAAACATTTTTAAAAACTAACATCCATTTCTCACACCTCCCTCCTTTGCAATTAATAAACCAAAATGAGTTTAAAAAGTTGGTTTCATTTTTCAACCCATTTATTATTCGTTACTGTTACATTTATCAATGCAAACAGAACTACCACACTATAGTCTGCATGCACTAAGCATGAACATAGAAGTCTTTCGTAAAATTAAAGTTCATTACAGCCCATTCTCCTTATGCCAATATCATAGAATCACCTACATTTAACGGCACAGAAGGAAGCAATGTCATAACTGCACCAACTCTCCAAATGAGCATCATGAACTAGTGCCAGTGGCCTGCCTTTTACCTGTCCCCCTGCATGTTGTTTCTACTCAGATAGTAATTTAATGCCCCATTGATTGCCTCGATTAAATCTGCCTCCGCCAAACTTCCAGGCAGTGCATTCCAAAACCAAACCACTCTTTATTTGAAAAAGGTTTTTTTTCTCTCAAGTCACAGTCGCTTCTCTTGCAAATCACTTTAAATCTGCGCCCTTTCTTTCTTGATCTAAGTGTTTTTGAATTTTAAGCTCTTTACAACGCATCTGCAATTAATTTTTATAGTCCTGCAACATGTTAAATTTGTAAGTTGAACGATGGCTGTAAAAAATTCCACCAAAATAGCCTGGTATTTCATTCCCGAATCTATTCCATAGAACTTCAAATGATTGTGGTTAGTATATATAACCGTCTCTGAAAAATTGCTTGCAACATATACTTCAAAATGCTGAAAAGCTAACATCAAACTTAATGTTCCTTTCTCTATTTTTGAATATTTATTCTGGTGTACATTGACATTCCCCGAGAAATACCCTCCCAGCTTCTCACTTCCATGTTTACCTTCTTGGAGCAACACAGCACTATCATCGAAATCACTGGGACCAATAACCAACTTAAATTGTTTTGTATTATCAGGTGCAGAAAAAAAAGATTTGGCAGTTAGCAAAGCATTCAAACTTTGACATGCATTCTGATACACCTACGCAATTGACATGTTATGTTCTTTTTTCACAATCCAATCAGCGGAGCAACTACACTGCAGAAATTTGGCACGAATTTCCCATACAATCCATTCATGCTGAGAAATCTGAAAACTTACCGTTTTGTTGTAGGCACTTGGAATTCCACAATAACATTTCACCTTTGCCCCCCTTGGGGCCAATAGAGAATTTCCAACAATTTGGCCTAAATATGTATTTTGCGCTTTTGCATGTTAACGTTTAGCCAAAGTTACAGCCAAAATGCCTTCCTGCGTCCATCAAACAGTTCATTTAAAAGGTGAAAATTTTCCTCCCATGTTTGACTGAACATTATTAAGTCATCAATATAAACAGCACAATTGTTCAGCCCCTCAATCACTTTGTTTGTCAGTCTCTGAAATGTCGGCACGTTTTTCATATTGAAGGCATTACTTTGCATTGATATAGACAATCGGGCGTCACAAAAACTGATATCTCGTTTGCCCATTCGGATAAGGGTACTTGCCAATATCCTCGCAGCAAAGTTTTTTTTTGTGATAACTGTTGACTGTCCCACTTTCTCGCTATCAGCCCCCAATCGTGGAATAGTATATGAAACGGCTTTAATTACTGCATTATGTTTCCGGCAATCACTAAGTAGTCTTTTTGATCCGTCTGCTTTCGGTACGATTACAACGGGTGACCTCCAATTATTGTGACTGGGCTTTATCAATTCATTTTAATGCATGGATTCAATTTCCTTCCGCACTTGAGCTACTTTTGCTGCATTTAATCTAAATGGGTGTTGCCTTATGGAACGTGAATTCCCCGCATCAACATCAAGAAAAACAAAATCGGTTTTCCCCAACGTATTTCTACAAATTGCTTTGAGTATCTGCAATAGGTATTTTAATTAACTCCGACATTTTTCTGGAATGTGACCTAATATCACATTTAGAATTCTAAGCACTTCCTGATTGCCCAATTTAATCTGAGGAAGATCAATTTCAGAATCCAGACTTTCTACCCCAGTTTCCTTATTTACAACTATCAGTAAATCATCCTGTTTATCCTCTCTGTCAAAGTGATTTTGAGCATATGCACATGGTACACTCAATGAGTCTTCATTCCATATGGGATATTTACTATGCTGTTTGCCTCACTCAATCTATTTTAGAACTGGTAAATTCCACTAAACCTTAACTTCAAAGGTTCCCCTGACACTGGCAAGAATAGTGGGACTTTCTCCCCAGTCTCAGACTTATGAGCTCTTGATCTTTTGTCTCTGTTTGCATTCATCACCTGAGGAGATATCTTTAAATGTTCCCTAACTAGCTAACATTCCTGATTTGTTCACTCTCTGAATTATGTCACATAATCCAGAATTGTTGTTTCAGAACTTTGATTCACTAATTTCTCCTGATTCAGTTTGAATGGTCCTCTTATATCATGGCCATAAATTAACTTAAAAGGACTGTAACCGGTTGGCTCATTAGAGGCATCCCTAATAGCAAATAATAAGAATGGAATCCCTTGATAACAATCATGTGGATACTCTTGACTATAGGCTCTAATCATAGTCTTTAAAGACTGATGCCAACTTTTCATGCCACCTTGCGATTAGGGTGATAGTCACACAAACTACTATATTTTTACACTGTCCATTACTTTTTCAAACAGCTCTGAAATGAAATTTAAACCCTGATACTTGTGTATTTCTTCCGGTAAACCAAACCTTGTGATGAACTTGGTTAACATTTCAGCAATCACCTTTCCTGCAAATTTCCTTATAGGTATTCCTCCTGGATATCTCGTCAAAATATCCATGTTTGTCAGAATGTTCTGATTCCCATTTTCTTAGGCAGGGGTACTAGGCGACCATTTAGGACACTGTTGAAATTTTATTTAAATGTTTGAATCGGTACGAAAGGTGCAGGTGTAATCAGTGCTTGTTTTTTTCTCCCTTACAACCTGAAATGTGTGGCACATTTGACAGAATTTGACTGCATCTTTGTGCAGGCAGAGCCAATAGAAATGTGCTTTTTTCATGTTTCTTTTGTTTTCCCAATTCCCAAATGTGCATCCATTGGAATTTCGTGAGATATTCTAAGAATTCATTCTGATATCCAGATGGTATCAATCCTAGGTGCACTATCGCTCACTTTCAGCTGGGTCTCCATATCCTCTTTAACAATTCTTAATGGAATAACACTCTTGAAAATATCTGTTTCTGTGTAAAAATAAGCTGTCTTCTATAATTTTTATAATGTATGGGCCCTTTTGCTGCAATTTCCGTAACTCCTTTGAACTAAACACCTCAAGCTCATTCTCTTAAACGTCTTCTCCTGCGTAATATTTTCAAAGATGGAGCCAACCAAATTAATTTAAGAATCTCTTTGTTAAGTCAATTCCCTCACTTTTTAACGTACACGCTTGTTAGCTCATCACCATGCAATGAGGGAACAATCCAGGATGTTATTTTTACAAAACCTCTGGAAATTGTGTCTCAACAGGGTGCGCTACTACAGCAGGCATAGTCAATGTCTGTGATCCAGCTATTTCATTGCCTAAGATAAATTGAAACCCTGGAATGGGCAATTTCTCCAATACTATGAAAATCACAATTTTGAATTAAATTTATCTATTTACCTTACACAAGGAAATAGGTTTGACTCCGACATCAATCCCCAGAAGGATTTGTATTTTCCCTCTAATAAACCTTCTGAACAACAGCTTCCTGCTCCACCTGTACAAAAACAATGATCTGTCTGGACTCTGGACTTCAGAACCCAGAGAGCACTTACTTAACAAACTTTTCTGATTCCCAGTGACCGCAATTTACCTCCGTTTAACCTCAAAAAACTTGATCTTGGATGAGGAGGGAGGAGCTGAAATCTCTCGTGCGGAAGCCAGAGTTTTAAAGGATTTTGAGATTCAGAGATTTTATTGATCAATGTTTGTTGCGTCTTCTACTTAGTTTGCAGTTTGTGGCATATTGGACCACAGTTTGTCTGTTAATTCGCCTTTCCCTCATATTAATTATGTACGTGAAATTACAAGATTGAGAATACTGACTGGTATCTTTGCTGAATCCTACACAGCGAAAATGGTTGTTTTTTTTTATGAAGCCGTGGAATCTTGTATCTTTATTCTCTTAGTGTCCAGCTGTGATTCCTAATTTCGCCTAGTTTAACACAAAAGTTACTGCTCCCTTACCGGATTACAACAAAATGTGAGGCCTGATCTGGGATCGTGCCAAACGCAAAGGCTGTATTTAACACTGCTACGTCCTCAATTTGACTTTGTGCCGGATTCTCGGCGCTGTACCTTCGTAAAAAGGTGAAGGCAATTGAAAGAGTGCAGAAAAGGTTCAGGAAAATGATTCCACGATGAGCAACAACAGTTATGAAGATTTATTGGAGAGTTTGGGATATTTTTCTTTGATGAAGAGAAGATTTTTGAGAGATTTGATAGATTTATGCATAATCATGAAGGGTCTCGGCTGAGTAAAGAATGAAAAACTGCGCCATAGTTGGAATGACTGATGACATGTGGGCACAGATATAAGTTAATTGGCAGGAGAAGAAATGTACCTTTGACGTAATCCTATTTCGCGCAGTGGGTGGTGGGAATCTGGAATTTACGATCTGGAAGGGTGGTAGAGGCCGGTTTATTGGAGGAATTGAAGAGGCAATTAGATTATTATCTGAAAAGAAAGAATGTGCAGGGCTATGGTGAGAAGCCTCGCCGTTGCATTAGCTCAATTGGCCTTTCGGGTGAGCGGAGCAGACACGACATTTCTAATAGTCTCTGTGTTGTAGTCATTGCATGACGGGATAGGAAATGCATTATACAAAAAATTCCATTTTGTGTTTGCACAGCTTGTGCTAAACACTGTCAAGTGCATTGCGTGACGATTTTTCTCCAGTTAAATAGCACAAAATATTAAATCAATTGTTAGAAAATTAATGAAAGTTGGTCCTCAAAAAGATGGTTGCCATAATGGCAATTACGCTATATCGTGACGGAAGCAATGGTTGATAAAGTGTCTAGTTATTGACATCAAAGCAAGGTTACTGAACAGAATGCAGCTAATTAAAATGCAATTAGAATAATTATTGCTGAACACGAATCGGCAATGTGGTCATAAACGTAAAGAGCACCAGGATGCAGTATTGTCGGTGTAATGAATGACCTGTGTAATGTAAGTAAGTTAAGATGTCTGACAATGGGGCTACCAAGAATCTAGTCCTTACCACAGTTGTCAGGAGTAACCTCGGTGCGGCGTTTGCAATGAATTGTGCAGGAGACTACATAGAGTTAATGACATCACTGCAGCATTTTCCCTAGCAATTCAGACGTTAATGGAAATAAAGGGAAAATTCTCCACTCCTTGGAGTCATACAAGGACAAACGGAAGTGGTTTGCAATTGATGGAGGTCCATTATCTCAGTCCCACAACAACGCTGCAGAACGTCCTCGGGGCAATATCCGAGGCCCAAACATTTTCAGCTTTTTTATCACTGACCTCACCTCAATCATAAAGTCAGAGGTGGGCAAGTTCGCTGATGATTGCTCCATATTCACCTCAATTTTTGACTCCTCAGACGATGCAAAATTCCGTTTCCATATGCAGAAAGCCCTGGGCAATATATAAGTTTGAGTTGTTAAGTGAAAAGTAGCATTCTCGACAAGCAATTGGCAGGCAATCTCCAACAAAAGAGAATACAACCCTTCACATTCAATGATATTGCCATCACAGAGTCACCCACTAACAACACCCTGGAGGTTATCATTGACCATACAATGAACTGGGCCAGCCATATGCATAATGTTGCTTCGCATGTCAGAACCTAGGAATTGTGTATAGAATAACTCATAGCACGACCCCGCAAAGCCGATCCACCATCTACGTGGCACAAGTCTACAGTTTGAAGGATTACTCTTCACTTGTCTAGACAAATGGCGGTCCTAATATATGGACGAATCTTGGCTCCATCAAAGAAAAATGGTGCTTTATTTGCATTCACCCCCTTCAACATTAACTGTCTCCACCACAAACTCAGAAGAGCGCGGTATCTGGAAGATGCGCCACAGGAACTCAACAAGGCGCCTTGAACAGCACCTTAAAAAATACGTGACATTCATGCCTTAGAAGGACAAGGACAGCAGATACATGGGAACATCACCACCTGCAAGGCCACACACCATCAGGACTTTAGAACCATAATTTTCCAAATTGGAACGCCCGATTTGATTGGAAGGTAGCAAATATAATTCCGTTGTTCAAAAACAGAGCAGGACGGGAAGCAGGACAATGCAGCCCATTTAGCTTAACATCTGCCATAGGGATAATGTTAGAAGCTACTGTTAATGAAGTTCAGCTCAAGGTCCTCAGGCGGAATAATTATGTTTTTTTTTGCAGGACATTCACGTTAAACCAACTTATTGGAGTTCTTTGAGAAAATGGATGCTGTGGATAAAGGGGAACCTGGGGATGTACTCTACTTAGGTTTCCAGAAGGCACTTGATAAAGTGCCACATCAAGGGTCATTGCGGAAATTAAAAGCTCGTGGTATAGTGGGTAAAGTACTAGCATGGGAAAGGATTGGCAGTCTAACAGGAAGCAGAGAGCAGGCATAAATGAATGTTCTTTTCCATTTGACAAGATGTAACGAGTGATGTACCACAAGAATCAATGTTGGGACCTCCACTGTTTATATATTTTTTAAATGACTGCTATAAAGGGGTTGAAGGGATGCTTGCCAGATTTGCTAATGAAAGAAAGGTAGGTTGGAAAGTAAGTTCTGAAGAGGGCATAAAATGCTCCAATAAAAGAATATATAGGTTAAGTGAGTGGGCAAAGGTCTGGCAGATAGTTTGGGAAAATGTGAAATAATCCACTTTGGCAGGAAGAATAAAAGGGCAACATATTATCTAAATGGTGAGAGATTGCAGAGCATGAGTTGCGGAGGCATCTGCATATACCAGTGTATGAATCACAAAAGGCTAGTATTCAAGCATAGCAAGTAATTAGGAAAGCAATTAAAAGTTGCCATTTTTTTGCAAGGGGAATTGAATACAAAAGCAGAGAGGATATGCTTCGTTTGTGTAGGGCACTTGTGTGATCACATTTGGATTACCTTATTCAAAGAAGGATGCAAATGCATTGGAAACAATTCAGCGAAGGTTTACCAGACTAAAACCTGGAACGGTTCGGTTATCTTATGAGGAAAGTTTGGACAGACTAGACATGAATCTGCTAGGCTTTGGAATAGCAAGAAGTGATTTGATTGAAAAATATAAGATCCTGAGGGATCTTGACAGGGTGGATTTGAAGAGGATGATTCCGCTTGTGGAAGTATCGAGAACTAGGGGTCTCCTTTTTAAAAAAAATAAGGGATCACCCATTAAAAACAGATGTGAGGCCATTTATTTTTTTCACTCAGAGGTTCGTGAGCCTTTGGAACTCTCTTCCTGACAAGGTGGTGGCAGCAGAGCCTTTGTGTAATTTTAAGCAGAGGTGGATAGATTCCTGGAAAGCAAGCGGGTGATAGGTTATCAAGGGGTAGGTGGGATGCAGATGTCCCGAGTAAGGTCGAGGGGCTGAATGGCCTACTCCTGCTCTTTGAGTTAATGATCTCCGTTCCTTCATAGCCCCTGGGTCGGTATCCTGTCCTCCCTTACACTTACTCCAATGTTGCCAGGCAGTTAATGGCTCCAAGATAGAAATCTCCTCTCTGAAAAAGGGAGTTTGAGAGCCAGAACCTTCACTGAATGACTTATCTAGCGGAACACAAGTCTGGATTATTTAATAAAAAATAATTCTTTGCTGCCCATGTTTATGTCTCCCCGCTACCCCTGGAGAATTGCCTAGCATAAGGAAGTCCTCAATATATCCACGAGTGAACTGGTGCTTCCAACTCACCAATTACAAACTTTGCGAAGGGCATTTGAATAATTTGACATGAATGAATGAGCCTCTCCATGTTTCTGCCTCCTGGAGCATATTTATTTTGCCCATCCTTCTCTACTCAGACTGGAATTCCTATCTGTCCGTTTTGCAAATTGCGTTATTGCTGTCATCTTTCCCAATTATTGTGCTTGACTTATTCAGTAGTTACATTTCCTACTCCTTGGTTCGCTTCCCTCCGAGAAGCTTGAAGAATTAATGTCCATTTCCTCTTTGCTCACCATCATTATTAGTCTTGTATTGTCGTATACCTACTCGCCAACATCCAAATTGTGGTCGACGTGCCTTCCTCAGGGTAACAACTATGAGCCATGTAAGTTTCACGAATATTCCATGTTAAACCTCTTTTGTTGTATGTTTCCTGTCGTGTCAATGTGAGCAGATTTCTAGATTACCGCGAGTGTGTTTCCTAACTGGAACAATTCAGAATGAAATATACGGTGCAATACATTGATTGCAGCCTCATAAAGCGTTTCTATTCAGTGGGAGAGCGGAGGGATATATCCCTCCTAGCTCCGGCATTTCTAAGCAGGCGTACGGAAAATCACGAGGATCTGCAGACAGCGGATAACATTTCCGATTGCCTGGAGGCAGCAGTTAAAAGCTGTCCCACGGCGTCCCAGTAATTCACCACACCTTGGAGTACCTGTCTTTAGAAGGAGATATGTGCTGGCATTGCCATAGCTACACACGGTAAGATCCGGAATTTACGGATGGAGATGTTCCCCATCTCGCCATCTGAGCAATCGGTGGCGAACACATTGCCAAAGCAACTGGATGTCTCGCAGCAATTTCAGACTCCAATGATTGTTAATTGAGGGGAGAAATTCGCAGATCAGTCGGTAGGTTTTCTGTCTCAAAGAGCTATTTGCGAACCTGATTGGCTGGCAGTTCTCTAGTCCCAGCAGCGCCAGAAACCACAGTGGTCAGGATTGGGGCTGCGAAGAGTTCGCAGGGTCAAGGACCAAGACACTCAGGGCAGGGAAGGAGGGAGCGGAGAGGAGGGGAGGAAAAGATCAGGGGTTTTGGGGCTGTTGTTGGATTGGTCGGCGGGGAAAAACCTGTAGGACCCAGACATATTTGATGGGGATGTTTGATGTACAAAGAGAGCGCCCTTTACCGCCACGCAGGGCCCAATTCCACCCGCGACCATGGCAAGGTCACTTTCCCTGGTTCTCGACTGCTCCTGGACTCCTCCTGCAGTCTGAATATTCAGGTTGTGTGGGAACATGTGTTTAAATAACCTTTTAATTGGCCACTTAGGGGCCTTAATTGGCGCAAGGACACGGGTGGGGTTGGCAGCGGGAAACGGTCGTCTCGGCATCGGTATAATTGCGGAGAGGACGAGATGGGAGGCGGGGCACCGAAATTATTTTTCGGCCACAAGCATGTCCCCCTTCCAAACCCGCCAATGTGAATACGTCAAATTATGCCCCACGTTAGTTCTGTAGGTTTACCGTGGATTGTCCATAAAATAAAAGCCCACAGCGGGCTTTGTCTCGTCTGAAAATGGTTTGCCTGCAACCTGCATAAAATGAGTACTCGGAAACAAGTAATAACATAATATATTAAAATATCTTTTCTACAGTGATTGACCCTGCAGCGCCTTAGGCGAGGCTTTGTGGCAATCGCAGGCAGAAGAGCCAAGTGGATGATTAACCTCGGCCTCCTCCGGGGGTCCCCAACATCGCCGAAGCCATGTTTCAACCAATTCGGCTCTCTTCACGTGATATCAAGAAATGGCTGAATGCACTTGAACGTTCAAAGGCTATGGGACCTCATAATATTGACTTGTACGCCAGAGATTTCCGCTTGCCTAGACAAGCTGCTCCGTTCATGCAACATTTCTGGCACTTGCCCGGCTCTGTAGAAAATTGCCTTGGTATGTCCTGTAAACAGAATACAGGCAAATCCAACCCGGCCGGTTATTTACCCATCAGACTACTATCGATCATTAAAGTAATGGAAGGGACCATTAACAGTGTCATTGCGGGGCTTTTCTTTAGCAATAACCTGCTCACTGACGCCCAGTTCGGGTTCCGCCAGATCCACTCAGCTCCTGATATCATTTCATCCTTAGTTCAAACATGGAAAAAAGAGGTGAACTCCCGAGGTGAGGTGAGAGCCACTGCCCTGAACATCAAAGCCGCATTTGACCGAGTGTGGCATCTGGGAGACCTCGTAAAACTGGAGCCAAAGGGAACAAGGAGGAAAACTGTCCAATGGCTGGATTCACACTTAGCACAAAAGAAGATGGCTGCGGATGTTGGAGGTGTGTTAACTCAGCTCCAGGGCATCACTGCAGGAGATTCTTAGGGTAGCGTCCTCGGCCCAACCATATTCAGCTGCTTCATCAATGGCCTTTCTTTCATCATAGGGTTAGAAGTGTGGTTGCTCGCTGATTATTGCACAATGTTCGGCAGCATTCGAGACTACTTAGATACTGAAGCAACCCATGCCCAAATAGAACAAAACCTGCACAATATCCAGGCTTGGGCTGACAAGTGGCAAGTAACTTTCGCACCACACAAGTTCAAAACAATGGCCAACTCCAACAAGAGAGGATCTAACCATTGCCCCTTGAAGTACTAAAGCTTTGCCATCACTGAAACCCACACGATAAACATCCTAGGTGTAACCATTGACCATAAACTGAACTGGAATATATTCATAAATACTGTGGCTGGAACAGCAGGTCAGACGGTAAGAATCCTGTGTTGAGTAACTCACTTCCTGTCTCCTCCAAACCTGCCCACCATTTCGAAGACACAAATCAGGAGCGTAATAGAATACTAAACACTTGCTTGGATGAGTGCAGATCACACACCACTCAGAAAGCTTGACACCGTCCAGGACGAAACAGCCCGCTTGATTGGCACACATCAACAAAAAATCACTCCCTCCACCACAGCAGCAGTATTGTCTACCAACCACAAGAAACACTGCAAGACTTCAACAAGGCCCCTTTGGAACGCCTTCCAAACCCAATGGCCGCTAGCATCTAGACCGACAAGGGTAGCAGGCAGATGGGAACACCACCACATGGAAGTTCCTCTCCAAGTCAATCACCACCCTGGCTTGGAAACGTATCACCGTTCCTTCACAGTCTCTGGGTCAAATTCCTGCCACTCCCTTACTCCCAGCTCTGTGGGCTTAAGAGGACCACATGGACTGCATCTGTTCAAGAAGGCAGCTCACCACCAACTTCTCAAGGGCAACAAGGAATTGGCAATAAGCACTGGCCCAACCAACAAAGCCCACATCCTGCGAACTAATGAAAAAAAAAACATGTAAGAATGGATTGTGACAATTCTGCTAATCATGAAAATAGCGCACCATGTGAAACAACCAGCCTCATTCAATTTCTGCAGGGATCCTTGGGCCATGTACCTCGTGGAGTCGTTCAAGTTACTCACTTTGCATCTACTTAAATGAGGCAATGACAATTCAATCCTAAAGAAAAGAAAGACGTAAACACTCAAGTCCAGCACTTCACGTCAGGAAATTTACAATTCCAATCATGTGTTTTCATTTCGAGCACAGAGTTCTCAATAACAGAAAACTTCACAATCGCGATGTTCTTCAAATATAATTATATGCTTTGTTCCTGAAACGACTGCTCCTATAATCTGCAAAGAGTAGCCACATTGGCAAACGTTTGTTTCATTTTATGAAATCCCTCTATCTTGTTTAAGTAGTTAATGCAAAACAATTCCCTCACTCTGGTTTCACTTATAAAAACAATTTATAGATCTTCACGGTTCTCTTCGAAAATTTAATCAATGATTTCCAAAGTTCTAACAGGTATATTTTCAGCATTGCGGTGGAATGCGCTTAATATATAGCGGGAAAACGAGTGACCCTCCACAATGACCATTCCATGTTAATATACGGTCCATGCTTATAACAATTTATGCAAGAAAAGACTAGATTCCAATTATAACGAAAAAGGAAGGAAACTGGTTATAAAATGTATAAATTAAGCTGCTTTAAAGTACACTATTGGAACAAATAGTGTGGGACAAACAGCTCGTGATTATTTAATTTCATTAGGTAATTGCATGAATTTGTTTTCCCACGAATGTTATGTCAAATTTCGACAGAATGAGCATAATATGCTCCTTGTATTTCAAGGGCCAAGTTATGTTAAAAAGCTTTGCAACGATAGAAGAGGTACTGTGCTTCTGGTCGGTTTGAATAAATTCTCCCGTGTTAAGATATATAAAGTATTTAATGATAGTGGAATAACAATTCAAATGTTTCTTCTATATACGGTAACTGTGTAACTTAAATAAAGTTAGCAATAAATAATGCGCATCGTGATCAACATTGGTGAAATGATGAGGTCCATAACATAATATGAAGAACAGCGGACAATGGTGAAATTTAAATGTATACATATAAAAGCAACATGAAAGTTTTCCTATCATGAGGAATATACATTTTCAAAGCATATGGAACAATAGAATTTTCAAATTAAATAGAGTGAAACATATATAAAGGAGAAAGAATTGCCATGTGAGAGAAGGCCATGTATGATATTAGACGGGCACACGCATAGGCCCCAGTTATGCTTGGCTCTTTATGGGGCATGTGGAGCATTCTTTGTTCCAGTCCTACTCAGGCCACCTCCCACAACTGTTTTTACGGAACATTGATGACTATTTCGGTGCCGCTTTAATGCCGTCGCCTGTACCTGGAAAATGTATCAATTTTCCTGTCAATATCAACCCCTCCATCTCCTTTACATGGACCATTTCTGAGTGCTTCCTTCCCTTCCTTGACCTCTCTGTCTCAATTTCTGGTGATAGACTGTCCACCATTATTCACTATAATCCCACCGACCCCTAGAGCAACCTGGACTGCAGCTCCTCACACCCTGCTTTTTATAAGAACTCCACCCCATTCACTGAGTTAGTTCGCCTCTGCTGCAATTGTTCCGATGATGCCACTGTCCAAAAAAACTCTTCTGACATGTATTCCTTATTGCTTAACCGGCGTTTCCCACCCACAATGGTTGGCATAGCCTTAAACCATGTCTGACACATTTCCCGCACGTCTACCCTCACACTTTCCTCTCCCTCCCAGAACCACGAAAGGGCCCACTTTGACTTCACTTGTTACCCCACCAAACTCCGCATTCAAAGTATTATTATCCACCATGACCGACAACAGCAGCACAATGCCACCACTAAACACATCTTCCTGTTACACCAATGTCATCGTTATGTGGGGACTGTTCCCTCCCAGACACCCTGGCCCATTCCCCCATCACACCCAACAACTCATCACCCTCCCAAGGCACCTCCCCATACAATCACATGAGCTGCAACACATGGCCCGTTAACTCCTCCGCCTTCACCGTCCATTGGCCAAACAATTCCTTTCAGGTGAAGCTGCAATTCACTTGCACCTCATTCAACCTGACATATTACATTCGCTGCCCCCAATGCGTTCTCCTCTACATTGGAGGGACCGAACACAGACTGGGTGACCCCTTTTCAGGACACCTTTGGTCTGCCACACGCATGGACCAGGCCTTACTGTCACTTCTCATTTGAACACCCCATCCTGGTCTCATGCCCTCATGCCTGCCCTTGGCTGCTGTAATGATCCAACGAAGCCCAAAGTAAACTGGAGGAAAAGCACCTCGCCATCCGATTCAGCACTTTACAGCCTTCCAGGCTTAACTTTGAGTTCAACAACTTGACACAATGAACTCTCTCCCCAACTCTAAACACATTTTGTATCCGCTTTTTCAATATTCATTTTAATTGTTTATTGTTTTTTTCATGTTTTTTTTTTTACCTACTTACTTTTATCTGTTATTTATTTCCATTTTTTTATAGTTTCATACCCACCTTTTATCAAATTTTCATTCATTTTCCCAATAACCGTCAGACCCCGGCACCCCATTCCCCCGCCATCCATGCCCCCACCCCCCTCCCACCCCCCCGTCCCCCACCGCCCCCACCAACCTCCACGCAAGGGCCATCTGTCACTTGTTCATGTTGTTCTTTCCAGAGTGCTACGTTTGCCCTGTTATTATTACATTCTGCTTTCTGACCTTAATGCCACCATCAGAACCTCATATAGCCAGTAGCACTATCATTAATACCCCTTTGTCATTTTGCCCATGATATACCTGGTAACCTCTACTTTGTCTATACTCTAGACTTCTATCCTGCTTCACCTGCTCTACCGTCCTTAAACAGTATAAATGTCATTACATTTTTACTTCTATTTACCTCTGAAGAAAAGTGATAAGGGCTCGAAACGTTAACTCTGTTTTTTTCTGTTGTCACATGCTTTTCCAGCATTTTCAATATTTGTTTCCGGTTTCCAGCATCCACAGTAGCATGCTTTTAACTTACCGGAATGTGTTAAGTAGCCCTAATGAAACCTCCAGCCATTTGTACATAAGTCTGCTATATAAGGAAACTGAAGTTGGGGGAAAATACATTTGGAATTCCACTGTCAAGTCGATATTGTGTTAACTTGCTTGTTCTATTTTAAATACAAAATCTATTTTGGACTGTTGCCTTGAAAGGCTGTAACTGAGGGATCAGGTTATTTAGGAAATTTAGGAGTTATAATAGTAAAAGTCATTGTAGTTTTATGCATGTGCTTGATATATTTTGCTTGTTAATACATCTTTAAATTTAATTTTAAAAACCTCCACATGTCTTGGCCGTATTATTACTTTTGAATTCAGTGTGCAAATTTTCTCACTATAAGCAGAAACTGCAAGGCCGTTGTGATAGCTCCACCAGTTGTCCTTGTACATTTTGTCTGCCTGGTAAATATTTCCTGCCAAGTCATAACAAATTTGGAGCCCTTAGCGGGATATTTGAAATCCCTTGATTTCGCTCGGAGTTGATGAATCTTAAGGCACCGAGTACACGAAGCACATTAAATTATGGTGATGGTGTGAGGGCATTTAACGTGGTGAGACTAGAATAGTGCCTGTATCCATGGCTAACACGTTTTTGGAAGGAGAAAATGTATCTCTGATTCAGTTGAAAAAAGTATCTACGGGGAAATTAAGCAAATTGGTGGATACGGTGCAGTCGAGGTTACCTGTTGGGGCACAGAAAACATAAATCGTTGAAGTGATAGCACAGCATCTGAAATTGGAACTGATACCTCAGACTAGCGAGTCACAGCTGGAGTTGGTGAGACTTCAACTACAAATGAAGAAGCTTGAACTTGAACAAGCGGTGGAAATAAAGAATGAGTATTTAAAAGAGAAATGGAAATGTGAAAATTCAACAGCCGGGGGAGAATTTAGCAATGGAGGAGAGGGAGAGAAGGAAAGAGAAATGGAATCCGGGCTTAAAAAGATGGACTTAAAATAAAAATCTTGCATCATGAGAAATGTTCTGATGAGGAAAAAACCTTGAACATAAAACCCAATGAGGCGTGCTTCAATTTGCGCAAGCACTTCTGAGGTTTGAAGAAAGGGATGCAGAGGCGGTACTTCTTTCATGTGAGAAGAAAATTAAGCAGATGAAATAACCAAAAGAAAACTGGACACTGCTTTTACAGGTTAGGTTAGTGGTAGACCTCTTGAGGTCTATGCGTCACTGTCAGAAGATGTGCCAATGCATCATGATACAGAAAAAAAAAAGACTATTTTGAGTGCACATGGGCTCATTCCTGAGGCGTACAGGCAGCAATTTAGGAATATAGGGAAACAGCCTGGTCAAACGTATATTGAGTTTGAGAGAGTAAAATAAAGTATTTTTTACTGGTGAGTACAACATATGCAGCTTTTAGAGATGTAATTATTTTGGGAAAAAAGGGTTACATTCCTTCGATCGTGAGAACCCATGTGAAGGGACCGAGAGTTAAAACGGTAAGACCAACAGAAGAGACAGCTGATGATTGTGATTTTGTTTGTAGATATAAGCCTTTTATTCGTCAACCTTTTAAATCCGGGCAGGATAGAAAGTGGGAAGGAGGGCGAAATGAAGTTAAGTAGTCAGGGAGGAGAAGGAGTACCTGTAAATTTTTCGGAAGTTTGTGTTTCAGACTAAAAAGAAGCTGGTAAGGGTAAAATTTCACTCAAAGATTGAGTGGTTTTCATTGCAATTAGATTGGAAACACGAAGCAAATATTGGAAGTTAAAGGGAAAATATGTTGCATTAATTGGAATGAAGAAACCTTCTGGATGTAGAGGTACTGTGGCTTATGAGGTCCAGGCAAGGGCAAAAACATTAGTCTGTGTGTCCGTACAGCAAGAAGAATCAGTGTAAGACAAAGTTGTAATGTACTCACATTTTTCCAAAGAGAGTTCTGAGGAGCAGGTTGCAGGAATGTTTAAAGATTTAGAATGTGGAGAAGAAGTCTTTCTATGTGTACAGGGTGGAGCAGGTAAAGTTATTAAAATCGCAAGAGACACAGGGTCTAGTCAATACTTAATGTTATGGGATAGTGAATCTCTTGTTCAGAGGGAGTGTTGCAGGAAAAAAGTTAGGGTTCTTGGAGTTGCTAAGAGTATTCTATTGTGGAAGGAACGTTTTAAAAATAAGTGGAAAGAAAGGTGAGATGATTGTTGGGGAATTTGAAAATTGCTCATTTTAAGAGTTAAATTTATTTTAGGTTATGGTATAGCTGGGTCATAGATATATCATTACGAGTGTTACTGATGTCTGCCATCTTTGAAAAGCCTGTAGTGGCACATTCAGCAGAGGCGTTGCAGAAAGAGCATCCTGGACATGGCAATTTTAGAAGATCGCTAAAAGCCTTGGCGAGACGACGTAGGAGGTTCACACCGATGAATGTTTTCAGTTTTTTCGAGAAAGTGGAGACGCTGGCCTTTTCGCAAATTTGTAGTGAAGATTAAAGAGTTACTGAAGAGGAAGAGACATAATTCTGAAGTTTTAATGGAGTAAGGTGGAAATATGTTGACTGAAAAATGAATACCAGTTCTCCCTCAAATAGGTAAAATTAAAATATGTCAAAAAAGAGGCAAATCGAGTAACAAAATGTTCTGTCACGGAGGATTAGGAAGATCCAAAAAGATCTACCTTAAAAGTTCGTGGAAGTAGTTTACGTAGAAACATTAAATAAAGACAGTTACATATGTTGCAGGGTTTTAAGTAACATGCTGCAGTGCGAAACTAAATTACACAGTTCTTGCAAAAGCTAACCCATTTATATGCCAGATCGAAAGTGCTTTCAGTCTATATGGTTCTATAAGAATTCCTAACCGGGTTGGGAAAGGTGACAATGTGAATGGCCGAGGCAGAAACTTGGGGGGGTTACTGTGTGTCACCAGGTAAATTTAAACAGATGCGGTCGGTTAGCCTGCGTCTGTTGCAACCGGCAAGAAGGTTCACTTAGCCCATCGGCCTTGGGTTTATTGATGGTATTTATCCCTGTTGTAGTTTTGCTGCGATCCTTATGCCAAGTGAACCTCATGTTTGTCGGGTAATAAGTAGATGTCGCGCATAGAACGGCAAGATGCGCAGCTGAATCCAATTCGGGATGCTGAAAGTTAGTTTTCAGTGGATTTCGTGGAACCCGAAAAATTAAATGGAAGGTAAAATGAAAGGTAAAAGTTTAACATATCGACGTTTTGTTTAAAGCCATTCCTCACCAGACGACGTGGCGTTGGGGTTCGATTGCAGTGACGGCAGTTGAGCAGGGAAATCTACTGTGTAATATTGTTACCCAGAACTTAAGCAATACTTTTATAAAGTTCAGTTTCAGCCAATCTATATCAAAGTCAACCGACGGTAAATTTAAGTTATCAGCGTATTGACAACAGGTGTTAGTAAATGAGCCGCCCGTTTTCAAGATCGCAGGGCTTGACCTTCACGGGAATATTACCGTGAGGGCTGTAACTTGGCTTTCCATTGTCTATCGCCTGATTTGCGAAATGGCCAATGGAAAATAGCATCTTCCTGAGTTGAGCAACTGATGAGAAAGTAAATGTTCTCCTTGGTAGGCGAAATAATTCTAGACGACCCCTTACTTTTGGAGATCAAAAATATGATTAAATTAATGGATTGGGTGTTAAGCTGTCTTTATGTGTTAGTAACGAAAGGTTTCAAGGATCTTCGATATACCAAATTAAATTACAGGTGCACAAATAAAAATTCCGGTTGTAACGTTCATACTTCCATGGCCAAGGTAAACCAAATAAACCATCAATTATCTTCAAATCCGTGTGCACTGTGGTGGACTCTTACTCGTAGCTAGTATATACATATCCTTTAATGATGCTGTAATTCTACTTGGAATTATGTTTTCCTACACAATAACTGCAATTTCGATGAAACGACTAAAAGATACACCCTATCTTGTTAAATATTGTTGAAATGTTGGACTACATAATAGAATAGTGAGTGTAGCGGCCAACGGTGCAATTTGAGTATATACATACAAAGCAAATGGAACCTGCGTAGCTAGCTCGACGGGCCATACGGCCTTATTTTGCCATCGTTATCTGATCTGGCCTACGGGTGAATCAAGGCTCGCTGTAAAATGGTTCGATCTTAAACGCACTCGGAATTGGTGGAACAAGGTACTGAGTTCAAGGGTAGTTAGGGAATGGCAACAAATGTTGGCCTTGTCAGTGAATCCCACATACACTGAATGAAATTTGTTTTTAAAAAAGTTATGTTAGTTTAAAATGTAAACATTTCAAAGGACAATCGAAAATTCTTCCAAATGTGAATTGGTAGCTACAGACAGCTCATTTTCTTTCTTCTTCATGCCTACCCCACAGGGATAAATTGAACCCTGTTACATTTCCAACCAATTTGCCTCGATGCGTGACAGTGCAATCGTGTACTCCTGCATCCAATACACTCACATTGTTGATCTGAAGGAAATCACTCATTTCATTCTTGAAGTCGCTTACTTTTATATCATCCAGTTCCGTGCGGAGATATTGGATGTCATGCAATTTCCACCAGAGTACATTCACAGCTGAGGCGTTTTTTAAATTATGGACGCGCACAATGAAATGAAAAGTTTTTACCAGTGATTTTCCTCACGTTCTCTGGGTGCCTAATCACTTTCACCGATGTTTGACCGGAGCATACAGAGAATCAAATCCGAATTTGTGAGATGAAATTTTTGGAGATAAATCACGGGTTTCAGTGAATCATTTAATCTGCCGTAAGAACAACGTAACCTGACTAATTAAATGAAAGTTTTACAACTACGCGATTTAATGAGAAACCAATGTATGAAACGAACAGGTAGCTATGAAAATGAGTCCAGCACAGAAAGACACTGACCTCCAACGCTCGACAACATTCTGAACTAATCCATCAGCCGGAGCGACAGAGACCAAACTGCCTGGTTGCTTACGAGTGCCCGAATGTTTGGACGTATATGGAACGTCACGATGCCGGTCGATGGGGGTAAGAACATGTTTTTTTGTTCCTCTGAAGAGGTCTGCTTAAAACAAACATTCGCAGCAGAGTCCGCAATGCCAAGTTTCTACACACAATAGGCGAGGCGAATTGACCCAGGACCTCCTTCTCGAAGGAAAGTTGATGAGGAGATCCCGGGTTATTATGGAATTCCAGTTTTCAGTGTTCTGCGCACAGAATTTTTCCGATTTTGTTCTTCTGGTGGCTGCACAGGAAAATCTCCGGGAAACGCCGCGAGAGGCAACTTTCGGCCGTTACTTGTTTCTGCAGCGTTTCCTTTCAACGTCCTTTGAAGGTCTAGCCCGAAATTGTGAGAGTTCTGAAGAGGAAAAACCACGAATTCTATATCTACTTGCAGATTATACAAAATACGTTTTTCATGCCATAATTTTCTTTTTCATTCATCCACTGAATGTGGGCTTCGCTGGCTGGGTCAGCATTTATTGCCCATTGCAAGTTGCCTTTGCAAAGGGGATGGTGACTTGCCTCCTTGAATCGCTGCAGTCCATGTGGTGTAGGTACATCCACAGTTAGGAAGGGTGATCCGGGATTTTGGCCCAACCATAGTAATTGAATGGCGATATAGTTCCAAGTCAGGATGGTGAGTGACTTGGAGGGGAACATCCAGGTGGTGGTGTTCCCATCAACCTGCTGCACTTGTCGTTCTAGATGGTGGTGATCATGGTTTTGGATAATGCTGTCGAAGATGCCTTGGTGAATTCCTGCAATGCACCTTGTAGATGGTAAACACGGCTGTTACTCTTTATCCGTGGTGGAGGGAGTGAATGTTTTCGATGTGGTACCAATCAAGCACGGTGATTTGTCCTGGACGGTGTCAAGATTCTTGAGTGTTGTGGGAGCTGCATTCAGACAGTCAAGTGGGGAGTATTCCATTACGCTCCTGACTCGTGTCTTATAAATAGTGGACAAGCTTTGGGGAGTCAGGAGGTGAGTTACTCGTGGCACGATTCGTAGGCACAGACCTGCTGTTGTGGCCACAGTGCTTCTTATGGCTAGTCCCGTACAGTTTAGGGTCACTGGCAATCCCCAGGATGTTGATAGTGGGGGATTCAATGATGGTACTGCCATTGACCATAAAGCGGTGATGGCTGGATTATCTCTTGTTGGAGTTGGTCATTGCCTGAAAAATGAAGGGCGCAACTGTTACTTGACACTTGTCAGCCCAAGCCTGGATGTTGCCCAGCTCTTCCTGGATTTAGGCATGGACTGCTTCAGAATCTGAGGAGTCGTGAATGGTGCTTTACATTGTGCAATCATCAGCGAGCATCCCCACTTCTGATCTTATCATGGAAGGAAGGTCATTGATGAAGCAGCTGAAGATGTTTGGGCCGAGGGCACTATCTTGAGGATCTGCTCCAGTGATGTTCTGGAGCTGAGATGACTGACCACCATCCTCAACCATGTTCCTTTTTCCAGATATGACTCCAACTAGGGGAGAGTTCACCCCCCACCCCCCACCCCCCCCCCCCACCCCCACCTCCTCCCACCCCCCGCAGCCCGGAATCCCATTCACTCCAACTGTGAAAGAATTAAATCACTACGAGGTAGGAAAGTATGATGTGCTTCAGATCTCCAGTGTTAGCATTGGAGGCTGATGCTAACCCAACACAAACCATGCGCAGCATACAACATTCCTTTGTGGTTTTGTCTTATCCTTTTATGAATGGTAAAATAGGCAAATATGCTATGGTTGAGCGTCTGTAATTCTTTTTCCAAAATATCAGCAGCAAGGCCGAACGTTCCCATATTTTATTCGTACAGGGAAACATATTTCCTGTTATTAAATGAAAAAAAAAATCGATAGACTTTTGGGAAAACAACCACATTAGCCTGGTGCACAATTTATTCATTTGGAGATGATTCAAACGGCAATGACGCAGATATAAAATTGCGATTTACATGAGAAATAAAGGTTTGAATAGAAATAATTGATGGCACGTGTGCAGGATTGTAAGACGCTGCAGATGAATGGATCCTACAATGGTCATTACACAGAAGGATGTCATTGGCTACCCCGAGCCTGCGACGTCACCCAACAAGTGATGATGAGGAGAAGAGACGAGGAGCTTGGCGCATTCTGCACAGGACAGTGAAGGGGGCGAAATAACGAGGTCAAGGGCAAAGGAGGACGATCACCTGGGCAACTGTAACATTTAAAGAAACATACTTTGAAACGTTGAATTATGAAGCGCAATTGTCCAGATTTTGCCTTCGGGTCGGAAGAAGGGCACTGGATGTTCATTATGAATATCGGTATTCGAAGTGTTTTCTTCAGCGTTTCAGCTGAAACTTGCTGTTACGAGAGAGCATCTAAAAGAGACTGTGCTCGAAAGGGGATGTGTAAGCGGAACAAGTATCAGCCTGCCTTTTCAGACAATCAGATTGAAAAATCCTCATTGAGTCATGGTGGATGAGAAAGCAAACCCAGCATCACCCATTCTGTAGCCTATACGTGTCCGAGGAGCCGCAAAATTGTCTCTGAAACAAGTGAACACTTTTGACCCTACCACAGCCCCATTTCAATGGTGTGTCAAATATTCACAGGTTAATTCGTGGTTGGCTCTTTACCAGCTGTTGTTACGACTCCACATATATATTTAGCTCCCCATGTTTCAAATTTTTTAGGGATATTTATGATTCCCTTATTTTAATTCCAGGATGTCTGCGCCAATTAGTTGCTCCCAGACATCGCTGTAAGCGTAGCTTGTCCACGTGAAACACTGCATTAGAAGAGAATGATCAAAGAAAACGTAATGCAGGACAAGTTGTTAAAGCAAGAAGGAGTGGGTGGGGAAGGAGGTAAGTCAAGGGTCTCCCCAGAAGACCACATTTATCGTTAATGTCAACAGATCAATTATACCACAGGGCCCAGATCAACAAAATATGTAAGCGATGTTTGCATTTCAACGTGGACTCTGTCATTGAAATCCACAAGCTGCTGCAATCACAGTTGCACTTTCAGAGTAAGGCAATGTTTGCCCTTTCAAGGACACATTTCGTACTGGCTCTTTCCAGGCTTGAGCTGGGGATGATGTAAATCACAGAATTTGCCTACCTCCATTTCATCAGGGCCACCACAAAGGTTCGTTTCATAAGGAACTACATTAATTAATTATACCTTAGCAGAGAAAAGCAGCGAGAGATAGAATGAGGCTTTAACAGATAACTGCACCCCCCAACCAACAATTCCCCCAACAATGTTCATCGCGTTATTTACTGCAGGGGAATTGCATTGCCGGAACCATTCGCTAACTTTTACATTTGCAGAACGCAGAAAGAATCCTTGTCCCCCAACACGCAGTTAGTGTGTGTTTATCTGGATTGAATCAGCAGGTCACGTAGTGTTATCCTGTTTCAAATAATGAGAATGTCATTATTCAACTGTCTACTGCCTATTTCGATCTCCATAGAAAACCCTGACGTGACAATTGTGCTTAAAAGGCTAATCTACTAAGCACAGTATTGATGACTCTGGCTCGCAACGTACGCAGGATGTGCACAATAAGACCCATTCTGATGCAGCAAATGGGAGAGATCAGATCACTGTCGTCCTGGAGCAACAGTTTCACCGCCTAGACAGATCAAGCATTCGCTGATGTGAGTTCCAAATTCACTTTGGTAAACTGCCCAACGCTACCACCCTGAAGGGAAAAATCTTGGCATCAGCCATCATGCAGGATGCGATAGATGAGAATCATGAATAGGAGAAAGAGACAGAGTCCGAGGGACTGTTCAAGAAAGAAATATAAGGCAAGCATAATCTGAGGGGGCTCTTTGTCCCGGGCAGAACAAGATAAACTAAGCTGTGTTAAGCAATTACAAGCACAATTCCCGTTTCATCAATGGTGTCATACACCTTACCATTTCTCTGCCACAGACCCAGGCATAATGCTCAGAACCGTAATTCAAAAACAAAGTTTTGTACACCAAACATTCACTAATTATATTTGTACAGTATCTTAGTATCACTTTAAATAGGGTTATTACTTATTCCATGCAATGTCATCTCAATGTCTGAAAAACAGAGGAGGCCACTGATATAAAGTAGAGAAGAATGCACACAGCCAGGGAGGACAACGTGGAACTGTTCTGGGCTTTGAATGTTCTGCTTCGGGTGCCACTAGCAAAACATATGCGTCAGTAGTCTGTCATTCCTGCCTGACAGGAAAGCAGAGGGACACTGGCAGTGACACAGTGCCTGACGGACTTCAGTGATTCTCTGAACGCTGCTTTGAGCAGTGATATTCGCAGCCACAACAGAATCAACCTGAACCCCAGCTTACATGAGGCCAGTCTGTGTTGGAGCTAAAGCACTGAAACCTTTTGTTGCAGCTGCTACGCAATGCAAGCTGAGACATTGGCCATCACATACACTATCATAGCCGGGCACACGAGAATACCCATCGGTCTGATCATCACTACCATCCAGCAAAATGTGTATTACAAGTTCTGTCCAAAACTATGTGGCAAGTTGGTGTTGGAGTCCTCCATACTTTTTGACATTGAGCACATGCTAACTTTTAGACTTCCAAAAACACCTAGCATTTGTCCATCAAATCCAGCCCATTCCTGTATCCTAACCTACGGAATAACTCACCTTTGTCCTCTGAGGTAGGTTTAGGGCACTGGCTCTGCCTTCTGGTAACCTCGTGCCTTTGCTATCTTCTCCAATTGCCCTGGCTCAATTTCAACACGTGAAAGCCAAGCCTCTAATCTATCTCCTAATATATACACGGTGTCAAATATCTAAGCTCGTGGTACCGATTGTGGTTCACCATGATTGATTTCATCTTGCTGCTCCTCGACATTCTTTCTTACACATCTTGGGCAATTGAAATGACCAATAGTTGGAAAGAAGAAGAAAAAGGTAAAGCGATGTTTATAGGGCGGATAAAGAAAAGAAATGAATGCATAAGCCATCTGCAGGCTATCAGAAGATTTTATGGAATGAGCAAGACATGGGGTTTGAGAAGGAACATTACATAAAATGAACCATCATTTACAAAGTTTTCGGACTCACTGTCATCCTTGGACTGTGTTACAGCTTTTCCTATAACGCCTGGCACAATTACATCCAACGGGTTTAGAGCATACAGACGTGCCTCTTCTGTTGTGGTTTGTTCCTGCTGCATTTGATTTTGGACGAAGTTATCCTTCAAGACAAAATGAACGATGCCGGAGGATATCGCACACTTTGCTTAGATAAGTGCCCATTATGTTTGATGTGCCTGTAACGTGTGCAAGCAAAGGGGTTCTGGTTTGTGTAACAGTGCTGTTTGTGTGATTGTGAGCTGAAGTATGTGTATGTTAAGAGTAAGTCTTAATTGATAGAAGTTTGTAACAGGTAAGTCATGAAGTTGTGGCGAAAGGAACAGTAGCTTGGGTTAGTTTTGCAGGAGATGAATTCACTGTCCATAAAAGCTTATGTGTGATAATTGAACTTCTTGCGGGATATCATATCGGATCCTAGTCGCTATAATACTGGTACGAACTTCCATGTTCTGTTGACATTTCTTGGAGCGTTTGGGGGCTGTAGACATCCTCAACTTTTAATACTTTGTTTAAATTTCAAATGTTTCGTCAAGACGTCCGGGAGCACTGTCAATATTAATGGATGCCTGTTCCCTCCATGCCCAGGCATTCTTCTATGTCTGCATGTTGACTTGCAGCTGTCAGAGATCGAGTGCACCTCCCGTCAGAAAATATGTTGTCAGCTTAGGGAGATGGGCCGTTTAGCCGGGGGAGTGAATAGCCGGACCAGGGTGGTGGTGGTGGTGGTGGTGGTGGGGGGGGGGGGGGGGGGGGGGGAGGAGAGCGGGGTGGATATTGCATAACCTCACGGTATGCTGTCATTGTCATGCATCATAAATATGCTAGTAATATCGCTTTGTGATATCAGCAGATCATTGCTGGACCTGCTTTAAGATAATTACATCCATATTGCCAATTATGTCTGGCACCAAAGCGAAGGCGAATTTTAATATCACGTTTCCTGCCATGGAGGAGTCCACTCCAACATCTACATCTCCAAGTCTCCCTTCGATACCTCGAGCCATTGGTCTCGCTTCAGCATTCTCTATCCCATTTTGGGCATTTTTATTCCGTACATATCCATTTGTGTGATAAAGCTAATTGTCTATTGTCTGGCAGGTCAGAATAGACAACAAATTCCTGCCAACTATCTAAAGTTATTATTTTGCCTCTCTTATTAAGTTTTCTTCTAAATTGTTTGCAACTACAAATACCTTTCGATTGTAAAGGGGCCTACTTCTAATAGTGTTTGTAGATTGCTGTGTAGTTATTTTTCCACCACATATCCTCACGAAGCTACGGCCTCTACTTGCCCTCCTATATCTTTCTGAATTATGTCTGCAGGATATCTCCTTCCCATGAACAGAGCTTCTGAATCAAGTACGTGATCGTGTGCTAGTGCCCGAGTCACCCTCAGACCCATGATGGAGAGTCACACTAGGTTTTCTTATTTTCCCATCATTTCAGGTCTTTTTGGCAATCTATTCATCTTACCTCTTATCGGTCATCTGGGCACGTCGCCAATCTTTGCAACTGCCGGTGGTTTCCCCTGTGCTAACTACAATGGTAGCATTCCTTCGCTTACTGACTGCTTCTGCTTTATCGGTCCTCCAAGGAACGATGACAGGCAGTTAAACTTTGAGCATGATAATTCTATAAACTGAATTAATATCACGTTATCAATCATTATTCGGCTACCTTTCCACATTATTCTGCTCCACATAGCGGTCAAACATTTGAGCATGTGAAATCCAAGGTGCCACAAAACTTTCTATTAATTTCTCGGATTCCGCAGTTTCATAATCAATCCCAATTTATCGAGATGAAATTATGTTAATACTTTGAAGTGCAGGTTATTGAATGATCTGAAGTGGAGCTTTCCCTTTTCTTCACCTAATTTTAGAGTACACGTAACCTCCGGAATTAAACTTTATGACTCACGGTCTTAAGCAATGTCATAAAGCTCGCCGAATTCTCTTTGAGGCTCCTGGCTTGATGAATTCTCTTCTCTCTGCATGTATGGCATTGAAATCCACAGGAAAAGAAATGTGAAGCAACTTGTAGCAATTTCTAGGGACTGCGCATCACCACACAGTGCAGCAGATATTTTGGGATTACCGCCATAGAACAACTGACATTCTATCGCTTGCAAGTGTTACAAACGAATTGTTCAAAATGAATGCTGAGCCCAGGCCGTTTGTCACTATGTAAGTTGGCCGGTTGGCTAAATTTTGTGCAGCACCTCATTAATCATGTGATTTCTTTCAAAGAACCCATTACTGAAATTGCTGTCAGTTGCGGTCTTTATAGCTACTGTGTTAACATTTTCACACATGCTTCTAAAATCAACATTGGCTAATGTCACCATCTGCACTTCCTCTTAATTTCGTTGATTTCAAGGGGTTGGTACAATGAGGTCTGAGTTTTCACAGAGTGAGCGAAGAATTCCTGGTGGGAACTCATAGAAAAAAGGGCAAAAGCTGTGCTCATGTGAATCGTAGCAGACATTCTTTTTGGTTCAGCAGGAAATCCATTTGAAAAAAATAGCAACAAGACTAAAGATTTGAACATGCAGTCTTGGATTTATTTTCATGGAACAGGAACCCAGAATTCATTGCTAACATAGGTGACAAACAGCTAAGGCCCAACTGCTTATTCCTAGCGTATCATGCGCGAGAGTTGATGCTGTTTATTTAATATTTTGGGGAATACTGTTCAATGAAGAAGGGTGTGTGTGTGTTTGTGTGTGTGTGTGTGTGTGATTAATTAAGCTGGCCAAGGTTTGATAGGAGTGAGGTTATCTGGGGGGTTTGAAACATGACAAATGATAGAGGTGTTAAGTTTGACGTAGAAGTAAATAGGTTAGATCTAACATTTGCATGTTTCAGATACGTTGAAGGTCTACTTGAATACCAAATTGGAGTCAGAGGTAGCAAGTAACATGTTGGCATCTCGCAGGAGTTCCTTAGTTAAATCGGAGTGGGGATATTATATTTTGTTGTCCCTAAAGCAAAGACAAGATTGAAACATGAACGATCTTATAATTAAAACAGTTTGAATTTCAAAGGTGTGTGAAATCAAAGGATCTGATATGAAAGGAAAATAAAAGTTAGAGCTACTGTGGAGCTGTGAGATTTAGCTGCGGATGCCTGGAGGTAGAGATAGTTGAAGATAGATGGAGCTGGTTGTGATGTTGAGTTATAGCTGCAGCTCTGGGCTGGGAGAGCATGCAGTTTGAATCAAACATCTAAACAAGGCAGAGACGTATTGGGCTGCAACAAGAAGTTATATTCTGAAATGTATTCCCACCGTAGAGTCTAAGAGCATAGAGGTCATACGACATGCGTTTATTGAAGCTACGTCAGTTTGCCTTGTGTAATGTTACTGGGCTTCTTTTAATAGTACACATCAATTAGGATTTTTCCCCCTGGAAGTTGCTTCCTTGTCAGTTGAACAAGTAGGAAGTTTTTGGGGGTATATTTTGTAAGACTAAACTTAATTCTATAACTATAATCTTGTCTGTTTAAGCTTTATTTTATGCTTGTTAATAAACCATATATATTTATTATCTAAATAAAATGTCCCAAAAGTCCTCCTGGACCTGTTCCCTGCCACTGAGATCTTATTCTCGTTGTCAGAAGACGGAGCACAAGGTTTATGCCATGTAAAGCACGTTTCTCTGTGGGATTTGCTTTGCACAGCAAGTAACACCGGCTGTGCTGATAACACATGCCAGTTACACCTTTATAACCCTTCTTTTGTGCTTGTTTTATTTGTTCCAGGAATGGAGTTGCTCCTGGCCAGGCCAGCGTTTGTTGCCCATCCACTATTACTCTTGAGAGCAGTTAAATGTTAAACCACATTTGTTTGGTTCATTGTAGGCTAATTCAGTTCCAGATTATTGCTTAATTAATACAATTTTGAATTCTAGTAGCTGATGTGACATAAATTGAACGCACACATCCGAGCCATTTGTCTGGAGCGCTGCATTACTAAACCAAAGACATTACCACTACATCACCATCTTTCGCCCTTATTTTGGTCTCCCTTCTCTATCCCTTAACTAATACTCAATCCAGGTCAATATATTCTTCAATATATCCTTTAATATCCATTAACTAATTCTCAAACCAGGTCAATATATTGCCTCCAATTCCCTGAATACTAATTGTGCGTCATAGTCTACTAGTATGTTACCTCACCGAATCTTACATGCACTGGTTTCCCATTATCTAGCCTACCAATAACATTGTCAAACCGATTTGGCAAACAAGGGCTTTTTGCCAAAATTCACTGCCATTTCTATTTGATCATGTTATGCTTTTCCAAGTGCCGTCTCACTCGGTTCCTCATAATAGACTCACATTTGGCCTTAAACTAATGTTTTATATTTTCCGTTCATCATTTCTGAATTAGGGAGACGGTATTTGCAATTTTCCAATTCTATGAATGTGTAGTTATGAACTTTAAATGCAGAGGACGCAACTCTACAGATTCAGGAAGCCTGTCGCCACTTAGGCACATGGAATAAAAATTACAGCCTTTTAGGCATGGTAAGAGGTTAGTCTAGTAACAGGAAGCAGAGAACTGATGCACAGTGCGCCTGGAGGACTGCCTCTCTACTATAAATCAATTTGCATCTTTCTCCATTATCCTTTGGGTCGGGCTGCATTTAGTTGAAGTTCAGCTCATTTTCTTTTTCAAAATATTCATGATTTGTCTGAAGAGCAAGCAGTACCACCGCCTACTACCCCAGGCTAACCACCCCTTCCTCCCCACGCACCCCACCTAACCCCCCACACCAACATCCCCCATCCCACGTGCCTCAAATTTTTAGATTAGCTACAGAACCAAAATCAAGTCCATATTTATTTCATTTCAGAAGTCTGTGCTGTTAATGCAAGATGCACATTCTATCTCGGCGGTAATATGTGGAGTTACATGAAATCAAATATTGGTAGAGTCACAGTGATACCGAAGCGTAGAATAACTGAATTTTGCAATTCAGAAGAGGTCCATTCGGCCCATCGTGTCAGCATAGACTATCCAAATGAACGTTCTTACTCAATGCTGTTTTCCTGCCTTTTCCCAAAAGCAGTGCATATATTTTCTATTTAAATAAGCATCTAATACCTTCCATTTAACCTGCCTTCAAGACACTTCAAGGCAGTGCCTTGCAGATCCGCACCACTCGCTGTGGGAAAAAAGTTTTTTTTCCCCTCAGAACAATTTTCTTCTTTTGAAAATGACTTTACATCTGTGCCCTCTCTTGCTCCTTTCTTTTCAGAGCGGGCACAATTTATCCCTATCTACTCAGCCCAGTCACTTCATTATGCTGATCACGTCATTCTGAATTCCTCGTAGCCTTCTCTCCAAAGCTCCAAAGAGAACAGTCGCAATTCCTGCAATTTATCTTCATATATGTAGTTTCTTGTCCCTGGATCTATATATGTAAACCTCCTCTGCACCGTCCCAAAAGCATTCACATTCTTCCTAATGTGTGGTGCCCTGAATTGTGCACAATACTCCAGCTGAGGTCTAACTGTTGCCCCATACAAATTCAGCGTAACCTCCTTGATCTTGTAATCAATGTTTCAATTAATAATGCCTAGGATACTGCATGAATTATTACCTGTCCTGTCCAACTGCCCTGCTACCTTTAATGGCTTATGCACATTTGCAAACAGGCCCCTATGTTATTGCGTATGCATGGGCCTTGTCGCCCATACATTATAGTCTGTCTCCATGTCCTTCCTACCAACATAAAGGATCTCATAGTTCTGTGCATTGCACTTCATCTGCCCAATCAAACAACTTGTCTGTGCCCTTGGTATTTTCTAAACAACCCTCCTCAGAATTAACAATGCTTTGCACGTTTTGCATCATCCATATTCCATGAGCTATAACTTTTCTCCCAAGCCTTCTAATGCAGCACTGTAATGAATGCCTTTTGGAAGTCTATGCACACACCAACACCAGCTTTACCCACATCAACCCTGACTGTTACATGCTCAAAAACATCCATCAGGGTGGTAAAACACGATTTCCATTGCGGAATCCATGCTAGCTCTTCCTATTATGGCCACATTTTTCCCTATGACTATTAATTCTATCGTGAATGATTGTTTATCGAAGCTTCTCCACCACTGTAGTTAAACTTCCCGGTCTGCAATTGATTGCCTTATCCTTATTTTGAACGAGGCCGGAATATTTGCAATTTTCCAGTCCTTCGGCACCTCCCGGAACTCTAAAGAAGACTGAATGATTTTGGACAATGCCCATAGGATTTCCACTCCCACTGCCTTCAATAGAATGGAATGCATCTCATGCAGCAAGGCTATCTTGACAACTCTACATACCGATTTTCTAATACCTCCACTTTCTCAATTTTGAACCTTTATAATGACGGAGTTCCCTCCACTGTCACCATGGCCTGGGTAGCAAGTGCTTCCTTGGTACAGCAAGATTCAATGTTTTGATTTAATGCCTCAGACATGGCCCAGCCTCCATGTGCAATTCCCCTTTTAGGCTCCGATTCGGTACTGCACTTCCATTTACCATTGATGTGTTATTTATGTGCCTATAGAAAACGTTGGAATTCCCCTTTATGTTGGCTGCCAGTTTCTCTTAGTTCTTTCTTCAGCTCTCCTCTGAGCCTGCTGTATTCAGCTTCATTCTCAATTGTGCTTTTATACCTGACAACTGTCATAAGCATACCTTTTCTCCTTTGTGTTAATTTCTCACTCACTTTTCATCCAGGGATCGAAGGATCTGTTGTTTGCCATACCTTCCCCTTCTGAAGGGATTTAGCTTGACTGTGCCCATACCATTTCTTTTTTGAAGATAGCCCATTGTTGAGCGATATATTTCCCGTCAAACGTTGGTTCTATTGAATCTTGCCCAACTCCTTTCTTACTCCATTGAAGTTCAATGTCCGTCAGTTAATTTTTCTTGCTGTGGATTGCCCATTGCCTTTTTGTACAATTATTTCATCGTCTCGGTACCTTTACAGTGCAGAAGGGGGCAATTCGGCCCATCGAGTGCTTTTCTAAAATTGCATTCCACTTCGTCACATTTCCCTGCCTTAAGTCTGTAACCTTGCATATTATCTCTTTTCAGGTAGCAATCCAATTTCCTTCTGAATATCTCGATCCAATTTGCATCCACCAGACTTGCAGGAAGGTTGCTCCAGATTCCAACCTCCCTCTGGATGAACAGAATTGTCCCCATATCACATTTACTCGGCTTTGCCAAATATTTTGATTCTGTGCCCTCTAGTTCTTGCTTTTCTCTTAAGTGTCAACAGTTTATTACTATTTAAGCTGTACATACCTCATGTTGAATAACTCTATTACATAAATTCTTAGCCTTCTTCTCTCCAATGGTAAACTGTCCCAACTTCTCCAATGCATCCTCATAGCTACAGTTATTCATCCTGGAAATGATAATTGTTGCTGTTCTCTGTACTCTCTCCAATGCCTTCAATATCCTTACTGAAGTGCGGCGCCCAGAACTCGAAGTAGTCGAGGGCCCAACTAGTTTCTTATACATATCAACATGATTCTCTTACTCTTCTCGTCAAAGTCATTATAAGTAAAGTCTATGATGCTACATGTTTTATTAACAGCTCTCCAAATATTCCCTGCCATCTTCAATTAGCTATGTATGGATACAAGGAAGTCTCTCTGTTCCAGCACCTCCACTAGAGTCCCTCCCTTTATTTTATGTGCTCGCACCATATCCTTCCTGCCAAAAAGAATGACCCCACAATTCTCTCCACTGGACTTCATCTGCCACTTGTTTGCCCAATCCATGGGCACGCCTGTGTCCTTTGGAAGTTCAAGACTATATGCATCACAGTTGACAACATTCGCAATCTGCGTGTCATGTGCAAATTTTTAAATCATGCCCTGCAGACAACAATCTAGCGATTGACCCCTGGGGAAATTTACTGCACTATTCCCGATCACCAGAACATCAACATTCTGCATCGCAATTTGTGCCTCAAACTCACCAGTCCCATACACTATATTCCATGCATTCGCATATTTGCAGCAGAACCCTGATTGAGACTTAATTATGTTCTAGCTCACGCCGACTCTGCCTATTAACTGATTATTCTCTATTCTGTTGCTGCCTGTCTCTCCTAGTATTTTGTTCACCTTGGCATTACTCCCTAATATTGTCTTCTTGTTCACAGATCATTGCCGAGTTAGCTTAAAGCTACACCCGCCCCCTAACGACAAAAAGCTCTCGCAAAATTCCCAACAATGAATTCGTTGCCGGCTCTATTCAGATGCAATTCCTCCACTTCATACATATGCCGTCTCCCCCAGAGCCAATTCCAGTGCTGCACGGATTTGAAGCCCTCCCTCCGGCACCATATTTCTAGCCACGCATTTACCTGACTTATGCCATTTCTGTACTCACTTGCTCGTGACACTGAGAGTCATGCAGCACCTTCTATGATTTAATTCGTTTAACAAAGAAGTCGACTGGATAGCGCACATTGTTTTTCAGCTCCTCCGTGAATTCAGACTGGGTCACTGCTTAAATCCAAGTGTGGTGCAAGAACTGCGAATCTGCAGCATCTTTGTTGTGTGCTCTGTGATATCGTGAGTGGTACTGTTGTAGGAATGAAACTGAACATTTGTAGTTTGCCGGTATATGTTAGAGAGTAAACAGGTCACACTTAGCAGCATATAACTGCCAGAAATTTTGAAGAGCAAAATGATGGTATCCTTCGGGCTCCCATCTCCGGATATTTATGGTTCTCCTGATTACTGTTTGCCCGGAACTCCCTGAACGGGCTGATCGTCAGAAGATTTGGTAGCAGAATCAGACAGAAGGGGAGACAATGGGTTAAAATGGATTTACAAAAAAAACAACTTCGGCTCATGCGGGGAGTGCTATTGGCCCTTTAGTGCCTGTCTCATGCTAATTTACAAATGAGCCACAATATATGATTGATAATGATTTATGGAAGTGTTTCCATAAATTGAGCATCTTTCCTAGATGCTCAATTTATGGGCACAATCCCATGAGCCACTATCAATCATATATTATGGCTCATATGTAAATTAACATGGGGCAGGCACTAAATTGCCAAGATAACTTTGAGTTATCAGAGCAACGTTTGCCGTTTTCTGGGTGCTAGATTTTGTTTCCAGCCAGAAATAGCCACATATGATTAAAAGGCGAAAGCGACTGTGAGCAACACAGAAAGCATTGTGGCTTCAGCACAGGAGAAGAGGAGGAGAAGTTATTTGCAGAAGCGATTCTGGCAACTAGACTGCATCCGTCAAGCCGAATATGGGTTCAGTGATAACGGCCAGGTGACAGCCACTGCCAATCCCACGATGTAATGAGTTATATACTTGGAGAAAGCGCACTTCCCTCGGGACAGGTTTGCAATTTCCAACAAATTAACTGGAAGAGAGGGATAAGGAACCAGAAAAAAAAATACTGTTCAGTGCTGTGATGACATGTCCAGTTTTGGTGCTGCATCAAATGTTGAGAACTAATCAATAGTCCTGGGAGCGCTTGCCCACAGACAAATGTTTGAAGCATTATTACCAATAATCAATGAGAACTCCATAAATAAACTGAATGCAGTCAGCACAGAATCTCCTGAATGTGCTCCATGAGGGTTCAGTGCTCGTTGTGTTCTCTTACTAATTGTTCCTGACACTTCACACCAAATTATACTCACGCTGATTGCTCCTGTCTTTCCGTCTTCCTATTTCTTTATGTCACTCTCTCTCTCTATCTTTGTCTTTCCCTTTTATTTTAGCAGCTGCTTCTCCCCATCCCTCAGTGGGGCCTATATCAATCCGCAGAATTCACGCTCTGCGTTTTTTGTGTCAAAGTTTCTTTCATATCCAATTGAATCTAAACATCCCGAAGCTACTTTCAGATCACCAGCTCCAGACTAAATGCCTCTATTTTCAGAGTCAGGTTGTTCAATGGTGAAGCCTTGGTGCGTCATGTAGCGATTCGGGTGATTTATCAAGATTCCTCCTATTCGCCTACACTGTTTCTTTTTTTTTTATAGTGCACGGGAAAAACAATATCGAGAACACTTACCAATTACAGCTCACAATAATTGCTTCTCCTGGAATTGAAAGGTACACCGTAAGATGGCGAAATCGTTCAATCAATAAAGCACCACCATCACCAATGCTTCATATAGTCTATAAACGGACGTTCACGCAATCCCAATAGGTATACTGTAAGCATATACAAAATGACATTAGGACATATAATTTTCCAATGTAGTAGAGGGATAATGCTGGCAATCGCAGCATATCAAAGGAGGTGTGAAAAAATAAGCAGCAAACTCACAGCAGCAGTCAGTGCTCTGAAACAGAGTCAGACATAACCATGCTACTGGGGAGGAAGTATACTTTGCTACCTCCTTTCAACACTACAAACATGTGCCATCTCATTAACAATTATTTAAAATATTCATGAATTATTCCTGGACAGGCTAGTTTCACAATTTGAAATTTTTAACAGATCCTCATGGCTTCGTTCCTGACCTTAGCCTAGACACCTAAGTCCAACACATTTAGCCCAGAGAATAAACATTGTAACATTGTCAGGGTGATTTAGGTGATCACATAGTTTACAGATATTATGCAGTTACTAGAAGACTCTTGGAACTGAGACAGACGAGATTGCATCATACAGGCGTTGAGACAGAATAGGTGTTTCTGTAAAAAGCATTGGGAGGTATAATTTGCCGTGCAGCAGTGTAATTAACATGAATTTACGTCATTAATAACTAGTATGAACTCCAACAACTGAAACAATGGAGCAGAAAATGTCCTCCATATTTTCCCATTTGTTTGCATTTTCATTTCTGTTAGAAGCACCGACTGCTGTTGGTTTGTTAACTCACAACTCTGGCAGCAATTCAGGCTAATCCAGTGCAGTAAGACACGAAATAATTATGCACTGACCGAGTTGTTGGCCTGATCATTGCTATTGTTCACTGTCATTTGATCAACACATTACATCAGCTTGTTTAACTCCGAAATAAACAAATAGTTGGATGAATGGCAAATGTCTCAAAGCTGAGACACTTTCTCCGTTCGAAGACTCTCAGGAATACAGCTGAAAATGATATCTTAACAGGATTGATGCAACAGTGATAACAGCGGCATTTACACTTTTAGTATAAACATATTGAGTTGTTCGCTGCTGCAGACACAATTAGCAATATTATTGATTTTTTTTTTGCCAGTGTATACAGAATTTAAGAACGCAAGCTAAACATTTTGACGCTGTTGCTGCTGCTTCCCTTTTAAAATTCTGAACGTTGAATCTCTGACTCTGTTTCTTGTTCAGGATTGCATCGTAGACATTACTGGGGTGATATGAGGTTACTGATGCTGAATGTATCCCATTGATATTCATGCATCTGTTATATCACTGCAGAGATTCGCTTATTATTCTACATTGGTTAAAAGCAAGAGTGTAATATGGAGCTGAAGCAGCTTTCTCCAGTTCACTCCTGACTGGCGACCAACACTCCATCTTCCATCAATATCAAGAGATACAGAAATCTGCAGTCCATATACGTTTCCCACAAAGCACCACTCAAAAATCACCCTCGCTGTCCATTGCCAAGTTGTCTACCAGTACCCCCATACTTTGCAGATAAAATTATTTTCCTTATGGTAAGTCCCCTAAACTTCTCTACCTCCTTGTCTAAACCTACCAGAAGCCCATACACGTTCTTTCTATAGACCTGGTATGGACCTATTTGGTGGGAGGAACCTCACTTGATTCAATTCTTACTGATATGATCTGACTGTAATCCGAGCTTCACCAGTAATGCTTTATTCTTCCCACACAAGCACCATTACCAATGGACAGCCTTAAAGTTCTATTATTTCTCCATCCTCCTCTTCATTTACTTGCTGTTCACTGGCAACGTCATTTTCAGTCATGGAATCTGCTTCTACATATGTGCAGATACGATGCAACTTCAACACTTCACCATCACTCTCGACTCTCCACTGCCTCTGTGTTATCAGAATGAGACAAACTGTTAAACACGAGCTGCCATTCAATCTAATTACACATGGAAAGATATAGGTTTTCCATCTTTAGTCCCACCAAAAACTCATGAACCTTGTCACTGATTCTATTTCGAATTCCTGTCTTCTGCCTCAGGCTGAATATGATATTGTGTAACCTCTGATCTCTCCTGACTGGAAATTCATAACTCATGCTCTCCATCAGAAAGGGACGCGTCGGCCTGGCCCTGAAACCCTCAATTAACATTGATTTTTCTCCAGGCTCTACGTACATTTCACGTACGTGAATTAATACATCACCCCTTCATTCCTCTGACACAGGTCTCTCTGTGGGACTTCCCTTGCTTGTTGCCATTGAATCCAAACCGATCGCAGCCAGAGAACTAAAGAATATCAAATGTTCATCATTACCATCAGTAACTCCCAAGGAACTACATTGCTCTTTCCATTTCTGCACATCTATAAACTTCCTATTGGAGTGTTCATTCACAAATGTGGATCAGCTGTTACATGTGTACAGACAACATTAGATGTTGCACTTGGCACCCTCTTAAGTGACAATACACGTCCCTGTGTTATCTTTCCTCGTGTTTTACTTCTCCACGCCGTCACCCTCGCCCTATCTGTGTAACCTTCTTCAGAATGCAGCCTCTCCCTTTGACCCCATTCAATGTTCCTGCTTTTTGTAATGCAACTTATTGAGTCTCCACTCTCCACTCTGCAAACTTGTCAACATTTGTATTCAGCCATTGGAGTGCATACTCCCAAAATCGCTCCTTAACATCATCTCCACCGTCCACGTTTATCTTCCTTTCAGTCCACCTAATTATTTGTAGTGCACGGATGTCTTTGTTTATGCATAACTCAATTATAGCCCTCGGATAAATCGCTCTTTGTTTGTAGCTCTGTCTAATCTCCTGGATCTTTCACCACGTTTATGATGCTAAGTATAGAGAGATTGCTACTGCTAAGCTCCACTGTCTTCAGCTCAGAACCTTGGGTAACCTCTATCTCACGCTGATGATTATCTGGAATAAGCATTCGAAGTCTCCCTTGTAATGAATTAAGTTTTTTTTCTCGGTTTCTGTGGAACAAAGGGAGTTTTGTTGGTGTCTGCCTCTGCTGCTGGCGTCAGTTACGCGTCCGGATCAATGTCTCTTACTGAAATGTCTCGATAAGCAAATGGTTATAAACTCTGGATATTCATAAACTTTTAAATAATGTTGGGAATGACATTTGAAGAATCATCCTTATCTATGTAAAAGTAAATGGATAAATGTGAGCATAACTTCAAATAAATATCAATCACAATATGAATTTAGCACATTTCAAGTTACTCAGCTTAATTATTTCCTGTGCTACACGTCTCTTCATGTCATCGAGCTATTTTAGTTCAGTTCTAATGTTTCTTTCATCACTGTCAAATATAGTTCACAAATCGTTGTCCAATGCTTGTTAATAATATTGTGATTATCCTCATGCGCTCAATAGTAATCTTGGTTCGAAACACATACGTCAATCCATTTCCATTGGTTTTTATTTTTGTTGTTCATTTACGGAATGTGGACGTCACTGTCTAGGCCACCATTTATTACACATCGACTTCTTTGAGAAGGTGATGGTGAGCTGCCTTTGTTTGAATCATACCTCTCAAAACTGAAATTTTAATATTGCAAAATGGAAGATCTTGTCATGATCTGAACATGCGGGTTCTAACTTCGGATTTTTAAAATAAGTTCACAAATTAGCCATTGAAATGTATACAAACAGGTCCTTTTCTTGGAAATCACCTGACCAACATGGTAATTGGGAAGAAGTTGTTTGCGTCAAAAAGCAAAACACTTTAATTAATGAAAAACTGGGAGACAACAGGGAGTCACATTGGGGTGAGAAAAAAAAACTTAAATGGTGAACCTCTGCTTTGAAGGTAGACTTATTATAGAGCAGCCTGATGAAGGAAGGGTTTCTTGCTCCACCTTGCACAAAAATGTGTGTAGCTATAAAACTGTAGCCATAGAACTCTCATCTGAGTGTAACTAGTCTGAATTTGGACCTGCAAAGCTGTGCCAAGTGGTGAGAACTTCTAGGCATCGACACAGGATAACTCCAGGTCCACAAAGACAAGAGCCTGCGGACTGTATCCTTTATGTTATAACAGCTATCCGTCAAAGACTTCTCTGCAGAGAGACGTTACCTGTTTGCATTTTGTCTGTGTGTTTGGTTGCGTGTATGTTTGGGGGAACTGTTTAGGAATAGATCGGTAATTATGCTTTCTGATTACAATCGTTCGTTAACTACTGCTTGCTGCCTGTTACTGAGGCTTCAGGGCGATTGAGAAAAGTTGTGTGTCTGGGTAAAACACATGACGAATATAGGATAACGTGGATAAATCTGAAATCATACACTTAGGTGTGAAGAACAGAAAGGCAGATATTTTTTTTAATGGTGATATGATGGGAAATCTGGATGGCCAAAGGGATATGGGTGACCTTGCACACCAGCCAATGAAAGTAAATAGTCAGTTGCATCAAGCAATTAGGACGGCAAATGTTATGTTGGCCTTCATTGCAAGCGGATTTGAGTTCAGAAGTAAGGATATCTTACGGCAGTTATACAGGGCCTTGGGGAGACCACACCTGGAGTATTGCGTGCAGCTTTGCTCTCCCTACCTAAGAAGTTATATATTTGCCATATATATAGTACAGCAAGGATCACTAGGCAGATAGCAGGGATCGCAGGATTGTCACATGAGGAGAAATGGGTTCAAACGGACATGTAATCACCAGAGTTTGGAAGAATGAGAGTGAATCTGATTGAAATGTATAATATTCTAACAGGGCTAGACATACTAGATGCAGGGAGGATGTTTACCATAGTTGGGGAGCCTAGAACCAGGGATTACAGTTTCAGGGTGCGGGCCGGCTCTTTAGGACTGAGCAAACGAACGATTTCATCACTCAGAGGGTGGTCAACCTGCAGAATTTTCTACTACAGATGGCATTCAAGAAGAAAACTGTTTTTTTTTTATATATTAGAGGCATCAAGGGGTATGGAGATAAAGTGGTAATATGGTGTTGAGATATAGAATTAGCTATGATCATATAGAATGGTGGTGCAGGCTGGAAGAGCCGAATTGCCTCCTCCTATTTCTAGTTTCTTGTTTTCTATGTAAACGAAGTTCTGTTTCAAAGTATGTTATTCATTCTGAGTTACTTTTAAAGAAGCCAGGCCAGGGATTTTTTTTTTTTTCATTCTGGGTACCAGATGTGTCAGCACATAACTAGTTATTTATGTGAGAAAAGTGAACATTTCAGTTAATAGCACGGCCTGCAGAGCAGTGGGGTCTGATAATCCACGCGCTCCTCCCATCATGGACGTAAGGTAACTGCGGGGCTCTCGCAGGATTTTGAAAAGCAGACAGTGGTTGATTCGATGTGGAAGTATAATTGATATTGGATAACATGACGGAGACTACGTTTCTTTTACATTGGTAAACTAAAATAGCGTTGGAAGTTGCGAATTCTTTTTCACAGGTGGAAAATGTAACCCTGGCTGGTTTCCTGAAATTAACCAAGAGACAACTAATGGGGCTGGCGGATAAACTGGAGCTAGAATTTCCCCAAGGGCGGTGAAAGCAGACATTGTCGAGGTAATGGCACAGCAATTGAAACCGGAAGGGATAACAGAGAGACCACATTGTCCAGGGGCTGGGTCATTTGAATTGACTAAGATTCAGCTGCAAGTGAAAAATAACTTGAATTTGAGATAATGGAAACAAGAAAAGGAAACAAAAAGGGTTTTTCAAAGAGAGCAAGCAGAAATGCACGATAGAGAAAGGAAGCGAGATCAGCCAAGACAAGTTGACTTCAATAGGGAGAAGTTAGAAATGGAGGAAAGAGAAAAGGAATGAGAAACGGAATACCAACTTAAAAAGCTGGACCTTAAAAAGGAGGCCTTATGTACTGAGGAAGTTTCTGAGCATGAAAAAAACATACAACCCAAAGCACAGTAGGGAGAGGTTTATGTGTGTGGAAGCTCTTCAGCAGTTTGAGGAAGCGGATTTATAGGCATTATTTATTTCATTTTAAAAGGTAGTTCGGCAAATGAAGCAGCCACAAGAAATCTGGACATTGCCGTTAAGTCTAGGTTCGTACAGACAGCTCATGAGGGTTTTGGTTCACTTTCAAAAGGGGCTTCGGTGGATTATGATGAATATAAAAGCTTCTTCTGCGTCTGTATGAGTTAATCCCTGAGCGGTTCAGGCACAAATTCGGACAATAAGATAACAGCCAGGGTAGAACTACATTGAGTTTGAGAGGGTAAAGCAAAGTAATTTTCACCGTTGGATACCGGTATTAAAGGTGTAGACAGATTATGAAGCACTTAGAGAAGCAATTCTTTTGGAATAATTTAGAAGTACACTTCCTCCAGTCGTTAGAACCCATGTTGAAGATGAGAATATTAAAACACTAGACAGGCAGCAGTGACATCGAATGCGTAAGCGATTCCATTTAACAATTCGGGTAGTCACTGTGCCAATTGTCGGAAGTTGCGTGGGAACCCCATGGAACTTATTGGGATATGTAAAGGTGGTTCAAGAAAAGGAGCACTGACTGAAAGTACAACAAATTAAGTTCTGGCGTTGAGTGCAGTTTGTGAAACCGAGTGTGGACACTACTCTCAATTCAGGAGAGCTGAATGAGATACATGAGAGTTATAAAGACATTATGTCAATGGGAAAAATAACCTTTTACCCCTCAAATGCGATTGCTAAACCTATAAGAATGCTTAAAGTTAGAGGAGCTACTCCAGTAGTTTGCACGGGAAAGATATAACTTTTCCATCAGAGAACACATTAAAAGCCAAAGTTTTAGTAAATGGTATTGTTGGGGAATATATCCCCATACATTTGTGTGGGTGCTCGTGGAATGTTAACTTTTGTCCGGGACAGTAGCGATAGGGGTTGTTCAACTGTTACCCTTAGATGTAGTTGATCCTACAATAACAGAAAGCCCAAATGAGGCTAAAGAGAAAGATTACAGGAACTGGTTCCAAGCATGTTTCCTGCGTGTGTGATGGCCAGAGTAATGGCTAAGCAATGTCCATCATCAAAGGTTAAAGTGATACCATAGACAGATTTTGGCTGGCTCAAACGTTATTTACAGAATTAGATAATCCGAAGAAAATTGTCGCACAAATCTTCTCACTTTGTGGTTCAATAAGCTGATCCAGAGTTATGTAAAGTAGCACAATCAGCCCAAGCTGAAGATGAAGCCAAGGCTGCTCCAGAATGTTATTATGTTAGAAATGGAATTCTGATCAAGAAGTGGAGGCCTCTTCACAGACTTGATGATGAGGAGTGGATGCGTGGTCATCCGGCAGTGGTACCGCTCAAATATTGCAAAGCTATATTATGGATAGCACATGCAATTCCTATGGGAGGGCATATAGGGATAGGAAAAACACAAGCGCGAATAAACCGGCTGTTTTACTGATCAGGTCTTCAAAAGGACGTGGTTCAGTTTTGTAAAACGTGCCCAATCTGCCAGATATGCAGTAAACAACAATATGCAATCAACCAGCACCCATAATTCCTATGCCAGTTTTTGAGGAATCATTCAGTCGGGCGTTGGTGGACTGAGTGGGACCGTTACGAAAAATGAAAGCAGGGCATCAGTATATCCTTACTATTATAGATATGGCAACATGATTTCCAGAGGCCAACCCTTTAAGGACCATTACGGCTAAAGAAATCAAAGAGAAGATAACGCGACTTTCCACTCAATATGCATTACAGGAAAGGGATCCAGTTGGATCAAGTTTCCAATTTAATGGCTAATCTTTTTCAGAACACAATTAATAGTTTGCATATGAAACCGTTAAAATCCATACCATGTCATCCACAAACACAGGAAGCTTTAGGGAAATTCCAGAAAAATCTCAAATCAATGATTAAAGCTTATAGTCATGTATATCTCCATGATTGGGATAAAGGAGTGAATTTGCTTTTGTTTGATACCCGGGTTCGCCAAATGAGTCTACTGGTTTTAACGAATTTGATTTAATTTACAGACATGAAATTAGAAGCCTTCTGAAATTAATCAACGAAAAGTGTTTTTGTTTAGGATAGAAGGGCGAATCCTCCATGTTAGATTGTGTGTTTGTTTTAAAGGAACGGCTCAAGGGAGCCTGCAAAGTAGATGATTAACACGTTAATGTTTTTCAAATAAAGAATGAAAGAATAAGCAAGCTGTGACTCAAACATTACAACCAGGGAACGACGTGTTAGCATTATTGACATTACATGGGGAACATCTGAAAGCACGGTTCAGTGGCACATACAAGAATTATGAAGAGGATTAGTCAAGTAAATTATTTGACTAATCGTAGAGGAAAGGAATGAGCTGTGTCATATCAATATGTTAAAACAAAACTATCGTAGGGAGGAAAGTAGGAAAGAACAGGGATGTCTGGTTTTAAGCATAGTGGAGCGCGAAAGAGACAGTGAGAATGAGGTAGAAGAGTACTTCGACAGTTCACAAATTGAAACTTCTACTATCCGGTTGCTAACACTGAAACATTAGAACAGTTAGATGCCATATTTTCTTACTTAGAGGGAGGACACCGTGAGTATCTTGCGAAGTTATTTGCCGAATTTAAAGGGATCTGTAGGGAAAAACCAGGACCTACAAATTTAGCCATGCATGATGTGCATGCAGCGGAATTTTCCCCCTATAAAGCACCATCCTTATCGGTGAAGTTCAGATAAACATGCAGAATTGATAGCAGAAATTCAGTATATGTTTGGAAATTTCCTAATTTAGCCTAGTCAAAGCACTTTGCGTTCTCCAGTACTGCCTGAACCCGATGAGTCAACCAGAGTCTACCTAGACTATGGAAAGGTCAATTCGGTAACAAAAACGGATTTTTCCCCAATTCCCTCGTCTAGAAGATTGTATTGACAGGGTTGGCAGTGCCACGTTCCTGACTCAGATACATTTTTAGAATGGATATCGGTAAATACCTATAATTTTGCCAGCTAATGAGAACAAGTCATTTATCACGCCAAATGGGCTATACCAATGTCGAATAATACCATTTGGAATTTAAAAAAAGAAGCTCCAGTCATTTGCCAAGGCTAATGAATCAGTTGTGCACCACTGATCCCAACTTTGTGCTTTACCTGGATGGTGTATTTTTTGAACGTATCACATGGAAAGACCATTTAAAATATCTGAAACCTTATTTAAACAATTACTGTCGGCAGATATAGTAATACACCTTGTCAGAAGTGAATTCGTGAAAGCGCCCGTAACTTGTTTAACGTCCAATGTAGGGCAAGGAATAAGCCTTTACTAGAACAGCGAAGGTAAAGGGCTTGATGGAATTTCCTGTCCCTCAAACTAAATGAGAAATCATGAGATTTTTAGGGATATGCGGTTTCTATCGTAAACTTGTGCCAAACTGCAACAAAATAGCGGCTCCACGGACAGATTTGTTGTAAAAGAAATCAAGAGTGGCATGATCAAGGAATGCCAGAGAGCTTTGGAGAAGCTGATGTCGATAATAACTAATTTCTCGTTTTTAGCCGCCTTGAACGTCAGTAAATCCTTCAAGCTGGCAATCGATGCTTGTGATTTGCGAGTGGGCGCAGACTTATTGCAAGAAGATGAATCGAGCATAGAAAAGCCAGTTGGGGTACTTGTCTAAAAAACAAAATTAGCATCAAAATAGTGACTCTATGGTAGGAAAGGATACTCTGGGGTGATTATTGGTTCTTAACCATTTTGAGTTCCATATCGGTCATGGATGTAAAGAAGCATTAGTATAGATTCACCATAGTCTTATGGCCAGTGAGGAAGATGTAAGAATCAGATTGACAAACTGTTCTGATGGAGCTTTGTAATACAACCTTATAACTTGAAGATTTTTCATATTGGTGGAAAAGATAATATAATTGCTGATGCATCAGCTGGAATGCAAATTGTTTATAAATGCATGCGGAGCAAGACATTGCAAAAACCATACACAATTTGTATAAGGAGCGAAGTGTTGAGTGAGTGCCTAGTTGAACGCTGTTCATATCTTGCACATATCTTTTGTTCTGTGTATTTTGTGATGAAACACGCTTGGAAAGGGTATTTCATCTCATAAGGCCAGAGGCAAGTTAGAACCATACCTCCCAAGACTGAAGCTTTTCTTTCACAAAATGAAAGGACATGGCATGATCTGGACTTGTGGGTGCTCACCTGGGATTTTTTTTTAAGAGAAGCTCATAAGTTCACCTTGGAAGTGTAAAGAAGCAGGCCCTCTTACAAGAAATCACCTGACCTATTTGGTACTTCAGAAGGAGTTGTTTATATTCAAAGGCAAAGCACTTTAATTTATGAAAAACTGGGAGGCAAAGGGCGGTCACATGGATGAGTGAAATAACTAAAGTGTTGTTGAAGGTAGCCTTGCTAAAGAACGGGCTGATGAAGGAAGCCTCTCTCTCTCCACCTTGCCAAAAAGTGTGTGTAGCTATCAAACGTTAGCCAGACAGCTCTCATTTGAATATAACTTGTCTGCATGTGAGCCTGTAAAGCTGAACCAAGCTTTGAGAACTTCCAGGCGCCCACCGGGGCCATCGTCACACGAGAGAAAGCCACGTCGATAGCGTGAAGATACTGCTGCCTTTATGCTTTATCTTTTAACACCCATCCTTCAAAGCCCATACCTGCATATAGAGTTTATCTGTGTGTCATTTCTTTGTCTGTGTGTGTCTCAGAGTGTTTGCTTTGGGGAAATTCTTCAGGAAGAGATTGATACCTATACTTGCTGATTACAATTGTGTCTGAACCAATACTTGAAATATTTAAAAATAAGTTTTGTTTCGAAACTGGTCAAAAATTTTTCCTTCTGTGTATAAGAGGTGTAGGTGCAAAATTGATCATTTCGGTTAGAAAATTAAACATTTAAATTAATGGTTAGACCGCGGAGTAGTGTAGCTTAATAATTAGTGCCATCATCATATCCCGGCCGCACACCTTCTCGAGCCACTGCAGCCCATGCGGCGTTGGTACATACAAAATGCTGTTAGTGAGGGAGTTCCAGGATTTTCAAGCAGTCACTGTGAATGAACAGCGATATGTAGCAAAGTCAGGATGGTGAGCAGCTTGGAGGGAAATGACAGGTGCTACTATTACCATGTAACTGCTGTCCTTGTCCTTCTAGATGGCAGTGGTCGTGGGTTTGGAAGGTGCTGCTGAAAGGGATTGATGAGTTTTTTCGGGCATTATAGATGGTGCACGTTGCTGCCAAAGTTCATCAATGGTGGAATGTATGAATGTTTGTGGAATGTGCCAATGAAGTGGACTGCTTTGTTCTGGAGTGTGTAGAGCTTCTTCAGTGTTGTTGAATCTGCACTCATCCAGGCAAGTGCGGATTATCCCATCAGACTCCTGGCCTATGCCTTGCAGACGTTTTACAAGCTATGTGGAGACAGAGATCAGGTACTCGCCATAGGATTCCAAGCATCTGACTTCCTCTTGTAGCCACAATATTTACGTGGCTAGTCCAGTTCAAATGCATGTCAAGTGTAACACCCAACATGTTACTCTTGTTGGAGATGCTCATTGCCTGGCACTTGCTTGGCATGAATGTTGATTGCCACTTGCCAGCCAAGCTTGGATATTGTTCAGATCTTGCTGCATTGGGACATGGATTGCTTCAGTATCTGAGGAGTCGCCAATGGTGCTAACAGTGTGCAGTCATTAGCGAAGATCTGAACTTAGGATGGAAGGAAGACCATTGATGAAGTAACTGAAGGTTTTTCCACTTACGAAACTACCTTGAGGAACGCCTGTAATGATGTCCTGGAACTGAAATGATTGACATCCAACAATCACTCAATTTTTGTTTTTGTTTGTGCCAGGTATAACTCCAATCTGCAAAGTGTATTCTCACGTATTCCCACCGGCTCCAGTAATGCTAGGGTTCCTTAATGCCACACTTGGTCAGCTATCGCGTTGATGTCAAGGGTACTCACTCTCACCTGAGGTCTGGAGATCAGCTTCTCTGTCCATCTTTGAAACAAGGTTGTAATGAGGTCAGAAACTGAGTGACCACGATCGAACCCAAACTGAGAATCAGTGAGCAGGTTATGTCGAAGCAATTGCCACTTGATTGCATTGCTGATGACATGCTCCACCCATCTTCAGATTAATTATATTAGACTGATGGGGCGGCAACTGGCTGGGATGGATTTACTCTGCCTTTTCCATGCAGGGGATAGCTGGGCAATGATCCACATTGCCGGGTACATGCCAGTCTTTTGGCTGTGCTGGAGCAGCTTGTCTAGTGATGCGGCAAAGCCTGGGGCAGAAGTCTTCAATACTATCGTCGGAATTTGTCAGGACCCATAGCCGTTCCATTATCCAATGCCTTCACCATTTTATTGATATCACGTGAAGTAAATCGAATTGACTGAAGACTGGCATCTGTGATGTTGGGGACGTCCAGAAAAGGCCAAGGTTGATCATCCACTTGATCTAAAGACGGTGGCGAATGCTTCAGCCTTATCTTTTGAACTCATGTTCTGGGCTGTCCCAGTTTTGAAGTTAGGGATATTCGTTGAGCCTCTTCCTCCAGTTAGCTGTTTAATTTTCCTCCGCTATTCATGCTTTGTATTGAAACGTATTTTGATGCCCATAGACTGGATGATGTTTTTTCTTCTTCTTCGTGGCTTGGGGTGAGGTGGTGAAAATGACTTTGTTTTTTTTTTATATCTTTCCCTACTTGAATATAGATGGCTCTGCACGATGCCAGTGTCCTGGTGCTTCGGGATATTCAATACTTTGGTTGCCTTCTCTGTGGAACATGTTTCAGAGTTTGTTCACTTTTCCGTATTGGCAAAGACAATGCCACCTCTCAGGAAAATCTGTCAATTAGTAACTGTTAACCATACTTCCTTCACTTCCATCGGATAGTACATTGATACCACGTTGAGATATTTCAATGAGGCAGGCCCAAATGGGTTTTGTAGCAGCTGGATGCACTCACACCTGTTACCCCCAAGGACATTGCTCAAGGTCCCACAAGACGGCAAAAGATCCTTCATGCCCTACTCAGCTGATGATCAGGTCATGCAAGGTCAATTGCTTTAAAGAGGGTCCGCGTGGAAAGCTAACTGGGAAGTTCCTTACAATGCTCTGAACAAGTAGATGAACACCAATGTTTTTTTTTCTCAATGAGACAAGGGAAGAAAATCTAATACCTTCAGTATCATGGGGATCAGTTGGACAGTATAAAAAGAAAGGAGAATGTGCTGAATTACGAATTAATGTCCCATTTCCTCCTCCAGCAATTGCTAAAAGGAGTGACAGAGGAGTTGTACATTATGAGAAAAGCAAAATACGATGAATGCCGGAGATCACCTGTCATAGAGGACTCCAAACGTTCACTTTGTTTCGACCTCCACATTTACAACCAGGTCTGGTGGGTTTTCCCTGTATTTCTTTTTTTTATGTAATGTGCTCTATCTTATTTGGGAATGGTCCTTCTGAGAATGTAGCCAAAAACTATCTTGTATTTAAAATAAAAAGCTGCTGGAAAGAGAACTACAGGGCTGTTGCACATCAACAAAACGGCAGACAAGGTTCACTTTCTCTAAATCATTGCAGCATAACAAAGGAAGTATACTTATGAGCTTAAGATGGAAGCTTGGACATGCCATGGAGTTTTGTCATGGCATTAATAAATAGGTGAAAGAAAAGGGCTAATGCAATATATTCAGTGGGAGAAAGATTATGTTGCTGTAGAAGTGGATGAAGGATTTGTAGCACAGTTAAGGTGGGTTTGTGAAAATATCACTCTGGCGAAGCAGATGTTAATGTGGATTTGTAGAAATAAGTGAAAGGCAGGATCCTGTAAAACTTTGGAATTCTGTTTATAAGAGACCTGCAAGTGTCTTCCGAATTAGATGTGATATGATATACATTGGCGCAAACAGTATAAGTATTGTCATGAGTGAAAAGGAGGTGTAACTTTGTTAATGAGGATAACTGAAGGTGGGATTTTCCTGCTTAGATAAAATTAGACTTGATTCCAAGAAACAACACAGTTACAAAATTAAATAACTTACTGTTTCAGTGAAGAAACAAACGCCACATGCCAGGGCATTGGAGGTAATTGGTGTAGAGGACACAATTCCGAATTTTGCAGTTCACACAAAGCTTCAATTTTTACTGGTGACCGATGAGGATAATAATGTAGAACTTCAAAAACAGATATGGATTGGGTTGGCAAAAAGGGCAGAAAATTGGCAGATGAAATATAATGAAGAGAAGTCTGTAGTGATTCAATTTGGCATGGAGAACAGTGAAAGGATATATAAAATAACGGTAAAATTTATTAGGGGGTGCTGCAGCAGAGTGACGTGGACGTTTATGTGCATATATCATTGAAAACGGCAGCACAGGTTCAGGCCGGAGTTAACAAAAGAGAAAGTGCCCTAGGATTCATTAATAGGGGCACAGGGTGCAATACAAAGGTGGTCAAGCCTTAGCGAATCTAGTTTTTGGAGCTTTGCCTGTGTGTAGGTGCTGTAGAGCCTGTGGTGTTTGACAACTGTGGGAAAGACTTTCGGTTGACGGGAAATTGCAACATTTAAGATACAGAATTAATCAATCGTTGATACATTCGACCCTGCCTTAGAAATGAAGCGACCCGTTGAAAGATTCAAGGAGTTCAAGGGACAATGTCAAAGCTTGTGGATGATACGAAGTTTTGGAGTGTTGTACATTTCGAGGAGGAAAATGTAGAACGTCAAAAGGAAGTAGACAAGTTGGTGGAGTGGGCAGACAGTTGGCTGATGAAGTTCAATGCGCAGAAACGTGAGATCGTGCATTTTGGCAGGAAGAAAATGGACAGAACAATAGAAAATAAGGGGCGAAATTGTGAAGAGGGTACAGCAGCAGAAAGACTTGGGCGTATATGTGCGTAGATCATTGAAGGTGGCAGGATAAGTGGTGAGAGCAGCTAATAAAGTATACACTATCCTAATTGTATTAATTGGGGCAAAGAATAAAAGAACAGGGAGGTTAAGCTGAGTTTATATAAGGCACTGCTTAGGACTCAACTGGAGTATTGCGTACAATTCTGGGCATCAGATTATAGGAAGGATGTGAACAAATTGGAGAGAGTGTTGAAGAAGATTGCATGAATGTTTCCAGGGATGAAAAACTTGAGATACGAAGATAGATTAGAGAGGTTGGGACTATTCTCATTGGAGGGAAGAATGCTAAGAAAAGCTTTGATAGAGATGCTCAAAATCCATCAGGGGGATGGACAGAGAAGTTAGGTAGAAGTTAACACCGCTCGTAAAAAGATAAAGAACGAGAGGGCACAGATTTAAATTGATTTGCAAAAAAAATCAAATGTGATGCGAGAAAAAATCTTGTTTATGCAACAAGTGTTTCGGGTTGGGAATGCACTACCTTGAAGTATGGTGGGGGTTGGTTCAATCGAGGCATTCAACAGGGCATTTGATGATTATTTGAATATAAACGATGTATGGGGGCATGAGATAGTGGCAGGGCAATGGCAGTGAAACATAATGGTTATTTGGAGAGCCAATGCAGACGCGATGGGCAGAATGGCATCCTTCTTCACCGTTAAAATTATGTGATTCTGTGAGGACACCAGAACAGTCCAGAGCGGAGGATGCAGCAGAGATTTGCTAGCGCCGAGGAGAGTAAGATTCAGAGAAGCCCTTGGGTTTCAGTGCCAGCTCAGTGAAGTGAAGAGCAGTTGTCTGCTTAGTGAATATGTGAGCTGGGCCTAAGGAAATCCCTTGAGCATTGACGTTAAACGCAGAGCAGCTGAGAATCAGGGAGTGCGTTGATGATTAGATATTGGGATGCAGCCTTGGAATCCAGTGGACTGCGTGCCCGAGAGAAGAGCTTGGGCAGGTGCGTGGTGAGCAGTCGCTGGGGCATTCTAACATTTAGCCCTGTTTCTTGTAAACTAATTGCAAGGCACACACGAAGCAGGAAGGACGACAGCCTGAATTTGATCTGTTGTTGAGGGAACCAAAGGCTAAGTTCTCGATAGAGAGCAGCTGAAATATTTTCCAGCAAGACAGAGTTTTAAATAATTTTGTCACTCAGTTTTCTCTAACGTCTGGGTGGGCTGCTGAGCAATTTGAGGGATCAGCGTTGTTTGTGTCTGCTGTTTAATTTTCAGTTTGTTGTATGCTCGATCACAGTTTGTTTGCTAATTCTTGTTTACCACATAATCATTAAGTATGTTACAGAATTAAATAGGTGCGATTGACTGTTTGGTTTGCTGACTCTTGCATGGTAAAATTTATTGTTTTTGATTAAAAACGTAGAACTTGCCCTTTAATTCCCTCAGTGAGTAACATCGACAGGCTGATGTATAAACCCGATGTATTAACATTAATCAATTATGAAATCCACATTGAAAGATGGAGATTAACAATTGCAGGTTAGCACCAGATGCTTTGACATTATTATGTAGCGAGAAGCAGAATATACAAAGAGGTGTGAAGGCCTCTTCCCCTACTTGTAAGCAACGAACGGAAAATAAATGGTAGGGAATACATGTTTTTCCTACAACAGGAATTGCATCACACTTTTAGCAAAAGGTCTGATTGTGGCTTATTTTCCTGTACGAGGAAGAGGAAACAGAGACAATAGTTATGGGTGAAGGAGTATTGAAATATAGTCCCTTTTTCTTGTTTAATAAACGTTTTATCCTCTTGTTAGTAGTTCATCAGTTGACTCCTGGCACTCTGTTCAGTCGCCACTCTCCCAGCATCAAAACAAAAGGAATAAAAGTTAGAATCTACCAAATCGGGTTACACCTTGTGACTTGGCTTTTCCAGTAGTAACATCAGCTACGATCATAATACACTAAGAGCATTCCTGAGGGCAGGGCCTAAAGGAAGCCACAGTATACATATCAAAAATGCAGCTTCATAAATATACAACAACAACCACTTGACATCAAGAGGAAAGCCTGTACATGTGAAAGAGTTATTCGATATACTGGCAATGACAGACATTCCCCGGAATTAGCAAGAGTTGAACCTATAATGTAGAATGGTGCTCTAGCACAGTAGTTGACTGACGTTTTTTTTTCTCTAGTAGCTTCAGCCCTCCACATGGAAGATTGTGTCTTAGCACTGTGTGCCGTCATTTTTATTCATAACACGTCCCACGACACTATTGAATTAATGGCCGTTCCTCAGATGCCACCAGAAAAATAGATTAATTGGTTAATATAGCAGTAATGTGTGTGGGACGGTAATAAGCCTACATGGGCTGCGTGGTTATCTACTTTACAGAGATGACCACACTTCAGATATATTTTATTGGCTGTATATAGCTATCGGTGCATACTGAGATCGTCTGCTGCCCCACCTAAACGTTAGCTTCTTTTTTTTCCGACCTTTGTGATCTAAGATTACTAAAGCGCATTGTTTTATTATTGTTTACGGAGTGAAAATCGGCTCCTATGCTTTTTACATAATATCAATGGTGCTTCCGTCGCACTCTGTGCCTTAAAAGTACTTTTATATGCCCTGATCTCTTTCAATGTCATGCTCAAACGTAATTAATTCCCTGACTGTTCGTTATCTAATATTTCTTGAAACTATCAAGTCCAAGTTCTACAGAGAAAACCTACAGATATAATCATTGTCCTGCATGGAGTTTTGTATAGAAAAGCATGCATAGCCTAATTCGTCTATTCTAGCGCTTTCAAGTTTGAAAAGTGATCTAAGGAAACGGTGACCAGAAATTTGGAAGTCCATAATGCCCACAATTTTTTTTTCCTTTGAATTAATGGTTTGGAACATCACACATTTGGGGACATAGAGTTTCCTGGCCAGAGTTTCCTGCAAGAGCCTTCCAATAACCGACGGGCCCTACGGCTCACTCAGGTCAGTGATGTAATGTTGGGCACTTATTACGTGCAACTGATCAAACAACATATTTCACCATGAAATGCGTATCATCAGCTTTTTTTGCGAGTATCCAGGCAATACGTTATCAGATATTGCGTTGGTTCATGTTGCATGTTGAAGTGGTCTTGCCCTTTAGAGTGGGTTGTCATGCTGTGATTTAATAATATCTAAGTCAGTCTGGTTCTTACCAGGAGAATGGGTGTGGAATAATTTAGATTTTGTTACTTTAGGCAAGGAGAGCAATTTATCTAAGAATTCTTGAACAGAGGCTCCAATTCAAGCTCTGCAGCCGGCTCGAAAAAATACATGCTTTCCCGTTTTCACGTGAGGATATTTTTTTTATTTCCGAAGAAGAAATGATAGTTCAAATATTTAATCTGGCATTCTCTTTTCAAATATACATTGTTTAAACCTTTAGTTTGAAGCTCATGAAATTATGAAAATCACGCATGTATTTATCACTATTTTATCATTTACAAAATATTTTCAATGCAGACAGACTAAGTTGGCATAGATTCAGCAAACCAAAACAACACCACCTGCCCGCAGAGGTTGTCTTTCCGGTACCTGATGCGAAGTTGATTTCCTGTTTCTATAGCCGAACGCATATCACAGAGCAGGGGTCAACTCCAATTTATGTAAACAAACCTGAGTTCGGTTATGTTTATGCTCATAAAACGTATAACTTTCAAGGTGCAGCAGTTTCGATGTGAAGAGCTAACAGTAAGGAATTTGATATGCGGCCATTTTAACAGAACAATCTTACAGGTTTATTTAAGAATAAAGCAGGTCCTTAAAATTTGAAACCGAACTGACTTATTCAATCATGTTGTCGATTGTCTGGACAATAAAGCGCCGATAGCCATGAGGCATTAGAAAAGATTACAGCTGTATTGATAATACAAACAAAACGCAAAATCAATGGCCAGTAAAAAAACAATCGGCTCACTTGATCTCATCGCACGAATACCTCAACTTCACCATTTCAGTAAGCAGAACCACTTGCAATATACCAAAGAGTTTGATTTGGTAGCCGCTTTCGAAAGAATATTCCAGCCACTGAGGAAAATGCGCCCTAAATATCTACTTTAAGGAAATCGATTTTTATTTGCTTAGTTACATTTTATTGCGCGCTACTACTTGACTTGTTTATTTTACATTCCACATTCGCTTGTCTAAACAAAAATATTTTTTAAAAAGACAAGTTGAGATGAATGCAAAATTTAAAGGTTAATCCTGGAAGTACCACCGGAAGGACACAAATGAACTTTAAACATTGACACTGTCTCCTGAACTTACTTTAAATTCGGCATTGACGTCCCCAATCCTTCTGAATATTTTCAGAACGTAGTAAGTTCCAAAGCTAAGTGCTTTCTTCGAATATAAAGGTGTTTGATCTCTTTCCCCAGTGCCCCGCTTGGCTCTGTGGAAGACTCCATTTGTGCCATAAGGTTAATGCTTCAGTGACCACTTGGAAACTTGTGTTTATAATATCGGCTGCCATGTCAATGCAGCAACGTGGGATGTAGCATTGACATGTCTTTCCACTTTCTAGTAGACAATAAATCAAATTATCGACTGATCTATTATGGCAAATAATCGCTTGGCAAAAATCGTAGGACAGCAGGATTTCTCTGGTGCCCTGGCCAATATTTATCTCTGATCTTAAATTACTGAAACGGTTATCTAATCATATGTTTTAATGGTTATTTGCGGCAACAAGATGTGTTCATTCAGTCTGCCTTATTATTGACGCTTGGATAGTGGACCTGTAGCTGGATATCAATATTACTTTTTCTTTCGTTACTTGTTCTATGCTTTTCCATCCGAATTTATGCATATTACGTAAAATTATCCTTATCTCGTGCCGAAAAAGGTCGCCACCATATTGATAGTTTGCTGCATGGATTGAAAGATAAAAATATGTAAGTATTTAATCCCATAAATGTCTACCTATATTAATGTTCATTTCACTTTTCCACTGAAGTTGAACCGTAGCGACGGAAACAGGGAAAAAAATACAATTTTGGCTACAAAAGCAAAACAGACGTCGAACAAATATTCTGGAATACAATTCGTGAAAGACGATAAGAAAGTAAAAAACAAAAACAAGAGCATGAGTAATCAATTTATCCTTCCAGCCGGCTCCGATGTAAGTTCCATCTGACTTTCCACCTCTCACAGCATCTCCATGTCTCTAAATTAATTTAGTAACCCCAAATCATTCGACAGAGTTGTCAGCTATTGAGCAACCACGGCTCGATGATGGGGGGTGGGGTCGTGGGTTGTGGGGGAGGTGGGAGGGGGGGTGGTTGGTGGTGTGGGAGGGGGGTGGAATTCACAACGTTCAAAACTGTTTGAATGAATTTAAGTTCCAAATCTGCGAAGCAGCATTTTGAGATTGCGCATCTGGATGGCCTAAAGAAAGGGCTTTTTTTTTACGATCAAATATTTAACTCCCTTAAGGAACACATATGATTCAACTAGGTCACCCCTCAATCTTCTTCAGCCCCGAGAACGTAGTCCGAGTGTAAAATATCTTGCCTTATACAACTATCCAATCATTCAAGGAACAAGTCTCATGATCAATCGTTGCACTTCATCATGACAAGAATGTCCTTCCTTTGGGAAAGTGGACATAACATTCAGAAAGAAATATGTAAGTGGCCTGCCGAATGCCTTGTGCATTGCTCTAAGGTATCTGTGCTGCTATTCAACAATCCCCTTGTATGGAAAGGAATATACCATCCACCCACGACAAACGCCTCTTCCCATCCCCCACCCCACTGCGTCGCCAACTGATTTGCTCAACTGCATGTTAAAATTCCACATGAGGAATGGCTCACAAATTATCCGCGATTTCCGTATGAAGCGGACTGGGGTGATTGTGAAGGGCACATTTATCTTAAAAGGCTGGATATGCAGTTATATTAAGTAATGTCTCTGTTATTGTGAGACAAGGTAATTATTGTTGAAACAGTTCAGTTGCAATCAGCTAAACTCTACATGTAGGAGGAAGCTTCTGCGCGCAATTATCGGAAGTTTTTGGAAACAAAAAGAGTGAATTATTTCTGACCTTTTCTTTGATAGACTTCGCTGCACAATGAAGATATCCAGCACCAATAATACCAACCCGCCACCTACAACTGCAGATATCAGCAAGAAATGGTTGACCACACCACCTGCAGGATTTAAATAAAACTATATAAATCCGAGGCCCTCCACTTTCCAACTCAATGGAAACTCTGCATTCAAGTCACGTCGAGATGGATGAGCTTCAGCTATAGAACTGCAGATGAAGGTGCATATTCGAGTTGTTCAGGTTGAGCCATGCAGCGACGGCTGTTGCGGCATTTTGACAAAGTCTCTATTTTCTGAAACAGGCTTCCAGAAGATATCCGTCTTCAATAAGTGTTATGTTTCATCGGTGTCCTAGTGTTTAGTTTTAGGCTGGAAATCCAAATCATCATCATTTATAACTGCCACGAATTATGAAGGCCAGAGCGAGGACTGATCACTGTGTTGAGTCACAGATGGTTATGCCTTAACAGTCAAGATACGTTGGGATCTCTATTAATCATACATTCGCCTATTGTCAACATCTCTGGAACACCGGACCCACGATATCGGCAAGATAGCCATTACAGAATTATGTCTACAGGATGACATAGATTGGGACCTGAATATTGAAGGATACGTGACATTTAGGAAGGGCAGGAAGTTGGGAAAGTGGGAGGGTAGCTCTAATTAATGATGGTATTAGAACATTAGAGACAAAATTTCAGGAAACCAGGATGTAGAAGCGGTTTGGGTTGAGATGCGCAATGAAAAAGACGCAAATTCGCTTTTGGGAGTACTGTACAGCACATTAATTATAACTACACAGTGGGACATAATACAAGAAGACGTGTTAATGGGAGATTATCAGAAATATGCAGCCAAAATCATTGGGTTTTTTTAATCTACATGTAGGCTGGAAAAATCTGAAATGCAAAGCCAACGTCGATGAAGAGGTCGTAGGACGTTTGTTGGATAGATTTTTTAGAACAACACCTTCTAGTGCAAACCAGAGATCAGGCTACATTAGACCTGGTCTTGAGCAACGAGATAGGATTAATTGATAACCTCGTACTGAAGGTGCCCTTTGGTAGCAGTGCTCATAACACCATTTCATTCTACATTTATTTGGAAGGGGAAACGAGTGCGTTGAAAACCATTTTTAAACATTAATAAGGGCAATTATGAGGGCATTAAAGCGGAGCTAGCTGAATTAAGCTGCTAAATGAGGTTAAGCAATGTGTCAATACATGTTCAGTGGCATACGCAGAATATGAACATTCCAATGAGAAATATTTTTAATGGGTGGGCCAACCAGCCATGGTTAACTCAAAAAGTTAAAGGCAGTAGAAAACTTAAAGGATAAGCACATAATTACGCAAAGACAGGTGGCAGGTCAAACGATGGGAAATCATATAAAGAATAGCAAATAATGACAGGAGGATTAATAAGAGGGGTGGGGGGAAATTGGAGTATCAGAGAAAGCTAGCTAACAATATAAATACTGATAATAAGAGTTTCTATAGATTTCTAATTAGGAGGAAAGTTAACAAAGTGTGGGTTGGTCCGATCCCACGATGGGCCGAAGAGCCTGCTTCTCTAGGACACCATAGAAAGTGCGTCTGGCGAATTGATAAAGGAAAAAATTGAGATGGCATATAAATTAAAGCAGTATTATTCTTTGGCCTCCACTAGAGAGGACACAAGTGTCAACCTGGATTTAACTGTACATTCGTAAATAGAAGGGAGGGAGGAATTCGTGAAAGTAGTATTAAGCAATTTTTTGGTGCTGCCGGCTGAGAAATCCTCAGGTCCACGTGGACCTCACCGTATGGTTTTGAAGGGAGTGGCTAGTGAGATAGTCGATGCATTGGTTTTCATTTTCCAAAATGCCCTAGATTCGGGAAACGTTACATTAGATTATAAAATAACAAATGTAACTCCATTATTGGAAAAGTGAAGGAGACGGAAAAGAGGAAACTACAGGCCAGTTAGCCTAACATCTATCATACGAAAGATATTCGAGGTTATTATTAGAGATGTTATAGCAGGGAAATTAGAAAAATTAAAGGCAACCAGGCAGAGTCAACATGGTTTCGTAAAAGGGAAATCAAGCTTAGCCAATGTATTGGAGTTCATTGAAGGAGTCACATGCATTGTCGATAAATGGGATCCGGTGTGTGTACTATACTTTAATTTCCAGAAGGCATTTGGTGAAATGTCGCATCAAAGGATATTGCAGAAAATAAAAGCTCATTTTGTAGGTGGTAATGTGTTGGCATGGATAGAAGATTGGCTAGATAAGACGAAACGGAGAATCGACATAAGTCGGTATTTCTCTGGCTGACAGGATGGGATGGGTGGTGTGCCATTCGGACTAGTCCTGGGACCTCAACATTTCACAATTGATACAAATGACTAGGTTAAATGGACCGAAGGCACGGTTGGTGAATCTGCTGACAACACAACGATACACCGGAAATTACATTTTGACGATGAGGTAAGGAGACTACAAAGTGTCACAGATACGTGACATGAGTGGGAACAGATGTGACAAATGAAGTATAATGTGTGGAAATGTGAATTCCTTAATAAAGTATAATGTGTGGAAATGTGAATTCCTTCAGTTTGGCAAAAATAATGAAAATAAGCTTTTTATCTAAATGGTGAGAGATTGCAGAACTCTGAGTTTCAGAGGGATCTGAGTGCCCCAGCACATGAATAAAAAAAGGTTAGTATGCAGGTGCACCAGGCAATTAGGAAAGCTAATAGATTGTTATCATTTGTTGTGAGGGAAATTGATTACAAAAGGAGAGAGGTTATGCTTCAGTTGCACAGGTCACTGGAGAGGCCACATCTGGAGTATTATGTAAAGTACTGGTTTCCTTATTTAAAGGAAGATGTAAATGCGTTAGAACCATTTCAGATATTTTCTAGACTAATACCAGGAATGGATGGGTTCACTTATGAGGAAAGGCTGGACAGGTTAGGCTTGTAACCACTGGAATTTAGTAAAATAAAAGGTGACGTAATTTAAACTTTTTAAGATCCTGAGGGGCATTAAAGGAAGAGGATGTCTCCTCTTGTGGGATAATCTAGGAATTGGGGTTACTGTTTAAAGATAAGGGGATGGTCATTTAAGGCGGAGTTGAGTAGTTTTATTTCACTCAGAGTGTTTGGAACTCTCTTCCTGAAAAGAGGCCGGAAGCGGAGTCCCTGATTTTTTTTAACGCAGATCTAGATAGACTTTTATTTAATATGTTGAGTGAAAGGTTATTGGGGGTAGGCAGGAATACGGGTTAAGGTTACATTCAGATCAGCCATGACGTTATTAAATGGCGGAGAAGATTAAAGGGCCGAGTGGCCTATTCCTGCTCCTAATTCGTATGTTCCTATGTTTTATGACTGAATCGCATATAGATCCTGGCGAGAACCATTTGGGGCAGTTGATTCAACACGGTCTACAAAGCGTCACTCGCCCTGATCTAGCCAAAAAGAAATTACCGCTACTCAAGCTGGCACAGTAGCTACCACATGCGATAGACATCTTGCTGGGCAATGCCAGAAGTGTTATTTCTGGGATCATTGAACCCAACACTGCTGGAGAGGGTTCCTCTCCTAACACGCATTGGATCTCCTGATGACCAAAGGGAATGTTCCTCTTCAAAGAACGCCACCGGTTGACAGCTGGCAAAGCTCTCTTACAGACACATGACCAAAAAGAGAAGGCATATGCCAGTTTTAAATCCTGTAAAAACCTCCTTGAGGAAATTATACACTCCACAAACTGCTGATAGTCCCACGCCTTGATTACGCACCTCCTGGGTGACTGCATACAGCACCTAACAAAACCTGAACTCCCATTTTTCAAATTTACAAGGAAATCCTGGATAGAATCCCACCGCTAGAGGTCAGGCCAGGGAAGAATTGGCCGCGCTCTCCACAAGTGGAACATGAGGAACAACTCAATTTGATATTGTGGCCATCCAAATCAGAACATTGCCCACATGCTGAGCTTCTGCACTGAGATGTACATTGCTGGTGGCACGATAACCATTCACTCTGCATCAGGTGAATGTGTTGAATGGATTGATAACCTCGACGTCGACTGCACCCCCGGCCATACAATATCAGAAGTCACTTTGTTTTGTGTTGCTAATGTTAAGGTCTTATGGGCCAAGAACATAATTAATTAGCTACACTTATTTTCATTTTGTATTAAAATGCAATTATTGATACCGTCTCTCGGCCTAATCTCAACAATTATTGTATCTGTGTTTTGTGTTGGAACAAGACTGCAGTATAAGTGTGTAATATTGACTTTGTGTTAATATAAGTTGGACAAGAACCAATCGGTATACTCATTTACATGTTTTTCTCTGACGTAATGTACTAAATTGCGGTGCGTTGTTTTTCTTAGCGGTAAAACAACGGTTATCGAAATAAAAGCACATTGCAGATTCTCAAGTGGGTTAAGAAAGCAGGACACTGTAATCGATCTGCGACAATATTGCACTGGAACACAAATATTTTTTTAATGCACTCTGACAAGACTGCTCCGCATCTGGACCGTCGCTCCCACTGGGAAATTAGATATTAAGCAACAGTTGCAGAGGCGTTGTAAAAGTAATACCCTGCAGAATGCCACAGATAATAAGTAACAATAAAATAATTGTGGCTAGAGGCGTCACACGATTGGTTGGATTGCACGAGAACTGACGCGGAAAAATTATAGCTAAGCAAGGCAAAAGTCGGCAATTGCAAAACTGCTAGAGACCATTGAAATCATAAAAAGAAGCATGGGTAAAGAAGGAACTCGAGCACCGAAATGTTAAACGGAATTTCTGCCTGATCAGCTGATTGTTTGCTTAGTTAATTGCGGAACGGATTTTCCAAGAACGCCCAAGGATAAGTGTACTTTTAAAAGGCATTTCATTAAAGTTATCTTTGATAGGCTTATTCGACAATATTGCGACAGAGACATATCTGATTGAATGTACGGTGGCAACTTCAAACAGGAAAAAAATGAACGGAGGCCAGTGAATGCTGAACCCTCTCAGCCCACTGGCTTCACCCTCCACAGAGGCAGCAGATTCTTGCAGGACAGACTCGAGCTCCTGAATCACATCAGGTGTTGTGATTTGTTGCTGTATTTTTGACACAGAGTTGACCAGAAAGGAGCAGACCATCTTCTCGCAAGATGCAATGCCGCCACCGAACGTACTTTCTGCAGGTAACTAGCTAAACGATAGGTGATAGAATGTCGTGGCACAAAGATGTATTTATTTTTCGACGGGAGAGTCATATGGACCGGGATTGCCTCAGGAATCAATATGATAGCTTCTGCTTTATTTGATAAATAAAAAAAGAATATCGCGAGAACAACCTCGGGTTTCGTTCATGGCAGAAGAATGGGTGATGTCATCTGCAAATATTCTGGGCGATAGTAGCGGACGTCAAGATAACACAGATGGACTAACGGAATGGACAGAAGCAAATATGGTAGTACTTTAATGAGTAAACATCTGAAATACAGACTTTGGGTTAAACAACAGAGAGGCAGTATCATCTAATTAATACATTATTTTCAGCCACAGGCAAAGCAAAATAATTCGTGCGTACGTTTTATTAGCTTTTAAAAGTGGCATGTCAAGACCATAAGGTGCTTAGGGGTGTTAATGGGATTGATTGACTTTGTAGATAGTTTGATGAAATACAAAAAATTGATGTCCTGCTAAACATTTACAAATCACGCCCCAGTCCTCAGCTGCACTTCTATGCACCATTGCGGGCTTCACATTTTAACAAGGGCAAGAAGGCATGGAGTGGTGTAGAGGAGGTTTAGATGGATGTACATGTTCAGTGATTTGTAGAAATTAGAGAAGTTGAGATCTTCTTGTTACAGCGGAGAATATTAAGGGATTACCTAATAGACGGAAAACCCTGAATCATGGGGACTTTTAATCGTGTGAATAACATGGAAAAAATCTCAGGCTTAAATAGTTACATAACTAGTAGTTATATATTAAAAGCATTCGCAAATTCCTAGAGGTTGAAAGGCTAAATCTATGTTCTCATAACGGGTTGGGAAGATATAGAATTATTCCACCTGAAAGGTTGGTGGTAGTAGTGTATATGGGAATTTTCAGTAAAGGCAGTTGAACCTCTGCTTAAGAGGACCAATTTGCCGAGCTATAAGTGATAAGCTGTGGTGACACAAATTTTTCAAAGAAGCACACTCGCATGCTAAACGGGATGTGCTTTGAGTTTCTATGATTCTTACCTGTGTGTGGATAGATGACAATGTCAGTGTCCGTGGCTGAAATGTGGGTGTTATAGTGATTCACAAGGCATGCATAACCAGTTAGGTCTTGATAGCTTCCATGCCTTGCAATCCACTGGAAGCATCATATATTCCATCAGTCATCAGGTAAGCAATGGCCTTTATCACTGTTGTTGTTTTGGTGGCATCCTGATAATCAATGCAATGCAATCAATGCCTCGGGGAATACTGAAATGCCACAAAAACAACATCAGGAAACTCAGGTCAATAGTTTTAGGGTGGATGGGGTTGATTTTCATTGGGGTTGGCGGAACTCAGGGTTCACTAAATGGACATCACTTGGAGAGGAGATAGGGTTAGCATCTCCACCATGTTATTCAGCAGAGTCCTAAATTGACGTTACGGTGAGGGGATAGAGGCTAATTTTGAGCAGAGGTCTTCACTGTGGACTGGTTTCAGCTGCCAGCTGAACAGTATACTTCGAATTGTTAACTTTATGTCGGATCTCCCAACATAATTATGAGGCCCAACGTTTTACTTGATACACGCAAAGCACTTGGACGGGCATATATTGAGCACATTTCCGAAGTTCGGGAACAAGATAACAAAATGGAGATTGTGACGTAAAATGCAGTGTGAAATGCATTAGCAAACTTCCTACTGCCGCAGATTGACTGACGAAATTGTCAAACGCAAATGCAGGTGTAATTTAATGCGTATGGAAATTGGGCAGGAAAACGTGAAGGGGTAGTATAATCTAATTAATAATTTTGAGGTAAAGCAGAAGAACATAACGATACACATTCAGAAGCCTTTGAAAGTGTCCGTGCAAAGTCATCAAGTGCTTTCGGATGCTGCACGGGTTGCAGATTGTCACATTAAATATAAAAAACAGACGTGTTGCTTAAATTTACAAATCACTGGTTAGTCCGCAACTTCACGATTATCCACAATTCTGGGCAGCAGAGTTCAGCAAGGACGTCAATACCATGGGGCACTTACAAAGGACGTTTCGTGCGATGAACCTGTTCAGTTATTTGGAGTGATGAAAGAAACTGGGATGATCTCACTAGAACAGAGAAGATGAAGAGCTACCAAAAAGATGGGTGCAGAATTATGAGAGCCTTGGAAGCCATGAATGCAAAAGTGCAACCCGCAGTCACATAGTTAAAATTATTGGTCAGAAAAAGAAAAAAAAATGACGTGAATTTGAGCACAACTATTTACTCATGGAAGGCTGGGAAGGTACAGCAAGTTGTTGAAGCAGTTTATATAGAACAATTCAAGAAAATCAGTTGAATATGTGCTGGAAGAGAAATAATTCACAGAATTAAAGGTGAAAAAAAATCTGCGTTGTGGGGCTAAGTTAGACACAACCTCCAAAGAAGCGGTGCCGGCATGTCAGGTCGAATGTGTTAAAAGAATATGTCCCTCTCTCAGAATCCTTCCTGTGTTGGGGTAGATGACAATGCGAGTGGCCGAGACAGGATCTTGGAGATTACTGAAAGTTTCAGGGAGACATAAACAGTTCCAGGCCGCGTAGCGTACGTCTCTTGCAACCTGCTGGAAGCTTTAAATAGTCGATCGGTCCTGGCTTTAATGATGACATTTATCCCTGTTATTGATTTGTTGCCATCCGTGTACCAAGTGAAGCTGATATTCTTCGGGTAAAAGGGAGACGTCGTGCGTACAACAGCAAGGGACGCAGATGAATCCTTTTCAGGTTGCTGAGAATTAATTTTCAGTGGATTTGGTGGAATTAGGAAAATGAAATGGGAGAAAAAATGTTCACTTGGACATCAGAAAGGTAAGCCGTCCAACGTGTTTTTTTAAACTATTCCTGACCAGGCTATATGGCGTTGGGAACCGGATAGCGGTGGCGGGATTTCTGCTGTGTGCTTTAGGTACCGACATACTAAGCAATATACTTATAAATGTCATTTTAAGCCAGCCTTTCTTAAAGTCAACCGATAGTAATTTGACGTTATTAGAGGACTAATAACAGGTGTTAATAAACGGGCCTCTCGTTTTCAGGACTTGACTTTGCAGACTTGACGTTCTCTTCGGAAATAATATTGGGAAGTTTGTGAATAAGCTTACGGTTGTCTACCGCCTGCTTTCCGATACGGCTGAGGAAAAATAGCATTCTTTTGGTGATAAAGTAATATATACCCATAACAAACACAAAGATTCAAAATGAACCCTTGCTTTTGGAGATAAAAGATGAAAATCTACGATGGAGGCTTAGAAATATTTAATTGTTAGTAATATGGACTGTCAACGAACTTACTAAATTACAGGTGAACAAATTATATTCCTAATAGGAAAGTTCATAATTCGCTAACTAATGTAAACAAAATACACCAGCAAATTTGTTCAAATCCGTGTGCACACTGGCAAGCTCAGTAATAGTATATAACAAGATTAAGATATGCATCTCATTTCATGGTACTGCAATGAAATTAAAATGTTGGTTTCATACATGGTAGCTGTGTAATTTTGATCAAACTGCACATGGCAACTATGACCAAAATGCTATAATACATATTATAATAAGAAGTATAACGGTTAAAGTTGCACCTTGAACGTATACATATAAAGCAACGAATAGTGCATAGTTGGCTTGACGGGCCTTGGCGTGTCATATGGGTGATCAACATAATCTAGTAACCACATTATCCATGAATCTGATTCAGACAGCAGCGCCTGTGGCTGCGGAATTCGGTGCTCAGAGCAGCAGTCAGCGTTTTGCTGCAGCGAATCAAACCTTGCCATTGCGCTTATTGTTTCCTGTCAGTCATGTTTGTAACATACGCAGCATGTGCACAATGAGGGTCATTCTTCTCCAAAAAATGTAAGAGACCAGACCATTGGCGTCCTGGAGCAACAATTTCACTGTCTGGACTGTTGTGCAATACAATAGAGCGCGTAAAATATTTATGGTGTTGAACTGCCAAAGTTCGCCATCATGTAGGTGCACATCTTGGCATCAGCCATCATGCGAGATTATCTGAGGACGTGAAAATGAAGAAGAGGAGGCAGAACTATGTGCAGCTTCTGTATAAGTGAAACATAACCTCCCCACATTTGCATTCAATTCCTCTCATAATATGTGATAACATTCTAGTTAGCTTGCCTAATTAACTGATGTTCCGGCCACCAGTCTTTTGTGATTCATTTACTCGAACAACTAGATGCCCCTGAACCTCGGAGCTCTGCAATCCCACACTGTTTAGATATAATGTCTCATCATAATTCTTCCTTCCAAAAGGGTTAATTTCACATTTGTCCACATTGTATTCCATTTGCCAAATCGTTGCCCATCCACTTAGCCTATTTGTGATACTTCGTAGCCTCGTACGTCCTGTTCACAGCTTACTTTACTAACTATTTTTGTGTCATTGGCAAATTTTGCAACCAAACCATTTGTCTGCTCATGCAATTAATTTTAAAATGCAAGCAGTTAAGGCACCAGTATTGATCGCTGTGGCACACAACTCGTCACATCCGACCGACGAAAATAAGGAAAAAAAACAATGTTTATGGCTGCCCTCCATTTGCTGTCAGCCAGCCAAACTTTCATCTATGCTAATATGTTCCCTGCTATGACATATTTAAAAATATTTTCTAACATGATCCCTTTGACAAATCTTCACCTAACTGGTCTTTCGTTTCCTAGTTTCCATCTCCCCACTTTCTTCATTAAAGCAGTTGCATTTATTATTTCCAGTCTGATGGAAACTTCGTAGCATCTCTGGAATTATCGAAAATTAAAAGCAATGCATCAAGTATTTCACTTGCCACTTCTTTACAGACAACATAATTAAGTCATTCGAACCCGGGGATTTGTCAGAACCTCCAACAATTTGTTCATCGCCACTTCCTTGTTGCTTGTAACTTTTCTGAGTTCCCCCTCTCTTCCCTTTCCTTATTTAAAGCTATTTCTGGGATGTTACCTCTATAATGATGACAGATGAAAAATTCTTGTTTAATTAAGCTGACATCGCCTTATTTTCCTTTATCTGCCTATGGAAAAGATGGCCAAATGTTGTGAGATGAAGAGGTTGGGAGTTACCAAAATAGAGCAATGAGTGGTGCAGGTGCATTAACCTCGCTCCATCATCATGGTGAAATATGCAAGAGCATTTATAAACAAGGAATAATTTATCCGAAGGCAAAAAAGGGACTTATTCATAAATGTGGCCATCAGTGCAATGAAAAGGGATATCTGGACTGAAAGGAACAGTGTTGGAAAAGGTGTTATGGAGGGATTCCAGGAGTATGCATATTCATCCCTGAAAAAGATGAAAGAAAGGAAATGTCTGACAAATTTGCAGAAAAGCGAGAGGTGGCAGACAAAGAGCCGCATTGCAAAGAGCAGAAAGGTTGAATGGTGTGAAAGAGGATGGATTGCTGGGCTGGAGGAGGTTGGACAGATATGTTATGATGAGGGCGTCGAGAACTAAACATGAGGAAGGGTAACACAGAGAATTGTGTGGTCGCAAAAGAGTGGGCTTCGTGCAAATCTAATTTCATATGCGCACATGTAATAGATGATCCTATATTTGTGAATGAGCTGTTCAATCGGAATATACGAACATACATACGAAGTAAGAGCAGGAATAGGCCACTGGACTCCTGGAGCCTGATGCGCCACTCATTAAGGTCATAGCTGACCCAATTTTGACCACAGCTCCACATTCTTACCTAGCTCTGATAAGCTGGCACTCTCTTCATTCTCAAGAAATTCTTTTGTTCTTCCTTAAAAATATTCAAAGAAACTGCATCTACTGCCTTATATTGATGAATGTACTCAGGAATCACTACCCACTGAAACATAAAAACCCTCCTACAATTTGGTTTAAATGAGCCACCTTTATTTTTAAACCGTGATCCCTAGTTCCAGATTCTCCCACAAAAGGAAACATCCTCTCCATGTCCACACTGTCAAGATCCCTCAGAATCATAAAAGTTTCAATCAACCCCTCTTACTATTCTGAACTCCAGTGGATATAATCCTAACCTGTCCAGCCTTTCCTTATAAGAGAATCAGTGCATTCCTGGTATTAGACTATTAAAACTTCTCTTAAATGCTTCTAACGCATTTATATCCTTCCTTAAATAAGAAGGACAATAATGTACAGAATGCTCCAGACGTTGTCTCACCAACATCCTGTATAACTGAAGTATAGCCTCCTTACTTTTGTAATCAATTTCCCTTACAATAAACGATAACTTTCGATGATCGTTCATAATTCTGTCTGTGCCCGCATACTAGCTTTTCTGATTCATGCACGAGGATACCTAGATCCCCAAAATCTCAGAGCTATGAAATCTCTCATTATTTTGGTAAGGTGTATTACATGTTTTTTATTCTTATAGACAAGAACGGCAATTTCACCTTTGACTCCATTATGCACCACTTGCGAAATCCTTGCCCACTCACTTAGCCCCTTTCTTTCATTTTGTAGCCCCTTTTTCATAACTGTATTGCTTACGCATCTTTGTATCGTCAACAAATTTAACATACATACTTTCACTGCCGTCATGCAAGTGATTTATGTAATTTTCAAAATATTCAGGGCCCAGCACTGATTCTTGTGGGACACCATTCATAACATCCGAACAATCAGAACACCACCAATTTAGGGCTACATTCTGTTGCCGTTAGATAGCAAATCTTCTAACCGTGCCAATAAGATACCCATTGCAACAAGAGCTTTTATTTTCCACAATAACATTTTATGTTGCATCTTATGCTTTCTGAGGATCTAAGTACAGTAGATCCACGGGTTCGCCTTACTTCAGAGCAAATATGATGACTTCAAAGAACTCTAATAAATTGGAAGAACATAATTTCCCTTGCATAAAACCATGTTGACTCTACATTTCTATATGTGACCAGCTTTAACATTTTTAACAATAGTTTCTAAACTTTCCCCTGTGACAGATGTTAAACTAACTGACCTGTCGTTTCCTCTTTTCAGTCTCCCACCCAACCCCACCACCATTCCCACCCCCGTCTTTTTTACTAAAAGATAAGGGTGTAGATGTGAAAAAAGGGATGGAGCAAAGTGGTTTCTGGAGGTGTTAAAGGTTCTGAAGAATTTAAGGCATTGCTAGATTATCTGGCTCAAATCAGATGTGAATGATTGGCAACAAGCAAGGGAAGTCTGACACAGAGACCAATGTCAGAGGAATGAAGATGTGACAGGTTGAGGGAGAGTGCGCCGTGTCTGGAAATGGCTAATGGGCAATTGCGGGCTTCAGTGTCCGATGGCTGAAGCAGGTTTGATACTGCAGTTGCTATACATGGAAACGTATTTATTTAGTGGAGAGGACGTGAGGTCCGAATTTCCGGTCAGGAGGGATCAGAGGTTACACCACATCACCTTCAGCCTGAGACAGCAGCCAGGATTGGGGAATAGATTCGAAGACAAGGTTGTGGAGTTTTTGTTGGGGCTGAAGTTGGCGGGTTTGTTTCCCTCTATGTAAACGTGTGTTGAATTAAATTTCATGTAAAACAGTCAGTCACATTCTCATACCACAGTGAGTGGAGAGTCGATAGTGATGATGGAAATTTTGAGTTGCATGATAACAGCACATATCTCGAAGCTGATAATATGACGGTTCAATGATGTTTCAAGTGAACAGTGTTTAGATAAACAGGAGGAGGGAGCAAGAATGGACTGTGCAGCTGTTCAGTTGTAAGGGCGCTGACATAGGAAGATGACCCATTACCGGAGATGCTCTGGTTACAATCAGATCATATCAGTAAGAATGAAATAAACTGAGGGATGTGCCATCAAAATAGGTCCTCGTCAGGTGTAGAGATGCATCATGGGTGGAGCTTAAACAATATGACAAGGATAGTATGTGTAAAGTGTGGGATAATGGACAACTTGGTGAGTGAAGGCGAGAGTGATTGTGAGCGGGACTTGGTGAGTTGTCTATATGGACAGCAGAGTTTTAGGTTAGGTAACATTGATGTAAGGTCGAGGTTGAGTGGCCGGTCAGAACTGAACTGGAGAAAATTGAGTCAGTATATCTTAATTTTCCTGGTGCCTTTAGCCAATGTCGAATACGCAGGGAGAACTCAGCAGTGGAATAACAAAGAGAGTAATGTCAATGGTGACACATTCAGCATCCATAACATGATATCACCCCCATTAATGAATAGGCTGCAACCTTGAACATGACCCAAAGTCATGAGTTAAACCTTCATATTTAACTTGGAAAATGCAAAAATAGGATAAAAGGGATCTGCTGGGGTTCTCGGGTTCAAAGTATACTGAAATAAAACATCAAGAACAGATATAATTGAACCCGCATTAATGAAGATAATCATTACAATTATAAGAAAGTTGTAAATTCAGCCGCTCACCACCACGGGATCAGTCCTGTATGAATATGGGTTTCAGCTTTAGTCCTGAGGGACTTCTAACTAAGGTAATGTCCTGAAATCTGAGGCATTTGTACTTTATCCATCAAGATGTTTACTTCGGAGTCAAATCAGACGGTTGATTGCGTTTGGTTAGATGACTGTAACTAATAGCAATTATCAAGGCAATAACTTCGCCAGTGAGTCCCTATTCTGTATATAAATCGGATCTCATTCCAATGTTTCAGTCGGGATAGCTGCAGGAGTTGTGGCTTACCAGAAAAGACAGAAGGCGGTACCTCGCACAGAAAAGCATATGCAGTGATGTGGATAATAGAAAGCATTTTCTATCATATTAATTCAGCTGTTGGCATTCCCGTTATAGTTGTATCTTCTTTGCTAATAGTACAAATCGGTGCTAACTGTACAGCTGCACTTAGTATTATTTCTCACAGTGTATCTTACACTGCCACCTTTTCTGTTGCAAGAGTTGATTGATGGAATGTCTCCTGTCTCAGCCCCAAATGTCTTAAAGCAGCTGTGTTATATCTGTATGATATTTGTTTATCGAAATTTCCCTAACAATGTATTATTGTCTGCACTGCCATTATTGGATTTAGGTGAGTGGGCTAAGAAAATGAAATGTTAACAATTCCAAGTGTGAAACTAATCTGTTTTGAAATAAAATTATGAATGAGTTTATAAATTCATTGATAATGAGACAGCTTACGGTCTCAGTGCTGAAAGGAGGCAGCAGTTATAAACATGTGTGATTTATCTTCAGAGTTCTAGCTGCTCAGGTCACTTTCCTGCTCATTCGTTCACATCTCCTTTGATTCACTGTGATTGCATTCACAATCACTCTACCAAAATATAAAGCGAATCGTTTTGATCTGATTTTTGTGTCAGTTTACATTGTATTTCTTGAGGATGTGAGTCGGTTTGATCATTTATAGATTATACGAAACAAGCACTGATGTTGGTACTTGATTAGTTGAACAGTATCGTCATCTAATGGTGTACTTTTAATTACATGACAAGGAACTTCATTTAACAAGAGGTGTAATTGATGAGGACATTCGATTCTGTTTCCCATGCATTATGAATTAAGTGAACAATGTGGGTCAATAGGCGGACACTTGGATGACGTGCAGAAATATCACACTACTCAAAGAGGATTTACTGTTGAACAATATGATTCCGAGAATGGAAACGTTGTTTGCGGGGCTGGTGAACTAAATGTTGCTTCACCATATTAGGACTCAATTAGGTGTGAAGGCACCATTAAGGAAAACATGCAGAAAATGAGTACTACGGAGGGATAGAGAAGCCCACTGAGAGAAAGAGATAACAAAAATAAAAGTGGAAAGAAGAGAGAAAGAGATAGCAAGAAGGGTAGTCAAATACAGAAGCCGCATTAATATGATTTGGTGTGAAATATCTAGAAACATAAGTGAGAGAAAATGAGTTGAAGTTTTTAGTGTGGATGTTGCTACTTTGGGTGAATTTTGTAGTTTGCCTTGGTCCCTGTGTGTTGATCCTGTTCAGGTAAGCAGTCTGCTTTGGAGGAAGTTCCTTTTCCTTCACTACTGATTGAATAAATAAATGTAGTAGGATCAGTTCTTCGCTGATGGTGATTCGCTGTTTGAAATGCTGTACTTTAACATGTCTCTGACAGGTAAACCTGATTAAAAAAAACGTGGATTTCCTAAATTCCTTTGAATTTAAATTTAATTTACTGACCAAAGTCAATTGATTGAAAAAAATGTTAACAACTTAAACACCGATAGTCAATGCTTGATGTGTACATGTATTAGTTGCTTTGTGCTAATTTGATTTTAAGATTAAATTTCCTCTGCAGCTCTGCTGCAGTATCTCATCGTGAACAACAGCCTCTCCTCCCAATGCATTGAACCTTGCACAAGCCATCTGCGTCCATCTCTCCTCCAGCGCCTCCAAGTCGTTTTCCTTTCTCTCCCTCCCAATCTAAATTACCGTGTTTGCCTCGAGTTGCCTCCGCCAACCCAATATCATACCTTAAACTCGCCGCCGCGGATCTCATTATTTTTTCTCCTTTTGTACCAGTTCCGTCGGCTCACTTAACTAAGAGCAACAGGCCAGATGCAGCGCCGTCCTCCTCACGCCCGCAAAACTCCGTGGCTTTCAGTCCGGAGCTCAGAGCCCAAAGTAACCAATTCAGTTCCAAACCTGTGAATAGAACACTTTCTGCCTTCCCCTCAACACTGAACCCTCACTCAGCCCACTGAGTAGATTTTCTGCTAACTTTGTTCACTTTATGCGCCCAGTTCCAATTCATTACTGATAATTGTGTTTCAAACATGTCTCAGTGGGGAAGCTCTGCTCTCGTCGTAAAAACAGTTTTCACCATTTTATGCAGGATCAAAGCTGGAAATTTCATCCCAAATTCTGTCAAACTGCTGCTTTGGCGCCAGGTCTAAGCAGTACTTCTTCTGATTTTTTCACTTTCTCTCTCTTCCAACTTGTAAATCTGTCCCGAGGAAAGTGTGGCCCCTCCAAGTGTATAACTCACTAATGAGTGTGAATGGCAGTGGCTGACCTCCTGGTCGTCATCAATGATCCCAAATTTGAGCTGAATGGGTTCAGTTTATTTGCGTAATTGATTTCAGCACACAGCTTTTGTGTGCAGTCTCATTGTCTTCCTGTGTGCGGAAGCCACAATAGCTCAGGCTGGCTAACAGTCGCTTCCACCTTTGATAGATTTGTGGCCATTTATTGTGAGAGGCTGAAAAGAAAATATTGCACTGAAAAAACGGCGAAGGTGTTTCCAGGAACAGTTAGCGCACTGGTCTGCTCAGTTCCTGTCCGCTGTTCCTTCACATATGGGCCCCAGCCTATGTTAACGTTCCCTGGGAATATGTGCATAAAGTGAACCTCTTTACTTCCCCCTTGTGATGATTTCGGCCTCATTTAGCTGCCAATGCTCAGACGGTCCGATTCATTTTAATAATGAGTCAAGTCCGCAGCGAACTATTGGACTGCAGGAATAGAGTGAGTCACAAGGATCCGAAGATGGAAAGCTGAAGGAAATCCATCATTTTACTCTTGGATATCTCTGGCAGTTTTATACGGCTATGGATGATAAATTTTGTGTACATTTGGTATCATTCCTCCAATAATAACCCTCACTCTATCACCGAGTACACATCAAAGCTGCTGCACCTTCTCAGTTTTTGCATCAATATGTGGATTTAGCTGTGATTGATGTTGAATTCAGCGAGGAGCTGAAAGACGCAGTGAAATATCCATTCGGCCGCATTGTTGAATGAATTAAGTCATAGGAGTATATGACAATCCGATGTTTACCTTAATTAAATCACACAAAGAGCTGTAGGGCTTCAAACATTTTAAATTACAAGTAAAGAATGGTTCATCTCAATTTAATGAGAATAGATAAATTGATCACTTCAAATAAGCAAACATTACTTAGGATGTTATATTAGCACATGACACTTTAGTCTAATTTACGTTTTTACTGCATTATTTTTCATATATTTGAAGTACCTAAGGTCAAACCTGAAATTTCTTTCTTCACTGTCATATATATATATATTTATCACCAATGGTCGTGCAAAAATATGCAAATTAACTTGTGAATATCATGATGCATTCAAGAGGGATGTTTGTTCAAAATAGTTGTCTCAATGCATCTCCGTGTATTCATCTGTATCAGACGTTTACTGATCGGCAGAGGGTGGATAATTTACCATATTTTTCAAGGGTGGGCTTAGGTGATCAGCGTGAACTTTGTGTTCCCATTTTGATATTTTTCTCTACTTTAATATCTATCTCTCTGCAAGGACCCAGTGTTTTGATTGTTTTGTTGAGCTCAATAAACATGGCTGACTGTGAAACATGTTTGTAAGTCTTCTCATCGTTTATTCTAGGCAAAGACAATCTCATTTCGAAGAGAAAGCTATCAATTATCGTTTTGTATCCATGATTGGAAACGTTTGACTGGGTTGTTTGCTAATACCACGTTGAAATATTCCATTGAAGCACGCCCAGTTGATTTCTGTTGTTGTTTCAGTCACTCACACCTCTTTTTTCCCCAACACTATTTGTTGAGTTTCCGCAAGTCCACCAATGATCTTCCATGCGCTACTCAGTTGGTGATCAAGTGCTACTACAACAATTGCTCTAAAGGAGGTTCGCCTAGAAGCTAAGCGGAAATATTCATGTAAAATTGTGAACAATTGACAAAAACCAAAGTTTAATTTGTCCTCTAGGGGGGTAGGGAAAAATCTGCAACTGCTGCGGTATCCTGGGGATCTGCTGGACTATATAAAGATAAGGGGGAAGACGATGAATTAAAAATAGATGATACATTTCATTTTCTGTCTGCAGCTGAATGAGTAAAAAAGTTCTTGTACGGTGTAAAAAAAAAACAACAAAAAGGACTACGGTGCTGGAAGAAGTAGTGTCATGTTGGCCTTGAAACGTTAATTATGCTTCGCTCTGAGATGCAGACAGACCTGCTGAGCTCTTCCAACATTCGCAGTTTATATGTTGTATGCTATGATTTGTTTGGGAATAGTATTTCAGAGAATGGAGGCCAAGAATAAATTTACCTCTACAAAGAAAAGCTTCAAATTTCAATGATGTGGTTTAGAACAACAAAAGACAATATGTTCAATTACCCTAAATCTCTATCCCATACACTCGGGAGATACACTAATCCCATAAATAATGAATGCATAGATAATCCACTAAATGGTGTAATATCCTTAAAATTAGCTTGAAAAAAGGCCAAAGTCCTATATCCAATGCCAGAAAGTTTGTGATGTCGTTGATGTGGACGAAGGATTTGTTGTACATTTGGAATGTTCTGGTGAAAATATCATGCAGACAAATCAGGCGATTAGGTTGAATTCCAAAATTGTGCAAGGCGGTATCCTGGGAAAATTTGGATATTATTCTTTATGAGAGACCAGGGGCAGTCTCCACAAATAGTTGGGTTTTGGAAAACCCTCGCTCAAACACTAAAGATTGGCCATGAGAGATAGGAATTATAACACAGACACATACTGTTAATTGGGAAAAAGAAGACACGAGTTTTCTGCTTAGGAAAATTAAACATACAACCAAGAAGGAAAACACACACAAAGGAAAGAACTTTTTGGTTCAGTAAATAAACAAACGCACAATTCCATGCACTGCAAGTAATTGATTAACAGGAAACAAATCAAAATCTGCAGTTCACTCAAAACTTGGAATTATTGTTAACAGCGTGTAGGACACTGTAGATCTTGAAAAATAAATAGAAATTGGGGGCGGAATGGGAAGACACGTGACAGCTGAAACTTAATGCAGAGAAGCGTGAAGTTATTCATTTTTGAAGGAAGAACGCAGAAAGGCAATGTAAACAATGAGAAAATTCTAAATGAGGTGCAGGATCAGAGTAACATGGATGTGTATATGCATAAGACATTGAAGACGGCAGCTGAGGATGAAATTGGGCATGAAAACTAAACAGTACCCTCGGCTTTATTAATAGAGGCATAGAGTACAAGCCTAAGTCAGTTAACCCTGAGCGAATCTACATTTTGGGAGAGTGGTTTGTGCGTGTTTTTAGTTTGGAGCCATTGGGTTTGCGCCTGTGGGCGTGACCTATGATTGACTGGAAATTGCATCATATGACATACATAGTGTATCAAGGATTGAAATATTCGACCCTGCCTTAGAAGATTCTGTTGTAAGATTTAATAGGGCTCCAGAATAGCCCAGGACGGTGCAGGAAGCAGAAGGGGGAGATTAGGATTCAGAGATGCCCCTGGGGAGCACTGCCAGCTCAGTAAAGTAAACAGTAGTAGTCTGTTTCGTGAATCTGGCAGCTGCGGCCAAGAAAAACTCGTGAACAGTGTTTTTTTTTCTCTCAGAGCAGCGTGGATGCAAGGATAGTGCTGGTGATTAAATGCTAGGGTGCAGGCTTGGAATCAAATGCCTTGCAGTTTCAGGAGAAGAACGTGAGCAGACCGATGGTCAGCAGCTGTTGGGGCATTCTAGCTTTGAGTCCGATTGCGTAAAAACAATTTGGACCCAACACAATAAGCATGGAGGTCTGCAATTTAATTTAGAGCTCTTGTTGAAGGAAGTAAGAAGCAATGTCCTTGTAAGACAGGAGCTGAAATATCTCGTGAGGGAGCCAGAATTTTAAATATTTTTTTGTGAATCACATTCTTCAGTGACATCCGGGTGGGTTGCTGAGAAAGTCGCGGAGTCAGTATCGGTTGTGTCTGCCACTTAATTTTCAGTTTGCAGCTTGTTCCACCACAGTTTGTTTGTTAATTCCTCTTTACCTCGTTTTAATTTTGTATGTTAGAGTACAAGATGGATAATATTGACTCGTTTTTTTTGTTGCAATTTACATAGTAAACATTATTCTGATTGGTTGAAGCCTGGTAATCTTCTGGCTTCATTCTCTTAGTGAGTAACTGTGATTTCTACCTTCACTTAGATTGAAACGATAGTTACTGGTCCCTTATCGGATCATAATAAAATAGTGGGCTTGTCTCGAATCGTTCCAAATGCTGACCTTTTGTATAATATTGCTTCGCCCTCAACTAAACTTTCTGTAGAGGTCTCGGCCCTGTCCCTTAATAAAGCTGTCAAGGCGATTTACAAAGTGCAGAAAAGGTTCCCGAAAATGAATCCACGATAAGGAAGGTCAGTTATGTAGATTCATTAGAGAATTTGCGTTTTTGCTGGGCGAAGAGGAGGTTGAGAGGAGATTAGATAGAGTGAAACCTAATCATGAGGGGTTTAAGCAGCGTAAAGAAGGGAAACTGTCCAATGTTTGCAATGATTGATGGCCACAACTGAAGTTTTCTGTGCAGTTCTGGTCACCACATTACAGGAAGGGCGTAATATCTCTGGAGAAAGTGCAGAGGAGGTTGACAGGAATGTTGCCAAGGTTAGAAAAGTGGAGCTACGAGGAGAGATTGGATAGCTTGGGGTTATTTTTCTTAGAACAAAGAAGGCTGAGAGGTGGCTTGATTGACGTGTACACAATTATGAGGCGAATAGATAGAGATGACAGGATAACTTTGTTTCATTTGGTGGAGAATTCTAGAACCAGTCGACGTAGATTGAAGATAAGTGACAGAAGGTGTAGGGTGGACATGAGAAGAATTTTTAAGGCAGAGGGTAGTTGGTGCCTGGAATTCGCTGCCCAAGCTGGTGGGCGAGGCAGAAACTCTAAACTCTTAAAAGGTACCTGGACCTGCACCTTAAGTTCTGCAAGCTGCAGGGCTATGGGCCGGGTGCAGGAAGGTGGGATTAGAAATGGCAACTGAGTATCTTCGGGCTGGCATGGACAAGGTGGACCGAATGGCCTCCTTCTGTGTTGTAACATTCTATGGTTCTATGGTTTAAAGAGGGCTTAGATGTGCGGTAATTTACATCAAAATGGATGTAGGTATGACATAATAAAATGTCGCGCAGCGAGTGGTTGGTATCTCAATCGAACTTCCTGAGACGGTGGTGGAGGGATGTTGATTCGAAACATGTAAAATGGAATGGAGTAATTATATGTAAAGGAAGAATGTGCAAGGCTACGATGGGAATGCCTGGCAGTTGCATTGGGTAAAGCGGTCTTTCAGGGAGCCAGTGCAAACACGTCAGATCGATTTCCCACGTGTTGTGCTGCAGCCATGCTGTGATCATATGATTGGAGAGGAACTGTTTTATACAAGAATATCCACAGACGGCTTGTGCTAAGCACTGTCAGGTGCGTAACATGACGCATTTATTGCAATTAATAGGCAGAATGGAGATAAACTATTAAACAAATTGTTAGAAAATCAATGAAACTGTGTTGGCAGAGCTGTGAAAGATGGGGGAGAGAAGGACTATCACTTTAAAGCATAAAGGAAGCGATAGTTCACAAATTATCTAACAATTAACGTCAAGGCGGAATTAGCAGATTAAACAGAATGCAAGTGATGAAAAGTTAAATAAAATAATTGTTGCTGAACACGAAACAGCAATGGGGTCATAAACTAAAGGAACATCAAAATGCATTAATATCCGCAATGTGAAAGGGAACTGGCGAAGATCCCGTGTAATTTAAATACATTTAAATTGGCACTCAATGGGCCGAACAATAATCTAGACTTTATTGGAGATGTTATGAGTGACCTCAATGCATAATTTGAAATTAATGTAATGCAAAAGACTTTATAAAAGTAATAATGTCAAGGCAACAATTGGCCAAGCGTGACATCAACAAGCCCAGAAAAAAACAGAAGTCGAGGGAAATGAAGGCGACAACTCTCCACTGGTTGGCCTCACATGAACACAAACGAAGGTGGTTGCAGTTGTTGGAGGTCGATCATCACAGTCCTACGACATCGCTGCAGGAGCTCCTCGGTGGAGTGTTCTCGGCCCCAACATTTCCAACTGCTTCATCACCGACCTCACTTCCATCATAAAGTGCGATGACAATTGCACAATGTTCATCTCCATTCCTGACTCTCCAGACGATAAGGAATTCCATGTTCCTATGCAGAGAGTACTGGAAACTATTCGAGCCAAGGCTAATAAATGACAAGGAACATTCTCGCCTCACAATTGCTAGGCAACATCCAACAAACCACATTCTAACTCTCTACACTCGAAATTCAATGACATGACTATCGTTGAATCAGCCAATAATAAACCCTACCGATTACCATTGAACAAAAACTGAACTGGAGCAGCCATACGCATGCTGTGGCTTCAGGAGCAGATCAGTGCTTGGGAATTCTGCGGAGGGTAACTCACACCCTGGCTCCCCAGTATCTGTCCAGCAGCTTCAAGGCACAAGTCTGGAGATTGATGGGATACTCTCCGCTTGACTCGAAGAAATCAGCTCCAACAACACTGAAGAATCTCAGCATCATCCAGAAGAAAGCAGCCGACGTGAATCGCATCCCATCCTCCACCTTTAACATTGATTAACTCCACCAGCACCGCACAATAGCAGCAGTGAGAACTATCTAAAAGATGCACTGCAGGAACTCAACAAGGCTTCTTAAACAGCACATTACAAATGCGCGACCTTCATGATCTAACAGGACAAGGGAAACAGATACATGATAACACCACGAACAGCAAGTTACCCTCACAGCCACACACCAACCTCACTTGGAATTGTATTTCTGTTCCTTCGGTGTCGCTGGATCAGTATCCTCTTTGTCAATTCCTAACAGTAACGTGGGCGTACACGAATTGCCCCAAATGATTTCTTGAAAACCTTGACCTATTCATAGGCCAGAGCATTTGAATCACCATTTACATCGATTCTTCTTCCACATATCTATCAAGAAACAACCATATATTCTCAAGTTCATGACCGCATCCTCCTGGGATAACCACCCACCACTATTCCTCCGAGCAATCTTGATAGTGCACTTTTCAATTGCGAATTTCCTCTAGTGTTGTTCAGCATGCTGCATTACACTGCTTCCGCGTTGCTTTGTTTAAATTTAATACAATTTTGCCTCTGACGCTGTTATCCCAATGTCCTTAGGCAGTTAATTCCTCTACAACAGAGTTATCTGCTCTGAAAAGGGAATTCTGAGAGCCACAGGCTTGAATGTACCCAGAAGAATACATGGGTTTATTATATCAGCAAAGCATTTTGCCATGTTGTCCATTGATTAATTTGCCAGCCACTCCTGGAGCGTCGCCGAGCCTAAGGGCGCCCTCAATTCATTTATCAGTGAGTATGTGCCTCCAACTACAGCTTTCCATGTTCCCGTTTTCCCTAAATGCAATATGCGTGAAGGGCATCTGAACAGGTTGGCATGAATGATTGAGCATGCATATCTTTCCCTCAACGAACATGCATATCTTTCCCATTACTTCTCTGCTTACACTGGCATTCCTATCTGGCCGAATTCACCCTGTACCCTTGCTGTCATCTTTCCATCCATTGTGCTTGGCTTCTTCATGAGTTACATTTCCTACACCTTGGATCGTTTGCCTCCAAGACACTTGAAGAATTACTGCCACTCTGCGTGTTGCTGACCTGCATCATTAGCGTCCTACTTTGTGTGCCTATTCGATAACTTCAAAACTCTTGTCAACACACCTTCCTAAGTCCTACAGCTATGAATCACGCAATATTCACTAATATTCCATATGAAGCCTCATTTGTTGTATATTTCTTGTCCACGCCACTGTGAGTTGATTTGTATATTATTTCCACTATAATTACTAATCGGAGGATGTCGGAATTTAAAATAAGATGCAGGAAGATGAGTGGAGACTAAGGAAACTTTTTTCTTCAGTTGGATATCTGTTTTAGCACCGGCATTTCTAAGGAGGCGGACGGAAAATCACGAGCATTGGCAGACGGCGGATAACATGTCAGAGCGTTGCCCTTTTACGACTCCCAGGAAGAATTCACTATCTGCAGGAGGTGAACAATATCATATGGCATTCCTGGACTTCATGCTACATTGGAATAAATGTCCCTGCAAGAAGATGTGCTATGGCATCACCATAGGCACCGACTTCATGGCCAGGATTTTTCAGATTGAAAAGATTCCCATCCCACCATTCGAGATGTCGGTAGCAAATACATTGCCACAGGCGCTGGCGGCAATGCAGGCATTTAATTATGCAAAAAGCGTCAATTGGCAGGAGATGGAACTTTGCTCGATCACACAGATTCCCGCCTCATAGAGCTGTATGCAAATCTGACTGGCCGGCAGTTCTCTAGCCCAAGTGGCGCCAGGTGCTGCAGTGACAGAACTGGATCTGCGAGCAGTACCCAGTAGCTCAGTAACGGGAGTCAAAGACAAGTATCAGGAAGATATATTAATGTTTATAGTGTTATTGGAAAGTATTTGTAACATATGTTTAGGGTGCGTGTTTGCTAATTGGGTTAAAAAGAGCTAGTTTCGGTGCTTTGATGTATAACAGTTTTGAGATTTATACAGTAATATAAACGGTGCATTTACAATTTGTTGAATACGCCTTTTAAAAACTGGGGGTGAATTATTGCACCTAGCTTGGAGACACCTGGCGGTATTTATATTACTAATAAAATTGCTGCTATGAGAGGAGTTTTATTGCTAGAAGTTGTGGAGTTCAAATGGCCTAGAGATACAATGGGAATTTACATTCAAAGCGGAATAACAGTCAGGGTATTGCGTGCAGGTCAGAGGCGTGTAATATCTAAGCAGCTGTAAGCTTACAACTGTCTAAAAAGGAATGAAATTGAAAGCGACGTCATTTTGAACTCAAGGTGAAAAACGCGTTGTCTGGTGTCTGCTTATGTTTATTGGTTTAATGGAGATTTAATGGTTGCTTTAATGGAGATTTATTTGGGATTTTTAAAAAAAAGTTAAGACAGTAGTATTTATTAGTAATGTGTTTGTGTTTAATTTGCTTCAAAGTAATAAATATTACACTTAGTTTGAAATAAAAACCTCTGGAGAACTGGTGGTCTTATTCCTGAATTTAGAGCTTCAATTCAAAACATACCAATTGAAAATATAGGTTATAAAAGTTATTTGTAGTTTCCCTCTGGGATTTTAAATAACTCAGCCTTTAATATCTAGGGTGTCATAAAACCGGGTAATTGTTGGGCTTTCAGTTAGACGAGGAGGACTTAGGTGGTGGGGGCGGTGGGGTGGCGCTGTTGATGGAGGGGGTCAAAGGGGTAGCACCCGCACGGGCCAGATACATTTGGCGGGTCGGCTCCCTGTTAAAAGTGGTCATTAGCTGGCCACTTAGGAGCCTCAGTTGAGGTAGAGGCATGGTAAGGGGTGTAGAGTCGGCCTAGGCATCGCCCGCCGCATAGTAAAATTGCGGAGAATTCGAAACGGGAGGGACCACCGTGGGGAGGCCATCCAGAGAGTTATTTTTCGGCCAGCACCCCAAACCTCCAGCTCCCGTCTACCAACCCACCAGCGTGAGAGTGTAAATTCCTGCTCCAATTTTCGTCTGCATTTCAGCCATGAATTGCCCAAGAAATTTCAGAGTGGGCCATTGCCATGTCTGACGATAGTTTGTCTTCCAACCTCCACATAATTAGTGCTCGGATACTGGTATGTGGATGCCTCATAGCAACATTAATGTTCTACAATAATTGACATTGCAATGCGATAGGCGAGAATTGGCAGCATGGAGTAATGGTCACCACTAATTCTGCTCATTCTGAGATACGCTCACCATGTGAAACGGCCAGCCTCACAGAATGTCTGCAGAGATTCTCGAGCCAGGTACCCCATGGAATTGTTAAAGTTGCTCAGTTTGCATCACATCAATTTCGTCGAGGCAACGCCAATTCAATCCTAAAATATACGAATACAATCTGAAGTCCAGAATTACACGACAACAAACATTCGATTCCAAACGTGTGTTTTCAGTTTGAGCACAACGTTCTCCATAACAGGAACATTCACATTTACAATCTCCTTCAAATATAATGAAATTCATTATTCTGAAAACGACTGTTACGCTAATCTGCAATGAGTAGCTAAATTGAAAATTGGTTTCCAATGTAATAAAATATGTGCATCTTATTTATATTCATTAATGAGAGTTAAATCCCTACCTGTGGATTTACTTAAACAAAAAACTTTTTGACCTGCAGGCTTATCTTTCAAGCTTTATTCAATGCTTCCCAAAGTTTAACTGATGTATTTTTAGTAATGCAATGGAATGCGGTTATAAAAAGATCATATAGCGGGAAGTCGACCGGCCCTCCACAATAAGCTTTCAATTTTATCGCCCTGGATAAATGCAACTCTGTAGACGTACTGCACTTGGATTTCCAGAAGGAATTTGACAAGGTGGCACATCAAAGATCATTGCGGAACATAAAAGCATTTGGTGTAGTGGATAACATATTAGCATGGATAGAAGCTTGGTTTGCTGGCAGAAAGCAGAGAGTATGCAAAATGCATATTTTTCTCATTGGCATGATGTGACGAGTGGAGTCTCACAGGGGTCTTTACTGGGGTCTCAAAAGTTTTGACGATTTACATCAATGACTTAGATTAGGAAAGTGAAGATATGGTAGCTACATTTGCCGATGACACGAATATAGTTAGGAAAGTATGTTGTGAAGCGGACACGAGGAGGCTTAAGGAGGATAAAGAGAGATTGAGTGAGTGGGTAAAGGCCTGGAAAATGTACTTTAATGTGGGAAAATTTCAAGTTGTTCACTTCAGCAGGAAGAGCAGAAAAGCAAAGTATTACTCAAATGGAGAACGACTGCGTAATTCTGTGTTGCAGAGGGATATAGGTGTCATAGTTCATGAGTCACAAAAAACTTAGCATGCAGGTACAGCAAGTAACTCAATGTTAATGCTAATGGAATATTGTTCTTTTTACAATAGGGATTGAACATATAAGTAAGGGTGGTATGCTGCAGTTGTACAGGGCATTTATGAGACCGCACCTCAAATGCTGTATGCAGTTGTAGTCTCCTTATTTAAGGGCGGATGTAAATGCATTGGAGGCGGTTCAAAGGAGGTTTACTGGATTGATACCTAGAATGAGTGGTTTGCCTTTTGAGGAAGGCTGGACAAACTGGGCTTGTTTCCACTGGAGTTCCGAAGAGTGATGGGTGATATTATTTAAGTATACAAGATCCAGAACGGCCTTGACATGGGAGGACATCGAAAGGATATTGATCTTGTGGGTGAGTCCAGAACCAGTGGGCACTGTTTTAAAATTAGGGGCAGCCCTTTTAGAACAGGGATAAGGATTTTTTTCTCCGTCTCTGAGGAATGTGCGACTTTGGAATTATCTGCCTGAGAAGGTGGTGAATGCGGGGTCATTGAATATTTTTAAGGAAGAGGTAGTTAGATTCTTGCTAGGCAAGGGAGTCAACGGTTATCGGGATTAGATGTGAACGTGGAAATCGAAACACAAGAGGATCATCCATGACTATTTTTGAATGGTGAAGCAGGCTCATTGGGCCGAACTGTCTAATCCTGTTCATAATTCTTATGTTCCTTTGTTCTTATAACTCCAAATTTTCAGAGGATGGCAACATTGGAAGGAAATTCGTGTTTTCAAAGTTATAAATTAAGCTGCTTTAAACTGCATTGACAGACCAAATAAAAGCTCGCGATTCATTCAATTCATTCGTTATTACATGAAAATATTTTTCCACGAAGATGTTCATAATGGTGAATGAACCACATAAATTAAATTTGCCAAATATTTCATGAGCCATTTTTTTCGCTGTGGAAACAAATCACATGATGGAAAGGAAATTGCAGCTGTCACGCATAACCACGTTGAAATAGGACGAGTTAAACATTACTTTCCTTTTCCACAACATGCGAAACAAAAGATTCAATCATCCCTGCTTGTATTGTAGTAATCTGTGCGGCACTGCAGGCTGACAGGATATTTTCACTCAGTCACCGTCTCTTGATTGGCGTGCGAATGAAGAAGACTATTCATGTCTCTCTCCGCAGAACTTATCAAATAAAGCTTCGGGTCATCCGCATTGTAACACGTGACTTCACTTTTTCAAACACATAGGCAATTTTGCATTACACGTGGAATGGTTGTCAGTTGAGGTGCATTTTCCAGGTGCCAAAGGCAGCATTTCAAACTTGGAACTTGTTATCCTGAAATAAATAGCATCCCCGGGTTTAAAAGCCAGTGACGTTCTCACGTATTCGAAACCAAGCCTCGAACAATGGCAGAACGTAGATTTGTTCATGAACTTTTGGGATTCTCATGCGCTACCAAATGTGATGTCGTTTTGCACGTAACAGCGTTTCAGAAAATAATGTTTCCATTATTTGTTACTGAATTGCACAATGATTAATTGACGTGTTTTGAGGTAACGCATTTAGTATAGAGACTGCATCTTGCAGCATTATAGTAAAGCGAGAATGTTCTTTGGTGTAATATTCCTTTCAACAATGTTGGAATGGTTTTCTCACCACACACCGCGTAATTATATGGATATTGAAAAAATTATGAATCAAGAAGAAAACAATTAACGTTAAATATCCTAATGACATATTTTCAAAGAACGCGCGCAATACTCTGCTGGATTTCAACTGCCAAGTTACGGCAAAGCCTGTGCAACGATGGAAGAGGAGCGAATGCTTTTGACTGCTTGGATAAATTCGCTGAGGAAATCACGGTTAAGACTTCGCAACATATGGAGCGGAGGGAAATTTTGTTTCTCATTCTGCATTTTTCCTGGTTGGATAGGTATGGAGAATTTCCAATTCGTACACCATGGAACTGATAAAGCTTCCACGAAATAGTAAGTGGGAACATTTTATTGAACTGGTTTTCTTGCCACTTTAGAAACAAGTAGCGATCTGCATGAAATCAATTTATTTCATTTCGGCTTCCTTCCTCAAAAATGCCGACTACAGAAGCATTACTATCAGGCCACGACAAATGCTGATCAGGTGAATTAAATTACATATGTTAAGGTAATGTGCGATTCTCGAATTGGAGATTACAAACGAATCTTCTGTTTGGAGGGCGAGAAGTCACGACCCTACAAGCCCTATTGTAGGCAATTGCAATCGGAAAGGAGGATACTAGATCGATCCAGTAATATCTGCGAGAAAAGTTGTTCCATATCAGTTACAAATCCACCATAAGAATGACCGATTCGTTGATAATGAAAATGTAGTAGTGCCTTGGAAAAAATTATTTTGGATACAAATGAAGGAATTGAACATCTAGAATTTAACGTAACAATTCAAATTCATCTTTTTTCCAATGGTGAAGCATATTTAGATTATCCCAAATGTCAAGGATGTTTTACACTTTGAGAAATATTGTCCCATCGAATTTGCCAACACATATGACATTACATAATTTGGAACATAAAAGCTGCATTCTAATATTTTGTCATTGAAATCTGCCATTTACCTATTCAAAACAACAATGCTGTACACTAGTTCCGGGACATACACATCAAAGCAACCATAGGGCCAAACCACCTCCACCCATCTCCAGCGTTTCGCTTAATTCATGGTGAGAGGCCCGTTTAAATGCTGCAATTCTTCGACATGGCGTGTAATAATAAATCGTCTTACCTTTAAATGGCGGCAGATTTGCAATCGTCCACACTGATTACCATCAACACCAGAATCGCCAGAAAGCCCAAAATAATTCGAAAAATCTGAAAAACGGTGGGTTTGGAAATTAAAATTTTGGAGATGCACAAATATCATCGATTGTGTTATATGTGTAGTGTTCTCGTTACATTATATCAAGCAAATAGAAGAATGATTCTTGAAGAGAGTTGTTATAAATTAACATTGATTATCAGTGTCAATAGCTAGACATTTGTAAAAGTTTGGTTTATCGATTTATAGCGTGGCAAATGCATGTGCTAAAATTACAAATGTCTGCCAATTAGCTCACTGTTCGGGTAGTGTCTTCCACTTGAAACTACTTGAGACAGAGCACGTGTCAATACAATATCCTGCAGATGCATTGGCGCACATCTATTCCGAATTTCCACCATAGCATCCATGAAATATGCTATGCTAAACACTAATTACAGGGGCCCTGAGGCTGCACACATGAGGAAATTCCGTGGATCATGTTATCTGATTAAGTGTAAACAAATTCTTGCTGGTTGGATCGCAAGAGCGGTTTCCATACACGATAATTGAGTTAGTTCAACTATTATTTACAGTCAAGTAAATCGGAGGTCAATTGTAGGATTACTCCTCGGGGCCATTGTCAATGGTACAACTTTCTCTCTTAGGGAGAAGCACTGATATATAATGAACGCCCAGCGTGGATACGTTCAATGCACATCCTGCCCAGTTAATCGTGTCTACAACTGTATGCAGAAATGTGTGGCTAATGATTTTTAAAAAACGTAGTAAGTAGTGAGGAAGAACGTAGCAGGCTTCAGGGGGACATGAATAGACTTGCAAGAGTAGATGAATTTAAAACAAAAACAGAATTACCTGGAAAAACTCAGCAGGTCTGGCAGCATCGGTGGAGAAGAAATCAGTTAACGTTTCGAGCCTTCACGACCCTTCGGCAGAACTGAAGCATAGTTAGGAGAAAGGAGAAATATAAGCTGGTTTAAGGTGGGGGGGGCGCGGGGGGAGAGAGAAGTTGAGGGTGTGGTGATTGTGGAGATAAGCAAGCAGTGATAGGAGCAGATAATCAAAAGATGTCACAGACAAAAGGATCAAAGAGGTGTTGAAGGTGGTGATATTTGTCTAAGAAAAGTGCTAATTAAGAATGGAAGACAGGACACTCAAAGTACAGCTCTAGTGGGGGTGGGGTGGAAAGACTAACAAGGTTTTAGTTTTAGATTTAAAAATAATGGAAATAGGTGGGGAAAGAAGAATCTATATAAATTATTGAAAAAAGAAGGGGGAGGGGGGAGAAACGGGGTGGGGATGGGGGGAGGGGGAGTTTAAGATCTAAAGTTGTTGAATTCAATATTCAGCCCGGAAGGCTGTAAAGTGCCTAGTCGGAAGATGAGGTGCTGTTCCTGCAGTTTGCGCTGGGCTTCACTGGAACAATGCAGCAAGCCAAGGACACACATGTGGGCAAGAGAACAGGGTGGAGTGTTAAAATGGCAAGCGACGGGGAGGTTTGAGTCTTTCTTGCGGTCAGACCGCAGGTGTTCTGCAAAACGGTCGCCCAGTTTGTGTTTGGTCTCTCCAATGTAGAGGAGACCGCATTGGGAGCAACGAATGCAGTAGACTAAATTAGGGGAAATGCAAGTGAAATGCTGCTTCACTTGAAAGGAGTGTTTGGGCCCTTGGAGGGTGAGGAGAGAGGAAGTGAAGGGGCAGGTCTTGCATCTTCTGTGTGGGCATGGGGAGGTGCCATAGGTGGGGGTTGAGGAGTAGGGGGTGATGGAGGAGTGGACCAGGGTGTCCCGGAGGGAACGATCCCTACGGAATGCCGCCAGAGGGGGTGAAGGGAAGATGTGTTTGGTGGTGGCATCATGCTGGAGTTGGCGGAAATGGCGGAGGATGATCCTTTGAATGCGGAGGCTGGTGGGGTGATAAGTGAGGAGAAGGGGGACCCTATCATGTTTCTGGCAAGGAGGAGAAGGCGTGAGGGAGGATGCGCGGGATATGGGCCGGTGCTCCCCATCCACCCGTACTTGGTCTGCCTTTATGTAAACTTCAGGTCCAAGTGCAATGTGGGTGACTCTTAACTGCTCTTGGAACTGCCCGATCAAGGTATTTCGTTCAAGGATAATTACGGATGGGAAACACATGTTGGTCTGCTATCATCCCATGGATGAGTAAAAATTAAATAAAACTTTATGTTACAATGCACACCTTTCGAAGCAACAACGAGAAAAGCTTCGATCTGCGAATTAATAGTTACGGACATCTAATTCTCACTTTTTTTCATACCTACCCGATACTGATAGATTGGTCCCCGTTCCGTTTCCAACAAGTATGCCTCGATTGGTGATAGTACAATAATACACTCCTGCGTCCTGCAAACTTGCACTGATTATATGAAGGAAGCCGCCGGATACGCTGGGGACAGTTACTATTCTTCCATCTTGCTCTGGGCGTAGATATTGATTTTCACCCTCTTTGCACCAGTGTACATACAGAATTGCACCGTTTTCAATGAAATTAAGCGAGCAACCAAATGAAGCGTTTGTACCCATTGTTCGATTCACGTCCTCAGGAAGCTGTATTACATTCACCAAAGTTTGAACGCAGTCTACAGAGAATCAAGTCCGAATGCATGAGCTAAAATTACAGGAAAAATCCGAAAGGTTCCGTCAGTCCCTTATTCCGCCCCTAAAACAACAAAACATGATGCATTGATGAAACTTATATAACTGTGCAATTTAGTGAGAAATCAACGTAAAGAAGGGAATAGGTACCTGTGAAAATGAGCGTCAACACAGAGAGGTACTGAAATCCAACGCAGGATAACATTCTGAACGAGCTGATCAGCCAGAGCGACAGAGCACGAACTGGATGGTGCCTGAGAAGAACCTGATGATGCCCACTTGTCGAATACGTCTCAATGAAGTGTAACATCCGGCCGATGGGGTGAGAACATGCCTATTCTTTTTCACCTTGATGAGGTCTACTAAAACAGTTGGCCATTCGCAGAAGAGACCACAGTTACAGTTTATGCAAACAGCAGTTCGGTAAACTCGTCCCGGGACCTCCTTCCCTTAGGAAAGCTGTAAAGACAAGTTCCTAGTATGTTGTGGAATTCGGGATTTCAGTGTTATAAACACTAAATTTCTCTGAATGTCTTTGTTGCTTGCCCATCAAAATCAACGGGAAATAGCGAGAATTGCTAATTCGGGCCGGTGCACATTTTTGCAGGGCTTCTTTTCAACGCCCACTGGAGATTTAGCCTGAAATTGTGCGAAGCGTGGCAAAAAAAAAGAAAATCGCTAATTCTTCTAGCTCATTTCCGTTGAGTCAAAAGGCAGATTTCATGTTGGAATGTAAGAAACTGAAAAATTTAAAACACTACGATCCACATGTTGAGTGTCATGCTCCAGATCTCCAGTCAGCACCAGAGACTGCTGCGAACCAAGCACAAATCATTGCAGCGTACAAGGTTTCTTGTCAGGCTGCTGCCTTGTATTATTATTTTATGATTGGTAAAATAGGTACTTGTTCAATAATCCAGGTGTTCTGTTTCCAAAATATCAACAGCAAGGCCATGTTTTCCCATATTTTATTCATACTGGGTTATTTGTGTTTCAATAACTTGAAAAATATAACATTGTAAGGTATTTGGAGAGCGGCGTTTCAGCCTGTTGCACATTGTAATGGGCCGGAGATTATTTAAACGGCAAGGAGAGAGGCAAACCGTTGCGATTTATATTCAAAGTACACGTTTGCGTAAAAGTAAATTGTTAGAGGAAATGCATTAAGAATTCACTGAAAGGGAATTAATTACTTAAAATCTCCAGGCAGCCAGTGCTATCAAGCGCATTAACAGGTAAAAGTTAACAGATGAACCTTGCACAGCCTTTGGGCCTGCAAGCAACAGGAATGCCTTGGAAACCAGACTGGAGCCAGATGATGACAACAACATAGATTAAGTGTGGTCTTCAACAGATAAGGAAGTGACAGATTGCCGCAGCCCAGATAGGGGGAGATCTCTCTGCTAGCGTGAAAGGGCAGGTATGATATAACATATGTGTTGTCAAGATTGCAATCTGAACATTGTTCTTGAACGTGATCAGAAGTCTAAAAAATAAGCTGTATGTTTGTAGTTTGGCAGAGTGCTATCTCAAGTTGCCTGAGACTGCTCTCTCCATGCAATTGATCGAATAAACGATCATGACATGTACCTGAGCCACCTGAGGTCCTGTTATCATAGATACCACAACTGTTTGGCGTGTTCAGCAGGATACTTGGATCAGATCCTCGGGACGGCTCTGTAAAGTGGGTGAGTATATTTTATTTACCAACTGTAATTTGTGCAGTATGCCTACCCGAGAATGTCTGGCCAGTATAAAAAAAATCGGGAGGACTCAGGAACATCAAGCGCCATGGTGCGAGGCGGAGCTGCGCTGGCGGGCTAGCGGTGCCAAAGCCGCGCAGGGAGGCAGGAAAACTACAAAGATTGGATGCAGAGCCGTGCTGGCGGGTTACGGTTGTAAAAAGAAAACCATAGCAGAAGCCGTGCAGGGAGGATAGACCACAGAGTAGATAAAGTAGGAGGCAGGGCCAAGCAGGCGGGTTAAGGCTAGATTAAACCATAGCCGAAGCCTCGCAGGGACGCCAGACCCCTAGTGCAATAAGTAGACCGCACAAATCGCAGGTAACTAAGGTGTCAAGGACGCGCGAACTAATTGCTCAGAGAGAGGCAGGAATAGGAGAATAGAATACCGTCAGGAAAACAGGGAAGTGCTATGGACCTCGAATTGGAGTCGCGGACTCAACCATGAGGGTCATGGTGGAAGGACGGTCAAAATTAATAAAGAAACTGTGGAAGAATGATTGGGACACGACAGGTTCCCTATTGAATTTTCCGTAACAGAATAAAATTAATTGATTTAAGTTACAAGAGTTGTTCGTGTTGAAGAGAGAGAGAGAGAGAGAAGGAGGTACCACTCTTGGATTAATGAGCAGTGACATGCATGAGCAGAGGAAATGTGATCTTTAATCAGTTTGATTGTCCCCTTAGGTAGAGCCGCCAAGGTCCGTTTAATCCCTCCAACTGCTACTTGAAGTTTCAATTAGAGTATGTGAGAATCAAGTCGTTAAGTTCATGTTATAGGAATATAAATGCAGATCTTTATATATGTGTTTGCTTCTATGCAAGATGTGAGACTTAAAATGTTTTCTTCCTTAAATTGTCATTTATGTGTGTAGCTCAACACATTAGTGTCGAAATTCGCATTTTAGTTTAAAGGAAATGTCTACCCAAACAGAAATTGCAATTTGAAGGTATTGCAAAGCTGAATCAGGGTTAAATGAACCAACCCTTGGACCACCCCACTGCAGCGTAGCGTCACCAGCATCCAAACTAATTGGGATTGCTACATAACAGTTAAATGAGCTCATACGAGTTTGTGTTTTAAAATTCAGAGAAAAAAAAAAGCAGAAATTCAAAACGATTCTAGGAAAACCAAAAGACATAACCAAACGGTCTATATGGTTCCAATGGACAAAATGGGGTTTCGTTTGAAGAGTAGAATTAAATATGAAAGGAGATCTGCATCCCAACAGCACTGTTATTTGAATTTGGGACAACCTTGAGATGTATAGTGCAGTGTAATTTAGAAGGTTAGTTTTGAATAACTAGGATGCAATCCAAGATAAAGCATGTGTCGATAAATATATGGGACATTTAATCTGGATACAAATTAATACACATGAGAAAGACGTGGTTACAGTTTTGATACTGTAAATGACAGTTCTTACAAAGTCTAAAAAAATTGAGGCTTGTTTCCTGATAAAGAATTCAAAAGGAAATTTTCATTTTAAAGACTTTTTGACACAATTGGCACTAATGCAAATGCTGCAAGGATTTGTATTTGTAAGTGTGTTCCAAAATATGAAGTCAAGCTTAAAACCTTGACAAAGTTTGTCAGAAATCCAATTTTTGGCCGAGTTAATGAATCTGGGATAATTCGAAAATATAGTGGGGTACTTTTGTGGCAATACGATGTTGCTTGAGAAGAAAGTAAGGAAGCATTATGTGTCAATGTCTGCATTTTCTTTTAAGACTGTCATAGGAATTCGTTTTTGGACTGTAAAGACTCTGAAGCCAAGCAGAGCAGGATAAGATGGAAGCTGTTGCATGTGTAAAGTGGCATAAGGAAAGTAGGAGAAAGAGTTAGGGAAAGAGGACACAATAAACAAACTGCTTTAAGGGACCTGAATTTGATAAACTGGCCATCACCTGAGACCTTGGAACCTCACAGGAGGGGAGAGGCAAATATCTAGTGACAGATATCCCCGTTGATGTGGAATAGCTAATGTGGCCTAAAGATTAAGGAAACATTTTAAGCCATCACGACAATAGAGAAACTGACCTCACGAAAATCGTAGGATGATTATGGTCAGGAATAAAAAAAACTTAGAGGTAAAACTATGTGGACTCTGTAATTGAGGCATTTGAAGGGTAAGGGTAACTAATATTTAACAACAATTCACCAGAAGATGAATACACGTGAATGGAAAGCTGGAAAAAAAGGCTAATTAGATGCACTAATGACCATATTAATATGCCTGACATGTACAAAAAGTTAGACCACAGGAAAAACATCATGACAAAAGACAGAGTTAAGCAGCTCCCAGAGAGTACCGCCAGTGGAAGTGAAGATATTGAGCCATCGAAAAATAGGTAAGAAGCTGCAGTGCAGAATTGTGCAGGCAGCTTGAGGAATGTAGATCACACGTGGAACACCAGCAAGAGATAGTAGACTGGAATGAGTGGAGCGGGGGAGGGGGCGCGGGGGGCGGCTAACAAGGTGGATTCAGGTGATGGAACTCAATTCACAGGAAGAGTCATTAAAGAAACGTTTAGGTTTATGGGGATTAAACATAAACTCCACATTCCCTACCACCCACAGAGCTTGGGGATGCTGGAAGGAATGAACCGAACTTTAAAAAGGAAATCAACAGTAAAAGCAATTCAAGAGACAGGAAACAGCTCGGCAACAGTGTTTGCCCAATATTCTGAAGCGCCTTAGGTCTACCCCAAGCAGAACCGCCCGGTTCACCGCATTTCACTGAATGACAAAGGTAAAAATGCAGTTACCCAAGAGAATCATAGTAGGAGAGGGCGATGTAGGACCACTAAAAGGAAGGGTGCGAGACTATGTAAGGGAAAGAGTAAACAATTGCTTGAGTTAAGGAAGGTAGTCCGGGACCGACAGATGATTTGGGACATGGAAACACATAAATACGAAAGGCAATAACAGAACCACCCCTCACCCCCCACCCCCACCCCACCCCGGTTGTGACCAAGGTGATGGTTAAGATAAACCCAGAATGATCGGGGTTTGCACACAAGTGGGTAGGACCATTTGCAGTAAACATGACCAGCGATACGTGCACATGCGTGGACTTTAGGAATAAGGGGCGCTGAAAGCAGTCGTCACAAAGGAAGCGTTTTATTAACTGATTCTCTCCGTAGAACTAATCTCAAGAAACGACCGGTGACGACTGGGACCGTTATCTGCTTATGTTGACAGAATGCTAATCACAATGTCAATGCTCGTGGGCGTGGCGATACTAGCAGCGAGTCCGGGGATTATCACGCCTCGGCTCGCACCGCAGGAGAGGCTTTGGTACAGCACGGACAGTGCCGAATGTGATACACAACGGGGAATGTTAAATCTAATAGTAGAATGAAAAGTGATTTTCAATTATAGCAAGGGTTTGCTTCCAATCGGGCACGGAAATGTCAGGGATATGATACCTACAGGGACATCAGTGGTTAACTCTATTGACCAAGCAACTGGTGACCAGAATTTCCTGTCCTTGAGCTCCAAGCTTAAGGAAATTTTAGAACGGGGAAAAGAAATTCACAACACCCAATTATATAGAGACCAGGACATGATACGGATAATTCAAAAACTGGCTACCGTGATCGAAGGTCATGCGGGCACTATCAATAAACTCATCGGGATAGGGAAAAACATTTCAGATGAAGCAAGCAGAAATGACATTTTCAGAACGTGTTGAACTTGGGCACAGGAACAAGCCGAAAAGAATTTCAGACAAATTAATGAAGGGGTAGTTCCTTTATGGGTAACATGCACATTTCTTTAATCTTTCACGACACAAGGAGAATGACTTGATTGGTTGACAGGTAAGAGACTTAACAAGCCTATAGAGAATGAATGCTGAACGTATCGTGAATAATCGTATCCTCATACGCATTGCCATAGTAATACCTGCTGTACCTATGTAAACACCCGGCAGAACTTTACATGGAGTAGCAAATATTGGGGTGATACGGGAGGATACTATATTAGGTACCGTGACATTCCGCCATATGCAGTAGACATAGAAGGGAATATAGTTCGCACCACATTAGAAGGATGTAATGTGGAGTCCAGTACTATGTGCACAACCAATATATGAGACGGAGGATGCTAGTTTCGGTTTTAAAGCAGCTTCAAATTGTACAATGGAAACTATATGGGCTGCAAAGGAACCGACGTATGGTTATATATATGGGGAATGGGGGACAATGTATTACCACGTGGCAGCAAAAGGTGACCAGTACTGGAGCAATCGAATGTACCTCGAACCAGAGCACCTAAATGCGATTCGGACACAGGCTCAGCAGATGTATAGAACGTACGATAAACTGCAACAGCAGGTTAGAGCGTTGAAAGAGGTTATCGGGCAAATAGATCCCTCCACATGGCGGGGAATCTGTGGAATTGGGGTTCAAACGTCCAAATGCACCAGTGCATTTGGATTATATCCCATGCCCTGGCTGTGATTCAGCTGATACTTGTTATATATTTATTGTACTTGATTCATCATACCCGAAAGTCGCTGGGGGAGTTTTGAAAGTTGGAGAAGAGGTTTAGCAAGTCTGAGGCCTGAATTGAAGGGCCAGATGATACAGATGATCTGACCAGTATCGTTTACGTGCCAAGGCTGGATGCATAGCCAGTATCAATGAGTGGTGGTACGTAAAGGGATGGACAGTATCACTGTAGTTGGCTACCTTGGGCTAGGGCAAGTGCCAAAAGGGAAATACAGTAAGAATGTATTAAAAGGGAACGAATGACTTAAAATCTCCTGTGCAGAAGACTGTGCGAGCAAGCACATTAACAGTTAAAGGTTACTTCATGAACCTTGCACAGCTTATGGCCTGCAAACAACAAAAATGCCTTGGGAGCCGGACTGGAGTCAGAGGTGATAACAACATAGATTAAATGTGCTCTTCAACAGTTAAGGAAAGTACAGATGGCCCCAACCTGGATAGGGAGAGAAGTTTGCGCTGGCGTGAAAGAGCATGTATGATGCAACCTATATGCTGACAAAATAGGAATTCTAACATTGTTCTTGTACGTGATCAGTAGTGTATAAAATAACTTGTATACTTGTAGTTCGATAGAGTGATATCTCAAGCTGCCTTAAGATGGTTCCCTCCTTGCAATTGCTCGAATCAATGATCCTGACTTGTACCTGAGCCTGCTATGGCCCGTTTGTCAAATATACCACAAAAAAGTCATGCCGGACATGTAGGCCGCATATCAATTGATCACACAATGTTGGCTGCATAGAAGAATGCCATTTGCTCCGCTGGTTCCCTGCAACTTATGACAAGGAAAAGAGGCAATGAGGTCAGGTGGGTGTGATGTGGCGTGGTGGATGGTGCGGGGGCGATCTGCACAGAACAGCGCAGGGGTGGGTGGGGGCGGGGAGCGGAATTATCGAGAAACAAGGCAATGGAAGGCGTTCGCCTGCGCAGCCATTACATTTAAAGTAAATCCATTTTCAGCTACGAACTATTGAAAGGCAATTGCCCAGGTGCTGTCGTATAAACCTTTCCGTATAATTAATGCTTAGTTTTCTTCAGGTTTTCATTTGGAATTTACGGTTACAGGAGATATATTTGTAATGGAATACCATCTAAAGTGGATGACTGAACTGCGTGACTAGAGGGAACATGGAGTAACTGCTCAACCAATCCGGTTGAAAAATCTTCTCTGGGCTTTGCTAGGTGAGGAACTTGACTCGGCAGTGCCCTATTTTGTTTACTATAAATGCCCGGAGCCACAATATTGTATGTGACACTAGCGCTCATTTTTTAATCGCCCATAGCTGCATTTGAACAGTGTATCAACTATTCACAGATAAGCTGCTGCTTGATTTTTTTCCTAGCTGTTTTTAGAACTCTGCGCATGTTTTTATGGTTCCAATGTTTCATATTCTTCACGGGATTTTGTAGTGTGCCTACTGATCATTTCAGGGCCTCTGCACCAATTAGTTGCAGCAACCATAGCAGAAACAGCGGTCCCTCCAACTGAAGTAGTGCATGTGCAGGAGAATAATCAATAGTAACTTAAAACAGGATACGCTGTTCAAATGGGGGTATGTGGGAGTTTAAGGAGGGGGGTCAAATTTCTCCACAGGAGGTCAAATGTGTCAATAGTATCAGGGAATCAATTTTCCTACTGGAACCAGATCGAAGAAATGGGTAAGAGATGTCTAGGCTTCAAAACTGACTCCTTCATTGAAATCCACAAACAGCTACAGCCACAGCTGCAATCACAGTGCAAGGCAAAAACTGTCCTGGAAATGAATTTATTTGCGGCTGGCTCCTCACCACCTGGACATGGAGATATTATAATTGTAATTGTAATTATAATTTGCACGGCTATATTTTTGAAGGGAGGCCACTGAGTTTCAGTGCACACTTAAGTGTTGATGTATTTTATCCTTGCAAAGAATGGCTAGGAGAGTGAAAATGTGGGGTTGTTTGATTACTGGCTTGCTCGTGAAGAACCCTGCCATTTCCTGCATGGGAATTACATTACAAGCAGCTTTTATCACTTTTTAGATTTAAAAGTAATCAGAAAGAACCTTGGTTTCTCAACAGCCAATTAGTGTGTTGCCACAGTGACTGTCTCAGCTGGTCGGTTAGTGGTATGCTGGTACATATCACAATGAATTCGCTATTCATCTACATACTCTCCAAGCTATGTTTCAGCAATGTAAAAAGCCTTGTCGTGTCATATGGCTGACCAGCATAATTTGATAACCACATTATCCATGACTGGAATTCAGACCATTGAGATTGTGCCTCTGGATTTCAGCCCTCAACAAAAGCTTTCAGCCTATCACTGCAGTCCATGAAACCCGGTCTCTCTGCCCATGATCTTGTTGTTTCCTATCAGTCAGGTTCGCAACAAAGGCAGCATATAAAGAATGAGGGTCATTCTGCTACAATGAATGTAACAGGCCAGATCATTGGTCTGCTGGACCAACAACTTTGCTGTCTAGACTGATCAAATATTCGGTGGGGCATATTCATGGCGTTAATCTGCCCAAAGTTGCCATCTTGAATGGGCACTCCTTGACATCAGCCATCGTGTGAGATGCTGAGGACGATAAGCATGAAAAGGAGGAAGAAGAAAAATATGGGGAGCCGTTTTGGCAGGAAATATTAGGCAGGTAGAAACTGAGAGGCTTCTTTCTTCCTGGCAGTAACCTCATTGGAGTGTGATGGCATGAATTATAAGCAAAATTCCCCGATCGCCAGCGATGCCATAGTGATGATTTTTTATCTGCCAGTGACCCTGACAAAATACTCAGGGCCAGGGTACAAAACAAAGTCACCACAAAATAAGCAATTTAGGTCAAATTTATAAATGAAGTCACGACACAAAACTTGCACATGTTTTCACGGTCCCTTTTTCTGACTTTTCATTGCAATGTTTTTTCACTTTCGCAGTGCTACCCCATCGACGCAAGCAATGTCAGCCGGACGCCGCTGATTTTACGTGGGGAAGACTACACAGAGCCAGGGTGGACAACGTGAAATAGTTCTGGGCCTTGAATATGCTGCTTCAGGTTGCGCTAGCTCAGTAGTTTGGTATTTCTGGCTGACAACAAACAACGCGGACACTGTCAGAGGGAAAGGGCTTGGTGGAGTGCAGTGATACGATGAACGCTTCTTTGAGCACAGATTATCGCATCCGGATTTGCAGCACAGTGAAACTAAGCTTTCCTGAGGCCAGCCTGATCTGTAGCTGGAGCACGTAATTTTTTATTGAAAGCTACTACTTTGCCAACCCAAGCTGGGGTATTAACCATCAGACACGCCTTTGATGGGCTAACATAATGCGGATACTGGAGTTGTCATAGACTGAAGCGTCCTTTGTAACGGAAAGGGCATGTGGTCAGAAGTTAATGTCAGGCGACACCCGAGGTTACAAGACATTATGTTCAGCCTGAGACTGCAGCCAGTAATGAAGAATGGAATCGATTGGCAAGGTTATTGAGTTTTTATTGGGGCTGAAGTTGGAGAATTTGTTTATCACTGTGTATAATTGGATTGAAATGAAAGTCGTATAAAACAGATTGTCACATATCATAACTCGGTGATAGTAAATAGGGATGATTGAAGAAATTATGTGCGTCCCTGGGTGTGTTAGATTAAGGAATATTTTTAACTTTAAATTTAATTTCCATTTTTCTATCTGTGCTAATGAAAGATGAAGCCGGGATATAGTTTCATTTCAGAGCGGAGACAGCAGACCCAAGATTTTTTTTGTGTGTGTGTACCTGATGATCAGTTTTATGGCCCTTTAATTAGAGAGCAGTGTTATCAAGGAGGGTAGTGGTTTAGAGAAGTTAAACAAAATAAATAAACTGTGTTACTGCCTAGCAACAGGTGTCCAGAGAGAGGGACACAGGGAGAGAGAGAAAACTAAAAAAGCAGCTTCTTTTCAGTCAAAACCAGGATTCCAGAGAGGCTGTGCAGGTGGGGAAACTGCAGGAGCAAGTTCCACAAACTAAACAGGAAATTCCCCAAGTCCAGGGGAGTGGAACAGGAATGGTCCCAACAGGACAGTTACGTCAAAGAACAGGGTCACAAGCCTGGAAAAGGTGTTGTTAAGGGAAGATGAGGCTGAGAAGCAGAAAGAAAGGCACAAAGCTTCAAGCCAAAAGAGAAGCTGTTGGAAGCAGACTTAATACAAATATGGCTTGGGTGAATCAATGATGCCGATGGACACAGCTTATGGTCTGAAACTCTTATCTATGGGCATCTGAAGTGGTGGTGCTCTGTTGGCACTGCTGATCACATGAGAGAGAGTATGTGGGGTGAAGCTTGAATGCACGCGGGTTTCCAGGGGAGGGGAACATTGGCAACAGAGTTCGAAACCATGCAGGTGGAACTTATGGAAGGCGCCTCAGCAAAAACATTGTTTGCGAGGAGATTCCATAGGGAGTTCTTCGAGAGTGCAGTTTGGAAAGCCTCGAGTGAGAGACGGAGTTCTGTGAGGCCGATTGTCTCAACGTATGACAAGGGCCTGGGGGGAGTTGATGAGCGACTTATAGCATATGTTCGGGTGGTATCCGTCTCTTGGTTTCAGAGTGTGACATTGCCGCTTTTCTTAATGCATCAAGTCACAAACTAGGATTTCCAGTTATAGAAATTACGTTATCTGTTCATATATCTATGCATGAAATACTTCGATGCAGGCCCCAAGCACCTCCCGGGTTCGGAATGGTCGGCGCAATTTCCGAGGGCAGGTAACTACGTGTTTCAGTTGTTGTTTTTGCGGAGGATCATCGGCAGTAAGACGTTATGGGCCAATAACATTTATAATTGAACATTCGCCAGTGAGCACAATCATTACAATTACATGAAAATGGTAAATTCAGCTGCTTATCAACTTGGGGTGAGTCCTGCATGAATAACGTTTTCAGCTTTATTCTAGAGGAAGGCCGAATAATGTCCTGAAATGTCCTGAACTTTGATGCGTTTGTGTTTTATCCACCAAGACACTTACATCGGATTCAAAACTGATAATGTAATGTGTTTGATCAGGTGACTTTAACGAGTGATCAGGGCAATGCCTGCCTCAGTGGATATTTTTTCTCTGGTATAAATGGATCTCCTTGCAATGTTACAGTCAGGATTGTTGCAGGCGTTCTGGGTTATCAGAACAGCAGAAGCCAATAATTCTCACAGAAACGCGATATGCAGTAAAGTCGAAAATAGAGGACATTTTCTATCCCATTATATTTCTTTTCAGCGTGTTGTTAGAGTGGTGTCTCAGTTGCCAATGTTGAAAATAGGCGTTAATTGTATTGCTTTACCTATTATTATATTCACCATATGTTTTATACAGACACCTGCTCTGTTCCAACAGTTGAATGATTGAATATTCACTGCCTCAGCACAACAGTCTTGTAATAGCTGCGATATGTCTGCATGATTTCCCACCCCCCCAAAAAAAAATATCCCTGACACTGTCACAGGATTATTCTATGCAGCGAAAGAATTGGATTTAGGTGTCTGGGCTAAAAGAACAAATTGCTAACAATCCCATGTTGTGAAACTAACGTGTTCTGGAATAGCTTTATGAATGTGTTTCAAATAATTGATCGTGAGACAGTTCATGGTCTCAGTGAACTTAGCTGTACTTTGAGTATCCTGCCATCCATCCTTTATTAGCACATTCTCTTAGATAATATCACCACCTTTAACACCTCCCTGTTCCTTTGTCTGTAACATCTTTTGATCATTTGTATCACTGCTTGCTTGTCCCTACAACCCCCCCAACCCCCCAACTTCTCTCCCCCCTCCCCCCCACCCACCACCACCCCCCCCACCCCGACGCCCAGCCCCCCCGACCTTAAACCAGCTTATTTTTCACCCCTCTCCTAACTTCACTCAGTCCTGCTGAAGGGTCATGAGGACTCGAAACGTCAACTCTTTTCTTCTCCGCCGATGCTGCTAGACCTGCTCAGTTTTTCCAGGTAATTTTGTTTTTGTCACGCTCTCAGTTTTGAAAGGGGCCAGCAATTTTGAATATATTTGACTCCTCTGCAGAGGCCTGGCTACTCTGATTCTGATTTGTGTCATTGCATTCACTAGCAATCTACTAAAATGTTAAGTGAAAATTTTTGATTTGATTTTTGTATCTATCTACATGGTGTTTCTTAGGCTTGAGAGCCCGCCTATTTTTTGATATATTATAAGAAAGAGCAATGATGTTTTTACTTTATTCATTGAATGGTGTTGCCATCTAACGGGTGTCCTTTATAAATTCAGGAGAGCGAATTTCAACTAACTTGAGGTGTAATTGGAAGGGGTTTTCGATCATTTTGCTTCTATGAATTATGAATTAATTAAGCAATGTATCTGAATAGGAAGAATCTTGGGTGATCTGTAGAAACATTACACTGCTCACAGAGGATTCACTTTTAACAAATTGACTCTGAAAATACAACAATTGAATATGGGGCTGGTGAACTCCATGTAACTTGAAGATGTAACGATTCAATTGGTTATGAAAGCACCATTGAGAGAAAAAACACAGAGTGGCTACTGCAGAGAGATAATGAATTCCACAGAGGAAAGGAGAGAAGGAACTGCAAAATTAAAAACGAAAGCAGCAAAGAAATGAGTAGGGGGAAAGGCAGAGAGAAAAGCAGCGTTTGTATAATGTGGTGTGCAATGCCAAGAGTAATTAATGTGAGGAATTGTGAGTTGAAGTTGCTATGAGGTTATTGCCCGGTTGGGTGAATTTTATCGCTGGTCTTGCTCCCTCTGTGTTTATCTAAGTCAGGTGTGCAGTCTGTTTTGAAGGAAGTTCATTTTCCTTACCAATTGACTGAAAATAAATATCATAGTATCAGTTCTTTGCTGATGATGATTCATTATTTACAATAATGTACTTTAACATTTTATCTGGCCACTGTAGTTAATGCATAGAAAAATTGATTTCCTAATTTGATTTGAATTTAAATTTAACTTATTGTCCAAAGTCCATTTATTGAACAATTGTATACTAATAAAAAGTAATTAGAACAAATAATCAGTGGTTCATAGGCACATGTACTAGTGTTGTGTTAATTTGAACTTTAGATTAGGTTTCCTCTGACGCACTGCTGCATTATCTCCCTGTGAATACCACCCTCTACTCTCAACGCGTTGGATTCACTGTCTCCTCATCCATTGCTTCAGTTTGTCCACTTGCAAAACTCACCTGCATCCATCTCTCCTCCGTCTCGTCCACGTAATTTTCCTTTAGCTCCCTCCTAATCTAAATCACTGTCTTAACCTGAAGCTGCCTTTTGTATCCCGATCTGTTGCCTAAAACTCAGCAGTTTTTCCGGCTACGGATGACAGGTTTTGTGTACAACATTTACCAGCGAATTACAGATATTCTATATAATTTTCCAAAAATAAGCCTCACTATATCACCAGACAAACATCATCAAAAATGCTGCACCTTCTCAGTTCTTGCACCAATGTGGGTTTAGCTGTGACCGAGACTAAATTCAGAGAGGAGCTGAAAGACGCAGTGAAATATCCATGCGAGCGCATTGTTGAATTAAATAAATTATAGAAGTTTATGACAATCCAAAGGTTGCCTTAAATAAACCCTACAAAGAATTGAAGGGGTTCAAACATTTTAAATTGCAATTAAAGAATCATCCTTCTCAATTTATCACGAATAGATAAATTAATCACCTCAAATGAACAAATATTATTTTAAATGTTACATTAGCACGTATCTGGTTTATCTGATCCATCCTTTCCTTTACTACAAGACTTTTCATGACTTTGAGGTATTTAAGGTCAAATCTGAAATTATGATCGTGCAACGCATGCCAATTATATTGTGAGCATCATGATACGTTCAGGGATAATCCTTGTTCAAAATATATACCTTAATGCATTTCCATGTATCCACCTGTATTTATGCGATTGCTGATCGGCAGTGGTTGGTTAATTTAGCATGTTTTTTGGGGGGTGGGGTTAGAACATCAGCATGAACCTTGAGTTTCCATTTTGATATATGTCCCGACTTGAATATCTATCTCTCTGCAAGGTCCCAATGCTTTAGTTGTTTTGTTTAGCTCAATAAAAATTGCTGCCTTCACCGTGGAACATGTTTACAAGTATTCACATTGTTTATTATATACAAAGAGACTCTCATTTCGAAGATAAAACTATCATGTTTTATTTTATATCCATCACAACAAAAAAATTGGACTGGGTTTTATACGGAAAACACATTGAACTATTTAACTGAAGCACGTCCAGTTGATTTCTGTTGCTGTTGGATGCACTCACACCTCTTTGTTATTCCAACACCATTTGTTGAATTTCCTCAATTTCACCAATGATCGTCTATGCCCTACTCAATTGGTGATCATGTGAAGCTAGGGCAATTGCATTAAAGGAGCTTAGCCTGGAATATAAATGTCAAGGTTCGTGTAAATGTCCAAACAGCTTGAGAGCAACCAAAGTTAAATTTGCTCTCTAGAGGAGAAGGAAAAAGATACAATAGTTGCTACATCCTGGGGATCTGTTGAACCCTATTAAGAGAAGGAGGAAGATGCTGAATTAATAATATAAGTTACATTTTCTCCTCTGACTGCAGCTAAAGTAGTGACAAAGGCCTTTTATGGCTTGATAAAAACAAACAAAAAAAGGAACTCCGGATGCTGGAAGAAGAAGAGTCATATTGGACTCGAAGCATTAACGCTGCTTCTCTCTCCGCAGATGCTGCCAGACCCACTGGGATCCTCCAGCATTCTCTGTTTTAGTGCTGTATGCTGTGACTTGTTTGGGAATGGTATTATAGAGTATAGAGGCAACGGTCGTTGTACCTTTAGAGCGAAAAGCTGACAGGTAGGAATATGTATGGATGGTGTAGACAAACAGAAGATGAGAAGCCCAATTTCCCTAAATATCGAGCTACGCTAACGGGACATATACTAATTCGATTAAAAAATGTGAACTTCGAGAATACGCCAAGTGGCGTGATGGTATGAAAAGGAGGGTGATAAAAATCAACGCCATATATCCAATGGCAGAAAATGTATGATGTCGTTGATGTGGTTGTAGGATATGTTCTACAGTTGGAATGCTCTCCTGAAAAAATCGCTCAGACAAATCCGGCGATTTGGTTGAATTCCACGATGATGCAACGCGGTAACCTGAGAACATTTAGGAATTCTGTTTATGAGAGACCAGGAAGGGTCTTCCAAATTAGATGCGACATGGCAACCCCTGGTGCAAACACTAAAGATGTGCCCATGAAAAATAGGAACTGTAAGGATACTCATAGGAACAAACATACCCTGTGTTAATTGAGGAAAAAGAAGGCATGATTTTCCCGATGAGCCAAAATTAAGCATAAAACCAAAAGACACAGACACAAAGGGAAGAGCTCTTTCATTCAGTAAATAAACAAGACGCACATCACAATACACTACTACTAATTGGTTAACAGGACACAATTAAAAGTTTGCAGTTCACACAAAAGTTGTAATTATTGCTAACTGTGACTAAGAGTGTGTAGATCTCGAAAAAAGAAATATAAATTGGAGACAAAATGGGAAGACAACTGGCAGCTGAAATTTAACGCAGAGACGTGTGACATTATTAACTTCAGTAGAACAAACACGGAAAGGAAATATCAAAAATGGTAAAATTCTGAATGAGGCGTAGCGGCAGTGGAACATGGGTGTGTATGTGCATTAGGCATTGAAGATGGTAGCAGAGGATGAGAACGAGGCTATAAAGTAGACAGTACCTTCCGCTTTATTAACAGGGACACATAGTACAAGGACAAGGCAGCTAAGCCTGAGCGAATATTTTTACCAATATTGTATATCACAGAATCACAGAATCAGAGTGCAGAAGAGGCCCTTCAGCCCATCTAGTCTGCACCGATATGTGAGAAACATCTGACCTACCTACCTAATCCCATTTACCTGCACTTTGCCCATAGCCTTGAATGTTATGACATACCAAGTGCTGATCCGGGTTCTTTTTAAAGGATATGAGGCAACCCGCCTCCACCACCCTCCCAAGCAGTGCATTCCAGATCGTCACCACCCTCTGGGTAAAAAGGATTTTCCTCCTAAACCTCCTGCCCCTCACCTTGAACTTAAGGCCCCTTGTGACTGATCCTTCAATTAAGGGGAACAGCTGCTCCAGAACAAACCTTGCCTCTCCAAGTAGAGATAGATACTCACCCTTAGGAATTTCTCCAATAGTTTCCCCACCACTAACGTCAGACTCACAGGTCTGTAGTTCCCTGGCTTACCTCGACAACCCTTCTTAAATAGCGGAACCACATTATCTGTTCTCCAGTCCTCTGGCACCTCCCCCGTGGCTAGAGAGGAATTAAAAATTTTGGTTAGAGACCCTGCGATCTCGTCACTTGACTACCTCAGCAATCTGGGACACAAATCATCCGGACCTGGAGATTTGTCCACTGTTAAGCCTGCCAACATCTCCAAAACCTTATCATTCACTATAACAATTTGCTTAAGTACCTCGGAGTCTTTCTCCCCGAGTTCGATACATTCACTCTCATTCTCTTGAGTGAAGAAGTATGTGAAGTATTCATTCAACACTCTAGCGACGTCCTCTGGCTCCACCCATAGATTTCCTCCTTGGTCTCTTATGGGCCCTACTCTTTCCCTGGTTACCCTCTTCCCACTGATATACTTATAGAATATCTGGGGATTTTTCCTACTTTTACCAGCCAGAGCATTCTCATACCCCTCTTTGCTCTCCTAATTGCTCTCTTAAGCTTCACCCTGCATTTTCTGTACGCCACTAATGCCTCTGTTGATTTGCTTCCCTTGTACATGCTAAAAGCCTCTCTTTTCCTTCTCATCGTAACCTCAATATCTCCGGTCATCCATGCTTCACTGGGCTTGTTACTCATTCCTATCACCCTAGAAGGAACATATGTTGAGCCTGCACCCTCCCCATTTCCTTTTTGAACACCCCCCAGTTTTCTTCTGTAGATTCCCCCACAAGTAATTGTTCTCAGTCGACCTGGGCCAGATCCTGCCTTATTTTACTAAAATCCACTCTCCCCCAGTCCAAAACATTTTTTGCAACTTGTCGATTTCTTTGTCCATAACAAACTTAAACTGTACCATGTTGTGGTCGCTCTCACTAAAATGCTCGCCCACCACCAACTCAGCCACCTTTCCAGCTTCATTCCCCAGGATTATAGCCAGCAATGCACCGTCCCTTTTTAGACCTACTACATATTGACCTAAACATTTCTCCTGTACACTTTTCAGGAAATCCACTCCATCCAAGCCTTTAACATTATGTGTATCCCATTTAATATTAGGAAAGTTTAAATCACCTAATATAATTACCCTATTTTCATTTTTTTACACACCTCCACAAATTGTGCACATATTTGCTAATCAATTTCCCGCTGACTATCTGGGGGTCTATAATAAATACCTAATAATGCATTTGCCACTTTTATATGTCTAAGCTCTCCCCACAAAGCTTCATTCCATTTCCCCTCCAAGATATCATCTCTCCTTACTGCAGTAATGGTATTCTTAACTAACAATGCACGGCATCCTCCTCGTTTACCCCCTCGCCTGTTCTGCCTGAAGTTTCTATGCCCTAGAATGTTGAGCTTCCAATCCTGCCCTTCCCTCGACCACGTCTCAGTGATGGCTACTATATCAGAATTCCACATTTCAATACTTCCCCTTAACTCATCCGTTTTACCTGTAATCTTCCTGGCATTTAAGTAGAGGCCATCCTGCCTTGCCTTACTCCCTTGAAGCTTATTGCAGCTGTACTCCCTCTGACTTGATTTTCTTATTGTATTATGATGTGTCACTATTCCGCTAACATTCTGTGTCCCCTCTCTCTGCCGGTTTAGTTTAAACTGCTCCAAAAATCTCTAGCAAACACGCCCTCAATGATGCTAGTCCCGCTCTGGCTCAGGTGTAGACTGTCCCGCTTCTACAGCTCCCACCTTCCCCATAAACTGTCCCAGCGATCCATGATTCTAAAACCCTCCCTCCTCCACCAAATCTTAAGCCACGTATTCATCTGTGCTATTCTCCTATTGCTGAGCTCGCTATCACGTGGCACTGGGATTAACCCAGTGATAACAACCCGAGAGGTCTTGCTTTTTAGTCTACTGCCTAACTCCCTGAATTCTTGATGCAATACCTCATCCCTCTTTCTACCTATATCATTGGTACCAACATGTACCATGACCTCTGCCTTATCGCCCAGCCCCTTCAGGATGACCTGCAGCAGTTCAGTGTCATCCCGGACCCTGGCACCAAGGAGGCAACATAGCATCCTGGAGTCACGTTGATGGCCACAGTAGCGCCTATCTATTCCGATGACTGTCGAATTCCCTATTACTATTGCGCTTCCTCACTTCCTCCCCTCCTGTACAGACAGGCTGCTTATGGTGCCAGAAGCTTAGCTCTGTCCGCACTCCCTGGAGGAACCAACGTGCTCATCAGCCTCCAATTTGCTATACCCATTTGCAAGCGGGACCCCAGGGGACTCCTGAACTACCTGCCTGTTTCCCTTGGACTGCCTCGTGGTGACCCATTCCCTTCCTTCCTTAATTCCCTTCATCTGCGGTGTGACCGCCTCTCTAAACGTTCTTTCCACGAAGCTCTCAGACTCGCAGATGCTCCACAGTGTCCCAAGCCACGGTTCCAGCTCTGAAACCCGAGCTTCCAGGAGCTGGAGTTGGGCGCACTTCCTACACATGCTGGTCCCGGGCACTGGAAATGCCCTTGGCTCCCCAGAGGGAGCACAGCACGGTTTTGAGTGCTCCTGCCAAAACATATCCCTTTAAATTAAACCTTTTCAGTCAATTACTCTAGGACCCTTCTTTCCTGGTACTCGTTCCTGTTGAGTATACAAACTGTAAACCACAGCAAAACCTTGAACTATAAGCGATTAAATTAGTAAATACCTTACCCACTACATACCAGTGATTCCTTTCCCTTGTCGCCTCCACTGCTGCAGCACGCGCTGAAGTTTTAAGAAGTTGTATAGCAAACAAAAAATGCAAAGAGCACCTCGTCCCCACTGCACCGAATTCCCGCTTTGCACCAAATTCCGTATACCCATTTTGTCTGGGCCCCACTCAGGATGTGCTCGCTCACCTGTTCGTGTGCAAGCATATATGGAACCCCTTTCATTGTATGTTCCCTGACGATGACATTGGGAGCGGATTTCGATATTACTTCTACTATAAATTCGAACTGGAGCAAGTCGGAATGAAAAATAATATTTAGGACGTTGAGTGGATGATTATGGAACTTGTTTCTACAGTCGGGGAACTTAGGGCTATATGGTTAATAGCAGTAGCATTTCCAAATAGGCGGACGGAGAATCACGAAGATGTGCTGGCGGTGTTTTACGTGATAGAGTACTGTGCACTTCCGATTTCCTATGGGAATTCGCAACCAGCAGGAAGTGAACGCTGTCATATGGTGTCCTAGGACATCAGCAGATATTGGAGTGCATGCCTCTGCAAGGAGATGTGCGATGGCATCGAAATAGGTAGCGACTCTAGGCCTAGGAATGTCGGATGGAGGACATGGTTTTCCCACAGCAATCTAGCACTCCAATGTGTGCTCATTGTCTGGGGATGGAACTTTCGCAGGTATGTCAAACGTCGTCCCACCTCAGAGGACTTCGTGCAAATCTGATTAGTGGGCAGCCCATTAGTTCCAACAGCGTCAGACAGTGCAATGGGCAATACTGCTACTGCAAGAAGTCCCCAGAGGTTAACTCCCGGGAGTCAGGGAACAGATAAATTTTGGGCTCTCCGGGCAAGGAAGGGGCTGAGGACAGGCGGTGGGGTTTCGCTGGGGAGGTTCGAGGGACTGTGTCCGCATGGGGCAGATACATATGGGGAAGAGGGTGCTCGATGTTGAAAGAGCACCGCCCACCTTCACCTCACTTTTGCCCGATACCTGAGCAGGGTCACTTACTGCACTTCCCCTCTGTTCCTGAGCTGCTCACGCCAGCCTGTAAATTGATGCTATGCGGGAAGCTATCATTACGGGTCTTTAATAGGCCACCTAAGGACCTAAATTGGGACAAGGGCACGGGTGGCGGAGGGTGTGGGGGATGTGACCTCGGCCTCGCCCTTCTCAAGCTAACATTACGTCCAGCTCGAGGCGGGAGCGGGCACTTTGAAGAGGCCATCCAAAATGTTTGCGGCCTGCAGAATCCAAACCCTCAAGATCCGCCTACAAACCCGCCAGCATGAGAATGTAAAATTGCGTCCCGACTTTCGTTTGCAGTTTAACCATGGATTATCCAAGAAAATCTATAGGGGACTTTTGCCCTGTCCCAAAGTTGTTTGCATTCCAACCTCATTATTGTTGGTGGTCGGATACAGGGAAGAATCTAATATTAAAACTACTTTTCCTGGCTTTGCAGAGCCATAGGCGAGGATTGACGGCATGTAACAATGGATTCTGATAATTCCACTCATTCTGACATTAGCTCAACTTGTGAATCAAACAGCCTCATTCAATGGCTGCAGAGATTCTCGGGCCAGGTACCTCATGGAATGCTTAAAGTTACTCAATTTGCATCCATCAATTTCTCGAGGCAATGAGAATCCAATTCTAAAAATTACGGATAGCACCTCAAGTTCAGAATTTCACGACACCAAACTTACAAGTCAAAACATGTGTTTTCATTTCGATTACCTTTTTGATCTGCAGTTTTGCGTTTCCAACTTTAATAAACGCTTTCCAAAGATCCAGTAGATGATTTTTCTTGATTCAATACTGTGGTGGGATACCCAGTGAACTTCCGCGATAACCTTTCTGTTTTAGTTTAATGTTCTTGATTGAAACAATTTATACAAGAGAATGCAACTGCAATCTAAATTTTCATGGATGGAGACATTGGAACGAAACCAGTTTTGAAAGATACAACTTAGGCGCCTTTAAACTGCGTTGCTGGACCAAATAATTCAGGTCAAACAGCTAATGGCTCCTTCAATTCGTTAGGTAATAACATGAAAATATATTTTCCACAAAGTTTCTCATGATGATGGAAAACCCACAAAAATGGAATTTCGTAATTAGTTCCTGAATGCAATTCGTCTTTGTTGAAACAAGTCACGGAATGAAAATGAAATTGCGGTTGCCACGCAAAATCAAAGGACGGTTGAAATAAGACCAAGAAAACATTTTTTTTCCACACGCAAAGAAATAGATTCAGTCATACTTGTATTTACTGTAATAATCTGTTTGATACTGAAGTCTAACAGGAACTTTTTCGCCCAGTGGCCGTCCCTTGGTTGCCGTGCAAGTGAAGGAGAGTTATCATGTCGATCCCCGCAGAACTTGCAAACAGCTTTGGATGATCAACAATATAACACGTGACTTCATTATTTTCAAATACATAGAACATTTTGTGTTACACGTGGAATCTTTTTCAGGAGAGTAGCATTTTTCCAGGTGCCAAGTAAAGCATTTCAAACTTGCAACTTGTAATCTTGAAATAAATAGCATGCCCTGGAGTAGAAGTCAGTTTTATTCACCAATATTCGAAACGACGCCCCAAACAACCACAAAATTAGATTTGATCATGACCTTGTGTGACTCTCATACAATGCCCCATATGATGTATCTTTGCACGTAACAGTGTTTCAGGACATAGAGTTCCCATTATGTGTTAATGAATTCCATTATTTTTCAAAGACCTGTGTTGTTGAAGTGTTGCATTTATTATAGACATGCATGTTGCAGTAATATCATAAAACACGAATGCTCATTGGTGCAATATTCCTTCTATAAACTTGGGAAGATACTCTTACCATACAACGTATAATTAAGTTGTTATTGAAAATTTTACGAATTATGAATAAATCAATTAATTTGAAATATTTGTCTCACATTTACTCAGAATGGGCAAAATATTCTACTAGATTTCAACTGCCAAGTTACACCCAAGGCTGTGCAACAATGAAAGAGGGGCAAATGCCTCTGAGCTGTTGGAATAATTTCGTAGAAGAAAGCATCTTTAAGACTTTGCAACGTATAAAGCAGGGAATAAAAGTGTTCCTCCTTATGCACTTTTCCTCGTTAAGTACTTATGGGAAATTCCCAATTCGGACACCATGGAAATGATAAAACCTCCCTGAAATGATAAGTTTTTATCTAAATTGTTTGGTTTTTTTTACCCTACTACTTGAGAAACAGCTATCGACATGCACGAAATGAACTTCTTTCATTTCTGCGTCCGCCTTCACAAATGCCTACTACAGTTATAGTATTATCATTCTACAACAAATGTTTATCAATTAAATTATATTATGTACTTTGAATTTATCTGTGATTCTTTGATAGACGCTAACAAACGAATCAATTGCCTGGAGGGCAAGTTGTAAAGAGCCTACGGGACTTATTGTATGCATTTACAATTTAAAAGGAGTACAATAAGCCGATCCAATAATATCTGCAAGAGTAATTGCCTCATATCTGGGCATAAAACCACCGTATGATTGAGTAATAAATTTACATGCTGGGGGAAACAACGATAAGGTAGAACTGCCTTGAAATATGATGTTAGGATAGATATGAAGGAAGTGAACATTAGAAGTTTACTGTTTATCCAATGCATCAGTGTTCGGGCTACAAATCTGGATTGTTCCAAATGTCAAGGGTGTTTGACAATCATTGCCGTCATCGCTCACCATCACTTCTGAAAGTAGTACAGTGTGTAGTATAGAATCTGCATTCCAGTGCATTAACTTTGGAAACTGTCATTTGACCATTCAAACAAATATTGTTATACACTGATTTTAGGATAAAGACATTAAAAAAACCATTGCGAACATACCACCTGTACCGCATCTCCAGGATGTTGCCGCATACTCAGCGGAAGGTCGCTAAAACGTCATCATTTTCCATCATGGCATGTAATAATAAATCGCATTAACATTAAAAGTATGATGACTTGAAATGGCCCACAATGATAATTGTAAGCACGAGTGGGAGTGCCCTTTTGTTGACTGGAAATTGCGATTTTTAAGGTAACGAGAGTATCAAGGGTTGATACATTCGACACTGCCTTAGAGAAAAAAAACTGTTAACTCTGTTGTAAGATTTAGGGGAACACCAGAAAATTCCGGAGCAGAGGGAGAGGCAGAAGGTCGTTAGCTTCGTGATGTCAGGGTGCTTAGAGTTCATAGGGGCTCTTGGGGAGCACTGTCAGTTCAGTGAAGTGAAGAGCAGTTGGCTGAATCGTGAATCTAGCAGCTGGGGCAAAGGACACCAGCTCAGAGCAGCTAGGAAGCAGGGAGAGTGCTGGTGACCAGATGCTGGGGTGCAGCCTTATAATCCATTTGTCTGAAAACTCAGGAAAAGGGTTTGAACAGATGAGTGGTGAGAAGTCTTCCCCACGTCCTAAGTTTGAGTCCTCTAGTGTGGAAACACCTTGTAGGACACACATGAAGCAGGAGGTCCTGTCAAATTGCAGCCGCTGTTGAGGGAAATCAGAAGCCATGCCCTCGAAAGAGAGGAGCTGAAATCACTCGTCAATAAGGTAGTTTTAAATGACTTTTGTGACTCACAGTTTTCACTGACGTCAAAGGGGGTTGCTGAGAAATTCGCGGCTCCAGCCTTGGTTGTGTTTGCTAGTTAATTTGCAGTCTGCGGTATGTTATTCTGAAATTTGCCTATTAATTCCTGTTTACTTCATTCTAATTATGTATGTTAGAGCATAATTTTGATAGTGGTCACTGGTTGCTTTGCTGACATTTACGGAATAATTTTTATTCCGTTTCTTTAAAGTGTGAAATATGGTAGCTTTATTCTCTTAGTGATTAACTGCGAATTTTAATGTGGTCTCTTGTAAAACAAAAATTACTGGGCATTAGCCAGACAATGACACAATTTGGTGCCTCGTCAGGGGCAGTTCAACGTGCTAAACTTCTACATAAAACTGCTTCATTATCAACATGATTCTGTGTCGATTTCTCGGCACTGTCCTTTTGGATATTATTTTATGTCACACGTCTTTGTCTGCCCTGGGAACCGAGTTTCATTGCTTCATTTTTTCTTTCCAACAATTAATTTACTAATTTTGTCTCCATTTTTGCATTATTGTCCTTGGAATGAAGGCGGCTGAGAACTGGGGAAGACCCTGTATAAAATCAATGAGTGTAAGTCGGCAAACAGTGGATTCGAGAATTGATCTAGACCCTACTGGAGCTGTAATAAGTAACCGTTATGCAGCATTTGCAATGCATGTTCAGCAGAAGACTGCATAGATACAATGAGATCTGTGCTGCATTTGACCGGGTGCGACAGAAGGAAGCCCCAGCAGGACAGAAGTCAATTGAAGTGGGTGGGGGAGGGGTGCTTTCCACTGGTTGGAGGCATACCTAGCACAAAGGAAGATGTTTGGGATCGTTGGAGGTCAACCGTATCAGTCCGGTGGCATCGGTGTAGGAATTCCTCATTGTAGTTTCCTGGAAACAATGGTTTTCAGCTGTTTCATCACTGGTCTCCCCTCCATCGTAAGATCAGAAGTGGGGATGTTCGCTTATGGTTGTGCAATGTTAATCACCATTCATGAGTCCTCAGACAACAAAGAACCCCATGTCTGTACGCAGAGATATCTGTACAGTTTTCGGGATAAGGCTGATAAGTAGCAAGTAATATTCCCGCCACAAATGCCATCTAATATCTATCTGCAAAGAAACAGAATCCAACCAATGTCCCTTGACATTTCATGACATTACCGTTGTTGAATCTCCACTTACAACATCCTTGCCATTCCCATTGACCAAAATTGGAACTGGGCCAGGAATATAAACACATGGCTTCAAAAGTAGGTCTGTGCCTGGGAATTCTGTGAAGGATAACTCACCTCATGACTTTCCAAAACCTATCCACAATCTGTAACTTGGAACTTTATCGTCGTTACTTCACTGTCGCTGGATCAACTTGCATGGCTCCCTTACTCCCAGAACCAGAAGAGAGTGGGAGGGGTCAGGGGCGAATGGGTGCACCCACAAGGTCCAAATGTTTTTTGCAGGGTGCGCTTGCTCAGCAGCGCTAGTCCGTTATGAAATGTCACAGCTGTATTAATAAAGTGCTTGCTCTATCAATTTGCATGCAACAACAACGCTTTTCAGTAACATTAATATGTTGGCATCCCTGAAGCTGAAGCTAAGATAACTTTAATATTCTCTGACCTCATTTCGACCCCTATTATGAAATGAATCTGAGTAAAATTTACCAATCCATTCCACTTAAGGTTGATATGCAATCAATGTCCAAAATGGGAAAATTAAACGAATCCATGTCCAGCACACTCGTTAATATACTGAAGCTCCGTGTGACCACTACAATTCGCTAAGGCTGAACAATATCAGGATATCCAAATTCGCAACTTTCAGTGTCATGAGTCACTTCGAAAAGCTTGTGGTCTGCCTTGGATAATTAACCAGATAACGATATTCTGAGTCACTTCTGTAACATGTCTTGATTGTAACCGGGGCAGTCCAGGTTAATTTATCTATCATGATGACACCAATCCTGTCGCCTGCCAGATATACGAAAATGCCTCCAAACTCTTTATTTAGTCTGCACTGTCGACTGTACGCCGTAATGGAATAGTTTCGTTGGCAGAAATAATTGCCTCTTCCATCTCCTGTGACACTTCTAAATTCCCCACTTGCTCTATTGAGGTTTCGGGAAGCGACTGCTTTCCCTTGTTTTTTGTTCTGTCAAGTATCAGGCATCTAATCGAAAAGAGTGTCTCTTTCTGAGTATCCAACTCCAGTTAAGGCCTGGAGTTTATCCATGTATGGCACTTTAGCACAATTTAACAATTTGAAGGCCTGGATCTAACAAATGTTTTCCGAATTTAGTTTCTGCGGTTTTTAATATATCCATTGAAGTTCGTTATACACTACTCTATGTGACAACCTATCAGAGTCTGACCATATCTCTTAGTCATTTAATACATTACATTTCTTATTACGTTTATGTATGGAACTTGACAGAATATCCAAAGCTTCAGCAGTGACCAATTTCTGGGCATTCTGTTCACGAAAAACGCTTTGCTGCTTATCTTGTTTTAGCAACTAAGTGACAATGCCAAGGTCATACCTTGTTTCTTCTTTGGTACTGTGCCAACCATGTCAGCAATATTTTACTGTTTGCCATAATGTTTAGGTTCTTATAATAGCCGCGGATAACCATACAATTATGCTTTATACCTGTTCCCATCCATTTGTCATAGGGGTGGCTCAGATTACAATATTACTGAAAATAAAGCCTTGTGTTTTATATTCTCATTGAGGCAACCATCCACTCTACGATGCTACTCAAATCCCAAACCAGTTGGTGAAGTGTGAAATCAGGTATTACTATGTTTTTGATAGTGGACTTATCTACAGAACGCAGAATTAAATATGCCTGCTTCCTACCTACCAACCCAGTGTCCCAGCAGTCCCTCTGTGCACCTTTCACAAAATGTCTTATTAACAAATAAACATTTCAACTTAAAGTGATAGCCCCTTAAAGGGATCGAAGGAGTATATTTTGTAAAGTAACCTTATCAATTTAAGCTATAACGCTGAGGAAGCAGTCCAGGCACCACAGTGCACAATGGTCGCGGAAGGCCTTAAGTGTGCCTGTGGACACTGCGTGCTCCCTCTTCAATGACATCAGGCCGTGGACGTATGACGAATGCACGACTGTCCGCTGCCTGCAACTATTAATGGAGTGACTGTTTCAGTGATCTAATTAATTATCTAATCAATGGCCTTTCCGTGTGTATTATAACAATAGAGTTACACATTATTAACAGTCGAGCTATGGGAATCTGGAATATTCATGCCAGTGTGTGTTCGGGTCGGGGTGGCGAGCGTTTGTGTCGGGAAGGCGGGTGGTCCAATCGGGTGGATGGACATTTGAGTAGGGGTCGAGCATTTCAATCAACGAATTGGCAGTCAGCCTGGGGAGTGGATAGCCGGGGAGGGAAGGTTACTATTGGGGTCGAAAGGTTGGGAAGTCAGGTCGCAATATGTTTATATCGGGGTCAAGATTGGACAGCCCAGGCGGGGGTGCACTGTTGGCTAGCAAGCTAGGATGTCGGGTCAGGAGAGTGCGCAATCATTTTGCGGAGCGTGTGTAATCGTGTCGAGTTGGTGCGCAGTTACCTCCAGCGGGGAGGCAGATGAGTTGGGGCGTGGATGTTCGTGTCATGGGCTGGGCAATGGGGTTGGAGATTGCGGGTAATAGCGTCAGCGTATGCATTTTTGCTGTGGTGAGTTTTGGACAGTTCCTTCGAAGCAGTAGTTAATCAGGGCACAAAGATGAGCAGATGGGCCTGGAGGTTCTGTGGTCGTGTCGGTTTGGACATTGAAACAAATAAATGGGCAGTGTGGCCGAAGGGATGTGTAGTCGAGCAGGGGATATGAATAATAGGGTCAGTGACCTGTAGTCGGATCTAGGCATAGATATTCGTGTCACGCTTAGCATTTTGGTCGGGAGTTTGGGCAGACAGGCCGCAGTCTGTGGCTATCCGTGTCGGGTTTGGACAGTCCAGTCTGGGGATGGACTGTCGGGTAGTGAGCTAAGAGGCCGGTTCGAGGGCTATACACTGGGGTCTGGCAGTAATACACCAGGGAGGTGGGTTGTCGGGTCTGAGGTCTGAAATTGGGGATGCGTTGATATTTGATTGTGGACCCGAGTCGGTTGCGCTGCTAATCATTGATACTGTAGTAAGGAGCAGCGTAAATCGTGCACAAAAAGCCCCTGATCCAGGCTCTGAGGCCAGTGTAAGAAAAATTTACAAATGGGCCTAGGCAACATAAATCAGCCGGTGGGCAGTTTAAATGTCCCAGACAGTTACGGCAGTAGTGCGTATTGATTGATCCTAAAGCGCAACAGCTATGAAAGCATCAGAAGACCAGTCGATTATAAAGTGGCCACAGTTATGCGGAGAAGAACGATGACTTTCAGGCAATAGATCATTTGATCAAAAGCCCCAAGGCACAGGAATGTGCTGTGTCTGAATTCACGTGTGACATGGCACTGTTTTGCTGCGGTGAGTGTTTTTGTGAGTTGCCACTCGACTGATTCCTGGGATGAGAGTATTAAGTGGACTCTGCCTATATCCCTAAGGCTTAATAGAACAAGCATCAAATATAACACCACGATTCAAGGTAGGGGACATAAAGCAAGACGCAATGGACCAGTTAGCTTAACGTCTGCCACTGAGAAAATTCTGGAATCCATTATTAACAAAGCAGCAGCAGAACATTTAGAAAATTATAATGCAATCTGGAAGAGTCAACATGGTTTCGGAAGGGGAAATAATGGTTCAGAAATGCATTAGTTACTTGGGGGTGTACGAAACAGGGTGGATAACGGTAGACCAAAGGATGTAGCATATCTGGATTTCGAAAATGTTTTCGATATTGTGCCAAACCAAAGTTTACTATCTAAATTTCAAATAATCGTCTTTGTGCAGAATGAGACAATTCGATGCATCAAATACGCGCGGTCTCTGTGAAAGAGAATTCCGCATTCTGTCACTCCCCTGCAATATCACCAGAGCCTTGCACATTAAATCCTTTCAGATCACAATGCAATTTATTTTGAATACCATGATCGAACCTACGTCCACGATCCGCTCGGTAAGTTCGTTCCAGACGCCAGCCATCCTCGGGGTGAATAAACTTTACCTCACCTAAATTTTGCTCCGTTTGCCAATTATCTTGATGCTGAGACGTCTAGTTCTTTATGCCCCCTTGAGTTCAAACAGTTTCTTACTCATTATACTATCCATACCCATCATGGTCTTGAATAGCTCTCTCAAAACACCTTTCAGCCTTCTTTTCTCCAAACAAGACAGTCCCAAACTCTCCAATCTCTCCAATTAGTTGCAATTATTTATCCCTGGGATCATTCTTGTGTAGCTCCTCTGCATGCTATCAAAGCCTTCACATTCCTCCTCAAGTATGGCACACGGGACTGGCCTCAGTACTCCAGATGAGCCATAACTAGTATCTTGTTGAAATTCAACATGACCTCCTTACTCTTGTACTCAATGCCCCTATTAATAAAGCCTAATATACTGTATGCATTATTAACAGCCCTCTGAAGATGCTGAGGTGACTCTGCACCTCCTTTAGAGTGTATCCCTTTATTTTTTACTGCATCTCCTTAGCTTCCTTGCCAAAATGAATCACGGCACAAGTTTCTGTATTAAACCTCATCAGCCACTTGTCTGCCCAATCCAGCGACACGCCCTCTCCTTTTGAAGTTCAAGACCATACTTACTATGGTTGACAACGTTTCTAATCTTTGTACCTTATTCAAATTTTCAAATCATGCCCTGAACACGACAGACTAAGTCATTAATATATATTATGGCAAGCAAGGCTCCCAAAGCTTGCCCCTGCTGAATTCCACTGCAGACCTTTCTAGGATGTGAATAAAACAACCATGTATCACTACTCTGCCTTTCCTGTCACTCAGACAATTCCTTATTCAAGTGCCTACTTTCCTTGTTATTCCATTAGCTAGATTTTTGCTCTCAAGTCTGTCGTTTGGCAGTGTATCAAATGTCTTTTGAACATCCGTATACACCACGTCTGCAGTGTTGCCCTTATCAACCTTCTCTGCTACCTCCTCCAACATCTCTACAACGGGAATAAGACGTGATATTCCCTTAATGAATCCATGCAGGTTTTCACTCATTACCGTGCACTTGTCTAAGTGGTTATTGATTGTGACTCCAACAATAGTGTCCAGGAGTTTCCCTACTACTGGCGTCAAACTGACTGGCCTGTAGTTACCAGCTTCATCCTTGCACCGCTTTTTGAAAATGGGTATCATATTCGCAATTATTCAGCCCTCTGGCACTACCCCTTGTCCTAAAGAAGCCTGGAAGGTTAACTCTAGTCCCTCTGCAATTTCCACCCTCACTTCCCTCAGTACCCATAGATGCATCTCATCCAATACTAGCACCTTGTCCATTTTAATTAACGATAGCCTTTCTAAGACCTTCTTTTCAAATGTAAATCCTTCAGGTGTACCAGTTATCTCGTCTCTCACCTCAGCCTGGGTAACATATTCTTCCTTTGTAAAGTCAGGTGCAAATTATGCTTTCAATTCCTCCTCTTTTTCTCTTGCCTCCACGTGCAAGAACACTTTCTTATTCCTATTAGGCCCAACCTTTTACCACCCTTTTATTATTTATATTCCTATAGAAGGCCTTGACCTCCCTTTTCCCCCTTAAGTTTGCTTGGCAGTCTCTTTTCATGCTTGTTTTTGTTGCTTGTCCAATTTGTTTGCTTTTATGATAAGACTTTTTTTCACGTCCCCTCTGGTTCTTCGGCATTCAGCCTCAATCTCCATTGCATTTTCTACCTGACATTTGTCATGCGCACACTTCTTCTATTTAAACTCTATCTCTGTCGCCACCCAAGCATCCTGGATTTATTTGCCCAACCATTGTAAATTTTAGGTCCTAAACGAACTTAAATTCCAAATTTGATCATTTGAGAATTATCCATCAGGCAACAGGAGACAGTCTGGTGAAGAAACGCAGGAAACTTTACTTAAGTTATAAATCAATCCTTAGCAAAGCTGGGCAGTGACTTGACGGGCGCACTACACTTTTTGCTTCCCCGTTCTGCGTAGGGCACGAGGTGACATCAATCTTCTGCTTCCCTCTGGACAGCTGGCTCAGCAAAATTCAGTTTCACAATTGGTGCGCGCTCTGGTCAGGGAAAACTGCTGCGTATTAACTCTTTCGTAGCTACAACTGAAGTTCCGACCTCTTTCTTATTGGCTAACAGGGTGCGTGATCAATGTGTGATTGACCCTCAAGGATGATGGTCATCGATGGGTGTCACCTCCCACTACCCTTTGTCTGGTCCCTTAAAATGTCAATTACTTATATGATCATCCTCCTCGTTACAGTTTGCTTGTTACTTTCATGACTTCTTGCTAAGATAAAAGGATGTTCTATGCTATCTTCCTTACCTATTTGTTTAGGGTAGGCAAAGTAGACTGTCATGCCGTCATGAATGATACTTAGAGCTCACCATTTCACAGTTGCTTAATTGGTGCAAATTCCTCAATAAATCAACCCCCATCAGTTTGTTTGTTTCTAGAGGCCATTTGCGAGGCGGTGTTTTTCTCTGTGATTGTTGGTATGGATTACTTTGCTTTTCAAACAACTGATAGAGTTCTGAAGTTGTTGAGAGACTTAAAATTGTGTAAACCTAATACAGACGATTGCAGAGTACTAATACAAAAGATTGCAAAGTAGATATTACGTAAGAGCCTGTATAAAATACAAGTGCATAGCAATAATCAGTGTTTAAAATATGAGGTAGTACTGTGTCCTTATACATTCAGTTAATAGATTGTCTTGACTGATAAAAGTCTAAAAGGATTATGGAGTTGCAGAGCTAATCTTACACTGTTCCAAAAGTTAACCGTAATACAAAGAATACTTTATGCTAAATATAATTGTTCTCATCTAAAACATTGAAAACAACTAAAACTAATTTAACATTGAAAACAGTTGTTGTTATTATTTTCCCATCTCCATACATTTAATTCCCTTCTAACTTTGCATTGTTGATAACACAAGATTCTGATCAGGATTTAATGACGTGAGAGGCTAAAAATCGTCAAATCAACCATAGAGGCTGCATGATCTCGCAATGTGGCTCTGTGATAGGGATAAATACAACAGAGGCCCCATCAGCAGGTGTCCTATAATTAGCTTATTGGTCTTTACATTCATTCTGCCTAAAATCCCGCGCTGCACTTCTCTGTCAAGTGAAGCTAAGCAGAGTCACATGATACTAAGATACCAAAGTCATCAATTGGTTACAGTCTAAACAGAATAATATAATATTATATTAATAAATTAATATGCTTTTATTTTGAATTAACTTAACTAAAACTATTGCCTGCAACATGTTTTTTTTTTCTTTGAACATTACCCATTGTTCAGCCAACGCCCTTTCTGCCAAATCTTGGTAATATCTCGCAATCTTCAGATGCATTCTCAACCCATCGATGTTGCCTCTTTTCCAATTACTTATCCCTGTTATGCCTCGTTCCTTTTCATTTTCCATGACCAACAGAACCCTATTATTTTATGGCCCATGGCCACTAAGTGCTCTCCCAAAGATATTTGGCCCACTTGGGACAAATCATTGCCCAGAACCAAGTCCAAAAGTGCCTGCTCTCTGGTTTGGCTCCAACTACTACGTCAATTAAAGTTTTTGCTCAGTTTACATTCCTTACCTCTGGTCAGAGATGTACCCTCCTTGACCCACTGGAACATCCAGTCTCTCGAGTTCTGTAATGCCATTTTTAATCAAAGCTGCTGCCACTTCCCCCCCATTTTTCTTCATTTTCTGCCTCTCCTAAGCACCATGTACCCAGGCATATTTAACGCCTGGTTCTGCCCTTTATTGTGTCAGTTCTCTGTTACAACAACAACGTCGTTATTCAATTTCCTATTCTGTCCCTGTATTTCGTCAATCTTCGTAAACACACCTCGTGCATTCACATGGATGCACATAAAACATTGTTTAGTTCTTATTTTTTTTTATTTTTCCCCTAACTGTGACTGCATCTAATGATTTAAAATTGCCTTCTCTAATACTATCAAAATCCCCATGTAATTTATTGACCTTGTCACTGCTTTATGATGTATTGTCCTTAGCAGTTAAAACTCCTCTACTTCCTCCTGCCAGTTTTTCTCTTCTCTCCTCTCAATTTTCCTCAGGTTCCCACCCCCTGTCAATCTATTTAAAACCTCCCCAACAGCAGGGACAAACCTTCCCACAAGCACATTCGTCCCAATCCTGCAAAATTGTAACCAAGAAATTTAGAATTTCTTCTAAAGGACCCACCGGCTTCAGGACCTTCCCAATGCCTCAGAACTGCAAAACCCTCCTTCCTAGTCTATTGCCCCAGCCACGTCTTGAACTTCTGAATCGTCAAATTTATATGTTCACTAGCACATGTCACGGGGAGAAAAGTGAATATTACTGTGCTTTAGAGCTTGCACTTTACTTCCAATTTTAACTCCTTAAAATTTGCTTTCAGGACCTCATCCCTTATCTACATATCTAATTTGTCACAATGTTGACCATGACGTCTGGCTATTCACCCCCCTCAAACGGATTCCCAAAGCCTTTCTGTGACATCCTGGAACGTGTAACCAGGGAGGCATCATGCCATTCTGGAGCCACGTCAACATATGCATAAACATTTGTCTGCTCCCCTAAATCTGGACTCCCACTAAGTAGCACTTCCAATCTTCCTCCTCCCCTTATAAGCAGCTGAGCCATCCGTGTTGCCACGGACCTGGCTCTTGCTGCAGCCCTCAGTGGAATTACGTCGCTTACCAGTCTTCAAAATGGAAAGGAGATTAGAGAACTTTATTGCCCCATGGGGTTCCTGCACTACATGCCTGTTTCTCTTAAATACTCAGGTGGTCATCCATTCCCCTCCTACCTCTGTGCTGAATAGCTGTGGTGTCGCTATGTCTATAAACATGTTATCCACATAATCATCAACCTTGTGGATGCACCACAGTGACCACATGCACCACTTGAGCCCTCCAACCCGGAGCTAATGTTTCTGCAGCTGGTGATACTTACTTCAGATGTAGGCATCCAATGCACGTTGTGCCTGCATGAAGTCCCTCATTCAAGCAGGATGCACATTCCACTCGGCCGAGCTGCACGAACATACCTTAAACTTTACATAAAGTGATAAGCGCAGAACGGTATAATATAATATAATAACTGACCTGTCACTCACCAATCATCTCCTCTGTACCAAGTCTGGCAAGCTGTAGGCTTACCATACAAGCAATTTACGGAACTCCTCTGGTGTCACTTTCAGATTTAACCTGTCAACTCGCTACTCTCTCTCTCTCTCGCTCTCCTCTGCTTTAAGGGCGTGCTCTCTCCTCGATCTACAGCTGCATCACGGACGTTCCCTGCAGCAAAGTTTCAGCCAGCTACTGGAAGCTGAGGAATGGCAAAAATGAAAGGTGTTCCACCTTCCCACTTCACTGAGTTATTTCACTCAGAAAACTCCAACTTAAGCACTCTAGTGCAGTCCGAAGCAGAACTCCATTGCAGATAACACAACACTGAAGTAGGCCTGTTTTTGTGTTCCCTAAATGAAGTTTCTGAAGAACAGTTTAATATGCTTATCTAATTAACCAGCTGCTCATAGCATTTATAATGCCTGTTCTAAAATTGGAATAAATCTACACTTCTCCCGACACAATAAGCAACTTCTGGTTAATCACAGAATTAGAGGATACAGTGGACTTTCGATAGAAAATAAACATTAAAAGTCCTCCCAGTCATCTCATAAGCTCCAATCTAAGCACTCTAATTCAACTGAAAGCAGAAATTCAATGCAGTCCATGCAAAAGAAGAGGTAATTTGTTTAGGTGGTCATATTATTATAGACAGAGTACTTATCACCTAACAAGAAGCAAACACTATGGACAATTTAATTATTTTCGGGTTAACAATATGTAATTGGGAGAGTGCCGCACTATTCAGTTCTGGAGCCTCAAATGTTTAAGATTCAGATCAACAATGCGAATGAAGGGGGCAAATGTTTGGTAAATATATTTCCGGATAGCATAACGATGGATTGGAAAGTCCATTGTCAAGTGGACGAAAAGAGAACTCCAAGGGTAGTGTTGGCTTAAGCCAATGGGCAAAAAATTGGCAGATGGGTTACAATGTTGAAAAATGTGACCTTGTCAAATTTTGAAGAAAGAGTAGAAAAGTAATATCTCATTTAAAGGGAGAGAGACTGCAGATTGCTGCAGTTTAGATGGATCTGGATGTACTGGCACAGGAATTGATTAGGAAGGAAATTTGAATGTTCGCGGTAATAGCAAGGGGAATTTACGACAATTGTCAGGAAGTGTTGCTACAGCTGTACATGGCGTTCATGAGTTCGCACATGAAACACTGTGTGGAATTCTGGACTCCTTGCTTACAGCAGGATATATTTGCATTAGAAGCAGTTCCAGGAAAGATCACTAGATTGATTCCTGGGATGGATGTGGTGCCTTAAAGGAAAAGGTTGAGTGAATTAGGCCTATACCAAAAGAAAAAGAAAAATACCTGGAAAAACTCAGCAGGTCTGGCAGCATCTGCGGAGAGGAAGACAGTTAAAGTTTAGAGTCCGTATGACTCTTGAACAGAAGTAAGAAAAATAGAAAATAGGTGAAATATAAGCTGGTTTAAGGGGGACGGGACAGGTAGAGCTGGGTAGAGGGCGAGTGATAGGTTTAGATAGCCAAAAGATGTCATAGACAAAAGGACAAAGTGGTGTTGCAGGTGGTGATATTATCTAAGGAATGTGCTAATACGTGACATTAAGGGTAGAAAGCAGGACAAGCAAGGTAGAGCTAGCCCCAGTGGGAGTGGGGTGTGGGGGGGCGGGATCTAAATAGGCTAAAATGTAGAGATAAAACAATGGATGTAAATACATTTAAAAATAACGGAAATAGGTGGGAAAAGAAAAATATATATAAATTATTGGGGGGAAAAAATGGGGGGGATCGGAAAGGGGGTGCGGATGGAGGAGAGATTTCATTATCTAAAATTCTTGAACTCAATATTCAGTCCGGAAGGCTGTAAAGTGCCTAGTCGGAAGATGAGGTGCTGTTCCTGCAGTTTGTGTTGAGCTTCACTGGAACAATGCAGCAGGCCAAGGACGGACATGTGGGCATGAGAGCAGGGTGGAGTGTTGAAATGGCAAGCGACAGGGAGGCCTGGGTGATGCTTTCGGACAGACCGAAGGTGTTCTGCAAAGTGATCACCCAGTCTGTGTTTGGTCTCTCCAATGTATCTCTACCTATTAGCATATTTCGATCCCTTTCCCCCACCCCACCCCCACTAGGGCTACCTGTACCTTTCTTGTCCTGTTTTCCATCCTTAATGTCACGTATTAGCACATTCCTTAGATAATATCACCACCTTCAACACCTTTATGTCCATCTGTCTATGACATCTTTCGTCTATCTGCACCTATCACTGGCCCTCTATCCAGCTCTACCTGTCCCAGCCACCACCACCACCCCGCCCCCCCACCCCCCCTTAAACCAGCCTATATTTCACCTCATTTCTATTATTATTTTGTTCTGTTGAAGATTCAGACGGACTCGAAACGTTAACTGTCATCCTCTCTGCGGATGCTGCCAGACCTGCTGAGCTTTTCCAGGTATTTTTTTATTTTTTGTTTTGGATTTCCAGCATCCACAGTTTTTTGCATTTATCTTTTTTGTATACCAATTGGAGTTTAGAAAAATTGAGAGGTGATATTGTGAATCATTTAAGACCTCTTGGGGGGCATAACAGGATAGATGTAGAATTTTCTTTAACGGAGTGCATTACAGGTTGAATCATTGAATATATACAATCAGGAGTTAAGTAGATTGTTCAACGATAAGGCAATCAAGAACTATGGGTGATAAAGGACACATTTATCTGTATGTTTTGCTTCCGGTTAGCTAAACATTCATATATCTCTTTGTGGATATGCTACCTCCTCCTTCGGATTATTGAGAGAAAGGACCGAAAATTCGAGCTGGGCGAAAGCAGGGCATGTGTGGAAGCAAATGGACAGGGTTTATGTATGAACACAAGAATATTAGAAATCGAAGCCGGGGCTAGACCATGTGGCCCATCTAGCATTGTTCACCATTGAACATAAGCATGATAATCTTGCAGCTGAAATCTACTTTCTTTCGCTACCCGCTAACCGTTCATTCTAGTAGCATTCAAATGTGCATTTACCTCTCTTGAATATATTTAATGGCCGAAAATCGACAGCTCTCTAGTGCTGAGATATTCAAAGATTCCACAACCTCTTCTCAACTGGGTCAAAAATGACCAGGGCCTGATTCTGAAAGTATAAACTCATAACACACGGCATAGTTTCACTAAACGTATTCATTACTGTATTCCATTCCTTTTTCAGGATGAAAATATCTATGATATTACTGTTCTAATGACTTGCTGGTCCACCATGTTAGTTATATGAAAAAAGGACACACGGTGCTTCTGCAAAGAAACTTGCCCTAGTTTCTCAGCATTGCTAGATATTTTGCTTTTCTACTTTTCCGACTAAAAAAGGAATCTCCAAATGTTGTCACATTAAACTGCATTTGTCTTGTTCTTGCCCACTCACCAAACCTGTCTACATTCCTCTTCAGCCTCTTTATATCCTGATAACTTGCTTTCCAACTATATTTGTGTTGTCAGAAAACCTGGATATATTGCGATCCTGCCACTCATCTGAGTATTACAGGCAAGATAGAAACCGGAAGTTGGTAGTTATTTCCTCTAATTGCCTTCCATAAACAGAAGCTATGCACATTATTTTCAAATTATGTGGTGTCCTATTTCCCCAAGCCTTAGTTTTATGTGATCAAATTTACTAATAACACACCTCAATTTCTCATTATAATTATTCCAGAAGGTTACTATATTTGACATTTAAAAGCCGGCAGTGGTGATGCGATGGAGTTGCGGTGGTGGTGCGGAGGGGGGAGGGGGTGGGGGGTGGGGGGTGGAGGGGGGTGGGGGGGGGGGGTGGTGGGGGTTGGCGGTGGCTTCAAGGTAACACCCCAGCCCACACATTCAAACACACAAACACACACAGACAACCCAACATATACATAGACGTGCACACACACACACACACACACACACACACACACACACACACACAGACGAACAGTAAAGGTGGCATAGACAAATAATTTTTGCAACTATGAATAACAACTGTACAAGAAACACCGAAAAGCATATTAGTTCGGGTGATTTCCAATGCCCATAGTCAGCGCCAAATGAGGATTTACTCCAAGAAGGATTTTGAGCTCAGCTGAATGAAGACCAGGGTTGTAGAATTAGCTTTGCAGTTGGAGCTAACGCTTCAGGATGAAATAGCTAGAGACAGAATGCAACAGTTCTACAGCTGATGGCAATACATCTTCCAGCAGAGTCTGGCATGAGGAGTACTTTGTTTTTCTCCCTTAAGGGCTAACTTTTGGCATTTCACCAGTTGCATGTTAACCAGCAGACTGCTTGTGAGGCTAAACATGTCATGATAAAAGTGTCCAAAATAATCAGGGGCGTGGGACATGTGACGTCTCGCAAAATTATTAAATTGAGCTTAATAAGCAGTTTATATCCACCAGGCCAAAATTTCACTGTTCCTTTTTTCGCAGGATGGTTATTAATAGATCTTCCAGTGTAATGACTTTAAAACCCTTCTGTGCTAATTCCGGCTGGGGCTGTGTGCAGCTCGTCTGAACTCCCTTTTTTGAGTAAAAGGCGTATGTACAATGAGGCGTGAGATTCCACTGGCTAAGTGAATATTTTTTTTTGTAATTCCACGCTTTAGATCCCAGACCAAAAGGCCAAACCTGTGGTTATGTGATTTGTTGCAACCATCATTTCCGGTTGAGCGGAAAATCTATGTTTAAAACATTGCCATAAGAATAAAGTTTAAACCTACATTGTTGTATTGTTGTTTATTCGTGTCGTAGAAACCCAACATATGACATTAATATAGATGGTTAGCCTCTGAGGCCCGAGTACTGACTCTTTCTGTCTATTACCATGATCCTTACCATGTCTGTTACAGCTTCCATTATTATTATTATTATTGTGGTTATCATTATTATTATTAATAATAATAATAATATTACTATTAGTTCTTAGATTGTGGGTGCAACTGGAAAGGCACTTGGTATCCATCCCTAATTAATCTTCAGACAAGTTAGTCGTCAACCACGTTGCTGTGTGTCACATGTAGGCTAGATAAGCTGCTGATTTTTCTGTTAATTGGATTAATTCTAAATACCACCAGTTGCCGTAGTATGATTTTAATCCATGCCCCCAAACCATTAATTAGTCCTCTGGATTAATAGTCCAATTACATTAAAACTCCACCACCATCTCGCCCCAAATATTCTTTTCATTCTTAGTCCCCCTTCCTTATTCTATAACCGATCTTCAATTCATTTCAAGACACATAGCCAATTCCACGATTGCTATTTTTACTTTATGAAACACCAAGAACCAAAATGCTGTTAGCTTATACAAGTCGCAATGGAAATGTTCACGAAACGTCAGTTGACATTAAATCATCAAATTGTTCATATGACACCAGAAGCTGTCTTGTGCTACATGCTTGACCAACTTCAGGTCGTACAAACGAGATACACTTCTATTTCAGTGGGGAAAAAGTTTACACAATTTAAATTCAACTCGGAGCGTAGAAGAACATTTAGCAGTTTCCTGGTTCCATGTTCTTTCTTTGCAATGTGAGAGCTTTCACAGATTGTATTTCATTTTTTCGAACTTTTTTTTCGAATTACTTTAGTTTGTAAATGTTTAGTTTATTAATTTTTAAAGCGGCTAGCATCGTTTATTTTTTTTTTCTACAAGCAATCGCACTTTTTTTAGGAAGCCAGAACAGTGCCTTCCAGTTGTGAGATCTTGAGGCGGGCACTGTTACATACAATTACTGCACATGCATTTACACAAATCTATTCTGCAATTCCATCATGGCATCCATGCTATGTCCTGTACACAAAAGCAAGACAAATCCAACCCGGCCAATAACCATCAGATCATGCAACTCTCGATCACCTGTAAAATGATGGAAGGGGTCATCAGATGACATTTTCATCCCAGCCACTCACCATCCTGACTTGGAAATATATCGCTGTTCCTTTACTGCCGCTGGATTAAAACCCTAGAACTCCCTCCCTACCAGCACTATTAACGTACAAACACCACATGGGCTCCAGCGATTCAATTTGGCAGCTCACCATCAACTTTTAAAGGGCAATTAGGGGTAGGAAATAAATTCTGGCCAAGCAAACGAAGCCCGCATCCCTTGAATTAAAAAGAAACAAACAACTAAAGGGATCCTGGAGCAGCACACCTGACAGAACTGCGACGATAAAGGTATGTGTTTAAAGGTAAACAAATTGTAACGGGTGGGATCTCTACGTGCGATTTACTTTCATTATAACCTTGTTAGTTGAACTGGTAATTACAGTGCAGTCAACCTAAGATGAATTTTACGAAATCTTCTGAGGACCATTGCCAAGGATAAAGTTATTTCTCTCTGAGACAAGCATGGGTACTTAGTGTATGCCCAGAGTAAATACTTTAGTCTTACATCGATTGTGAGCAAATTAGTAGAATCACTCCTGAGAGATAGGATTAACTGTCATGTGGAAAGGCATGGACTATTCAGGGAAGGTCAGCTTGGATTTCTTAAAGGAAGGCCTTGCCTCACAAATTTGATTGAATTCTTTGAGGAAGTGACAAGAAGGGTTGCTGAAGGTAGTGCAGTGGATGTTGTGTGCATAGATTTTAGCAAGGCATTTGACAAGGTCCCACATAGCAGATTGGTCAGGAAAGTAAAAGCCCATGGGATTCAGTGTAATGTGGAAAACTGATAAAAGGTTGGCTTTGTAACAGGAGACAAATTGTAATGGTCGGTGGATGCCCTTGTGAATGGAAAGTTGTCTCAAGTGATGTTCCACAGGGCTCGGTGTTTGGACCCTTGATGTTTGTGATATAGATTAACGATCTGGACGTGATTGTTGGGGGCACGATCGGGAAATTTGCAGGTGACAAAAAGATTGACCGAGTAGTTGATAGTGTAGAGGATAGCCATAATCTCCAAAACGATATAGATGGGTTGTGGATTGGGTGGTAAAGTGGCAGATGCATTTTAACATAGAGAAGTGTGATGTCATACATTTAGAGAGGTCAAACAGTTACAGGGATTACGCAATAAATGGGAATATACTAAGAGGGGTAGATGAAGTGAGAGATCTTGGCGCACAAGTCGACAGGTCCCAGAAGGCAGCCGTTCAAGTAGACAAGGTTGCAAAGAAGCCATATGGAATGCTCTCCTTCACTGGCAGAGGTATAGAGTAGAAAAGTGAGGATATAATGATGGCATTGTATAAAACACTGGAGTGTTGTGTACAGTTGTGGTCACCACATTACAGGAAGGGCGCAAGAGCTCTGGAAAGCGTGCAGAGGAGGTTTACAAGAATGTTGCCAGCGTTAGAAATGTGTAGCTACGAGGAGAGATTGAATAGGTTGGGGTTATTTTTCTTAGAACAAAGAAGGCTGAGAGGTGACTTGATTGAGGTGTACAAAGTTATGATGGGAATAGATAGAGTGGACAAGATAAAATTGATTCCCTTGGTGGAGAATTCTAGAACCAGGGGACATAGATTCAAGATAAGTGGCAGAAGATGTAGGGGGGACATGAGGAACAACCTTTTTACTCAGAGGGTAGTGGGTGTCTGGAATTCGCTGCAAAATTTGGTGGTAGAGGCAGAAACACTAACGTATTTTAAAAAGTACCTGGATCTGCACCTTAAGCTCTGTCAGCTGCAGGGCTGTGTGCAGGGTGCAGGAAGTTGGGATTAGAAAGGGCACTTGGGTGTCCTCGCGCTGGCATGGACAAGAGGGGCCAAAAGTCCTCCTTCTTTGCTGTAACTTTTCTATGGTTTTATGGTTAATTACACATCCTGTCCATCTCACATAATTAATCGCGTTGCTATATGTAAATAGACACGTATGGATTATAATTAAAATACAAATATTAACTGCTGAACTATTAAGTAAAAATTGATAAGGAGAGTCACAGGCTGCAGGAGGACATGAATAGATTCGTCAAAGTGTCTAACGTATGATAATTGATATTTAACGCGCGAATCAGCGAATGTTTGAGCGGCATAGAAAATATGAAGAACACGTGAGTTCACATTCAAAGGTACTTGTATGAATGAGGCCAATTTTCAGTGGTAGATATGAAAGCTCGATAGATTTGTTTTGATTTCTAAGTAGAAGAATTGCAAACAATTCATGCCAAACTTTTACAATGGTCCGTCCTCTCGTGCTGCATTGCAAACGATTCTAGCCATCAAACTTTCGCAAGAATGTAAAAAAAAAACATATAGTGTAAAGAAGGTATAGCATGAATCACGGTGTTCATTTACGGAGAAATATTGGAGCAGGTTTGTTTTTTTTTCAACCGGGCTAATTAAGTTGATAACGAAGCGAAGTACTCAAGATTATGTGTTTTTTATGTTGTAGGTATAGGAAAGGTTTTTCCTCTGAAAAATGCATTGCAAGAAACAGCAAAAGAAGAACAATTGCTATCAAAGAGCTAGAGGGAAACTAAGGATCATAATGTTCCTGAAGATGTTTATTACTCTGAGAAGCATCTACCTAAATGCTTGATGGAAGCATCGTACATGGAAACATTTACAAAAGGCAGAAAGCGGAACCTTCTTTTACAGGTTATTGGAAATGTTGTGTTGTGGAACTAAACTTGACGGCTCGTCCGAAGGCGCTCCTTTGACATGCCTCACTGTGAGTGCTGAAAGATTGCTCTAGCCATTGAGGCTTTGTTGTAATGGATGAGTGTGTGAGTGGTCATGGCCACAACCTGAAGGGTACATTGAGAGACCAGGGGAGTATTAACAGTTCCGGCATGGAAAGATTATGTGTCTTGCAAAAATTGGAAACATCATAGAGTCCAACTGTTTGGGCGGTGAACAAGATTAATTATCGCTGCTGTGGACTTGGTGATATCCTTATACCATTAAACTGATATGTTCTAGGCAAAAAGGAGTTGCCACGCATAGAACAGCAAAATACGCGGCATGAATTATTTTCGGTTGGCTGAAAGTTGATTTTCATTGGCTTTGACGGAACTCGGAGTAGAGGGGTAAAAACTGCTAGCACAGGAAATGTGATCCAGCACATTACTGACGAGACAATTCGGTGGGGGAAGAGTACTTGTGGTAGAGGGGATTATTTTTAAATTATTCGTTCCACTGTGGACTATTGATTGCTGGAAACTGAGCAACGTATGAATAAGGGCGGACTTTATATCAGGTCCGCCAGGCATCATTAATGTAACGAATGCTTTTGGTGATATATGTAAATAAATTGAACTGGAACATCGCGAGGATAATTTCAAAGGCATATCAGAGGACATATTTCGCAGCCGTTGAAGGCGGCAGGGCAAGTTCATAACGTGATTACGGATGTCCCTGGGAATAACTAACTGTTGATAGCGAGATTAAATATATAAGAAACGAGTTCATGGAAAACTGTTTTATTTAAAAAAATAATGGTTATGTAGAAACCTGGGCATGGCAGATGAGCAATGTAGCCTTGACCTTTAAGAGGCGACAGAGGAGGTTTGCAGCGATGAATGCCTTGAGCTACTTGCAGAGCTGGGAGTAGTTAGGATTTTCACATTAGGCAATGAAGATTAAAGGGCAATAGAAGAGAAGGAAATGTGATTCTCAAGTCGTCATCGAGTAAGGTGGAATTATTTCAATTGGGAAATGCATGCATAACCCGCGTTCAAATAGTTAAAACTAAAATATATCGAAAAATAGAGTGAAATTGAGGAGCAACATGTTCGGATGATCCCGTGGAAGCTGTTTACGTTGCAACGTTTAACAAAGGCAGTTACATATGTTCTTGAAAAAGACTAATTTGCAGTGTTGTAAGTAACGGGCTGCATTACACTAAATAACAAAACGCTTCTAAAAGGGCGCACTCGGATGCCAGATACAATGTACTTCAGATCCAGGTTCTATCAGAATTCTTACCTGTGTTGCGGTAGGTGATAATGGGAGAGGCTGAGGCTGAAACTTTGAGGGCACTGTGAGGTATAAACATTTCCGTCCTGGATAGCCTGCGTCTCTTCAAAGCGACTCGAAACATAATGTAGCCTATGGGTCTTGGGTTTCATCATGGTGTTTGTCCCTGTTGTGGTTTTGGTGTCATCCTTGTACCAAGTGAAGCTGGCATTCTTCGGGTAAAAGTGATTTACGAGCATGGAGCTGCGTGGGACGCAGATGAACCATTTTCGGGTGGCTGAGAATTATTTTTCAGTGGAGTTAGTGGAACTAGGAAAATGAACATGAAGAAAAAAAAATTATTTGGACACCAGAAAAGTTAACAGCCCAAAACTTTGTTTCAACACATTCCTGGCCACACTCTGCGACTTTGGGGGCCGAATGGCCATGGTAAGCGTTGGGCAAATATTTATACTGTGCGCTATAGTTATCTGCATTACAATCAACATCTTTATAAAGATAATTTAATATCGACGGCAATTTTGAGGTATGAGCGGTCGCATTTAAGGTGATAGCAAATGGGACACCCATTTTAAGAATCGCACCGTTTTTCTTTCTGCTGGAAAGTGTTATCAAGTGGTTTATAAATTGGCTTCATAATGACTATAGCCTCTTTTGCCAAGCGACTGAGGAAAAATATCACCTTGTTGACAATAACAACTGACGAAAAATTTAACTTTACCCAAGTTCGGCATGAAGTTTTAACATGACCCCTTACTTATTGGAGATCAAAAGTATGATGACAATATCGGATGGTGGTGGTGACGAAGGTGGGCGGAGGGCGGCGATGGCGAGGGCGCGGAAACAGCCTTTACTTGTTAGCAATATGAGCTTTCACAGATCTTAGGCAGACCTTATTTAATTACAGGTGCACAAATCACAATCCCAAGTAGGAAAGTTCACCCTTCGCTAGCCAAGATACTGAAATTATTTAATCAATTATGAGCAATTCCGTTTGCATTCTTGGGAACTAATAGATACACACCCTTTAACGATACTGCAATAATACCTGACGTGATGGATTACTACGCCTTAACTGCAATTTCGATAATACAACCAATAGACAATGCTCATCCTGACCAATAATGCTGAAACACTGTGCTACATACTAGAAGAGGACGTATATACCAACTGCACAATTTGAATATATACATGAAGGGCAATTGGAATCTACATAGCTGTCTCGATGGTCTAATGGCCTTATCTTGCCATCCTTACCTGGTGTGGTCACTATTTGAGTTGTGGTTCACTGTAAGTTAGTTGGTTCTTAGATGCACTCGGAAATGGTCGAAAAAGCTATTCAGTTCAAGGGTAATTAGCTATGGCAACAAATGCTGGTCTTACCAGTGACACCGCACACCCCATGAAAGAATAAGAACAAATGAATGTTTTAGTTTGCAATGAAAACCTTTCAAATCATAATCGGAAATCCTTCCAAACGCGAATTGCTAATTACAGACAACTCATTTTATTTCTTCTTCATACTTACCCCATGCTGATAAATTGGACCCCGTTCGGCTTCCAATAAATTTGCCTCCTTGATTGACAATGCATCTGACACCCGCCAGCGTCCTCCACACGTACGTTGATGATCTAAACGAAGCCGCAGATTTTATTCTTAAAATCATTAACTTTCCTGTCATATTCTTTCTCTGCCTGACAGATCTAATAATCGATGAGGGGAGGTCAATATTCATGGTGGTACATTGCCCAATGCTGCCAGCATGAAGGTGCAAAACCTGACATCAACTATCATGCGAAAAACATGAAGAGGAGCAAGAAGCTTTTTAAAGAAGAGCCATTCTGGGAATAAATATGTGGGAAGCAGATATTGCGAGGAATCTCTTTCGGCCAGAAAAGAGTATCTCATTCGAGTCTGATACCAGTGATTGTAAATAAACTTCCAGGGTCAGCAATGGCGCCCTAATCCTTTTCTCTAACACTGCCCCGGAATTAATGCTCAGGGCCGCGATACAAAAGTAAAAGTCACCACAAAATAAACGGTCTAGATCAAGTTGAGAAGCCAAGTCACCGAACTTTAACTATCACGCATCTTGGGTATTTGAAATAGCCGAGAGTTGTAGTGCAGAAGACAAAGGTAAAGCTATCGTTATAAGAAGGGGTAAGAATAGCGATGCATGCAAACGCCATCTACTGGTTATCAGAATATTTTATGGAATGAGAAGGAGATGGGATTTGAGATGGAACAGTATATAATAGGAACTGTCATTTAGAAATGTTACAGACTCACTGCCATCCATGGATGCTGTAACAGCTGTTCCTATAATGTCTAGTACAAACTCACCCAGGCTGTCTCTTCTGTTGTGGTTTGTTTCTGCTAATTCTTGTGTTTCACCACGCCCTCCTGCAAGGCAGACGGAACGATATTGGACAATATAATGCAATGTGTTTACGCGAGTACCGATTATGTTTCAAAAGCAAGTACTGTCTGCGAGCAAGGGGATTCAGGTTAGAGTAACATTTCTATCTGTGTGATTGTGAGCTGAGTTATATGTATGTTAAGCGTGAGTCCTAACTGATCCAAATTTGTGATCGGTAAGTGATGAAATTGCGGGAAAAGGATGAGTGGCTTAGGTTGGTGCTGCATCGCGTAGAATATAGAATTTGAAGAATAATTCACTGCCCGTAGCAGTTCATTTGAGATAATTGAACTTCTTCCGGGACGCGGTATCTGATTCTCGTAGCTGCAAAGTTGGCAGGAATTTCTCGGATCCATTGCCTTATCAGTATACGTTTTGGGGTTGTAGCATTCCTCTCGGTACAATACTTAAAACAAGGCTTCCAACGTCTTCACCACGAGTTCCGGGAGCTACGTCATCAAAAATGGACGCTTATCCCTCTCATGCCCAGCTATTCTTCTCTGTCTGCCTGATCAATTTTAGCTGTCACAGGTCCAATGGAACTCGGGCCATGGGAGTGCGTTGTCCGATCAGTGTGTGGGCAGTCGAGCTGAGAGTGAGTAGCCTTCCTTGAGGTGTTTTGCATAATCTCCCCATAGAAAATATTGACGTGCATCATCAAAATGCAGGGTGTTTCAAGTTGAGATATCAGTAGATCATTGCTCGAACTGCTTTCAGATGATTACAGCCTTCTTTCGCCAAGGCAGACCTAGCCAATAATTACCATTATTCAATCATAACCACAGTTGTTTAATGTCCACAGCTTCAGTTTTACAACACTTGCTTTCAAGGGTGGTTTAAAAAAATACTTCCGCTTGATTTTTTGTTTGTCTTCATCCGTAAAAAAAGATAATGTTCACACCAATCGACCTATATTTCCACGAATAAGTGGCTAACACAGCAAAAAGCATTTTCAAATAATTCTCATGCCGTGGAGGAGTCCACCCTGACATTTTCATCTCCAAGTCCCTATTCCAAACTTCGAGCCTTTGATCATTTTTCAGCCTTTTTTTCATTTTGGTGCATTTTCCGTGCATACCCATCTGTGTGGTAAAGCTGGTTGTCTCCTATATGGCACTTCAGAGCAGACACGGAATTGCGTGCAAATCTCCAACGTTTTTCTTTTTCCTCTCTCTTTAATTTGCCTTCTAATTTGTTTGCAACCACCAAAACTTTTTCGGATCAAAAGGGATTCTAGTTATAACCGCGTTCCTAGATAGTTCTATACTTATTGATCTACTGCATACTTCAGTAAAGCTGCGGCCTTCACTTGCCCTCTTTTCTTTCTTAATTACTGCTGCAGGATCTCTTCCTTCCATAATCAGGAGTGTCCGTGATCGCATTATTGTGCCAGCGTCACTCCCCGATGCACGATGGGGGTGTGACTCTGCGTCTCCTTCTTCTCCATCATTTCACGTCATTTTCCCAGTCCCCAGACCTTACCTCTTGTCCATCACCGTGGACACTTAACCGAAAGTTGATTTTGCTGGTTTCTCCCCAGCACTCTCTACCATGCTCGCATTCCTCCATTCACTAATCACTTCACTTATATAGGTCGTCCAAAGAGCGACTAGGTGTTGTTGACTTTTGGGTAGGATAACTCTTTTCCGTCCAAGAGTATCAAGTTATCTATCATCAGGCGGCCCCCTTATGTGCCGTATTCTGCTACCCATAGCTGACAAACATTTGAATATGTGAAGTGCAAGATCTCTCATCAGCTCTATTAATTGCCCAGATTCCGATGCTTCATTATCAATCATGATGAACCGAGACCATTTGACCTTAATGCTTTGACGGCAATGTTATTCAACCACTGTCCTCCCTTCAGACGCCATCTCCTTACCCGGACCTTTCCGTTTTTCCCTTAACATCTTTGTTGTTGTACACAAAATGCCAGACTTAAAGTTTGTCTCTCACGGACTTATGTATTGCAATAACATGCGCCGAATTCTCTGCAATACTTCAGTCTAGATGAATGCCCTCCTCACTGCATATGGGACATTGAAGTCCAAAGAAGGTAAAATTGAACTAATTGCATAACCTTCTAGGTCCTTGGGATCATTACACAGTAAAGCTGATATTTTGGGATCCCTTCGATCGGCTCAACAGATCCAGACTATGGCCGCAAGTGTCTGAAAGGTTTTTTTTCTTAAAAATTGAATTTCCAGCTCAGGCCAGACGTTGCCATGCAATTTTCTTGGTTGTGGAACATCTGGAAGGTTGCTTTCAGAGAACCCATTACTGAAACGACTGCCATTTGCGATCTTCATAACCACGATGCCCTGTTTTTACACATGTCTCTAAACTCCACATTGGAAAATTTCATCCACATCATAATCCCCCACCCTCCACGCCATCGCATCTCTCACCAGTTGTTAGTCAGCATTCTATGGATATATCCATCCTTCCTCTACAATCACTGATTTGCGATTATCAAGCATTATTGTCCAAAGTTTTGGTCTGGTTCCCATTCCTATCAAATTAAATTGCTCCCCGTCGTTCCCACAAAATTAAAATGCATCGCTACTCCTTCATTAAGGCATCGTGCTATTGGAAGCCTCGAAATGGGCCATGACGATGTCCTCTGATACTTTTTGTATATGTCACATTTTTTACTCATAACTTCAACGAGCTATGTGTGTTCATCATCAACTACCCCTGTGTTCATGGTAAGATTTCTAATCTATGGGAAGAGGGGTGAGAAAGTTGTCTATGTAACTTGAATACTTTACTTTTTCTCTTTCAAACGCCTATTATCTGATGCTATTAACAGGTATTTGACATACTGATTAGCGATCTGGGTTTTGCTAAAGGGACACAATAATGTCCTGATTTTGTAAATTGCAAATCTACTGCTTTCCAAAAAAATAAATTGATATGCTATGCCCCATCTCTAGTTTCATTTCTGCCGTTATTCATGGAAGGCTTGCTCACTAGCAAGGATATCTCCCGAAATGCAACATCTGTATGAATAAACTGGTTTCCTCCAGCTATTCGGCATGGAATCACCATCCACCTCAATCATATTGATGCCTTGCCATCCTTGAAGCTGAAGCAAGTAGAACGTCCCTATTTATTTACCTCACACCCCATCCTTACTATGGAATGACACTAAATAACATTTTAACCAGCACGTACCAATCAATGTCATTGCCCTACCGCTGTCCAGACGGTGCAATTCAATGAAACCTTGGCCAGTACAATCATTACTGCAGTGAAGCCTCTTGTGCATTTTCTGTCTCCCGAACTTTCCTTGCCATGAGTCACTTCGAAAATCCGGTTGCTCCACCTTGGAAAATTTACTTCATAATAAAATTCTGAGTCACACCTGAAACATATTTTGACTGTACCCCGGGCATCCTGGGTTTAATTTTTCAACTATTATTATACTAATCCTGTGGTCTGCTAGATATGCCAAAATGTTTCCATTCTCAATTATTTTGTCTGTAATTCAGCTGTGTTAACGGCACCTTTTGCAAGTATCTGAATAATTTCGGGGTCAACTGCGATCATTGACTCATCCATCTTCTTTGTCTCTTCTGAATGTCCCACCTATTCCATGAAGTTTGCTGGAAAGGACTTATTTCCTAGATTTCTTGTTTTCTTTTAAAGCAACAGTCTTCTGATCCAAAAGGAGTATCCCTTTCAGAGATTCAAGCTCCAGTTAGTTCCTGAAGTTTATCCATTTGCGACCCTTGAGTGCAGTCTAACAATATGAAAGCAAGCACAGAGCAATGAATTTCGAAGTTTAATTTCTAATGCCTTTAATATAGTTTATTAAAGTTCATTAGGAATACCCTAATGAAACCTGACCATACCTACCAGGCGTTTAATACATTATATCCCTTCAAACGTTTATCCATTGCACTTGATGGAATATTCAAAACGTCATCACTAATAATTTGATGGACATCCAGGTCACCAAAAAAAAAAACGTTGCTGCTTATTTTGCTTTTGTCAGGAAAAGATAATTCCAAGGCCAGAGCTTGTTTTCTCTTTGGTAAGGATGGATCCTGTATCTGCATGTCCACTCTATTTTTCTACGGGTCATAAGATTTGGATTCATAGCGTAGTCGTCAGTAATCGTGCCATCAAATTTTATACATATGTTCAGCCATTTGTTTTCAAAAATTAGCTCAGATTTCAATCTTAACTCAGAATAGTGGTCTGTGTTTCCATTATTCGCTTTTAGGCAGCCATCCAATTGTACCATGCTATTCTGACCCCAAACCAGTCAGTGAATTACAAAATAAATTATTGCTACTTTTTTAAAGTTGTTTTTTATACAGAGTACAGCATCAACTACAACTGCTTCTGACCTACAAATCCACTGGCCTACCAGTCTCACTTCCCAAGCGATCCATGTACTTAATTTTTTAAATGACGTTCCCTATGCATCTTAACAATGTAACTGACATGTAATTAACTGGTGGGTCTGGGAGTGCGGATTTGCGTGTCGCAGGGGTGTGTGTTTGTGTTGGGGAGGTGAGTGGTTGGGTTGGAGACACGGGTGGCCCAGTTGGAGTGGTGAGCAGCTGGCAGGTTTTGCGTATTCGGGCCGGTGTATTGGTAGCCAAATAGTGGAAGTGAACACCCGGGGTGGGAAAGTTAGCATATTGGACGGGAGGGTGAGCAATCCGGGCGGGGATTGAGTAGTCACATCCGGGGTCGGCAATCAAGTGTGGCCGTCGGCAGTCGGGCCGTGAGTTGGGAGCTCAGTTCCCAGTGCGCAGTCGCATGGGCCGCGTGGATAATCAGGGCAAGTGGTTGGGCCGTCGTGTCCGGGGGCTGTTCAGACGAATGGAGGTGTGACGAGCCGTGTTGGGGTTGGTGGGCAGCAGTGGCGGAGCAGGTGCGTAATCGGGTCAGTGTGTGGGTTGTCCCGTGGTGTGTGTGGTCAATCGAGTCAAGTAAGGTCGGAAATCGTGACAGGGCGTGTGTTCTTGAGTCGGTGGGTGTAGAGGTAGGAGCAGTTACCAGGGGCATGCTGGGTGGCGGCGGCGGGTTTGGTAGTCGATACCGATAGGTAGGCAGCTTGGTCTAAGGGAGTGCTCTGGGGTAAGCGATGTTGATAGTCGGGTAAAGGGTGTGTAGTACATTGGAATATGCTTCTGGCTGTTGGAGCTCAATCATTTCAGCTGCAGGACATCAGTGCAAGAGTTCCTTGGGGTAGTGTCCTAGGCCCCAACCATTTTCAGCTGTTTCATTAATGACCTTGCTTCCATCATAAGGTTTGATGTGGGGATATTCGTCGATGATTGCACAATGTTTAGAGCAGTAGCTAGCTTTTCGGATGCTGAAGCAGTCCATGTTCAAATGCAGCAAGTTCTGGACAATATGCGGACTTCTGCTAACAAGTGGCAAGCAACATTCGTGCCAGACAAGTGCCAGTCAATGACCATCTCCAAGAACAGGGAATGTAACCCTGACAGCTTTCCATACAATGGCACTGCCTTTGCTGAACCCCCCACTATCAACATCACTGGCGTTATGGGTTATGCAGGAACACAAGTAATTAAGAAAGTTAGCAGAATGGTATCATTCATTGTGAGGCAATTTGATTAAAAAAGTAGGAAGGTTATGCTTTAGTTGTAGAGGGCACTGTTGAGACCACATATGAATTATTGTGTACAATACTGGTCTCCACATTTAAGGAAAGATGCAAATGCATTAGAAGCAGCTCAAGTAAGGTTTACGAGGCTAGAACAGGAATGGACGGGTTGACCGAAGACGGCAGTTGGATATGTTAGGCTTCTATCCACTGGAGTTTAAAAGCAATAAAAATGAACCTGATTAAAATATTTATGACCCTGGGGGTCCTCACACGGTGGATGTGGTGAGGTTCTGTCCTCTTGTGGGACAATCGAGAATTAGAGGTCACTGTTTAGATATCGGGGTCGTTTATTGAAGACAGACACTGGGAGAATTTTTTTTCTCTCAGAGAGTTGATAGTCTTTGGAGCTCTCTTCTCAAAAGGCGATTGCACCAGTGTCTTTGAATATTTTTCAGGCAGAGTTCAATAGACTTTTGATTTAAAAAAGGGGTGAAAGGTTGTCTGCAGTAGGCAGGAATGTGGTGTTGAGATTACAATCAGCTCAGCCATGAATTTATTGAATGGGGGAGCAGACTCGAAGGGTTGACTGTCCTTCTCCCTTTCCTAGTTCGTATGTACTTTTCGACATTAATTTGCCTTGTCGGGCCATATGCGAGGTATGATGGCACGGAGGAATGGACTATGATATTAATTCTGCTCTTTCCGAGAGTCGGTCACCATGTGAAACAGACCACCTCATTGAAGAGCTGTAGAGATTCCAGGGCCAAGCAGTTAGCGGAGTGCTTTAAGCCACTCAGTTTACCTCCCATTACTTTCGTCGAGCCAAGGTCATTTCAATCCGAAAATTATACGTATAAAACCGCAAGCCCAGAATTTCAAGTCCCCAAGCGTACAGTTTCAAAATTGCGTTTTTAGTTGGATCACAGTGTTCTCCATTGCACTAAAATTCGCAAAAAGAATTTTCTTCAAGTTTATTTACATTCATTTTCCCCAGGAATTACTCTTTCTATGATCTGCAAGGAGTTGGCAATATTGATAATTGTTTCCTTCATGTTATAAAATATGTAAATCTTATTTAAGTTATTAATGAGAAGTATTCCTCTATCCGTGCATTAACTTGAAAGAAAACCTTTAGATCTGCAACCTTGTTTTTCAGGCTACCGTCAATGCTTTCCAAAATTCTCTCATATGTATTTTCCATAAGGCAGTGCGAAGGGATTTAAAAAATCAAATCGCGGAAAGTCGGGGGGCCGTCAGCTATAACATTTCAATTTTAGTTTAAGGTCCATGATTAAAACAAGTTAACAAATAAAGCATTAGGTTCCATCTTTTTAGAAGATGGAGATATTGGAATGAAACCAGATTTCAAAGTTATGCCTTATGTTGCTTTAAACTGCATGGCTAATCCAAACAATTTGTGGTGAATAGCTTGTGATTACTTCAGTCATCATTTAACGTGGGAATTTCTTTTCCACGGATATGCCTTGATGAAGAAACCACAGAAGCTCAATTTGACTAATGCTTCATGAGCAAAATTTCTCATTGCTGGAATAAATGGCAGAATGAAAATTAAATTGCAACTATCCGCCAGAAACATTTAAATATTACTTTTTTTTCCACACGGAACAAATTAGGTTGTTTTATTTTACAAATTAATGATAAATCAGCCTTAATCATAGTTGTTTTTTACTGTAATAATCTGTGTGATACCGAAAACAGGCAGGAACTTTGCACTCAGTGGCCGTTTCTTCGTTGCCGCCCGTGAAGACAGAAGTTCTCCTGCCCATCCCTGCACGAATTTTCAAACAGAACTTCGGGTGACACGTGATTTCAACCTTTTCAATGATATAGACAATTTCATGTTGCACAGAGAATCCATTTTCCATACGAGTTACATCTTCCAGGTGCCAAAGGAAGCAATTGAAATAATTTTGGAACGTGTTTTCCTGAAGTAAATAACATCAACAGATTGATATGTTAGTTGATTTCTCAAATATTCGAAAAACGATCTAGGACAACGACAAAGATTTGATTAGATCATGATTAATTTGTGATTCCCATGCAATGCCACATTTGATACCCCTAGCAGCGTTTCAGGAAATAACGCTTCCATGATCTGTCACTGAATTTCAGTATCCTTAAACGACATAAACTGTTGAAATGCCACATTTCGTAATCACAGCATCTTTCAACGTTCAGGAAAGTCTGATTGCGCCTTTATGCAATGTTAATTTACGTAAAGATGAGACGGTTATCTTACCGCACAACGTGTAACTATGTGAATATTGAAAATTTATGAAATTAATAAGAAATTAATTAGCTTTAAATGCCTCTATGCAATAATTACACAGAAGGCGCATAATATTCTGCTGAATATCACCTGCCAAGTTCCGCAAAAAGTTGCGCAACGATAGAAGAGAAGAGAATTTCCCTGGGCTGCCACAATAAATATGGCGAGAAAAATATGCTTAAGACTTTGCAACGGAGGGGAGAGTAAATCGTTTTCCCTTGCCGCATTTTTGCTTAATAACTAGTTATGGAGAATTTCCAATTCAGGCAGAATGAAACTGATAAAGGCTCTGGGAAATTGTAATGGAGAACATTTTATTGCCTTTTTTCTCGGCTACTTTAGAAAAAGAGAATGATTTACACAAATAAAGTTATTTGATTTCGGCTTCCTTCCTCACAAATACCTACTTCAGATGTTTAACTATTAGAATATGCCAAACGTTTATCAGTTTATATCCAATTACATATTTCAAGGTTATCTGCGAATCAAGGTGAGAAACCAATCTTCCGATTGAAAGGCTAGTTGTCACGCACCCAACAGTCTTATTGTATGCATTCACAATTGAAATGCAATTCGTTCCAATAGTAATTCTGAGAACAGTTGCCTCATATCAGGGTGAAAAAGTACCGCAAGAATGAATAATTAATTGATGAACTAGGGTAAATAATTATACGGTATAAGTGCCTCAGAATAAAATGGTTTGGATGCAAATTAAACCATTTGACAACTATAATTAACTGTTGTAATTTCAGTGTACCGTTGCTCAAGGTTAAACACGTTGAAATTATTCCAAGTGTCCAGAATGTTTTATAGTTTGAGAATTATTGTCGTCATCGATCGCCATTACAATTGGCAATACATAGTTTGCAGCACCGAAGTACAATGTTTAATGTTTTGAAAGCTGTTATATGACTTTTCGAACCAATAATAGTACACGTTAGATTCGGGATATAGATATTCAAACAAAGGTTGCGCCAAACCATCAGCACCGTATCTCCAGGATATCGTCTTATTCACGGAGGGAGATGAGTTTAAACGCCGCAATTGTCCATCGTGGCATGTAATTATAAATCACCTTACCTTTAAATGGCTGTTGATTTGAAATCGTTCACAATACCATCATTAGGAGATTCGCCAGAAAGCCCAACATAAACCGAACAATCAGCAAAATGGGGATCCGTTCTCTCAAATTTTCGGGATGCACATAAGTGATCCTCTTTGGGGCAAGTAAATTGTTCCGGTTACATTATATCATGCAAATAAACAAATGATTCAGAAACATCATTAAAACACATGAATGTTGATCCTCCAGCTTGAAGCACATATCAATTCATTGTCCTCAGGTCTCATGCGACACTTCAAGAAGCACAAAGAAACAAAACGCTGTTAACTTGTAAAAGTCACGATGGCAAATTTCACTAGAAGTCTGTCGACATGAAATCATTAATTTGATCACATAACACCAGAAACTGTCCTATCTTCTACGCCTGAACAGCTTTAGGCCATCCAAAAGAGTGACAATTATTTTTTGGTGGGAGTTTGTGCACTATAATTTCAACTCTGAATGTACAAAGACCATTTAGTAGTTCCATGATTGCAAGTTCTTTCTTTGTAATATGGGATGCTCGACAGACTGCTTTATTTTTCTCCAGCTTCATTTCCAATGACTTTAGTTTGTTAAACTTTAATTTATCAGCTCATACAACGGCTAGGATAGTTGCTCAAATTATTTTTTTTTTTGCAAATTATCGCACACTTTAAGGAATTCCTGACACTACCTTCCAGCTGAGGCATCTTCAGGCGGGCACTATTGAAGACAATTTACTTCACATGCCTTACACACTTCTATTCCGCATTTCCAACATGACAGCTATGGAGAACAATATGCTAAACAGAAATTATAGGGGCGTTGGAGTAGCACACCTGACAGAACTCTGGGGATAATGGTAGCTGATTAAAAGTAAACAAACAATAGCGGGGGGCGGGGGGGGGGGGCGGTTAGGATCGCAGCCTGTGGTTTAATTAAACAATCACTGCATTAGTTAAACAGTGATTCGAAGCTCATTTTCAGGAAATCATCAAAGGACCATTGTCCAGGGTAAAGTTATTTCTCTCAGGGTGAAGCCGGGATTTATACTGAACACCCAGAGCGGATAGGTTAATTTTACATCCTGTCTAACGCACCTGATTAATTATATGTTCATAGAAACGTATGGATAATATGTTTAAATGTTAACTATTGAACTATTCAGCAAATAGTGAGAAAGAAAATAGCAGTATTCAGGGGGGCAAGAATAAACTGGCAAAAGTGTTTTACTCAAGAGTGAAATTTATGGTGAATAAGTGTGCAACGTGCAATTCGGGTGAAAAAAAAATACATGAAATTTTGAACCGCATGGGAAATATGTAGGACAGATGAGCTCTTTTCTCATGTCTCTGCATGAATGAGACTACGTTGCCGTGGCGGGCATGGAACCGAGTTTCTTTTTTTTTTCATTTTCTCGCATTTATAAATAGAGACATTGGAAACAAAACCAGGGAATTTACACTAACCGTTTACAAAACAATTCTCTGCTCTCACGTGCTGCATTGTAAATAATTCTGGCTGCCACACTTTGACAAAACTTCAAAAACATTACGGTGTGAAGAAGGTTTAGCATGAATCGGGGTCATAATATATGGAGAAAGATTGGAGAAGCTTCAATTTTCTATTTTCAGCGTAGATAACTGACGTGATATCGAATCGAAGTACACAAGGTTACAAGTGACTTTTCTGGTGTATGCATGTATAAGGTATTTATTCTGGAAAATGCTTTGTAACAAGCAGCAGTAGAATCAGAATTGCTCGCAAAGAGCTGGGGGAAAATTGAGGAGTTCAATTTTCCTGCGGATGGCTTATAACATTCAGCAGGATCTGCCAGAAAGGTTTATGGAAGCAACTTACATTGAAAATTTCAAAGGAGGAAGTGAAGATGTGCAAGAAGATGTATTTTTCCGGGATAGGGAAATGCCGTGGCATGGGACACAGTTGGACAGTTCATCCAAACAGCTTCCATTGGCATGTCTGACTGTATGTGCTGGAAGATTGCATTAGTCTTTGAGGCTTTGTTGGGATCAATGAGAGAATGAATGGTTATGGCTAGAATTGAGAGGGGACATTGAGAGGCCAAGCTGGCATTTACAGTTCCGGTACGGATAGACTGTGTGTCTTACAGCTGGAACCTTCATATAGCCCTTCTGTTTGGGGGTGAGTAGTATTAATTATCCCTGTTGCAGGTTTGGTGCAATCTTTATAGCAAATTAAACTGATATTTTCCAGGCATAAAAAAGATGTCACGCATAGAGCAATAAAAATGCGTGTCAACCATTTTCAGTTGACTGATAGTTGATTTTCAGTAGAAGTGGACGGAACTAGCAGTGGAGGGAAAATACGCTGCTTCTACAGCAGATGAGGTGATTCTGCGCATTCCTGGCGAGAAAATTCGGTGGAGCGGATGGCGCGGAGAAGTCTGTTTTTTTTTTAATTAATTTTCACTTTGGGCTATTGATAGTTGCAAAATGAGCAATGCATTTATAATGTTTAAATTTGCATCGACTCCCCGAGGGAGCATTCCGGTAACCAGTGCTTTATGTGATATAAGTAAAGGACTTGAACTGGAATACCGTGATTATAATTTCGAATTTGGTCGATAATAGCAAAATTGGTAAGGGTAACCAGTGGAAGGCAGCAGCAGGCTTCAGGATGATATATTTAGCCTGACAAAATGTTAAGATGAAATATAGGAGAAATGTGATGCGAATAACAATGTGGTGTGAGATTTGTAGTTATCAGAACAAGAGGCAGTACAGTCTAAATAATATTATATTGAGGCAAACGCAGTAGAGCCTCGGGATGCATATTCTGCAGTCTTTGAATGCGGCAGGGCAAGTTCCTAAGAGGCTTACCAAAACTATTGGTTTAATTAACGTTAGACCTAGCCACATTAAATACATAAGCAAGGAAATCCTGCTAAACGCTTACATATCAGTGGTTAGACCGCAGCTGCAGTGTTATGTTCAAGTCTGGACACGACAATTTAGCAAGGACGTCAAGATATTGGAAAGGCTACAGAGGACGTTTACAGGAATTAATGCCTTCATTTATTCGGAGAAATGTGAGGAACTGTGATTTTCACATTGGATCAGAGATTAAGAGGCGTCCTAATAGAAGGGGACATAAATATAATGCGTTAATCCAACAAGGTGGACCTATTTCCAATGGAAAACGTATACCTAACCCGAATTCAAACAGTTAAAATTAAAATCTCTCAAAAATAGAGGGAAAGTGAGGAGCAATATCTTCACATGGAGGGGTGGGAACACCTCACGAGAACCAGAAAGATCGTCCCGAAAAGTATGTGGGAGCACCTCACGTGGACACATTCAATAAAGGCAGTTGAATATCTCATTCAACCTGAATACATTGCACTGTTGTAAGTAATGAGCTGTGATCTGAAATAAAATTACACAAGTCTTCCAATAAAGCCCCACGTGCATGCTAGATCCAATGGACTTGCAGATTTTGTGATTCTATCAGAATTCTTACTCTTTTGGGATAGACAGCAATGTGAAAGGCCAAGGATGAAACTTGGAGGGTACGGTGAGTTATCAGACAGGTATAAACAGTTTCTGTCCGGATAGCCTGCGTCTCTTGCAAGCCGACTAGAAGCTTAATATAGTTCATTAGCCTTGGGTTTAAAGCTGGTATTTATCCATTTTGTGGTTTTGGTGCCATCCTTGTACCAAGCGAAGCAGCTTTTCTTCGGGTAAAAGGGCGATGTCGAACGCAGAACAGCAAGAGGCGCAAATGAATCATTTTCAGGTTGCTGAGAATTAATTATCAGTGGTGTTGGTGGAATTAGGAAAACGAAAGGGAAGAAAAATCTTCACTTGGAAATCGGAAAAGGTTAGCGGGTGAAACTTTTGTTTCAGCTCATTTATCACCCCACTATGCGGCGTTAGGGACGGAATAAAGTTAGGGGCTGTAGGGCATGGAATTCTACTACAAGCTACATCCTAAGCAATATCTTTATAAATGACAATTCAATATCGGCGGCAATATCAAGGCATGAGCGGGCGAATAACAGATCATAGAAAAAGGATCTCCCATTCACGGATCGCACACTTTTCTTTCTGCTGGAAAATAACACTGATTGGGTTCTAAATCGGCTTCTGATTGACCATCACTTGTTTTCCGATACGCCTGAGGGAAGTTTCCATCTTGTTGAGTATAAAAGTGATGAAAAAGTAAAATGTTCAAATGGTTGACTTGAATATTCCAGATGATCCCTTACATCTTGGAAATCAAATGGTCGATGAAAATATTGTTTGTGGTCTTAATGAATCTTCGTGTGTTTGTAAAACGGGCTTTCAAATATCTTAGATATAGCTTATTAAATAACAGGTGCACAAATCACAATCCCAGTAGGAAGCTTCGATAGCCAAAATAAACAAATAAACAATTCAACAAATCAAGTGTGATCAAATCCCCATGCACTTTGCCAGACTCTTTCTGGCAATTAATAATGTTAAGACATACTCATCATTTAATCATACTGCAATAATACTTGAAATGATCGTGTTCTGCAGGATAGCTGTAATTTCCGTAAAACAGTTAATAGGTAATGCTCACCCTTGTCAGTGTTGCAGGAATTTCTTAATAAGTAATGGAATTTGACGTATAACGATAAACTGTGCAATTTGAAAATATACATATAAAATAACTGCAAACTGCATAACTGGCTCGACAGACCATATGGCCATTTCCTGCTATCCTTCCCTGGGCTGGCCTATATAGGATTCCTCGTCCACTGAAATGTGCTTGGCTCTTAAATGCACTGGGAAATTGCCGAGCAAACTACTCAGTGCAAGCGTAATTAGGGATGTGCAACAAATATTGTCCTTGTCAGTGACCCCCCGCCATTCCATTAAATAATTAAAAAACACATGTTACTTTGTAATGTAAACATTTCAAAGCACAATCGATAAATTCTTCCAAGTGCGAATTGAAGTTACACACAATTCATTTTCGTTTTGTTTCTTTAGCTACCGCGTACTGATAAATTCCGTTTCCAACAAATTTGCCTCGATGGTTGACAGTGCAAATTACACTCCTGCGTCCAACATACTCACATTGATTATCTGAAGGAAACCAGTGATTATATTTCTAAAGTGACGTATTTTTCTGTCACCTTGTTCCATGCGGAGTTATTGCGTATCACCTTATTTCCAACAGATCACATCCACAGCTGATGCCTCTTGAACTAAAGGAAGCGAGCAATGAAAAGAAAAGTTTGTAACCGTGAATTTACTCACATGCTCAGGAAGCTGAATTACACTCACCGATGTCTGGGCAGCGCCGACAGAGTAACAAAACGGAATTAGTAAAATAAAATTACAGGTGAAAAAGTCTGGGGCTCAAAGAGTCAATTAATCTACCCAAACAATAAACGAAACATGATGCATTTAAGGGAAGCTATATAACTGCGCGAATTAACCAGATGTCACCGTATAAAAGGAACTGGCGCCTGTAAAAATGAATGCCAGAACAGAAAGGCACTGAAGTCCAACACTGGATGACATTCTGATCCAATCGATCAGCCGGAGACAAAGAGCTGGAACCGGCTGGTGGTTTCGAAGAACGCGAAGGTGCCGACATATTGGATGCGTCACGATGAAGTGTAATATCCGGTCGAGTGGAAAAGGACATGATTCTTTGTTCCTTTGTTAAGATCCGCAGAAAAAAATACATTGACAGAAGGGGCCACAATTTCAGTCTTCTACGCACGCTAGGTGGGGCGAATTCTCCCGGGAAGACCAACCGATATAGACAATAGCCTCTAAGCATTTGAAACTAATTTAAATTGAGTTCCCAGCCCAGGCGAGAGGTTAACATGCACTTTGCTTAGGTGGTTAAAATCTTGTGGAACATCTCATAGTTCACTGGGAGATTTCTTTCAGAGAGCCCATTATTGAAAGGCCTGTCAGTTGCTGTCTTCTTAAATACAATATCCTTGTTTTTCCACAGATCTCCAAACTCGCCATTGGCAAACCTGAACCACACCCTGGCCCCCCCGCACCCACCTTCACCGATTGTCAGTTAGAATCGTATCTATAGTTTCCCATGCTTTACCTACAATCGCTGATTGTTATCAATATGTATTATTGTTGAAAAACTGAATCTGGTTGCCTTGTCGATCAAATCAAATTCTTCCTCTTCTTTGCCACAGCATTAAAATGCATGACAACGCCTTCATTGAAGTTTCATGCTAACGGCAGTCTTGAAATGGGCCTCGGACGTGTCCTCTGATACTTTCTGTACACATCACATTTCTTTACACTTAACTCCGAAGAGCTTTTATGTACTCAGCAGCAACCACCCCTGAGCGTTTTGGTAGGTTTTCTAACCTGTGACAAGTGAGGTGAGAAGCTTGTCGGTATAACTTGAAGACATTTTTTTCTCTCTCAAATTCCTTCTACCTGATGCCTTTAAGACTTATTTAACATGCAGATTAGATATGCCAGGTTTTGTTAAAGCGCTGAAATACTGTGCTGATTGGGTAAATTGCAAAACTGCTTATTGTCCAAAGAAAACTGATTTGTTAGGTCCCATTTCCAGTTTCATTTCTGCAGTTCTTTAATAGAAGGCTTGCTCAGCAGCAAGGGTATCTCACTCCATGGTTTTCTTGTACTAATTAAATATTTATTCCAGATGTTCTGCATGAAATCCCCACTCTTTTCAATAACTTCGATGTGCTTTCAGCCCCGAGGCTGAAGCAAGTGGATTTTTTTTTTTAATGTAACTTACTGGCATCCTTACTATGCAGTGACGATAAATAACCTTTTAACTAATCCGTCCCAGGCACTGTTGACGCGGGACAACTGTCCAAAAAGGTGCAATTAAATTAATCCATAACTTGTACACTCATTACTGGAATGAAGTTTCTTGAAACCAGCACAATTCCCTCCAACTAAACAATATCATAAATTTTAACTCCAGATCATTCCTTGTTATAAGTCACTTCGTTTAACCTGTTGTTTCACCTTGAAAAAATTACTGCAGAATACAATTTTGAGTCCCATAATTTGAGTGCACCACGGCCAATTCTGCGGTTAATTGCTTTATTATTATTACACCAATCCTGTCCTCTATCAGATATGCCACAATTGTCCGCATTCTCATTTATTTTGTCCGTAATTACTTTGTGTTGATGTCACGTCTTGCACATCTGGGCACTTTCGTTTGCAGCGGCGATCATTGACACTTCTGTCTTCTGTGACACTTCCAAATGCCCCACTTGTTATTCAATGCAGGTTGCTGGAAACGAATTTCATCCATTATTTTATTAATGTATCCAATATAATTGAAAGAGTATTCAAAACTTCATCAGTGACAAATTGATTGCCACCCAATTCACCACAATATAAAAAACCTTGCAGCTTATTTTGTTTTTGTCAGAAAGTGACAATGTCAAGGACATAGTTTGTTTTCTCTTTGGTACGTATGTAACCCGTATCCACCTGCCCATTCTATTTTTCCACTGGTCTTAAGTTTGGGATTCAAAGATAGTCGGGGGTAATCATGCCCTGAAACTTTATACTTACTTTCAGCCATTTGTTCTGCAAATGTAGCTCAGATTTCAATCTTACAGCTGAAAAAAATATGTTTCTTTTTATTGTTCACCCTCAGGCAACCATCCACTTGCACAGTACTGCTCTGATCCCAAACCAGTTGCTGAAATGTGAAACTAGATATTAGCATTTTTTTGATAATAAGTTTATTTACAGAATTCAACAGTAAACACGCCTGTTTCCTATCGACAAACACCGTGTCCCAGCAGCCTCACTTCACAAGTTCTCCTTGTAATTAATAAAACAATGCCACCCCCCTATGATTCTTCATGATATAATTGACAAATCATTAACAGTTGAGTCTGGGGATGTAGATACTCATTTCACAGGAGTGTTTGTACGTGTCGGGGAGGCGAGTAGTTGGTTTGGGGAGTTTGATGATGCACTTGGTGGGGTTTGCACATTTCGGTTGGTGGATTGGCAGTCAGGTCGAGGGAGTGGATAGCCGAGGCGGACAAGTTAGCATAAAGGTCCTGAGGGTAGGCAGTCCGGTCGGGGCTTTGAGTAGTTGGGTCGGGAGTTGGAAGATCAGTCTGGGGATGGGTAGTCAGGCCATGAGCTGGGAGCTCGGTTCCGGAGTCTGTGCAGTCGTGTCGGGAAAATGGGTAACCAGGCCGAGGGTTTTTGGCAGGCGCATCATATGCAGAAGCCGGGGTGTGAAGTGTCGTGTCGGCGGTGGTGGGCAGTCGTGGCAGTGAGGGTATGTATTATGGTCAGGGTGGGGGTTTTGCATTGTTTGGTGTGTTCAGTCGGGTCAGGGGTGATCGGTAATCGTGTCATGGTTTGGATTGTCGTATCGGTCGGTATGGTAGTTATTAGGGACATGAAAGTGAGCAGATGGATCGGGGTGCTAATTGGTCGTGTCGGGCTGGTAGTCAATACCGATAGTTAGTCAGTGTGGCCGAAGGGATATGCTGTCGATCAGGGGATGTGTTTTTTTTTTTGGGGGGTGGGCAGGGATGTGTCGTGGTATTTGAGAACAGTTAGTGTAGGCGGGGATGAGTCGTCGGGTCGCGGAGGTCATGTTGGGGTGTGGGAAGTAGAGACTTGGAGTGCAGAGGGTGGAAGGACAGTGAGTTGTCGAATCAGAAAGGTTGTTACTCGGGTAAGAGGTCTGAGACTGGTGATGTGTCGGAGGTCCATTGTGGGTGTTAATTGGTCACTCTGTTAAATACTGACTTTCACCAGAAATTAGAAAAATAATTCAATATTTTATTAAGTACCAGGGCAGGCAGTGCACAACTAGACCAAGTTCCAGTCCCTGAGGCCAGTAGAAGAAAAAATTACGGAGTGTCCGAAACAGCATAAATCAGCCTGTGGAAAGTTTAAAATTACCGGACAATTAGGATGGATGTACATTTTTCCGGCCTTACGGTGGCGCCTAAAGGGCAACAGCCATGATGGCATCAGAATGTCGGCCCGTTATAAACTGGCCACAATGATGCGTTGGTGAGTAAAAACCTCCAGTCCGAAGGTAATTTGAGCCACAACCCAGAAGCGCAGAAATGTCTTGTATCTGATTTCACATGTGACATAACGCCGGCATGCTGTCGTGAGCGTTAATGTGAAATGTTGCGCAACTGATTCCTAGGGTGAGAGGAATTGCATTTGATATGTTCTTTCCCACTCACGAAACCTGTTTATATGACCCTGTTTTTATTACTTTGCATTCGCAAAGCATACTTTCTCAACTAACTTTGCATTGTCAGCAAACCTGGATGTATTACGTTCAATCAACTCATCTAAGTGTTAAGGACAGGAGAGAGACATGCAAGCGATACTTATTTCATCTCACCAACTGTCCGTAACTAGAACGTGTTTTGAATGCTTTTTTATCATGCAGTGCCTTGTTTTCCCCAGCCCTCTATTTGTGTGATCCAATTTAACACCAATCCGCAGAAAACTCGCGCTATGATTAGCTCGGAAGATAAATTTACTTCACACTCAATACCTGAGGGAGGAGTGTTCGCAACTCCTCGCTCGACTTCACACATGCATACACAAGCGCTCAAACACACACAAGAGCGCAGGCACACACATAAACATATACACGCGCGCGCATACAACCACGCACGTCTTTACACACATCTGTTTACAATTAATGTAAATCACTTGGATGAAGGGATTGAAGGGCTGGTTAGTCCATAGCACCCTCGCCTTTGAATCAGAAGGTTGTGGGTTCATGTCCCACTCCCGGAAACCAAGAACTGTGACTGTACTCGAAAGAGTTGCAATCTGTGACTGTTGATAACTCGAAAGAATTTTTGAAGGGCTGGTTGCCAAATTTGCTCATGCGACAATAATAAGTGGGAAAGTAAGTTGCTAAGAGGACTTAAGGAGGCCCTAAATATATATAGGTGAAGAGATTGAGCAGAATCTGGCAATTGGAGCATAATATGCGAAAATGTGAGCGTGTCCATTTCGGCAGGTAGAATGAAAGAGAAGCATATTATCTAAATGGTGAGAGATTGCAGAGCTCTGAAGTGCAGAAAGGCCTGGGTGCCCTAGCGCATGAATCACAAACGGCTAGTATGAAAGCACATCAAGTAATTGTAAAGTTAAGAGAATGTTACCATTAATTGCGAGTGGAATTCAGTACAAATGTTGGAAGGTTATGTTTTACAGAGCACGAGTGAGACCACATTTCGAATGCCGTGTACAGTATTGGCCACCGTATTTAAGGAAGGATGTAAATGCTTTGGAAGCAGTCCAGAGAAGGTTTGCCGGACTAATAACTGGAATGTGCGTGTTGTCTTATGAGGAGAGGTTAGGCAGGCTGCCTTTGTATCCGCTGGACTTAAGAAGAGGAAGAAGCCATTTGACTGAAACATGTAAGAGGTTCCTGATATGGTGGATATGGAAAGGATGTTTCATCTTGTGGACAATTCTAGAACTAGGGGTCTCTGTTTAAAAATAAGGGGTCGCCCATTTAACGCAGAATTGAGGCAAATGTCTGTCTCTCAGCGGGTCGTGAGCCTTTCCATCTCACTTCCTGAAATGGTGGTGGAAGCAGAGCCGTTGAACATATTTAAGGCAGAGCTGGTTAGATTTTCGGTAAGAAAGAGTCTGATAGGTTATCGGAGGTAGGGTGCAGATTGCAGGCCACCATCAGATCAGCCATGATCTTAATAATTGGCGGAGCAGGCTCGAGGGGCTGAATGGCCTACTCCTGCTCCTTGTTCATATGTTCGCATGTACAACCACGCAAACACACAGTGACGGGGGTGGGGATGGGGTCAGAAAAATATGCTTTACAACAATGGAGAGCAACAGTGCAAGAACCACAAAAATGAATATGAGTTTGTGCGATTTCCAGAGTCCCGATTCCGAGTCCAATGATGAATTCGTTCACCCAGGATTTCGAGTTCACCTGGCTGAAGGCCACAGTCGTAGAATTCGCTTTGCAGTTGGTGCTGATACCGCAACATTAAGTAGGTTCACAGAGATTGGCTAGCTTGTACAAGCGAAAATAGGAAATCTTCGAGCAGAGAGAGCCTTAAGCAACAGTTTGCTTCCTGCAGGGCTGTTTCTTGGTGATTCACAAGTTCAAGGCTAATTAGCAGATTGCTTGTGAGGCTAAAGATGTAATGCTGAAACTGTCCAAAAAGGCCACGTATTTTTGTCATGCGACATCACATTAATGATTAATTGCAACTTAACAATCAGCTTCTATGTTGCTGGACAGATTTCTATTGTTCATCCTTCAGAAAGAGAAAGGTGGTTATTAGCACCTCTTCCAGTATAGTCAGTTTCAACCTCCTTTTTCCATAAGATTGCCAGGTGGTAAAGCCAATTTGACTGCACTTCGACTGCGTTCATTTACTATAATGCATAAGACATCGATACAATGAGTTTTGAGATTCCATACGCTGAGCCAAGAATTGTTTTGTTCTTGAAGTTCCTGGTCGTAACTCCTAGAACAAACGCTGTGCTCATGTGATTTGCAGCAGCCATCTTTTGATCTACGTTTTGAGCATAATGCATAATTTATGTTTAGAGAAGGCACTTCACCTTCTCCCACCCGCCTCGAATGGTTAGATTATCAATAAAATCAAAAATCAGAATAAGTTTTATATCATTTCAGAACTATGTGCTGCCAACATAAGATACATTTTCTGTTCCATGGGGAGTGCGGTGGGTGCATTTGGAAATCAGAGAATTGCAGAATCAGAGAATCTCAGAGTTGTTACAGTGCAGGAGGAATCTATTCGGCCCATCGTGCTGCACCGGCTCTCTGAATGAGCATTATGACTCAGTGCCGTTCTCCTGCTTTTTCCATGTACCCCTGCATATTGTTTCTGTTTAAATAATCATCCACGATTGAACCTGCCTCCATCTCACATGCAGGCAGTGCGTTACCGGCCGGAACCACTCACTGAGTGAGAAAGTCTTTTTTTTCTCACATCGCATCTAATTCATTTGAAAATCTGCCCCTCTCGTCCTGCATCATTTTATGTGTGGGACCTGTTAACCCCTATTTATTCTCTCCACCAACAACACCACCCAACGCCCCATGATTTGAACACCACCATCATAACTCCTCCTAGCCCTCTCCTCTCCAAGGGAGACAGTCCTAACTTCTCCAATCTTTCTTCATGTTCCCTAGAGCTATTTATGTATTCCGCTTCTGTACCCTCTCCAATGCGTTAACATCATTCTTAAATTGTGGCGCCCAGACCTGTGCACAATACTCCAGCTTAGGTCTAACTAGCGTTCTTTGCAAGTTCATCATAACCCCCTTGTTCGAGCACTCCATGCCTCTATTAATAAAATATAGGATGATACATGCTTTTTTAGCTTTTCCCGACATAAATGACTTACGCACATACCAGGTCTTTATTCTCCTACATACCTTTTAGAGGTGTAGCACTTATTTTTTATTGCCTCTCCATGTTCTTCCTACCACCATGAAATAACTCACAATTCTCTGCATTGAATTTCATGTGCCATTTATCTGACTACTCCAACAACTTTTCTATGTCATTTGAGGTTCTTCACTTTCCTCCTCACAGTTTGCAAAACATTCAACTTTTGGATCGTTCATACCCCATGAAATATAGCATTTCTAACAGATCTGTTACACGGCACTCTTTCGAATGCCTTTTGGAACTCCATGTACACAACATTAAGAGCATTTACCTAATCAACCCTCTTTTATATTTCTGGCAGAAACCCCAGCAAGTTAGTTAACCCGATTTTCCATTATGACATCCATGCTGCTCTTCCTAATCAACCCATATTGAGTGAAAATTAGTTCTGTCACGAAAAATTGTTTGTCGAAGGTTCTGCACCACTGAAGTTAAACTGACTGGTCTGTAATTGTTGGGCTCACCCTTAAAGCCTTGATTGAACACTGACGTAATGTTAACAATTATCCAATCCTCTCGCACCAGCCCTGAGTCTAGGAACGAAGGAAAGGTTGTGGCCAGTGCCCCATGCAATTGCCACTCTCACCTCGTTCAATATTCTTGAAAGCATCTGAACCGTCCCGGTGCCCTCTCAAATGTAAGCATTAATAGATTATCAAATGCCTCCTCATTATCAATTTTGGTTCCTTCTCCTGACAGAGCTTCCTTCTCTGTCACAATGGCCTCGGTAGCAATGCGTCCTTGGTGCATACAGATGTGGAATAGTCATTTAACACCTCAGCCATGCTCCCTGTCCCCATGTGTATATCCCCTATTCCTCCATTTACCTATAGAATACGTTGGGATTACCCTTTATGTTGGCAGCCAGTCCTTTCTCATTATCCCTTTTCTGTTCTCTTATTTGCTTCTTCGCCTCTGTTCCGAGTTTTCTATATTCAGCTAGGTTCTCAATTGTCATTTCTACCTGACACCTACCATAACTGCAAGTTTTCTTCCTTATCTTAATTTCTAATTCATGTTTTCCCTTTCATTCAGTAAGCGCAGGAATTGATTGCTCTATCATCCTATTTTGAGAGAATATGCATTGCCTGTGCCCGAACTATTTCTTCTTTGAAAGTAGCCCATTGTTAAACTACAGATTTTCCTGCCAATCTTTGTTTCCAGTCAACCTGGCCCCGTTCGGTTTTGCCCCCATTGAAGTCGGATCTTCCTCAGTTAATCATTCTTTCCCTGGATTGTCCATTGTTCTTTTCTACCGTCATGCTAAACCTTATGATACAATGGTGAATGTCTGCCAAATGTTCCCGGATGACACTTAATCTACTTCTCCATCCCAGCTCCAAGGCCCAGGTAAACAGTTCCAAATTTCTTGTTGGACTGGACAATTGCTGCTGGAGTAAATTATCCTGAACACGCTCCAAGAGCTCTTACCCGTCCCTGCTATTTTACGTGATCCACGCACCAGCCTATCTTCGAGTAATTAAATGCCCCATTGCAGCTACTCTACAGTTTTGCACCTCTGTGTAATTTCCCTGCGATCATGTTCTTCTATGCCCTTCACACAAGTTGCTGGCATATAGACTACACTGAACAATGTAATTACACACTTTTTGTTCCTTAGCTCTGGAAAATTTGATTCTGTCGTTGAACCCTCTGGAGCACCCTTATTCTGCAGCAGAACAATTATCTCCTTAACAATGTAGCCATCCCTTCTCCCTTTATTCCTTTTATATCTTTCATTAACACATTGTACCCTGGAATATTGAACACCCAGAACTGTCCTTCCCTGAGCCAGGTCTCTGTTATCATCAGAACATCTGCATTACAATCTGCGCCTGCAACTCACCAATTTCACTTATTATACCCTGTGCATTCTCGTACATGCAGTCTAAGGCTGATTGAGATGTCATTATCTTTCCCTTACTCCGAATCCTTCTGTTAAGTTACCATTCTCTATTATAGTGCTTTCTGTCTCTCCCAACATTTTGTTCAACTTGAAATTACTGTCTAATATTGTCTCCTTGTTTCCATACCCTTGCTGCGTTAGCTTAATTCACTAGGGGAAAAAAAATCCACATGAAAATCAGCCCTAGCCCTCTTCAGGTGCATACAAGTGTCATCTCCCTCAGAGACAGTGTCAGTGTCCCAGGAACGTAGAGCACTCCCCCCTGCATCATCTTTCCAACCAAGCATTCATCTGTCTCATCCTTAGTTTTTTGTGCTCCATTCCATGTGGCACTGGGGGCAATTCCAATGTTTGATATCATTCAACACCATCTATGATTTTATTACCTTAACAATGCGATCGAGTGGATATTGTACAGCATTTTTTAGTTCCTCTTTGGACTTAAACTGGGTCACAACGTATATCCAACTGTTGGTGCAGGAAATGAGAACTGAAACATCTTCACTGTTTGTCACTTTTGGAGGAATAAAACCAAATATTCCCCCGTCAATGTTGTGCACAAAACGGGTCATCCTGAGCAGAATAAAACTGCCAGATGTACCGAAGAGTAAAATGGATGGAATTCCTTCGCGTTTCCATCTCCGGATCCTTCTGATTCTCTCCATTACTGCCGCCCTGGAGTTCTCTGCGGACTCTATTGCGTATGACTGTCAGAATATTTGGCATCAAAGCCAGACAGAAAGTGTGACAAGGGGATAAAATATAGTGAAACGATACAAATGCGCCCATGCGGGGAAGCAACGAAGCTCAATTAATGGACACAATATAAGGAAAATTATCAATTGCATATTTTGGTTCAGGTGTAACTTACCAGGGGCCAGAGAATAAACAGCCGAGCATACTCGCCGTTCCACAATACCTTCGCTTTTTTCTCAGTGCAATATGTTGTCTTTAGCCCCTCAGAATAAATGGCTACGCATCAATCAAATGTGGTAACGATTGTAAGTCACACAGAAACCACTGTGGTTTCAACACAGAGGAAAACAATAAGAGTATATGTCGGAGTTAAGTGCGGAAAGGATTTTGGCAAATAAACTGCACCCATCAAGCTCAATATGGTATAATTGATCACGACCAGGAGATCAACCAGTGCTATTCCCACTAGGTAGTGAATAATACTTTGGGAGAGACACACTTCCCTCGGGACAGAATTACAATTGCCACCATATAAGCGAGAAAAGTGAGTGAAAAAGTATCCAGAAAATATATTTTTTAAATCGGGGGTGGGGGGAAGCAGCAGTTGGGCGGGATCTCGGATGAAATTGAGAACTTTTTTGCTGCATCCGATGGTGAAAACTGATTTAACGACCTGAGCATTGCTTTCCCTCGGAGAAATGTTTGAAGGACAATAATCAATAATATATTGCAACTTGGTACGGCTGGTGAAGGAAGTCAGCACAGAATCGACCGAATATACTGAATGAGAGATCAGAGCTGATGGAGAAAAGAGGTTTTTTTTTACTGTTTTGGGCCACACTGGGTTAATGTGGTCTATCCGCTACGGACGGATATCAAGGAACGCTTGCAGACAAAGCAGATGCAGCTGGTCTGTTGCTCTTGGTTAAGAGAGTCAACGAAGCAGACACAAAATATGAAAAGGATGAGAGCAGCGGCGATCATTTAGAGCTTTCAGACTGCGGTTGAAGAACCAACTCGTCGCTGAGACACTGCGTTGGAACAGGAGGAGCAAAAAGGAGAAGGGCATTGTGGAGCCCGAAGTGAGACGGGAGCAGGCCGCTAGTGAAAGTGCATAAGCTGAGCCATTGGATGCGGAGACTGAGGGTCCAATGCATTGAGAGGAGAAGCTGATATTCGAAGGAAGATGCTGGAGATGAGTGTCACGGGAAGTCTAATCTATAGTTCAAATTAACACAGCGCAACCATTGCATGTACCCATTAACCGCTGCAAATCTGTCTTTAAGTGCAGTTTGTTGGCATAGAATTTGTTCAAACAATTGCCTCTGTGCGTAAATTAAGTTGAAATATAATTAGGAAATTCGCTTCTCCATTTAATATTTTCAGCGGCCACAGGCATTTTGTCGCACAGTATTTAAGATAACGAATCTTCAACATGATGATCTGATCCTATTGCATGTAGTTATTCTGTCAAGAGATAGGGAAAAGTAACTTCCTCCAAAACAATCTGCTTACCTGGCAGGGATAAACACACAGCGAGCGAGGCAAATGATAAATTCACTCAATCTGGCAACATTCTCAAAACAACTGGAACTCGCATTTTCTCATATTAATTGTTCTTGACACCGAATTATAAACTAACTGCTTCTCTCCCTGTCTTTCGCGTTCTCTCTCTCTCTTTCTTTCTCTCTCCCTGTCACTTTTACCAGCTCCTGCCCTCTTTCCGTCAGCGGGGCCTCTTTTTTCTGGAGTGCTCACTCTCTGCATTTTCCCTCCATGCAATTGAATCCGAACAGCCTGAAGCTGCATTTAGTTCACCAGCCCCGTAATAAATGGGTATATTCCAAGGGTCATATTGTTCGATAGTGAAGCCTCTGTGCATAGTATAATGATTATGCAAAACACTCAAGTTTCCTTCTATTCGCTTACAGGCTATTCATAACGGATGGAAAAAAATGCAAAGGAAAACCCTTTCCTATTACATTTCACGATAATTGAAATCGCTTATCCTTGAATTACAAAGTACAACTTTAGATGGCGAAATGATTCAATTAATAAAAGCGCTGCTTTTTATAATCAATCATTAAAAACACGGTCTCACAATCCAAGCAGGTACAGTGTAAACAGATTCAAAACTCACATCTAAAGGTTTACTTTGCAATGTAGTTGAGTGGTAATGAATGCAGTTACAGTGAATGTGAGTTGGAGATGTAAATGAGTCAGCAGCAAGCTCACTTCCGTAGACTGAACACTGCAGAGGACTCAGACATATTTATGAATTAATTTAAAAAATATAGAAATAGATTTCAATCGCAGTTAACCTGAACCATCCTATTGGGGAGATAATGTATTATGCGGCCCCCTTTCAACACTGAAAGCTGTGCCATTATCAAATATTCAACACACATTCATAAATTTATTCCTGATCAGGTTATTTTCGCAGCATTAAATTGTTAACAACTCCTTAACGACTAGTTCCTATTCTTAGCCCATACTCCAGAAATCAATACATTGAATGAAGAGAATAAGCCTGTAACATTGTCAGGAAGATTTGGGTAAACAGAAAGCATACAGATATAATGTAGAAAATAATGCAACAAATCTGCTGGTGCTGAGACAGAGGACATGCCGTTGGAACGAAACTAAAGCACACGTGAGAAATTAGCCTGCCTACAGCAGTACAATTAACACCAATTCACGTCATTAAGAACTGAGAAAAAAACTCCACCAGTAACTCGAACAGCTGAAATACTGAGCGTAAATGTCTTATGTTGCCCGTATTACTGCATATTCCATTTCTGTGGGAAGCACCGCCTTCTGTTGGATTGGTAACACAACTCCTGCAGTTAATCTGACTGATCCATTGCAATAAAATATGATTCATAAACGGGATAAGAACTTACAATGATCTGATCATTGTTATTAGTTGCAGTCACTTCATCAAACACATTACACCAGCACTTTGATGCCGATATGAATAACGAGATGGACCAAAAACAAACGTCTTGACGTTCAGGGCGTTTTCTTCGATAGACTTCTCTCCAAATAAAGATGACAGCGATATTCATACAGGGTTCTCCCCATGGTGATTAGCAGCCACATCTGCAGTTTACATGTGACTGTATTGTCTTTGTTCACTGCTGCAGATGCATTTATAAATGTTATTGATTTTATTTTCAGTGCGCATTAAATCTAAAGACAGAAGGAGATCCGTTTCACGCTCTTGTTTCAGGTTCCTAGTTAAAACCTGAACGCTGAATCTCCGACTCTGGTATGTGTAGGAATGCAGCCTAGAAATTACTCTGGGTGATATTACGGTCCGGATGCAGAATGTGTCGCATTGATATTCCTTTCTTTGCTTTTACGCTGCACAAGTTTCCCCTGCTTATTCTGCATTGTTTAAATGTTCTAAGAAAATGTGAAGCTGACTCAATTATATCTAATGCATTTCTGACCGTCACCCAATCTACACCGGTCATCAATGTGAACTGATGCAAAACATTTGCTGTCAATAAAGAACACTCACCAAGCCCCACCCACCTGTCTTTCTCGCCCTCAGTGGCAAAACTGTCGGCCAGTACCCTAACATTCAAAATATAAAATGTTTATCCTTATAGCAATGCTCCTTCACATCTCCACCGAAACTACGACAAACCCATTCGTTATCCCTCTGCATATCTGATATTGACCCAATTTGGTGGAACTGCCCTCACTTTGTCCCATTCTTTCAATTATGACCTGATAGTAACCAGAGTATATCTACTAAAGTATTATTTTCCCAAAGAAGCACCGTTACCAATGGGCAGCGTTAAATATCTAAATTTTGCTCCAGCCACCTCCTCATCTACATGCTGTTGACTCAAAGCATCATTTTCAATAACGGAATCGGTCTCGACATATGTACTGGCTACATATAACTCAAGCTCAGTACCATTGCCCTCGACGAGCTACTTCCTCTGTGTATCAGAATGTGACAAACTGTTAAATATGAGCTGCCATTCAATCCAATTATACATGGAGAGAAACATTTTTTGTTCACATTAAGCTCAACTAAAAACTCAATAAAAGCAAAAAACTTTGACACTCAACAGGTCTGACAGCATCTGCGGGGAGGAATAGAGTTAACGTTTCGAAGAGTCATACGGACTCGAAACGTTAACTGTATTCCTCTCCGCAGATGCTGTCAGACCCGTTGAGTGTTTGCAGGTATTTTTGTTTTTGTTTCAAAAACTCCATAAACTTGACACCGACGCCATTTGCAATCACTCGCTGCTGTCTTACGCTGAATAAAATGCTGTGTAGTCTCTGATCCCTCCTAAACTGAACTTCGGTCCTCATGTCCTCTCCATCAGAAAGATACGCCTCTTTCTGGAAGGGCTCCAGCATCCGCCCTATCTATGCCCATCAGGCATTGAAATTCGCGATTGCACATTAGCTATCTCCAGACAATGCGTACCTTCATTCAACCCGTCACGTCTTCAGTCGTTTGGCACTGGCCTGTCTGTAGGACCTCCACTGCTTGTTGCCAGTCATTCCAAACTGTTCGGAACCAAAGAATCCAGAAATGCACTATTTTCTTCATAGCCATCAGTAACTCCCAATGAACTGTGTTGCTCTATCCGTTTTGTGCCTGTACATATTTCCAATTGCAGGCATCATTCAGAAACGTGGGAACAGCTGTTTCATGTACGCAGACGGCATCAGATTTAGCCCTGGACTCCCTCTTAGGTGACAACAGCCGTCTCTGTATTATCCACTCTCGTGTTTTCATTTTCCACGCACTCAGCATAACCCTATCTGTGTAAATTTATCCAGACCTGCAATCCCTCCCTTTGCCCACCATTCAGAATTTCCATTCTTTGTAATGCAACTCTTTGTGTGTTCACTCTCTGTTTGCTTCAAACTTGTCAACATCATATTTATCCAGCGAATGGGGTGCATAATCCAGAATTCCTCCTTAATCCGGTCTCCACCGTCCACTTGTTGCTTCTTTTCAGTCCAGATAACTGTTTTTGTATTGCATTGAAGTCCACTTTTGGGAATAACTAGTTGTTCTTTTTGTCTTTAGATAAATGCCTCCTTGCTTTTAGGCCTGTAAAATGCCCGAGGATATTACAGCACGGTTATGTTTTCCTCTTTAATTCTTTCACAGGATGTGGGCATCGGTGGCTGGGCATCATTTATTGCCCATCCCTAGTTCCCCTTCAGGAGATGGTGGTAGCTGCCTTCTTAAACCGCTGCAGTCCATTTGGTGTAGCTACACCCAAAGAGCTGTTAGTAAGGTGTTTCCAGGATGTTGACCATGCGGCAGTGAAGGAAAGGTGATATGTTTCCAAGTCAGGATGGTGGACGATTGGAGGGGAACACCCAGCTGGTGTTACTCCCATCCATTTGCTGCCTGCATCCTTCAAGATGGCAGTGTTCGTGGGTTTGGAAGGTGCTGTAGAAGGAGTCTTGGTGCATTGCTGCTGAGAACCTTGGAGATGGTACACACTGCTGCTAAAGTGCGTCGGTGGTGGAGGGAGTGAATGTTTCTCGTTGTGGTGCCAATCAATCCGGCTGTGTTGCCCTGAACGGTGGAAATCTTCTTCATTGCCGTGGGAGCTGCACTCATCCATGCAAATGGTGAGTATCACACCACACTCCTCACCTGTGCGATATGGATGGAGGACAGAGTTTTGAGATTTAAGAGGTGGGTTAATCCTTGCACGATTCCAAACCTCTAGCCTGATTTTGTACCCACGGTATTTATATGGCTAGTCCAGTTCAGTTTCTGGTTAATGATAACCCCAATGATGTTGATAGTGGGACTTTCAGTGATAGCAATGCCATTGAACTCCGAGGGGCGACTGCTGTATTCTCCCGTCTTACAGATGGCCATTGCCTGACACTTGTGTGGCAGGAATGTTACTTACCACTTATCAGCACAAGCATGGATATTTTCCAAGTTTTGCTCCAATTGGATATGGACTGCTTCAGTGTATAAGGAGTCGCAAATGGTGCTGAACACTGGGCAATCATCAGCGAACATCACCAGTTCTGACCTTCTGATGGAAGAAAGGTCCTTGATGAAACAGCTGAAGATGGTTGGGCCGAGGACACTACCCTGAGGAGCTCCTGCCGTGATGTTCTGGAGCTGAGATGACTGACCTCAACAACCACAACCATTTTCCTTTGTGCTCGGTTTGACTCCAGCCAGCAGAGAGCTTTCCCCCTGATTCCCATTGACTCCAGTTTTCATTGGGCTCCTTGAAGCCCCACTCGGGAAATGTTACCTAGATGTCAAGGGCAACGACTCTTACCTCAACTCCGGAGTTCTGTTCTTTGTCCATGCATGAGCCAAAGTTGCTCTGAGGTCAGGAGTTGAGTGGCCCTGGCGGAATCCAAGTTGGGCGTCAGTGAGTAGGTTTTTGCTAAGCAATCGCCACTTGATCGCACTTTTGATGCCCCCTTCCATCACTTTTATGAATGACGGTTGACTGATGAGGCGGTAATTGACCGGGTTGAATTTGTTCTGCTTTTTGCCGATAGGAAATATATGGGTAATTTTCCACATGGCCGGATTGATGCCATTATTGTAGCTGTACTAGAATATCTTGGCTCGGGGTGCAGAATGTTCTGGTGCACACGTCTTCAGTACTATTGACGGAATATTGTCAGGGCACAGCGCATTTGCAGTACCCAGCGCTTTCTGCCGTTTCTTGATATTACGTGGAGTGAGTCGAATTGGCTGAAGCATGGTGTTTGTGATCTTGTGGATCTCCAGAGGAAGCTGATGTCCATAAGGTGGATAATTTATTTCTATGTTTGTTTTCGGGATGCGGGTTGTGTGGTCAACATTAACTTCAGTTCCCATGGTTATATCTTTCTCTACTTCGATGTACATCACTCTGCAAATCCCCAACGTCCTGCTTGTTTTGTTAAGCTCACTGCAGATGCTTGCCTTCCCTGGGGAACATATTTCAGAGTTTTAGCACTGTTCACTACAGGCAACGACAATCCCATTCTCGCAGAGAATGATATAAAGTGCGAGTTTGTATTCATACGATCTTGACTGTCACTGGATTGTGTATTGATACAACGTTGGGCTGTTTCTGCGAATCACACCGATTTGTTTTACACTCCTACTGGATGCACCCACACCATTTTTCCCTACGTCCATTAGTGCAGGTTCCACAAGTTCGCAAATAATCTGTGATGCCCTACTCAACTGGTGATCAAGTGACCATAGAACAATTGCTTTAAACGGGGTTAACGTGGAAACCTAAATGGGACGATCCATATGAAATTGTGAACGAATAGAGAGAAAGCAATTATTTTTCATAGACGCGAAGGGAGGAAATTGCATTACATGCGCTAACATGGCGATCAGGTGAACTCCATAACAAGAAGAGAAAAGATGCTGAATCGGAATAAATGATCAATTTCTTGCTCGATCCGCAGCTGAAGGACTGACAAAGAAGTTGTATATTATAATAAAAATAAAATACGGTGGATGTTAAGAGGATGCCTCATAATGGACTGCAAACATTAACACTGCTTCGCTTTCCAAAAATACAGCCAGGCCTGTTAGGTTCTTCCAAGCACTTTTTTTTGTATGTTGTATGCTATGCCTTGTTTCGGAACAGGCTTTCTGAGAATGTAGCCAAAGACCATTGTATATTTAAAATGAATAACTGCCAGATAGAAATCTGAAGATATGATGTAGACCACAATACCAGGAGACTACATTCAATTTCTCTAAATCTTTCTTCCATACATCCAGGTCTATACTTATCAGAATAAAATAGGATTTTGGAGGGTACGCCGCATGGTGTACTGACATTAAGAAGCGGGTGAAGGAAAGAGGCCAATGAGGTATATTTAGCGTCAGAAATATCATGAAGTTAAAGGAGGATGAAGGGTTTGTGTACATTTGGAATGGATTTGTGGGAATGTCACTCAGGCAAATCAGACGATTAGGTTTAATTGTAGAAGTATGTGCAAGGCGGTATCCAGAACAAAAAAAGAGAATTCTGATTATGAGAGACCGAGACGAGTCTCCAGAATTAGATACGATCAGACAAATATTCTGGCAAAGAGAATGGTTGAGGTTTTGAGGGACAGGAACTGAAAGGGAGACAGGTACTCTGTTAATGAAGAAGATAGAAGTTGTGATTTTCCTGCTTAGATCAAATTAAACAACATAACACGAAACAACACAACACCAAATAAAATAAAGGCAGAATACTGCGGATGGTGGAAATCTGAAACAAAAACAAATAATGCTGGAAAAAGTCAACTTCTTCCTTAACCGAGGTGTCCCACCCACGGTGATTGACAGAGCTCTCAACCGTGTGGACCAATTTGACGCACCTCTGCTCTCACACCATCATCACCCTCCTGGAACCATGATAGGATCCCCTTCGCCCTCACTTTTCCCCCCACCAGCATCCGATTTCAAGACGTCATCCTTCACCTTTTCCACCAACTCCAGCACGATGCCACCATGCCACCACCAAGTAAATGTTCCATTCAACCCACCGTTCGCCAGCCACCAGCACCGTCCCCACCCCACCCCCCGTCCCCCCGTTCCCCCCCGTCCCCCCACCCCGGCGGCATTCCGTTTCTTCCAGGGCACCTTGGTTCCCTCCGCTATGACCCCCGACACCTGAACCCTCTCCCACGGCAACTTCCTATGCAATCACAGAAGGTGTAACTCTTGCCCCATCTCTTCCCCCCTCATCAACACCTAAGGGCCCAAACACTCCGTTCAAGTGAAGCAGTGCTCCACTTGCACTTCCCTTAATTTGGGCTGCTGCATTCGCTGCTCCCAATGCGGTCTAATCCACATTGGAGAGACCAAACGCAGACTGGGTGACCGCTTTGTGGAACACCTTCGGTCTGTCCGCAAGCCTGACCCAGACCTTCCGGTTGCTTACCCTTTCAACACACCAGCCAGCTCTCATGCCCACATGCCCGTCCGTGGCCTGCTGCAATGTTCCTGTGAAGCTCAACGCAAACTTGAGGAACAGCACCTCATCTTCCTATTAGGCACTTACCCTCCGGACTTAACGTTGAGTTCAACAACTTCAGACCATGAACTTTCTCCTCCACCCCACCCCCTTTTTTGATTTACCCCCATCCCTGCCCTTTTTGCTAAATTAATTTGTATTTTGGTTGTATTTAGTTATTCGTTCCGACATGTTTTCATTGTTATTATTTTAAATTTATTGCCATTTTTTTCGTTGTTTTATCACCAGCTTTTAGCCTTTTCGATCTTTTCCCCCGCCGCTGTGCCCTTCCCCCACCCTACCACCACTCGGTCCATCTGTCACTTTCCAGAATACTTACCTGATCCTGCTATTATCACGTTCTGCATTCCGCTCTTAATGTCAACATTAGCACCTCCTCCAGCCAGTATCACCACTATTATCAACCCTTTGACTTTATGTTTATGACCTATATCCCAATCGCACCTTTGCCTCCACCTGTCCTTTGCCTTCTATCCAGCTTCACCTGCTCAATCGCTCCCACCCCCCTGTAAACAGTATATATGTCAGCACATTTCTACTTCCCGTTAGCTCTGAAGAAGAGTCATGCGGACTCGAAGCGTTAGCTCTGTCTTCCTCTCCAAGATGTTGTCAGACCTGCTTAGTGTTTCCACCAAATAAAATAATTCCTTCATTTAGTAAAGAAGCAAACCCACATGTCAATGGGCTGCAAGTAATTGGTGTACAGGACACGGTTCCAAAGTTCGAACGTCACATAAAATTTGCAATTACTGTGAACCATGAGGAGGATAGTGTTGAACTTGAAAAACAACACAAAGTCTATTGACTGATTAGGCAGAAAAGTGCCAGCTGAAATTTAATATGGAGGAGTGTGGTGTGATTCATTTTCGTAGGAAGAACGCAGAAAGTCAACATAAACTAAAATGTAAAATTTCAAAAGGGTTACAGCAGCGGAAGAATGTGAATGTGTATGCGCCTAAGTCATCGAAGATGGCAGCACAGGTTCAGAGCGGAATTAACAAAGAATACAGAGTCCTAGCGAGTGCTCATAGGGGCATAGAGTACAAGAGCAAGGCGGTTAAGTGGGAGAGAACCTATATTTCAGTGTGCATTTGGTGCGGAGCCTTTGCAGTTGGCAACTGAGGGAGCTAGCTTTGGCTGACCGGGAATTGTAAAATTTAAGAAAGCGAATATGTCAATGGTTGATCCGTTCAACCCTAGCTTCGAAATGAAGCGACCTGGCTGTAAGATGTGACAGCACACCTGAATAGCCACGAGCAAAGGAGGTAGCAAAAGCCTGCTAGCTTCATGCTGTTGCGGAGATTAAGGCTCATAAAAAGCCCTTGGAGAGCACTGTCAGCAGAGTGAACTGCAAGCCAATTGCCTGATTAGTGAATCTGTCAGCTGGAGCAAGGGTAAGACGGTGAGCAGTGGTGTCCTGCTCAAAGCAGCCAGGAAACAGGGGGCATGCCAGCGATTTGTACGGCGGTGCAGACTTGGAATTCAGTGGGTTGGGGTCTCAGCAGAGGAGCTTGAGCAGAACAATGGTGAGCAGACGCTGGGGCATTCTAAGTTTGAGTGCTGTTTTATGAAAACTGCTTGCAAGCAGCAGAAAATCCTGCAGTATCATTTGGAGCTGCTGTGGAGGTAAACCAGAAACTATGTTCATGAAAGAGTGCAGCTGAAATCCCTCGTGAGGAATTCAGAGGTTTAAAGGATATTGTGACTCTCAGATTTCACTATATTCTGGTTGGCGCCATGAGAAATTGGTGGGAAGAGCGTTGATTGTGCCTGTCATTTAATTGGCATTTTGTGGCATGTTCGACCAAAGATTGTCTGTTAATCCATGTTCCACTCATAATAGTTATGCATGTCAGAGAATCAAATAGACACTACTGGCTGGTTGTTTTGATGAATCTTGCATAGTGATTTTGCTTTTTTGTTTAAAACCGTAGAACCTTGTGGCGTAATTCTCTTAGTGAGTAACTGCTACGGGCTGATGTTTAAACCAAATGTGTAAACAGTTAAAAATATGAAAAATATTGAAAGGTTCTGATTTACAATTGCAGATGAGTACCTAATTCCATGAACCCAGTATGTAGCACTAAACAGAATTCTCAAAGACTGTGAAGAACCACTTCCTTATCCCCAAGTAAAGAGAATAAATGGTAGGCATTATTTTTCCGCATAACACAAACAGCATCACACTTCTGGTAAACAGTGTGATTACGTCTGTGTTCCTGTAAGAGGAGGAGGAAACATACACACTTTATCACTTTACCCGCGTAATGACAGACATTTATGCCATGTAGCAGTGTATAATTTGATCCACTTAAGTGTGATGTTGTTGATGATCGCGCTTTCCGCAGCCTGGTAGGTACATTACAGCTATGGAGATCCCTTGACGAAGTAGCCTACCGATTCAGACATTGCAGCGTGTTCATCAACGCACAGGTGCATTTTCCCACAACTACAACAAATCCTCCTGCCGGGCGCCTTAGTAAATGATAACGTCACAAAACGTTAAAACCGTGGCGTTTTTTTCTTTCCTTCGTGCACCATGCACATTTATTTTATTCAGCGCTTTATCATTACCACTTTATTAATCGGAATACAGTTGTACTTGTTGCGCTGTTTGACCTTGTTTCTATCCATGCCTCTGCAGTACAGATGAACATGCAGTATACTTGACAGGATCATATGACAGTAAGAGTGCAAGGCTCAAAGAAAGCGGTCAAACAAGTTAAGATGAATACAGTTCATCTTTCTATATGACAGCAGCCACTTCACATCAAGATGAACATATTTAAATGTAGAAGAGTGCGACTAATTGCTTGCGATGTCAGGCATCGACTGAAATCAACGATTCTGCCTAAAAACCCGCAACCACAAGAGTTGTACCCCTAAACTGGCATGGCTGTCTAGTGTAGTAGTGAATGGCTGCTGTTTTCTATCAGCTGCAGCCTTTCAGGTGGAAGCTTAAGCCTGAGCCCTTAGCAGCCTCTTTTCTGTTCGTAACACGTCTAACTGAACTATTGAATTAATTGTGCTCCCGCAGCTAACACCTCAAAATAGTTTTTTTTTTCAGTTGTTATTGCAGTGTTGCTTAAAGAACAGTACTGAGCATGTTGCATGTTTCTCGACGTTGCAGAAGTGGCCACACTTCAGACGTATTTTATTGGCTGCAAATAACTATTGTTATGTACTGAGATCGTGCTCAGCTGTACATAAATGCAAGCTTATTTGTTTCCTTTCTTTCTCAGCCAAGATTAGTGGAGCAGATTTTTTCATTCATACTTGTGTGTTTTGTTGTACGAACATCGGCTATTGTGTTTTCCAAATAACAGCAATGGTGCTTTTATTGCATCGACTTTGCTTCAAAGGGTCATGGCAAGTCCTGCTTTCGTAAACTGTTATGCATAAACGCAATCGTTTCCTCCTTTCTGGTTAACTAATCTTCCTCGAAACTTTCAAAATGCACCAGCAAAGCAAATCCACTTTGCGCAGGGACGTCTTCTGAATATATTTAGGCCATGTATCGTGTTATCTAACGAAATTCAGGCAAAGGCTAATTCGTCTCTCCCAGTTCTTTCCAGTTTAAACGGTACTCGCGAGAAATTGTGACCAGAAACCTGTAGGTTCATAATGCCCACTCTTCTTTCCTTTCACGTAATTGCTAGGAGCATCAAAAATTGCAGACGAAGTGATTCCTTTCCAGTGTTTCCGCAAGAGCTTTCGAATGACCGGCCTGTCTTCTGTCTGCATCGGACCGAGTGATGGAATGTTGCGCGCTTTTTCGAGCAAATCATCGTGCAACATATTGCACAACGCAATGTACCCCATGAACATTTATTTTTGTAACTCACCAATACATGTATTTCAACTATAATGGCGGGTCATGAAGCGTGCCCAAGTACCCTTACGCTATAGAATGAGTTGTCATGGTTTTAATCAATGATATCTAAGCCAATTGGGTCATTACCATTAGCAAGAGTGTGAAATAATTTATATTTTGTTACGTTAGGCAAGGAGAGAATTTTATCTCAGAACACTTCGGAAAGGCTCCAACTCGCGCCATGCAGCCGGTTGGAAAAAAAACATATGTTATCCGTTTAAACTGGATACTTTTTTTCAGAAAAAGGGAAGATACTTAAAACATGAACTCCGAAATTCTCTTTTTAAATATAGATTTAAAAAAACTTTGGTTTGTAGCTCGTGGAATAATGTAAATTACTTATTTATTGATCAATGTTTTATCATTTACTAAATGTTTTAAATGTATGTAGATGAAGATATTCCAGAAGAAGTAAAATGCGCCTACTCAAATTTATGCAAACACTAAAGCTGTTTATAATTATGGTCGGAAAACTGTATAATTTTCAACATACAGCAGTTTCAATTTGAAGAGCTAGGAGTAAGGAATTTGATATGCGTCATTCATTTTAAAAGAACAATCGTACAGGTCGAATTAAGAAAAGCGCAGATCATTAAAATATGAAACACAACTGACTTATTCAAACATTTAGGCAATTGTCTGAACAATAACGCCCCGATAATCATGATACATTAGCATGTAGATTACAGCTACGTAGATGATAACAGCATAAAGCAAATCAATGGCAGGGGGGACTATCGGTTTACTTAAATTCATTGCACCGATACCCCAGCTTCCCCTGAAAAACACCTTGAATCAGTTACAATACAGATAATAGGCTTGATTTCAAAGAAATATTCCATTCTCGAAGTAAAATATACTCTAAATACTTATTTTACAGGAAAACGTTTTTAACTGCTTGGTTATATTAGTCCTGTATGACTACGTTGTTGATTTACTTTTAAATTCGACATCCATTTTCTTTAAAATGTTGAAAAGACAATTTAAAGTGAATGCAGAATTTAAGGGTAGATCGTAGAAATAGCACCCGAAGGACAAAAAAGAACGAAGAGTTAAAAGGAGACTTACTTTCTGGCACAATGTCCCGAATTTACTTTATATTCTTTATTCTCGTTGCCCGTCCCATTAAATACTTTTAGACCGCAATAAGTTCCTAAATTAAGCGCTTTCTTCTAAAATAAAGGTGTTTCTTCTCCTTCCAGAGTGCTCCCCTTGACTCACTGGTAAGATTCTGCTCTTCGAGTCATAAGGTTAATGCTTCAATGATCACTCAGAAACGTGAGTTTATAATCTACACCACCATGCCAATACAGAAATGCGGGTCGTTGCATTGTCATGTCTCTCTTCATTGTAGGTTGGAATTAAATCAAATTTTAGCCTGGTCCATCATGTTCAATGGTCGCGTGACACTAATTGTAAAAAAAAACAGAATTCCCTTGGCGCCCTGGCCAATATATATCTCTGTTCTTAAATGATTGAAAGCGTTGGCTGGTCATGCTTTTTCATTGTTATTTGTGGCATCCCGATATATTGTCTGCGTCCATTATTGATGCTAAGATAATGGGCCTGTAATTAGATATACACACCAATAAAATAGGCTCCTGCGTTGGTTACCAATATAAATTGGCCTCTCGTTGCGTGCGGAAAATGTCTACTCTTTGTTTTTCCATCCGAACTAGAGCGTACTCCGTTCTCTTATCTTCATAATTAGACTTTTCAGCTTTCTTTGAACCTGCCATATCGAGCGTAGCGTGGGTCACCTCACTAGCTGGGGGAGCTGTCTTGGTCTGTGAAAACAATGTTTCTGAATTTCCTTAGTGCAATATTTCAATTGACTGGAGTCTAATATCATACAAAGCTTTGCAAAATTATTGCAAATACAGCAGATTACCAAAGCATCCTTAAATGTATTTCATGAAATAAACCGCATAGCCTGTTAATTGCAGTTGTGCTGTGTCTCCGTGTTTTGCTTTTATTACACACCTGGGCATAAATTGCCCTTTCTTGATGCTTTGGTCTTGAGGCCTTCCAAAACATTTTCATATCTAGTTCAGCATAGGGCGCCATCACAAAGCTTGTTCTCTGCGTGCATTGAAAGTTAAATATATATGTGTGTATGTCTATAAATGTCCACCTATATCTATGTTCATTCCTCATCAGTTGGCAGCAAGGTAAACCGTGACGAATTAAACAGGGAAAATAATTATGCTTATGGATACAAAAGCAAAACAAATGTCAACCAAATATTATATAATTATATTTACTGAAAGGCGATAAGAAGTAAGATAATCCATTTGTCCTTCCAACCTGCTCCATAATTAAATAAACTCCATATGACGTTCCACCTTCTCAAACCATTTTCATTCCTCTAAATTAGTGTATTAACCCCAAATCCTTTGACATAAACTTTGAGTGTAGTCGACGACTGAGCATCCACGGCTCGATGATGTGGAAAATTTACACCATTCATAGCCGTTTGAGTTAGGACATTTCTCCTAATCTCAGATTTAACTCTATGAAACAGTATTGTGAGAATGTGAGTACATATTCCCGATGGCCCAAATAAAGGAAACATTTCTTAGCACTAAATCTGGCAAGTCCCTTAAAAAACATATATGTTTCAACGAGGACACCTCGCAATCTTCTAAGCTCCAGAGAAAATAGGCCTAGTCTACACATTTTTTTCTAATACAACTATCCCTTTATTCCAGCAACCAGCCTCGTGAAAATTCGTTGTATTCCATCTATGGCATGAATATCCTTCCTTCGACAAGATGGACAAAACATGCAGAATTCTACAAATGTGGTCTCGCGAATGCATTGTGGTTGCTATAAGACATATGTGCTGGTAATCTACAGTCCCCTTGTCCGGAATTCAATATACCATACATCCAACAGCGCCACTCCCTCACAACTCCCCCTCCCCCCAACACCCCCCAGCCAGCCCACCGTCTGGGCAATTGATTGCCGCGACTGCATGTTAACATTCTGTATTTAAAAAGAACTTCGAGCTGAGAGTACAGCATCTATTCTTGTGCTGTACTTTTATTTGTTTTATGGGAACGATAATCCATGAAACATAGATTAGACCATACAAATTGTCAAATTAGTGAAAACAAATTACTGTTCATCGATTTCAAAATATGGGGAACGGCGGACCAACAATCCTGAAGTTCCCAGTGAGTTCGTCTATGTCTGTTTGACCTCGGATTCCGTGGAGGGAAGTAATAATTCCATCCAATGAGGTGGAGGCAAAATGATATATCTTTCCCAAATTCCTAGTTTGGTGATGTGATTTGGGAAGGAGGCGAATCAAGGGAACAAAAAAACTCTTGTGGTGTCTCCTGGTGTTCCTGAAATTGTAGCAAATCCACCCCTGTTTCCATTTCCACAGTTTTGCACAGCCTGGATAAACACAGCACAATATTGCCGTCTCCAGCATGTGACATTACCAGGACCCAGAATTTATTAATTCTAGACCCAGGAGATTCGCTGGAAATGCAGGCTATTATTGTCCATTTCGTTTATACTAAAACTGGGCTTGTAAAGGAAGTTCAGGTGGTTTATGCGCCAAACCCTTTGATGTGGAGTGGGGCTGCAGACGCACCAGACAGGATAAGGATGGACAGTTTCTTTTCCTAACAGGCTTCAGCTGTTTGAGAAAATCCGAAAGATTCTTGGTCACTTTTATACAAGAGTTTTAACTAATAGGTTTTGAAACTGAACTCAACATCTCAAGCTACAATGGTCGTTTTTGAACTTTGTTATCCTTGATCCATTTCAGAGCCAGAATACATGGTACCCCGCCACAGACTTACTGCCTGATTCGTACGGACATTTAATTCGTATGTTAGCGACCGGAATATTGCAGTTACAATTGAGCTGCTTCTGACTGCTGTCGCTTTTTAAAAAATATTACCTGTTACATGACCGTTCAATTAAACCTGTGTTATATTGTATAAATCTTTGCAGCAATAAGATAAGGAATGACAATTGTTTTATAAATAGATTAGAGTTCGGTTATGAAGGTGCTTATGTTTATGTAAATGTGGAAACATACCTCTTCTTCAGAATGGTTGGATCTTTCGTCATTGTTCTGCACACCTGGCAAAGGACGAAGTTTAAAATGAAACCATCGGAGAAAGAGGAGCGTGGTAATATCACCGTACAAATCACCAGGTGTAACCATTTTGAAGGAAATGGTTAGTTTCTCACTATTTTGGGCATTAAGGACTCGATTAATCAAATACCTCTCGGTCAGCGAGAGACATGCTGGAAAATCGTGGCGGCAATTCCCCAACGCCAGAAAAGCGCAGGCAATGAAATGATTTATTTTTAATTAAGCCTATCTGGAGTGCCCGTCCCTTCGGGTGGCTGGGGAATCTCAGGAAATGCCATGCAATTTTAGAAATTCGAATCTAGAGTTACAGCAGAAGTGATGAAAACCATATTTTAAAAAGAAAACAGTAGTTGCTATCTTTGTAAATGAAGTTGAGTGGTCTGACGGTGAAGGGCCCCGCATATCTTAAAAATACATGATGCACAATAATGTTAAGCAATGTCGCCATCACTGTGTTTCACGCTATTGTAGAAAGTGTTCAGTTGCAATCAGCTAAACACCACATATAAGAGCAATTTCTTCCGCGCAATTTTTGGAATTTTTGATTGTTAAAAAGAGCAACTTATTTCCTGCCTTTCATTTCATTTGACAGGCATCGCTTCACAATGATGAGTCCCAGCACCACGGATATCAATCCGGCCAAAGCAGCTGCAGAAATCAGCAAGTAACGTGTGATCGGATCACCTACTGGATTTAACTGAAATATATAAATCCTACTGTCCAGTTTAATAAAAAAAAGTCATAATATCACTTCTTGGTGTATGAAAGTCAGCTATATAGAAGTACATGAGATTATTCCCTTTGGGTTCCTCAGGTGGCGTCCTGAAGCGAGAGCCTTTGCAGCATTTTGCTAAAGTATCAATTTTCTGAAATAGGCTTCCAGAGAATATGCATCTTCAATGAATGATTTCTTGATAGCCACAGGTTTTTTAGGCTGGAAACCTAGGGTCAACTCATCAGCATATACAAGAAGCACGACTTAAAGGGCCAGTGCGAGGTCTGGTCTCTGTGGTCGCTGTTGGTTATGCCTGGGCGGTGAAAATACCTTGGCATCAACATTAACTGTACAATGACCGAATGCCAGCACCTCTGGAAGTTCGGAGCCAAGGTCACGGGAGTGAATTGCATACGGATTCAGTACCAGCTGGGGCAGAAGTTTCAACAGCTTCTGCACTGCTTTAATCGCCCTGGCCCACCCAGCAGCGGAGTACTGCTACTTAACCTGGCTCCGGAGCTACCGCAAATGCTAGATATCTTGCTGCGCGAAGTTATAAATTTTATTTCTGGAACATTGAGACCAACACCGCTGGATTGGATTCCTGTGCTAACACGCACTGGACCTCCAGATAGCCGGAGGGAAAATTTCCTCCTCAAATAACACTGCTTGCTGACAGCTAGCAAACCTCTCCCACTGGCAAAGGACTTAATAAAAACAGACGCCCGTCTGAAAGCCCACTCATTGAACAAATTCCACACTGTACAAACTGTTAACAGTCCGACCACTTAATGGCGCAAATCCTGGGTGACTGAAAACTTCACAGACCACAACTTAATAACTGATCCGTGTTTTGAAATGCCAGGTTTCAAACTCCCACGGAAATTTTGGACAGGATTGCAGCGTTTGAGATCAGGCCAGCGGAGAGATGGTCACGTGCTCTACACTTCGAACATGAGAAAGAGCGCAAATTGTGACTGTGGCCATGCAAGTCAGATAATAGCCCAGAGACTGAACTTCTGCACTGAGAGGTCCATTCCGGGTGGCATCAAACCATTCAAGCTCCGTCAGCTGAATCGGTTGAATTGATTGTTAAACTTAGTATCGAACTATAACTGCTTCCCGGCCATTATTTTGAGCTTTTATAGAACGAGAAAATAAAGGCTGGGCTACATTTATTATTTTCTATTAAAATGTCATTATTTTTCCGTATCTTGGCTTAATCTCAACTACGAATGTACCCGTGCTTTGTTCCGAAACAAGACTGCAGTATACGTCGGTGATATTGTCTTTGGTTGTTAATATAAAATGGGCAAGCACGAATCGGCAGAATCAAGTACACTTCCCTATCCCATGACTTGGTGTAGCAAGTTGCCGTGTGTTTTTTTTAACGGCCAAAACAGTTGTCAAAATTAAGGCCATGGTGCAGATCTAGCATGGGGTGTTGAATGTAGGATACCGCGGTCGATCTGCGACAAGTTTACAGTGGATCACTCAGACCTGTCGTATGCACAGTTCCGCATCTGGACATTCACTCCCATTGGGATAAGCGATACCAAAAATCAGTTGCAGAGCCGCTGGAACAAAACACTTGACAGAATGCCACGGATAATAATTAACATAAAACCAATGGTGGCTAGAGGGATCACAATATCGGTTTGCTTGAACAATAACTGTGTCGGATAAACCGTAGGTCAGTAAGAATAAGATGGGAAAACTACCAGAGACCCTTGACAGCGTAAAAACAAAAAAAACACTCCGAGAAGTATGGGTTTAAAAGGAAGGTCGAACCCGGGTGTTTTAAACAGAAATTGTGCCGATTAACTTAATTGATTCCTTTAATCAACAACAGGGTCGAGGTTGGGGCAGGGGCTGTTGTGGAAGGCTGTGTTCAGATAAACGTACTTTTAAAAAGGCATTTCATTAAAAATACACTTGATAGGCTTATTTTACAAATACAAACAAGCTGATGGACAGGCTTCAACGATTCCACAACCAATGGATCACATCTAAGTTTCGCAGTCCTACTGCATCCACAATGGGGGATGAGGCTCCACAAATATCCCGATCCTCGAAGATGGAGGAGTCCACCACGTGGCAAATGCTAAGACTGAAGCATTGGCAATAATCTCACGAGTTGATGATCCATCATGACCTCCTTCTGAGTTCCACAGCATAACAGATGTCAGTCTTCAGCCAATTCGATTCACTCCGCGGGATAGCAACGAACGACGAAAGGCACTCGTTACTGCAATGCACATTGGACAGGACGATGTTCCGCCTATCGTATTGAATAATTGTCCTCCAAACCTTCTCGAACCCGCATCCAAGCTGCTGCAGTGCAGATACAACATTAACATCAACAAGTAATGTGGAATATTGTCCAGCTATGTCCTGCACATAGAAAAGCTGGACAAATCCATTCGGGAACCGCCCCATCCGTCTTCTCTTGATCATCGGCAAAGTGATGCGAGGGGTCATCGGCAGTTCTATCAAGCGGCCCATGCTTTGCAATAAGCTGCTCACTGACGCCGAGATTGGGTTCCACCAGGGTCACACAGCTTCTGACCTCATAACAGCCTTGGTTAAAACATGGACAAAAGGGTCGAAATCCCGAGGTGAGGTGACAGTTGCTGCCCGTGATATCAAGGCAGCATGTGTCCGAGTGTGACATCAATGCGCCCACCAAACCTGGAATCAATGGAAATCCAGTGGGAAACCATCTGCTGGCTGGCCTCATCGCTAGCACAAAGGAAAATGACAGTGATTGCTGATGGCCAGGCATATTAATTCCAGGACATCATTGCAGGAGCTCCTCAGGGTCGCTTCCTAGTTCCAACAATCTTCAGCTGCTGCATTGACGACCTTCCTACCATCATAAATTCAAAGTGGATATGTTCGCTGATGATTGCAGAATGTTCAGCATCAATCACATCTCAGATACTGAAGCTGTCCAAATCCAAACGCAACAAGTGCCAGATAATGACGATCTCCAACAAGAGAGAATCCAAACATCGCACCTTGACGTTCAAAGGCATGACCGCCACTGAATCCCCCACTGCCAACAGCTTGGGGTTACCAATTACCCGACTGAACTGGACTAGCCACATTAAAAAAACTGTGTCTACAGGAGCAGGTTAGAGGCGAAGTATCTTGCGGAGAGTAACTCGCCTCCTGACTCCGGAAGGCATGTCAACCATCTAAAAGCCTCAGGTCAGGAGTGTGATGGAATACTATCCACTTGCCTGGATCAGTGCAACTCCAACAACAAGCAAAAAGTTTGACACCATCCAGGACAAAGTAGCCCACGTCATTGGCACCCGATCCACAAACATTCTCTCCCTCCATGACCGACGCACAGTGGTAGCAGTGTGTACTTTCTGCAAGATGCACTGCAGAAACTCACCAAGGCTCCCTAATCAACACGTTCCAAACCCACGACCGCTACCATGTATGAAGACAAGGGCAGCAGATACGTGGGGGCACCATCACATAGAAGCCACCCCCCCCCCCACCCCCCAACCCCCGCCGCATGTCACTAACCATCCTGCCTTGGAATTATGGCGTCCTTCCTCCACTGTTGTCGCTTTGTCAAAGTCCCAGAACACACTCCCTCACAGAACTACGGGGGAACCTAAATCTCATGGACTGCAACGGTTCAAAAAGGCAGCTCACCACCACCTTCTCAAGGGCAATCAGTGATGGGCAATAAATGCTGGCCTAGCCACCGACACCCACATACCGTATATTAATCAGAAAACAAAGCGTTGGGGGCCAGAAAGTACCGGTGCAAAGGTATTTTTTTTTTTCAAACAGTAGAGTGTATGAATTGAGATTTCCCCCAGGAATTAGCCTGATGAATAATGCTTCATTTGAGGTACGATATATGGCTAGAACAATCTTGAATTTCTTTTATGATAGACGAAAGAGTCGTGCGACTTATTATACATTGTGGGAGAGTGTAGAGGAATTCAGGGTGACAGATGGACTGACGGAATGGTCAGAGCCAATATAAGTGTAATTCAATGGGAATGCATGAAATGCAGGTTTGAGATAAACAACAGGGGCAGCATCAACGAATTAATAATTTATCAGATATAATCAAAAGCAATGGAATCTGAGGGTGTTTTCACTAGCTTTTATAAGTGACAGGGGACGGCCACAAGATGCGTACGGATGCTCATGGGATCAATTGACATTGTTGATAGTGACATGAAATAGGAAGCAAGGAAGGCGCGCTAAACCTTTACAAATCGCGAGTTAGTCCTAAGCCGCACAACGATGCATAATTGTGGGCTTGACATTTGAGAAAGGACGAGAAGACGCAGAGTGGTGCAGAGGAGGTTTAGCGTAATGTTCATTCTCCGTCATCTGAAGAGATGAGTGGTGTTGAGATCTCGTTTGAGCAGATAATGTTAAGGCATTATCGAATAGGGGAATAAAACAGAATTATGAAGAATTTTAATCGCGTACGGTGGAACAATTCCAGAGGGAAATGGATAGGTAATCATCAACCATATAGTAAAAAACTATTGGTAAAGCACCAGAGTGAAAATGGTAGATCCATGTTCTCATGGAGGGATGGGAAGATCCACAAAGTTTCCACGTGAAGGGTTGTTGGGAGCATTTGACATTGAAACTTTCAGAAAAGACAGTTGAACATGAACACTAAGAAAACAACTTGCAGCGCTGTAAGTAACACGCTGCAGTGAGGTATTAAATTAGGCACTTCTTTCAAAGAAACACGCTGGTAGTCCCGACTGAATGTGCTTTAAGATTCTATGATATCTATATTTGGATAGGTGACAATGGAATTGAACATGGCTAAAAATTGGAGTGTACTGTGCGTTGCCAGGCACATATAAGCAGTTGGGCCTTTATAACCTGGGAGCCTTGAAATCCAATCGAAGCTTCACATAGTCCATCCGTTCTCGGTGAGGAATGATACTTATCACTATTGTTGTTTTTGTGGCATCCTTATAACAAGTGAAACCGATATTATTAGGAAAAAATGGAGATGTCACGAAACGGGCAGTAAGAAACGCACATGAATCCTTTTCAGGTGTCTGGGAGCTGATTGTTAATGGAGTTGGCTAAACTCTGAATGCTGGAAAATAACGTTGCTTGGAGAGGGGATAAGATGAGGAACAGTACATTGTGATTGAGCACAGTCCGAGTTTGTGCATAAGGTGAGGGGGAAGCGGAATGTTTTTGGGCAGGGCTTTTTCACCGAGTGCTATTTGTAGCTGCATACTGAACAGCATGTCATTAAAGATTAACTTTATATCGGGTCTCCCAGGCATAATTATAAGTACCAATGTTTTACCTGATACACAAATTCAAAATTCGTGGATCATAGAACAAAAATGGTGATGGTGATGTAGTATGCATCGTGAAACACTATAACAACCTTCATGATGACATAGACTGCTAAATGACCAGTTGCAATTTAAATGCAATTTAATGTGTGCGGTCTTTGGGTGGGAACAAATGGAGGGGCAGTGTAATCAAAGTGATATTATTTTGAGGCAAAATAACTAGAATTTCAGGGTGCACATTCCTCAGGCTTTTAAGATGGCAGGACAAAATCATAGATGCTTCGGGATACTCTTGGGGTCAAGTAATTTTGTAGATAGCGACATCTATTACGACAACAAGGACGTGATACTAAATTTTACAGTTCACTACTGTCCACATTTCTGGGCACTGGAGTTCACCAAGGATCTCAGGGCCCTGGAGAATTTACAGGGGACGTTTCAAGAGATGAACGTCTTCGATCGTTTGGAGAGATTGGAGAAACTGCGATGTTCTCATTAAAGCAGAGAAGATTACGAGAACGAAGGGCGCGGAATTATGACGGTTTGGAAAGGAATGACTGCAAATGTGCAAATCACAATCACATAATTATAACTATTGGTCAAAATCAATAACTAAAGGGAATTTGAGGAGTGTCATTTTCCCTTAGAGGGTGGGGACGGTACAGGATAGTGCTGGAGCAGTTTGTTTAGAATATTTAAAAAAAGGGTAGTTAAATATGTGCTAGAAGAGAACTAATTTACATAGTTATAGGTAAAAAGAAATCTGCGTTTTTCGGGCTAAGTTAAGAATATACTCCAAAAAATCGGCACTGGTATGCCAGATCGTATGTATTTTAAAATTCTATTCCTCTATCCGAATTCTACCTGTGCTGCGATAGGTGACAATGTAAGAGGCCGAGCCTGAAACTTGGAGGGTACTGTGGGTTACCAGGCAGGTATAAACTGTTCCAGTGCGGGCAGCCTCCGTTTCTTGCAACCAGCTAGAAGCTTCATATAGTCCATCGGTCTTGGGATTAATGATGGTATTTATCCTTGTAGTTTTGGCGCCATCCTTGTACCAATGGAAACTGATATTCTTCGGGTAATCGGGAGATGTCGTGCATAGAACAGCAAGGAGCGCAGTTGAATATATTTCAGGACGCTGGGAATTAATTCTCTGTGAGTTGGTGCAACTATGAAAATGAAATAGAAGAATGAAATCCTTGCTTCAACATTAGAAATGGTTAACAGCTCAAAGTTTAACTTCAACCCATTCCTGACCACACGACACGACGTTGGGGACTGTATAACAGTGGCATTTGTTGGTCCGGGCTTCCAAATCTGCGCTATTGGTAAACAGATCCCAAGGGATATCCTATTAAATGCCAAGTTGAGCCAACTTTTATGGAAGTCAATCGATTGCAATTTGAAGGTATAAGCGGACGAATAACAGGTGAGCGTCAACGGGCCGCCCGTTTTAATGATCGTACTCTTGACTTTCTTCGCGTAAATAGTATCGGGAGGGTTGTAAATTGGCATCAGATCGTCTATCGCCTGCTTTGCGAAGCGGTTGAGGGAAAATAACATAATTTGGTGTCTCACAACTGTGAGAAAGTAAAATTTGCCCATGAATGACACATGGATTCATGATGATCCCTTATCTATTGTAGATCAAAGGGTTGATGAAAAGATAGGCTGGGGGCTTAAGCAGTATTTTCTTGTTAGTAAGACAGGCTGTCAAAAATCTTATATATACCTTATGCAATTACACATTATTCATACATTCATAATTCATACAATTCATAACCCAGTAGGAAAATTCATAATTCACTAACCAACTTAAATAAAATAAATCATTAAATATGTTCAAATCCGTATGCACACTGGCAGAATCATGAGTCGTAACTATTGAAGTTAAGTCATGCACATACTTTAATGATACTGTGTTATCACTGGAAATGTTGGCTTCGTACACGATACCTGTGTAATTTCGATTAAATTGCTCATAGATAATGTTGCAGTACATAATATAACGTGAAATATAGCTGTCAACGTTGCAATTTGAATGCATACGTATGAAACAATGGAGAAATGAAACAATGAAACAAAATCTTTGGCTCGACGGGCTCGATGGTACGATCTTCTCTTGCCATTCTTGTTGGCTCTGGCCTACATGTGACTTCAGATCCAGTGAATTGCGCTCCGAACTGGCCGATCAAGCCATTTAGTTCAAGGGCAATTAAGGATAGGAAACACATGTTGCCCTGCCAGTGCCGACATCCCATGAGAGAGTACTAAGAAAGATGTTAGGTTACAACATAAACCTTTTAAAGCACAATCGAGAAATATGTCGAAGTGCGAACTACTGGTTACAGATTTCTCATTCTCTCCTCCTTTTATACCGACCCCATACTGATAACTTTGACCCCGTTCCTTTTCCAACAATTTTGTCTCGACTGGTGACACTGCAATAGTTTACTCCTGCGCCCGACAAACTCACATTGCTGATCTGAAGGAAGCCGCTGACCACGGCGATGCCAGCTTCTATTCTGACGTCTTGTCCCGGGCGTAGATATTGATAATCACCTTTTTTCCACCAGTGTATATTCAGGTCTCGTCCGCCTTCAATGGAAGGAACTGAGCAATGAAATGAAACGTGTGTATCCGTTATTTTGCTCACGTTCTCAGGGAACTGAATTACTTTTTCCGATGATTCGCCGCAGACTACAGAGAATAATCCGAAATGGTGAAATAAAATTACAGGAGAAAAAGCGCAAGTATCAGTGAGTCACTTAATATGCCCGAACGGCAAGGAAACAATATGCATTTAATGAAATTATATAACCCGATTTCATGAGAAATGAGTATAATTGAAACATCTACCTGCGAAAATGAGCGTCAGAACAGCGAGACGCTCAAGTCCATAACATTCTGAACTAGTCCATCAGCCGGGCCGACAGAGCTGGAACTGACTGGTGGTTTACAAGAACGCGAAGATGACGACGTTTTCAATACGTCACGATGAAGCGTAACATCCGGTCGATGGCTTAAAAACTCACTTTATTGATCCTTTGTTGAGATCTGGTAAAACAGCTGGGCATTCGCAGAAGAGACCACACATAGTACTTCTGCAAAAGCAGGTGCTCCGAACTCGCACGGGGGCCTCTTTCCCAAAGGAAAGCTGTGTTAAGAAGTTCCTTGCCAATTGTGGATTTAGGTACATTTTTGTTCTGCGCACCGAATGTCTACGATTTCCTCTGATGGTTACCCAGCCGAAAAACTGGGAAACGGCCAGAGTTGTTAATGCGAGCAGGTGCGTGTTTTTGCAGGGTTTCCTTTCAAGCCCGATGAAGGTTTAGCCTGAAATTGTGAGAACTGATTCCGAAAATGGCTAATTCCTGCACCTCATTTCAAATGAGTCAAAAGACAAATTTCATGCACCAAAGTAGGAAATTGTGATAAAATGTAAAACACTGCGAACAATGAATTAAGTGACTTACTCCAGATCTCCACTGGCAGAACGAGAAGCTGCTCCAAACCGAACACACACCATGTGCACCTTCAGGCTGTTGCTTTGAATTATTGTATAATGATTGGTAAAATAGGTTGGTGTTCGATGATGCAGCCTCTGCGATTCTGCTTCCAAGCAAGGCCGAATTTTCCCATATTTTATTTCCCGGATAGTGTATTTTTATCAACTTGAAAAAAAACAATAACGCCTTGGGAGGGGGCGGTTTAGCCTTTGCTAAATGTAATGGCTTGGAGGTGATTCAAGCGGCAGGAACAGAGACATAAAATCCCGATCCGTATACAAAATAAAGTTTTTGAAAAAAGAAATTCATGGCACTTGTGTAGGAGGATAGGAGGCCGCAGAGAATTGATCAATGAATGATCATTTCACAGAAGAGTGGCATTAGCCGGTGCTCCCTGCAACAGATGATTAGGGGAAGAGGCAATGAGGGGCGGGATCTGCTCCAAGCAGTGCAGGGCGCGAAATAGAGTGAAACAAAGATGGTTCGTGTGGGCGACGGTTAGTCGTCGGGTCGGGGTGTTGGTAGTAGGGGCTCGGAGTGGTGAGTTATTGTATCAGGGACGTTGCTACTGTGGTAGGAGATCTGAGGTTGCTGACGTGGAGGAGGTCGATTGCGGATGTGATTTGGTTACCCTGTTAAACACTGGCTTCCACCAGAAATTATAAAAGAGAATCAGTTCTGTGGGAAGTACCAGGGCATGTAGTGCACATCTAGCCGATGCAAGACATTGGCCTTGGCAGCCTTTACAGTTAAGCCAATTTATTTTCAATTTTGAATAATAGAAAAAACAATGGCCCTATCGTTTCTCAGGCCTTTCATTATGATTATAGGTGTCAGCCTCGTTTTCGTCAGCTTTTCAGTGGAACTTACGGTTGCGATAGATCTTTTATAATGGACTCCCCTCTATCGGCGATGTGTGACCTGTGTGAGTAGAATAAACATGAACGTGCCTCTTCAACCAACCACACTGATAATTCCTCTCTGGCTTTTGCTGGATGAGGAAATATACTCTAATGCGAACGATTTGGGGAACTACAAGTGTCCCTGCATCTGCAGCATTTTCTGTGAAACAAATGCAGTTTTCAATCTCTCCACAGCACCATTGTAACTGCTTCTAACTATTCAGTATACATTTCTGATTGACTTTTTTTTTCTAGATGTTGTTGTAACTCTACACATGTTTTGACGCTCCCATGTTTCAGATTCTGCAGGGGTTTTGCCATTTGAATAGTGTTAATTTGATGCCTTCTGCACCAAAGAGTTGCGCCAGATATCGGTGAAAAAGCAGTCCCTTCCCGTGAATTAGTGCACGTGCAGGGCAATGATCAATGGCAAAGTAAAACAGGATAAGCTGTTAAAAGAAGCTGTTGTGGGAGGGGAAGAAGTGGCTCAATGTTCTCCACTGGAAGCCATATATGTAGATAGTGTCAGCGGATCAATTCGCCGCGAGGAATCTGATCAAGGAAATGTGTAAGGTGTCTATGCTTCAATAAAGACTCCATCACTGAAATCCACAAACTGCTGCAGATGCAATGCAGTTGCAGTGCACGGAATAACTGCCCTGGCAATGTACTTACGTGCGTTGGGCTCCATCCAGACTGGGGGTGGAGATCTTCCCATCACATTATTAGTGTGCCTATTGTCTATATCGAAGCTGGTGGTTATGAGTGCCAAGTCAAGTTTTTGGTGTTGCGAACTCCAGGACAAAAAGAATAATGGTAGAAAAACTAACTCTTTGAATGACAGACGGAGATTAGAACCCTCTGCACATGCACCGGGCGAAGAATTACTGCCCCTGCGCAGTTCGACTCCTTTCTTAATGTTCTTCGAGTGTTTTTTGCGCTTGCACCCGCCGGGGAATGGCGACAAATGAGCACTCGGGGGATTTTCTCGTCTTCACGCCGGAAATGTCTTTCGCCGGGAACTTGCCGTACGCACATGCACAGCAGCAAAGCAAAGGAAAAAGTGAAAGAGCAGGAAACTGGAGTTCAGCTGACCGGAAGACGAGGGTATTTGCAGAGAAGGCGTCCCAAGGATCAGGGCAAGGGAGGGCCGAGAATGCCAGACCAGGTAGGCTGGAAGAAAAAAAAAATTCTCGTTGAAGACAGTCTTAGTTAAGGAACAAGGACTGAGATCAGAAGTAGATCATTTTTAACAATATTCAGAGAAAGGAGCAGAGTAGTTTCCTCCGAGTTGAAGAGAAAACTGCGGGGGGCAGACTTCCAGCATCGTGGACTTGATAGAAGACGAAGGTGTGAGGGGACAGCTGAACGTTGGTCACTCTTTACTCCAGTCGTAAGGGCAAACGTAACCTTTGCAGCAGTGGTGTTCTGCTTGGCACTGCCGGAGACTTGAAACTGTTCTTGGAAAGTGAATATTGATTCTACACGGAGAACCAGAGGAAAGGAATCTCAGAAGGTGAGACTGAAACCCTAGAGTGGGGTCGTTGCTGAAGCCACCCACGTGGAAGCGAAATTTAGAATATATTTGCATGAAGAATTCCTTGAGCATGGGGATTGGAATCGCTCGTGAAAAAGGCAGATTTCAGTGATACCAGTTGGCTCATGGTGCAAAAAGCGTCTGGAGAATGGGCTTGGGGGACGTATTGATGAGAAATCCAGGGAATATGCTCTGCTGTCACCTGCTACTCGTTTTGGACACAGTTCGTCAGTTGGTTCATAGGTATTGTATACTTGCCCCGATTGCTACAAAGAAGATAGATTTTGTGAGTAGCGTTATCTTTATGAAATTGTATACGAACATACAAGCATAAGAGATAGGAATTACGACTAGGATTAGACCACACAGCCCCTTGAGCCCATTCCACCATTCCATTAGCACATGGCTGATATGGCTGTAACCTCGACTTAACAATCATACCTACCCCCGATAACAGTTCACCCCCTTTCTTTTATCAGGAATATCTTTAGCTCTACTTAAAAGAGATTCAAAATGCTGCTTCCACCGCCTTTTGAGGGCATGAGTTCCAAAGACTCACGGCCCTCAGAAAGAAAAAAAACTCCTCATCTCTGTCGCTCCTTTTCAAATTCTGACTCCTGACTCTAGATTATCCCACAAGATGAACCATCCTCCCCGCAACCAGTCTCTCAGGACCACTCTGGCTCTTAAAGACTTCGACCAAATCACCTCTTACTCTCCTAGGTTCCAGCTGATATTATCCTAATCTGTCCAACCCTCATAAGGCAGCATGACATTCATGGTATTTGCCTAATAAACCTTGTCTCGACTGCTTCTAACACATTTATTTTGTCACCATTAAGTAAGGAGATCAATACTGTGCATGGTATTCCAGATGTGGTCTCACCAGTGCTCTGTGAAACTGAAGAATGACCTCCTTGCTTTTCTAATCAATTCCTCTCACAATAAGGATGTCATTTTATTAACTTTCCTGATCACTTCACTTGACTCTTTTGTGAGTCAAGCACTGAAACAGCCTGATCCCTCTGAACCTTACAGCTCTAAAATCTCTCCCATTTAGATAACATTTTATATTATATTATTCCTTCCAGAATGAATAATTTCACATTTGCCCACATACTACTCCATTTGCCAGATCGTTGCCCAGTCACATAACCTACTAGGACACTTTGTAGTCGCGTATGCGCTCTTCACAGTTTATTTTCCTAACTATTATTATCTCTTCAGCAAAGTTAGCAACTAAATTAACTTTATTTTCACCCAAGTCGTTTAGTTAAATTTTAAACGAAAATATGGCGAATCCGCTCGTCACATAACGCCAACTAAAATCGAAAACCGTTTATGGTTTCTCTATGTTTGCTGTTAACTAGCCAGTCTTCTATCCATGCCAGTATGTGCGCTGCTATCCGATTGCTAAAAGTAGCTTCTATGATTTCACCTTTGACAAATAAGCTAACTGCCCTGTCGTTTAAAGCTTCATGTGAACGATATTTTTTTTTTGCTTAAAAGGAGCGACATCTGCTATTTTCCAATCTAATTGAACGTTCACATAATCGACAGAGTTTTGAATATGTAAAACCAACGCGTTAAGTATTTCAAGAGGCCGTATTTTACATTACTAATATCCCACAATCACTTTCTTTCGGGCCATCGCTGACTTTATTAATTCTTGTCTTATTTAAATATTTTTAGAAACCTTTACTATCCGCCCGCATATTTCCAGCTAGCTTCCTCTCATGCTACAAATTTTCCCTCTTTCTTATTTATTTGTCCTTTTGAATTTGTTCCTTATGTTGTGTGCAACTTTCCGAACTGCCACCCAACTTTCCGCAATTATACGTGTTTTCTTTAAGTTTGATACTGACTTTATTTTTATCTTTTTATTTAACCAGGGATGGCGGGTTATCCCCTTCGAAGTTTTCTTTCTCATTCAAAGGTACCTTTTCCCTGTATTATGCGATAACCCGTCAAAAGCCTGCACTGCATCTCTAGAGACAAATCCCTTAATCTCATCGGCTAGTTCACTTATTCACTTGAGCTAATTTAACTTCAAAATACTGGCCTTGGACCCATTTTGTTTTCCCTCAAACTGAATGTAAAATTCAGTCACGTTATGATCGTTTCTGCCTCGCGCTTTATCAACTATGTGGTTATCAATTAATCCCATGTCTTTGCACAGTGCCAGGTTTAGTATACTCTGCCCTCTGTTTGTGTCCACAAGTGCTGTTTCAATAAACTATCCTGGAGATTGTCCAACAACACACCGAGGCTACCTTTGCCCATCCGTTTTATCCGGCCTATCTGCAGATTAATCCACCACCCCCCCACACCCACCCCCCCCCTCCCGCCCCCAATGAATACCGCTCTAACTTTCTGCCAAAGCTCCATTATCTCTTCCTTTAGACACTGTCCTACCAAGTATTTACAATTGCATGTCTTGTGCACCACTCATACAAGTGGCTTTTTTGCCGTTATCGTTTCTCACCTCAACCCAAACTGCTTATACATCCTGGTTTCCTGAATTTAGGTCATCCCTCGCTAATGCGCTAATATCATTAGGCATTGACAGAGCCACCCCTCCACCTTTTCGTAGCTTCTTGTTCTTTCCAAATGACATAAACCAGTAAATTTCAGGTCCATGTCACTCTAATGGCAATCAGGACGTATTTATTTCCCTATGCTCTATCAGTTAATCATCTGGTTTGTTTCAAATGCAATGTGCACTTAGATACAGAGCCTTTCATTTGATCAAGTTATTATTTTTGCAACGTCTGGCCTTCACTGCTTATTTACTATTACTTGTCTGCTCTTCATTTCCAATGTTCCACCTTTCTGTCGTGCCTTGTCTGCCCTTTGGTGTACCATAACTTTCGAATACTGATCTCTTTCCCCCACTATTGTACTTTAAACACTCTCCACTTCCTTAGGTCTTCGTGTTACTTGGGCATCAGTCCCAGGGCGGGTCAGGTGTAGACTCGCCCAACGGTACATATTTTTGTTTTAGTTGTTCATTGGGTGCGGGAGTCGTTGGCTAGTACAGCATTTTTTAGCCATCCCTAATTGCACTTCTTCGGAGGGCATTTAAGAGTCAGCCACATGGCTGTGCATCTGGAAACACATGTCGGTGAGGACACCAGGCCAGGTAAGGAGAGCAGCTTTCCTTCCCTTAGGATATCAGTGAACTGATGGGCTTTTAATGACAACTGGCAATGGTCATCATCGGACATTTAATTTCGTATTTATATTGAATTCAAATCCCACCAACGGCCATGCTGGGATTCGAACCCGAGTCGCCAGAGCATTAACCTAGGTCTCTGGATTTCTAGTCCAGTGACAATGCACCAACTGCTTTCTCCACTGCTGGTGCCACTGGTCCATAAACTGCCCCACTACTCCCACCCCAGTCTTTGAGCTGTGCATTCATTTATGCAATCTTATTTCCCCGATGCTGGATTGCACGCGCCTCAGGGAATAATTCAGGGGTTATTACCTTTGAGGTATGCATCTGAAACACGATAGTTGGAGTCGTGGAATAACGTGATTTCATTCACATACTGGGTTTTTTAATTGAAGGATGTCCAATGTTTATGTCTTGTGAAATATAGTCCATCATTTTTGTTTAATAAATATATTCTTCTTTTGGTGAAACATTTCAACAGCAGACCATGTGGATTTGTTCTATAACAGACTTCCACGGTTTCTAAAAAATACAATTCGGATCTGCCAAGCCAGATACCACTCTGAGGCCTGACATGTTCAGCAGTAACATCAGCTAGAATCGTAATATTAGCTTATGTGTTCAACATCAATTGCTTCTTGGTGCTCTTCGACTTCTTCATTGCACATCTAGGGTATTGAAAAGATCTGACAGGTGGCGTGGAGAACATAAAGGTATTCCAATGATTTGAGGGAGGAGAAAAAGATAAGGATCCATACATACGGCATCTGCACGTTATTAGAGTGTTTTCTGGAATGACAAGGACGTGGGATGTGAGAAAGAAGAAGGCAAGAAATATCGGGCTCTTGACACATCATTCAATTCATAACCATGCTTGTTTAATTTCGGTATCTTCCCTCCTACAACGCTTTCTCCTGTGGAACAGCTGCAGGATGCAAAGTTTTCCTCGGCATAATTCACTTCCATTTCCTTTTGTCCAAACTCTCAACTTATCTAAAAAGGTAAAGGCGAGTTCTGACCTATTCAACCGTATCTCAAAACCCAACGCCTCTATGCGTTTCATGTTTTCCAATCCTCAGGCAACCTGTCTTCTATTAATCTCTGCTTAGCTTAATTAAATCATACGCACACACGCAGAAATAAAGAGCCTTCTTCATAACTGACAACAATATTCCCCCAAAATATTTTTTAAAACTAATCGATTTCTCCCTGGTAATAAATGAACCATCATGTCTTCAAAAAGTTGGTTTCATTTTTAACCCATTTATTATTCGTCACCACATTTATCTATGCAAACAGTACTATGGGATTATTGTCTCCGTGCATTCACCATGAAAATACAAGTCTTTCGTAGAAAATAAATTTTATTCCAGCCCATTCTCATTTTGCCAATATCACCGAATCACAGAACTTTAGCAGCACAGAAGGAGGCCTTTCGGCCTATCATGTCTGCACCAGCTCTCCAAATGAGCATCATGAACGAGTGCCATTACCCTCCCTTTTAACTGTACCTTTTACCTGCATATTATTTCTATTCCGATAATCATCTAAAGCCCCATTGAATGCCTCGATTAAAACTGCCTCCGCCACACTTCCAGGCAGTGCATTCCAGAACCAAATCGCTCGTTGTTTGAAAAAGTTGTTTTTTTTTCTCACGTCACATTTGCTTCTTTTGCAAATCAATTTAAATCTGTGCCCTCTCGTGCTTCTGAATTTTAAGCTCTTGCCAACACTTCTGGAATTAAATTTCCACGTCCAGCCACATGGAAAAGTTATAAATTTAACGATAGCTATAATAAACTCCATCAAAATAGCCGGGTGTTTCATTACCAAAACTTTTCCATAAAACTTCAAGTGATTGTGGTCAGTTTATAGAGCTGTCTCTGAAAAATTGTTCGCAACATAGACATCAAATGCTGCAAAGCTAACATCAAACTTCATGTCTCTTTCTCTCTATTTGAACATTTTTTCTGGTGTACATTCACTTTCTGCGAGAAATATTCTCCCAGCTTCTCAATGGCATGTTTATCTTCTTGGAGCAACATCGCACTAAAACCGACATCACTGGCGCCGTTAACCAACTTAAACTGTTTTACATTGTCAGCGGATAGAAAGATAGATTGTCAAGCTGTCAAATGCATTCTGACACACCTGCGCCAATTGGCCTTTTATGTCCTTTATGTCCATTTTATGTCCTTTTTTATCAATCCATTCAGCGGAGCAATTACACTGCATAAATTTGGCACGAATTTCCGATAAAACCTATTCATGCTGAAAAATCTCAAAACTTCCCGTTTTGCTGTTTACAGTTGGAATTCCACTATAACATTTTTACTTTGGCATCCCTTGGGCCCACTAGGCCATGTCCAAATATGTGGCCTAAATATGTAATTTGCGCTTTTGCATGTTAGCTTTTAGCCAAATTTACAGCCAAAATGCCTTGCTGCAGTGCATCAAACAGTTCCTTTAAAAGATGTAAATGTTCCTCACACGTTTGACTGAATATTATTCAGTCATCAATATAAACAGCTGCTCACTTACTCAATCACTTTGTTTGTCAGTCTCTGAAATCTCGTTGGCATATTTTTCAAACTGAAGGCATTACTTTGCATTGATAGAGACAATCGGGCGTCACAAAATCTGATATCTCTATTGCCCTTTCGGATAAGGGCACTTGCAAATATCCTCGCAGCAAAGTTATTTTTTGTGATAAATGCTGACTGCCCCACTTTCTCGATATCAATCACCAATCATGGAATAGTACATGAAAACGCTTTTGTTACTGCATTATGTTTCCGGTAATCATTAAATAATATTTTCCATTCGTTTGCATCCGGCACCATTGCAATTGGTGAACTCCAATCAATGTGACTGGGCTTTATGAAGTCGTTTTAACGCATAAATTCAACTTCCTTCCGCACTTGAGCTGATTTTACTGCATTTAATCTAAATCGGTGTCCCCTTATGGAACGTGAATTCCCCGCATCAACATCAAGTCAAACAAGATCTGTTTCCACGAATTTGTTTCTGCAAATTCCTTTATATAACTGCAATAGCTGTTTTAAATCACTCCGAAACTTTTCAGGAATGTAACCCAACATCACATTTGGATTTTTAAGCAGTTCCTAATTGCCCAATTTAATCAGAGGAAGATCAGTTTCAGAATCCTGACTTTCTACAACCGTTTCCTTACTTAGAACTACCAGCATATCCTTTTGTTTATCCTTACTGTTAAAGTACTTTTTGAGCATGTTCACATGGTACACGCAATGACCCTTCATTCCATCTGGGATACTTACTACACCATTTACCTCACTCAATCTATTTTCGATCTGGTAAGCTCAACTAAACCTTCAACGGTTCCCCGGACACTGGCACCAATAGTAGCACTTTCTCCACAGCCTCTTGCTCTTTTGTCCCCATTTGAATTCAGCACTCGAGGAGACAGCTATAACTTCTCCCTAACAAGGTAACAGACCTCATTTGTTCACTCTCTGAATTTCATCACATGATCCATGTGAATTGTTTCAGAACTTTGATTCACTACTTTCACCTGAATCAGTTGGAGTGGTCCTCTTATACCATGGCCATAAATTAGCTTAAAAGGATTAAAGTCGTTTGACTCATTAAGGGCATCCCTAATAGCAAACAATAAGGACGGGATTTTTTGACCCCAATAATGTGGACAATCTTCACTATAAGCTCTAATCATAGTCTTTATATTCTGAAGCCAACTTTTCATGCCATCTTGTGATTCATGGCGAGATTCTAACGACCCAAACTGCTCTATTATTACACTGTTCATTATTTCATTAAACAGCTGTGAAATGAAATTTGAACCCTGATCCTTCTGCATTTCCTTTGGTCAACTATACCTTGTAAAGAATTTGGTTAACTTCTCTGCAATCGTCTTTGCTGCATTTTTCCATAAACGTATTGCTTCTGGGTATCTCATCGACACACCCATGTTTTTCACAAAGTACTGATTCCCACTTCTAGTCCTAGGCAGGGGTCTTCGGACGATCAATTAGGACACAGTTAAAAGTTTCCTTAAATGCTTGAATTGGTATTAAAGGTGAAGGTGTAACCATTGTTTGATGTTTTTCCCTATCACCTGAAATGTGTGCCATGTTTGACAGAATTTGACTAAATATTTGTGTAGTCCGGGCCAATAGAAATGTGATGTTTGCGTTTTGCTTGAGTTTTCAAAATGACCAAATGTCCATCCATTGGAATTTCTTGAGCTATTCTAAAAATTTTATTCTGGTATTCAGATGGTATCAATAATTGGTGCACTATCGCTTACCTTTCGTCTGCCGGAACATTAGGGGTCTCCACATCTTCATTAACACATTGTTCTTAATGGAATAACGCTTGAAAATATCTGATTCTGTTTAATAATAGGCTGTCTTCTATAATTTCTTCATGCCTGGGACATTTTGCTGCCATTCCACTAAGTTCACTGAACTAAACACCTCAACCTCATCATCGCAATTTTCTCCCCCTGAGTAACATTTTCAAAGTTGGATCCAACCAAACGAATTTCATAATCCCCCAACCCCCCTTTTAAATTTATCCCCTCACTTTTTTAACGAACACGCTTGTCAGCTCTTCATCATGCAACGTGGAAAAAATCAAGGGTGTTATTTCCAGAAAGCCTCTGGTGATTGTGTCGCAACAGGGTGCGCTACTGCAGCAGTCATGGTCAATATCTGTGATCCAGCTATTTCATTCCCAAGGATAAATTGGACCCCAGGAATGGGCAATTTATCCAATAGTCCAAACATCACCAAACTTGTTTTCAAATCGCTTTTTACATTTACCATACACGAGGAAATAAGTTTGACTCCGCCATAAATCCCCGAGTGATTTTTATTTTCCCTGCAATAACCGTCCTGGGCAACAGAGGGCACCAGCCCCTAATATTCAACACTGCCTAGCACCAGTATGCGTTCAAATCTTGGTCGCCATTCCTGTTCTTCCTGGTACACATGGAAAACATTCGCAGAAACAATCTGTAAACAACTCTGCAATCTATCATTCAGAAGTCCCTTGGGTAAGATGTGAACGTATTCCCACTTTCCTAGCTACCAATGATTCTTCATGCTCCAACCGTACAAAAACAGTGGTCTATCTTGCATCTGGACCTCAGAACCCACTGGACTCTTACTTCCAATACTTTTCTGATTTCCAGTAACCGCAATTTACCTCCCGTTAAACCACCAAATATTTAATCTTGGATGTCCAGGGAAGGGCTGAAATCTTTCGGAAGGAAGCCCGAATTTTGAAGGATTTTGAGATTCACAGATTTCATTTACATCCAGGTGAGTAGCCGAGAAATTCGATGGATCAATGTTGGTTGCGTTTTCTACTTAGTTTGCAGTTAGTGGCATATTCGACCACAGTTTGTCTGTTAATTCCTCTTTACCACGTATTAATTGTGTACGTTTGATTACAATTTAGAGAATATTGACTGGTATGTTTGCTGACTCTTACATAACGAAAATCATTCTGTTTTTTTGAAGCCGTGGAATCTTGTACCTTTATTCTCTTAATGAGCAACTGTGATTTCTAAACTCGCCGAGTTTAACACAAAGGTTACTGCTCCCCAAACGAATTACAAAAAAATGTGAGGCCTGGTCTGGGATCATGCCAAACGCAAAAGCTGTATTTAACACTGATTCGCCCTCAACTTGACCTTGTGCTGGATTTTCGGCGCTGTACCTTTGGAAAATTGGGAAGGCAATTGAAAGAGTGCTGAAAAGGTTCACGAAAATGGTTCCACAATGAGGAACTTCAGTTATGAAGATTCATTAGAGAGGTTGGGCTGTTTTTCCTTGATGAAGAGAAGGTTGTTGAGAGGAGATTTGGTAGATTTATGCGAAATCATGAAGGGTCACAGCAGAGTAAAGAACGAAATACGGTTCCATAGCTGCAATGATTGATGACATGGGGGCATAGATTTATAGGTGTGAGGTAACCCTATTTCGCGTAGCGGGTGGTGGGAAAATGGAACACAGTGCCTGGGAGGTTGGTGGAGGCCGATTTATACGAGATATTTAACAGGCAATTAGATAAATATCTGAAAAGTAAGAATGTACAAAGCTACGGTGAGAAGCCTCTCCGTTACACTAGCTAAATTGGCCCTTCGGGGAAGCAGAGCAGACACAACATTCCTAATAGCCTTCTTCGGTGGTGTAGCCATTAAATGACTGGACAGGATATGCATTATACGGCAAAGTCCTTTTTGAGTTTGCACAGCTTATGCTAAACACTGTCAAGTGCATTGCCTGATGAATTTATTTCAGTCAATTGGCACAAAGGACGAAAATATTAAACGAATTGTTAGAAAACGAATGGAAGTTGGTCCCCAGTTAGCTGGGTGCCATATTGGCAATTACACTGTATCGTGATGGAAGCAACGGTTGATAAAGTATCTACCAATTGACTTCAAGGCAGCGTTAGCATACTGAGCAGGATGCAGGTGACGAAGATGCAATTAGAATAATTATTGCCTAACACGAATCAGCAATGTGGTCATAAACGTGATGAGCATCAGGATGCATTATTGTCGGAGGAATGAATGACAACTGGGGAAGGTCCTGTGTAATGTAAGTCAGTTAAGATACCATGCAATAGGACTAACAAGCATCAAGGCCTTGCTAGGGTTATCCTGAGCAACTTCGATGCAGCATTTGCGGTAAATGTTGTGCAGAAGACTACATAGATTTATTCACATCAGTGCAGCATTTTCCTAGAAATGTAGACGTCAATGGAAATTAAGGGGAAAGCTCTCCACTCCTTGGAGTCATACAGGCAGAAATGAAATTGGGTTGCAATTGATGGAGGTCGATCATCTCAGTCCCACAACAGCGCTTCAGTTGTTACTCCGGGCTGCATCCTAGGCCCAGCAATTTTCAACGGCTACATCGCTGACCTCATCTCAATCATAATGTCAGAAGTAGGCAAGTTCGCTGACGATTGCACAATATTCAGCTCCATTCATGACTCCTCAGACGATGGAGAATTCCATGTCCATATGCAGAAGGCCCTGCACAATATATCAGTTTGAGTTGTTAAGTGAAAAGAAGCATTCTCGACACGCAAGTGCCAGGCAATCTTCAACAAAAGGGAATAGATTTACCCTTCACATTCAATGATATTGCTATCACGGAGTCACCCACTAACAACGTCCTGGATGTTGCCATTGACCTAAAACTGAACTGGACCAGTAATATGCACAATGTGACTTCAGAGCACGTCAGAACCTGGGAATTGTGTGTCGAATAACTCACGTCGTGACTCTCCAAAGCATGTCCACCGTCTACATGGCACAACCTACAGTTTGAAGGAATACGCTCCACTTGACAAGATGAATGCCAGACCAACAATATGGAAGAATCTTGGCCCCATTAACGAAAAATTGCATTTTATTGACAATCTATCCGTCACCTGCAACATACACTATGTCCACCACAAACTCAGAATAGCAACAATGCGTGTTATCTGGAAATGCGCCGGAGGAACTCACCAAGGCACCTTGCTAATACGTGACCTTCGTGACTTAGAAGCACAGGTACAGCAGATACATGGGAACACCACAACCTGCAAAGCCACACACCTTCAGGACTTAGAACCATAATTTTCCAAATGTGAAGACCCCATTAGATTGGAAGGCAGCAAATATATCTCCATTGTTCAAAAACTGAAGGGGACAGAAAGCTACACAATGCAGCTCAGTTAGCGTAACATCTGTCATCAGGATAATGTTAGAAGCTACTGTTAATGAAGTTCAGCTCAAGGACATCAGGCAGAAAAATTATGGTTTTGTGCAAGGAAATCGTGTTTAACCAACTTATTGAAGTTCTTTGAAAATTAACATGCTGTGGATAAAGGGGAATCTGTGGATGTCCTGTGCTTAGATTTTCACAAGGAATTTGATAAAGTGCTACAGCAAAGGTTACTGTGGATAATAAAAGCTCATGGTACAGTGGGCAAAGTATTTCCATGGGTAGATTAGCAGCCTAACAGGGAACAGAGAGCATGCATAAATTAATTTTATTTTCAGTTTGACAACATATGGCATGAAACAGGGATCAGCGCTGGGACCTCAACTGTTTATACTTTTTGTTTAAATTACTGTGATGAAGGGATTGAAGGGATGCTTGCCACTTTTGCTGATGAAACAAAAATAGGTAGGAAAGTAAGTTGTGAAGCGGGTATCAAGATGCTCCAAATAATATCTAGATAGGTTAAGTGAGAGGGCAAAGATCTGGAAGATGGAGTATAACGTGTGAAAATGTGAAAATCTCCATTTTGGAAGGAAGAATATAATAACAGCATATTATCTAAATGGTGAGAAGTTGCAGAGCTCTGAGGTTCAGAAGGATCTGTGTGTCCCAGTGACTGAATCGCAAAAGGCAAGTTTTCAAACATAGCAAGTAATTAGGAAAGCCTATGGAATGTTGTCATTTTTTGCAAGGGGAATTGAATACAAATGTAGGGAGGATATGCTTCATTTGTACAAGACACTGGTGTGACCACATTTGGATTTTCTTATTTAAAAAATTATGTAAATGCATTGGAAACAGTTCAGATAAGTCTTACCAGACTAATAGCTGGAATGGATTCATTATCTTATGAGGAAAGGTTGGACAGACTAGATATGAATCCGCTGGATTTTGGAACAGCAATATGTGATTTTATTGAAATATTTAAGAACCTGAGTGGCCTTGAGAGGGTAGGTACGGATAGGGTGTTTCCTCTTATGGAAGAATCGAGAACTAGGGGTCTCTCTTTTGAAAAAAATGGGATCGTCCAATAAAAACAGTGAGGTCATTTATTTTTTTTCACTCAGAGGGCCGTGAGTCATTGCAACTCTTTCCCTGAAAAGTTGGTGGCAGCAGAGTCTTTGCATAATTTTAAGGCAGAGGTGGATAGATTATTGGTAAGCAAGCGGGTGATAGGTTATCAGGGGTAGGTGGGATGCAGATGCCAGGTGTAATCTTATTAAATGGCCGAGAAAGCTCGAGGGGCTGAATGTCCTACTCCTGCTCTTAGCTTGGATAATCTCTGTTCCTTCACTGTTCCTGGGCTGGCACCCTTTATTCCCTTTCTAACAGTCGTGCGGGTGTACCGAATTGCCTGAATTCATTTTGTGAAATGGTTAAATTGGTGATAAGGCGACGTTTTAGTGCCAGAGTATTTGACTCACAATTTAGCTCCCTTCATCCTCCACATAATTAACAAATGCATCCAAAGATTCACAACTCCATGAACATCAACTGCCTTATAATCTCCAGCAAACCCAACCCCCCCCCCCCCCCCCCCCACCACCCGCCACCTCAACCTCCCAACCCACCCCACTCCACAACCCACCCCATCATACCTCCAAGAGTCCTGGTCAAGGCGCTTCTGAATTGCCAGTTTCCGCAAATCTCGCCCCAAAAGTTGAATTACGCTGCTTCTGCGCTGCCTTGCTTAAATTTAATAATGTGGAAAGGAATACAGTTGAAGTTTTGAGTCCGTATGAGTCTTCACCAGAACTAAGAAAGTGGAGAAATGAGGTGAAATATACGCTGGCAGAGGGGGGTGGGACAGTTGGAGCTTGATAGGGGGCCAGTGATATGTGAAGGCAAGGAAGAATTTGCCAAAGATGTCCTAGACAAAATGACAAAGTGGTGTTGACGGTGGTGATATTATCTAAGGAATGTGCTAATGGGGCATTAAGAGTAGCAAGCATGACAAGCTAGTGGCAGATGGCTCTTGAGGGGGTGGGGTGGCCTGGGGAGTGAAGGGATCGAAATGGGCTAATAGGTGGAGATAGAACAATAGATCAAAATAAATTGAAAAATACTACGGAAATGAAAAATATATATTTTTTAAAAGTTATTAATTATTGGAAAAGGACAGATGGGACAGGGGGTGGGGATGGAGGAAACAATTCATGATCTGAAAGTGTTGAACTAAATATTAAGTCTGGAAGGCTGTAAGGTGCATAGTCGGAAGATGAGGCGCTGTTACTCCAGTTTGCGTTGAGCTTCACTGGAACATTGCAGCAGGCCAAGGGTGGGCATGTGGGCATGAGACCAGGATGGCGTGTTGAAATGGCAAGCGACAGAGAGATCTGGGTCATTCTTGCGGACAGATGGAAGGTGTTCCGCAAAGCGGTCACTGAGTCTGATTTTGGTCTCTCCAATGTAGATGAGACCGCATTGGGAGCAGCAAATGCTGTAGAATAAATTCAGGGAAGTGCAAGTGAAGCGCCACTTCACTTCAAATGAGTGCTTGGCCTCTTGGACGATGAGGAGGGGGAAAGTAAAGGGGCAGGTTTTGCACCTTCTGCGGTTGCATGGGAAGATGCCATGGGAGGGGTTTGAGGTTTAGGGGGTGATGGAGGAAAGGACCAGGGTGTCCCGGAGGGAACGTTTCAAAAGGAAAGATGCCAGGGGGGTAAAGGGAAGATGTGTTTGGCAGTGGCATCATGCTGGAGTTGACGGAAATTGCGGAGGATGATCCTTTGAATGCAGAGACTGGCGTGGTGATAAATGAGGACAAGGGGGACCCTATCATGTCTCTGGGAGGGAGGGGAAGGTATGAGGGTAGATGCGCGGGATGTGGGCTCAAAATGGTTGAGGGCCCTGTCAACCACCATGGGTGGAAAACCTCGGTTAAGGAAGAAGGAAGAAATGTCAAAGGAACTGTTTTGTAAAGTGGCATCATCAGAGCAGATGCAATGGAGGCGAAGGAACTGAGAGAATAGGATGGAGTCCTTTCAGGAAGTGGGGTGTGAGGAGCTGTAGTTGAGGTTGCTGTAGGAGTCGATAGCCTTGTAATTAATATTTTTGGACAGTCTATCACCAGAAATTGAGTCAGAGAGGTCAAGGAAGGGAAGGTAAGAGGCAGTGATGGACCACGTGAAAATGATGGAGGGGTGGAAATTGGAAGCAAAATTAATATTTTTTTCGAGATCCACACGAGAACATGAAGTGGCACCGAAACAGTAATTGATGTACCGGAGAAGGAGTTGTGTGAGGGGGCCTGAGTAGAACTGGATCAAGCAATGTTCCACGTACCCCATAAAGAGACAGGCATAACTGGGGCCCATGTGGGTACCCAGAGCCACACCTTTTGTTTGGAGGAAGCGAGACTAGTTTAGGAGAAATCGTCCAGTGAGATAACAAATTCAGCCAGAGGGAGGAAAGTTGTAGTGGCTGGGGCTTGTTCGGGACTCTGTTCCAGGAAGAATCGGAGAGTTCTCAGACCATCCCGGTGGGGGATGGGGATGTAGAGCAATTTGGACGTACGTGGTGAAGAGGAGGCGGTTAGGGCCAGGGAACTGGAAATTGTTAATATGGTGTAGGGCGTGAGAGGAATCGCGGATATAGGTGTGAAAAGACTGGACAAGGGGAGAGAGAATGGGGTAAAGATAGCAAGAACTGTGTTCCATGGGGCAGGGACAGGCTGACATATTCGGTCTGCCCAGACAGTCCTGTTTGTGGATTTTGGGTAGACGGTTGAAACGCGCCATCCGAGCTTTGGGAGACCATGAGGTTGGAAGCTGTGGAGGGAAGATCTCCAGAGGAGATAAGTTCAGTGACAGTCCTGGAAAGAATGGCTTGATGTTCAGTGGTGGGGTTATGGTCCAGGGGGTAGTAGGAGAAAATGTCTGCGATTGACGCTCAGCTTCTGCGCAGTAGAGGTCACTGCGCCAGACAACAACAGCACCACCCTTGACAGCGGGTTTGATGACAAAGTCAGGTATGGACCTGAGAGAATGGAATGTGGCAAGTTCAGAAAGAGACTAGTCAGAGTGGGTGAGAGGAAAAGAGAAATTGAGACGACTGATGTCATGCCGATAGTTCTCAATGAAATGAACAAGAGCAGGTAAGAATCCAGAGGGAGGAGTCCAGGTGGGCGGGCAACATTGGAGGCGGGTAAAAGGATCCATTGAACCGGGAGAGTACTCCTGCCCAAAGAAGTGAACATGGAGAAGAAGGCGGCGGAAGAAGAGTTCAGAATCGTGCTGAGCACGAAGTTCATTGAGGTTGAGGGTGTGAGGGTATGAAACTGACTCCTTTGCTGGGCACTGAACATTCAGCATCAGAGAGAGGAAGGTCAGAGCGTATGGTGAATACACGGCCGGGGCTGTGATTGGAAGATGGGATGGGGACAGAGGGACAGGCAGGAGTGCAAGTTCCTGGATGGCCATTAGTTTTGATGAGTTGTTGGATCTTGCATTCCTTTCTACATGAAAGAAAGAGACAAAGATTCTTGTTGAGGCATCAAATGAGACAAAGAATAAAATGAAACTGGGGGCAAGGACAGGTGAGAGTTAGAGTGCTTTTGTGCCGCTGGAGGGAAAGGTCGAGAGTGTTCAAATGGCGGTTCATGGCACTGAGTGTGAATTCAGGATGCGACGAGAACCGCAGTCCGATGAGGTTTGTATGTCCCGGAGATACCTGTAATTGTGGGTGGGTTCGAAAAATGAGGAATGGACCTTCAGTTGGAATCCACGTGGGGTAAGTCGGAGATGGAGATAGTCACTGAGGAATGAAATATGGCTGTGAAAGTGAGTTTTAGAAAACGCCTTGTCAAACACCAGGAGAGAAATGGAGGGCAATGAAGGGGACCAGGTCAAATGAGACAGGCAGAAATCCTGTCGGAGAGAAGAGCAGTACTTCTTCAAGGTAGACATTCCTTGAAGAGAGGTGGCAGTAAATTAAACACCTTCCACCCCTGCCCGTCCCTCTGTCCCCATCCCGTCTTCCAATCCCTGACCCAGCCGTGTATTCACCATACCCTCTGACCTTCCCCTCTCTGATGCTGAACGTTCAGTGCTCAGCAAAGGATTCAGTTTCCTACTCTTACGCACTTGCCTTAATGAATTTTGTGCTCTGCATGATGCTGAACTTTTCTTTGGCCGCCTTTGTCTCTGTACTCACTGCTTTGGGCAGGAGTCCTCTACCCGTACAAAAGGATCCTTTCACCTGCCTCCAATATTCACTGTCCACCTGAGCCCCTCCCTTTGCATTCTTACCTGCTATTGATCATTTCATTAAGAACTGTCGGCGTGACATCAATCGTCTCAATTGCTCTGTTACTCTCACCCACTCTAACCTATCTCTTTCTGAACTTGCCACATTCCGTTCTTTCAGGTCCAACCCTGACTTTGTCATCAAACCCGCTATCAAGGGTGTTGCTGTTGTTGCCTGGCGCACTGTCCTCTACCGCCCAGAGGCTGAGCGCCCACACACCAGACACTTTCTCCTACCTCCCCCTGGACCATGACCCCACCACTGAACATCAAGCCATTGTTTCCAGGACTGTCAGTGGCCTCATCTCTTCTGGGGATCTTCCCTCCACAGCTACCAACCTCATTGTCTCCCAACCTCGAACAGCCCTCTTCTAGCTCCTAACAAAAATCCACAAGCAGGACTGTCCCGGCAGACTGATTGTGTCATCCTGTTTTTGCCCCACGGAACTCATTCCTTGCTATCTTGACTCCATTCTCTCTCCCCTTGTCCAGTCTCTTCCCACTAATATCCACGATTCCTCTCACGCCCTACATCATATCAATAATTTCCAGTTTCCTGGCCCCAAATGCCTCCTCTTCTCCATGGGCATCCAATCCATCTAGAACTCCATCCCCACTGGGACGGTCTGATGGCTCGCCGCTTGTTCATCGAACAGTATCCTGAACAATCCCCATCCACCACTATTCTCCTCCGTCTGGTTAAACTTGTTATCGCACTGAGAAATTTCTCCTTAAGCACACCTCACTTCCTACAACCTCAAGGTGTGGCTATGGGTACCCGCATGGGCCCCAGTTATGCCTGTTTCTTTATGGGGTATGTGGAACATTCCTTGTTCCAGTCCTACTCAGGCCCCGTCCTACAACTCATTCTCTGGTACATCGATGACTGCTTTGGTGCCGCTTAATGCTCTCGTCTGGATCTGGAAACAAATATTAATTTTGCTTCCAATTTCCACCCTTCCATCATTTCCATGTGGTCCATCGCTGACTCTCCCTTTCCCTTCCTTGACCTCCCTGTCTCAATTTCTGGTGATAGACTGTCCACCAATATTCATTACAAGCCTATTGGCTCCCTCAGCTACCTCGACAACAGCTCATCACACCCCGCTTCCTGTAAGGACTCCATCCCATTCTATCAGTTCCTTCACCTCCGTCGAATCTGTGCTGATGATGCCACTTTCCAAAATAGTTCCTCTGACATGTTTTCCTTCTTCCTTTACCGAGGTTTTCCACCCACGATGGTTGACAGGGCTCTCAACCGTGTCGGGCCCATCTCCCGGGCATCCGCCCTCACACCTTGTCTCCCTCCCAGAACCATGATAGGGTCCCCCTTGTCCTCACTTTTCACCCCATCAACCTCTGCGTTCAAAGTATAATCCTCAGACATTTCCGCAAACTCCAGCATCATGCGACCACCAAACATATCTTCCCTTCATCCCCCCTGGAATTTGTGCAGTGAACGTTCCCTCCGGGACACCCTGGCCCACTACTGTGTCACCACCTGAACCTCAACACACTCCCACGGCACCTTCCGATGCAACCACAAAAGGTGCAACGCCTGTCCCTTTACTTATCCCCTCCTCACCGTGCAAGGGCCCAAAAATTCCTTTCAAAGGAAGCGGCGCTTCACTTGCACTTCCCTCAATTTATTCTACAGCATTTACTGCTCACAATGCGGTCTTATCTGTATTGGAGAGACCAAAATCAGACTGGCTGACCGCTTTGCAGACCACCTTCGGCCTGTCCACAAGCATGACCCAGACCTCCCTGTCGCCTGCCATTTCAACACACCACCCTGTTCTCATGCCCACATGCCGGTCCTTGGCCTGTTACAATGTTCCAGTGAGGCTCAACGCTAACAGGAGGAAGAGCACCTCATCGTCCGACTAGGCGCTTTACAGCTTTCCGGGCTTAATATTGAGTTCAACAACTTCAGATCATGAGCTCTTTCCTACATTCCCACCCCATTTCCAACCCCCCTATTTACAATAATTTATACATTTTTAAAAATATAGTTTTTTTTATTTTCCCACCTGTCCTGCAATTTATTTAGATCTTTTTTCTCATCTCCACCTATTAGCCCATTTCGATCCCTTCCCCCCATCATCTTCCCGCCACCCGCACCACACCTCCCCCCACCCCCCCCCCCAACCCCCACCCCGCGCCACACACACACTAGGGCCATCTGTCACTTGCTTGTCTTGCTTGCTACCCTTAATGTACCCATTAGCACATTCCTTAGATAATATCACCACTTTCCTTTTGTCTATGACATCTTTGGTAATCTCTTTTTTGCCTCCACCTATCAAGCCCTATCAAGGCCCCCTATCCAGCTCTACCTGTCGCACCCCCTCTACCAGCTTATATTTCATTTCATTCCTCTATTTCCTTAGTTCTGATGCAGAGTCATATGGACTCGAAACGTCAACGGTATTCCTGCCCGCAGATGCTCTCCAACCTGCTGAGTTTTTCCAGGTATTTTTGTTTTTGTTTCAGATTTCCAGCATCCGAAGTATTTTGCTTTTATATTAAATTTAATAATGTTCTGCTTCTGACGATCTTACCCCAAAGTTGCCAGACAGTTAATGCCTTCACAAGAAGAGTTATCTGCTCTGAGAAAGGAAGTTTGAGAGCCGGAACGTTCACTGTATGGCTTATGTAGCTGAACACATACCTAGATTGTTTCATCAAAAATAATGCTTTGCAGCCCATGATTAAATCTCCCCGCTACTCCTAGATCATTGCCAAGCCTAAGGAAGTCCTTAATTTATCCACCAGTGAGCTGGTGCTGCCAACTCACCAATTACAATAGATGTGAAGGGCATTTGAATACGTTGATATGAATGACTGAGCCTATCCATGTCTCTGCCTCATGGAGCATGTTTGCTTTTTTCCCCATCCTTCTCTACTCACACGAGAATTCCAATCTGACCGTTTTTCACGCAGCGTCTTTGATGTCGTCACTTCTTCATGACTTCTTCATGAGTTACAATCCTTCTCCTTGTATCGCTTCTCTCCGGGAGACTTGAAGAATTAGTGTCCCTTTCCTCTTTGCTCACCGTCATTATTAGTCTTGTATTGTCTTAAACCTACTCGCCAACATCCAACTTGTTGTAGTCGCGGCTTCCTCAGAGCAACCACTAAGAATAATATAAGTTTCACCAATATTCCATCTTAAAACTCTTTTGTTTCCTGCCCGTGTCATTGTGAGATGATGTGTAGATTACCTCGAGTATAATTCGTAACTGGAGCAAGTCGGAATGAAAAATAAGATGCAAGCTCAACAAAAGTTTTTATTCAGCGGAAGAGAGGAAGGATATATTCGTCCTCTCACCAGCATTTCTAAGGAGGCGGATGGAAAATCACGAGGACGTGCAGACGGCGGATGACGTTTAAGGGTGCTGCCCATTTCCGATTGCCTGGTGGAATTCACGACCGGCATCAGTTGAACACGTGACTTCATTTTTTTCCCAAGAAGCAGACAATTTCGTGCTGCACGTTTATTCTATTTGTGCTGAGTGGCATTTTTCAGGTGCCAACGGTAGCATTTCAAAACTTGAACCTACTCCCCTGAAATAAATGGCACCCGCAGATTTAGAAGTCATTTCAATTCTCAAATAGTCAAAACAACGTCTCGAAAAAGGACAACGAATCCATTTGATCCCGAACTTGTGCGATTCACATGCACAGCCACCTGTGATGTCAGTTTGCACGTAAACGATCTTCAACAGATAAAGTTGCCATCACGGCAGCACTATAGTAAAGCTAGAATTCGATTGGTGCAACATTCTTTCCTTAGAATTTGGGACTGTTTTCTCAACACACATCGTGTAATTATATGGAGACTTAAGACGTTATGAATTGAGAAGAAATCAATGAACCTTAAATATGTTTACGTCAAATGTACACAGAATGAGCCTTATATTCTCCTGGATTCCAAATACCAAGTTATGTCAAAAAGCTGTGCAACGATGAAAGAGGCACTGGGCTTCTAGTCTGTTTGAATAAATTCGCCCTTCTTAAGATATATAAATTATTTAATGATACTGCAAAATTAATTCAAATGTTTCTTTCATTGACGATCACTGCGTAAATTTAATGAAGCTAGTAATAGATAATACGCATCGTGATCAACATTGGTGAAACGTTGATAGCCACAATAGAATATGAAGTATAGCGGACAATTGTGATATTTAAATGTGTACAAATATAAACAGTTTAAAACTGCGTAGCTGGCCCGGCAAGGTCTTCAACGGCCATCCTTACCTGGTCTGGCCTAAATTTGAGTCCAGGTTCACAGCAATATGGTTGACTCTTAACTGGCCTTGGAACTGGCATCAAAAGCCAATCAATTGAAAGGCAATTAGATTTGGACAACAAATGCTAGCTTTGTCAGTAACGCCCAAATCCCGCAAATGAGTAAAAATAATCTTAGATTAGTTTGAAAAGTAAAACATTCAAAGCACAATCGATACATTTTTCGAAGTTAAAAAAGTAGTGGCAGATATCACTTTCCCGTTTTTCTTCCTGCCCATGCCATATAATTAATATATCTAAATAATATTAGTTGCTAGTATGATTCCGCCACAGTGCACACGAATTTCGCCATACTTGATGGTACATTTTGTTTACTCTAGTTACCGAAGGATGTGTTTTCCTCCTGCGATTATGATTTCTGCACGCGTAATTTAATAAGATGTATAATTAGGCCTTTAGAAACCCGTATTTCCAATAGACTGCTTAAGCAGCCTGCCAGCCACCAACCACCACCGGCCGACCCCTCCATAACGCTCCCATCCTATATTTTCATCATCCTTTTGTTCTCCCAGAAGCAAGGGATAACGTTGATAGCTCCATTTCAATCATGGGTAAAATTATTTCATCATCAATTCAGAACCAACTCGATATTATTTCCCAGCAGGAAAAAATAGTGCGACCCATAATACAGGCGGCCCTTTTACAATTACGTGTTAGTCGTCCACTCATACCCCGTTCCGTTTCCAACAACTTTACGTCGATGGGTGACACTGCAGTGGTATAGTCCTGCGGCTTGCACACCCACATTAGTTATCTGAGGGGAGAGGCTGAAGTTAGTCTTCACGACGATATTTTTTTCTGTCATCTTGTTCTGTGTGCAGATATTGAGTATCGCCCTGTTTCCGTCATTGTATATTCACAGCTGGGACGTCTTAAACTAACAGAAGCAAGCAATGTACGGGAACGTTTGTAACCGTGATTTTGTGCACACTCCCAGGGACTTGCGTTGATTTTACCGAAGCTTGCTCTGGCCCTGCAGAGAATCAAAACCGAATTAACTAGACAAAATAATGGGAGAACAAGCGTCGGGCCAGTGAGCCACTTAGTCGGTTCTCAGGGCATAAAAATGATGTATTGAATTAAAGCTATATAACTTCGCGATTTAATTAGAAATCAAAGTATAACATAAACAAATACCTGTCAAAATGAGCTCCAGAACAGAGAGGCACTGAGTTCTAACACTCGATAATATCTATCAACCTGAGCGACAGAGCCTGAACTGGTTGATGGTTTACAACAACGCGAAGGTGACGGCATATGGGGCACGTCACAATCCGTTCGGTGGTTGAAGAACAAGTTCTTTTTTGTTCCTTGGGTGAGATCTGCTGAAACAGTTGAACATCTGCAAAGGAGCCCGTGTTAACAGATTTCTACACACACCTGTGACGAAAATCTAATAACTTTAAGGATAATCTTCTGGTTTATTGTGAAGTAGGTTTATGATGGTGAATATAGATGCCATATAATTATGGCATCTGTCTGCATGATTTAATTACATTTGGCGTCAAGTAGACTGTAAGCTTGAAATCATCAAGAGGCTAGGTGCTTGACATGTTAATGAGTAAAAATGGATGCTGGCTCAGCGTGTAAGTTGTGAAGGGATTGTTAGATTTCAGTTGGATCTTGCTCTATTTTCAAATCGCCAGATAAGAAAGGCTAAGGAGAGTGTTTTTTATTGCCAAAGGGCACTGACGGTATTGGCATTATGAACGTTCTTCTCTTGTGAGGAATATATAGTTTCCAAGGCATATTGAACAATAGAATTCACATATTAAATAGAGTGAAATATAAATAATGGACTAATTGGGCTATGTGAGAGATGGCCATGTATGATCTCAAGCGGGTACCTGCATGGGCCCCAGTTATTCGTGGCTCTTTATGGGGTATGTGGAGCATTCATTGCCCCTGTCCTAATCAGGCGTCCTCCCACAATTCTTTTTTTTTTTTGGCACATCGATGGCTATTTCAGTGACGCTTCTTGTTTTCGCCTGCACCTGTAAAAGTTATCAAATTTGCTTGCAATTTCCACCCCTCCATCACCTTCACATGGTCCATCTCTGACACTTTCCTTCCCTTCCTTGACCTCCCTGTCTCAAATTCTGTTGATAGATTGTCCGTCAATATTCATTACAATTACACTGACTCCCACAGCTATCTGGGCTGCAGCTCCTCACAGCCTGCTTTCTGTAAGAGTTCCATCCCACTCTATCAGTTTCTTCGAACATGGTGAATCTGTTCCGACGATGCCACTGCCCAAAACAGCGCTCTTGACATGTCTTCCTTCTTCCTTATTCGAGGTTTCCCACCCACTGTGGTTGGCAGGGCCGTCAACCAAGTACGACCCATTACCTGTGCCCCTGTGCTCACGCATCACTCTCCCTCCCAGAGCAATGTCTTCAATATTCAGCCAACCAGACTCCGCATTCAAAGGATCATCATCCACCATTTCTGCCAACTCCAGCACGATGCCACCAGTAAACAAATCTTCCCTTCAACCCCTGTCGGCATTCTCTAGGGGCCCATTCCCTCCAGGACACCCTGGCCAATTCCTCCATCACCCCCAACACCTCATCCCCCTCCCATGGCAACTGCCCATGCAATCGCAGAAGGTGCAACACCTGCCCCGTTACCTCCTCCCTCCTCATGGTCCAAAGGCCAAAACATTCATTTCAAGTGAAGCTGCACTTCACTTGCACTCACTTCATCACTTCAGTTTGACCTGTTGTATTCTCTGCTCCCAATGCGGTCTCCTCTACATTAGAGGGACCGAAAGCAGACTGGGTGACCACTTTTCAGAACACCTTTGGTCTGTCGGCAACCATGACCAGGACCTCCCTGTCACTTGCCATTTCAACGGCCCATCGTGCTCTCATGCCCACATGTCAGCCCTTGGCCTTCTGCAGTATTCCAGCTAAGCCCAAAGGAAACTGGAGGCACAGCACCTCATATTCAGATTCGGCACTTTATAGCATTCCGGACTTAACATTGAGTTCAACAATTAAGCACAATGAACTCTCTCCTCCTTCCTCACTTCATTCTTTCAATATTCATTTTGGTTCTTCCTTTTTTCATATTTTAATTTTATTATCCACTTACTTTTACTTGTTTTTATTTTCATTTTATTCCTTGTTTTTCATATTTTCAATCAAATTCCCCATAACCGTCCCCTCCCACCACCATCTCCATCCCCCCAACCTCCAAACAAGGGCCATCTTTCACTTGTTAATGTTATTCTTTCCAGAATGCTTACTCTTGCCCTGCTATTATTACATCCTGCTTTCTGACCTTAACGCCACCATCAGCAAATCCGTTAGACCGTACAACTATCAATAACACCCCTTTGTCCTTTTTTCCATGACAATTCTGGTAATTTCTCATTTGCCTACGCCAATCACTTGGCTTCTATCCAGCTTCAACTGCTCCACCCTTCTTAAACAGGTTAAATTTGATTGCATTTTTAGTTCTCTTTACTTCTGAAGTAGAGTCCTAAGGGCTTGAAACATTAACTCCGTGTTTTTTTTCTTCTAACATACTGTTGGCCTTCTGAGTTTTTCCAGCATTTCCTGTGTTTGTTCAAATGTCCAGCATCCGCAGTATTTTGTTTCTATCTTAAACGAGTGTGTTAAATAGCCTTAATGAAACCTCAGCCATTTGGACATAAGTCTGCTACATTACGAAACTGAAGTTGGAGGAAAAATACATTTGGAATTCCACTGTCAAGTTGGTATTGTTTTACGCTGCCTGTTCTGTTTTAAAACTAAAATCTATTTTGGACTGCTGTCTTGAAAGTCTGTAACTGGCAGGTCAGTTAATTCAGAACTTTAGGAGTTATTAGGGTAAGAAGTAATTGTACTTTTATGTATGTGCTTGAAATCATTCAATTTGTTAAAACAGTTTTTAAAATGTCCAAATGTCTTGGTGGGATTCTTACTTCTGAATTAAGTGTGTACATCTTCTCATTATAAAAAGAAACTGCAAAGCCGTTGTGATAGCTCGACCAGTTTTCCTTGCGGTTTTGGTACGCCTGGTAAACATCTCCTGCAACGTCATAACAAATTGGGAGCTCTTTGCGAGTATTGGAAATTCCTTGATTTGGTTCGGAGTTGAAGAATCTTAAGGTTCCGAGTGCACGAAGTAAATTGAATTCTGGTGATGGTGTTAGGGAGTTTAACGTGATGAGACTGAAGAAATGGCTGCATCCACGACTAAAACATTTTTGGAAGTCGAAGATATATCTCTGATTCAGTTACAAAAAAAAGCGTCTACGGGTAATTTATTTGAATTGGCGGATAATTAGAAGTCGAGGTTACCTGTAGGGGCAAATAAAGAACAAATAATTGAAGTGATATCACGGCATTTGAAATTGGAAGTGATACCTCACACTCGTGAATCGTAGCTGGAGGTACAGTGGTTTCAATTACAAATGAAGAAGCTTAAACTTGAACAAGCAATGGAAATGAAAACATCTCGAACTACTGGCAACAGAATTAGAGAAAGAGTATTCAAAAGTGAAATGGAAATGAGAAAACTCAACAGTCAGATGGAGAATTTAGTAACAGAGGAGAAAGAGAAGGAAAGAGAAAGGGAATATGGGATTAAAAAGCTGAATTTAAGATAAAAGTTCTCACATCATAAGAAAGGTTGTGATGATGAAAAAATGTTCTACATAAAACCGATTGGGGCGTGTTTAAATCTGCGTAAGTACTTCTTATATTTGAACAAAGGGATGCAGATTCGTTACTTATTGTATTTGAGAAGGTAACTGAGCAGATAAAATGACCACAATAAAACTGATCACTACTTTTACAGGTTATGTTAGTGAGAAGAGCTCTTGAGGTTTATGCTTCACGGTCAGAAGAAGCGCCAGTGTTTTATGATGCAGTAAAAAAAGTCTATGTTGAGTGCATATGTGTCCATTCCTGAGGTGTACAAGCAGCAATTTAGGAATACAGGGAAACAGCCTGGTCAAACGTATATTGTGTTTGAGAGAGTAAAATAAATACTTTTGACCGGTGTATACAACATATGCAGCTCTTAGAGAAGGAACTCTTTGGAAAAATAAATTAAGATTCAATTCCTTCCGTAGTGAGAACTCATGTGGAGGCACAGAGTGTTAAAACGGTAAGGCAAACAGCAAAGATAGCAGATGATTATGAGTTATTTATAGATATTAACCATTTTAAATAAGGACAGGATAGAAAGTGGGAAGGAAGGCGACAGGAAGGTAAGTATTCAGGGAAGAGAAGGAGTACTTGTAAATACTCAGGATTTTTTTGTCTCAGACTAAAAAGAAAGGTGGTAAGGGTAGAAATGACACTCGAAAATTGAGTTGTTTTCATTGCAGTTAGATTGGGCACGCAAAGCCAAAATCGGAAGCTACAAGGCAAATATGTTGCAGTAATTGGAATGAAGGAAGTTCTGGATGTAGAAGTACTGTGGCTTATGAGGTCCAGGCACAGGTAAAAACAATGGTTTGTGCAGATGTAAAGCGGGGAGAATCAGTGATAGGCAAAGGAGTTGGAATGTGCTCATGATTTTCCCAAGGGAGTTCTTGAAGCGCAGGTTGCAGAAATTTATAAAGATTTTGAATGTGAAGGGGAAGTTTTTTTATGTGTAAAGGGTAGAGCAAGTATAGATATTAAAGTCCTAATGGACGCAAGGTTTAGTCAACACTTAATGTTATGGGATACTGATATATGTTGTTCAGAAGGACTATTGCAAGAGAAAGGTGGGGTTCTTCGTGTTGCTAAACGTATTCCATTGTGGAAGGTAAATTTTAAAAATAATTGGTGAGCTGACTGCTGTATTAGTGGATAATTGCCCATTGTAGGTGTTCAATTTATTCCAGGTAATGATATAGCTTGGCCACAGCTATATCATGACGGGTGGGTGATGCCATCCGTAATTGAGCAGCCCGTAGCAGTGCATTCAACAGAGGCGTTGGAGAAAGAGCACAATGGAAATGATAGTTTAAGGAAATCGCCAATGCCTTGGTGAGGCGACGGAGGAGTTTCACACCGATGAATGTCTTCAATTATTTTCAGAAATGGGAGAAGCTGGCGTTTTCGCATTAGCATAGTGAAGATTAAGAGGCTACCGAAGAGAAGGAGACATAGCTCTCACATTTTAATGGAGTAAGGTGGAACTATTTTGACTGGAAAATGTTTACCAATTCCGCACGCTAAAAGTTAAAATTAAAATATATCTAAAAAGAGGGAAATTGAGGACCAATATTTTTTTGTCACAGAGGGAAGATCTACCTGAAATGTTCGTGGACGTAGATTGCGTAGAAACATTTAATAAAGGCAGTTAAATATGTTGAAGTATTGTAAGTAACATGCAGCACTCTGAAACTAAGTTACACAGCTCTTCCAAAAAAAAAGCCATTCCTATGCCAGGCGGAATGTGTTTTCAGACTGCATGGTTCTATCAGAATTTGTAACTGTGTTGGGAAAGGTGACTATGTGAGTGGCCGAGGCTGAAACGTGGGGGGCACTGTGAGTTACCAGATAGATTTAATCAGCTCCGGTCCGGATAGCCTGCGTCTCTTGCAGCCGGCTAGAAGCTTCATGTAACCCAAAGGTATGGGTTTATTGATGGTATTTATCCATGTTGTAGTTTTAGTGCGACACTTATACCAAGAGAAGCTCGGATTATCGGGTAATAGAGCGATGTCGTGCATAGATCGGCAAGGTGCGCAAATGAATCCATTGCAGGATGCTGAAAGTTAGCTTTCAGTGGATTTGGTGGAGCTCGAAAAAATAAATGGAAGGTAAAATCTTCACTTAGAGATCAGAAAAAGCAAACAGATCAACGTTTTGTTTCAAGCCATTCCTGACCAGGCGACATTGCGTTGGGGATCGGATTGTGGCGAAAGCAGTTGGGCAGCGAAATCTACAGTACGTCATTGTTAATTAGGTCCTACAGAATATGTTTATAATGGTCAATTTCAGCCAATCTTTATAAGAGTCAACCGACTGTAACTTTAAGTTATCAGCGGATTAACAACAGGTGTTAGCAAATGGGCCGCCCGTTTTCAGGACAGCAGGCTTAACGTTCTCCTCGGAAATAATATCGAGAGGGCTGTAAATTGACTTCCGATTGTATGTCGCATGCTTTGCTAAATGGCCGATGGAAATACCATCATTCTGGGCTAAGCAACTGATGAGAAAGTAAAATTTATCTTTGATTTGCATAATTCTAGGCGACCCCTTACTTTATTGGCGATCAAAGGGATGTTGAAAGTATAGGATTGGGTGTTAAAGAATCTTTAATTGTGAGTAATGGGAGATTTCAAGGGTCTTCGATTCAAGTGCAAACAAGTGGGACCTGCGCAGTTAGCTCGAAGGGCCATACGGCCTTATTTTGCCATCCTTACCTGAAATGGGCTATAAGTGAGTCCAGGCCCACTGTAAAGTGGTTCGATCTTAAATGCATACAAAAATGGACGAGCATGCTTCTGAGTTCAAGGTTAATTAGGGAATGACAACAAATGTTGGCCTTGCCAGTGAATCCTACATCCTATGAAAGAATAAAATTCTACTGATAGTTTACAATGTAAGCCTTTCAACGCGCAATCGAAAATTCTTTCAAATGTGAATTCGTAGTTACAGGCAGCTCACTTGCTTTATTCCTCATACCTACCCCACACTGGTAAATTGAACCCCGTTACATTTCCAAAGCATTTGCCTCGATGGGTGACAGCGCAAGAGTATATTCTTGCATCCAGCACACTCACATTGGTTATCCGAAGGGAATCACTGATTTTATTCTTGAAGTCACGTAATTTTCTATCATGCTGTTCCGTGCGGTGATATTGGACATCACGCTCTTTCCACCAGAGCACATTCACAACTGAGGCCTCTTTCAATAAAGGACGCGAGAAATGATAGGAAAGATTTGTACCCGTGATTTTGCTAATTCAGGAAGCTGAATTATTTTCACCGAAGTTAGATCGGAGCGTACAGAGAATCAAGTCCGAATCATTGAGATGAAATTACAGTGGAAAAATCGCGGGGTTCAGCGAATCATTTAATCTGTCGCAAGAACAACGAAACATGATGAATTAAATGAAAGTTTTACGACTACGTGATTTAATGAGAAATCAACGTGTAAAAGGAACAGGAAGCTATGAAAATGAGCACCGGCACAGAGAAGCACTGACGGCCAACACTCGATAACATTCTGAACGAGTCCATCAGCCGGAGTGACAGAGCCCAAACTGCCTGGTTGCTTACAAGAAACCGTTTTCGACGTGCAGAAAACGTCACGATGAAGTGCAGCATTCGGTCGATGGGTTTATGAATATGGCTTGGGCCTTTGCACAGTTAGATGTGTTAAGAACAGACACTCACAGAAGAGGCCGCAATGTGAAGTTTCTGCACACACTAGGTGGGGCGAATTCGCCCGGGACCTTCTTCCCTAAGGAAAGTTGATTAGCAGTTCCCGGACGATGATGGAATTCTGTATTTCAGTGTTCTGCGCACAGAATTTGGCCGATTATTTTTTCTGATGGGGCACAGCAGAATCTCCCGGAAACGCCGTGAGTGGCATCTTCCGGCCGTTACTTCTTTCTGCAGCGTTTCCTTTCAACGTCCTTTGAAGGTCTAGCCAGAAATTGAGAGAACTGAGACGAGCAAAATCCTTAATTCCTTTTTCTACTTGCGCATGGGACAAAAGGCATATTTCGTGCCAAGTGTTGGGATTGTTTTCATTCATCCACTAGATATGGGCTTCGCTGGCTGGGTAAATATTTATTGCCCATACCCAGTTGCCCTTGACAAGGTGATGGTGACCTGCCTTCTTGAACCGCAGCAGGCCATGTGGTGTAGGTACACCCACAGTTAAGCAGGGAGTTCCGATATTTCGACCCAGCGACAGTGAATGGACGGCGGTATGTTTCCTAGTCAGGATGGTGAGTGACCTGGAGAGGAACATCCAGGTGATGGTGTCCAATTCCACCTGCTGTCCTTGCCCTTCTATATGGTAGTGATCATGGGTTTGGAAGATGCTGTCAAAGAAGCCTTGGTGAATTCCTGCAATGCGTCTTGAAAATGGTACACGTTGCTGCTAACGTCTGTCGGTGGTGGTGAGTGTGATTGTTTGTCGATGTGGTGCCAATCAAGCGGACTGCTTTGTCCTGGACGGTGTCAAGCTTCTTGCGTGATATGGGAGCTGTACTCATCTAGACAATGGGGGTGTATTCCATCACACTCCTGATTTTTGCCATGTAAATGGTGGACAGGTTTTGGGGAGCCAGGAGGTGAGTTACTCGTCGCACGATTCCTAGAGCTGACCTGCTGTTGTAGCCACAGCATTTATATGGCTAATCCAGTTACGTTTATAGAGAATGGCAATCACCAAGATGCTGATAGTGTGGGGTTCTGTGATGTTAATGCCATTGAACATCGACACGAGATGGCTGGATTCTATTTTGTTGGAGGTGGTCATTGCCTGGCACTTGTATGGCGCAAATATTACTTGCCACTTCTCAGCCCCGGCCTGAATGTTGTCGAGGTCTCCGTGGGTTTGGACATGCACTGTTTCAGGATTTGAGGAGTTGCGAATGGCGCCGAATATTGTTCAGTCATTAGAGATAATCACCACTTCTTTTCTTATGATGGAGGGAAGGTCATTGATGAAGCAGCTGAAGATGGTTGAGCCGAGGGCACTACCCTGAGGAGCTCCTGCAGTGATGTTCTGGAGCTGAGACGACTGATCTGCAACAACCCGAACCATCTTCCTTTGTGCTAGGTATGAGTCCAACGAGGAGAGAGTTATCCAGCTGAACCCCGTTGACTCCAGCTGTGAAAGATTTAAAACACCACGACGCAGGAATGAGTGATGTGCGTCTGGTCCCCAGTGTTAGCACCGGAGACTGATGCAAACTCAACACACACCATGCGCAGCGTACAACGTTCATATTGTTGTTTTGTATTATTCTTTTATGATTGGTAAATTGGGCAAATATGTTATGACTGAGCGTCTGTGATTCTGCTTCCAGAATATCAGCAGCAAGGCCTAACGTTCCCATATTTTATTCATGCTGGGAAGCATATTTCCTGTTACTAAATGAAAAAAAATCGATAACTTTTCAGGAAAGCGACGAGATTAGCGTGCTGCACAATTTATTGGCCTGGAGATGATTCAAGCGGCAATGACACAAATATAAAATCGCGATTAAGTTGCGAAATAAAGTTTTGTAGATAAGTTAGTCATGGCACGTATGCAGGAGGGCAGGACGCTGCAGTTGAATGGATCATAGAATTGTCTCTGCACTCAAGGATGTCATTCGCGACCCCTAGTCTGCGCCGTCTCCTCACAAGTGATAATGAGAAGCAGAGACGAGGAGGGAGGCGCGTCTTGCACAGAACAGTGAAGTGGGCGAAATAACGAGGTCAAGGGTAATGGAAGACGCTCACCTGGACAGTAGTTACATTTAAAGCAAACCACTTTGAAACTTTGAATCATGAAAGGCAATTGCCCAGTTTTTTGCTGTCGCATCGGATGAACGGCACCGGCCGTCCATTATGATTATAGTCTTCCAGTGGGTTTTCATCAGCTTTTCATCTGAATATTCCGCTTACGAAAGAGCATCTAAAAGAGGCTGCCCACGAAAGGGGCTGTGTGAGCTGCGTGACGGGAACAAGTATCAGCGTGCCTGTTCAGCCAATCAGATTGTAACTCAGATTGAGCCATGTTGGATGAGAAAGCAAACTCAGCAGCACCCATCCTGTGCGTTATAAGTGTTCTTGGAGCCGCAAAATGGCCAGTGAAACAAGTGCACACTTTTGAACACCACCAGAGCCCCATTTCAATGGTGTGTCAAATATTCGCAGGTTAATTCGTGATTGACTTTTTACTAGTTGTTGTTACAACTCCATATATATGTTTATCTTCCCGTGTTTCCACTTCTGCAGGGTGCTTTATGATTTCTTTCCTTTAAATTTCACGGTTTCTGCACCAATTAGTTGCTCCCAGACATCGTTGTAAGAATGGCCCGTCCACGTGAAACAGTGCATGAGAGGAGAATGATCAAAGAAAAGGTAAAACAGGGGCATCTATTAAAACAACGAGGAACGGATGGGGAAGGACGGAGGTTAAGGTTCTCCAGAGGAGACCGCATCTGTCGTTAATGTCAAGAAACCAATTAGACCACAGGGTCCTTATAGAACCATAGAACCATAGAACTCTACAGCACAGAAAAACAGGCTATTCGGCCCTTCTAGTCTGTGCCGAAATATTATTCCGCTAGTCCCATTGACATGCACCCAGTCCGTAACCCTCCAGATCTCTACCATCCATGTATCTATCCAGTTTATTCTTAAAACTTAAGAGTGAACCCGCATTTACCACGTCAGATGGCAGCTCGTTCCACACTCCCACCACTCTCTGAGTGAAGAAGTTCCCCCTAATGTTCCCCCTAAACATTTCCCCTTTCACCCTAAAGCCATGTCCTCTCATGTTTATCTCTCCTAATCTAAGTGGCAAGAGCCTACTCGCATTTATTCTGTCTATACCTCTCATAATTTTGTAAACTTCTATCTAACCTCCGCTCCTTCTTCTACGTTCCAAGGAATAGTCCTAAACTGTTTAATCTTTCCCTGTAACTCAACTCCTGAAGACCGGGCAACAGCCTAGTAAATCTTCTCTGCACTCTTTCAATCTTATTGATATCCTTCCTGTAGTTAGACGAACAGAACTGCACACAATACTCCAAAGTTGGCCTCACCAATGTCTTATACAACTTCACCATAACATCCCAAATCCTATACTCAATACTTTGATTTATGAAGGCCAGTATGCCAAAAGCTTTCTTTACAACCCTGTCTACCTGTGACGCCAATTTCAGGGAATTATGTATCTGAACTCAAGATCCCTTTGTTCCTCCGCACTCCTCAGTGCCCTACCATTTACTGTGTATGTCCTACCTTGGTTTGTCCTTCCAAAATACAACACCTCACACTTCTGTTCATTAATTTCCATCTGCCATTTTCTGGCCCATTTTTCGACTTGGTCCAGATCCCTCTGCAAGCTTTGAAAGCCTTCCTCGCTGTCCACATCGCCTCCAATCTTAGGGTCATCAGCAAACTTGCTGATCCAATTTACCACATTATCATCCAGATCATTGATATAGACAACAAACAACAATGGTCCCAGCACAGATCCCTGAGGCACAACACTAGACACAGGCCTCCAGTCTGAGAAGCAATCTCTGTCTTCTCCCACATAGCCAATTTCGAAACCAGTTTACAACCTCTCCATGGATACCAAGTGTCTGAACCTTCTGAACTAACCTTCCATGTGGGACCTTGTCAAAGGCCTTACTAAGGTCCATGTAGACAACATCCACAGCCTTTCCTTCATATACTTTCTTGGTAACCTCCTCGAAAAACTCTACAAGGTTCGTTAAACACGACGTACCACGCTCAAAGCCATGCTGACTATCCTTAATTAGCCCTTGGCTGTCCAAATAATTGTATATCCGATCTCTCAGAACACCTTCCAATAATTTACCTACTACTGACGTCAGGCTCACTGGCCTGTAATTACCTGGTTTACTTTTGGAGCCTTTTTTAAACAACGGAACAACATGAGCTACCCTCCAATCCTCCGGCACCTCACCCGTGGCTAACGACATTTTAAAAATTTCTGCCAGGGCCCCTGCAATTTCTACTCTAATCTCCCGCAAGGTCCGAGGGAATATCATGTCAGGCCCGGGGGATTTATCTACCTTTATTCGCTGTAAGGCAGCAAGCACCTCCTTCTCTTTAATCTCTATATGTTCCATGACACTACTACTTGTTTCCCTTCCTTCCTTATACACTATGCCAGTTTCCTGAGTAAATACTGATGCAAAAAAACTGTTTAAGATCTCCCCCATCTCGTGAGGCTCCACACATAGACGACCACTCTGATCTTCAAGGGGACCAATTGTGTCCCTTACTATCCTTTTACTCCTAATATACCTGTATAGACCCTTCGGGTTTAACTTCACATTATCTGCCAAAGCAACCTCATGTCTTCTTTTTGCCTTCCTGATATCCTTATTTAGTATTTTCTTACATTTTCTATACTCTAAAAGTACCTCATTTGCTCCTTGTTGCCTATACCTGCTATATACCTCTCTCTTCTTCTTAGCCAGATCGCCAATATCCCTTGAAAACCAAGGTTCCCTATGCCTGTTAACTTTGCCTTTAATCCTGACAGGAACATGCAAACGCTGTACTCTCAAAATTTCGCCTTTGAATGCCTTCCACTTACTGAACACATCCTTGCCAGAAAACAAGTTATCCCAATCCACTCTTCCTAGATCCTTTCTCATTTCCACAAAATTGGCCTTTCTCCAAGTTAGAATCTCAACTCGAGGACCAGGCTTATCCTTATCCATAATTAACTTAAAACTAATGACATTGTGGTCACTGGTCCCAAAATGTTCGCCTACACATACTTCTGTCACCTGACCTGTCTGCTTCGCTAATAGGAGATCAAGTATTGCATCCTCTCTCGTTGGTACCTCTATATATTGATTTAGAAAACTTTCCTAAACACATTTGACAAACTCCAAGCCATCCAGCCCTTATCCAGTGTGGGAATCCCAGTAAATATGTGAAAAGTTAAAATCTCTTACTAACACAACTTTCTGTTTCTTACATCGGTCTGCTATCTCTCTACAGATTTGCTCCTTCAATTGTCTTTGACTATTGGGCGGTCTAACATACAATCATGTTAGTTTGGTCACTCCTTTCCCGTTCGTCAGCTCCACCCATATGGCTTCTGTAGACCAGCCCTCCGGCTGTCCTGTCTATGCACAGCTGTGATATTTTCCCTGACTAGTAATGTCACTCCTCCCCCTTTCATGCCTCCCGCTCCCACAACCAAGTCTCACTAATAGCAATAATGTCGTAATCCCACGTGCAAATCCACGCCCTAAGGTCATCTGCCTTTCCGACAATACTCCTTGCATTGAAATAGATGCACCTGAGAACATTTCTATCACGTATAAACCTTTGATTCTGTCTGTACATGCATTCCTCGCTTGACCTTTATCCTCCTCCACCTCACTATCTACTCTAACACTCTAGTTCCCCTCCCCCTGCAAATCTAGTTTAAACCCCCCAGAGCAGCACTAGCAAACCCACCCGCAAGGATGTTAGTCCCCCTCCAGTTCAGGTAAAAACTGTCCCGTCGAAACAGGTCTCACCTTCCCTGGAACCGAACCCAATTGTCCAGAAACATGAAGCCCTCCCTCCTGCACCATCTCCTTAGCCACGCATTTAGCTGCATTATCTTCCTATTTCTACCCTCACTAGCACGTGGCACGGGTAGCAATCCTGAGATCGCAACCCTTGAGGTCCTGTCCTTCAACTTTGCACGTAATTCCGTAAAATCTCTTTGCAGGACCTCCTCCTCCTTCCTATCCACGTCATTGGTCCCTAAATGGATCACGACATCTGGCTGCTCACCCTCCCTCCTGAGAATACTGAGAACTCGATCCGAGATATGGCGGAACCTGGCACTAGGGAGGCAACAGACCATCCGGGATTCTCGATCTCTCCCACAGAACCTCTTACCTGTCTCCCTAACTATCGAATCCCCTATCACTACTGCTCTCCTCTTTTCCCTCCTTCCTTTCTGAGCTGAGTGTCCAGTCTCGGTGCCAGAAACGCGACCACTACAACTTGTCCCTGGTAGGTCGTCCCCACCAACAGTATCCAAAACGGTATACCTATTGTTGATGGGAACGGCCACAGAGGTTCTGTGCTCTTTCTGCCTATTCCCCTTCACTCTCCTGACAGTCACCCAGCTACCTGCCTCCTGACTTTTAGGGGTGACTGTCTATTGCTGCCTCTGCCTTCCGTATGATCCGAAGTTCATCCAGCTCCAGCTCCAGTTCCCTAACTCGGTTCGTCAGGAGCTGTAGCTGGATGCATCTTTTGCAGGTGTAGTCAACAGGGAGAATTGTGCTGTCCCAGACTCCTCACATGCTGCATTCGGAGCACTCGACTGCCCTAACTGCTGCCTCCATTACCTACTCCTAATTTAATTAAAGGAACTTACCCGGCCTTACCTCACTGGGAGCAAGCTCGTCCTGAGCCTCTGCTCACAGAAGCCTCTCGAGCCAAAGCCTCAAAGCTCCACTCCTTCACAGGGCCGCTCACACGCTGGCCGCTCCTCTTCAGCTTCCCCTCCTTTTATTTTCAATCTCCCAATCACCTTTCCTCTCGCGCTGTTTTCAATCATCCCAACTGACTCTCCTCTCGCGCTCTTTTCAATCTCCCGACTGGCTCTCCTCTCGCGCTGTTTTCAATCTCCCAATCACTTCTCCTCTCGCGCTGTTTTCAATCTCCCGACTGACTCTCCCCTCGCGCTGCTTTCAATCTCCCCTTATCGGCAAAATGTGTAAGCGATGCCCACACTTCAACGTGGACACCTCCATTGAAATCCGCAAACTGCTGCAACCACAACTGCAATCTCAAAGTAAGGCAATGTCTGTCCTGTTAAGGGAATTATTTCGGTCTGGCTCCTTACTGGCTGGAGCTGGAGATGATGTAAGTCGCCTCATTTGCATGCCTCTCTTTTATAAGGGATGTCACAGAGGTTCGTTTCATGAGCAACTACATTAATGAATTATACCTTGGCACAGAAAGCCAGCGAGAGTTAGAATGAGCCTTTAACAGATTTCTGCCCTCCCCGTGGTACCTCGCCTTATTTACTGCAACGGAATTGCATTGCCCGAACCATTCGTTAACTTTTACATTTGCAGAAGTCAGAAAGAATCCTGGTCTCCCAACAACGAGCTGGTGTGTGTTTATCCGGATTGTATCAGCAGGTCACGAATTGGTATCCTGGCTCAAATCACGAGAATTTCATCATTCACCCATTGATTGGCTACTGTCCCAGCGATATTTCAATCACCACAGACAACCTCGATGTGACAATTGTGCGTCAAGGCTAATCTACTAAGCACATTATTCATGACTTTGGTTCGCAATATAGGGTCCTTATCCGCAAAATACGGTGCGCATAATGAGAGCCGTTCTGCAACAACAAATCGGATAGATCAGGTCATTGTCGTGCTGGAGCAACAGTTTCACTGCGTAGACAGATCAAGTATTCGATGAGCTGGCTTCAAAATTCAGGTTGGTAAACTGCCAATGTTGCCACCATGAAGGGACAAATCTTGACATCAGGCGAGGCGCTGAAGAGAAGAAGCATGAAGATTATAAACCTCGACTTGCCTTTGAGTAGGTGATGGTGAGCTGCCGTTGTTAGAATCATCTCTCATGACAGAAGTTTTACTTTTACAAAATAGAAGGACATGCCATGATATGGACATGTGGGTTCTAACCTCGGAATTTTTAAGGTAAGCTCACAAATTCGCCTTGGAAGTGTAAACAAGCAGGCCTTCTTCCAAGAAATCACCTGACCGATATGGTACTTGAGAAGAAGTTGTTAGCGTAAAAAGCAAAGCACGATAATTAATGAAAAACTGGGGACAACAGGGAGTCACACTGGGGTGAGAAAAAAAAATCTTAAGTGGTGAACCTGTGTTCTGAATGCAGTCCTGTTGAAGAGCAGCCTGAGAAAGGGTTTCTTGCTCCACCTTGCAAAAAGGTGTGTGTAACTAAAACTATAGCCGGAGAACTCTCATCTGAGTGCAACTAGCCTCAATTTGGACCTGAAAAGCTGAGCCAAGTGGTGATAACTTCTAGGCGTCGACATAAGATAACCTCACGTCGACAGCGTCGAGAGCCAGTAAACTTTACCCTTTATTTTATAACAACTATCCTTCAAAGCCTTATCCCGCAGACAGACTCTACCTGTTTGTCCTTTGTTTGTCTGTGTGTTTGGTTGCGTGAATGTTTAAGGGAATTATTTAGAAATAGGTAGGTAGTTATGCTTCCAGATTACAATTGTGTGTTAACCAATACTTGCTACTTGGTCGTGAGGCTTCAGGGCGATTTCGATAAGTTGTTTGTTTGGGCAAAACAGATGTCGGATATAGTATAAAGTGGATAAATGTGAGGTTATACAATTCAGTGAGAAGAACAGAAAGGCAGGGTATTATTTAAATGGCGATAAGTTGCGAAAAATGGAAGTACAAATGGTTCTGGGGCTCTGTGCACACCAGCCAATGAAAGTAAATAGTCAGGTCCCGCAAGCAATTGGGAAGGCAAATGGCAAGTTGGCCGTCATTACAAGAAGATTTATATTCAGAAGTAAGGATGTCTTACTGCATTTATATAGGGCCTTGATGAGACCACACCTGGACTATTGCGTGCAGTTTTACTCTCCCTACCTATGAAAGAATATACCTGCCATGTATGGACGCTGTTAGCAGGGATCGATATATTGTCGCATGAGGAGAGATGGATTCAACTGGGCCTGTAAACACTAGAATTTAGAAGAATGAGAGGGGATCTGATTGAAACGCATAGAATTCTAATAGGGCTAGACATACTGGATGCAGGGCGGACGTTTCCCCTGGTTAGGGAATCTAGAACCAGGGGCCACCGCCTCAGGATCCGGGCAAGCCATTTAGGAGTGAGATAAGGAAACATTTCTTCACTCAGAGCGTGGTCAATTGGTCGAGCTTTCTACCACAGAAGGCTCTGGAGGCAGTGTCATAGAGTATATTCAAGAAAAAAAAAAAATTTGTTTGGATATTTGAGGCATCAAGGGACATGGAGAGAAAGCGATAACATGGCGTTGAGATGGACGATCAGTTATGATCAAAAAGAATGGCGGAGCAGGCTAGAAGGGCAGAATGGCCTACTCCTGTCCCTAGCTTCTATGTTTCTATGTATACGAAGTTCTTTTTTAAAGTAAGTTATTCATTTTGAGTCATTTTGAAAGAAGCCCTGGTCAGTGATGTTTTTTTTTCCCTTTTGGGCACCAGTGGTATCGGCACATAATTGGCCATTTCTGTGAGAAAAGTAAACATTTCAGTGAATGGTACGGCCTGCGGAGTAGTCGGGTCTGATAATCCGCGCACTCCCCCCACTACGAACGTAACATAACTTGGTAGCCGTTACAGGATTTTGAAAAGCGGACAGCGGTTGATTGGAAGCGGAACAATAATTGGTAATGGATAAAAGGACGGAAACTCGGTTATGTATACATTGGTAAACTAAAATAGCATTGGAAGTTGCTAATGCTTTTTCACAGATGAAAAATGTAACCCTGGCTGCTTTACAGAAATTAGCCAAGAGTAAACGAATGGGAATGGCGGATAGACTAGAGTTAGAATTACCCCAAGGGCGACGAAAGCAGACAGAGTTGAGGTAATAGAACAGCAATTGAAACTGGAAGGGATAACAGAAAGACGACGTTCTCCAGGGGCTGCGTCAGTTGAATTGACTAAGATTCAGTTGTAAATGAAAAAAGAACTTGAATTAGAGGTAATGGGAAAAGAAAAGGAAACAAAAACGGTGTTTCAAAGGGAGAAAGCAGAAAGGCACGACAGAGAAAAGAAGCGAGATCATGCATGAAAAAAATGACTTCCATAGGGAGAAGCTAACAATGGAGGAACGACAAAAGGAATGAGGAACGAAATACCGGTTTAAAAAACTGGACCTTAAAAATGGGGCCTTAGATACTGAGGACGTTTCTGAGGAGGTAAAAACCTTCAACCCAAAGCCCAGTGGGTTGTTTATATTTGTGCAAACTCTTCAGAAGTTTGAGGAAAGGGATGTGGAGGCAGTCTTTATTTCATTTGAAAAGGTAGTTAGGCAAATTAAGCGGCCACAAGAAATCTGGACGTTGCTTTTATAAGTCTAAATTCGTAGGTACAGATCATGAGGTCTATGCTTCACTTTCAAAAGGGGCATTGATAGATCATAATGAATATAAAAGGTTATTGTGATTGCTTATGAGTTAGTGCCTGAGGCGTACAGACATAAATTTGGAAAATAAGAAAACAGCCAGGGTAGACCTACATTGTGTTTGAGAGGGTAAAGCAAAGTAATTTTGACCGTTGGATACCGGCATTGAAGGTGGAGACAGATTATGAAGCTCTTAGGGAAGCAATTCCCTTGGAATAATTTAGAAATTAATTTCCTCCAGTAATTAGAACCCATGTTCAAGACCAGAGAATCAAAACACAAGACGTACAGCAAAGGTGGCTGGCGATTATAAGCAGGTCCATAAATTTAAACTGTCATGCCACAAACTCGAGAAGGGCGAAGGTGGGAAGGTAGAAGGAAGGCACGTGTCCAGGGGAAAGAAGGGGCCGCTGGGAATACCCCGGAAGCTGCTCCTCGGACCAGAAAGGAAAGTGCTTAGGCTAGAAGTGATATTGAAAGGCTGTCTTTCAATTGTGACAAGGTGGGATATAATTGCGCCAATTGTCGGAAGTTGCATGGGAAGTCTATGGAACTTATTGGGACAGATTCAGGAAAAGGAGCACTGACTGAAAGTACAACAGATTAAGTTGTAGCGATAAAAGCAGTTGTGAAACGGCGTGTGGACACTGCTCTGAGTTCAAGAGAGTTGAATGAGATACATGAGAGTATAAGTATATTTTGTCAAGGGGAAAAATAACCCTTTATCCCTTAAGTACGATTGCTAAACCTATAATCATACTTACATATACAGGAGCCACTCAACTATTTACAGGGGAAAGTCGTAACTTTTCCATCAGAAAACGCATTAAAAGCCAAAGTTTTAGCCAATGTTATTAGTGGGGAGTATATACCCATACATTTGTGTGGGTGCACTTGGAATGTGACCTTTTGTCTGGGACAGTAGCGATAGGAGTTTTCCAGCTGTTACCCGTAGATGTAATTGATCCTAAAATTACAGAAAGCTCAAATGATGCTAAAGGGAAAGAGCAGGTACAGGAACGGTTTCCACGATTTTTTCCTTCATGTGTGATGGCCCGAGCAATGGCTAAGCAAAGGCCAACATCAAATTTCAAAGTGATGCCATAGGCAGATATTTGGCTGGCTGAAACTTTCTTTAAAGACTTAGATAAATCGAAAGAAATGTATAACAAATCTAATTTTGAGGTTTAGCAAGCAGAACCAGAGTTAGGTAAGGCAGCATAATAAGTCCAAGCTGAAGAAGTGGCTATGGCAGCTCCAGAATGTTATGTTAGAAATGGAATTCTAATAAAGAAATGGAGGCCTCCTCACCGACCTGCTGATGAGGAGTGGATGCTTGGTCATCCAAATATTGCAAAGAGATATTATGGATAGCACATAAAATTCCTATGGCAGGACATATAGGGATGTTAAAAACACATACACGGATAAACCAGTAGTTTTACTGACCGGGTCTTCATAAGTACGTATTGCAGTTTTGTAAAACTATGTGCCAGATAGTCGGGAAACGACATCATGCAATCAAATCGGCACCCTTAATTCCTTTACCAGCTTTTAAGCAACCATTCAATCCGGAGTTAGTGGACTGAGTGGGACCATTACCAAAGACGAAAGCACGGCATCACTATATCCTTACTATTATGGATATGACAACTTGATTTCCAGGGGCCATGCCTTTAAGCACCATTACTGCTAAAGTCGTGATGGAGAAGATAACCCAATTTTCCAATCAATATGCATTTCAGGTAGAGATCCAGTTGGACTAACGTTCCAATTTAATGCCTTTTTTTTTCAGAACATAATGAGTAGTTTTCATATCAAACCGTTACAATCCAGAGCATGTCATCCACAAACGCATGGAGCTTAATGAATGTTCAAGAAAACTCTCAGAACAATGATTAAAGCTTGTAGCCATGAATATCTCCATGATTGGGACAAAGGATTGAATTGTCCTTTATTTGCTACCCGAGATTCACCAAATGAATCCACTGCTTTTAGCCCTTTTGAATTAATTTACACACATGAGATTAGAAGCCCCCTGCAATTAATAAAGCAAAAGCGCTTTCTAAGGAGAGAAGGGCGAATCCTCCATGTTAGATTATGTGTCTATTTTCCAGAAACGGCTCAAAGCAGCCTGCAAAATGCCTCATTAACATCTTAAAGGTTTTTTTTTCAAATAAAGATGAAAGAATGGGCAGATAAGCAAGCTGCGACCCAAACATTACAACCCGGGAACGAAGTGTTAGTATTATTGACATTACATGGGGAACCTCAGAAAAAACGGTTCAGTGGCCCATTTAGGCAATTAAGAGGATTAATCAATTGAATTACTTGATAAGTACACAAGATCGTAGGGAAAAGAATGGCTTGTGTAATATCAATATGTTAAAACAATATTATCGTGGGGAGGATGATCGGAAAGAACAGGTACGTCAGTTTGTAAGCATAGTGGAGGACGAAAGAGACAGTGAGAGTGAGGTAGACGATGACTTAAAACACTTCACAAATTGAACATTCTACTATCCGGTTGCTAACACTGAAACATTAGGACGGTTAGATAGCATATTTTCATACTTAGAGGTAGGACAACGATAGTATCTAGCGAAGTTACTTCCAGAATTTAAAGGTATCTGTAAGGATAAACCAGGATCTACAACTTTAGTCACTCAGGATATGCATGTAGTAGAATTTTCTCCCTATAACGCAACATCCTTATCGGGTTAAGATCAGATAAACAAGCAGAATTGACAGCAGAAATTCAGTACATGTTCGGAAATCTCCTAATTGAGCATAGTCAAAGCAATTGGCGTTCTCCAGTGCTGCCTTTATCCGATGGGTCAATGAGAGTCTGCATAGAATATGGAAAGGTCAATGCGGTAACAAAAACGGATTCTTAGCCAGTCCCTCGTCAATAAGATTGTAATGGCACGGACGGCAGTGTCAAGTTCCTTACCCAAATATATTTGTTGAAAGGATGCTGGCAAGTACCTATAACATCGCGAGCTAAGGAGATATCGCCTTTTGTCACGCCAAAGTCGCTATACCAATGTCGAATAATGCCATTTGGACTAACAAAAATGATCCGGTCATTTCCAAAGGCTAACTTTGTGCTTGACCTGGATTATGTATTTGTTGGACGCAACACATGGAAAGACCATTTAAAACAACTGAAACCTTATTTCAGCGAACACTGCCGGCAGATCTACTAATACACCTTGCCAGAAGTGACTTCATAAAAGCGCGGGTAACTTGTTTAACGTATAACGTAGGGCAGGAATGAGCCTTGCCAAGAACTGCGAAGGTGCAGGGTTTGATGGAATTCCCTGCCCCTAAGACTTTTAGGGACATGCGGTTTCCATCGTAAACTTGTGCCAAAATTCAGCAAAATAGCGGCCCCACTAACATATTTGTTGCAAAAGAAAATAAGATCGGCATGGTCAAGGGAGTGCCAGAAAGATTTTGGAAGCTGAAGGTGATTCTAACTAATAACACAGTTTTAGCCGCCTTTAACGTGAAGTTTCAAGCTGTTAATTGACGCTCGTGATTTGCGAGTGGGCACAGTCTTATTGCAAGAAGCTGAATCGGGCATAGAAAAGCCAACTGGGGTCATTGTCTAAACCAATAAATTGGCATCAATATAGTTACTCTACGGTAGAAAAGGAAACACTGGGATGATCATTGGTCCTTAAGCATTTTGAGTTACATGTTGGTCATGGATAAAAAGAAACATTAGTATATATTCACCATTGCCTTATCACCAGTGTGCAAAATGTAAGAATCAGGTTGACAGGCGGTTCTTATGGAGCTTTGTCATGCAACCTTATAACTTGAAGACTGTTCATATAGCTGGCAAAGGTAATATAATTTCTGATGCATTATCTAGAATGCAAATTGTTTCTAACTGTCTGGGAATCAAGATAGTCCAAAAACCGTACAGATTCGGTATAAAGAGCGAATTGCTGAGTGCCTGGTTGAACTATCTTCATATGTTGTACATACATTTTCTTCTGTATGGTTTGCGATTAAACACACTTGGAAATCGTGTTTCATCTCTTAAGGGCAGTAGCATGTGAGAACCCTATCTCTAAAGACTGAAGCTTTTCTTTTACAAAATGGAATGATATGGCATGATCTGGTCATGTGGGTGCTAACCTGGGGTTTTTTAAAGGGAACCTCATAAGATCACTTTGGAACTGTACAGAATCAGGCCCTCTTGCAAGAAAGCTCCTGACCTATTTGGTGCGTGAGAAGGAGTTGTTGATATTACAATGCAAATCACTTAAATTCATGAAAAACTGGGAGGCAAGGAGCGGACACATGGGAGAGAGAAATAACTTAAGTGGTGAGCTTGTTTTTTTGAAGGCGGCCTTGTTAAAGAACGGGTTGATGAAGGGACTATCTCTCTCTCTCCACCTTGCCCAAAAAGTGTGCGTAGCCATCAAAAATTAGCCAGAGATCTATCATGTGAATGTAACTTGTTTGCAATTGGACCTGTAAATCGGAGCCAAGCGATGAGTACTTCCGGGCGTCCACCGGGGCCGGCTGCACACGAGAAAAATCCAGGTCGACAACGTGAAGAGCCTGCGGACACTAATCCTTTATCTCATTACACCCATCCTCCAAAGCCCATCTCTGCAGAGAGACAATCGTCCAAAGCCAATCTCCGCATTGAGAATTTATTAATGTGTCCTTTCTTTGTCTGCGTGTGTGTTTGTATGTGTGTTTTGGGAAACTCCTCAGGAAGAGATCGATAGTTATACTTCACGATTACAATCGTGTGTGAACCAGTACTTGCAATATTTCAAAGTAAGTTTTGTTTTAAATTAAATTATTCATTCTGAGCTTTTTTTGAAAGAAGACTGGTCAAAGTTAGTTTGTCTTCTGGGTACTAGGGGTATAGCTGCATAATTGATCATTTCGGTGAGAAAATTGAGCATTTAAATTAATGGTAATGCCGCGGAGTAGTGGGGCTTGATAATTCGTGCGCTCCTCATATCCCAGTCGCACACCTTCTTAAACCACTGCAGGCCAATTTGCTGTGGGTGCACCGACAGGGCTGTTCGTGAGGGTGTTCCAGGCTTTTGAACCAATGACAGTGAAGGAACAGCGATATATTTCAGAGTCAGGATGGTGAGTGGCTTGGAGGGGAACTTTCAGTTGTAGGTGTTCCCATGTATCTGCTGCCCTTGTCCTTCGAAATGGCAGTGGTCATGCTTTTGGAAAGTGCTGCCGGAAGGGATTGCTGAGCTTTTGCAGGGCATCTTTTAGATGGTTCACATTGCTTCCAATGTTCATCAATGATGGAGCGCATGCATTTTTGTGGAATGTGTGCCAATGAAGTGGGCTGCTTTGTCCTGGATTGTGTAAAGCTTCCTCAGTGTTGTAGGAGCCGCACCCATCCAGGCAAATGAAGATTATTCGATCAGACTCCTGATTTGTAGATGGTGGACAGGCTTTGTGGAGACAGAGGTAAGTTACTCACCGCAGGATTCCTAGCCTCTGATTTGTCCTTGTAGCCACAGTATTTATATGGCTAGTGCAGTTCAAATGCCTGTCAATTGTAACCCCCAATATATTACTCCTGTTGGAGATGGTCATTGCCTGGCACTTGCGTGGCACAAATGTTACTTGCCACTTGCCAGGAAAGCTTGGGTACTGTTCAGGTCTTGCTGAATTTGGAGATGGATTGCTTCAGTATCTGACGAGTCCCTAATGGTGCTATCATTGTGCAGTCATTAGCAAACATCCCCACTTGTGGCCTTAGGATGGAAGGAAGGTCATTGATGAAGCAGCTGAAAATGTTTGGGCCTACGACACTACCTTGACGGACTCCAGTGTCCTGGAACTGAGATGATTGACATCCAGCAATCACTCCCATCTTTGTTTGTGCCAGATATAACTCCATTCCGCAAAGGGTTTTCTCCCGTATCCCCATTGACTCCAGTTTTGCTAGGGTTCCTTGATGCCACACTCGGTCAGCTGTTGCGTTGATGTCAATGACAGTCACTCTCACCTGAGCTCTGGAGGTCAGCTCTTCTGTCCATGCTAATCAAAGTCTGTAATGAGGTCAGAATCTGAGTCACCCTGACCGAACCTAATCTGGGCATCAGTGAGCAAGTTATTCCTAAGCAAGTTCCGCTTCATTGCACCGCTGATGACGTGTTCCATCACTTTTCTGATCAGCGAGAGTAGACTGAAGGGGCGGCAATTGACTGGGATGGATTTGCCCTGCGTTTTGCTAACAGGGATTAGCTGGGCAATGTTCCACATTGCCGGGCACATGCCTGTCATGTGACTGTCCTGAAACAGCTTGGCTATTGGCACGACACGTTCTTGAGCAGAAGTGTTCTACACCTTCGCCGGAGTTTGTCAGGACGCATAGCCGTTCCTCTATCCCGTGCCTTCATCCGTTTCTTGATATCACGTGGAATTAATCGAATTGGCTGAAGACTGGCATCTGTGATGCTGGAGAGCTCCAGAGGAGGCCGAGGTTGATCATCCACTTGGGGCTTCCGGCTGAAGATTGTGGTGAATGCTTCAGCCTTATATTTTGAACTGATGGTCTGGGGTCCTCCAACTTTGAAGATGGGGTTATTCTTGGAGCCTCCTCCTCTGGTGAGCTGTTTAATTTTCCTCCACTATTCACGGTTTGTATGTAAACGTTTGTTGGTGCCCATAGAGTGGATAGTTTATTTTCTTTTTTCATCGTTGCTTGGCATGAGGTGGTCAAAATGAACTTTGTTTTTTTTTTATACCTTTCCCTAATTGAATATCTATGTCTCTGCATGATGCCAGTGTCCTGGTGTTTTGTTAAGCTCAATACTGATGGTTACCTTCTCTGTGGAGCACGTTTCAGAGTTTGCTCACTTTTTCGGTATTGTCAAAAACAACGCCACCTCTAAGGAAAAGCTTTTAAGTAGTCATTTGTATCCATACTTTCTTGAATTCCACTGGATAGTAGGTTGATACGAAGTTCAGATATTTCTGTGAATCAGGCCCAGATGGGTTTTCTTGATGCTGGATGCACTCAAAACTGCTTCCCGAAGACCATTGGTCAAGTTCCCACAAGATGGCAATTGATCTTCTATGCCCTATTCAGCTGATTATCAAGGCATGCAAGATCAATTGCTTCAAAGGAGGTTCACGTAGAATGCTAACTGGGAAGGTCTTTAGAAAATTGTGAACAAGTAGATGAAAGCCAAAGTTTTTTTTTCCCATTGAGGCAAGGGAAGAAAATGCAATACATGTAGGATCATGGGGATCAGTTGAACGCGATAAAAATAAGAGGGAAAATGCTGAATTTGGAATAAATGTTACATTTCCTCCTCCATTCACAGCTGAAGGAGTGACAAAAGAAGTTGAACCTTATGATCAAAGCAATATACCACGAATGCTGGAAGAAGACCTGTCATATTGAACTCAAAACGTACACTCTGTTTCGATCTCCACATACACAGCCAGATCTGCTGGGTCTTCCTTGTATTTTCTGGGGTTTTTTATGTCATATGATCTATCTTGGTTGGAAATGTTTTTTCTGAGAATGTAACCAAAGACTATCGTGTATTTACAATGATAAGCTGCCGGATAATAAATCTTCAGGGTTGATGTAAATCAACAAAACGGCAGACTAAGCTCGATTTCTCGAAATCACTGCAACAAACCAAAGGAAGTGTACGTATCAGCTGAAGAAGGACGCTTGGACAGCCCACCAAGTGTAGTCATGGCATTGAAGAGTAGGTGAAAGAAAAGTGCTAATGCAATATACTCAATGGGAGCAATATTATATTGCTTTGGATGTGGATGAAGGATTTGTAGCACAGTTGAAATGGGATTGTGAAAATATCATACTGGAAAACCAGACATTTAAGTGGATTTGTACAAAAAGGTTATAGTCAGGACCCTGCAAAACTTCGTAATTCTGTTCAAAAGTGACATGGAAGTGACTGCCCAATTAGATGTGGTATGGTAAACATTGGCGCAAACAGTATAGAAATGGTCATGAGTGAAAAGTAGTGGTAACGTTGTTAATGAGGGAAACAAAAGGCGCGATTTTCCGCTGAGATAAAATTAGGCATGATTCTTGTAGGCATGATTCACAAGAAACAACACAGCCACAAAATTAAATCACTCTCTGATTCAGGGAATAAACAAACGCCACATGCCAGTGCATTGGAAGTAATTGGTATCGAGGACACATTTCCGAGGTTTGCAGTTCACATAAAGCTTCACTTTTGTTTTCCATAGGTGTCATAGACAAAGGGGCAAAGGGGCGTTGACGGTGGCGATATTAGCTATGGAATGTGTTAATGGTGGCATTAAGGGTAGAAAGCAGGTCGTGCAAGTGACAGATAGCCCTAGTGGGGGTGGGTAAGGGAAATGATCGAAATGGTCTAAAAGGTGAAGATAAAACAATGAATGGAAATACATTAAAAAATATTAGAAATAGGTGGGAAAATAATAATATATATAAAAATATATATATATTAAAAATATATAAATTATTGGAAGAAGGGGGATTGGAAAGGGGGTGGGGGTGGAGGACAGATTTCATGATCTGAAGTTGTTGAACTCAATGTTAAGTCCGGAAGTTTGTAAAGTGCCTTATCGGAAGATGAGGTGCTGTTCCTCCAGTTTGCGTTTAGTTTAACTGGAACATTGCAGCAAGCCAAGGACGGACATGTGGGCATGAGAGCAGGTTGGTGCATTGAAATGGCAAGCGACAGGGAGGTGCAGGCCATGCTTGCAGACAGACCAAAGGTGTTCTGAAAAGCGGTCACCCAGTCTGCTTTGCGCTTTGCGGAACACCTTCAAAGTTTGAGTCCAGTTTCTTGTAAACAACTTGCAAGGCACACACAAAGCAGGAATGGCTACATCCTGAATTGGAGCTGCTCGTAAAGGAATCAGAAACTAAGTTCTCGAAGGAGAGGAGCTGAAATCGTTCGTGAGGAAGACAGAGTTTTAAAGGATTTTCTCACTCACTTTTCACTAAAGTCTGTGTGAGTTGCTGGGAACTTGCGTGATTAGCCTTGTTTGTGTCTGCTGTTTAATGTGCAGTCTGTTGTATGCTCGACCATAGGTAATTCTTGTTTACCTCATAATAATTGTGTATGTTAGATAATTACATGGGTACGACTGACTGACTGCTTTGCTGACTCCTGCATGGTAAATTCTATACTTTTGGTAAAAATCGTGGAACCTTGCTGTTTAATTCCCTTGGTGAGTAACTGCAATAGGCTGATGTACAAACCCGATGTATAAATATTAATCAATTATGAAATCTACATTGAAAAATGGAAAGTAACAATTGCAGGTTAGTATCAAATGTCATGACCTCGTTATGTAGCAATGAACAGAATACTCAAAGAGGTGTGAAGAAATGCCTCTTCATCTACTTTTATACAGCGAACAGAAAGTAATTGGGAGGCAATATACGTATTCTCTACAACATAAATTACATCATACTTTTGGCAAAAGGCCTGATTACGTCTTATTTTCCTGTACAAGGAAGAGGAAGCAGACACAATAGTTGTGGGTGAAGGAGTATTGTAATGTGGTTCCCTTTTCTTGTTTAATAAACGTTTTATTCTTCTGTTAAAAGTTCATCAGGTGACTCATGGCACTCTGTTCAGTAACCACTCTCCACTTACCAAATCAAAATGAATAAGAGTTAGAATATTTCAAGCCAGGTTCCAGCCTGTGATTTGGTTTGTCTTGTACTAACATAACAGAATCACACCGTGCAGAAGAGGCCCTTCGGCCCATCGAGTCTGAACCGACATGAGGGAAACATCTGACCTACTTACCTAATCCCATTTACCAGAACTTGTCCCATAGCCTTGAAAGTAATGCCGTGCCAAGTGCTCAACCAGGTGCTTTGTAAAGGGTGTGAGGCAGCCCGCCTCCACCACCCTCCCAAGCAGTGCAATCCAGACCGACATCACCCTCTGGGTAAATAATGTTTTCCTCACATCCCCCCTAAACCTCCTGCCCCTCACATTGAACTTATGTCCCCTCGTGACTGACCCTTAAACTAAGGGGAATAGCTGTTCCCTATGCATCCTGTATATGCCCATCATAAGCTTGTGCACCATGATCAGGTCGCCCCTCAGTCTTCTCTGCTCTAACGAAAACAACCCAAGTCTATCCAACCTCTCTTCATAACCTAAATGCTTCATCCCAGGGAACATCCTGGTGAATCTCCTCTGCACCGCAGCCAACCCAACAGCCCCCCCCACAACCAACCCCCCCGCACCTCCACCCCCCCCACCCCCCCACCACCCAACTGCCCCACCCACCCGGCTCAGGGCAATCACACCCTTCCTCTAATGTGGCGGCCAGATATGAACACTGTACTCCAGCTGAGGCCTCACCAAGGCTCTATACAACTCCAACATGACCTTCCAACTTTTATAATCTATGCCTTCATTGATAAAGCCAAGTGTCCCATATGCTTTCTTCATCACCCGACTAAAATGCTGTCCTGCCTTCAGAGATCTATGGCCACACACGCCAAGGACACTTTGATCCTCACAACTTCCTAGTGTCATGCCGTTCATTGAATACTCCCTTGTCAAATTACTCCTTCCAAAGTATATTACCTCACATTTTTCACGGTTAAATTCCATCTGCCACTTATCTGCCCATTTGACCATCCCTCCTATATCTTGTGTTCGGCCAAGACACTTAACCTCACTGTTAACCACCCGGCCAATCTTTATGTCATCCGCAACCTTACTAATCCTACCTCCCACATAGTCATCTATGTCATTTATATAAATGACGAAAAATAGGGGATCCAGCACAGGTCCCTGTGAAAATGCTTCCACTCACTAAAGGATCCTTCTGTTATCCCCCCTTCTGTCTCCTAAAACTAAACCAATTTTGAATCCACCTTATCAAATTACCCTGCATCCCTTGTGCATTTGCCTTCTTTATAAGTCACCAATGTGGGACTTTGTCAAAGGCTTTGCTGAAATCCATATAAACTACATCACCTGCACTACCCTCATGTACACTCCTGGTCACTTCCTCAAAAAATTCAATCAAATTTGTTAATTTGGAGGCATGAACTCCCTCCGACAAAGCCATGCTGACTATCCCTGGTCAAACCTTACCTCTCCAAGTGGAGATTCATTCTCTCCGTCAGAATTTTCTCCAAAAGCTTCCCTGCCACAGACGTGAGACTCAATGGCCTGTATTTCCCTGGCTTACCTCTACAACCATTCTTAATTAATGGAACCACATTAGCTGTGCTCCAGTTCTCTGGCACCTCCCCCGGGCCAGAGATGAATTGACAATTTGGGTCAGGACCCCTGCGATCTCCTCCCTTGCCTCGCTCAATAGTCTGGGCCACAAATAATCCAGACCTGGAAATCTGCTCACTTTTAAGCCTGGCAACACCTTCAATACCTTGTCACTCCCTTTATCAATTTGCTCAAGAACCTCGCAGTCTCTCTCCCCTCATTCTCTAGGGTGAAGACGAATGTGAAGTTTTCATTCAACACTACCGATATCGTCTGGCTCCACCCATATTTTGCCACCTGTTTCCTCATAGTCCCCACTCTATCCCTGGCTATCCTCTTCCCATTGATATACTTGGAGAATATGTTGGGATTTTCCTTAATTTTACCAGCCAGTGCTTTCTCATATCCCCTCTTTGCTCTCCTAATTACTTTCTGTACTCCGCTAATGCCTCATCTGATTTGTTCCCCTTATCCCTGCTAAAAGCCTCTCTTATTCTTCTCATCGTATCCTGAATATCTCTGATCATCCATGGTCCTCAGGGCTTGTTACTCCTCCCTACCACTCTCGAGGGGACATGTTGAGCATGTACACCCACCCCCCCATTTCCTTTTTGAACGCATCCCAATTGCTCTTCTATAGACTTCCGCACAAATACCTGTTCCCAGTCTGCCTTGGCCAGATCCTGCCTTATTTTTAAAAATTCCGCTCTCCCCAATAGAGTTTTTTTTTTGCAGCTTGTCTATTTCTTTACCCATACCAAGCTTAAATTGTACCATGTTTTGGTCATTATCATTAAAATGCTCCCCCACTACCACCTCAGCCTACTGTCCGGCTTCGTTCCACAGAATTGGGTCCAGCGCTGCGCTGTCCCTTGTTCGACTCTGTACATATTGACCTAAAACTTTCTCCTGTATACATTTCAAGAAATCCACTCCATCCAATCAATTATCACTATGTCTAACCCAATTATTGTTGGGAAGTTGAAATCACCAATTATAATTATCCTATTGTTATTGTTTTTACACACCTTCGCACATTGAGCACATATATGCTCCTCAATTTCCCACTCACTATCTACGGGTCTATAATAAACACCTAACAATGTGCCTGCCCTTTTTTTATTCCTAAGCTCCACCTGCAAAGCTTCATTGGATCCCCCCTCCAAGATATCATCTCTCCTTACTGCCGTAACTGATTTCTTAACTAATAAAGCAATGTCTCCTCCCCTTTTACGCCCTCCCCTGTCTCGCCTGAAGATTCTATTTCCCGGAATGTTGAGCTGCCAATCCTGCTCCTCCCTCAACCACGTCTCAGTGATGGCTACTATTTCCCAATTCCACGTGTCAATGCTCACCCTTAACTCATCCGTTCTACCTGTAATACTCCTCGCATTTAAATTAGAGGCCATCCAGCCTTGCTTTACTCCCTTGAAACGTAATACAGCTGTACTCCCTCTGAGTTGATTGTTTTACTGAAACATGATGTGTCCCTATTCTGCTAACATTCTGCACCCCCACCCCCCACCACCCCCCCCACCCCGCCCCCACCGCCCCTACCGAATCCGTTTATACCTCTCCCAACAGCACTAGCAAACGCGCCTGCAAGGAGGTTAGTCCCAGCTGCGATCATAAAACATCATAAGGTAGTTCGTGAGGGCAGGGCTCAAAGGAAGACAGAAATTACATTTTAAAAATGCAGCTTTTTTAACGCAACAACAGACACTTCACATCAAGAGAATAGAATTTAAATGTAAAAGGGGGCTTCGGTATGCTGGCAAAGACAGGAAGCCCCTGGAGTCAGCAATTGTGTCTTAAGCCATCAAGAGTTGAAGCTATAATTTGGAATGGCACTCTTGCACAGTTGGGAATGGCAGTTTTTCTTTTCTGGTAGCTGCAGCCCTCCACACTGTGTGCCTTCTTTTTTTTTTGCTCGTAACAAGTTCCACGGTAATATTGAATTATAGTTCTGCCTAAAATGACACATAAAAAATAGATTATTTGTTTAATATAGCAGTGAAGTTTGTGTGACTGTAACCAGCCCACGTTGGCTGCGGGTTTATCTACTTTACAGAGGTGGCCACATTTCAGATGTCTTTTATTGGCTGTAAATAGCTCCTGGTCCATAGTGAGATCGTGTGCACCGCGACATACATGCTAGTTTAATTCCTTTCCGCCTTTTCTCAACCAATATTACTAAAGCGGGCTGTTTCATTATTGTTTGCAGAGTGAACATCAGCTATTATATTTTTCACATAATATCACTGGTGCTTCCATTGCACTGTATTGCCTTCAAAGCCCTTTTAAATGTCTTGCATTAACGCAATTGATTCCCTGGCTGTTATATGTCTAATATTTCTTGAAACGTTGAAATCACAGCTCCAAGTCAAATTCACATTCTACAGAGAGGACCTGCAGACAAAATGTGTTCTGCATGGTGTTTTCTATCGAAATTCATGCAGGGCCTAATTCGACTATTCTAGGGCTTTCAAGTTTGAACAGTGCTCTCAGGAAGTGGCGACTAGAAAAGTCGAGGTCCATAACGCCCACTAATTCTTTCCCTTTGACTTAAAGGCTCGGAACATCAAATATTATGGTCATAGAGCTTCCTGGCCAGCGTTTCCAGCAAGGACCTTCCGTTAACCGGTTGGATCAGGCCCAGTGTTGTAATGTTGGGCGCTTTTTACGCGCAACTTATCAAACAACATATTGCAACGTGAAATTAGCTTTTTTTTTTCCCGAATAACGCGCCAATATGTGTATTTTAGTTATAGCGGTTGTTCATGTTGCATGTTCAAGTAGTGTTGCGCTTTAGAGTGGGTTGTCATGGTGTGGTTTAATAATATCTAAATCAGACGGGTCCTTACCAGAAGAATGGGTGCGGAATAATTTAGGTTTTGTTACTTTAGGCAAGGAGAGCAATTTATCTAAGAATCTTTCGACGAAGGCTCCAACTCAAGCTCCGCAGCCGGCTCGAGAAATATATGTTCTCCCGTTTTCACATGAGGGTACTACTTTTTTTCGGAAGAAGGAAATATAGTAAAAATAGTATCTCTAGCATTTCCTTTCAAAAAACATTGTTTAACCTTTAGTTTGAACCTCATAAAATTATGAAAATTACTTATTTATTCATCACCATTGTATCATTTACAAAATATTTTCAATGTAGACCGATAGAGTTGGTCTAGATTCAGTAACCTGACAACACCACCTGCGCGCAGACGTTTCCTTCCGATATCTGATGCTGAGTTGATTTCCTGTTCCTATAGCCGAACGCATATCACAGAGCTGTGAACAACTTCAATTTCTGCAAACAAAACTGAGTTCGCTTATGTTTATGTTGATAAAACTTATAAATTTCAAGGTGCAGCAGTTTCGTTGTGAAGAGCTAACAGTAAGGAATTTGATATGCTGTCACTTTAACAGAGCAATCTTACAGGTTGATATAGGAACAAAGCAGATCATTAAAATGTGAAACCGAACCGAGTGATTCAATCATGTTGACGATTGTCTGGACAATAAAGCACCAAAAGCCATGATACATTAGAACAGATTACAGCTATAGTGATAATACAAACAAAAAGCAAAATCAAGGACCAGCAAAGACCAATCGGTTCACTTGAACTCATCGGACGAATGCCTCCACTTCCCCAGAAGAGCACCCAGAACCACTTCAAATATACCTAAGAGTTTGATATAGCCCCTTTCGAAGAAATATTCCAGCCACTGAGTAAAATGCACTCTACATGCCGCCTTTAAAGAAATCGATTTTTACTTGCTTTGTTACATTTTGTCACGGTCAATTGCTTGATTTATTTATTTTAAATTACACATTCGCTTGTCTAAACAAAAACGTTTTAAAAAAAGTCTGGTTGAAATGAATGCAGAATTTAAGAGTAAATCCTGGAATTACCACCGGAAGGGCATAAATGAACGAAGAGGTATGAACAACTTTAAAATTTGACACTACCACCTGAACTTACTTTAAATTCTGCATTCACGTCACCAAGCCTACTAAATATTTCAGATCGCAGTAAGTTTCAAAGCCAAGTGCTTTCTTCGAATATAAAGGTGTTTGATCTCTTTCCCCAGTGCCCCGCTTGGCTCTGTGGTAAAGATCTGCTCTTTGTGCCATAAGGTTAATGCTTCAGTGACTACTCAAAAAGTTATATTAAGCAATGCCTCTGTCAATGTGAGGCAAGTTAATTATTGTTGATACAGTTAATTTGCGATCAAATAATCTCAACCTATATTGCGCTTTCGCGCAATTATCGGAAGTTTGTGGAAATAAAAAGGGTAAATTATTTCTTACCGTTTCTTTGATACACATCGCTACACAATGAAGAGACCCAGCACCAATAATACCAACCCGCCATCTACAACTGCAGAAATCAGCAAGAAATGGCTGAGCACACCACCTGCAGGATTTAAAAATATATATATAAATCCGAGGCCCTCCACTGTCCAACTCAATAAAAAAATATTCATTAAAGTCACTTGGTGGTGGGTGAGTTTCAGCTATAGAACTGTACATGAAGGCTACCATTGGAGTTCAGGTTGAGCCCTAAAGCGGCAGTTCTTGACAAAGCCTCTAATTTCTGAAACAGGCATCCAGAAAGTATACATCTTCAGTGACTATTTTGTTTTCGCCATGTCCTAGTGTTTTTTTTTAGGCTGGAAATCCAAGGTTAGTTCATCATATACAAGAGCAACGACTTAAGAAGGCTAGAGCGAGGACTGAACTCTGTGGTGAGTCGCAGTTGGTTATGCATTGGCAGTCAAAATACCTTGGCATTTCTATTACCCATACATTCGCCTACTGTCAACACCTCTGTAACAGCGGAGCCACGGTCACGGCAAGAGAGCCATTACAGACGCATGGTTATAGGATGACATAGGTTGGGACCGGCATCTTGAAGGATACGTGACTTTTAGGAAGGACAGGAAGCTGTACAAAGGTGGAGGGGTGGCTCTGTTATTTAATGATGGTATTAGCACATTAGAGAGGCGTGAACTATGTTTAGGAGCGGTTTGAGTTGAGGTGTGGAATGATAAAGACGCAAATTCACGTGTGGGAGCAGAGTATAGCACCTTAAATATAACTACACGATGGTGCAGAATATAAAAAGATGGGTTAATGGGAGCTTGGCAGAAAAGATCATGGGGCATTTCAATCTACATATAGGCTGGAAAAATCAGAAATTCAAAGCTGGCGTAGATGAAGAGTTCGTAGAACGTTTTGGGATTGTTTCTTAGAACAGCACGTTCTAGGTCAAACCAGAGAGCAGGCTACACTAGACCTGGTCTTGAGCAACGAAATAGGATTAATTGATAACCTCATACTGAAGACACGCATAGGTAGCAGTGGTAGGCAGCACCATTTCATTTTACACTAATTTTGAAGGAGAAACGAGTGCGTCCAAAGCCATTTTTAAAACTTAAATAAGGGCAATTATGAGTGCATGAAAGCGGAACTAGCTAAAGTAAACTGGCAAATGAGGTTAAGGGATAGGGGTTCAGTAGCATACATTTAAAGGGATATTTCAGAATACACAGAATATGAACAATCCAATGGGAAATAAAATTTCAAGGGGTGGACTCACCACCCATGGTTAACTAAAAAAAGTTAAAGATAGTATCAAACTTAAAGGATAAACATAAAATACGTAAAGACGTCTGGCAGGTCAAAATATTGGAAAGAATATAAAGAATAGCAAAGAATGACTGAAGGATTAATAAGGGGGGAAATTAGGGTATGAGAGAAAGCTAGCTAGCAATATAAAGGCGGATAATAAAAGTTTCTATTGACGTCTAAATGAGAAAACCGTTAACAAAGTGAGCGTTGGTCTCATTCCACGTTGGGCCGAAGGGCATGCTTCTAAAGGACTCCATAGAAAGTGCGCCTGGAGAATTGATAAAGGAGACAATTGAGATGGCGGATGAATTAAAGTGGTAGTATGCTTCCGCCTTCATTATAGAGGACACAAGTATCATCCCGGAAGGATCTCTAAATTAGGAAATAGAAAGGAGGGACGAACTCGGAAAAATTACAATCACCGGGCAAGTGGCATTAAGCACATTGTTGGTGCTGCGGGCTGAAAAATCCCTATGGCCTTGAAAGAAGTGGCTAGTGAGATAGCTGATGCATTGGTTTTCATTTTCCAATATTTCCTAGATTTGGGGAAGGTTACATTAGATTAGAAAATAGCAAATGTAACTCCGTTATTGAAAAAGGGAGGGAGACGGAAAAATGGAAACGACAGGCCAGTTAGCCTATCATCGGTCAAAGGGAAAATGCTAGAAGCTATTATTAATGATGTTATAGCAGGGCACTTAGAAAAGTTCAAGGCCACCTGTCAGAGTCAATATGGTTTTGTGAAGAGGAAAACGAGTTTAACCAATTTATTGGAGTTCATTGAAGGAGTCACATGTGTAGTCGATAAATGGGATCCGGTGGATATGCTGTTCTTAAATTTCCAGAAGGCATTTGATAAAGTGCCACAATAAAGAATATTGCAGAAAATAAAGGTTCATGGTGTAGGGGTGATATGTTGGCGTGGATAGAAAATTGGCTAACTAAGAGGAAGCAGAGAATTGGCATTAATCGCTATTTCGCTGGTTAGCAGGATATGACGAGTGGTGTGCCATAGGGACTAGTGCTGGGACCTTCAATTTTTATAATTTCTATAAATGACTAGGATGAATGGGCCGAAGGCACGGTTGGTAAATCTGCTGACAGCACAACGATAGGTCGGAAATTAAATTGTGAAGACGACGTCAGGAGGCTATGAATTGTCACAGATACGTTATGTGAGTGGGAAAAGATCTGTAAAATGAAGTATAATGTAGGGAAATGTGCATTCCTTCATTTTGCACGAAGAATGAAAATAAGCTTTTTATCTAAATGGTGAGAGGTTGCAGAGCTCTGAGATTCAGATGGATCTGGGTCTCTTCGCAAATGAATAATAAAAGCTTAGTATGCAGATACAGCAGGTAATTAGGTAAGCTCATATAATGTTATCATTTGCTGTGAGGGAAATTGACTTGAGGTTGGATAGAATTGGGTTGTTTATGTTGGAGCAGAGGAGACTGAGGGGCGACTTGATCGAGGTGCACAAGATTATGAGGGGCATGTACAGGGTGGATAGGGAGCAGCTGTTCCCCTTAGTAGAAGGGTCAGTCACGAGGGGGCGTAAATTCAAGGTGAGGGGCAGGAGGTTTAGAGGGGATGTGAGGAAAAACTTTTTTACCCAGAGGGTGATGACGGTCTGGATTGCGCTGCCTGAGAGGGTGGTGGAGGCGAGTTGCCTTACATCCTTTAAAAAGTACCTGGATGAGCATCTGGCACGTCATAACAATCAAGGCTATGGGCCAAGTGCTGGTAAATGGGATTATGTGGGTAGGTCAGATGTTTCTCACGTGTCGGTGCAGACTCGATGGGCCGAAGGGCCTCTTAGCACTGTGCGATTCTGTGATTCGGTGATTACAAAAGTAGAGAGGTTATGCTTCAGTTGCACAGATCGTTGGTGACACCACGTCTCGAGTATCATGTACAGTACTGCTTTTCTTGTTTAAAGGAAGATGCGTTACAAGCAGTGCAGAGATTTACGAGGCTAATACCAGGAATGGACGGGTTGTGATATGAGGAAAAACTGGACAGGTTAGGCTTGTAACCACTGGAATTTATAATAATAAGAGCCGCCATATTTGAAACTTTTAACATCCTGAGGGGTATTGACAGGGTCGGTTTGAAGAGGATGTCTCCTCTTGTCGGACAATCTAGAAATTGGGGTCACTGTTTAAAAATAAGAGTTTGGTCATTTAAGGCAGAGATGGGGAGTTTTTTTTCACATAGATTATGGGTCATTGGAACTCTCCTCCTGAAAAGGTAGCGGAAGCAGAGTCCTTGAATGTTTTTAAGGCAGCGTAAGATAAATTCTTGTTTAACAAGGGGGTTAAAGGTTATTGGGAGTAGGCAGGAATATGGGTAAGGTTACATTCAGATCAGCCATGAAGTTATTAAATGGCGGAGAAGATTAAAGGGCCGAGTGGCCTACTCCTGCTTCTGATTCGGATGTTCCTATGTTCGTGTGACTGAATTGCATATGGATCCACGCGAGACCCAGTCGGGGCAGCTAATTCAACACGCTCAGCAGTTCGTCACTCGCCCTGGTCGAGACATCAGAGTACTGCTACTCAACCTGGCACGGTAGCTACCATATGCCATAGGTATCTAGCTGGGCGAAGTCAGAAAGATTATTTCTGGATCATTGAGACCAACACTGCTGGAGAGGATTCTTGTGCTAACCGTCATTGGATCTCCTGATGACCACAGGGAAAGTTCCTCCTCAAGGAACATCACCGGTTGACAGCTAGCAAAGCTCTCTTACTGACACATGACCCTCCAAAAAAATCATATACCCGTTTGAAATCTCGTAACCCCCTCCTTGAATAAATCCCACACTCCACAAATTGATGAAAGCCGCACGTCTTGATGACGCACCTCCTGGGTGACTACAAACATCACTAAACAGAACTGATAACGATTCCGTGTTTTGAAATCCCAGGGGTCAAAGTTACAACGACATTTTGGATAGCATCCCACCGTTAGAGTCCACGCCAGGGAATATTTGGCCACGTGCTCCACAAGTAGAATATGAGGAACAGCTCAGTGTGTTACTGTGGCCATCCAAATCAGAACATTGCCCATATGCTGAGCTTCTGCACTGAGGGATACATTCCTGGTAGCATGAAAACCATTCACGGTGCATCAGCTGAATCTGTTGACTGGATTGATAACCTCGACATCGACTGCGTCCCCGGCCATACAATATCAGAAGTCATTTTGTTTTGTGTTGCTAATTTTAACGTCTTATAGACCAAGAACATAACTGCTGAGCCACGTTTATTTTCATTCTTCATTAAAATGCAATCATTGATACCGTCTCTCGACCTAATTTCAACTTTCATTGTATCCGTGTTTTGTCTTCAAACAAGGCTCCAGTATAAGTGGGTAATATTTACTTTTTGTTAATATAAGATGGACAAGAACCAATCGGTATATTGATTTACCTTTTTTCTCTGACGTAATGCACTCATTTTCCGTGCGCTGTTGTTTTTTTTTTGATGGCCAACAACAGTTAGCGAAATTAAAGCAGGTTGCAGATTCTCACGTGGGTTAAGAATGCAAAACACTGTGGTCGCCCTGCGACAATTTTACGCTGGAACACAAAGATTTGTTCAATGCACTCTGACAAGCCTGCTCTGCATCGAGACCGTCACTCCCACTTAGAAAGCAGATACAAAGCAGCAGCTGCGGAGGCGTTGTAACAAAATACCTGGCAGAATGCTATGGCTAATAAGTAACAATGAACAATTGTGGCTACAGATCACAAAATCCGTTTGCTTGCACGATAATTGAGTTGGATAAACTACAGCTCAGTAAGACTAAAGTCGGTGATGGCAAAACTACAAGAGACCGTTGACATCATAAAGAAAGCATGGGTAAAGAAGGGACTCGAGCGCGGCTATTTTAAACGTAATAGCCTGATTAAGCTGATTGTTTACTTAGTCATTAGCGGAGAGGGTTTGCGAAGACCGTCAAAGAATAAGTGCACTTTTAAAAGGCATTTAATTGAATTTACCCTTGCTAGGTTTATTTGACAAACAGAATCATATCTGATTGAATGAACACTGGCAGCTTCAAAAAGAAAAAAAAACGAAAGCAGGCCAGCAAATGCTGCACCCTCTCAGCCAACTGGCTTCACCTACAGCAGAGGCAGCAGAGTCTGCCAGGACAGAGAAGATCTTATGAATCACATCAGGCGGTTTTTTATTTTTTGGTTTTGACACAGAGTTGACCATCTTCTCATAAAATGGAATGTTGCCAAGGGAACGTACATTCTGCAGATAAATAGCGAAGCGATAGGGGATACAATGTAGTTTTACACAGATGTATTTATTTTTCGACGGGAGAGCCATGTGCACTGGAATTCCCCTAGAAATCGATAAGATAACGAATGCTTAATTTGAGAAACGAAAAGGAACTGAGCTGGAATATCGCGAGAACAATTTCGAGTTTCGTTCATGATAGAAAAATGGATGATGTCGACTGAATATAAAGTATGGGCGATAGTAGCGTACCTCAAGATGATACAAATAGACTAACGGGATGGCCAGAAGCAATATGGTTATAATTTAATGAGAATACAGAATCTGAAATGCAGGCTTTGTGTTAAACAACAGAGACAGTATCATTTAATTAATAATGTTTTTCAACCACAAGCAAGTGCAAAAGAAGCCGTGGGTGCATTTTTACTAGCTTCTTTATGTGCCAGGGCAAGATAATAACGTTCTTACGGATGCTCATGGGATTGATTGACTTTACAGATAGTGACATGAAATACAAAAAAAGGAAGTCATGTTAAACAATTACAAATCATGGGCCAGCACTCAGCTGCAATTCTATGCACCATCGTGGGCTTTACGTTTTAGCAAGGGCAAGAAGACATGAGTGGCATAGAGGAGGTTTAGAGGGATGTACATGTTCAGTGGTTTGCAGAGATTAGATCTGCTGAGACCTTGTTACAGCAGAGAATATTAAGGGACTATCTAATAGAGGGAAAACAAAAACAGAATAATGCAGCCTTTTAATCGTGTGAGTAACATGGAACAAACTCAGGGTTAAATGTTTACATAACTAGTATTCATACATTAAATGTATTGGCATATTCCTAGAGAGTTAAAGGCTAAATATATGTTCTCATGGCGGGTTCGGAATATATAGAAATATGCCACCTGAAATGTTGGTGGGAGCAGTTTACATAGAAATTTTCAGTAAAGGCAGTTGAACTTCTGCTTAAGAGGACGAATTTGCAGAGTTACAAGTGACAAGCAGTGGTGAGACACATTTTTCAAAGAAACACACTCGCATGCCAAACAGGATGCGCTTTGAGATTATATGATTCATCAGAAGCCTTACCTGTACGTGGACAGATGATAATGTGAGTGTCCGTGGCTGAAATTTGGGATTTGTAGTGAGATACCAGGCAGGTGTAAGCAGTTAGGTCTTGAAAGTCTCTGTGCCTTGTAATGCACTGGAAGCTTCATTTAGTCCATCAGTTAATAGGTGGGTCAAGACATTTATCACTGTTTTTGTTTTGGTGGCATTCCTGGAACAAATGAAAGTGATATTCTTCGGGGGGAAAATGAGATGCGACAAAAAGAACAGCAGGAAACTCGGCTGAATAGTTTTCGGGTGGATGGAGTTGATTTTCAGTGGAGTTAGCGGGACTCAAATTTCAGGAAAAGAACGTCGCTTGGGGAGGAGATAAGGTTAGCAATTGTGCCTTGTTATGGCAGATTCCTAAATTGACGATACGGTGAGGGGGAGGGAGGCTAACTTTGGGCAGGGATCTTCACTGTGGGCTGGTTGCAGCTGCAAACTGAACAATATACTTCTAATGGTTAACTTTATGTCGGATCTCCCAGGCATAACTACGAGGTCCAACGTTTTACTTGATACACGTAAGACACTTGGACCGGAATATATTCAGCACAATTCCGAAGTTCTGGAACAAGAGAACAAAATGGAGATGGTGACGTAGCATGCAGCGTGAAAGGCATTAGCCTGCTTCATATTGCCACGGATAGACTGACGAAATGGTCAAAGCGAATTCAGGTGCAATTTAATGCGGGTGGATGTTGGGTGTGGAAACATGAAGTGGTTGTGTAACCTAAATAATAACATTGAGGCAAAGCAGCAGAGCATAAGGATGCACACTCAGAAGCCTTTGAATGTGTCAGTGCAAAATCATTATATGCTTTAGGATGATGCACGGGTTAATTGACATTGTGCGTTGCGACATTAAATTTAAAAACACGGACGTGTTACTTACAATTACAAATCATTGGTTAGTCCTCAGCTTCAATACTATCCACAATTCTAGGCAGCAAAGTTCTGCAAGGATGTCAAGATCATGGAGCATTGACAAAACACGTTTCGTGCGATGAACCTGTTCAGTTTTTTGGAGAACTGGAAGAAACTGCGATTTTCTCATTAGAACAGAGAAGACGGGCGCAGAATTATGAGAACTTTAGAAGGAATGAGTGCAAAAGTTCAACCCGCAGTCACATAATAAAAATTATTGGTCAGAAAATAACCGTAAACGGAAATTGAGAAAACTATTTCCTCATGGAAGGTTGGGAAGATCCAGAAAGTAGTTGGACATTTCAAGAAAACTTTTGAATATGTGTTTGAAGAGAAATAATACATAGAATTCTAGGTGAAAAAAACAATTTGCGTTGTGGGACTAAATTACACACATCCTCCAACGAACTCGCGCCAGCATTCCAGATCCGATGTGCTAAAAACAAGTTCTGTCCGCCTCTTAGAATCCTTACCAGTGTTGGGAAAGATGACAATGTGAATGGCCGAGGCAGGATGTTGGAGGGCACTGTGAGTTATTCGGCAGATATAAACAGTTCCAGGCCTGATAGCGGACGTCTCTTGCAAGATGCTGGAAGCCTCATATAGTCGATCGGTCCTGAGTTTAATGATGGTATTTATCCCCGTTGTCGTGTTCTTGCCATCCTTGTACCAAGTGAAGCTGATGTCCTCCGGTTAAAAAGGAGATGCCGTGCATAAAACAACAGATGAATTATTTTCAGATTGCTGCGAATTAATTTTCAGTGGAGTTGGTGGAACTAGAAAAATGAAAGGGAGGAAAAAATTCTTCACTTGAACGTCAGAAAAGGTACGCAGTCCAATGCGTTATTTAAAACTATTCCTGACCAGGCTATGCGGCATTGGGAACCAGAAAGCGGTGGCGGTTATTGGTCCGGGATTTCTGCTGTGTGCTATCGGTACCGACATGCTAAGCAATATCCTTTTAAAGGATATTTTAAGGCAGCATTTCTTAAAGTCAACCGACGGTAATTTGAAGTTATTAGCGGACTAATAACAGGTGTTCGTAAATGGGCCGCTCGTTTTCAGGACCGCACGCTTGACTTCTCCTCGGAAATAATGTCGGAAAGATTTTGAATAAGCTTACGGTTGTCAATCGGCTGTTTTGCGAAAAGGCTGAGGGAAAATAACATCCTTTTGGTGATAAAGTAATATTTACCCATGATTGATCCAAAGATGCAAGGTGATCCCTTACTTACTGGAGATCAAACGGACCATGAAAACCTAGGATGCCCGCTTAAGCAGCCTTTAATTGTTCGTAATACGGGCTGTCAAAGATCTTATTAAATTAAAGATGTGCAAATCGTAATCGCAGTAGGAGAGTTAATAATTCGCTAATCAAGGTAAACAATTAAACCATCATTTTTTTTTTCGAATCAGTGCGGACACTGGCATAATCATTACTAGTAATTAATAAAGCTAAGATATTCACATCATATCATGGTGCGGGAATCAAATTGAAATGTTGGTTTCTTACATAGTAGCTCTGTAATTGCGATTACACTGCGCATGGTGGCAAATATGACTCAATTGATCTAATAAATAATATATTATGAAGTATAACGTTCAATGTATACATATAAAGCAACGGACAATGCGTAGTTGGCTCGACGGGCCGTACGGTCTTGTCCTGCTTTCTTACCTGGCATGGCCGACTATATGTGACTCCAGAGGTCAGTAAAATGCGGTTGACTCTGAACTGCCCTCTGCAACGGCCGATCAAGCCATTTTGCTCAAGGGCAATTCGGGATGGGAAAATAATATTGGCCTGCCAATGACGCCAACATCCAATGAAAGAGTAAAAAAAAAACTTAAGTTAGGTTACAATGTAAGCCTTTCAAAGCACAATCGAGAATTGCTTCCACCTGCAAATTAGTAGCCACACGCATTTCATTTGCTCTTTGATTTTATATACCTACCCAATATTGTTAAATTGGACCCCGTTCCGTTTGCAACAAAGTTGCCTCGATTGGCGACAGTGCACGAGTATACTCCTGCGTCCTGCCAACTCACATTGATTATCTGAAGGACGCCGCCGGCTACGTTGATGCTAGGTAATATTCTGGCACCTTGTCCCGGGTGTAGAAATTCATTATCACCCCATTTCCACCAGTTATACAATGGGCCGTCTTCAATGTAAGGAAGCGAGCAAGTCCCCGTGATTTTGGGCACTTTCACAGGAGTCTGTGTTACTTTCACCGAAGTTTTGCCGGAGCCTACAGAGAATAAAAACCGTATTAGTAAGAAAAAATTACGGAAGTAAAAGCACGGGTTTCGATCAGTCACTTAATCTGCCCCAAGCGCAACGAAACATGATGCATTTAATGTAAGTTATATACCTGCGCGACTTAATGAGAAACCAAACTATAAAAGGTCCGGGTACCTGTGAAAATGAGCGCCAAAACAGAGAGGCACTGAAGTCGAGCCCTCGATAGCATTTTGAAACAATCCATCAGCCGGGCCGACAGAGCCCGAACAGGCTGCTGCTTTACAAGAAAGCGAAGGTGCCGACGTATAGAATACGTCTTAATGAAGTGTAACATCCGGTCGATTATATTCGCAGAAGAAGAACTTACAGTTTCTGCAAACACCAGGCGGGCCGAACTCGTCGCGGGACCTCCTTGAAAATTGAGATGAGAACTTTCTGGTTTATTATGGAATTCAGTGCCCTGTGCATAGAATTTCTTCGAATTTCTCCGATGGCTGCCCACGAGAAACTCCAGGAAACGGGGATGTTGATGTTTTGGGCGGGTGCTTGTTTTTGCAGGTTTTCCTTTCAACGTCCGATTAAGATCTAGCCGGGAATTGTCAGAAATGATGCAAAAAAAATCATTAATTCCTGTATCTCATTTTAGATTTCATGCCGGAATGTAGGGAATCGTGAAAGATTTAAAACACTACGAGATACAAATTCAGTGTCATGTGCCGGGTGGCCAGTGGCAGCACCAGAGGCTGCTGCAAACCAAACTCAAGCCATTTCAGCGAGCAAGGTTTCTGTTCACGCTGTTGCTTTGCATTATTATCTTATATTTGCAAAGTAGTAATGCAATGATCCGACGCCTGTGATTCTGTTTCCAAAATATCAGCAGCAAGGCCGCTTTTTCGCATATGTTATCCATACTGGGACGCGTATTTTTCTTTTAAAATCGATAACCTCTTGGGAGATGGTCGGGTTTAGCGTGTTGCGTAATTTAATGGACTGGAGATTATTCCAAAGGCAGGGGCAGGGATGTAAATTCGAGATTTAGATGCAAAATAACGTTATGCAGGAAAATGATTCATGGCATGCCTGCGGGAGGATAAGGAGGCTCCAGACCAATTGATTAGAAAATGAGCCCTGCTCAGAAAGATGCCATTAGTCGTGCCGTCTACCAGCAACAGATAATGAGGATAAGAGGCAATGAGAAGGCATCGTTCTGAATAGAGCAGTGCAGGGGGCGAAATAACAAGAAACAAAGGTATTGGAAGACGTTGGCCTGGGCGGTCATTACAGTTAAAGCCAATCCACTTTCAACTGTGCTTTATATAAATACAATGGCCCAGATGCTGCTCTAGCCTTTTATCAAGGTTACAGCTGTCAGCTTCGATTGGTTCAGGTTTTCAGCTTAAACTTACGGCTACGAGAGATCTTTTAAAATGGGCTGCACTCTGAAGTGGGTGTGTGATCTGCGTGAGCAGAGCAAGCATGAACGTGCCTCTTCAAGCAATTAGGTTTAAAAATCGTCTCTGTGTTTCGCTCGGTAAGGGAGTGAACTCGGCAGCGCCCGATTGTTGGTACCAAAAGGGTCTTTGGAGCCGCAAAATTGCCTTTGAAACAAATGCACGCGTTTCAACCTTTTATAGCTGCATTTGAACAGTGTATCAACTATTCACAGGTAAGTTGCTGATTGACATTTTTTCTAACTGTCGTTTCAATTCTGCACGTTTCTATGCTCCCTTTGCTTCAAATTCTGCAGGTTCTTTTTTACAATTTGCTTACTGTTAATTTCAGGGCTTCCGCCCAGACATCGTTGAAAAAGCAACCCCTCCGAATGAAATAGTGCATGAGCAGGAGGATCATAAATTACAAGGTAAAGCCGGATAAACTGTTAAAAGATAGGGTAGTGGCTGGAGAAGGAAAAGGTCAAGGTTGACCACAGGAGTCCATATATATCTATAGTGTCAAGCGATCTCTGACCAGAAAATTATCGAGGAAATGTGTAAGAGGTGTCGACTCTTCAATGAGGACTCCATCATTGAAATCTACAAACTGCTGCAGCTATATCTGCAGTCTCAGTGCAAGGCAATAAATGCCCTGTCAGTGGGCTAATGAGCGTCTGGTTCCTCCCAGGCTACAGCTGGAAACTTGATTAAAATCTCGTCATTTACAAGCTGGTTTTATACAAGGGAGATCACTGAGGATCGGTTCACAAACAGCAAAATTTTAATGCACTATATCCTGCGAGTGAAAGGCTGAGAGAGTTAGAATGGGAGTTTGCTGGATTACTGGCTTTCTCGTGGTCATCGTTCTATTTGCTGCATGAGAATTGCATTTCAGGTACCATTAGCCAAATCTTACATTCAAAGAAACCACAATGAAGCCTGGGCCGTCAACGCCCAATTTTTGTGTTGTCATAGGGTCTGTAACAGCAGGTCAGATCGTGGTATCCTGGCACCAATCATGATGATTTAATTATTCACCTGTTTTCTGTCCAAACGATATTTCAGTCAGAACAGGAAACCTTGGCGTGTCATATGGGTGATAAACATAATCTAGTAACCACAATATCCATGAATAGAGTTCAGGCAGCTGCGCCTGTGGCTGCGGAATTCGGTGCTCAGAGCAGCGGACAGCATATCAACTGTAGCCTATCAAGCCTTGTCTCTTTGCCGTTGCGCTTATTGTTTCCTGTCAGTCATGTTTGTAACGTACGCAGCATGTGCACAGTGAGGGCCATTCTGCGGCAATAAATGTAACTGACCAGATCATTGGCGTGCTGGAGCAACAATTTCACTGCCTGGTCTGATCTGCGTTTCAATAGGGCGCGTTAAGCATTTATGGTGGTGAACGGCGCAAGTTCGCCATCATGCAGTGACACACCTTGGCACCAGCCATCCTGCGAGATTATCTGAGAACGTGAAACATGAAGGGGAGGAAGAAGAAATATGTTCAGCTTCTGTATAAGTGAAGCACAACCTCCCCAAATCTGCATTCAATTCCTCTCTTAATAAACTATAATATTCCATTTAGCTTCCCCAATTACCTTCTGTCTTTTGTGATTCATTGACTAGAACAACTAGATCCCTCTGAAACTCGGAGCTCTGCAATCTCTCGCTGTTTAAATATAATGCTTCATCTCTATCCTTCATCCCAAAACGGCTAATGTCACATTGGCCCACATTCTACTCCATTTGCCAGATCGTGGCCCATTCACTTAGCCTATTTGGGGCACTTCGTAGCCTCTTACTTCCTTTCACAACTTGCTCACAACTTACTTTCCTACCTATTTTTTGTGCGGTCAGCAACTTTAGTAACCAAACCACCTGTCTGCTCATGCAAGCCATTTATAAAATGCAGAAAGTTAAGGAGTCAGTATTGACCACTGTGGTACACCACTCGTGCATCCCACCAACGAAAAGAAATAAACACTGTTTATGGCCGCCCTCCGTTTGCTGTTAGTTAGCCAAACTTCCACCCAAACCAATATGTTCCCTGCTAGAACATATTTAAAAATATCTTCTAACATGTTCCCTTTGACAGATGTTCAGCTAACTAGCTTGCAGTTTCCTGCTTTCTGTCTCCCCCATTTCTTGATTAAAGAAGTTACATTTACTATTTTCCAATCTGTTGGAAACTTCATAGGACCAAGGAATGTTCGAAAATTAAAACCAACGCATCAAGTCTTTCACTATAAACTTCTTTAAAGACACTAGAATGAAGTCCATCAAACCCGCGGGTTTGTCAGAACCTCCAACAATTTGCTAAATACCACTTCCTTGCTGTTTGTAATTTCCCTGAGTTCCCCCTCCCTTCCATTTCCTTATGTAAAGCTATTTCTGGGATGTTACCTCTTCCATGAAGACCAATGCGAAATTATTGATTAATTAATCTGCCATCGCCTTATTTTCCAGCATTTCACCCAGGCGCACTTTCTATATGACCAACGACCACTTTATTAACTATGTGCTTATTTGCATATCGATAGAAATTCTTACTACCCGCCTTTATATTTCTAGCTAGCTTCTTCTCGTACTCCATTTTTCCTTCTTTATTAATATTTTATCATTCTTTGCTGTTCTTTATATTATTTCCAATATTTTGACCTGTCACCCATCTTTGCGCAATTATACGGCTTATCTTCAAGTTAGGTACTGTCCTGAACACTGCAATTAAGCACGGATGGTGGGATCTCCTATTGGAACTTTCTTTCCTCCTTGGAATATATGTTTTCCGTGTTTCCTGGAGTATCTCTTTAATGTTTGCTGCATCTCTCTGGACCAGTCTCCTCACCACATTTGCCCGTTCACTATAGCCAACTCTGCTTCCATGCACTCATAATTGTCCTTATTTTACTTTAAATATACGTCTTGGACCCAGTCATTTCTCCTTCAAATTCAATGTAAAAGTCAATTATATTATGATAGCTGCTACACAGGGGTGTCTTCACTATGAGGTTATCAATTAATCTCATCTCGTTGCACAGTACCAGGTTCATTATAGCCTGTTCTCTGCTTGGGCCGGGAACGTGCTGTTCCAAGAAACTATACCGAAAACATTCTATGAGCTCCTCATCTAGGCTACCTTTGCCCATCTGATTTTTCCAGTCTAACTGCAGTTTACAATCCTCCATGATTTCGCTGTACTTCACTGACAAGCTCCCATTAGGACTTCACTTATATTCTGCCCTACCATGTGGTTGTAATTAGGGTTACCGTTCACCACTGCCACAAGTGAAATTGTGTCTTTATCGTTTCTAATCTCAAACTAAATTGCTTTTACATCCTGGTTTCCTGAACATTAGTTATCACTTACCCATGTGCTAACACCGTAATTAATTAACAGAGCCACCTCTCTACCTTTTCCTAGCTCCCTGTTCTTCCGAAATGTCACGTACCTTTTAAAATTCAGGTCCCAATCTATGTCACCCTGCAGCCATGTCTCTGTAATGGCTATCAGATCGTAATTATTTATTTCTATTTGAACTTCCAGTTTATCTGTTTTGTTTCAAATGTGACATGTATTTAGATACAGAGCATTTAATGTTGTAATTTTATTACTTTTACAAAATTTGACATTACTTGCTGATTTAGTCTTAGATTTGAACTGTCGTTCCCTTCTTGTCACATTCCGTTCATCATTTTCCAGATTTTAACTTTCCCTTTTCCCTTATCTCTACTAATCGGTTTACTGCAATTTCCGACATTTGATCCCTTGACCCCCAACTATTTAGTTTAAAGCCCTCCACACCCTTATTTATGCATCTCATTAGAACATCAGTCCCAGCACCGTTCAGTTGCAGACACCACTTTCCCCTGTACTGGTGCCAGAGCTCCACAAACCGGAACTTAGTTCTCCTACACCAGTCTTTGAGCCACGCATTCGTTTGTCTAGTCTTTTTTTGCTGTATGCCAATTTGCACGTAGCTCAGGTAATACACGAGATCTTATTAATTTTCACGTATGCATCTGAAAAGTGTTTATTTGCATTGAAGGAGTAGTGTAATTTTACTCGTTTACATGAATTTTATATTGAAGTATTTCCAACGTTTTTGTCCAGTATAAATATAGTTCTGCTTTCTTGTTCAATAAATAATTTATTATTTTTGCTGAAAGCTCATCAGCAGACCCCTGTGAATTTGTGCGGTAACTGAGATCCACGGTTTCGAGAGAAAAAATTTAGGATCTACAAAGTCAGATTTCACTCTGTGACCTGACTTGTCCAGTAGTAGTATCAGCTGGATTCGTAACCTTGGCCTGTGACTCCGTCATTAATTTACCCTTGGTGTTTCTCGACTTCTTCATCGCACGCCCTGTGTATTTGAAAGGCCCGGTGGATGTATTGGAGAACACAAAGGTAATGTTATGGTTAAAGGAAGGAGAAAGAATAGAGATGCATTCATCTGCCACCAGCAGGTTATTCGAAGAGTTTGTGGAATGAGTGGGACATGGGATGTGACAAGGCCGATTACATATGAGGAAGCCAAGAACTACCAGAGTATTTGCATATCATTCAATTCATAACTATATTTGTTTTATTCTACAGCTTCCATGCTACAACACCTTATTCTTTCTGTGGTTTCAAAAACATCCCTGATTGATCTTTTCTTTATAATCATGTTGCAAACAATGGAGTATACATTACAATCGATTTACATTCGCACGAATATGTGGCTAACAGAGCTAAGAAATTTTTCACGTGCATTCTCCTTCTGTCGAGGAGTCCACTCTAACTGCTTAGGCTGTAACAATTTGACTAATGAGACATGTCGATAGGAGACATGGATAAGAAAGTGTTGCAAACGCCAGTAGCACAGGCACAGACCAACAGGACTCATTTTGTTCCACAGTTAACGAGAAAGGCTTCATTTTGTTTTCATAAGCGAGACGTGGAAGGCTTACTTAATCGTCTTCCGACGGGAAAGATGGCCAAACGTTGTGAGATGAAGAGATTGGAGGTACCAAGACAGAGTATACGGTGCGTGTATCTTGCCCATTATCACGGTGAAATATGCTAGAGCATTTATAAACAATGAGGGATAGCTTCGAAGGCAAAAAAGGAGTTAATCATAAAGTGGCCATCAGTGCAACGAAAGGGGATATCTATACTAAAAGGAACAGAGAGGTGGGCGTTGGAAAAAAGATTATGGAGGGATTTCTGGAGTATGCACATTAATCCCTGAAAACGATGAAAAAAAGAAAATGGTTGACAAATTTGCAGCAAACCGAGAGGGGGCAGACGAAGAGCCGCATTGCAAAGAACATAAAGGTTGAATGGTTTGAAAGAGGAGGGATTGCTGGGCTGCAGGAGGTTGCACAGATATGTTATGATGAGGGCTTGGAGAATGAAAACATGAGGAAGGATAACGCAGAGAATTGTGTGGTCTCAAAAGAATGGGTCTCGTGGTAAATCTGATTTCATCTGCGTACCTGTAATAGCGGATCCAATATTTGTGAATGAGCCCTTCAATTCGAACATACATACGAAGTAAGAGCAGGCCACTGGCCCCCTCGAGCGTGCTCCGCCACTCATTAAGGTCATAGCTGATCTAATTTTCACCTGCATCCACATTCTTACGTACCCCTGATAAACTGGCACTCTCTTCTTTCTCAAGAATTTATTCTATTCTTCCTCAAAAATATTCAAGTACTCTGCTTCTATTGCCTTATCTTGAAGAAAGTCCTAAAGACTCTTTAGCCTCTGAGAGAAAAACACGCTTCTAAAGTTTGGTTTAAGAAAGCTACCGTCATTTTTAAACCGTGATCCCTAGTTCCAGGTTCTCGCACAAAAGGAAACATCCTCTCCAAGGCGACTCTGTCAAGGTCTCTCAGAATCTTAAAAGTTTCGATCAAGGCCCCTCTTACTCTTCTGAACTTCAGTGGATATAAACCTAACCTGTGCAGCCTTTCCTCATAAGACAATCCGTGCATTCCTGTTGTTAGTCTATGAAACCTTCACTGAACTGCTTCTAACGCACGTATATCCTTCCTTAATTAAGAAGGCCAATATTGTACACAGTGCTCCAGACGTGGTCTTACCAATGCCCTGTATAACTGAAGTATAGCCTCCTTACTTTTGTAATCAATTCCCCTCACATTAAACGATAACTTTCGATGATCATTCCTGATTCTGTCTGTACCCGCATACTAGCTTTTGTGATTCATGCACGAGGACACCTAGATCCCCCTGAATCTCAGAACTCTGCAATCTCTCATCACTTAGTTAAGGTGTTTATTCTTTATCATTGTTTCAGCCAAAAATGGCAATTTTCCCTTTGCCCCCATTATACTCTATTTGCCAAATCTTTGCCCACTCACTTAACCTCCTACGTCACTTTGTAGCCTTTTCTTCATAACTTACTTCCTTACGTATCTTTGTATCATTAGCAAATTTAGCATACATTCCTTCAGCACCGTCATGCAAGTAATTTATGAAATTTGAAAAATGTTGAGGACCCAGCACTGATCCCTGTGGTGCGCCGTTCATAATATCGGAACAACCAGAAGGCCGCCAATATTGGGGTGCTTTTCTGTTGCCGTTAGCTAGCCAATCTTCTAACCGTGCCTATATATTACCATTACAAAATGAGCTTCTATCTTCCACAATAACCTTTCATATGGCATCTTATAATTTCAAGAAATCTAAGTACAGTAGATCCACTGATTCGCCTTCATTCAGAGAAAATATTATTCCTTCAAAGAACTTCAATAAATTGGAAGAACATAATTTCCCCTGCATGAAGCCATGTTGACTCTGCATTATTCTAACTGACCTGCTATAACATCTTTAACAATATATTCTAAAACTTCCCCCGTGACTGATTTTAAGCTAACTGACCTGTAGTTTCCTCCTTTCCGTTTCCCACCCAAGCCCAACACCACCCCCACACACGTTTTTTTTTTATGAAAGTAAAAGTTTGTAGATGTGCAAAATGGACAAGAGCAAGATTGTTTCTGGAGGTGCTAAAGGTTAGGAAGAAATTAAGGCATTTCTGGATTATCTGAACCAGGTCGGATTTTAATGATTGGCAGCAAACAAAGGAAGTCAGACACAGAGACCAGAGTCAGAGGAGTGAAGAGGTGAAAGATTGAGGGAGAGCGCATCGTGTCTGGAGAAGACTAATGGAAAATTGTGGGATTCAGTGCCTGATGGGCTGAGGTATGGTGGATACTGTTGTTGTTATACATGGAAGCGTATTTCCTAGTGGAGAGGATATGAGGTTCAGTTCAGGAGGGATCAGAGGTTGCATTACATGATCTTCAGCCTGAGACAGAAGCCGGGAATGAGAAATGGATTTGAAGACAAGGTTCTGGAGATTTTGTTGGGGCTGAAGGTGGGGGGTTTGTTTCCTTCCATGTAAATATGGATTGAATTAAAGTTCATGTAAAACAGTCACTCACATTCTCATACCACAGGCACTGTAGGCTGGACAGTGATGATGGAGATTTGGAGTTGCAGAATATCAGCACATATCTGGAAGCTGACAATTTGACTTTCAATGATGTTGCAAGTGAACAGTGTGTACATGAAGAGCAGGTCGGAGAACTAATAGAAAGTGCAGGCTGTCCAGTTGTAACGGCGCTGGCGCAGGATGAGGAGCAATTACCAGAGATGCTCTGGTTGTAATCAGATCATATCAGTAAGAATAGAACAAAGTGAGGGCTGTCCCATCAAAATAGGTCAACGTCAGACGTATAGAGGCATCATGGGTGGGTTTGTAGCAGGTTCGTTGGAGAGGGTGAAGATATGAAGGGGCTTTAACAACATGATATGGATATTATGTGTAAAGTGTGGGATAATGGAAGCCAACTTGGTGAGTGAAGGCGATGGTTTATCATTGAGTGGGACTTGGTGAGTTAACTACATGGACAGCAGAGTTTTAGATTGGGTGACATTGATGTAAGGTGGTGGTTGAGTGCCCGGTCAGAACTGAACTGGAGAAAGTTGAGTCAGTTCATTGTTATTTCTCTAGTGCCTTTAGCCAATTTAAAATACGGAGGGAAAGTTCTGCAGTGAAACAACAGAGAGAGGAATGCCAATGGGGACACATGCAGCAATCATAACCTGATATCACCCAAGTAATTTCTAGGCTGCAACCTTGAACATGACCCAAATTCATACATTCAACGTTCATATTTAACTTGACAGCTGCAAAAACAGGATTAAAGTGATCTGCATGTGCTCTTGGATTCAATGTATACTGAAAGAAAGCATCAATAATATATATAATTTAAACTGCAGAAGTGAACATAATCAACACAATGATATGAAAGTTGTAAATTACACCGCTCATCATCATGGGATCAGTCCTGTATGAATAACGGCTTCAGCTTTATTCCTGAGGGAGCTCTAACTAAGAAAATGTCCTGATGACCTTTGAGACGTTTGTGATTTCTCCAACAAGATATTTATTTCGGAGTCAAATCTGACGAGGCATTGTGTTTGGTCAGAAGACTGTAACTAATAACAATGGTCAAGGCAATAACTTCATCAGTGAATCCTTATTCCGTGTAAAAAAAAATACGGATCTCATCCCAATGTTACAGTCAGGAAAACTGCAGGAATTGTGGCTTATCAGAAAATCAGACGCCAGTGCCTCGCACAGAAAAGCAATTAGCAGTGATGTAGATAATAGAAGGCATTTTCTATCCTATTATTTCAGCTGTTGGCGTTCCTGGTAGAGTTGTATCTCATTTGCTAATGGAGTAAATTGGTGCTAATTGTACAGCTGCACTTAGTATTATTTTTCACAGTGTTTTTTGCACTGCCACCTTTTCTGCTCCAAGAGTTGAATGATGGAATATCTTCTGTCTCAGCCCCAACAGTCTTAAAGCAGCTGTGTTATATCTGTTTGATATTTGCATATTCAAATTTCCCTAACAATGTTACAGGATTATTGTCTGCACTACAATTATTGGATTTAGGTGACTGGGCTAAGAAAATGAAACGTTAACAATCCTATGTGTGAAACTAATCTGTTCTGGGCTAAAATTATAAATATGTTTATGAATTAATTGATAACGAGACAGCTTACGGTCTCAGTGTTAAAAGGAGGCAGCAATTATAAACATGTGTGATTTCTCTTCAGAAGTCTAGCTGCTGAGGTCAGTTTGCTACTGGTTCTTTCATATCTCCTTCGATTCACTGTGATTGCATTCACAATCACTCTACTAAAATATAAAATGAAACGTTTTGATTTGATTTTTGTCTCAGTTTGCACTGTATCTCTTGAGATTGTGAACCGGCCTGTTTATTTATAGATTTTAAGCAGCAGCGGTGATCTTGGTACTTTATTAATTGACCAGTTTCGCCATCTAATGGCGTTCGTGATAATTACATGATAAGGAATTTAATTTAATGGGAGGTATAATTGGAGAGGGTTTTCGATTCTGTTTTCCATGCATTTTAAATAAAGTAAACAATGTAGGCGAACAAGAGGAAACTTGGGTGATCTGCAGAAAAATCACACTTCTCACAGAGGGTTCACTGTTAAACAATATGATTCCGAGAATGGAACAGTTGAATACGGGGCGGGTGATCAAATTCTGCTTCACCTTATTAGGGTTTAATTGGATATGAAAGCACGATGAATGGAGAAAATGCAGAGAATGAGTACTCCGGAGAGATAGAGAAGCCCACTGAGAGAAGGAGAGAAGGAGATGCAAAAATAAAAACGGAAGGGAGAGAGAAAGAGATAACAAGAAGGGAAGACAGATAGAGAAGCAGCGTTAATATAATTTGGTGTGAACTATCAAGAACAATAAGTGAGGGAACATGAGCTGAAGTTGTTAAGAGGATGTTGCCAATTTGCGTGAATGTTATCGTTCGCCTTGGTGTCTGTGTGTTGATTCCTATCAGGTATGAAGCCTGCTTCGGAGGAAGTTCGTTTTCCTCACCTAGGGACTGAATAAATGCATGTAGTAGGATCGGTTCTTCCCTGATGGTGAATCGTTGTTTGAAATACTGTGCTTTAACAGTTCTGTGACCGCCAAGCCTAACAGATAAAAACGTGGATTTCGTAAATTCCTTTGACTTCAAATTTAATTTACTGTCCAAAGTCAATTGATTGAACAAATTTTATACCAACAAACTGAACTTAAATACCAATAATGAGTGTTTCATGGGTACATGTATCAGTTGCTTTGTGTTAATTTGATTTTAAGATTAGATTTCTTCTGGCACTCTGCTGCAGTACCTCACTGTGAATACCAGCCTCTCCTCCCAATGCATTGAACCCTCTGACTCTTCATCCATTACTTCGCTTTGTCCACTAGCAAAACTATCTGCGTCCGTCTCTCCTCGGGCACTTCCATGTCGTTTACCTTTTTCCCCATCCCAATCTAAGTCACTGATCTTGCCTCGAGTTGCCTCCCCCAAACCGATCTGATACCTTAAACTCACCGCCGCGGACGTAATTATTGTTCTCCTTTTGCACCAGCTCCGTCGGCTCACTTAACGAAGAGCAACAGGCCAGCTGCGGCCGCTTCCTCCCCACGCCCGCAAACCTCCCTTGCTTTCAGTCCGGAGCTCATAACCCAAACTAACCAATGGGTTCCAATTCTGTAAAAGAAAACCTTCTCTGAGGGGAACTCAGCGCTGAACCCTCACTCAGCCCACCCAGTAGATTCTGTGCTAACGTTATTCACTTTCTGCGTCAATTTCCAATTCATTATTAACAATAGTGTTGCAAACATTTATCTGCGGGGAAGCTCTGCTCGCGTCGAGAAAACAGTTTTCATTATTTTATGCAGCAACAAAGCTGGAAATGTCATCCCAGATTCTGTCAAACTGCTACTTTGGCGCCAGGTCTGAGCAGCAATTCTTCTGATTATGTTTAGTCTCTCTTCCAGTTAACTTGACGGCAATTGTAAACTTGTCGCGAGGAAAGTGCGGGCACTCCAAGCGTATACCTCACTACCTAGTGAGAATGGCAGTCGCTGCACTCCTGGTCGTTATCACTGAACCCAAAATTGAGTTGGGTGGGCGCAGTGTATTTGCCTGATTGATTTCAGAACAAAATTGTTGTGTGTAGCCTCATTGTCTTCCTGTGTGCAGAAGCCACAATAGTTCGGCCTGGTTAACCGTCGCTTCCATCTTTGATCGGTATTTGGTCATTTATTGTGAGAGGCTGAAAAGGAAATATAGCATAAAAAAACGGCGAAGGTGTTTCTAGGAGCAGTGAGCGCACTCGTCTGTTCAGTTTCTGTGCCCTGGCCCTTTACACATAACGTTAGTTTTCCCTGGGAATGTGTTCATAAATTGAGCTTCTTTACTTCCCCCTTGTGTTCTTTTAGGCATAATTTTGCTGCCAATTCTCAGACGTTCCGACGCATTTTAATTACAAGTTAAGTCCCAGGGAACTCATGGGCTGCAGGAATAGAAAGTATCACAAGGATCAGGAGATGGAAATCTGAAGGAAATCCATCATTTTACTCTTGAGTATATCTGGCAGTTTTATAAGGCTACGGATGACAAGTTTTGAGTGTATTAAACTCAATATACTCATATATATGTGTATCATCCCTCCACCAATAACCGGCGCTAGATCACCGAGCACACTTCAAAGATGCTGCACCTTTTCAGTTCTTGGGCGAATATGCGGATTTAGATGTGACCGAGATTAAATTCGGCGAGGATCTGGAACGCGCATTGGAATGTCCATTCGGTCGCATTGTTGAACTAACTAAATCATAGAAGTATATGACAATCCAAATTTTGTCTTACTTATTTCAGAAAAAATGCTGAAGGGGTTCAAATATTTTAAATTACAATTAAAGAATAATCCTTCTCAATTTAATAAGCATAGATAAATTAATCACTTCAAGTAAACAAATATTATTTAAAATGTTACATTAGCACATGCCAGGTTAATCTGATTTACCCTTTACTGCACTACTTTTCATGTCTTTGAGGTACTGAACGTCACTCACCAATCATTTTGCAAAGCATGCCAATAAATTTGTGCGTCTCATGATGCATTCAAGAGGAATCCTGGTTCACAATCGGTACCTAAATGCATTTACATGTATTCATCTGTGTTAAATGTTTGCTGATCGGTATATGGTGGATATTTTAACATATTTTCAGGGGTGGGGCTGGATGATCAGCATGAACCTTGAGTTTCCATTTTGATATATTTCTCTACTTGAATATCTATCTCTTTTCAAGTCCCAGTGTTTTGGTTGTTTTGTTGAGCTCAATGAAAATGGTTAACTTCACTGTGGAAAATCGTTGTAAGTATTCTAATTATTTATTATAAGCAAAGACAATCCCATTTCGAAGAGAAAGTTATCAATTATCATTTTAAATACATTATTTAAAAGTTTGACTGGGTTGTTCACCAATACCACGTTGAAAAATTTCATTGAAGCACGCCCAGATGATGTCGGTTGCTGTTGGATGCACTCCCACCTTTTTTTTTCCCCCAACACCATGTGTTGACTTTCCAAAATTCGTCCATGCTCTTCTATGCCCTTCCCAATTGGTGATCAAGCGATGCTAGAACAATTGCGATAAAGGAGGTTAGCCAGAAAGCTAAAGGACAAGGCCCGTGTAAAATTGTAAACAACTTGACAAAAAACAAAGTCAAATTTGTCCTCTTGAGGAAAGGGAAAAATGTGGAATCACTGTGGTGTCCTGGGGATCTGTTGAGCCCTATAAAAAGAAGGGGGAAGATGCCGAATTAAGAATAGATGTTACATTTCCTCTTCTCTCTGCAGCTGAAGGAGTGAAAAAGATCTCATACTGTGGAATAAAAGCAAAGGAAGACTGCGAATGCTGGAAGAAGAAGTGTCATGTTAGACTCGAAACGTTAATTCTGCTTCTCTCTCCACAGATGCAGCCAGATCTACTGAGTTCTTCCAGCTTTCCCTCTTTTATATTGTATGCCATGACTTGTTTGTGAATGGTACTTCAGAGAATGGAGGCAAAGCTCATTTTACCTTTATAATGAAATGCTGCCAGATAGTAATCTGTATGGGGTGATGTAGAACAGCAAAATACAATAAGTTTAATTTGCTTAAATCTCTATCCCATACTAACAGCAGATATGCTGATTCGATTTCTTTTAAAATGAGAGCTTGGAGAATACGCCAAGTCGTGTGATGGCCTTAAAAGGAGGGTGAAAAAAGGCCTATGTCATATATCCAATGGCAGAACGTTTATGATGTCGTTGATGTGGATGGAGGAAATGTTGTACATTTGGAATACTCTGGTGAAAATATCACTCAGACAAATCAAGGGATTAGGTCGAATTCCACAATTGTGCAATGCGGGGTCCGGGGAAAATTTGGATATTCTTTTTATGAGAGAACAGGTAGAGTCTCCACAATGAGAAGGAATGTGGCAAACCCTGGTGCAAACATGAACGATTGGCCATGAGAGATAGGCACTGTATGATAGACATACACTGTTAATTCGGGGAAAAGAAGACACGAGTTTCCTGCTTAGATATAATTAAACATAAAACCAAGAAAGGACACACAAAAACACAAAGGAAATAACTATTTGATCTAGTAGATAAGCAACAATCACATCTCCATGCACTGAAAGTAATTGGTTAACAGGAAACAATTCAAAGTTTGCAATTCACTCACAACTTGGAATTATTGTTAATAGTGAGTAGGATACTGTAGATCTTGAAAAATAAATATAAATTGGAGATGGAATGGGAAAACAAGTGGCAGCTGAAATTTAATGCAGAGAAGTGTGAAGTTATTCATTTTTGAAGGAAGAACGCAGAAAGGCAATGTAAATAATGGAAAAATTCTAAATGAGGTGGAGGGGCAGAGGAATATGGGTGTGTATGTACATAAGACATTGAAGACGGCAGCAGAGGTTGAGAGTGGGTATAAAAAGAAGGCAGTATACTCGGCTTTATTAATAGAGGCATAGAGTACAAGATCAAGGCAGTTAAGGCTGAGCGAATCTATATTTTTGGAGAATTTATTGTGCGTGTTTTTGGTTTGGAGCCATTGTGTTTGCACCTATGGGCACGACCTTTTATTGACTGGAAATTGCATCATATAAGGTACATAATGCATCAAGGTTTGAAATATTGGATCCTGCCTTAGAAAATAAGTTGACTTTGTTGTGAGATTTAACAGGACACCAGAATAGTCCAGAACGGAGCAGGCAGTGGGAAGGGGGGCGGTGGATTAGGGATCAGAGATGCCCCTGGGGAGCATTGCCAGCTCAGTGAAGTAAACAGCAGTAGCCTGCTTCGTGAATCTAGCAGCTGCGGCCAAGGAAAGCTCGTGAGCAGTGGGGTTGTGCTCAGAGCAACGTGGATGCAGGGATAGTGCTTGTGATTAAATGCTGGGGTGCCGGCTTGGAATCAAGTGCCTTGTGGTTTCAGGAGAAGAGCTTGAGCAGATCGGTTTTGAGCAGCTGCTGGGACATTCTAGGTTTGAGTCCTATTGCGTAAAAACCATTTGGATCCCACACAAGAAGCAGGAAGGCCTACGATTTAAACTGGAGCTCTTGTTGAAGGAAACAGGAAGCAATGTGCTTGTAAGAGACGAGCTGAAATATCTCGTAAGGAAGCCAGAGTTTTAAAGTATTTTTGTGATTCAGTTTTTTATTGACGTCCGGGTGGCTTGCTGAGAAAGTCATGGGATCAGTATTGGTTATGTCTGCCACTTAATTTGCAGGTTGAAGCATGTTCGACCACGGTTTGTTTGTTAATTCCTCTTTACCTCGTTTTAATTATGTATGTTCGAGTATAAGTTGGATAATATTGACTGGTTGCTTTGCTGACTTTTGCATAGTGAAAATTATTCGGCTTGCTTAAAGCCAGGAAATTTTGTCGCTTCATTCTTTTAGTGAGTAGCTGCGGTTTCTACCTTCACTTAGCTTAAAACAAAAGTTTCTGTTCCCGTATCGAATCATTAAAAATAAGGGCCTGACTTCGAATCGTACCAAATGCTTATCTTTTATATAACACTACCTCGTCCTCAGCTTGACGTTGTATAGATGTCCGGGTACTGTCCCTTAGGAAAGGTGTCAACGCAATTTACATAGTGCAGAAAAGGTTCACGAAAATGGTTCCACGATAAGGAACGTCAGTTATGTAGATTCGTAAGAGAAGTTGTTTTTTTTTATGAAGAGAAGATTGAGAGGAGATTTGATAGAGTTATATGAATTCATGAGGGGGTTAAGCAGCCTAAAGAAGGAAAACTGCTCAACAGTTGGAATGAATGATGACAAGAGGCTTAGATTTACGTTAATTGGCAACGAACTGAATGTAATACTACGTCGCGCAGCGAGTGATTGGTATCTGAAACGCACTACCTGAGATGGTGGTGGAGGAAGGTTGATTCAAGGCACTTAAGATGGAATGGTATAATTATCTGTAAAGGAAGAATGCGCAAGGCTATGAGGAGAATGCTAGGCAGTTCCATTGGGTAAATTGGGATCATCCAGGAGAATAGCATCCCATCCACCACCTTTAGCATTGGCTAACTCCACCAGCAACGCACAATAGCAGCAGTGGGTACTATCTAGAAGGTGCACTGCAGGAACTGACCAAGGCTTCTGACACAACACATTCCAAATCCCCGAGCTCCGTGGCTTAGCAGGACAATAGAAACAGATGCATGGTAACACCACCACCTGCCAGTTACCCTCGAAGACACAAACCATCCTGACTTTTAATCGTATTGCCGTTCCTTCGGTGTCAGTATCCTTTTCCCCATTCCTAACAGTAAAATGGACGTATCCAAATTGCGCGAAATCACTTCTTGAAAACTTTGAGCTATTGATAAATCAGAGTATCTGACTCACCATTTAGATCCATTCTCCTCCCGCATAACAATCAAAAAACACACATCCATTCTCAAATTCATGACGTCATCTTCCTGGGATTAACTCCCGCCCCCATTCATCCGATCAACCTTGATAGTGCACTTTTGAATTGCAAATTTCCTCTCGTCTAGTTCAGCTTGTTGCATTATACTGCTTCTGCGTTGCCTTGCTTAAATGTAATATCAGTCTGCTTCTGATGCTGTTATCCCAATGTCGCCAGGCAGTTAATACCTCCACAACAGAGTTATCTGCTCTGAAAGGGGAATTCTGATAGCCATAGACTTGACTGTGCCTAGAAGAATACATGGTTTTATTATATCAGTCAAAAATTATGCCATGTTGTCCATTGTTTAATTTTCCCGCCACTCCTGGAGCATCGCCGAACCAAAGGGGGCCCGCAGTTCCTCCAACAGTGAGCATGTGCCTCCAGCCTTCCCTGTTCCCGCTTTCCCCAATTGCAATATGCGTGAAGGGCATCTGAACAGGTTGGTCTGAATGATTGAGCCTAAACATGTGTTTGCCTTATCGAGCATGTATATCTTTCCCATTTCTTCTCTGCTTATACTTGCATTCCTTTATGGCAGTTATTGACTCTGTACCCGTGCTGCCATCCTTCCATCCATTGTGCTCGGCTTCTTCATGAGTTACATTTTGTACACCTTAGATCGTTTCTCTGCGAGGTCCTTGAAGAATCAATGTCCCTCTCCCCGTTGCTCACCTGCAATATTAGCATCCTATTTGCTATGCCTATTCGAATAATTCGAAATTCTTGTCAACACGCCTTCCTCAGATCTATAGCTGTGAACCACGCAATATTCACTAATATTCCAAATGAAGCCTCACTTGTATGTTTCTTGTCCGCACAACTGTGAGTTGATTTCTAGATTATATCCACTATAATTCCAAATCGGAGGACGTCGGGATTGAAAATAAGATGCAGGACGTTGAGTGAAGTCTCAGGAAACCTTTTTTCTTCAGTCGGATAGCGTAGGGGTATATCTGTTTTACCACCGGCATTTCTAAGGAGGCGGACGGAAAATCACGAGCATAGGCAGACGGCGGATAACGTGTCAGAGCATAGCCCATTTCCGATTGCCTGGAGGAATACACTATCTGCAGGAGGTGAAGAATATCACATGGCATTCTTGGACTTCAACCTACATCGGAACACATGTCTCTCCAAGAAGATGTCCTATGGCATCACCATAGGCACTGACATCAGGGCGAGGATTTTTAGGATAGAGATGATTTAGATTCCGCCATCCAGGAAGTCCATAGCAAACACATTTCCGCAGATACTGGCGGCCCGGCAGCCATGTAATGCTCCAACAAGCCTCAATTGGCTGGGGATAGGACTTTCCCAGGTCACACAGACGCCATTCCCGCCTCAGAGAACTACTTGCAAATCTGATTTGTCGGCAGTTCTCTAGCCAAGCTGCAGTTACAGAACTGGGTCTGTGAGCAGTCCCCAGAGGCTCAGTGCCGGGAAATAAGGACAAATTAGGAAGAAATATTAATGTTTAAAGTGTTATTGGAAATTACTTTTAGCAGAAGTTTAGGCTGTGTGTGCTAATTGGATTAAAGCCAACTAATCTGGATGCTTTGATGTATAACAGTTTTGAAATGCAAACAGTAAGGTAGAGGGTCCATTTGCATTTTATTGAACACACCATTCAAAAACTGGGGGTGAAATCTTGCACCTAGCTAGGAGACACCGAGAGGTATTTCTGTTACTAATACAATTGGTACTATGAAAGGGGTTTTCTTGTTAGAAGAGGTGGAGTTCAAAGGGCCTAGTGATACGATGTGAACATTCAAAGCGGAATAATAGAAAGGATTGTGTGTGTCCGGGTCAGAGGCCTGTAATATCTAAGCTGCTGTAAGCCTACAACTGTCTGAAAAGGAATCAAATTGAAAGGAACCTGATGTTGAATTAGTAAGGTGAAAAATGCATTGAATGGCGTCTGTTTAAGTCTATTGGTAATTGTTGCCTTAGTGGAGATTAATTTGGGAATTTGTTAAATATTTATGACAGTAGTGATTTGTAGCCTTGTGTATGTGTTTACTTTGTTTCAAATTAATAAATGTTTCATTTAGCTTGATATAAAAAAAACCCTGCAGAACTGCTGGTCTTATTCCTGAATTTAGAGCTTCACTCAAAACATACCAATTGAAAATATACGTTATAACAGTTGTTTAAAGTTTCCATCTGGGATTTTAAGTAATTCAGCCTTTATTAACTGCGGCGCCATAACACCGGGTAATGGTTGGGCTTTCAGGACGATGAGGGGGACTTAGACCGGTGGTGGGGTGGGGTGGTAGGCACCGTTGATGGAAAGCTTAAAGGAGGAGCACCTGCAGGAGCCAGCTATATTGCTCGCTGTTAAAAGTGATCATTGATTGGCCACTTAGGGGCCTCAATTGAGGCATGGGCACGGACGGGGGTGGGGATCGGCCTAGGCATCGTCCACCAGAAGGTGAAATTGTGGAGAGTTCGAGACGGGAGGGACCACCGTGGGAGGCTATTCAAAGATTTTTTTTCGGCCACCACCTCCAACCCTCCACCTCCCACCCACCAACCTACCAGCGTTTGAACATAAAGTTCTGCTCCAACTTTCGTCTGCAGTTCATCCATGAATTGCCCAAGAAATTCCACACTGGGCCATTGCCATGTCTGAAGCTAGCTTGTCTCCCAAACTCTTAGAAACTAGTAATTACCTAATATTTAAAATTATTTTCTACAATAATTGACCCTGTAATGCAATAGGCGAGGTTTGACGACATGTAGGAATGTACTCTGATAATTCTGTTCATTCTGAGAATCGCTCACCATGTGAAACAGTCAGCCTCATTCAATGTCTGCAGAGATTCTCGAGCCAGGCGCCTTATGCAATAGTTAAAGTTGCTCCGTTTGCATCACATCAATTTCGTCTAGGTAACGCCAATTGAACCCTAAAATATACGAATAAAATCTCAAGCCCAGAATTTCACCAAACCCTCGATTCTAAACGTGTTTTTTTTTCAGTTCGAGCACAGGCTTCTCCATAACAGGAACATTGACAATCACAATCTTGTTCAAATATAATGAAATTCATTGTTCCGAAAATGACTGTTTATATTAAGTGCAAAGAGTAGCTACATTGACAAATATTTTCCCCATGTGATAAAATATGTGCATCTTATTTTTATTTATTAATGCGAAGCAAATCCCCACCAGGATTAAATTTAAAAAAAACGTTTAGACCTGCAGGTTTCTCCTTCAAGCATTATTCATTGCATTCCAAAATTCTGACAGATGTATTTTCAATAACGCAGTGTAATGCGGTTTAAAATTAACATATAGCAGGGAGTCGACCAGCCCTCCACGATAACCTTTCGATTTTAGTTTCAGGTCAATGATTAAAACTACTTCTGCAAGAAAGCACTAGGGAAGTTATTAGAATTGATCATTAAGGAGGTTATAGCTGGGCACTTAGAAGAGCTCCAGGCAATAGGGAAGTGTCAGCATGGTTTTGTGAAAGAAAAATCATGTTTAACCAATTTATTGGAGTTTTCTGAAGGACTAACATGTGCAATGGACAAGGGGGAATATGTAGACGTGCTGTACTTGGCTTTCCAGAAGGCATTTGAGAAGGTGCCACATCAAAGATTATTACAGAACATAAAAGCACATGGTGTAGTGGGTAGCAGATCAGCATGGATAGAAGATTGGTTTGCTGGCAGAAAGAAGTGAGTATGCATAGATTGGTATTTTTTTCTGATTGGTAGAATGTGACGAGTGGAGTCTCAGAGGGGTCTGTACTGGAGCCTCAACTTTTTTTATGATTTACATCAATGGCTTATATGAGGGGAGTGAAGACATGATAACTAAATTTGCAGATGACACAAAGATAGGGAGCAAAGCATTTTGTAAAGCGGACATGACGAGGTTGCAGGTGGAGAGAGATAGATTGAGTGAGTGGGTAGATACATGGCAATTGGAGTTTATTGTGAGGGAAATTTGAAGATATTCTCTTCAGCAGGAAGGACAGAAAAGAAGCGTGTTACTTAAATGGAGAGCGGCTGCATAATTCTGAGGTGCAGAGCTATCTAGGTGTTCTAGTAAATGAGTCACAAAAAGTTAGTGCGCAGATAAAGGAAGTAATTAAAGATGGTTAAAGGAATATTCTCCTTTATTACAAGAGGGATTGAACATGTAAGCAAGGATGGTATGCCTCAGTCATACCGGGCATTTGTGAGACTGCACCTCGAATATTGGAAGCAGTTTTGGCCTCCTTATTTAAGCGCGGATGCAAGTGCATTGGAGGCAGTTCAAAGGAGGTTTATTGGATTCATACCTGGAATGAGGGTGTTGCCTTTTGAGGAAAGGCTGGACAAAATGGGCTTGCTTCCACTGGAGTTCAGAAGAGTGAGGGGTGATTTGATTGAACTATACAATATCCTGAACGTCTTTGGCATGGCAGGACATCAAAGGGGGAGTCCAGAGCTAGTTGGCACTGCTTTAAAATTAGGGGTCGCCCTTTTAGGATAAAGATGAGGAGAATTTTATTTTTTCTCAGGGGGTTGTGCGACTTTGGAATTCTATGTCTGAAAATTTGGTGAAGGCGGGGTCATTGAGTAGTTTTATGGCAGAGGTAGTTAGCTTCTTGTCAGGCAAGGGAAACAAAGGTAATCGGAGTCAGATGGGGAGGTGGAAATCGAAACACAAAAATATCAGCCATGCTCTTATTGAATGGCGGAGCAGGGTCGAGGGGCCGAACGGTCTACTCCTGTTCCTAGTTATTATGTTCTTCCGACGCCAAATTTTCAGTGGATGGCAACATTGGAAGGAAATTAGTTTTGAAAGTTATAAGTTAAGCTGTTTTAACTGTGTTGCTAAACCAATTAAGGCGGGTTTAAAAGATCATGATTACTTCAATTCATTCGTTATTTTTCACGAAGATGCTCATGATGATGAAGAAACCACAGAAATTCAATTTGGCAATTATATCATGAGCCATCTTTTCGCTGTAGAACCAAATCACAGAATGAAAAGGAAGTTGCAGCTGTCACGCAAAACCACGTTGAAATAGGACGAGTAAAACATTACTTTATTTTTCCACATGTAAAAAAAGATTCAGTCATTGCTGCTTTCACTGCAATAAGCTGTGTGGCACTGAAGGCTGACAGAATCTTCTCACTCAGTGGCCGCCTCCTGATTGGCGTGCGAATGAAGACTATTCATGCCTCTCTCCGCAGAACTTATCAAACAAAGCTTCGGATCATCAGCAATGTAACAGGTGATTTCACTTTTTGAAATATATAGACAATTTCTTATTACACGTGGAATGGTTTTCAATTGAGGTGCATTTTCACCTCAGGCAGCATTTCAAACTTGGAACTTGTTAACCTGACATAAATGGAATCCCCAGGTTTAAAAGCCAGTTGCATTCTCAAATATTCGAAACAAGGCCTACAACAAAGGCAAAAATTAGATTGGTTCATGAACTTGTATGATTCTCAAGCGTTGTCAAATGTGATGTAGCTTTGCTCGTAACTGCGTTTCAGAAAATAACGTTTCCGTTATTTGTTAATGAATTGCACTACTATAAAATGACGTGTTTTCAAGTATCGCATTCGGTATAGTGACTGCATCTTGCAGCATTATAGTAAAGCCAGAATGTCCGTTGGTGCAATATCCCTTTCTTTAAAGTTGGAATCGTTTTCTCACCACACACCGTGTAATTATATGGATATTGAAAAATCTATGAATCAAGAAGAAAACAATTAACGTTAAATACCCTAATGTCATATTTACAAAGAATGCGCACACTCTTCTGCTCGATTTCAACTGCCAAGTTACGGCAAACCTGTGCAACGATGGAAGATGGGCGAATGCTTTTGGGCTGTCTGGATAAATTCGCTGAATGAAGCATGATTAAGACTTTGCAAAATGTGGAGCAGAGAGCAAATCTGTTTCTTTTTATGCACTTTTCCTGGTTATGTATTTATGGATAATTTCCAATTCGGACGCTATGAAACTGATAAAGCTTCCGGGAAATAGTAAGTGGGAACATTTTATTGAAATTGTTTTCTTGCTACTTTAGAGACAAGTTGCGACTTGCATGAAATGAATTTATTTCATTTCAGCTTCCTTCCTTACAAATACCTACTGCAGATGCATTTGTTTCAGGCCATGACAAATGCTACTCGAGTAAATGGGATTACATTTTCTAAAGTAATCTGCAATTATCTAATAGGAGGTTACAAACGAATCTTCCGCTTGGAGGGCTACGTGTCACGACCCTGCAATCCCTATTGTACGCACTTACAATCGAAAAGGAGGATAAGAAATAGATCCAATAATATCTGTGAGAACAGTTGATTCACATCAGTTTCAGAACCACCGTAAGCATGACCGATTCGTTGATAAGCCGGGGCAAAGAATGAAAAGATACTTTGGGTACAAATGAAGAAATTGGAAAGTTAGAATTTACTCTAACAATTGTAATTCATCATTGTTTACGATAAAGTATGTGTAGATTATTCCAAATGGCAAGGGTGTTTTACATTTTGAGAACTATTGTCGCCATTGCTTTTGCCAACACATCTGACAATACCGAATTTGGAACTTAAAGCTGCAATCCAGTGTTTTCTCATTGCAATCTGCCATTTAACTATTCAAAATAACAATGCTGAACACTGGTCTCGGGAGACACGCATGAAAACAACCATTACGCCAAACCACCTCCACCCATCTCCAGCATGTTGCTTTATTCATGGTGGGAGGCCGGTTGTAACGCTGCAATTCGTCGACATGGCATGTAATAATACATCGTCTTACCTTTAAATGGCGGCAGATTGCAATCCTCCACAATGATAAGTATTAACAGCAGAATCGCCAGAATGTCCAACATAAAGGGTAAAATCAGAAAAACGGCGGGTCCTGATACTAAAAGTTTGGAGGTGCACAAAAATCCATTGTATTACATGTGTAACGTTCTCGTTAATTTTTATCAAGCAAATAAACGAATGATTTGTGAACAGCGCTGCAATAAATTAATATTGAATCTCAATGTCAATAGCTACAGATTTGTTAACGTTTAGTTTATCAATTTATAGCTCGGCGAGGGCAGTTGCTAAAATTACAAATTTCTGCCAATTTTCTCTTCGGGTATTGCCTTCCAGCTGAAACTACTTGAGACGGAACACGTGTCAATACAATATCCTGCAGATGCATTGGCACACATCTATTCCGCATTTCCACCATAGCATCCATGAAGTATGCTCTGCTAAACAACAATTATAGGGACCCTGGAGCTGCACACATGAGGAGATTCCATGGATCATGTTATCTGATTAAAAGTAAGTTGGATCGCAACGAGCTGTTTCCATACACGATAATTGAGTTAGTTCAACTGGTAATTACAGTCTAGTAAATTGGAAGTCAATTGTAGAATTACTTCTTGGGGCCATTGTCAAGGATAAAAGTCTGCCTCTTAGGGAGAATCATTGATTTCTAATGAACGCCCAGCGTGGATACGTTAAATGCACATATTGCCTAATTAATAGTGTCAAAAACTGTATGCAGAAACGTGTGGCTAATAATTGGAAACGAATGACAACGTAGTAAGTATTGAGGAAGAAGCTAACAGGCTTCAGAGGGACATGAAAAATCTTGCAAAAGTGTCGAACGCATAGTAGATGAATTATTGAGAATACGTGTACAATGCGTAATTCGCGTGAAACAACACGAAGGAGTATTGTTTGAGCCGCACGGGTAATATGAAGAACACGTGAGTTCATATTCACAATTCTCTGCATGTGTGAGATCAAGTTGCAGTGTCGGTTATGAAAATTAATTGGATTTTATTGGCTGTTTAAACAGAGACATTGAAAACAATATCAGGGAAGTCAGACAAAACAATGGCCAGTTCTCAGTTGCTGCATTGTAAACGATTCTGGCTATCACATTTTGGCAAAAATGTAAAATCATGAGGGCATAAAGCAGGTTTAGCATCAATCAGGATCGTCATTTGTGGGAAAAGATTGGAGAAGCTACAGTTGTTTATTTTCAGCGAAAATAATTAACGTGCTACCCCTTAGAAGTACCGAAGATTATAAGTATTTGTTTTACGGTGTAAGTGCACTAAAGCGATTTCTCCTGGACAATGTTTTGTAGCCAGCAGCAATAGAAGCACAATGGCGACCAAAGAGCTAGAGGGGAATTGAGGATTGTAATTTCCCTGTGGTTGGTTTCTCACATTCACAAGGATCTACCTGAAAGTTTGATGGAAGCCGCTTACATGGAAGTATTGAAAAAAAAGTCAAAGAACATGTGCAAGATGCGGAGCCTTTTTACGGGACATAGGAAATGCTATTTTCTGGGACTAAATTAGACAGCTTATCCAAAGAGATTCTATTCGTATACCTGATTGCATGTGCTGTAAAACTGCATTCGTAGTTGTGACTGAGTTGGGATGGATGAGAGTGTGAATGATCATGCCTAAAATGTGAAAAGCACATTTAGAGACCAGTTGAGTGTAAACAGATAAACAGTTCCGGTATGGGTAGGCTGCGTGTCTTGCAACCAGCTGGAAGCTTCATATAGTCCATCAGTTTGGGGGTGAGCAATATGAATTGTAGCTTTGTTGACATCCGTATGACAAATTAATCTGAAATAATCCAGGAAAAAAGGAGATGTCATTCAAAGAACAGCAAAAAAGGACGAATAAATTGCAGTTGTCAGTTGGCTGATTTTCAGTGGAGTTGACTAAACGAGGAGTGGTAGGGTAGAAATTTGCTTGCACAGCTGTTGGGATGGTTCAGCACATTCCTGACGTGAATGTTCAATTGGGGTGGTGGAGGGGGGTTGGGGGGGGGGGTGGGGAGGGGGCGGTGGTGATGGTGGCGGGAAGGGGTTATTTTCTCATTAATTTCAACGTGGGCTACTCATAGCTGCAAACTGAGCACATATTTGTAAGGGGCAAGTTTATATCGGACCCACCAGGAATCATTAGGGTATTCAATGCGTCATGTGATAGACGTAAAGGACTTGAACTGGACGATTACGAGTACAATTTCGAAGTTCGTGGATGATAGCAAAATTGCTGAGTGCGACATGTGGAAGGCAGCTGCAAACATCACGCGATGACGTTTTTAGCGTGACAAAACGGGCAGAAGCAATAAAGGAGAAATTTATGCAAATAACAAAGGCTTGTGAACTCTGAAGGGATCAACAGGAGAGACAGTATATTCTAGGTAATACTAGTTGAGGCAAGAACAGTAGAACTATTCTAGAGTCCATTCTAGAGTCTTTGAAGGTGACAGGGAAAGATCATAAGGTGCTAACGGATGCTCCTGGGATTAATTGATTTCGTAGATATTAACATTAAATATATTGGCAAGGAATTCATGGTCAGCATTTACAAACCACTGGTTAGTCCTCAGCTACAGTGCTATGCGCACTTTTGGAGAGAACTGTTTAGAAAGGGCGTCAAGGCCTTGGAGTGGATGGGGCGCAGGCTGACAGAGATTAATGCTGGCAGTCATTTGCAGAAATTGGGGGAGCTGGGACTTTCACATTCAAGCAGAGAAGATTAAAGGGGCTTCCTGATATAACAAGACGTAATTATGAAATTTTGATCGAGTAACATGGAACCATTTCCACTCGAAATGGTATACCTAACCCGCACTCAAATAGCTAAAATTAAAACCTATCAAAAAATAGAGGGATATGGAGAAGAACTTGTTTTCTCATCGATGGTTGTGAAGACCAAGAAATACCAACCTGAAAGCAATTTACATACAAACATTTCATAAAGGCAGTTGAATATAATCTTGAAAAGGACTTATTTGCATTGTAACAAGTAACACGCTGCTGTCTGCCGCGAAATTGCACGACTCCTCCCAAAACCTACACACGTATGCCAGATCGAATGTGTTTTCAGACTCTGTGGTACGATCAGAATTCTCACCTGTGCTGGGATAAGTGACAGTATGAGTGGCCGCAGCTGAAACTTGGGTGGGTTACTGTGGGTTGCTAAGCAGGTATAAACAGTTCCAGTCCGGATAGCCTGCGTATCTTGTTACCAGCTAGAAGCTTCATGCAGTCCATCGGTCTTGGGTTTAATGGTGGTATATATCCCTGTTGTAGTTTTGATGCCATCCTTGTACCAAATGAAGCTGATATCCTTCGGGAAATAGGGAGATGTCGTGCATTGAACAGCAAGGTACGATGGCGAATCCTTTTCGGGTCGCTGAGAATTTATTTTCAGCGGAATTTGTGGAGCTAGGAAAATGAAAGGGAAGAAAAAACATTTTTTTGTACACCAGAAAAGGTTAACAACCCAGGGTTTGGTTTCCTATCTTTCCTGTCCACACCATGTATCGTTGGGGACTGGATAGTGGCGGCGGGTGTTGAGTAAGGATTTCTACTGTCCGCTCGAGGTGGCTACATCCTAACAACATGTTTTATAGTTTAATTTAATCTCGAAGGCAAGTTTAGGATATGAGCGGGCAAATAATAAGCGTTAGTAAATGGGCCGCCCGTTTCACGGATCTCAGGCGTTTCTTCCTGTTGGAAAACCATACCGAGTGAGCTTTTAATTGGCTTCCGATTGAACTGTTCTCCGAAGCGCTTGAGGGAAAATTCCATCTCGCTAATATAAAACCTTATGAAAACGTAAACTTTGCCCATGATTGACATGAAGGTTCAGGATGATCCCTTAATTGGTGGAGGTTAAAAAGATCGTGAAAACATAGGGTGAGGTATAAACCAGCCTTTACTTGTTAGTAATACGGACTCTCAAAGATCTTAGATACACAGAATTAATGGCACGTGCACAAGCCATGATCCCAGTGTGAAATTTCATCCGTTGCTACCCAACTTAAATAAAGTAAACCATCAGATATGTTCAAATCCGTATGAACTGTGGCGGAATCATATCAGTAACTAATATTGTTAAGGTTTACACATCCTTTAATGGTACTGCAGTTATACTTGAAATCTCCGTTTCATATGAGATAACTGTCGAATTTCGATTAAACTACGCATAGATGATGCTCATCGTAATCAATATCGGTAAAAGGTACATAATGGAAAGATGAAGTGTAGGGGCCAACTGTGCAGTTTGACTGTATACATATAAAACAATTGGAAACTGCCGAGCTGCTTCGCCTCTTGCCATCCTTACCTGCTCGGGCCTATATGTGACTCCAGCTCCTGTTTAATGTTATTAACACTTAAATGCCCTCCGAAATGGCCGATCAAGCTGTTTAGATCAAGGGCAATTAAGGATCGGAAGCCATTTTTGGCCCTCCATGAAGCCAACATCCCACGAAAGATATTTAAAAGTCTTATGTTAGGTTTCAATGTTAGGTTTCAATCTTTCAAAGTACAATTGAGAAATGCTTCGAAATGCCAATCAATCGTTACAGAAGTCTCATTCTCTCTTTTTAAATACCTACCACACACTGTTAAATTTGACCCCGTTCCGTTTCCAACAAATTTGCCTCGATGTGTGACAGTACATTAATATAATCCTACGTCCTGCAGACTCACATTGATTAACTGCCTGTTACGCTGACGCCTGTTACTATTCTGACATCTTGTTCCGTGCGTAGATATTGATTATCACCGTTTTTCCACCAGTGTACATTCAGATCGGGGCCGTTTTTAATGAAAGAAAGCGAGCAATGAAATGAAACGTCTGTCCCCGTGATTTTGCTCACGTTCTCAGGAACCTGTGTTACTTTCACCGAGGCTTGAACCAGGATATAAATTACAGAAGATAAAGCGTGGGCTGCAGTGAGTCCCTTGTCCCAAGAACAACGAAACATGATGCATTAAAAGCGCGATTTATTGAACAATCAGCGTATAAAAGTAGCGGGTACATATGAAAATGAGCGCCAGAACAACCAGGCACTGAATTCCAACACTCGATGACATTCTGAACCCCTCAATCAGCCGGAGAAGCAGAAGCCGAACTGGTTGGCAGCATAAAAGATCGCGAAGGTCCCGACGTATGGAATATGTCAGGATGAGTTGTAACATCCGGTCCTTGGGTCAATAGCATGCTTTTTATTTGTTACTTTGTTGAGATCTGCTAAAGTAGTTGGACATTCGCAAAGTAGGCCGCGTTATCAAATTTCTTCACACACAGGAACACGCCCTGGTCTGCTTCCTTAAGGGACGCTGTGATTAGAAGATGCTGGGCTATTGTGTATTTAGGGCTTTCAATGTTCTGCGCATATATTTTCTCCGAATGCACAGCAGAATCATCGGGATACAGCGAGAGTTGCTATTTCCGGCCGTTGCTTGTTTTTGCAGAGTGTTCTTTCAACGTCTTTCGAACATCTAGCCTGAAATTGTGAGAAATGAGGCAAAAAAATCCCTTGTTCCTGTAGATAAAAACAAAAAGCTAAAAGCTACTGCGGATGCTGGAAATCCAAAACAAAAACAGAATTACCTGGAAAAACTCAGCAAGTCTGGCAGCATCGGCGGATTGTTCCTGTACCTCATTTCAGATGGGCAAAAGACATATGTCATGCCGTAACGTAGGAAATTGTGAAAGATTTAGTGTTAGCATCGGCGACAGCAGAAAACCCAACACAGACCAGGTGCAGCGTACAAGTTTCATGTTGTTGCTTTGTATTACCATTTATCATTGGAAAATAAGTAATAGGTAGGCTATTATCGAGCGTCTGTGATTCTGTTTCCAAAATACTAGCAGCAAGGGCGAACTTTCTCACAATTTATCCATACTGGGAAGCGTATTTTCGGTTAAGTGAAATAAATGGATAAAGTTTTGGGAGAGGAGTGGGTTTAGCCTGCTGAACAATTTAATGGCTTCGCGATTACTCAAACAGCAGGGACACAGACATAGACATAAAATCGCGATTATCAATCAAAATTAGAGTTTCAAGAAAAGTAATTCATGGCAAGTGTGCAGGAGGGCAAGGAGGCTGCAGATCAATTGATCATAGAACGGTCATAGAACCATAATCCCTCAAAGCCCAATTGGTGTGATCATAGAGATTGTACCAGCAGGTCAGTTAATGGTTTCTTGGCACAAATGATGAGGACTTCATTATCCACCTGCCTACTGCCCCGGCGACATTTCAATCACCATAGAAAACTTCGGGGCGTAACTATTGGATGACAAGGCTAATCTAATAACCACATTACTCATGACTCATGTTTGCAACATAAGCACTATATGCGCAATGAGTTCCGTTCTGCTACAACAAATTACAAATTTAATAGACCAGATCATTGGTGTGCTCGCGCAACAATTTCTCTGCCCTGATTGATCTGGTATTCGATGAGGGGAGGCTTAGTATTCATGGTCATAAGTTACCATCATGAAAGGACAAATCTTGTCGTCAGCCATCATGCGAAATGCTGAGGAGGAGAAGCATGAAGAGGAGGAAGAAATGAATATGAGGAGCCACGTCGTGAATAAAAACTTGGTAAGCAGAAATTGAGAGGAATCGATCCTAGAGTCATAACAAGCTCACCCGGTTATGATGGCCTGAAGTTGTAGCTATAATTCCCAGTTCACCAATGGCGCCACACTCCTTAATTTTACTCTGTCACTGACCCAGACATAATACTGAGGGTCACAGTGCAAAAATATAAGGCACCACAGAATAGACATTCCAGATCAAATTGAGAAGTCAAGTCACGTCACCAAATTTTCGCTAATCACGTTTGTAAAGTACCTTAGTATCACTTTTCATCGGAATTTTATTTTTCCTACTCAGTGCTACGCCATCGACTGAAATGATATCTGGTGGAGGTCGCCGACTGAAAAAAGATTGCACAGAGCCAGGGAGGGCAGCGTGGAACAATTCTGGTCCTGGAATGCTCTTCTTCATCCTGTACTAGCTCAGCATTTGCGTCAGTAGTTTGATATTTCTGGTTGACAGGAAAGCACAAGAGCACCGGCAGGGAGACAGGGTTTGGTGGACTGAATATATAAACGCTCACTTGAGCACTGCTTTTGCAGCCACAATCGCAGCCTTTTGAATCCCAGCTTGAATGAGGTCACCCTGAACTGTAACTGAAGCACTCAACTCTCTGGTGAAAGCTGCTTCTTTGGTTATTCCAGCTGAGACATCGGCCCTCACATACACCATCATAGCCGGCACCACTCACAATGGATTTGGTCCGCAATACCATACTGGAAAGCATGTGTTCCAAGCTCTACGTAAGTTATTGTGACAAGTTGTGCTGGAGTGTTCCATGCTTCTTGACATTGGCCACACGCTGACTTTCAGACTTCCGAATGCACCACGCATTTTTTTATGAATAATCCCCAAGGCTATTCGTGTAGCCTGGCCTACTGAATGTCTAATCTGAGTGCGATTTCGCAGCATTAGCCCGCGAAATTGCCCTCTGAAACGAGTGCATTTGTTATTTTCTCCCCAAGCTCCGACCTCAGTTCAACAAGTGAAAATCAAGCCTTTACTCTACTTTTAATATATTCCCAGTCAAAATATCTAAGCTGGGGGTTGCGTGTGTGAAATCAAGCTTTTGGTGTTGACTTCCATGATTCATTTCTTCTTGGTGCTCCAAGAATTCTTCCATACATGTCTTGGGTAATTGAAACAACGGTTGGGTGGAGTTCAGAACACAGAGGTAAGGCTATGGTTAGAGGAAGATGAAGAATAGAAATACAAGTGTACACCATCTGCAGGTTATCAAAAGATTTCCTGGAATGAGTCGAACATGGGATATGCGATGGAACTTTACATAACAGGAACCATCATTTGTAAAGCCTTCAGCCTCACTGCCAAGCTTGTTGCCAATAAGAGCTGTTCCGATAATGGTTGGTATTAGATTCCACGGTGGTTTCAGAGTATACTGGCGTGTCTTTTCTATTATAGCTACTTCCTGCTATATTTGAGTTTGGACCAACTTTTCCTGCAAGCAAGAAGGATATATATCAGTGAATATTGTACAAATTGATTAGCTGAGATCTGATTGTGTTTGAAAAGTCTGCACAGTGTGCAGGCAACGGGATGTGGGTTTGAGTAGCAGGGTGATCTGTGTGATTGTGAGGTAGCAGGGTGATTGTCAGCTGAAGTGTATGACTGTTGAATGCGAGTATTAAGTTATAAAAAAAAATAGAATAGGTAAAGCATGAAGTTGTGGCAAAAGAAGCAGTGGCTAATATTAGTGTTGCAATAGGTAAGATATAGCATTTGAAAATAAATCCACTGTGCACAACAACTCATGCGAGATAATTCAATTTCCTGCAAAACAGATCCTGGTGGCTAAAATGCGAGTATGGGCTTCTCGGATGCATTGCGTTTTCAATATTCGTTTGGCGGCGGTAAGCATTCTGCAAATACAATGCTTGTTTTTGTTTCTACTTTCCAGCTTTTCAAAAAGGCACCCTCAGAAATGATGGATGCCCAATCCCTCCCATAGCCAACCATCTTCTCTTTCTCCCAATCATTTTCAGCTGCCACAGATCGCGAAGTACTAGGTAATTTACAGTGGGGAATAACAGAATCACATAATCACACAGTGCAGGAGGCCCTTCAGCCCATCGAGTCTGCAACGACACGTGAAAAACACCTGACCTACATAACTAATCCCATTTTCCAGCACTTGGCCCATAGCCTTGAATGTTATGACGTGCAATGTGCTCCTCCAGGTACATTTTAAAGGATGTGAGGCAACACGCCTCCACCACCCTCCTAAGCAGCGCATTACAGACCATCACCACCCTCTGGATAAAAAAGTTTTTACTCACATTCCCCCAAACCTCCTGCCCCTCACCTTATACTTGTGTCCCCTCGTGGCTGACCATTCAACTAAGGGGAACAGCTGCTCCCTATCCAACCTGGCCATGCCGCTCATAATTGTAAACGTTTCGATCGGGTTGCCCCTCATTCTTCTCTGCTGCAATGAAAACAACCAAAGTCTATCCAACCTCTCTTCATAACATAAATGTTTCATCCCAGGCAACATCTTAGTGAACCTCTTCTGCACACCCTCCAGTTCATTTTACATCCTTCTTGTAATGTGGCGACCAGAACTGCACACAGTACTCCAGCTGTGGCCTCACTAAGGTTTTACACAACTCCAGCATGACCTCCCTACTTTTGTAACCTATGCCTCGATTGATAGAGGCAAGTGTCCCATATGCCTTTTCACGACCCCACTTAAATGCCCCTCTGCCTTCAGAGATTATGGACGCACACGACATGGTCCCTTTGTTCCTCAGAACTTCCTAGTGTCATGCCGTTCATTGAATACATCCTTGTAAAATTACTCCTATCAAAGTGTATCACCTCACACTTTTCAGGGTTAAATTCCATCTGCCACTTATCTGCCCATTTGACAATCTCATCTATGTCTTCCTGTAGCCAAAGACACTCAACCTTACTGTTCACCACCCGATCAATCTTTGTGTCTTCCGCAAACTTACTAATCCTACCCCCCACATAGTCATCTATGTCATTTATATAAATGTTGAATAATAGGGGACCAAGCACATATCCCTGTGGTACGCCACTGGGCTCTGGCTTCCAGTCACTAAAGCAGCCTTCTGTCATCACCCTCTGTCTCCTACAGCTAAGCCAATTTTGAATCCACCTTATCAAATTACCCTGTATCCCATCTGCATATGCCTTCTTTGTAACTCTCCCATGTGGCATCTTGTCAAATGCTTTGCTGAAATCCATATAAACTACATCAACTGCACTACCCTCATCTCCACACCTAGTCACCTCCTCAAAAAAATCAATCAAATTTGTTAGGCATGACCTCCCTCTGACAAAGCATGCTGAATATCCCTGATCAAAACTTGCCTCACCAAGTCGAGATAGAATCTCTCCTTCAAAATGTTCTCCAATAGTTTCCCTACCACTGACGTGAGACTCACTGGTCTGTAGTTCCCTGGCTTATCTCTACAGCCCTTCTTAAATAGAGGAACCACATTAGCTCTTCTCCAGTCCTCTGGCACCTCCCCTGTGGCCAGAGAGGAATTAAAAATTTGGGTCAGAACCCCTGCAATCTCCTCTCTTGCCACCCTCAGCAGTATGAGACACAAATCACCTGGAGCTGGAGCTGTGTCCACATTTAAGCCTGCCAAATCCTCCAATACCTTGTCACTCTCGATATCAAATTGCTCAAGAATCTCGCAGTCCCTCTCCCCGAGCTCTATAACTTCACCCTCATTCTCTTGTGTGAAGATGGATGTGAAGTATTCGTTCAACACTCTACTGATGTCCTCTGGCTCTACCCATAGATTGTCCCCTTGGTCCTTAATGGGCTCTACTCTTTCCCAGGTTATCCTCCTCTGATTGATATGCTTATAGAATATCTTGGGATTTTCCATACTTTTACCAGGCAAAGATTTCTCATATCCCCTCTTTGCTCTACGAATTGCTTTCTTAAGCTCCGTCCTGCACTTCCTGTACTCCACTAATTCCTTTGCATATTTGCTCCCCTTGTACCAGATTAAATCCTTTATTTTCCTTCTCGTCGCATTCTGAATATCCCTGGTCATCCATGGTTCTCTGGGCTTGTTACTCCTTTCTGTCACCCTAGAGGGAACATGTTGAGCCTGTACCCTGCCCATTTCCTTTTTGAACGCCCCTTTTGCCCTTCTGTAGATTTCGCCACAAGTAGCTGTTCCCAGTGTACTTTGGTCAGATCCTGCCTTATTTTACTAAAATCCGGTCTCCCCCAACCCAAACATGTTTTTACAACTTGCAGATTTCTTTGTCCAGAACAAGTATAAATTGCACCATGTTGTGGTCGCTATCACGAAAATGCTCCCCCACCAAGACCTCAGCAACCTGTCCAGCTTCATTCCCCAGAATTAGGTCCAGCACTGTGCCATCCTTTGTTGGACCCTTTACATATTGTCCTAAAAGGTTCTCCTGTACACATTTCAAGAAATCCACTCCATCCAAGTCATTAACATTATGTCTAACCCAATTAATGTTGGGAAAGTTGAAATCATCTTAAATAATTACCCTATTGTTATTGTTTTACACGCCTCCACAAATTGTGCACATATTTGCTCCTCACTTTCCCGCTGACTATCTGGGGGTCTATAGTAAACACCTAACAATGTGGCTGCCCCTTTTTTATTCCTAAGATCTACCCACAAAGATTCATTTGATGCCTCCTCCAAGATACAGTCTCCCCTTACTGACTCCTTAACTAATAATGCAATGCCTCCTCCTCCTCTTTTACACCTTCCCCTGTTTCGCCTGAAGATTTTATATCCTGGAATGCTGAGCAGCCAAACCTGACCCCTCCCTCAACCACGCCTCTATGATGGCTACTATATCACAATTCCACGTGTCAATCCTCATCCTTTACTCTTGCCTTACTCTCTTGAAACGTAATGCAGCTGTACTCCCTCTGGCTTGATTGTTTTACTGTATTATGATGTGTCCCTATTCTGCTAACATTCTGTGTCCCCTCCCGCTGCTGAATTAGTTTAAACTCTTCCCAACAGTACTAGAAAACTCGCCCGCAAGGATGTTAGTCCTGCTGTGGTTCAGATGTAGCCCGTCCCGTTTGTTCAGGTCCCACCTTTCACAGAAAACGGCTCCAGTGATCCAGGTATCTAAATCCCCTGCACCAACTTTTAAGCCACGTATTCATCTGCGCTATTCTGCTATTTCTATGCTCGCAAGCACTTGGTACTGGGAGTAATCCAGAGATTACAACCCGAGAGGTCCTGCTTTTCAATCCACTGCCTAACTCCCTGAGTTCTTCATGCAAGGCCTCGTCCCTAATTCTACCTGTGTCATTCGTACCAGCACTTACAATGACTTCTGCCTTATCCATTCAGGATGCCCTGCAGCCGTTCAGTGACATCCCGGACACTGGCACCATGGAGGCAACACACCATCCTGGAGTCACGTTGGTGGCCACAGTAGCGCCTCTCTGTTCCCCTGACTATAGAATCCCCTATTACTATTGCTCTTCCTCTCTTCCACCCCTCCTGTACTGAAAGGCTGCTTGTGGTGCCAGAAGCTTGGCTCTGTCTGCAACCCCTGGAGGAACTACCGTCCTCATAATGGAATACGGATGTGCGGGCAGGACCCCAAGGGACTCCTGACCTACCTGCTGTTTCTCTTAGACTGTGTTGTGGTCGCCCATTCCCTTCCTTCCTCAGGTCATTTCAGCTGCGGTGTGACCACCTCTCTAAACATGCTATTCATAACGCTCTCAGACTCGCGGATGCGCCACAATGTCCCCAGCCGCCGTTCCAGCTCTGAAACCCGAGCTTCCAGGAGCTGCAGCTGGACACACCTCCTAAACACATGCTGGTCTTGGGCACTGGAAACCTTCCCAGCTTCCTACGTGGAGCACGAGGGGCACATCACGGCTTTGAGCTCTCCTGCCACGACTTATCCCTTTAAATTAAAACTTTTAAATCAATTACTTTAGGACCCTTCTTTCCTGATCCTCGGTACTACAGAATATACAAACTATAAACCACAAAACGACTTTCAACCATATGCAATGAAAGCAGTAAATAATTACCCAGCCTTTCCCACTACTTACCATTCATTCGTCTCCCTTGTAGCCTCTACTGCTGCAGCAGCGAAACACTCTTTTAAGATTTAAGAAGTTGGGTAGCAAAGAAAAAAATGCAAAGAGCAACTCTTTCCCTCTGCACCAAATTCCCACTATGCGCCAAATCAGGTCAGGGGATTGGTAGTCAATTCTTCGGAGTGAGCAGCTGGACAAGGGAAGTTTCACAGAAAATCCGCATAGAAAAGCATTGACATGCATCATCCAGATGCCAGGAGATTCGCTTTGGGATACCATTAGAACATTGCTGGTTCTTCTTTCAGCCTTCGTTCGGCAAGGCATAGCAAGCAAAGATGTACCAGGCTCTTGCACAATCGTTCAATTCATAACTACATTTGCTTAACTCCTACTGCTTCCCTTCAACAATGCTTGCTTCTTTAGCTTATTTCATAAACACTTCTGCTTGTGTTTTTTTTGTTTGTTTTCACCCTGAAAAAAGGCCGGGTTTGTATCAGTCGACCTACTTTTCCACGAATATGTGGCTAACAGAGCGAAGAGAGTCCACTCTGACATCTTCATCTCCGGTTCTCTCTTCGAAACTTCGAGCCTTTTGTCTCACTTTAGCCTTCCCTAACCCATTTGTTGGTACTTTTTCCATCCATATATATTTGTGTGATAAAGCTGGTTGTTTCTTATCTGGCACTTTAGAGTAGGCAGCAAATTACTGCCAATTTACCAACATCTATATTTTGCATCGCTTATTAAATTATCTGTTAATTTATTTGCAACCACACACACTTCCCGAACATAAGGGGTTCCACTTCAAATAATGTTCCTGGATTGCTGTATACTTCTTGTTCTAACGCATAGCTTAGTCAAGCTGGGGCCTCTATTTGCCCTCCTATGTCTCTCTAAATTACAGCTGCAGGATCTCTTCCTTTTATGATCAGAGTTCCTGTCTCAAGTATGTGTTCATCTCCTGGTTCCAGAGTCACTCCTAGTTCAACACTGCATTTTTTTGATTTACATCATCTAACGCCATTTTGTCAGTTCATAGGTCTTGCCACTTTTCCATTATCTTGGATATTTAGCCAAACTTTGAATCTGTTTGTGGCTTCACCTGCGCTCCCTACAATACTCGCATTCCTCCATTCACTGAACCCACCTGGTATATGGTCCATCCACGGACTGACTAAAAGCACATGTCTTTTGGTTATGATAGTTCTGTTCTCTGTTTTGTATCTGAAATAATATCAATTTATCTATCTTCTGGCGAACCCTTATCTACCGAATTCTGCTCCTCAAACTGTCCAACATATTGCTATGTGAAGTGTAAGATGCCTCATCATCTTCTTATTAATTGGCCAGGTTTCGAAAGTTCATACTCAATCCCAATTAATAGAGATGAATGACCTTAATATTCTTACGACCATGTTGGAGAAAAATGTCATCGAATCAGGCCCTATCACCTTACCCAAGCCTTTCCAATTCTTCTTATCCTCTTTGCTATCATACACGAAACTTCCAGGATTAAAGTTTAGCTCTCATTGTCTTATGGACTGTCGTAAAGCTCGCCGAATTTTATCTGCAATTTATTCCTTCATGGATCTTCTTCTCCTGGCATACAGGGCATTCAAGTCCACAGAAAAATGGGAACAAATTGTAAACCCTTCCAGGGCCTCGGAATCATCAAACAGTAAAGAAGGTATTTTGGGATTTCTCCCCTAGGCCAAGTGATACAGATTGTAACCCGCAAGACTTGAGATTAATATGTTCCAATGGAATGCCCACACCAGGGTCGATGTTAGCATGAAGTTTGGTCAGTCGGTTAAGATCTTATGGAGCATCTAATTGATTACCGTGTTATTTCTTTCAGACAGTCCATTACTGAAAGTATTTTCAGTTCTGGTGTTCAAAGCTGCAATGATCATAAACTCACCCATGTTTCATCATTAGTAAATCCGCTCTTCCAACCAATTGGCACTCAGTAATTTACACAGTGTTCCCAGTTTAGTTGTTATCTATTTTTCCAACCTTTAACAACAATTACTCTTTTTCGCTTTACCATGCATTACTGTCGAAAGACTGGACCAAGTTTCCACGTTTATGAAGTAAAATTGTTTCTTTCCTTTCCCAACATTAAATGCATAGCTGCTACTGCCTTAAGTGCTCGTACTAATAGGAGCTTTGAAATGGGTCATGGCTGTGAACACTGGGACCTTTTGCACATATCACATTTTTTACTCAACTCTTCAATGAGCTTTGTGTACTCACAATCAGCCACCCATACGTCCTTTCATAAGATTTCCAATCTGGACGAGAGGCAAAATTGCGATAAAAAAATTTGTTCGTCCTTTCATTTGCATTCCTATCACCTGATGTCATTAACACTTCTTTAGCATGCTTATTGGAATTGCTAAGTTTTATTAAAGGTTGTGATAATTGGGTAAATTAAACATCTCATTGCATTCCAAAGAAAATTGTTTTACCATGTCCTAGGTACAGTTTTAAATGTGTCTTTTTTCATGGATGCCTTGCTCAGCAGCTACAGAATCTCACTTGATGGCACATCTGCATTAATAAAGTGCTTTACCCCAGCAGTTTGCATGGAAAAAGCACTCTTTTCAACAACCTTAATGTGTTGGCATCCCTGATGCTGAAGCAAATAAAACTTTCATATTGCTTGACCTTATTCTGTTCCTTATTAAGTAGTCAATATGAATAACGTTTTAACGAATCCGTTCCATTTATAGTTGATGTCCAACCACTGTCCAAAACGGTGCAATTAAATGAACCCATGTCTGGGTTCTCATTACTCATCATTCGACTGAAACTTCTGCTGATCAGTACAATTCCCTCACGCTGAACAATGTCAGAATTTCCAACTTCCGAACTTTCTGTGTCATGAGTCACTTCGAAAACCACGTGGTTCTGCTTGGGACAATGTGGCTTTTAACGATACTTTGAGTCATATCTGAAACACCTTTTTACTCTAACTGGGGCATTCCTGGGGTTAAATCCTCTATCGTTATTACATTAATCCTGTAGTTTGCCAAAAATGTCTCCAAGCTCATTTCATTAGTCTGTAATGTCGTTTGTTCCCTCCAACTGAATAAACTCGTTGACAGCGATCATTGGCTGCCCCATCTCCAGTGGCGCTTCTGATTGCCACGTTTACTCCATGAAGGTTGCCGGAAGCGACAGCATTGCCGGATTTGTTTTTACTTATTTGCATTAGGCAAAATTCAAAAGCGTGCCTCTATCTAAGGGTCTAATTCTAATTAAAGCCCAGAGCTTATCCATTTGCGACACATCATCAAAATCTAACATTTTGAAGTGGGTCAATGAACAAAGAATTTCCAAGTTTAGTTTCTGCTGTCTTTAATATGATCTATCAAAGTTCGTTTTATATTCCTCCATGGAATAACCTGTAGGAGTCTGATCATATCTCTTAGGCATCTAATACATTATATTTCTTACTACGTTTATCCGTGAAAATTGACAGAATTTCCAAAACTTCAGCAGTGACAAACTTCTGGGCATCCTGTCACCAAAAAAGGTTTGCTCCTTGTCTTGTATTTTCAAGGAAGTAATAATGCCAAAACCGTACTTTTGTTTTCTCTTTGGCAAGGACATAACCTTTACCAACATGCGTGCATTATTTTCCATTTTTCATCAGGTTTGGATTCATAGAATAGCTGTGTGTAACTATATCTTTTATACCATTTTTTTTCGTTAAAGTAATTCAGGTTACAAGCCTAGATTGAAAAAAAACCCTGGTCTCCAATATTCACCTTTAGGCAATCATCCGCTTCCAGCATGCTACTCAGATCCCAAAGCAATCGGTTAATTGTGGAACCAGGTATTAATTCGTTTTTGAAGTAGGTTTATTAACAGAATGCAACGCTAAAGACGCCTGCTTCCTGCCTCCCAACCCAGAGTCCCGGCAGTCCTATGTATACTCTTTCGATTACACCTCTCAGAATGTCAGACTAATCAATAAACATGTTTAATTAAACTAATAGCTCCTTAAAGGGGCACTGTGAAAAAGGGGAACACTTTTAAAGTAACCTTATGGAATTAAGCTAGAATTCTAAGGAAGCACTCCAGCCCCCACAGTGCCCAGCGTTCGCAAAAGGACTCAAAGTGCGCCAGTGGAAACCGTGTACTCCCTGTTCAATGACACCTGGTCGTGAACGTAGCCGTGGAAGAGGGGCAGACTGTCACGCCGGATTAAACCTCGACTGCTCGCTGCCTGGACCTATTAATGGAGTCTCATTATAAGATAGTTCAGTGCTTAATTTAGCAATGCCTTCCGCTGTGTACCTTAACAATATAATGAACATTTCATTAATAGTTGACTCTGAAAACGTGGCTATTCATGTCAATGTGTGCTCGGGTCGGGCTGAGAGTGTACGCGTTGGGGTCAGGGATAGTCCAGTCGAATGGCTGTGCATTTGAGTGGACGTTGGTATTCGGATCGGCGGATCGGCATTCAGGCCTGGACAGTGGGTAGTCGGGGCGGGAATATTGGCATTTGGGCCTAGAGCTTGTGAAGTCAAGTTGAAGTGTGTTGGTAGTCGCTTCGGGTGTGGGCAGTCCATTCTGTGGGCGGATAATCGGGTCATGGCCTTAGAGGTCGAGTCGAGAGGGCACGCAGTCGTGAGGGTAGCACGTGTATTCATGTTGCGGTGGGTGGAAATTCGCGTCCAAACACTAGACAGTCAGCTGGGGCTTGAAGAGTCTTCTCAGGTGCTGGGTTGTTGGGCTCGAGAGGCTGGACAATCGGGTAAATTTTTGCGATTTTGCGTCGGTGGGTGTGCAAGTCGCGGTCTGAAGAGTGGTTACTCGGATGGAAAGATGAGTAGAAGCTGGTTGGTTGTGTCGATTTGGTTATCGATACCAATAGGTAGGCAGTCTGGTCGAAGGGTTGTGTAGTGTTGTAGCGGATGTGGAGAGTAGCGTCAGGGATGTGCAGTCGTATCCAGAGGTAGTCGGTATTTGGGTCTGGGAGTGGTGAGTCGGATCGGGGGGTGGGTTGTTGAATCAGGGGCGTGGGTACTCGGGTCTGAGATCTGAGGCAGGAGGTGGGTAAGAGGTCGATTGTAGCTGCGAATTGGTTAGCTAATAATAATCGATTTTCACCAGAATTTAAAATGCATAACAATATTGTGGTACATAGTGCACATCCAGCCCAAGTCTCAGACTTCGAGGCCAGTGTATGAAAGATTCACAGAGGCACCTAGGCTACACAGATCAGGCGATGGGAAGTTTAAATTTCTGGGGCAATTGCGAAGGATCTGTGCTGGTCATATCTTCTGAATGGTCCTAAAATGCAACAGCAGTGAAGTGTTATGACTGATGCAGTTATTACAGCCGAGTAATTTAAAAATCACAGGGTGAGACATTAAACAACTGTCATAACCTTTAATTTTAAGTGTTATGTTTGAGATGCGACGCTAAATTCAGGAATAAGATCGTCAGTTTTACATTAAACTAAATGGAACATTTTATTAATTTGCATGGCTACAAATTACTAATATCATAACTTTTAACAAATTCCCAAACTAACCTCCATTAAGGCAACTGTAACCAATAGACGTACACGTGCTGCCCATCACCACTGCGTGTCCTTTCGACCCAGACACCAGGCAAAGCATTTTCACCTTACAAATTCAAAATGCGGTTCTTTTCACTTTCCTTCCTAGGGAGACAGTTGGAGGCTTACAGCTGCATTTTGATCTCACATTGTCTCTGCCCTGTACACAAAAACTGCTGATGTTATTCCAACCACCGCCCAGTGAATGTAAATTCTCATTGAATCACCAGCCTCTTCTAACCATAATACCTCTTTCATAGTACCAGTTTTATTTGTAATATAAACATATTGCTTGGTATCTGCTAGATAGGTGTCATTTTTTCACCCCACCTTTTGAATTTTCTGTTCAAAAAATGCAAAGGCACTCTATCTTTCTTACATATCAAAACTAGCACACATCAAAGCACTCAGGCTAGCTGGCTTTACACCAATTAAGACACACCCATAAGCTAAACGCCTACTTCAAAAGAAAAATATGTTCCAATAATATTACACTCATTAATAGCTTCATGGCAGGAAGCATGAGGAGTTTAGACCATTACAACATGGCTACAATGAGGCGGAAGAGGACAATGACTTCCGTTCAAAGATAATTTGATCAATAGCCCTGAAGCACAGGAGTGTCTTGTATCTGATTCCACGTGTGAAATGACGCTGGGATGCTGCGTTCAGTTTTAATCTGAGATGTTACTTGACTAATTGATGGGATGAGAAGATTGAGTAGGCCCTGACCATATTTCCTAGAGTTTAATGGAAATAGTAGCCAATAGAACACCACTATTGAAGGAAGGAAGGAAGGGAGGAAGGAGGCAGAAAGCAAGGCAAAATAGGTGAGTTAGCTTAACATCTGTCAGAGGGAAAATGCTGGAACCCATTATTTAGAAAGCAGCAGGGAATGTAGAAAATCATAATGCAACGAGGAAGATTCAATATGGTTTCCTGAAAGGGAATAATATTTCAAAAATGTATTAGAGTTATTTGAGGATGTAAGAAGCTGAATGGTTAACAGGAGACCAATAGACGGGGTGTATTTGAATTACCAAAACGAATTCTATATTGTACCACACGAAAGTTTACTGTCACAGAATCACAGAATATTTACAGTGCCCATCGATTCCGCACTGGATCGCTGAAAGACCATTCTGCATGGTCTCACTCCCCTGCCTCATCCCCGTAACCCTGCACATTCTCCCTCTTCAGATCACAATACAATTCCCTTCTCAATACCTCGATTGAACCTACCTCAACCACAACCTCCAGAAGCTTGTTCCAGACTCCAACAATATTCAGCGTGAAAAAACAATCCTCAGGACACTTTTCCTCCGTTTACTAATTATTTTTAATCTGTGACCTCTAGTTCTTGATGACCCCTTGACAGGGAGAAATCGCTCGCTACTTACCCTGCCCATACTCCTCGGGACCATGAATACCTCTATTTAGTCTCCTCTCAGCCTTATTTTCTGCACTGATTACAGTCCCAACCTCTCCAAACTCTCTCCAAAGCTGTAGTTCTTTATCCATGGATTCATTCTTGTGAACTTCCTCTATACTGTCTCCAATGCCTTCACATTATTCAGCAAGTATGGTGCCTAGAACTGGTGGCAGTACTCGAGATGAGGCCTAACTAGCATCTTATACAATTTCAACATGACCTCCTTATTTGTGTATTCAATTCCCCTATTAGTAAAGCCTTAGATACTATATGCTTCATTAACTGCTCTGTCAACATGCCCTGGCATCTGCAATCATTTATTCACATATGCATCAAGGCCCCTCTGTTCCTGACACCTTTAGGGTGTCTCCCTTTATTTTATACGGTCTCTTCATATTCTTCCTGCCAAAAAGAATTACCTCAGACTTCTCTGCATTGAACTTCATCTGCCAGCTTTCTGCCCAATCCACCAAGATGTCTATGTCCTTTTGAAGTTCATGACCATCATCTTCACAGTTGACATCACTTCCAATCGAGGGTAAATTTTGCCATGAACAGCACAGGATAAGTCACTAAATTATATCAAGCAGAATAATGGTCCCAATATTGTCCCCTGAGGAACTCCACTGCAATCCTTCCTCCAATTTGAACAACAATCATTTATCTCTTCTCTCTGGTTCCCGTCGTTCAGTCAATTTCTTATCCAAGCGTCTACTTTCCATTTAATTACATGGACAGAATTTTGTTCACAAACCTTTTATGTGGCACTGTATCATATAGGTTTTGAAAATCCATATTTACCACCTCAACAATGTTGCATTATCAACTGTCTCTGTTGCGTTGTCATAAATTCCAGCAGGACAGTTAGACATCATATTCCCTTAATAAATCCATGACAGTTTTTACTAATTATCCTGCACTTGTCAAATGGTTATTGGTTTTGTCCTGAGTTATGGTTTCCAAAAGTTTCGCTGTTATTGAAGTCAAACTGACCGGTCTGTGCTTGCCAGCTTTACCCTTGCACCCATTTTTGAACAAGGGTGTTATATTCGCAATTCGTCAGCCCTCTGGGCACCCCTGTGGAAGACTGGAATGTTTTCCAAAGTACCTCTGCAATTTCCACTCTAATTTTCCTCGAGTGCATCTCAGCGGAAGTTTGGAAAAATGTGGTGAAATTATCAGTCTGGCACATCAGACGTTTTGGTTGAATTGTAAAAAGAGTGCAAGGCTGGACACTGGTCAAACTTGGGAATCCGGCTTATTAGAGGGCAGGAAGAGACTCCTCAATGAAATTGGGTGTGACAAACCCTGGTGCAAGCGCTAAACATTTGGCCACGCTAGATAGGAACATGTAAGTGAGACATGCGCTGCGTTAATGGGAGGGACAAAAGGCGTGATGGTCCTGCTTAGAAAAAATTATACATGAAACCAAGAAGCAACGTATTATCCCAAAGGAATCAACTGTCTGATTCAGTAAAGAACCAAAACTAGTATTGCAATGCACTGAATTAAATAGGTGTACAGGACACAATTCCAAAGTTTGCAGCTCACAGAAAACTTAGAGTTATTGTGAACCATGAGGAGGATAGAGTAGACCTTGAAACAGCCTTAGATAGGGTTGGTGGAATGACTATTCAAGTAGCAGCTGAAATTCAATGCAGAGAAGTGTGAATATGTTCATTTTGATAGGAAGAATGCAGAAAGGTAACATAAAGAACAAAGAACAAAGAAAAGTACAGCACAGGAACGGGCCCTTCGGCCCTCCAAGCCTGCGCCGACCATATTGCGCGTCAACTAAAGCATTTTGCACTTCCAGGTTCTGTATCCCTCTAGTCCCATCCTATTCATGTATTTGTCAAGCTGCCTCTTAAACACCACTATCGTACCTGCTTCAACCACCTCCTCTTGCAGCGAATTCCAGACACTCACTACCCTCTGCACAAAAAACTTGCCCTGCACATCTCTTCATTAGTTCTCTCCACTCACCTTAAATCTATGACCCCTAGTAATTGCCTCTTCCACCCTGAGAAAAAGCTTCTGGCTATATACTCTGTACATGGCACTCATAATTTTGTAAACTTCTATCAAGTCGCGCCTCAATGTCCGTCGCTCTAGTGAGAACAATCCGAGTTTCTCCAACCTTTCCTCATAGCTAATAACCTCCAGACCAGGCAACATCCTGGTAAACTTCCTCTGCACCCTCTCCAATGCCTCCATATCCTTCTGGTAATGTGGTGACCAAAATTGCACGCAGTATCCCAAGTGTGGCCTAACCAACGTTCTATACAGCTGCAGCATGACTTCCCAGCTTTTATACTCAATACCCCTGCCAATGAAGGCAAGCATGCCATATGCCTTACTGACTACCTTATCCACCTGCGTTGCCACTTTCAGTGACCTATGGACCTGTACACACAGACCCCTCTGCCCATCAATGCACTTAAGGGTTCTGCCATTTACTGTATAATTCCTGCCTGTATTAGGCCTTCCAAAATGCATTACTTCGCATTTGTCCGGATTAAACTCCATCTGCCATTTCTCCACCCAAGTCTCCAACCGATCTATAACCCGTTGTATCCTTTGACAATCCCCTTCACTGTCTACAACTCCTCCAACCTTGGTGTCGTCTGCAAACTTACTAATTAGCCGAGTTACATTTTCCTCCAAATCATTTATGTATACTACAAACAGCAAAGGTCCTGGCACTGATCCCTGCGGAACTCCACTAGTCACAGCTCTCCATTCAGAAAAGCACCCTTCCACTTCTACCCTCTGTCTTCTATGACCAATCCAATTCTGTATCCATCTTGCCAGCTCACCTCTGATCCCGTGCGACTTTACCTTCTGTACCAGTCTGCCATGAGGGTCCTTGTCAAAGGCCTCACTGAAATCCATGTATATAACATCCACTGCCCTTCCATCGTCGATGTCACTTACTCGAAAAACTCGATCAGGTTACTGAGACACGACCTCCCCTTCACAAAATCATGCTGACTTTCACTAATATGCCCATTTCCTTCCAAATAGAAGTAGTAAATCCTGTCACGAAGAATCTTCTCCAATAATTCCCTACCACTGACATAAGGCTCACTGGCCTGTAATTTCCTGGATTATAACTGCTGCCCTTCTTAAACAATGGAACAACACTGGCCATTCTCCAGTCCCCTGGGACCTCACCCGTAGCCAGTGAGGGTAGAAAGATTTATTTCAAGGCCCCAGCAATCTCCTCCCTTTCTTCCCTCAGTACTCTTGGGTAGATCCCATCTGGCCCAGGGGACTTATCCACCTTAATATTCTTCAAGGCGCCTAACACCTCCTCTTTTTGGATATCAACATGATCCAGGCTATCTATACACTCTTCCCTAGACAAATCGACTGCTAAGACATTCTCTTTGGTGAATACTGGTTAGAAGTATTCATTTAATATCTCTCCCATTTCTTCTGGCTCCACACACAGATTCCCACTTCTGTCCCTGAGTGGGCCCACCCTTTCCCTGGCTACCCTCTTGCTTTTTACGTATGTATAAAAGGCCTTGGGATTTTCCTTAAACCTGGTTGCCAGTAACTTTTGATTACCCCTTTTAGACCTCCTGACTCCATGCTTAAGTTTCTTCCTACTTCCTTTGTATTCTCCACGGGCTTCATCTGTTCCCAGCCTTCTAGCCCTTACGAATGCTTCCCTTTTCTTTTTGACTAATCTCACAATATCCTTCGTTATCCAAGGTTCCTGAAACTTGCCATTCTTATGCTTCATCCTAGCAGGAACATGCCGGTCCAGAATTCTTATCAAGTGACGTCTGAAAGCCTCCCACATGTCAGTTGTTGATTTGGCCTCAAACATCCGCCTCCAGTCTAGCTTCCTCAGTTCCTGTCTAATATTGTTATAATTAGCCTTCACCCAATTAAGCACCTTAAACCGATGACTCCTGTTATCCTTATCCACCAGTACCTTGAAACTTACTGAATTATGGTCACTTTTCCCGAAATGCTCCCCTACAGATTCCTGCTGCTGGGATGGCAATGGCTTGACAGAAGCTGTGTGGAGCACTGTCAGCTCATCGAAGTGGAGTGTATGTGTCCGCTTCGTCAATCTGGCAGCTGAACCGAAGGAAAACCCGCAAGCAGTGGGGTTTTGCTCCGAACACCTAGGAAGCAGGGAGCATGCTGGTCAGTAGAAGTGGAGGAGCAGCCTTGGAATTAGTTGGTTTGCTGCCTGGGGAGAATAGCATAGGCAGATGGGTGGTGAGCAGCTGCTGAGGTATTTGAAGTTTCAGTCCTGTTGTTAAAAACAACTTGTGGAACATACAATAAGCAGGAAGGCCTGCAGTTTAAACCAGTGATGCTGTTGAGGAAATCAGAAGCCCTAAAGAGCAGCTGAGCATCCCTGTAAAGCGGAGAGCTTCAAATGATTTTTGTGACCAACACATTTTCATTGATAACAAAAACAGAATTACCTGGAAAAACTCAGCAGGTCTGGCAGCATCGGCGGAGAAGAAATCAGTTAACGTTTCGAGCCTTCATGGCCCTTCGGCAGAACTGAAGCATAGTTAGAAGAAGGGAGAAATATAAATTGGTTTAAGGTGGGTGGGTGGGGGGGGTGGGGGGAGAGACACATTGAGGGTGTGGTGATTGTGGAGATGAGCAGATAATCAAAAGATGTCACAGACAAAAGGGTCAAAGAGGTGTCGAAGGTGGTGACATTTGTCTGAGAAAAGTGCTAATTAAGGATGGAAGACAGGATATTCAAATTACAGCTCTAGTGGGGGTGGGGTGGAAAGACTAACAAGGTTTTAGTTTAGATTTAAAAATAATGGAAATAGGTGGGGAAAGAAGAATCTATATCCTGTCTTCCATTCTTAATTAGCACTTTTCTTAGACAAATATCACCACCTTCAATACCTCTTTGATCCTTTTGTCTGTGACATCTTTTGATTATCTGCTCCTATCACGGCTTGCTTATCTCCACAATCACCACACCCTCAACTTCACTCTTTCCCCCCCCCCCCCCCCCCCGCCCATTCCCCCACCTTAAACCAGTTTATATTTCTCCTTTCTCCTAACTATGCTTCAGTTCTGCCGAAGGGCCGTGAGGGCTCGAAACGTTAACTGATTTCTTCTCCACCGATGCTGCCAGACCTGCTGAGTTTTTCCAGGTAATTCTGTTTTTGTTTAGGATTTCCAGCATCCGCAGTAGCTTTTAGCTTTTTGTTTTTATCTCTGTGTTTAATTGACTGCCACCTCTCTTCAAGAAATTCCCTCTCTGAAGAAGTACGGTTCTGTTCTCCGACAGGATTTCCGACTGTCTCTTCTGCCCTGCTCACCTTCATTGCTTTCCATTTCTCTCCTGGTGTTTGACAAGGTGTTTACTAAAACCCGCTTTCACAGCCATATCTCCTTTCTCAGTGACTGTCTCCTTCTCCGACTCACCCCATGTGGATTTCAACTGAAATTCCATCGCTCTTGTTTCGAACCCACCCAGGATTACAGGTATCTCCGGGACATAAAACGTTTCTCAGACTGCTGTTCCCGTCGCATTCTGAGATCCACACTCAGTGCCATGCGCCGCCATATGAACACACTCGACCTCTCCCTCCAGCAGCACCGCCGCACCCTTTTTCAAAGCTGCGCGTGCCCCCAGTTTCATTTTATTCTTCGCCTCATCCGTCGCCTCAACAAGAAACTTTTTCTCTTTCTCTCAAGTGCTAAGGAATGCAAGCTCCAACAACTCATCGACACCAACACCCATCTGGGACCCTCCACCCCTGCTTGTCCCTCCGTCCTCACCCCATCTTCCAATCCCAGCCCCAGCCGCGTATTCACTATACCCCCTGACCTTCCCCTCTCTGATGCTGAACGTTCAGTGCTCAGCAAAGGACTTAGTTTCATACCCGTACGCCCTCATCTCAATGAATTTCGGGCTCGGCATGATGCTGAACTCTTCTTCCACCGTCTTCATCTCCGTGCTCACTTCTTTGGGCAGGAGTCCTCTCCCCATTCAACGGATCCTTTTACCCACCTCCAATATTCTCCCTCCACCTGGACCCCTCCCTCTGGATTCTTACCTTCTCTTGATCTTTTCATTGAGAACTGTCGGCGTGACATTAGCCGTCTCAATTTCTCTGCTCCTCTCGCCCATTCTAATCTGTCTCTCTCTGAACTCACTGCACTCCGTTCTCTCAGGTCCAACCCCAATATTGTCATCAAACCCGCTGACAAGGGTGGTACTGTTGTTGTCTGGCGCATTGACCTCTACCTCGCGGAGGCTGAGCGTCAACTCGCAGACACTTCCTCCTACCTCTCCCTGGACCATGACCCCACCACAGAACATCAATCCATTGTTTCCAGGACTGTCACTGACCTCATCTCCTCTGGAGATCTTCCTCCCACAGCTTCCAACTTGATAGTCGCCCAACCTCGGACGGCCCGCTTCTACCTCCTACCCAAAATCCACAAACAGAACTGTCCTGGCAGACCGATCATGTCAGCCTGTTCCTGCCCCACGGAACTCATTTCTCGTTATCTTGACTCCCTTCTCTCTCCCCTTGTCCAGTCACTTCCCACCTACATCCGTGATTCCTCTGACACCTTACGTCACATTAACAATTTCCAGTTCCCTGGCCCCAACCGCTTCCTCTTCACCATGGATGTCCAATCCCTCTACACCTCCATCCCCCACCAAGATGGTCTGAGGGCCCTTAGCTTCTTCCTTGAACAGAGGCCCCAACAATCCCCATCCACCACTACTCTCCTCCGTCTGGCTGAACTTGTTCTCACCCTGAACAATTTCTCCTTTAACTCCTCTCACTTCCTCCAAATAAAAGGTGTGGCAATGGGTACCCGCATGGGCCCCAGCTATGCCTGTCTCTTTATGGGGTATGTGGAACATTCCTTGTTCCAGTCCTACTCCGGCCCCCTCCCACAACTCTATCTCCGGTACATCGATGATTACTTCGGTGCTGCTTCATGCTCTCGTCGGGACCTAGAAAAACTTATTAATTTTGCTTCCAATCTCCACCCCTCCATCATTTTCACATGGTCCATCTCTGACACTTCTCTTCCCTTCCTTGACCTCTCTGTCTCAATTTCTGATGATAGACTGTCCACCAATATCCATTACAAGCCTACCGACTCCCACAGCTACCTCGACTACAGCTCCTCACACCCCGCCTTCCTGTAAAGACTCCATCCTATTCTCTCAGTTCCTTCACCTCCGTCGCATCTTTTCTGATGACGCTACCTTCAAAAACAGCTCGTATGACATGTCACAATTTCATTTGTGTAACATGAATCTATTTTTCATACGGGTTACATCTTCCAGACGCCAGCGGAAGCATTTCAATTTTGGTACTTGTTTCCAACAAATAAATAACATCCCCAGATTTAGAAGTCAGTTCAATTCTCAAATATGCGAAACAAGATTTGGAACAACAACAAAGATTAGATTTGATCATGATTTCTTGTGATTCTCATAACAAGCCACATGTGACGCCTCTAACAGCGTTTCCGAAAATAACGTTTCCAATATCTGTCACTGAACTTCACTATTCATAAAAAGACATATGCCGTTGAAATGCCACATTTAGTGATCACAGCATCTTTCAACGTTACAGTGAAGCCTGAATGTGCATTGGTGCAATGTAAATTTCAGTAAAGTTGGGACGGGTTTCTCACCACAAACTGTGGCCAGAATTTTACGTTCGTTCGACTCGGCGGCGGGCGGGCAGCCAATTGCCGCTGAAGAAACGGGCCGCTCTTCCATTTTCCGCAGGCGGGCCAATTAAGGCCCGCCGCGCGGTTAAGCGATTCCCGTGGAGAACGGGAAAATAGTCGCGGGGGCGGGCGGCCTCAGACTGCCGGTTCCAATGAGGAACCGGCAGCCTGCGTAAAGAGTGGCCAGGCAGCCTGCTTGCGGCAGTGCACCATGGCCACTCGTGGAGAGAAAGAGAGAGGGAGGGAGGGAGGGAGGGAGGGAGTGAGTGAGTGAGTGAGTGAGTGAGTGAGTGAGTGAGTGAGTGAGTGAGTGAGTGAGTGAGTGAGTGAGTGAGTGAGTTCCGAGTGGACAGCAGCATGAGCAGGACGAGGGGTGCAGGCTGCAGGAGAGGCCAGCGTGGGGAGGGGGGCATTGTGCCCCCCGATTTTCCAATGCATGCCTTGCTGTATTCCTGTAAGAGGTGGGCATCCGTCGGCACATTCTCTATCCGGAGGAGACGGGGCCCCCATGTCACCAGCCAGGCGTGGGAGGAGGTGGGTGTTGCTGTAAGTGCCCATGATGATGTGCGGCGCAATGGCACACAGGAAATGATTCAATGACTTGCTGCGCTCTGGAAGGGTGAGTGCCATGTCTTTTTTGGCCATTTGACCCAGAAGGCACCCTTAGCCTTTGAGCCCCCCCACCATGTCTTGCTGTCGTTACTGCATAGGGCATGTCACATGCTGGGTGGGCAAATGGGTACTGAGCATGCATACACCAGCCTTAGTGGTTGAGGAGAAGGGTTCACCCCGCAGCATATGTTGGTCTTTGTGGCATTTGAGTAGTCTGGGGGCAGCCTACTGGGGAGGTCGCTGGAGACATACTCATAACTCCAACACATGTTATATTGATGGTAATAAGATGGTGCAAGGGATGCCTCAAGGTGTTTTGGGCAAGTGTCATCTGCTGGCATCGGCACCACACCTAGTTGCGCCTCCTTGCCATGGGCGCTAAGAGTAATATTCAAAGTGATGGACGCTGAATGTGTCCAAGGTGGCCATTTGGGGAGGGGTTTGGGACCAGCCGTGCTATCTTCTGGGAACTGACCACCAGTAGTGTGGACAGAAGGTGCTGGAGGCTGCAGCAGGGCCACTGTGGTTGGGGTGCGGCATGCGCATGCAGACTTCATGAGCGAGCAGCCCCAATAAATACTCTTCTCTATTTTGCAGGCACAAACTCACCACAAAGCCTGGGGGAGCCAGACGACTGGCGGTGGGCACGCTCTCCTGCAGTGCCTCATGCCTTTTCAAGAGCAGGCCATGGAGCTGGGCAGGAGTCAGGAGGCCAGGGCAGCCAGGGGCGGTGACGCTGGGGTCCAGCGGCCAGATATCTGAAGTCCACAGTTCCATCCACTCTGTCTGCAAACCATCCAAACTACTGATGGTTGCTGCAATCGTTAATGCTGAAACAATGCTTATTCACAGACTGAGGCATTCTGACGTGTGGGTCATATGGAAGGGACCCTCGTCCCATTGAGGAATCACGTCTCCACCCCCTTCCAAAGTCACCTTATACCATTTGTGACCACTATCACCATGGTCTAACATGCCATTGGATCGCTGCTGCACAGCCAAAGACTTATTTCATCTGAGGAGTTATGGGACCTCCAGCACCGTTCCAGCTAGTGCACACCACATTACTTTGTCTAAAAGGTCCTCAGCACCTCAGCTGTGAACTTCATGGCACTCAACTTAGCTGAATGCCAACACATTACTCATCCCTGTGTCAAGGGAAAATGTTGCCTTTTGCCCACCCGGTCTATGCCCCTCCTTACAGAATGAAGGCCAATAATGTGTCCTCTCAATCTTCTGTGATCAACGGCAATTGTCACTACTGTTTGCGATGTTTCCTCAGCCCCGCAACTATCCAGGCCACAATACATCCAAGTCAGCCACCTCTGCACTCTCACCATTCCTATGGTATATAACATGCAATTTGGCATTCCTGAGGCCATTTAACCAGCCTGTCTGCATGCGCATTTAATGTTTGTGGCTCGTCTTGACTCTTTTTTTACCTCACCAATGTTCTTCACCTTAGGGTCTTGAAGGGTGAGCGACTTATGAGCCTGGGGGGAAAGGGATGAAAGGTTTAACTGACTGTACGCTAACTGATGCACTGTTCTTGATGATAATTTCAGTTTCACCACCAGACTGACCCGCACCTCGACCCTGCGTTCCCCCCTCCACACTTGAGGGCCAACAAGTGCAACTTGTGGCACATCATTTCAGCCAGCCAGGCACCAGCACAGACACACACCTCGGTGGGAACTTTACCTTTGGCTAGTGTCCCTGGTCACAGTTCAGAGGGAACATCACGATCACTGGCGGAGATGGTATGGAGAAAGCGTGCCGATGGTGCCAGCAGCCAGAGGGCTCCAGGGGACGAGGGACATGCTGAGTCCGGCACTGATGACGTGCCTCTGGAGAAGGACAGGTGGCAGGAAGTGCTTTTGCATCTGGTAGGGTTGCATGAGTGAATGCTTCAGTTGCTCTCTGCAATGGAGGAGCCCAGGCAGAGTGCATGAGAATGTTTGGCCCTCTGGGCAGAGCTTCAGGCTTCCTCCAATGAGCAATTGGCGACGCTCATAGAGAGTGGCTTCAATCAAATGGAATATTTCATGATTGGGATACGCTCTGACTTCCAAGCTCTCACAGCAGTACTGGCTACGGTTTGTCATTCCCAATGTGGGAGATTTTGTGGACAGCAAGCATCAGCATTCCGTGCCCATGCATCTGCAGTGAGCAGGGAGGTCGAAAGGGAACACACGTCAGCGCAGCAGCCACCTGTTGTCGCTGCGAGCTCCTCTCAGGGCATTCCGGATGAGGGCCGCAACGTTTCTTCCATTGAGGCTGCAACAACTGGGGAAGTGCTAATTCTGGAAATGGCCACTTCCTCCCAGGCGGGTCATCACAGGCTCCATGGGCCAGAGGACGCCCGCCAAGGTAATCTAGCCCAATATGATACCAGAGTCAGCAGGCTGTCTCACAAGCCACTCCGAGCGATGGGGTAGCACCTAGATGTAGCACTCGAAAACGTAAGCATAAGGCACCTTAGGTACTCCACGAGTATGTCACTGGTGATTTTGTGTTGGCCTTAGAATAGGGACCAATATTTTTGTAATCACTAACAAGTGGTGTGTGTTTTTCTTTTGGACAAAATAAAGTCCACTTTTGTAACCATGGCTGAGGGTCTTCTGTTTGTGGTGCATTTTTCTTTTTCAAAGATTTATCATGAGTGTTTCAGTGGACATTGATGTTTCTGTACGAAGCCCTTATTTGCAGTTGAACAGGTGGAAGATGTGGCAGCTAAGTGCCACGTGTGGAAGTGCCAGGCAATGCTGTTCCTGCTGATCCATGTGTGTGGCGCTAGCTGAAGGTTCTTTGGATTAAATTGTCGCGGGTGTCCCTGCCTCCTTGGTGTAAATGTGGGTCATCGTTCTGCCCCTTATCATCACCCTGTGCTTCCTCATCCTCTGAGCCACTGCTGGATTAATCATGTGCAGCCTCATCCAACGCATCAAGGTCTTCATCGTCAACTGCATCCCCCCTTTCCAGCACAAGATTGTGCAGGGCATTGCAGACTATCACTATCAGAGACACACAATCTGAGGGTTACTGGAGTGCGCCCCCTGAACAGTCCAGGCAATGGAAGCGCATCTTGAGAAGACCAATGGCTCTCTCCACCACAGCTCTTGTGGTGCCATGGCTCCTATTGTAAAGGTGTTCAGCTTCTGTTCTTGGATGGCATCATCAGCCACCTTTACTGGGGATAGCCCTTGTCACCCAGCAGCCATCCATCCAGCCGAGCTGGAGCACCAAAGAGCCGCGGCACTTGGGATGTAGGCATCGTGGGAGCTGCCTGGGTACCTTGCACAGACTTGTAAAATCTGCATCCTGTGAGCACACACTATCTGGACATTCATGGAGTGGAAGCCCTTCCTGTTGAAGAAGGCACCGCGTTCACCTGCTGGCGCCTTCTTGGCCACATGTGTACAGTCTATAGCACCCTGGATGTGAGGGAACCCAGCAATGGCCGCAAAGCCTCTCCTCACTGTGCCTGACTTGCCTGTTCACAGCAGAAGTGGATGAAGGTGGATACCCGTCTGAACAGAGCATCTGTAACCTGTTTGATACAAATGCGGACAGCCAATTTGGAGACACAGCAAAGATCACCCACCGAGCCCAGGAAGGAGCCAGAGTCATAGAAGTGGAGGGCAACTGTGAGTTTCTGAGTTGCTGGCATGGAATGCCCACCCGCACATTTAGGGGAGATCTCAGGGCCAATCATCTGACAGATATAGTTGACTGTCTCCCTTGAGAGTCGGAGCTTCCTTCGTCACTGCACCTCAGTGGTATTGAGGTAGCTGCTTCGTTGCCTGTATACCCTGGCAGCAGGATAGTGGCGTCTTGTGCAGACCCTTGTACCTTGCACAACCTCTTGGCCCTGCACCCCTTGTGCCTGTGCCTGGCCTCCCAAAGATGGCTCCCCTGGAGGCTAATTGACCAGTCCTGGCCTCCTCCTTATTCTATCCCTCCCTTCCTCCTCAGGGGAGCTGCCTCTAGTGGAGAGGTTAGAACCCATATCGCCAGGCTAAATGGAGGCCTCCAGAGAGCTGCAGGCCCGAGAAAGATTACTGTCTGCAGACTGGTTTCAAAGTACACAAGAAGTTCTTGGAAATCGATGAGAACTACAAACCATCACACTGGCAACTTTTAAACATATTCATCAATTATAACTTCGTCAAAAACATGAACCCCTCTAAGTCCACATATCCCGACATTGCAAAAGTTTTCTTAAATAATCTCCTACCCGCCTTCCTGTTGGGCCCGTGCGCCGACCCGAAGTTCTCACATACCCCTCAAAATCATACACAATTGGCAAGGTAAGGGCCTTAACGAGCCGTTCAATTAATGGCGGCCGAACTGAGCGCGCCCTCCCATCGAAATATCGCGATGGCGCGCGCTGACATCGGCACGCTCGCGCGACGTCTGCGCGCGTAATTGTACGCGCTGACGTGAGGGCTACGCCATCCGCACGTCAGCTGGAAAATTCTGGCCTGTTTAATTATGTCAATATTGAAAACTTTTGGAATTAATAAGAGATCGATTCACTTCAAATGTCTCCATGCAATATTTACGAAGAATCCGCATAATATTTTGCTGGATTTCAACTGCCAGGTTCCGCAAAAAGCTGTGCAACGTTGGAAGAGAAGAGAATTTGCCTGGATCGCCTTGATAAATTCGCTGAGGAAAGCGTGTTTAAGACTACGCAACAGAGGAAAGAGTGAATAGGTTTATCTTTCCGCAATATCCCTTTTTAGGCAGTTATGCAGAATTTTTAATTCGAATTGCCTGAAACTGATGAAACCTGTGGGAAATTGTACGTGAGAACATTTTGTTGATGTTGTTTTCTGCTACTTTGTAAACAAACAACGTTTAAAAGAAGTGAAGCTGTTTAATTCCGGCTCCTTCCTCACAATTACCTATTACAGATATTTAACAATTTAATACGACAAACCTTTATCAGTTTATGTGAAATTACGTACTTCAAGGTTATCTGCGATTCTGTGATGCAAGGTGAGAAACGATTTTTTCTGTTTACAGAGCTAGATGTAACGCAGCCAAAAGCCTAATTGCATGAATTTACAATTCAAATGAACTCGTTCCAATACTATCTCTGAGAACAGTTGGCTCATATCAGGCTGCAAAACCACCGCAAGAACCAGTAATTAATTGATGAGGTACGGTTAATAATTAAATGATGGAAGTGCCTTGGAATAGGATGCTTTTGGATCAAATCTCAAGGATGTTTTGTCGTCATCGATCGCCATCTCATCTGACAAGAATTTGGAGCATAGAACCTACAGTGCAGTGCTTGATTTTTTTCTTAAAGCTGCCTTTTAACAATTTCGAAACAAAAGTAGTGCACACTAGTTTCGGGATTTAGACATTCAAACAATGATTGCGCCAAGCCACCTTCACCATATCTCCAGCATGTCGCATTTCACGCTGGGAGTTGAGTTTAAACACCGCGGGCAGAATGTTTTTGCCTGCGGGGCGGACGGGCCCTACCCAATCTCCGGCGGGCGGGGAGCCAATCGCCGGAGAAGCGGGCCCCGCCGCCATTTTACCTGGGCGGGACAATTAAGGCCCGACCAGCATAACGTCCGCCGGGAATCGCTATACGCTTCCTGTCCGTGGAGGATGAGGGTGGTGGGGAAGGGGAGTGTGATGGTGTTCCCCAAAAGCGAGAGTGTGCGCTCTTTCGCGCTTGCTAAGTGCTGCCTCAGGGAGATCATTGACACTTTTAAAAACGTTAAAAATAGAAAGAAAACCTTTAACATGTCCCCCTCATGTGACAATGTCACAGGAGATGGGAGATGTTCATAAATTACACTAAAACTTTATTAACATTTTTAAATCCCTCTATGAAACCCCATCCCGCCGGTGAATTAGGTTTCATGTTTTTTCTGTTTCCCCCCGGGCTCCTGGCCTGCCCCAACCTTAAGGTTTGACGGTCTGGTCCTTTAATTGTTTCAATGATCCTGTCAATGGCCTCAATTGGCCATTGACAGGTCAGCGGGAGCACAGCTGATTTGGCTGTCCCCCCGCCTTCCTGAAAATTTAAATGGGGCTGGCCCTGCCCCCTGCTCGCTGGTGGCAAAATTCAATCCCGCAATTCTCCGTCATGGCATGCAACAATAAATCACCTTACCTGTAAATGGCTGCTGATTTGAAATAGTCCACAATAATAAGTATCAACACGAGAGCGGTCTGAACGCCCAACATAAACCGTAAAATTGGAAAAACGTGGGGTCCGTTCACTATCATTTTCGGGAAACACGGAAATCATCGAATTTGCTAGTCTTTAATTGCCCTGGTTACATTCTATCAACCAAATAAACTAAATGTTCAGGAACAGCATTAAAATCAATTAAGATTGAATCTCATTGTCAATATCTACAGATTGAAGGACATATCAAATTACTGTCCTCATTGCTCGTGTGTTACATTATAAAACACAAAAGAACAAAATGCTGTGAACTTGTAAAAGTCGCGCTGGGAAATTTCACTAGAAGGCAGTTAACACCAAATTTTCAAATTGTTCACATAATGCCCGAAACTGTTCTGTGCTACATGCCCGAAAAACTTCAGGTCATCCAAACGAGATACAGTTTTGTTTCATTGGGGAAAGTGTTTACAGTCTTTAAGTTCCCCTCTGAGCGTAGACAATCCATTCAGTAGTTCTCTGATTGCAAGTTCCTCCTTTGTAATGTGAGATATTCAACAGACTGCTTTCCATTTCTCCAGCTTTATTTCCACCGATTGTAGTTTGTTAATGTTTACGTTATCAGTTCATACAACGGCTAGGATAGTTGTTAAAATTACAGCTTAAGGAATTCAGCACACTGCCTCCCAGCTTGAGGAGAGCACTATTATGTACAATTTATTGAAGATGCGTTGGTTCACATCTATTCTGCATTTCCACCATGGCATCCATGAAGAACAAAATGATAAACAACAATTACAGGAGCCTTTGAGCAGCACACCTGACAGAACTCCATGCATAATAGCATGTGATTAAAGTTAAACAAATAATAGCGGGTGGGATCGTAACGTGCAGTTTCCTTCAACGATATATGGGTTGTCCAGCTGGTAATTAGAGTTCAGTAAGTCTGAGGTCAATTGCAGAACTCTTCTGGGGACCATTGTCAAGGATAACATTATTTCTCTTCTGGAGAAGCCGGGGTTTATAATGAACGCCCAGATAGGATACATCATATGCACATCCTGTCTAACTAACCTAATTGATCATGTCTAATTATGTATATTGAAACGAATCGATAATAATTCAAAAACTGGTAAGTATTGAACAATACAGTAAATATTGAGAATGAAAGGAACAGTCTTCAGGGAGACAAGTCTTGACTGGCAAAAGTATTTAACGCATGATCACCAGGATTTTCCCCTCGGCGAGGTGGGAGCGGGGCCCGATCGCCGAGGGGGAAATGACGCGGGATGACGACGGGAGGAAGCCCCGACGTTATCCCAGTCTATTGAAATCTTCAGGAAACTCTTTCCAGTTATCAACAGTCACAGATTGCAACTCTTCCAAGTACAATCACAGTTATTGGTTTCCGGGAGTGGGACATGAACCCACAACCCTCTGATTCAAAGGCGAGGGTGCTATGGACTGAGCCACAGCTGACACCTCTAAAAGAGGCGGGCGGACAGCGAAATCCGCTGATCGCCCGCCGACCTGTCAATGGCCAATTAAGACCATTGACAGGCTAATTAACCTTGTTAAAGACCCTGCCCGTCCAGCCTTAAGGCTGGTGGGCATGCGAGGAGAACCAGCGGGTTCCAGATTATTCATGAAACTTCATCCACTGGCGGGATGAAGTTTCATGTCCGTTTTTAAAAAAAACTTAATAAACGTCATGTGTTTCTTATTAACATGCCCCATCTCGTGTGACATTGTCACATGAGGGGGCCATGTTAATAATTTTACTATGTCTCTATTTCTTGACTTTTCTTACCTGTCAGTAAACTCCCTGAGACAACATTTTGCCTCAGGGAGCAAAGTTGGGGATTCCCTACCACCCCCACGCCCCACCCACACCACCACAGGAAGCGCGTAAGGCCCCTGGGCGGACCTTAATTGGCTCGCCCACTCAAAATGGCGGTGGGCCCCGTTTCGGCGTTTGGGGTCGGCTGCCCGCCCGCCGCCGAGCCGGTGGGGCTCGCTCGCCCACCGAGGGCAAAATTCTGCCCGATGTGTAAATGTTAATGTGAATAAGCGTACAGCGTGTAATTTGGATGAAACAACAGGAAAGAATACTTTTTCAGCGGCGTGCAAAATATCAAGAACACCTGAGTTCAAATTCACAAGTATCTGCATGAATAAGGTTAAGTTAAGGTGGCGGAAATGGAACATCGATTCTTTTTTTTTGGATTTATAAATAGAGGCATTGTAAACAAAATCAGGTTATTTAAGCTAAACGTTTACAAAACAATGATCCGTCTTGACTTGCTGCATTGTAAACGATTCTGGCTACCACACCTTGATAAAAATGTAAAAACATTACAGTATAAAGAAGGTTTAGCTTGAATCAGGATCTTTGTTTAAGGAGAAAGATTGGATAAGCTGCAATTTTCTTTTCTCAGCGGAGATAATTTAGTTGACAATGAATCGAAATACTGTCGATTATAAGTGTATTTTTTTACTGATACAAGAGTAGGGTAGGTATTTCTGCTGGAAAATGTTCTATGACGAGTAGCAGCAGAATCTGAATCGCTACCAAAGAGCTGGAGGGAAATAACGGAGCGTAATTTCACTGTGGATGGTTTGTAGCATTCAGAAGGATTTATAAGGGAATTTTCAAAAAAGGCAATGAACACGGGCAAGAAGATGAGTCTTCTTGCGGGATAGGTAAATGCAGTGGTGTGGGATTAAATTAGACATGCTTCCGTTGTCATGTCTGACTGTATGTGCTGTAAGTTTGCATTAGTCTTTCAGACTGTGTAGGGATGGATGACAGCGTGAGTTGTCAAGGCCACAAATTGGAGCTTGCATTGAGCGGCCAGGCGAACATATTCGGTTCCGGTTTGGATAGACTGTGTGTCTTGCAATGGGCTGGAAGCTTCACACAGGCCATCTGTTTGGGGCTGAGCAATATTGGTTATCCTTGCTTCGACGCCATCTTTATGCCAAATTAAACTGGCATTCTCCACACTAAGAAAGAGATGTCACGCAAAGAACAGCAAAAAAAAAGAATGAACATTGTCAGTTGGTTTTTCGGAGGAGTTGACGGAACTAGGAGTGGAGGAAAAATACGCTGCTTCTACAACAGATGAGGTGAATCTGCACCTTGATGTGGAGAGAGTCCAGTGGAAGAGTGGGGGCGGAGATGGGCTTTTTCAAAAAATTAATTTTCACAATGGGCTATTGATAGCTGCAAACTGAGCAACGAACTTCTAAGGTCCAAATTTAAATCAGTTCCCCAAGCGATTATTAGAGCAACGAATATTTTATGTGATATAGCTGTGACTTAGACGCAATATCGCGAGTATAATTTCCAAGTCCGTACATGAAAGAGAAAGTACGGAGGCTGACCTGCGGAAGACAGTAGCAGGCGTCAGGATGGCAATGGTCAGAAACAATAAAGGAGAAATATAATGCGCATATCAATGACTTGTGAACTTTGGAGGGAACAACATGAGAGGCAGCATAGTCTAAGTAATCTTATTTTGAGGCAAAAACAGTAGAACCTTGGGTTGCATATTCTGCAACCTTGAATATGACGGGGCAAGATCATAAGGCGCTTACAGGTGCCCCTGGGATTAGTTAAATTTGTTTATAGGGGCATTCCATATATAAGCAAGGAATTCATGTTAAACGTTTACAAATCACTGGTGAGACTACAGCTGTGGTGTTTGGTGCAAATCTGGACATGACGGTTTAGCAAGAACGCTAAGACCTTTGAAATGCTGTGCAGGAGGTTTACAGGGACCTTCAGTTGTTTGGAGAATTGGGAGGAACTAAAATTTTCGCATTGGAGCAGAGAAGATTAAGGCGCTTCTTAAAAGAAGGGGACATATTTATGAATTGTTGATTGAATCAGGTGGAACTATTTCGACTCGAATACGTATAACTAATCCGGACTCAAATCGTTAAAATTAAACCTATCAAAAATAGAGGAGCAATATTTTCTCACGGAGGGTTGGGAAGATCTCGAAAGATCTGCCTGAAAAGTTCGTGGGAGCAGTTTACGTAGAAACAATCAATAAATTCAGTTAATATGTTATTTAAGATGACTCAATTGCAGTGTCATTAGTAATGCGCTGTTGCCTGGTAAGACATTACACAACTCTTCCAATAAAGCACCACTTGTATGCTAGATCGAATATGCTTTTAGACTCTGTGCTTCTATCAGAATTCTTACCTGTGCTGGGATAGGTGACAGTGTGAGAAGCCGAGGCTGAAACTTGGAGGGTACTGTGGTTTACCAGACAGGTATAAACAGTTCCAGTCCGGATAGCCTGAGTCTCTTGCAACCGACCAGAAGCTTCATATATTCCAGCGGTCTTGGGTTTATTAATGGTGTTCATCCCCGTTGTTGTTTTGATGCCACCCTTGTACCAAATGAAGCTGATATCCTTCGGGTAAAAGGGAGATGTCGAGCATAGGACAGCAAGGGACGCAGATTAATCCATTTCGGGTTGTTCAGAGTTAATTTTCAGAGGATGTGGTGGAACTAGAAAAACGAAAGGGAAGAAAAAAGCTTTACTTTCACACAACGAAACGTTTACAGCCAAAAGGTTTGTTTCAGCCCATTCCTGGCCAGTCTATGCGGCGTTGGGGACCGGGTAAAGTTGGCGGCTGTAGCGCATAGATTTCTACTGTGCTGTAAAGGTACCAACATCCTAAGCAATATTATAAGATTCAATTAAATATCGACGGCAATTTTAAAGCATTAGCGGGCGAATTACAGGTGATAGTAAAAGGATCGCCCGTTTCACGGATCCCACGCTTTTCTTTCTCCTGGAAAATAATGTGGGAGCCTTTCAATTGGCTGCCAATTGACTATCGCCAGTTTTCCGAAATGCTTGAGGGAAAATGCCATCTTGTTGAGCATAAAAACTGAAGAAAAATTAAAAATGTATCCATTATTAGCATGAGGATTTAAGATTGTGCCTCCCTTATTAGAGATCAAAGTTAGTGGTATGCTTCAGATCACCAGTGTTAACGCCGGAGACTGCAGCAAACCCAACGCAAACCTCACGCGGCGCAGAACGTTCATGTTCTTCGTATTGTCGTTTATTTTATGATTAGTAAAATGGGTAATTACGCCAAATCAAGCGTCTGTGATTCTGTTTCCAAAATATCAACAGCAAGGCCGAACTTTCCCTTATTTTAAGGCATATTGGGAAGCAAAAGTCTTGATATTACGTGAAAAAAACGAGGGCAAATTTTAGGGAGCGGCGGGTTTAGGCTGCTGCAAAATTTAATTTCTCAGATATGATTCAAACAGCAGGGGCGCACCCACGAAATCGCGATTTACATGCGAAATAAAGGCTTGTAGAAAGATAATTCATGGAACGTGTGCAGGAGGACAAGGAGGCAAATCAATGTATCATAGGATGGTTACTGCACAGAAGGATTCCATACCCTGCGCCTGACCTGCGTAGGCTCCCTAAAGGAGATGACGAGCAAAGGCAAGGAGCGAGGAGTGTTGTGCGCAGAACTGTGCAGTAGACGAAATGACGAGAAACGGGGAAACGGAAGATCTCCACTGGGCAGCTATTACAGTTAAAACAAATTAACTTCCAACTTTAAATTATAAAAAGACAATGGCCCAGATTTTGCTGCCTGGTCGGGAGAACGGTACTGGCCGTTCATTATGATCACAGCTATCCACTGTGTTTTCTTCAGCTTTTCCGCTGGAACTTCCGGTTAAGAGAGATCATCTCAAAGGGGCTGCCCTCGAAAGGGAATGTGTGAGCTGCGTCAGCAGAACAAGCGCCAGCGTGCCTCTTCAGCCAACCAGATTGAAAAATCCTCGCTGAACCATTCGGGGTGAGAAAGCGAACTCGGCAGCACCTACTTTTGGCCTATAAGTGATCTTGGAACCGCCAAATGGTCTGTGAAACAAATGTACATTTTGAAGCCCACCACCGCCCCATTTGAACGGTGCATCAACTATTCACATATTAATTCGTGGCTGGCTTGTTTCTAGCTGTTCTTATAACTTTGCATATGTTTTTAGCTTCCCATGTTTCAAATTCTACAGGAAGTTAGACGATTTGCTTACTGTTAATTTCAGGGCTTCTGCAATAAATAATTACGCCCATACATCGATGAAAGAGTAGCGTGTCCAAGTGAAACTGTGCAAGAGAATCATCAAAGGCAACAGAAATCAGGAAAAAAAACTGTTAAATGTGGAAGTGGTGGGTGGGGAAGCGATGGGTGTCAATTTTCTCCACAGGAAGCCGTATTTGCCGATAGTCACGGGATCAATTCTCCAACCGGATCGAGGAAATGTGTAAGCGATGTCTGCGCTTCACTAAGGGCGCCATCAGTGAAATTCCCAAACTGCTGCAATCACAACTGCAATCTCAGAGCAAGGCAATAACCGCCCTGTCAAGGGCCTTTGGTTCGCCTGGCTTCTTCCAGGCTGGAGCTTGGCGATGATGTAAATCACATCATTGTCATGCCGTTCTTATATAAGGAAGGTCACTGCGGCTCCATTCACAAAGAAATACGTTATAATGAATCATATCTTGCCACAGAAATGTAGTGAGAGTTAGAATTAGGGCTGCTAGATTACTGCTTTATCCAAGTTACATTGCGCCATTTACTGCACAGAAAGTGTTTGCAGGCACCGTTTATTCACTCTTACATTTACAAAAACCGGAAAGAATCCTCTGCGCCCAATTGGTCCTTTGTCATACGGATTGTATCAGCAGGTCAGTTATCCTGATATCCTGGCACAAATCCTGAGAATATCATTATTCACTTGCTTACCCTCCCAGCGATATTTCAATCACAACAGGAAACCTCGGCGTGACTATTGGGTGACAAGGCTATCTATTAACCATGTTATTCATGACCTTGATTTGCAACATATTCATGGTGTGCACAATGAGGGCCATTCCGCTACAACAAATGGGATAGGCCAGGTCATTGTCTTGTTGCAGCAATAATTTCACTGCCTCCACAGTTCAAGCATTCAATGAGGGGTTTCATATTCATGGTGGTAAACAGCCCAATGTTCCATTGTGAATGACAAATCTTGGCATCAGCTATCATGCGAGATGCTGAGGAGGAGAAGCATGAATGGGAGGAAGAGGGGGGACTGTGTGTATCCGCTCTGGGAAGAAGCATTAGGCAAACATTTCTCCCGGGTAGACCAAAATGAATTCATTCGGGTGTGATCTTCGGAATTGTGAACACAATTCTCCGATCACTAATGGTGTCTAGTTCCCACCTTTCTTTTGCCACTGACTCAGACATAATATTCAGGCCCACAGTGGAAAAATAAAAGTCACCACAAAAAACACATCCCACACCAATTTAAGGAGTTACGTCACGAAACTTTCAACAATCTCGTTAGCACAGTACCTTAGTGCCACGTTCCATTGGAATATTATTCTTCTACAAAGTGCTAACCCATTGACTAAAACAATATGCGGTGGAGTCTGCAGATATAAAATGGGGAAGACTGTACAAGGCCGCAAGGGCAACGTGGAGCACTTCTGGTCTTCGAATGCGTTTCTTCCGGCTTCGCTCGCTGAACATGTGCGTCAGGAGTCTGATATTCCGTGCTGATAGGAAACAGCCAGGACACAGGCAGAGAGATATGGTTTGATGGACAGCAGTGATACGCTGAACGCTCATTTGCGCACGGATATTCGCAGCCACAATCCCAGTAGTCTGAATCCCAGCTTGCTTGCAATCAGTCTGAGCTGTAACTGAAGCACTCAAACCTTTGATGAAAGTTACGACTTTGGCAATGCAAGCTGAGACATCGGGCATCACATACGCTGCCACGACCAGGTACAGTAGAATACTAATGGATTTGGCTAGGACTACCACTCTGGAAAGTGCATGTTTCAAGCTCTCTGTAAAGTAACGTGACAAGTCCATGCTTCTCGCCATTTCAGACTTCCAAAAGCACCGAGCATTTTTTTCCCATAACCACCAGCCTATTCTTGTCGGCTGGCCATCTGTAGTAGATTTAGTGCACGACTTTGTCCTCTGGCAAGCTGGTGCATGTCCCATAGTCTCTCCTTGCCGTGGCTCCATTTCATCACGTGAAAACCAAACCTTTACTCTACCTTCTAATATATGTCCAGTGTCAATGCCTAAGCTTGTGATTGCGAATGTGAAATCTGGTTTTCGGGCTCCGTCTCAATTATATCTTTCTTCTTGGTGCTCCACGCCTGCTTTCTTACACGTATTTGATATTTGCAATCGCCAGAAGTTGGAGTGAAGAAGACAAAAGTAGAGTTATGTTTACCAGAAGGGGAAGGAATCGATATGAATGCATACGCCATCTCCAGGTTATTGGGAGAATTATGGAATGAGCAGAGCACGGGATGTGAGAAGGAACATTACATAAGAGGAACCACCATTTACAAATGTTTCAGACTCACTGTTATACTTGGACGCTGTAAGAGCTGCTCCCATAATGCCTAGCACAATCTCTTCCACCGGTTTGAGGACGTGGCTCTTCTATTGTGGTTTGTTCCTGCTGCATTTGATTTTGGACCACGTTCTCCTGCAAAGCAGAAGGAACTATGTAGGAGAGTATCACACCATTTGCTTTTGGTGAGAGCTGATTATGTTTGAAAAGCATGCACTGTGCGCATGCAAAGCATTGGGGTTTCAGTAACTGCTATCTGTGTGATTGTGAGCTGAAGTATATGTATGTTAAATGTGAACCCTAATTGATAACATTTTGTTATTGTGGCAAATAGAGCAGTGGCTTATGTTAGTGTTGCAAGAAGTAGGAGACAGCAATATAAATTGAATTCACTGTCCATGACAGCTCATGTGAGATAATTGTGCTTCTTGCGGGACACCATATCAGGTCCTCGAGGCGACAAAGCTCGTCCGCACTTCTCGGATCCATTGACTTTTCACTGTGCATTTGTGAGCTGTACTGTAATTGCAATACTTTTGTTATTACTTTCCAAATTTTTCAGCAAGACATGAGGGAGCAACATCATTAATGATGGATGCCTAAACCCTCCCATGCCCCGTAATTCTTCTGTGCCTCCATGATCAGTTTCAGCTGTCACATTTGGAGGGGATCTCTGGTCGCGCGAGTGAGTTGTCAGGTCAGGAGGGGGGTGGGGGACAGTTGAGTCGGGGGAGAGAGTAGCCGGAACGGGGGTGTTTTGCATATCCTCCCCATAATTGCATCCCCCTTTCAGCACGACACACCTAGCCAAAAAATGCCACAATCTTGACACATCGTTCAATTCATAACCGCATTTATTTAATGTCTTCCCTTTTACGTCGCTTGCTTCCGTGGGTGATTTCAAAACCACTTCTGTTTGATACTTTGTTTATTTTCATCCTTCAAAAATGCATTGTTTGTATTAGTCGACCTACGAATATGTGGCTAACAGCGAAGAAAATGTTCAAGGTTATTTTTCCGGCCGCGGGGGAGTCCACTCTTGCTTACTCAACAAGCCTGTTTAAATTCCTCTGCAACCCCTTGGCATTCACATAGCTCGCTTTCCCAACGAACATTGTATTGTCAATAAATCTGAATATATTTCATGCATTCCAGCCACCCATATGTTACAGACAGTAGAGTGACAGGCGAACGATACTTATTTCCTCTCACCAACTGTCTGTAAGCAGAAGTTGCTTTGAACTATTTTTAAATCATGTGGTGCCGTGTTTTCCCAAACTCTCAGTTTGTGTCATTCCATTTACTAATAACCCGCAGCAAACTCGTGCTATGATTAACTTAGTATGTTAGTTTATTTCACATTGAAAACGCAAGGGAGGAGTGGTGGCATCTTCCCACTTTACACACACACAGACACACAGGCACACACATACGCACACAGTAAAGGTGGGGGCAGGGGATAGAAAAATGAGTTTCATAGCTGTGGATAGTAACAGTAGAAGAACCACAGAAACTAATATTATGCCACGTGATTTCCAGAGTCTATAGCCAGACTTCAATGAGTACTTTTTCACCTAGGTTTTCGAGTTCAGCTGGCTGAAGACCAGAGTTGCAGAAATCGCTTTGCATTTGCTCCTGTAAATAAACAGCAAGATGAAGCATGTATACAAAGTGTGGGTCGGTTCTGCAGGCGCTGGTAGCAAATCTTCCACCAAAGAGAGGCTTGGGGAGCAGACTGCCTGAAGGGCTGATTCTTGCTGGTTCATCATTTGGATATTAAACAGCAGACTGCTTGTAAGGCTAAAGATATAATGTTAAAACTGTCCAAAAATGCCAGAGTCTTGAATCATGAGACATGCCGCATTATTTGTTAATTGCAGCTTAACAAGCAGTTTCTGTGCTTCTGGCTAGAGTCCCATTGTTCCTCCTTAGGAGGGAAACTGATGCTTATTAACATGTCTGCGAGTATAATAAGGTTCGATCGTTCTCTTTTGTGATAGATCTGCTTGGAAGGGGCCCGTTCGCCTTCACTTTCATTGCATTTGTGGATTGTAACAGATCTGTTCAATAAGGTGTGAGGTTCCACAGGCTGAGTGAAGAACTATTTTGTTCAGGTAAATCCTGGCAGTAGCTCCCGAAACAAGGGCCAACGAGATTCTTATGAAATGTAGCAGCGACCCTTTTTGGCTCAACAGAAAATCTATTTTGAAAATGGCAATAAGGATAACGTTTCGAACATAGATTGTTAGATTTCATTTCATGTCGTAGGAACCCAGCATCAGTTAATAATATAGTTGGTAAACAGCTGAGCCCCAAGTATGCTCCATACGGTAACGTGTCAGTTATAGGTTGCCAACCCATTTTTTTTATTATTATACTTTGTTCATGAGATATGGGTACAACTTCAAGGCCAGCAACTTTTTGCCCATCCTTAATTACTCTTGGGAGCAGTTAATAGTCAGCTCCATTTCTGCAGGTCACGTGTAGGCTAGGTCAGTTTCTCATTTTTTTTTAAATAATTTAATTTTAAATTCTACCAGCTGGTGTGGTATGATTGGAACCCATGCCCCAAACCCTTCGTCGAGGCCTCTGGATCAATTGTCCATTGACATTACCACTACAACGCCATCTCTCCCCAAATGCCCTGTTCAATCTTAGCCTCTCATCTCTACTTATCAACGAAACATCAATCTTTGCAAATATAGTACAGCCAATTCCTGGCGTCATATACTTTGTGTAATAACGTCTTCTCATTTCACCTTATCGAATATTTGGTTTCCCATTATCCATCCGAATAGGAAAATAGTCAAGCCGATTTTTCAAGCAAGAATTTCTTCTCAAAAATCCCCGTTGTCTCTACTTAATCATTCTCTGATTTAAAAAAAATCGCCGTTTATTGTTTCCCTTTAATCTTTCTCAAATAGAGGGAACATTTTCGCTACCTTCTAATCCTATGAATCTGCAGCTATGTATTTTAAATCCAACGGATGTAATTCTCCAGGTGCAGGTTGATCTGTCGCCACTTAGGCACATGGAATAAAAATCACAGTTGCAGCATGGTAAGAAGTTAATTGACTAACACGAAGCAGAGATGGGTGGAGAACGGTGCCTGGGCGGCTCTCCGCCTATTATAATACAACTTTGATTTGCATCTTTGTTCAATTTTCTCCTGGTCCCGCAAGGGTCTGCTTGAAGTCCAGCTTATTTTCGTTTTGAAAATAGGTTTTTAAGCAAAAGCGAAGCGTATTTCGTTTCATTAATACAATATTAATTAAGGCATAGAAATCAGACAGTTGAGATGAACCATTGCTTTTCGGTCCGTAAGTGGAGATAGATTTACGGTCCAATGTGCACTACTGATTTCAAAGGATATTGAGGAGTTGAACTTGGGAATGCAGGGCAAAATTTCAACATTTGCAGATGATTTGCAGACATCGGCACCTCTTTTAAGTGCAGCAGACAACGGGGAAGAGAGAAACAAACTTCAGGGTTACAAGTTCGTGGAATGGGCGAAAGCATGCAGCTGAAATTCAATACAGAAAAGAGTGAAGTGGTGTATTTTGGTCGTAAGAATGGAGAGACGTCATATAAGCTAATTCCATAATTTTAAATGAAGCGCAAGAACGGAGAAACCGGCGAGTCTTTGCGGTGACATGGCAAATAATGGAACATTTGATTAAGAAAACGGGGTCCAGATCTGTATCAATAGAGCCATAGATTGCAAAAGACATTCCATTATAATAAACATATATGCAATTCGGCCACAAATTGAGCATCGTGTTCAATATTGTATATCATATTTTAGGAAGAATCCGAATACATTGGGCAGGATACAGAAGAGGTTCCGGGGGTGATTCATGAGTAGCCTGAGAAGCTAGCGTTATTCTCCTTAGAGCAGAGACGTCTGAGGACACTAATAGAGTTGCATAACTTTATGAAGGCTTTAGAAAAAAAACAAATGAAGTTAAACTGCTTCAAACACCGAAATATCACACATTGTATTGACTGGTGATTGATTAAAGGGACACAGGTCAGTTGGAAGAAAACGTTTGAGACGTCGTATGGTTCAGCCTTATTATGTAATGACTGGTTTGAATATAAGGAGCTTGCAGAAGGGAATTGGATAAATAGAGGAATGAAAATAAGTTTAAGGATGTATTGAAAAAATCGCGTCGTGAACATAACTGAATTCCTCATAGAAAGCGCCAGCACAGAATTGAACTGCTCAGTGGTCTCGGTCTATGCTGTAGTATTCGGAGATTCTATGATTCTTTGGAAAACATAGGACCTTTGTGTTAGAAAAGAGACATAGTGAACAAGAACAAGAAAACAATGTTATACATATCTGGATCACCAATTAGCCAGGAGCTAGAGCGCCATCAGCAAAACTGGACAGCAGATGATAGATAAAATGTGAAGGTCTTAAAGTTGTTACAGGTAAGATTTGCCACAGCTCTAGCACGGGTGAGGGAATTAATCAAGGCGTTTAAACATATGAAACCCTGCAATCGGATGGCCAAAGAGAAACTGTTTCCACTGGCAGATGAATCACAGAGTCACCGAATCGTAGAATCACACAGTGCAGAAGAGGCCCTTCGGTCCATCGAGTCTGCACCGACACTTGAGAAAAACATGAACTACCTACCTAACCCCATTTACCAGCACTTGGCCCATAGCCTTGAATGTTATGACGTGCCAAGAGCTCATCCAGGTAATTGCTAAAGGATGTGAGATTACCCGCCTCCACCACCCTCCCAGGCAGCGCATTCCAGACCGTCACCACCCTCTGGGTAAAAAAGCTTTTCCTCACATCCCCCCTAAACCTCCTTGCCCTCACCTTGAACTTATGTCCACTCGTGACTGAGGGGAACAGCTGCTCTCTATCCACCCTGTTTATGCCCCTCATAATCTTGGACACCTCGATCAGGTTGTACCTCAGTCTTCTCTGCTCCAATAGAACAACCCTAGTCTATCCAACCTCTCTTCATAACTTAAATGTTTCATCCCAGGCAACATCCTGATGAATCTCCTCTGAACCCCCTCCAGTGCAATCACATCCTTCCTATAATGTGGCGACCGCAACTGCACACAGTATTTTAGCTGTGGCCTCACCAATGTTGTATACAACTCCAACATGATCTCCCTACTTTTGTAATCTATGCCTCGATTGATGAAGGCAAGTGTCCCATATGCCTGTTCCACCAGGCCACTAACATGCCCCTCTGCCTTCAGAGATCAATGGGCACATACGACAAGCCCCTTTGTTACTCAGAACTTTCGAGTGTCATACCGTTTATTAAATACTTCCTTGTCATATTAGTCCTTCCAAATTGTATCGCCTCACATTTTTCAGGGCTAAATTCCAACTGCCACTTATCTGCCCATTTCACCATCCCGTCTATATCTTCCTGTAGCCCAAGACACTCAACCTCACTGTTAACCACCCGGCCACATAGTCATCTATGTGGTTTATATAAATGACAAATAATAGGGGAGCCAGCACAGATCCTTGTGGTATGCTACTGGACAATGGCTTCCAGTCACTAAAGCAGACTTCTGACATCACCCTCTGTCTACTACAATTAAGCCAATTTTGAATCCACCTTATCAAATTACCCTGTATCCCATCTGCATTTGCCTTCTTTATAAGTCTCCAATCTGGGACCTTGCCAAAGGCTTTGCTGAAATCCATATTACCTACATCAACTGCACTACCCACCTGGTCACCTCCTCAAAAAATTCAATCAAATTTGTTAGGCATGACCTCACTCTGACAATGCCATTCTGACTATCTCTGATCAATCATTGCCTCTCCAAGTGGAGATTGATTCTCCCCTTCAGAATTTTCTCCAAAAGTTTCCCTACAACTTACGTGAGACTCACTGGCCTGTACTTCACTGGCTTATCTCTACGACCCTTCTTAAATAGCGAAAACACGTTAGCTGTTCTCCAAACATCTGGCACCTCCCCCATGGCCAGGGAGGAATTAAAAAATTGGGCCAGAGCTCCTGCAGTCTCATCCATTGCCTCCCTCAGCAGTCTGGGACACGAAACATCCGGACATGGAGATTTGTCCACTGTTAAGACTGCCAAAACCTCCAATTCTTTGTCACTCCCAATGTAAATTTGCTCAGGAACCACGCAGTCTCTCTCCCCGAGTTCCATACCTTCATCCTTATTCTCTTGGATGAAGACGGATGTGAAGTATTCGTTGAAAACTCTACTCTGGCTCCACCCATAGATTGCCCCCTTTGTCCCTAATGGGCCCTACTCTTTCCCTGGATATCCTCAACCCATTGATATACTTATAGAATATCTTGGGATTTTCCCTACTTTCACCAGCCAGAGCTTCCTTATATCCCCTCTTTGCCGGCAAGAGTAATTTTAGATATAAGAAAATTTGCAAAAGACAAAAGAAACAGAAGGTGACAATAAATACTGTTGCACAGTGAACTGTCATGATGCACTGGCTGGAAGGTCTATATAAGCAGATTCAAAAATAGATTTATAAAATCGAACGCAGTTGTATTCACACTGATTTATTATTCCAGGGCTATGAGGAAGAGTTGAGAAGTGCGAGTAATTGACTATTTTCTTTCCAAAGTACAGGGACATCGGGCCAAATAGTCTACTTCTCTGTTGTACCGTTGTTCTCTGTTCTATTCCGTTTCCAGCTATAGCACATGCCGTCCCCCCACTCTCAGCCCTCGAAGGGTGAAATCTGCGAGAAATCAATTAGAATAACAGTTGGCTGAGAATCGTAAATGCGCCGAGGTAACTTGCATGCTTGTAGTCCCGTTCACGTTCTTAAAACATTGCCGCGCCTTATATGGTGCTTTTTAAATCGATTCTTGCAATGTTGGGGGGAAATTATTTTCACACACGGTCATGCAAAAAGAAATTGGATTAATTACCAGTTCAGCTGCCTCCTAAATATTGGACAAAACATCAACAGATCACCACTGTTATTCATGCTACCAAAGGATGTTTCATTTCTGCTAAGTATGTTCTGTTACGATTAGGTTAGGGACTACATTTCTTTGTTTAAAGTAGACAAAATTTGAAAATCCAGTCACTCTCTGGAATACAGCCACGAAATTTCATGGTTTTAGGCAAACAAAATAAGCTTCACAATACAAAGTCAGAAAAATAAAGAAAATCTACAACATCTTCTTGTACTCTAACCTTCAGAATTAATACGAGATTAAAATGAATTGACGCGCAAGCTGTCGTCTAACAAACCGCACTATGCATTAAATGGCAGATGTGACCAAGACAGATTCCACAAATTTCTCGGCAACCCACCAAGACGTCAGTGCCCTCTATGAGTCAGGAAATCTCTTTAAAACTCTGCCTCTCTTGTGGGGAATTTCAGTTGTTCGCTTTTACATATCTACCCTTTGAATTCCATCGAAGGCCGCTCCCACTCAGACTGCTTCAACCACTGCTCACATCCTGATGGTTCAAATTCTTCTCCTGAGGCTGCATTCAACGGAATTTCCAAAACAGCGCTCTTGCCTCTAGTTAAAGTCACACTTCCGACTATTTCACTGACTGCTAACTTCGCTAATTTGGTACTGCTCCTCGTTTCTTCGAACTCTAGTCTCCCGGTTGCACAAAGCTATAAATGTCTCCCAGGACTTCTCGGAGCCGCAACTATCTCCAGCACGGAGCTGTGCGCTTGCGCCACCTCCCCAGCTTCCCACGACTTTTGTGAGCCCCGACTGCACCGAATACCTCCTGGGGATTCTCTGTGAGCTGAAAGCTACACGATGTCAACGCTGAAAATCTCAGCAGCAGCAAACAGCTCCCAGGCATTCTCTGTACCCTAACTACTTGAAGACTGCTACCAACAGCATATTTTTTGGTATGCCCTCGCCCCCTGCTGCAGAGAATTCAGACAAGTAGAAACCAGAGAATCTTCTTAGGTTTCCACCCATCTCCATTACGGCGTCGCCTGCTCTGATCTATCCTTAAAATGGCTCACAAGCTAATAACCCCTCCTACACAATTTCTGCAGCTACATAAGCCCACTTGCGGTTTTGTGGACAGACTTCTTCTATTCTGACTATTAAGCAGACATGGGTAAGCTTTTGAACTGCTGTTTTCTTTTAGTGTTCCCGAAATCGCAAAAGCCCAGCATTTTAGTTACCTTGCTCTTTCCAATTTTAACCTTCCCAGAACTACATATTTAGCTCTGACATATTAGATTAACTATGAACTAAATATTTGCTACAGTCCTTCCCAGTACCATGGGATATCTTATCCCACCTGAGAGAAACGTTACTCCTAGTATCATGGGATATTTTACTTCATTTAGAGGGAAGGCAAAACGACTTCTTAAGCTTCTTATATGAAATAGTGCACTTTCGACAGTTCAGTGCTCCTTCAATACTGATCTGGATTGGTAAATGCTGTGCAATGCCTCTGGAGTTTGGGCATGAACCTGAAATATTCTGAGGAGGCGACGGTGCTGCCATGGATCTAATGGTGACACATTATAAGTGTAAAATCATGCATTTAAAACGAAAGGGATTATGTCTAAGTTGAAAAGGTACATGTCATGCATTAAAATATGAACGTGGGGAAAGAAGGAATAGGGGAATATGCAGAACGTGTTTGAAGAAGTAGGCTGAGATGAGGCTACTGCTGGGAAAGCTAACGACTTTCAGCATTCGGGCGATAATGCCGATTTCTATTCTGTAAATTAGATTAAAAATAATATATATATACGTTCAAATTAATTCATATGTATTGTTGCGTTCCAGTGTACATGATGGAAATGTCCATTGCATATTTATAGTCGGGCAAACAGCATAAACGGCTAGTTGGCAATGTTGATAAACTGACTTGTTTGAATTTATTGATCGGTGCATATTTTGTACGTACACATTCACAAAAAGATTTCCCATGCAAAATTATACACACTGTTCTTTTGTATCAATGGATACTATGAAAGGTAAATTATCCAGAAATATTACGTATTAGGACATTTTTCCTCAAGTACCACCGTGCAATGAATCTGATTTCTAGGTGTGGTTATTCTGAAAGTAAACGTTTGTGAATACTTTGGTAATCATGGCTGTTCACAATTTGAAGCGGCACTTGATATCTAAACATGAGCCACGGTTCAGTAATTATGATACCAGTAGCCAGTAGCTCTTGAAGACCGGCTTTTCCAGAGATCACTTTGGCAGGAGGCTTTCTTGGAGTAACTTGTTTTATTTTATCGTTTTGTCCGTCCAGCGCATTTAACGAAAATTTTAAAAAGCACGTCCCAATTAAACAGAGAGGCATTAAAAAATGGTACGTGGAAGAGCAGCAAATGAAGTCAATGAACGCGTGGACAAGTAGCAGGGTTAAGGGAGGAGAGCGAGGTGGACATCAAGTCGTTTTTAAGGAGTAAATTCCGGAATGTATGATCTTGTTGGACAGCGGCTTAGCCACATTCACAACTGTTAAACAAGATGGGTTTTCCAAAACCTGTAGACATGGTAGCGACAAATTAGACCCCTGAATCCGTCTCCCAGATTCTTATATTTCAAAATGCTCAAATTAAACCGTAAACATGAGGAGTGAGAATTCGTGCTAGTTTTATCATTGACTAGATGAGAGAAGAAGATAGAGGAGAAATATTCAAGGAAATTCTAGAACGGCACAAAACAATAGAGTTGTGTTAATGGCAGAATTGGATTTGTTAGGGTGAAGAAAGTAAATGAGAATTTATGGTAAGTGAGAACTCATTATAAGGGAATGAATTACTTAAATTAGAAACTATAGGCAGGCCAGCACAAATCAGTAAATCAACAATAAAACAGTTAAACCAGATGAACTTTCTACACTCTCAAACTTTGTACACCCTCAGGGTTTGTAATCATCAGCAAGGTCCTGGGAGTCAGACTGGAGCCAGAGGATGGCAATAACATAGATTAAGTGTGCTCTTCAACAGATAGGGGAAGGACAGATGGTCGCAGCTTAGATAGGAAGGCAGGTCTCTGCTTGGGTGAAGGTAGGGTCAGATGGTGCATGTACATTTGTACCAGAGACTTGTCTGTTTAATGTAAACCTATATGTTGACAAGATCGAAAACTGGGAACTGTTCTTGTAAGTGACCAATACAGTATAAATATGATGAGCACTTGTAGTTTAGCAGAGTACTGTCTCAACCTGCATTGAGATGGTGCCTTCCTTGCAATTGCTCAAATAAACGATCGTAACCTGTATCTGAGTCCCCTGCGGTCCGTTCATCAAAGACACCACAAGAATTTGGAGTAGCCGGCAGGATACTTGGATCGGATCCTCGGGACGACTCTGCAAAGTGGGTGAGTATATTCATTTACCACCCGTAGTTAGTGCAGTAAGCCTACCCGAGAACGGTCCGGTCAAGTATCAAAGAATCAAGAGGAAGGCTCAGGACAGGAGATAGGAGGCGCCAGCGGTAATGGGCGGAGCTGTGCAGGTGGGCTAGCCTGGTCAAAGCCGCGCACGAAGGCCGGAACCATTACCCAGTTAAGAGGAGGGCGGAGCCGTACTGGCGGGTTACGGTTTGAAATATAACCTCAGGCAAAGCCGCGCAGGAAGGCCAGACCCCAGTGAAACCGCATATACATACCTCAGATAATTAAGTTGTTGGGACCGAGGGAACGTACCACGCAGAGAGAGACGGAAAATTGGAATAGAATCCCTTCAGGGAAACAAAATCCGCTATGGAAGTCGACTGGGGAACCGCGGACTCCATTACGAGGTTTATTAGCGGAACAACAGTCAAAAATAATCACGAAAATGCAGAAGGAGGGGTGGTACCCACAGGGAACCCCCGGAGAAAATAAACAGTGGTGGGTAGAGGGAAAAAAGGATAAATAAAAGAAAGGGATGATGGTTATTATCACACTGTACCTACTGTTGTGCAGAAGGGTTAATACTAAATTCCAGTCGATTAGAGAGAGGGAAACAAAGTCAGATCCAGGACAGATCAGAGCAGTGGCGGCAGCAGCCTGCAGTGACATTGATCAAGAGGGGAAAACACCGAAGGAGAAAACTATGAAGGAGCTGAGGTAGTTCCGCCCTCATATGAACCAACCGCCCCACTGTGCCCGTTAAATCCCATGGTCCCTATGGCTATAACCGTGAGGAAAAGTAAAGTCAGGAAAGGCGAATTGAAACCCGATGGGAGAAAGGGGGCTGAGGAATAGGGGCGGATGAAGAGATTGAGAGGGTTACGGTGAAAGATAATCCTGCACTATTCAGCCCGGGGGAAAAACAGGTTTTGTTTAAAGAACTGCTGACACTTAAAACTCGGCATAGCAACCCAGATTTTTGGACCAAACTGCGGGAAAGGAAAGATTTCCATGCAATGCACCCCCTTGATAATCACATACTGGTGAAGGCTAATGCCCAGGGGATATCTGGGGAAGATTACCCCTGCAGTCTAGGAGTGGAGAATGGGCAAAACCTGGGGACGTCTCAGATCGGGCGAAGGCGACAGCCCGGCAAACGGAGTTTGAGATTGCAGTCAAGGAAGCCTTGGGGGAGGGAGAAACGAATTGGCGGTGTGTAATGTCCCGTGCGGGATGACGAGGTTTTCCTGAAAATGTGGAAGGATGATTGGGACCCGAAAGGTCCACTACTCAAATTTATGTAACCTAAAAACATGGATTGATCTAAGCTGTTTGTGCTGGAGAGAAAGAGAAAGAGAGAAAAGGGGCATACCCACAGGGGAGTTAATAAGCACTGACAGGCAGTAGCAGGGTTGATGTGAGCTTTCGTCAGTTTATTTGTCCCAGGTGGTGGAACCTTCAAGATCCCTTTATTTCCGCCACTGCTATTTGAAGTTTCGTTTAGAATATGATAATTTTAAGGCGTTAAGTTAAGGATGCAGGAATATAAATACATACTTCTAAATGTATATTTGTTTGTGTGCAAGGAAGCACTTGTATGTGAGCTTTAATGTGTTTTCTTCCTTAATTGTCATTTGTATGTGTAGTTCAGCAATTTGGGGTTGAATTCCCCATGTTAGATTAAAGGAAAATATACTAAAACATTCCGAAGTTTTGAGTATAATGTTTGAGTTGAGATTTCTGGCAAAAAGGGTCGCAATTTGAAGGTATCATAAAGCTAGACAGGGTTAGATGAACACACCTTTTTACCACCCCCTTTGCATCACCAGCTTCAAAGCTGTTTGGGATTGATACATACGAGTTACATTAACTCATCGGAGTTAGTATTTTAATATTCTGAGGAGGAAAATTACCTGAAGTTCAAGGGATTCTAGGAAAACCAAAAAGAATAAACACATTGTCTAAGTGGTTCCAATAGAGAAACAATGTTTGATGAGATGAATTAAACATGAAAGGAAATCTGCATCCCAACAGCACTGTAATTTGAATTTGGGACAATCTTTAGGTGTAAATGCAGTGCAGTTTAGAAGATTATTTTGAATCACTAGGATGGTATCTAAGATAAAGGATGTGTCGATAAACATACGGGAATCATAACTTGGATACAAATCAATACACATAAGAAAGAGTTAGTTTTAATTTTGATAGTGTAAATTACAGTTCTTACAAAGTTCAAAGTTTGAGGTTTGGTTCCTGATAATTTCTCAAAAGGGAATTTTCATTTTAAAAGGTTTGACAACAATTAGCACTAATTCAAATGCTGCAAGCTTATGTATTTGTAAAGTCTGTTCCAAAAATATGAAGCTAAGCACAAGACCTTGACAAAGGTAGGCAGAAATCCAATTTTTGGCCGAGTTAACGAATCTGGGATAATGCAAAAAAAGTCAGAAATAATTTAGTGGGGCAATAATATGTTGTTTGAGAAGAAGATAAGGAAGAAAAACATGTCAGTGCTTTATTTCAGTTTTAACACTGTTATGAGAATACGTTGTTGGACTGTAAAGTCTCTCCAGACAAGATAAGATGGTAGCTGTTGCATCTGTATAATGGCATGAGGAAAGTAGGAGAAAGAGTTAGGGAAAGAGGACATAATGTACAAACTGTCTTAAGGGAAGTAAATTTGATAACCTGGCCGTCGACTGAGACATTGGAAATGCACTGAGGGAGATACCAAGGATCTAGAGATCTTCGTTGACGCGGGATAGTTAAATAGGGCCTAAAGAGCAAGGAAACATTATAAACCATGAAGACAATAGAGAAACTGAAGTCAAGAGAATCTTAGGATGATCATGGTCAGGGAAAATAACTTAGAGGTAAAACTATGTGGAATCTGTAGTTCAGGAATTGAAATGTAAGGAGAAATAACACTTAACAACAATTTACCACAAGATGGATATAGGTAAAGGAAAAGCTGGAAAAAGGCTAAATAGATGTATTACTGATTTTATTAATGTGCCTGCGAGCTACAAAGAGTTAAACCACAGGATCTACACCTTGATGACAGGCAGAGTTAAGTGGCTTCCAGAGAGAACTGCCACTGGAAGTGAAGATAGTGAGCCATTAAAAGGTAGGATAAGAAGGTGCATTGCAGAGCTGTTTAAGGTATTGAGGTCTGATATGAGACAGCAGCTTGAGAAAGTAAACTGGAAGGAGTGGGGGTGCCTACCCAGATGGATTCAGATCAGGGAACTCATTTCACAGGAAGAAATGTATAAATTTAAATAAAAACAGAAATTCCATATGCCCTACTGGCCACAGCGCCCGGAGATGGTGCAAAGGATGTACTGAACTTTTTTTAAAAATCATCAATCACAAAAGCAATTTAAGAGACAGGGAACAGCCCAATAGTCTAATGCACCTAAGGAGCTACCCCAAATAGGACCGCCGGGTTCACCCCATTTGAAATAATGACTAGGAGAGCAGTGCAGTTACCTGAGGGAACCATAGTAGGAGTGGGAGATGAGGGACCACTAAAAGGAAGGATACAAGACTATGTGAGGGAAATAAGTAAGTGATTGCATGAGTTAAGGAAGGAAGTCAGAGACCAACAGGTGATTAAGGTTATGGAAACAGGCAAATCCAAAGAGCAACATTGGACCCAGTGGGGAATAAGGTGATGGTCAATGTGAGCCTGGAGCGAACAGGCATGGACCATACGAGTTAATTATGACGGGTGATACATGCGCACTTGTAGATATGAGTACGGGAAATAAATGGAGGCATTACACACAGTTAAAGATACATGACAATTGACCAAGCAGTAACCCGGAGAACGGGAGCCAATGTTAATGTCTCCATAGATCTACACTCCTGGTTGTGGGCATATCAGTACTGGCAAAAAGGTCGGGGATCATCACTGCTCATCCCGCACCGCAGGAGGAACACAGAAGGACACAGCACCGACAGTGCCAAATGCGACACGCAACGGGGAATGATAAATGTAACAGTGGGAGAACAAGTGCTTCCGAATTGTAGTAAGGGTTTGCTTCAGATCAGCCGTGGGAGGTCTGCCACTATCCAGCCACCTTTCACATCTATTTCCGCAGTCCGAGTACAGAAAATTGAAGCCCCTCAAACCACACTGACTGACCCATCTTGTCCGACTATGCATCCAGGACCGACGAATGGTTTGGTACTGGTTAATTAGAAGTTTTGTATGATAATAGTACCCGTAGTCTTGAACATATCCGGAATTGCCCCGCCCCAGTGGTGCTCAACCCATATTCGTGTACTATATGCGCCTCGAATAGGCCAGCTGATGGCTGAAGCATCTCAGTTCAACAGCGAGATGTAACCAGGCTTGTGAGGGAACCACGTTAAGCGCAGCCTGATAAATGACGTTGCCACGTTATTCAATAAAGGGACATCAATAGTTAATTTCATCGACCTAGCAACTGTAGATCAGAAGGTCCCTACCCTGAGCTTTAAGCTTAAGGAGATTCTAGAGCGGGGACAGGGAATTCATAACACCCAATTAAATACAGAACAGGACATGACACGGTTAATCCAAAGCCTGGCTACCGTGCTCGAAAGTCATGCGGGGACTATCGACAAATTGAGTGAAATAGGGGAAAATATTTCAGACGAAACGGGCACATATGGATCTTGGGCACTGGAACACGCCCAAGAGAATTTAAGACAGATTAAGGAAGGGGTAATTCCGTTATGGGTAACTAATGAGCATTTATTTAATCTTTCATGACACAAGAATCATGACTTGACCGGTTACCAGTTCAGAGGTTTAACACGCGTATATAGAATGAGTGTTGAATTTATAGTGAATAGTATATGCTAATAGGCATTGCATTAGTAATACTTGTCAGACCTATGTCAACAACTGGCAGGACATTATATAAAGTAGAAAATATTGGGGTTTTACGGGGGGATTACTATATTTGGTATCATGACATTCCACGATACGCACTAGACATAGAAGGAAATATAGTTAGCACCACATTAGAAGGGTGTAACATAGAAGCCATCGCAGCAGTATGTGCACATCCGATATATGAGTCAAATGAAGCTAAGTGGATTTAAAGCAGCAGCAAACTGTACAATGGGAACTATATATTCTCCAAAAGAACAGACCCATGTTGCATATGCAGGGAATGGGATATATTGTATCACATGGCAGGAAATAATCCAGTACGGAAACAACCGGATATGCCCCAGCCATAATCATTCAGCGTAGCTACACCCACAGGTGCCAGCAAGGGTAGTGAAAGTGGAAATGTTTGAAATATACAAGAGAGGAACGACTACTAATCAGGTCAAGGAAAGCCTTAAGGATAACGTGACACAGTACCTGAATCAATTTCCCTATGAAATTCCCCTATTGCTAGAGCACCTAACCACGATTCGGAGACAGGTTCAGCAGATATAAAGAACATACTATACACTGCAGCAACAGGTTGGAGCCTTAAAAACGGATATTGAACAAATAGATGCTTCCATCTGGTGGGAGGATTTGTGGAATTGGGGCTCAAACGTATAGATACACTGCTGGATTCGAATGATCTCCCATGCCCTAGTTATACTTCAATTCATATTGATTATACATCTAACATACTTGATACATCGCACCCGGAAATCCCAAAAAGTGGCGCTGGGAGAGTTTTTACAGGCGGTGAAGGAATTTAATAAGCCTGAGCCCTGAATTGAATGGCCAGATGATACAGATGGTCTGACTGTACCCTTTACAACCCAAAGCTGGATGACTGACCAGCTTCAATGGGCGGTGGTGGGTAAAGGGATGGACAGTTGGCTACCTTGGGCTAGGCCAAGGGCCAAAAGGGGGCACTGTTAGGGGGAAGAAAGTAAATGAGAATTCATGGTAAGGGAGAATTCATTATAAAGGAATGAATTACTTAAATTAGAATCTATAGGCAGGCCAGCGCAAATCAGTAAATCAACAATTAAACACTTAAACCAGATGAACCTTATACACTCTCACAATTTGTACACCCTCAGAGTTTGCAATCACCACCAAGGTCCTGGGAGTTAGACTGGAGTCAGAGGATGGCAATAACGTAGATTAAGTGTGCTCTTCAACAGATAGGGGAAGGACAGATGGTCCCAGCGGAGATAAGAAGGCAGGTCTCTGCCTGGGTGAAGGTAGGGTCAGATGATGCATGTACCTTTGTACCAGAGATTTGTCTGTTTAATGTAAGCCTATATGTTGACAATATCGAAATCTGGGAACTGTTCTTGTACGTGACCAATAATGTATAAATATGATGAACACTTGTAGTTTAGCAGAGTACTGTCTCAACCTGCATTGAGATGGTGCCCTCCTTGCAATTGCTCGAATAAACGATCGTAACCTGTACCTGAGTCACCTGTGGTCCATTCATCAAAGTCATCACAACAGATTATCCTAACATTGACTGATAAAAAAACACGGATACTCAACTAGAAAAGTGATACTTTTAGTGCGCTGACAACTGATCAGGCCCAATTGAAAATGCAGAGGAAATTTACTGGAAGAGTAGCAGGAATGGGGGGTTTTGGTCATGTAGAGAACCTGGTGACTCGTAGATCAAAGCTGGTTAATGCTAATGTTAATAGAGATATCGAAAATTAGCTGAGGTTTTGATGGTGTGAATGGGGAAAATCGAAAGTCATTTAGAGGACGGTGGGTAACCAGAGGAAAAAGATTTAAGGTGATTAGCAAAAGAAACGGAGAGGAGATCAGGAGTTTGTTGTTAACTGTGATTTGGTTGGTTGTTGCGTGAATTGATGATAGAAACAGACTTTAAAACATAATTTGATAAATGCTCAAAAGGGAGTAAGTTGCAAAATTATGAAAATTAAACATGTGGGTGCAACTAATTGATTGTCTTCTTAAAGCTATTGCTGCAATCAGATGGCCAAAGGGCCTCCTTCAGCCCTGCATGTGGTGTACGATTCTGACACCGGGAGCATTGCCCACTTTGCCGAGCATGTTATGGGACGTGTTGAGATCGGGTGCCGGTGAGGACATCATCACCCCGGTATCCGATAATGCGGTTTCCCGACTTCTTGACCCACCCGCGTTATTTAAACATCAATATGTAAGCCAATTCGGTCAATTAACTATCCGACTCACTGCAATAATACGGCCAGAAAACAATAATACCCCTTCAGGGCGAGTTTAAGACAGATGAGGAATCCATTTTTAAGGGTCAAATTGTTTGGCTGGTTTTTAGAACTGCAGTTGAGACCAAAGTCAGAGTTTGCAGTTCACATTCTATTGACTGCAGGGATAGGTCATTTGAGTGGAGAGCGGAACATTTTTTTTTCATGAGAAGAACTCCCGCCTGATTCATGGGGCTGTTTGATGGAATATTTTGCTACCCGTTGCCCAAGGGCGAAGGGTGAATGTGTCTGAGACAGATAGAGATTTTATCGCAGTTGAAGACCCAACCTCCAGTGAGGAGAAGGGAAGTATTAGGAGGGGGAGGAAGGGGAGAGATAAAAGAGAGCAGAGAGGCGCTCAAGATGCTTCCGTTCCTCAGGCAGGGGAAGGAGCAGCGCCAGGCCCCTGTGATCAGGAGGTATCCAGGAACCCTCATCGGAGGCGCGGGCGAATTTATGACACCTCAGGGGTATAACGGGCAGCGATGCAGCTACCTGCTACTGAGCGAGGTTCGGTGCAGAGGAAGACCCAGGCTTTCCAGAGCGACTGTAACATAACTATGTGAGATGTTCGCAATGGAGATCTCATACTGCCTTGGGAGCCATCCACTGCCTGCTGCATTGAAGATAGCAGTGTTGATTTACTTGTTAGCAACAGGTCCATCCCAGGCAACCTCAGAAGACCTCAGTGTGATAGCATAGCCTGCTGCACAGCATTGCACAGGTGCAATGTTCTGAAGGGCAGGGAATTATATCTACTTCCCGCAGGATGCCAATAGTCAAATTGATAGAGCCCAATGATTTGCAGTGATTGCAGGCGCAAAGGGACATTGACTGCACAGACGTAGTCATTGAGTCTTCTTCTGGACAGCCATGCATCCTCATAAACAGAAAGGGCTTCTCCTCGATCAATGTGTAGTTGGTGCGCAACCATAATCAGAGGTCTGTGCAGGTGTGCGGCAGGTACACGGGTAACAGTCACTTAGTAACTTATGGATTCCAGACTTTTTCATGCCCCGATTCCTTAGAGGAATGGTTATTAGGTAAGAAGGACTATCCACTGAAAAGATGACTAATGACAACTGTGAGTGTGCTCAGATCTGACACAGAGAAGGGGTACAATAAGAGCCACGCCATTACCAAGCTCATAGTGGAGCAGACCATCGGTCTCCTAACGATGAGATTCCTATGCCTGGACAAATCTGGAAGTGCATTGCATTACACCCCCGAATGTGCAGCCTAATGGTCGTGGTTTACAATGCACTGTATAACATCGCTATCCAAAAAGGACTTGCCCTGGAGGGTGACGACACGCCAGTTGGCAACCAGTAAGTTGAGGGCGAAGACGATGATGAATTGAGGGTCCACAAAGTTGTTCCTGCTGTTGGCCCTGGTCGTGGCAAATAGATATGGCAAGGATTTCTACAGTAGAAACATAGAAACTAGGAGCAGGAGTAGGCCATTCGGCCCTTCCAGCCTGCTCCGCCATTCATTATGATCATGGCTGATCATCCAACTCAATAGCCTACTCCTGCTTTCTCCCCATACCCTTTGATCCCTTTCGCCCCAAGAGCTGTATCCAACTCCTTCTTGAAAACATACAATGTTTTTGTCTCAGCTACTTTCTGTGGTAACGAATTCCACAGGCTCACTACTCTCTGGGTGAAGAAATTTCTCCTCATCTCATTCCTAAATGGTCTACCCACATCCTTAGACTGCGACCTCTGGTTCTGGACTCCCCCACCATCGGGAACATCCTTCCTGCATCTACCCTGCCTAGCCCTGTTAGTGTTTTATAGATTTCTATGAGATCACCCCTCATTCTTCTGAACTCCAGCGAATATAATCCTAATCGACTCAATTTCTCCTCATATGTCAGTCCCGCCATCCCAGGACTTTGCTGCACTTCCTCTATAGCAAGTGCACCCTTCATCAGATAAAGAGATCAAAACTGCACACAATATTCCAGGTGTGGTTTCACCAAGGCCCTGCACAATTGCAGCAAGACATCCCTGTTCCTGTACTCGAATCCGCTGGCTATGGAGGCCAACAGACCACTTGCCTTCTTTACCACCTGCTGCACCTGCATCCTTACCTTTAGTGCGTGGTGTACAAGGACACCCAGATCTCATAGCACATTCCTCTCTTTCAATTTATAGCCATTCAGCTCATAATCCGCCTTCCTGTTTTTGATACAAAATGGACAACCTCACATTTATGAACATTATACTGCATCTGCCATGCATTTGCCCGCTCACTCAGCTTGTCCAAATCACACTGAAGCATCTCTGCATCCGCCACACAACTCACCCTCCCACCCAGCTTTGTGTCATCTGCAATTTGAAGATATTACCTTTAATTCCCTCATCTAAATCATTACTTGTGAATAATATTGTGAATAACTGGGATCCCAGCACCGATCCCTGCGGTACCCCACTATTCACTGCCTGTTATTCGAAAAATGACCCGTTTATTCCTATTCTTTGTTTCCTGCCTGCCAACCAGTATTCAATCCTTCTCAATACACTACCCCCAATCCCATGCGCTTTAAGTTTACATGTCAACCTCTTATGTGGGACTTTGTCAAAAGTCTTCTGAAAGTCCAAATAAACCGCATCCATTGGCTCCCCTCATCAACTCTCTTAGTTACATCCTCGAAAAATTCCAGTAGATTTGTCAAGCATGACTCCCCTTTCATAAATCCATGCAGACTCTGTCCGATTCTGCAATTGTTTTCCACCTGCTCAGCTATTAAATCTTTCAAATTGGACTCTAGAATTTTCCCCACTACCGACGTCAGGCTGACTGGTCTATAATTCCCTGCTTTCGCTCTGCCTCCCTTTTTAAAGAGTGGAGTTACATTAGCTACTCTCCAGTCTGTAGGCACTGTTCCAGTGTCTATAAGATCTTGGGTGATGACCACCAATGCATTCATGATTTCTAGGGCCTCGTCCTTCAGTACTCTGGGATGTAGATTAGCAGGCCCTGGGGACTTATCGGCCTTCCATTCCATCAATTTCCCCAACACCATTTCCCTACTAATGCTGATTTATTTCATTTCCTCACACTCATTAAACCCTGTGTTACGCAACATTTCTGGTATGCTGTTAGTGTCCTCCTTTGTGAAGACAGAACTAAAGCATGTATTTAGCTGGTCAGCCATTTCTATGTTCCCCATGATAAATTCCCCTGTTTCGGATAGTAAGGGACCTACATTTTTCTCCACCAATTTATTTTCTCTTCACATGCCCATGGAAATTTTTACAGTCAGCTTTTATGTTCCCTGCAAGCTTACTCTTGTACTATATTTTCTCCTTCTTAATCAATCCCTTGGCCCTCCTTTGCTGAATTCGAAACTGCTTCTAATCCTCAGGTCTGTTGTTTTTTTATGGCCAATTTGCATGCCTCTTCCTTGCATATAATACTATGTCTAATTTCCCTTGTAAGCCATGGTTTGGCCACCTTTCCTATTTTACTTATTGTTTCTGCTGCAGAAGGAATTTGGTGAACCCTTGGTCCCCTTTTTCCCAGCACTCAGTATGAGCTGCTCACATTGATCATATGCTGTATGAAGGAGGGTACCAAGTGCGGCCTCACTGAACCTGGGGGCAGATTCGCCCCTTCTAGAACGCTTCGCCCCTCGTCCCGATGGCGCAGACACCTTTTCATGTAAATAGTAATTAATGCAACACACCACAATGCCAAAAGGTGGATTTGGAAGGTGCTGCCTCAGGGATAATTCAACTCACGCATCTCGAAAATGAATCCTAGATGTCAGAATACTTCAATGCCCGGAAAGGTCGTGCAAAATTGATTCTTATATTTTCATGGCAGACTTAAATCTTTCCCAACTTTGTTAGGCCCTATATCCCGACTTAGGAACTGTAACTTGTTTCTGGTCGTCCTACTGCACTGGCAAGGCCTCATTTTGAATTTTACATTTAATTATTTTATGCTCTCTGAGTTTGTGACATCAGGTACTTATTGCTTATCAACACTATTGAGTTCTAGAATAAATGGTGAGGATGTAGTGTAGAAACATAAAATCAAATCTTGGAAAGGATACGCATAATCAAAAAGTAGGTGCCAAATAGCGATATTAACTAGTCCCCTATCAACGATGGAAGTCATCCCAAGTTATTGATGGAAGCTAGGCTGGAGATAGTCGAAGCTCTGATAACAGTCTTTAAATCTTCCTTGCACATCAGGGTTGTGTCCAAGAAACGGGGGGTTGCAAACTGGGAACTTCTACTAGCCTATCAATTTAACGTCGGTGATGGTAATATTGCTGGAGACAATAGTCAAGGAAAACATTCAGTCTTACGTAGGAAAGACACGAGTTCACATGCCAGAATTAGTTTGTTAAAGTCAAATGTTTCCTGTGTAACCTGATTGACTTATTTGTTTAAGCAAAAGGGCGTTGTTGAAGATAGTTCATTAGATAAATGGACATTCAAAAGGCATTTGATATGCACCACATAGCAGAATTATTTGACAAATAAAACTTTGTGGTATCATTCAAATCACAGTTGTGGCTATACATAATGTGTTTCATGGCAAAATGTGGTAAATGGACGGAGTCACTGTACATGGACAGATTTTTCAGCGATTCAGAATTGACAAGTTGGATTGAAAGGTATCTTTCTGTGCTGGACCAATCTCCAATTTGATAATTATGAGATAAGTTACGGAAAACAGTGGTTAATAGGGATGCAGCAAAATATATACTTAAGTAACTCGCACACAATTTTACACTTGCGGGAAAACAAAAAACGAAAATAGTTTGTTGGTACAGCTTGATAGAGATAGATCAAGTAACCTCGTGTGGAGCATAAACATGGGGACTTTCCGAATTGCAAATTTCTGTTTAGGAGGTTCTATGCAATTCTAAACAATTCGAGGCAAATCCGTGACTTCATCATTCTGAGTAGGCGGCAAGAAACTCATGATCATCGTGGAACCTAAGGACGTCCAGAATTCACCTCCCAATGGCTGATTGCTTCCTCCAGTTATCTTCGTTTTTTCTGCCTTCTTCCCAATTCCAGTGCGTTCCAGTACCAACTGAACAATTTGGTCTCAAAAACCGAGTGAACCCAGGTATCTGCTTCAGCATGCATGCAGATCTATCACTATCCTTTCTTAATACCACTGTCATTCCTGTCTGGCCGCTTGTCACTCATTGTCGCATCTCTTCTCCCACGTTATCCTTATAGGCTACATTCCCTACTACTTTGATGGTTCTCCGCCAAACCCTTAAATACTTGTTGTTTCTTTATTCCCTGCTCCGTGTTATTCTTAGTATCGTATATGGCAGATAAATAATTACGGACTTCTAAAATGTTACCATCATCCCACTTCAGATTTGAAATAATCAACCATTCATTTCAACGAACTAAGATTCCTGCCCTTTGTTGTGGTCCTGGAGATTTCCTGCCTAAACCATTGCGAACTCAATTTTGCGCATAACGTATTGCAAATTCTAATCAGAGCTCTTCGCAATGAAAGCGAAGGGAGAACACGTTGAATGGAGATTCGGCATTCTATTCCCTTCAATTCAAGAGAGTGGAGAATATTTCTGAAATAACCCGCATTTGAAATTAGATTTACAGACAAGCATGTGTAATCAAAGGGGAACGTGTTAATATGCTGCTGATTACACATTGAGGGGTGGAATTCACTACCTATATGAGGTGATACCTTACTCCTGGTGACTCATGCTTTACAGGACTTCGGCATACTTCGGCGGACATGTCTTTTCCAATCAGCGTGATCGCTATAGGCAGCGACGTTCAGTTTAGTCTGTTGCTTCATCCATGAATTCTCAAGGATATGTCAAAGTGGCTCCCGTGCTTTGGCGGAGAGTATTGTGGCATTCTAACTACAGATAATTCTCAGAACTGCACTGGGGTTAGCAAATCTGATAGAATTTTGCTTGATGTTTTAAAATCCCCACCAGTTACTTATGCCATTAATGCGAAGTATTTTACTACCGGTGAATTACCTAAAAGGAAACCATTTTGAAGTAGGCAACGTTGTCCTCATTATTTTATTCAATCTCAAAACCGATATCATAACGCATGCACCTTCAATAATACAGTCCAAAGTATTTGTGAAGTTTCAAATTTAACAGAACGGGGTACCCTTCAAATCAACCTTTTTTCAATGTTAGTTTAAAGCAATTCAACTGAGAGCATAGAAGTTTGCTAGGTTTTGGGAGATGGAAATATTGAGAGGAAAGGAATTTTGAACGCTGTAACCTTACGCTACTTTGAACCACGCTGCTAGAACATGTTGGGCACATTGATTCATTAGTAATTTAAGTTAATTCATGATGTAATTATGTAAAACAAAAACACATTTTCCAAGAATGTAATCACGGCGATGAACAAAAAACCAAAGTTTACATTGACAATTATTTCATAAAGCAACATTGTGTGTTGCTGAAGAAGTTCACGGAGTAATAATACTGCAGATATCACGTGGAAACACGTTAGAATTAACACCAGTTAATCATTATTTTAGTCACGCGCAGGAATTAGATACTAATGTCCGAAAAAAAAAACAGCCAATACAGTAAAGTATTTTGTGCAATATGTTGTGCAATATCAAAGACTGACAGGGATGTCAGTTTCGCTCAGTGGACTTCTTTTGGTCAACGTACCCGTGAACAGAACGGCATTGGAGTATCCCCACAGAACACATCAAATGGAGCTTCGGATGAACAACAATATAAAAACCGTTATCACTTCATCCAACGATATAGGCAATTTCATTTTATGTGGAATCTGTTTTCAGATTAGTTGCATTTTTCCCGGGTGGCAACGCAAATATTTCATTCTTGGCATTTATTCTTCAGTAGGAAATTATATTTCCAGCTTTACCAGTCAATGCAACACTTACTTCTGAACAAGATCTAAATCAACGAAAAAATGGGTATGTTAAATCGCTTGAATTGGTTTGATTTTTGTTTTAACCACTACTACAGCTGTTGCCTTTTCTGTACCTAACGGCGTTTTTTTGGCTAACTTTCGCATTATCTGTCACTAAATCCTTTACATTTGCGTTGGCATATATCAACACAATGTCGTATTTTTTGCAAAGTATTTTTCCGCTGTATAATATGTTCTAACTTTTCATGTGCATAATATTAGGTTATATAAAGAAAGAGCAGTTTATGTCAATAAATATGGTTAAAATAAATTAATATCTACAAGTTTTGCAGTTAGTAGGAGATAGCTGAACTTTAGATACATCGAGGCCAGAGTTGTACTTGATGCAATACGTTGATGGATTTAAATTGCGAAGTTACGACAGAAGCGGTACAAACACGGGAAGATGAAAGAATTGTTCTCGGCTCCCTGCTTTATTTGGCTGAGCAAAGCACGCATACCACGTCGCAAAATACGTGTTTTCCTGATTAGGCAGTAACGCATATGTTCTTGTCTGAAAGGCTTGAAGCCGAATGAAACTTGTAAAGTGTTTAACTGGATGATTGATTTAAAAATATTTTCCTAAAATTTGGAAACAAACAGCGATTTTCACTTATCACATATTTCGACATTGCTGCTCACCACTATTTATTAACATGTCTATTTTACTATCATGCTGTGATAAATGCTTCACATTTAATAGTAATTCCTTCCTTGAGATAAGCTGAGAGTCTGTTATTCTTGAACCAAATTTAGCGTGGAACCTTCCACTTTAATGACTAGCCATAAACAATCTATGAGGATGACTGCATGCAATAGAACTTTAAAGGGCCTCTGTTTTATATCATTGTGCAACACCATCGCAAAAAGGACTGTTTCTTGGACAAATTGTAATAAAGAATGGAAAGGTAGAGGTATCTCACCATCAAACGCTCTGGGATAAAGGAAGGAAATGAACACCCAGGGTTTACTGTAATAAATCTAATGCCTCCGGGCACAATGTTAGATGTATTTAAATGTACTAAGCGACAACTTTATTTCTAATTTTGAGAATTATTGTTGTTGTTTACCGTCAGCGCCTCAGACAATATGACATTTGCTGCATGCAAGCTGTAGCCCAGTGAGTTCGTTTGAATCGCGAATACCTTGTCTTACCTTTAAACGGGTGCCATTTCAAATGTTCCGCAATGATAATTGTCAGAATGAGAATCACGAGGAAGCTTAATATAAACCGATGAATCAGAGAAACGTGGAACCTGCGAACTAAATCATAGAATATGCAAGAACCATCGATTTATTATAGGTGGTATGCTATAAATACAATTATAAGAAACAAACAAATTTAGGATTCAGCAATAGAATTGAAAGAAATTGACCCATAATTACTAACTACAACAGGCCGGACATTCCGAACATGGGTTTTGAACCAATAATTAACTAATTATTTCTGTTCTGCGGATCATTCCCATTATACAGAAAGCAGAAGAACTGTGTTAACATATGTGGGTTGAAGGGTGCATCGTGACAAACCACTCCTCATTGTGTCACCAAATAGATCACAGAAACGGATCTATGCTCCATGATTTACCAGGCTCAGTAGATCCAAATAGAATGTAATGGTGTTCTAGAAAGAAACATTCCATTTGATTACATCTCTGTGTAGCAGTGGATCTATTTGCTCGTTGCCTAATTGCAAATTCACTTTTTTCAACATGAAATACTTTATTATTTTGTCCCAAATAAGATGTATTCCAGTTTAACTTGGGAAATACAGCAGCAGGGTACCTAATTTCGTATGGGAAAAGAATCGAAAGTGCTTAGAATCAGGGTCTCAATAGACTTGTTGGAATTAACTGATTTTACCTTGTGTACAATTAATACATCCATCGTAAAAGGTAATTTGTCGAGGTATTGTATGCTTATCTTATTTTCATGGTATGGGTCAAGTTGGAGATTTTCACGACTTTTATTCGGATGAAGGGAAATTAGATCTAGAAAGTGAATTGCCAAAATAATTTCCGGGTGACGAATACTATTCAGTTAATTATCTATCCCTGTTCATGAAGCAGAGGAATTGCCTGCTACATTGCAGAATGAAGGAATGTTAAGTGGGAGATTGGGCTGATCAATTTACTTAACATCCAAAATAGTGGTGACCTTGGTGCGTTAAGGGACAATAATAAACGCCCTTGCTTCGTATATGAACTCACATTCCAAGGTGAAAAAGACAGCTTTGAGGCATCCTGCCAGAAAAAAAAAATGACTTCCTATATTTGTGTATTCTGAGTATAAAAGGCACTAAATATTTACATAAAGAAGCAAATGTTAGTAATTATACCAACAATGAATGGTTGTGGCAGATCTTTCATGGTTAGAAGAAAAACATAAGTTAAGTGACTATTAACAATGATATACAAACAAAACCCTTAACTAAGCCTACTGTTCAGAGAATTCGAGAATATTAAGCGAGGACGTCTTAATTGGTGACGGCAGCTGTGGAGTAAACAAATTCAATGGTTTGCATGAAAAGCCTGTTTTCCATGGCTTCATGAACGTTTAGATAATGGGTTATTTCCTGGGACATGTAACTTTTGATGCAGGCAAAACATTATGTCTGAAGGAGCGCGGTTTTCAGAAGTTCTTTAGAGAGATAATAGGGCATAACTTAAAACCAATACTCCAACGTTCTAGCTAGCTGGGCTTATAGGAAATAATAATGGGTTTATCGCATGCTCCAACCCCAAGATTCTTGTGCAGATTTGAAATGTGTCATTGTGGAGAGGATGTTGAACAACAGTTGAATGTTAAGGAAGTGGACGAAAACCCTGAAGGGTTTTATTAGCAAGGGCATTAATTTAAATTTCGTTGCATCGTACAATCGCATCTTCTTAATAATCTGCAAAGAAAAGAATCTTAAAACACTTGAATGCTCCACTATTTGGCTCACCCTTCCAATTTGGGACAGTGAAGGTGGCGTTAACTGGAATCATTAGCGTGCGATGAGTTACTTGACAGGTTACGGAAGAGACAGCTCCTGTGACTTTCAAATAGCTGGAAAGTTCATAAAGCCCGTTGGAATTTAGGTGTTTTGATGTCTGTATCCCTGTTTCGATAGAAACGTTATCCTTGTACCAAGTTATGTTGATACTACCCGGGTAAAAAGCACCCGTTTTACACATAATAGTTAGAGTTTCGGATACATTATTCGCAGATAATTCGGACTTGATGTTCAACGGAATTGGAGGAACTGCAAAATAAATCAGAGACAGGCATGTCGCAATGACCAGATGTTGTTCTGTGCAGTCAAAGAAAAGTTTTGTCCAGTCATTAAATTTGCACATGCCCATAAGCTCTACATAGCATCTTGCATTGGAATATGCTGTGATTAGAAAGGTATTTTGTGTTGCAACCTCTGCAGGGTATCTGGAAACCGGATGAAGAGGACAATCCACTGTGCATCACTCTAACGAATAAGGCTAAATAAAGAAGTGAATAATGTCGAACCTAAGCCAGCAAATGTTTTTTTAGCATTTATTTCAAAATCAAGTCAGGCACAGGAAGCGATATAATATGTAAAGAAATATAGCATTAAGGAAAAGTGTTGTCACAGACAGAAACAGAAAATAAGAAGATTTGTATTGTTTTCTTTAACAATATTAAAACCTGCAGAAAAGCCTCAACGGTTATACTTTTCTGTGTAAAAGAGATTGCTTGTTAAAATTCATCATATCAAAAGCACAGTCCTTACACTGGAATCCTCAAACCCTGACTTTATTAGCGCGACTTTAGTACGTAACTTTCAGTTAAGTATAACACATTAGCCCTCTTCCACGTACTTCAGTGCTGAGCATCTCGGAGAGCTACTGCGACACTAAAACCTTTGGGGGAACAGCACGCTGCGAGAACAAATTCCTGATTCCCTTGTTTATTGTTCATGTCCGTGGGCTGGAGGTTGTTCTCCGACTTGCAAAGGCAAGCGTTGTCATGCACCGCCATCACATGTTCAGCGAAATCAAGCTGTAAGTGATAAAGTTTCACTGGCGCCCAATCAGTTGAATAGCGGTTACCAGTTAATGCTATACTTCAAGACATTGAAAATATAACTTTCACCGATTGTCCAAATTAATAATGGATGTATCCCAATACAAAATACATCACCGTTTGCTTGTTATATGACATTCTATTCATTCTGAAATAACTTTTCAGAACTGAATGCTGGGAGTATTAGGCAGTGTATAAAGAATCGAGAGTTAGCTCTTGACGTTGAGAAATAGTGTGAAGTGATGGAAGCGAATCAGTGGTCCCATTATACAACACTTCTCATTGTATTTTATTGACTTCAATGGAAATATAAATCAGAAGACCATTCAACGCGCTTCCACTTCATTACAACCCGCTTTATACTTTGGCGCAAAGTCAGGATCTACAGCAGCTTCTTCGTCAATTGAAAACCAATAAAATTACATTTCAATTCTCAAACACAACTCCGGGTTATTTTAACGATTCTGATCGTGTAAAACGCGCGATATCAGATTGATGTTCTGTTGCATATCTCTTCCGTGTGTCCTTTATATCATTATCCATCATAAGCAGTATGACGTGGGGTATCATTTTCAATTACGATGGAAGGAATGGATTGATTGAATATGTCCCTTACTAGAGCCACTGGGAAGCAAAAGATCAAGGTTCAATGATCATCTTATTTAAAACAAACGCTCGGTATCGTGTGTCAAGAATCACGTACGGAGTAGTTTAAGGTACATTTTTCGCTTACCGTAGATAATAAGCTTTGACCCAGTTCTATTTGCAAATCGGGTAGCCAGATGTTTTACTCCGCAGTAATAAACTCCCGAGTCCGCGGCCTTGACATCCAGGAGCTGAAGCGAGGCTTCGCCTTTCTTCAAAAGAAGAAATCGTTTTCTGCTGTCCAATCCCCACTGCAGAAACTCAGCTTCGCCCAGTTTCCACCAATAAATATTCACATTGGCAGTATCTTGAAAAAGAGGAAACGCGCAATAAAAAGTAACGTTTTCACCTGCCAACCGTTGAGCACTTCCGGGGGTTTGGGAAACTTTTATCTGGCCAGCTACAACATCTGTGAGGAAGAAACGCAAATCATAAAGAAATATTTTCTATGGCGTCAGAAGTAAAAAGGATGAAAGAAGGAAGAAAAACTTCTGAGGCGGGTGCGGTTTGGGAGAAGGGGAATGCATGAAACACACACCTGCGTAAATAATGATGAGGATATTTGCACATGGGGAAAAAACAACGTTCAAAAACATTTTCAGCAGTAGAAATTCTCAATACACTGAGGAAAAACTGCGCCCAGGTTACTTGGCAACCACATACGGAATTAAACTTCCAAGTTAATTGAATGTGCCGACTGCCTATCGGATGGGCCAAGTCAACCGGTGGCGGGACAATCAGCCCTTCGCAACATATGTGGTCAGTACATTTGAATAAGTATCCGTGATTGGCCCCAGAATTTTGCTGTTGTCATGGTCAACCTAATTTTTGACGCGGAAAATGTGACCAGAATGAATAATTAAACGGATCTTCAGGATTAAATATAAGTGGTTTGTTAAGATGGCAAATATTGTTTCAGCAACTCATTGTATTTTCAATTAATTAAAAGGGTTTACCATCCTTGCACAAGGCTGCAGGTGGCGAGGTGTGGGGTAAATCAAACCGAACGTGCCGCCATGAAACAAATCCCATAAACAAGTAATTGCACAATACAATTTCAAAATGATTTGTTGGTCATTGGTACTAAATACTCTGAAGGTAAAGAGACTGATCGCCTCTTCGCCGTTTCAGGGCCTTTTCTCATGGAATCGACGTGCAATTGTCCTTGTAGTAGCCCATCGCTACTCCTCATGCAATTTGCACTGCACGCACAGCCTGGGAACAGCTGCAAATGAAATAAAGAGTTTTTCTCCTTCATTCTTTTATGAGGTTTGGGCGTCGCTGGCAAAGCCAGTACTTGTTGCCCTTCCCTAATTGCTCTTGAACTGGCCTTGCTTGGTCATTTCAGAAGGCGGCTGAGAAGCAATCACATTGCTGTGGGTTCGGAGTCTTGGCCAAACCAGGTAAGGATAACAGATGTCCTTCCCGAGTGAAGCAGATGTTTGTTTTTTTTCCACAACAATCGATGATAGATTCATGGCTTCATAGTCCAGATTTATTAACAGAATTCAAGTTTTTGAGCCCATGTCCCAAGAGCATTAGCCTGAATCTCTGGATTACTAATCTAAAGACATTACCACTAAGCTACCGTCTCCCCCATGTGGTATGTTGAGCAGACAGCCCACGGACGCATATCACAAAGGTTTAATTATTGGCATTTCCACAATTACTGCTTACCAGTACCATTAATTTACAGAAGCTTACAATTTCTTCATTACAAGTTATGCACATCCAAAGCTAATCCGTGGACACATTTAAAACTTCGCACACTGGCATCGTCTATGCACATTGATGGTAAGGCGATTGTAAATTTACTTAGCTGCACTTAATTTGAACATTATCTTCGTATATTTTTAAGGCAGAGCTGGATACTTGGTAAGCAAGGGAATAATAGGTTATTGGCAGTAGGTGGGGTGCAGATTTCAGGCTGCTATCAGATCAGCCATGCTCTTATTAAATAGTGGAGAAGGATCGAGGGGCTAAATGACCTACTCCCGCTCCTTGTTCGTATGTTCGTATGCGTTTATTTATGGGACGCAAGCTGCTCTGTGCATGATGAACATATAAATGTTCGCCTTAAACTCCTACCAACTTGTTATATACATACATAGTTCCTCCCAGGCCTTATTCTTGGGCAGGGTTGAAAATGTCTGCAATGCTTAATCCTAGATGTTCACTTGTCATGTTTTTCTTCGACATTATTAGTACACAGCTACTTACCCGACTGCATTCATAAATGTTATAACAAAACAATGTGGGTCACAGATTTGAAGGATGTGATGATACTCCATTGTCTTTTTCCGTCTTCTGTGTAATAATATGACACATCGATCAATATCTTTCAAGACAACTGATGCTAGGATTAAGAATTTAATGAAGTTGCAAAGCAAGAATGACACAAGTCTCCTTACTCTGAGACAAGCTATATTAACGCTTCAATACGGGAACAGCACCATCTGGAAGTTCCCCCCCCCCCCCCCCCCCCCACCCCCAAGCCACTCACCATCCTGACTTGTTAATATGTCGCCGTTCCTAAACTGTCGCTGGGTCAAAATCCTGCTACTCTCTCTAACAGCACTGTGAATGTACCTACAGCGGTTCAAGAAGGCAGCTCACCACCACCTTTTCAAGGGCAATTAGGGGTGGGCAACAAATGCTGGCCTAGCCCGCGACACTCACATCCCAGTAATGGTTTATCTAAAGATGTGGTGTTTGTTCCCGGGTAGTGCGCCGTGCTGTTTATAAAGACAATAGAAAATTGCATTACCTACTGTTTGTAAACTGTTTGGTTTGAACTAAAGTGGCATTTGGAGATTGGCCACTGTTCCTGTGAGTAGATTGTCCTGTAACAATCTAGATTAGTTTTGTTTTAATTACACATTTTCGAAAAATGTTAATTCTCCTTTGTGCTTGACAAATTAATTATTTTACTGACGATGTAGATAGTAGGGTAGATGAAGGGGAGCCAAGGAATGCAGAGTACGTGGATTACCAAAAGGCATTAGATAAGTTCCCACTCAAAAGGCTAATATGGAAGATAAAGGCTCATAGAAATCGTGTGATAAATTAGCGTGGAGTAAGGCTAGGATAGGAAAATCATTGTTTTAAGTTTTCATGCTGAAGCTAATGAAGTGTGGCGAGGCTCAGTGAAGGGGAATTAGCTATTTAAAATTTACATTAATGATTCAGACAAACAGACCATTAGAAGTATACAAATTGTGCTGATACATAGCTAGATATTTGTACAAGCTGTGAGGAGGAAACAAAGTTCTGAAAATAGATATATACTGGTGAAGTAAATGAGCCACAAGGTGAGAGATTAATTATAATGTGGGGAAGTGCATGCGTATTCACATTGACAGTAAGAATAGGCAATGAGATAACGCTTTTAAATGTTAATGTTCCGAGAGAATAGCTGTACTTGAGCATGGAACACAGAAAGTTACTGTAATGTACAAACTATTTGCAACATTTTGTAATAGTTGACCCTGATATGAGCTTCCGGCTTCATGTTGAGACCACCTAATTTCTCGTGCACAATATGCGCCGACTTCACACCGGTCTCAGGACTACGGATCCTAAAATCTTTATTTCTATGTTTAATACCTCTTAAGTTGTCTGTTGTAAAGGATTTCACCTGGTCTTCTACATTCTACCTCCGTTAACTTGCTTGCTTGCACCAACTTCTGTTCACATTTCACAGCTGTGTTGGCTGATCTACAATGGTTGCGGCTCAAGCAATGCTGACATTTTAAGATTCGCAACTTTCCCTTCAAATCTCCCCATGGCTTCACCACTCCCTATATTTATAATATTTTCCAGTCCCACAACCTTTCGAGGTATCTGCATTTATGTAATGTGAGGAAATGTGAGAATGAGAGGAAAAAAGAAAAACATGTAAGATAGACAGGAAGAGATTCTACAAGCATATAAAAAAGAAGACAGCGTCTAAAACAAATATAAGGCGCTTAGCTGATGAGACCGTGGAATTAATAGTGCCAAACAAGGAAATGGCCGATACTTGCAACAATTTTTGTAACTATCTTTACGGTAGAAGACAAAAAAGGCAGCCCGAGAATAGTAGAATATCAAGGGGGAAAAGGGCAGCAGGAATGTAAGGCAATCACTGCCACTGATCGAAAAAAAATCTGCGTCACTAATGGACTAAGTGTCGATAGGTCCTCTGAACCTGATGGCTTGCATTCTAGTGTCGTAAGGAAGTGGCTGCAGAGATAGAGGAGATACTGTAACCTTCTAAAATTCCCTAAATTCCGAAAAGGACACAAAAGATTAGAAAACAAGCTTATTTAAGGAAAGAAGCAGAAAGAAACCTGGAAAAATATAGGCCCTTAAGTCAAATGTCTGCCATTTGAAAAATGTTTGAATGAGCATTAATGAAGAAGCCAGAGGGCATTTAGAAAATCAGGGAACATTCCAGTAAAGTCAGTATGTTTTTGTGGAAGATAATTGGTGTTATACAAATGTATTGGACTTCTTTGAGGATGTATCAACCAGGGCGGACAAGAGGGACCCAGTAGACGCAGTGCATTTGGAGTTCCAAAAATACAATTGATATAATGTGCTAATGGAATGTTACCGCACAAGGAAAGACCTCAAGTTGCTGAGGGTATTCTCTTTTTTTGCATGGAGAGAGATATAGCTATCTAACAGGAAACGTTAGCATTTGAATAAATAAGTAATTTTTGGATTGGTAACCTGCAACTACTGGGGGCCACCGGGATCAGTATTGAGGCTTCAACTATTTATAATATGTATTGCTGACGTGCACGAGGGGACCGATCATATTATAGCCAAATTTTCTGACTACACAGAGATAGGTATGAAAGCAACTTATGAGAAGGGTGCAAAAAGTCGTCCGAGTAGTACTCAGTAGTATAAAATTTGGTATATGGAGCTTAATGTCGTAAAATGTGAGATTGACAACATTAGCAGGAACTATATAAAAGCAGAATATTATTTAAAAGGAGAGAGACTTGAGAATGTTGTGGTCTGGTTGTGTACAAGAAGTTCAAATCTGAGCACGCAGGCAGAGCAAGGAATTACGAAGGCAAATACAATGTTGGTCTGTATCACAAGGGTGGACTATAAAAGTTGGGGAGTCTTGTTACAAATGTGCAGGGCATTGGTAAAAACACTGCTGGGCTACTGCGTACACTTGTGTCGCCCTTATTTGAGGAGGGATATATTTGTACTGGAGACATTTCAGAGGAGGTTCCATATGTTGATTCATAACATGAGCATTTGGTCATATGAGAAACGTTTGAGTGGACTGGATCTAAACTCGTTGGAGTCAAGAAGAAGGAGATATGTCCTTATTGAAATAAATAAGATTCTATGGGGGTCCTGAAAGGAAGATGCTGATAGGATATTTCCCCATGTGTTGCAATCTAGAACTGGGAGCACAGTTTTAAAATAAGGAGTCTCCCCGTTCAAACGGAAATGGTGAGGAATGTATTCTCCGAGACGATCTTTAATATTGGGAATTCCCAATAGAGCAGCGAAGGCGTGGTAGTTGAATGCATTCATGGCAGAGTTCAACGGATGTTTGATCAGCAAAGCAGTCGATTGCAATGGGGGAAAGGCAGGAAATTAGAGCTAAGCCATAACCAGTGCACCCATGATCGCATTTGATGGTAAAACAGTTTGGATGGTCCAAACGGCCTGCTCCTTCTCCTTATTACTTATGCTCTGGTGTTTATGTTCTTTTGAGTATTCGTGATTGTGTTTTATTCACCACTGATTGCCTTGCCTTCAGCTCCCTATGCCTTAAACTCTGGATTTTCCACCCTAAATCTCTCCAACTTCCTACCTCGCTTTCATCTTTAAGACACTCTTTAAACTGAGCTCTTTGAGCAAGCTTTTAGTCATCTGCCCGAATATTTCCTGATGTACTTTGGTGACTAATTTGGCTCTATAACTCAACTGTAACGTACGCTGGGACGTGTTATTACGTCAACAATGCATTACCACTATATGTTTCTGGTAATACACTGAATTTACACTGTTTTTTACATAGCAAGTGTTGTTGTAAATGTGATATTAGTTTTCTCCATAATAAAACTGTCCAATGCTAAGATTGTCCAATCTCTAGAAATATTTGCTTTGACATCGAGGTGGCAATTCTATGGGCCACCTCGCTGTCAAAGCAGTCATTTCCAGAGATCGGGCTTCTAGAATTCGGAAAAGCTATCGACAGCCTTCAAAGTTGTATCATTGACAGTTATTTCAGCTGGGGTAAAGTCTGAATTCGGTGGCGTTTGCTGGAGTATTTCCGTCTTCTTTAAACTGAAGGTGATCCCATATTCGTCAACTTCTTTTGAAAAAGTCAATGATCCTTTGAAGGCCATGTTCACAGTGTGGCAGGAGGGCAAAGGCAACCGCAAAACAGCAATTCTCTATCATAATCCATTTTACTTTAGTGGAGGGATTCAGTCATCCCGGATTAAACAGATTACCATCTGCTCTGCATTGGATGCACGTTCCATCAACATTCTCATCCAATGGCACAGAAAGCATAATAAAAAATGATATGCTGAAGAAGACAGGGGCTGTGATACACCGTCCATCACACCGCTTGTTAAATAAAAATGATTAGCATATTCAGCGCAATCAGGGACTCTGGGCTTTATTCCATTGTGAAACTTTGGTGTCATAGTTGCAGCTCTATCAGGGCATTCAAGTCTGGCGAAGACTGTCCAGAAGGCCACTACGGTAATATCTACCCTCCTTTTTGCCTAAGAGATATGATCCACCCACGGATATTAAGTAATTGGGCACTTTACAAATGAGATGCATTCAATATATCATGGACATCAAAATGCCGAACGTAGTGTTACTTCACAGAGCGGATATGTCTGGAATTTAAGCACTGCATTAGAACGCAGCTCAGTCAACGTGGGCACCTAGTATGTGTTACAGATGATAAAATCCCTCAGTTGGCCGCGCATTGCCAATGTGAACTTGGACACCGCTTGCAAGGTGGGCCTAGAGAAGCTTCAAGGGCTTTTGAAGGTGAACTTCAGGAAATGTAACATCTCCACTGCGGATGTGCAAAAAATCTACAAGGAAGAACTACCTGGGGAGCCTACCTCAAATAATGGCGTTGTTTCCTTCCCGCAGCAAAGGATTCAGGAAGCTAAGAACAAAAGGCAAAGTAAATAGACTGGGCAGTCCCAAAAAATCAGACAAGGCATATTTGCCCTCAATATGGGAAGTAATGTTGGTCTGCAATCGGGCTGCACAGCTATCTTAGCATGCATAATAAATGACTATGCAAGCAAGAAAGTGGCATCTTCGATAACGAAGGGAGACGCAGTGAAGGATAAGGACTTCTAAAGGCGATATATTAAAAAATGAAGAGCTTTATTGCATCTCGGGAACTGTTATTCTGGCGGGGGAGTAAAATAGCATCAACTTTTATACTGTTAGTGGAATTAGGAGAAAGGTTATGAGCTGTTGGAGCAGTAGGTACTCTGCCACTATACTGGATGAAGTGGAGACTCTTGAGAATTCTAAGGAAAATTAGTTGAACGAAATGAGCATGTGATGTGGCGCTATCTGAAGAAAGACAATCATATTGGGCCAAATGCTCTTGTGTAGGCCGTTGGCGTTCCACTGAGACAAACAGAATTGTGACTTCCGCCATTATACGATAATTAGCGTAGATAGCAAGAGTTGAACCAGTTTCGTTTGCTATGCTACCAGCCCAATCGTTCAATATTTTATAGATGCCTTACTTTCTTCAAAGCAGCATAAAATATATGTCCGGTTTATAAACGCTATTTCAGCAATTTATTTTTGCACATTCGTCGGCCTACTTTTTTTATTTTGTCACGGCTTAAGCAAGCCCAGCTACGGAGTTGAAAGCTAATACTGGTGATTTGAGGGTCATTGTGCAAAGACTGAACATGTCAACATTTACTATGTTAAGGTGAAATGAGAGAGGACATAAAATTATGATTTTATTGAGAGGAAAAATCTATCAATTTAAGAAAAGTAATGCAGCTAAATAGTCATTTATGTCATCGAAGGAGTTCGACCAGAAGATTAAGTATTTTTATTGCAACCTCTTTTGATCTCTGCTGTTTTCCCTGGTGCATTGTTTAGGCTGTTATAAATATCGACATTGTTGATATTAGCTGCCTAATATGTGTGCTTACTGTTTCCTCTCTGGCCCTACTTTCTGTCACACTGTAAACCGGACAAGATGGTCCTTCATTATTTTGTTACATTATTGAGATAAATCATTAAGATTTCAAAATTTTTATGTACAGTGAGATCGTCATTACCTGGATTGTACGAATTAAGATTCTCTGATCTTGACCTTATTGATGTGGCTCTAAATGTAGTTTTTTTTAAGAGACCACAAGAGGTGTACAAGCTCCGACTATCTTAGAGTGATCCATGCATTGCAAAGATTGCACATCACATCCTGAACACCTGCACAATCTCATTCTTGATATCCTGTTCAGCAGTTGGCTGATTTTATAATTGATTGCCATATTGTCTCTGTGTTAAATGTAATGTCTGTATTGTCTTCATAAGATCCATTTTGAACTTCCTCTGGTTAATTCAATTACAGTTATTCCGTACCTACCAGACACGTTTATGTAACTTGTATCATTCATTTACATTTTCCGTCGTAATTTTCCTTTGCACCCTTTCTAACTCGATCACATACTGTTTGCAATGTGCTACCACTAAGGTACTCAGTTCTCTGCTTTGGAATAATTAGTGCTTTATACAGTTCTACCGTAACGTCCATTCTTTTGAGTAATAAAGACAAGTATTCCGAACGTCTCCTAAGCTATTATCTGTGTGTTCTCATGTCTTGCATGCCCTCTGCAAATTAATTGCCTCACAATTCTCCTGTTCAAATTAAAGGATTGTATTTTACCGGGAGTGGGGAGCGTGCACGTAAACTGCTGTGGCTCCCATCCCACCACCTTCCCGCCCAGTCCCGAGGTCGCCCCCAGAAAATGGGGATCGGTCGGGAGCCGCGATCGGCAGCACGCACGCCGTATTGAAATGGCAATTTACGGGTAAACTGGGCTTGTAACCAAGCCCATTGACGCCAAAGGTACGTTGCTCACGCCATAATGAGAGGCGGAAGACCCTTTTGGGAAATCCTGAATGAGCCTCGCAGCGCTTTATTGCTGTAGGTTACTCGGCGTGTTTTCGGACGGCTTCACGTCGATGTAGTATCGAGTGGGAGGAGCGATCCGAACCACGCTTTCCCTCTCTCTCTCTCTCTCTCTCTCCCCCAACCCCCCCCCCCCCCCACCACCCCACTCCACCCCACCCCCAGCTCCACCCCCTCCCCACCCTTCCTGTTATTCAGCCAATTGTTACTTTTCTGTCCACCTGACGTCCGGCTAGCATCCTCGTACAGTCTACAATTTTATTTTTCACAGTCAACTACAAAGTGGTCCTTGCATCATCTGCGACATTCTTAAGTATTTCTGCTCTGCTTAAGTCTGCATAGTTGTTGCAGAAGGCGATAAGGAAAGGGTCTGGTAAGGAGACCTGTGGACCCCCTCTGGAAACAGCCTTCCAGTCAAAACATAAGCACCTGGCTACCATTACGCTATGCATTTTTTTTCAATGAGTGAATGTGATATCCCATATGCTATTTCCCTTGGATCCCATGGGGTATTTTTTTAATTCTCAGACCTGTCAAAAACCTGCTATAATCCATGTTGTCTACATCAAATTTATTAAGCTCATTAACCTTATCAACATTCCGTGTGACCTCCTCGACAAATTCATTCAATTTAGTCAAGCGCACTTTTCCATAGCTTGATTAATCCGTGCCTTTCTAAGAGAAAATGAGTAATGTGCGCTGAATATTTCCATGAATTGGCCCGACACCTAGATTGAATTTAGTGGTACCGCCATCCTCCGGCACAACGCCTATGGCGAGAGGGGATTGGGAAATGATTCCCAGATCCTTTGCTATTTCCTCCATTGCAGGCGATTGATGCATCACATCACGGTTCTCTGCACTGACCATCATCTTCCGTATATTTCCTTATTTAATATTTCATCTGACGCATCCTCTTATAGTCCTCGTTGTTTGTTGTGTGTCTAAATTTTGCATCACCTGCACGATTTGGAATTTATACCTATCACATGTCATGATAAATATAGCGACGAGAGCAGCCGTCCTATTAGGTGGCAATCGTCGTATATTCTCCCTCCGCAATTTGAGATAAAAACACAATGGTTTACCACTGCTCTCTGCCACCCACGTCTTATTTTGATATCCATGCTGCCATTGCAACTTTAATCCCATGGATTTCACAATTTCTAGGAAGTTTATTATAAGGCACCTTATCATAGGTATTTCTAGGGTTTTTTTTTAAATAAAACACAACCACCGGCAGCCATCTTATCGAAATGACTGGAATGTAATCATATAACAGCTTTCTGTTGCTTGCTGTTAACCCAATTACGTCGTGCCCTTCTGTCGCCAGAATGCTATTGGATAGCTTTTGTGAAACTGGCATGAATTCAGAGGAAAGTGAAGTGATGGGTGAGCCTTCACGGTGGGAAAGATACACTTTAGGCAGCGCGGGCATGAAAAGCGTGGAAGAGACATCACTGTCAAAGCGCTTCCATCAATGCAAAATAATCTTGACTAAAATAAATCGCATAAATTATATGAAATAGCGTTAGACCAGGAGAGAACGTTTCTCGTGAACCTGAAAGAGGCAGCACTACAAAATTTAGCTATTCCACTTTTTAATGGGAAGCGACCCGAAAGAATTATAAACTCAGGTAAACCGTAAATAAAGTCAAAACACTGCAGTGCTGGAAATCCGAAATCAAAACAGAAAGTGCTAGAAATGCACAGCAGGTCTGGCACGATCTGTGGAGAGAGAAACAGTCAGCGTTCACGTGGGATATGAGCCTTCTCCAGAATTAAGGCAATCTAGAAATGTGAATAACATGGCAGATGGATTATAATGTGGATGGTTGTGAGGGTATCCATCATGGCAGGGGAAACGGAGATGCAGGGAATTTCTTCAGTGATGAGAGGTTGTGAAAAGTCGCTGTTGAAAGGGCCCTGGGTGTATTTGTTCATACGTCACTGAAATGTAACATGCAGTTGCAACTAGCAATTAAGAAGGCAAATGATATGTTGAATTTTACCGCAAGAGGATTTGAGTACAGGAGTAAAGATGCCTTGCTTCAATTCTATAGAACCTTGGCTAGACCGCACCTGGAGTATTGTGTACAGTTTTGGTCCGTTTGCATTAGAGGGCGTGTAGTGGAGACTAATTAGTTGGATGCGGGAACTCTCTAACGAGGAGACTGAAGAGATTGGGCCTGTATCCTCTAGAGTACAGCAGAATGAGAGATAATCTCATTGAAAGTTACAAAATTATTAAGAGAGTATAAATGCAGAAAGGATGCTTCCCCATGCAGGTGAGTCTAGAGCCAGAGGGCACAGACTTAGGATAAGGGACCAGCTATTTAGGAATAAGATGAGGAGGACTTTCTTCACTCAGAGGGTAGTAAATCTTTGGAATTATCCACCCCTGAGGGTTGTGGAACCTCAATCATTGAGTTTGCTCAAGACAGAGATCGATAGATTTCTAGACACTAATGAAATCAAGGGGTAAGTGGATTGCACGCGGCAATGGTTGTTGGGATAGACGATCAGCCACGATCTGGTTGAATGTCAGGGCAGGCTGGAGGGGCTGAATGTCGTACTTTTGTTCCAATGTTCTTATGCTCCTTCCCTATTAATGACATTCCCGTTTCTAAATGCTCCCCTTCCCCATTTCAATGCAATTAAACCCATGACATTTTATCCTGCTTCAGTTCTGAAGATGAGTCCTATCCGACTGCAGATGTTGACACTGATTCTCCCATAATGCAGCCAGGCCCGACGTGCACCATTAGCATTTTCTATTTTTTTTTATACTTAAACCGTAATTGATATAAACCACACAATGAACCCACTGGATTAGAATAGAAGAATTGACACCACTCTAAACGACAGAGCAATTGCAAAAAAATGCCAACCGCAGTGCTTTGAGGTTGAACAACATTATTAAGCTGAGCTTCAGGTTTTAGATAGCGCGATTGTAGTGGTGAAAGTATTTCAATTAAAGGCTACTTAAGCTCTCTTTGTCTAGCCCATCTCAGCCTTTAAAGCTTGCCTTTATTTAGATTATAATGGTTGCATAACTATTAAGAGAACTGTACTTATTAGGAAACAGAAGTGGAAATTTAATGACTTTTAGGGTATAGGTATTATGCCCCAAACGATGCACTTCGTTACGTATTTCCATGCAGTTTTAATATTATATATTAGATAAGAAATACACCTCCTCCTTGTCAAGTTGCTTTATGTAATGCTCAGCTCACATTTCCATTGTGTGAAAGACAATCAAAGGCCTGGGGATTGCAGTGATTGATATCGAGAGCCAGAAAAGGTCTGTCATCACAAGTGAACATATATCAGCGGAATAAAAGCAAAATACTGCGGATTCTGGAAATCTGAAACAAAAACAAAAATAGCTGGAAAAACTCAGCATCTAACAGCATCTGCGGAGAGGAACACAGTTGATGTTTCGAGTCCGTATGACTTTTCATCTGAGCTAGGAAATATAGAAATGAGGTGAAATATAAGCTGGTAGAGGGGGGTGGGACAGGTAGAGCTGGATAGAGGGTCAGTGATAAGTGGAGGCAAAGAAGAGATTGACAAAGAAATCAAAGACAAAAGGACAAAGGGGTGCTGACGGTGGTGATATTAGCTAAGTAATTTGCTAATGGGGACATTAAGGGTTGCAAGCAGGACAAGCAAGTGGCCCGAGTGGGGGTGGGGTGGGGGGAAGGGATCGAAAAGGACTAAAAGGTGGAGATAAAACAATAGATCGAAATGCAATTAAAAATGTGTGGGAAAAGAATATATATATATATTTTTAACGTTATAAATCATTGGAAAAGGGGGATCGGAAAGGTGGTGGGGATGGATGAGAGAGTTCAAGATCTGAAGTTGTTGAATTCAATATTAAGACCGGAAGGCTGTAAAGGGCCTAGTCGGAAGATGAGGTGCTGTTGCTCCAGTTTACATTGAGCTTCACTGGAACATTGCAGCCAGCCGAGGGTGGACATGTGGGCATGAGAGCAGGGTGGCGTGTTGAAAAGGCAAGCGACAGGGAGGTCTGGGTCATGCTTGTGGACAGACAAGGCGGTTCCGCAAAGCGGTCACCCAGTCTGCTTTTGGTCTCTCCAATGTAGAGGCATCAGCGGAACTTTGCAATTGATTGATCACATCATATCCCAGCCCATCTGTCTCAGCTCCCACTGCAAAAGTTCATATCTTATTGCGTGGTTTGAGCATGAAACTTCCATTGGCCACATTATCGTTAATGCCTAAGCATGGGATAACCATGATCTGTCAATGAATGATTTACTTTTTGGAAATTAAGTAGAAAAAATATCCATCAATTTCACATTCACTGCAATTCAAGAATGGAACCCACAAGGAAGCGAGGAGGGTAGTTTCTGCATCTCAGACTTGTGATGAATTGCAGCTAAGGTTGTAAATTGAGTCATTTTTACTGTACCGCTTCGCTTCTTAATTTCTCCCCATTAGCAGCCTCTGGAATTGGAGTCGTGTCTCTGATCTGAGGCAAATAGCTGTGCCATCAAGTCCTATTTGTTGATATCTCTTATGTAATTTTCCTCTAGCTCTTCCCTCCATGTAACTAGTTGAAATGTCTACGTTTAACAAGAAGTAACAGAATATTTATAAAACCTCCCACACTATCACTGCACTATTGCCCTAACGACTCCTACTGAAGTATTTCTTTTTAACTAAAGGAGTTTTCAAGCTGATACTCATTGCTTCATGAAATCGACGGGCGCTGGGGATTTTGTTGAGTCCTCTGTACATTTGCAAATATTTATCTACTGTTGAGCAATCTTTGTCAATTGACGTCAGTATTGGGGATGGAGGGGCTAACATTGCTAATATCTCAAATAACTATTGTCTAATACAGTGAAAACACAATTAGTTGTCGAAATCATATCATGTTGCTGAAGGTCAATGGTAAGTATTGCAAGTCTTTCAAGAAAGCCGTTTGAGTCTAGAGGTGAATTGTAATTGTAAAATAAAGAATCTAACTTTACAAAAATTTGAAAACATTTTAATCTTTCCAAAATGTAGACATTTTCATTTCAGCACAATTTGTTGTTATCAAACATCTAAACAATCAGGGTCGACTGCAACCAATATGTTAGATTATTGTATGCAGGCCCTGTTCAATACCGAGTGTAGCAGTTATATAGCAAGAGAATATGTCTGTGTCAAACAGCGAACACCGAACCAGGTCCGACAGGGCGGTTGACGGGTGTGCATAACTATGTTTTTATTTTTAGTTCAATTTTCTCATCTGTGCCCCAAATGAAAATTGTTGCAGTGAAGGCTTCCTCGAGAGCTGTCCTCCATGAACTAACTTTTCTGAGGCCTCCCAAAGTCTCTCATTTTGCTTCATTTCCAGGGAAGGGTCAGGAGGAATTATTGGCAATATACGAAAGCCCTGTAAATATCTCCCTAATTACAAAATGCCCAATGATCGGCCAATAAATTAAAATACCCCGAATGTCGCACTAAACATGGGATCTACCTAACCTGCTGCCCTCAGGGACGTGCGCACACGAAGTATAAGGTCTCTTTGTCCATGTATGTTTTTCAAAACCCTGCAGTTCATGGTGTATCCTCTTGCCTTGCTTGTGCTCTCCAAATCTATCGGCTTATGCTTCATTGAATTAAATATATTTGCAATTTTCCTGCCCACCGACCAGTGCAACGGTATGTTCCTGCAGTCCACAGCTTTCTTCCTCACTGCCAATCACGCGGCCAAGTTTTGTTGCACATGCAAACCTCACAATCCTCCGCCCCTGCCGCTGAGCAAATTTTAATTCCAACGTGCCACTTTCTTTTGGATGCCTCAGGAATCTAAACGACTCGCTCTTACACCATTTCTCCAGTGGTACATTCAATGGCAATGTCCCCCCATCTCTGTACATATTAGAGCGTGGCACCGGAAATATTAGACTGATTACGAAGTTTGAGGCACAATTTGCTGATTTCTCCCCTAGCTCCCTGAGATTTGGCAACAGCATTTCACCCCGTTTTTCATTTATATGCCAATGATACAATTATGGGCCGAGACCTCAGCTGTTCATCACCTTTCCCAACCATTCAACTTAGAAGGATTTGCAGGCAGCCAGCAGCACCCTTGGCCAGCGCACAAAGGAGGCAATATACTAACATGGAGTCACATCTGTGGCTATCGAAACACATTACTATTCCCCCATCCATTGATCCTATATATCGCTATTCCGCAGAGGAACCATCACTTTTACCAATTTTCAGAATTCAGTCAGGATTTGGTAGTGAATTGCACTCACGGGACCCACAGACTATCTGCTGCATCCTATTGTCTATATGACGGTCATCCTTTCAGTTTCTGGCTGCACAACATTAAACTTCCGAGGGAAGCCTGCAGCAAATCATTATACATGTGGCTGTGAGATTCGTAAATAGCCAATAAATATCCTTTCCAATCTAAGGATCCCCAGGCAAATAACAACCTTGGTGTAATTCCAGTTGTACATGGATTTAGAGTTCTGAATTCATGACGCTTTTAGTTTCGAGATATGTGGTCCTGCCATAGCACTCATTCTGATAGGACCAGGAGGGATCAGCGATACTGTGCATTTTCTCACTAGCGGAGAGTGGATTGCTGCTGAATGGTTTGAAAATAATTCGGATTGACTCGGCAGTTTTTTGTGTCATTCTTGCCATCTTTAATCTTGCTAATCTTGCTAATTAATAATCGTCTGGAAATAATGTTGCTTTCACGCTCCAAAGTGGGTGGCATATTGTTAATGTCACGGGGACGTTTTTTTAAAATTGCATAGTGTTTTTGGGCACGAGCTCAAAATCCTGCTATGGCAACTATTGGAAGTCAAATTCAACCAGTTAATTATGCTGGAATTGGAAACTAGTTTCAGTAAATGTGATCGATTGTCATGAAAACATATCAGGTTTGGCGGATGGCAGACAGCGTGGGACTGGGAATTTGGTGATATCATGAATTTCATGGGGCGTGGGGGTGGGTTGGAATATGGCCGTGTCAAGAAGGCGTCGAACTACTGACATTGAGTATTCTTATCGGTTAAGTAGCTAGATATCTAGATATCTCAGTGGGCATTTGCTTAGTTCACGTTAAGGAGCGATTGTCCTTTATAGGAGGAAATCACCCTTCCAACTCGTCTGATCTACACGTAATTCCAGATTCAGAGCGACGTGGCTGACTCTTTCTTTGCTGCCGCTGAAATGGCGCGGCAAGCCTTTCGGGGCAATTAGAGATGGGCAACAAATGGCTGGTTTTGCCAGTGATATCCAGATCCCATGGAAGAATAAAAGAACAAATATCCTCCACACTTTTCCTGACCACGATCATCTGCAATAAACTTTGGGATGACCTTTACCTGGAGCTGTGGGCCACGGTTCTGGCTCAGATTTTCGAGGCAGAAATCGGCAAATTACAATCTTAGCTCATGATGACTAACCTGGCAACCGGGAATTTGGTGACGCAATGAATTTATTTGGCAGGCGGAATATGGTTCTCACATGAACTCGTGAAGCTACAGAGCTTGAGTATTATTTGATAATTATCTAACTTAAGCATATAGATATCTAATATTTAGCTTATGTTGTTTAGTATCTCAGTGGATATTTGCTTAATTAATTTTAAGAAGCCAATATAAAAAGAACTATGGGATTTAGTCCTGTTTGGCAACATCGACTTCAAACAAAATTCGTACTGTTTCTAAGAAGCTCTTATTTTAAGTTTTTAATTAATATGGAGGACCTTCAGGGAACTACAATCTTTAATTCATGCGGCTCGTGGGAACTTCGGGGTACTTTATGCTCCCAGGAGGCCCAGGTTTGCACGGCGAGACCGCAGCTGTTCAAATCAGGCTGAGGTTTCCTCAGCTCAGGTGGCAGATGGATTCACTACCAGCCACATGTTTGGTTGAATATTTCCCGGCCTTGGCTTTTCAGGATCCGGACACCTCACATCAAAAAGTAATTTAGAACTGCAATTGCAAGCCACCAAACAAGTCGTAAATCCCTCTTGCCATGTACTTCTGAAATTAAGGAGTTTGCTCTTGCACATAGTTTCTGTTTTGGTGTGCCTTCGTCCTACATCAAACGAGAATGGGTATTTGCTGAGTTCGGACACCTTTACTCCCAGCTGTCCCTCCTCAATCAGCGTCCACTGAAGATACTGAATCCTTGAAGGCGCACCTTGCTGATCTAGCGCACGCATATTGCGGGATTCCCAATGACTCATGTGCAAGTTTGGTGTGCCTGGTCTGGTAGCGCTGAGAAGACTCACGGCTAACCCAGGCATACACACGTGTAAACCCGAAAAAGGGACTGGTACAGTTACCCTTAACAAGCGTGGCTATATCAACAAATTGCACGCCATTCTTAATGACGGATCCAAATTCTTATCCATTGGTACTGCCGCTCTGCATGACAGGACTGCCATACTCGAAAGCAAGCTAAAAGAAAAACTGCTTGTTAGACTTGTGCGAGAGCAACGACCTGCCGAGTGATATATATGATAGGATTCGTGCTCACGACTCACCGCGTTCACGTATGTTCACGTATGCCCATGACAAAGAAAAGTGACGCCTCTATAATTCCTATCTTATTTATGACCGGTTCTGCACAACATGAATTGGCCAAATGGCTGGACGAGTTGCTGCAATCGCTGTGCAGGATTCCTTCAAATGCAGGACTTGCATACCAATAGCGATTTTGTGTCAACAAACTCATTTGACATTGCTAGCCTATTCACCAATGTACGGCTCAAGGAAGTCAAAGGCATTTGCACTGCAGCAATATATCGTGAGGATCTAGACCCACGCCATTATATCCTTAGACAGCACCTTCCAAACCCACGAGCACTACCATCAAGAAAGGCAAGAGAACACAACCACCTGGCACTTCCCCTCCACGCCACTCACCATCCTGACTTGAAAATATATCGCCGTTCCTTCACTGTCGCTCGGTCAAAATCCTGGAAAGCCCTCCCAAATAGCACTAGGTGTGTACCTACACCACATGACTGCAGTAGTTCAAAGGCAGTTCACCTCTACCTTCTCAGAAGGAATTGGGTATGGCCAATAAATGCTGGCCTAGCCAGCGACGCTCACATCCATGAATGAATAAAAATAAAAAATTCATTGAACTTATGAAATCAGCAACTCGCGCACTTGAATTCAATTTTAAGGGCACCATGTGTTTTCAAATAGATGATTTTGCCATGGGATCTCCTTTACATCTAACTCTCGCAAATGCCTTTGTTGGGTCCCACGAGAAACGTGTATTCGACGGAATGACATCCAGCACCCATCAGCTTGCGTATTTCCGATATGAAGATGATCCGTTTGTTATATTTGAGTCCCCATCTGAATGGAAGCATTTCCTTACACGCGTAAATGGGCTCAACCCTGCGCTCAACCAATCGGCACTCTATTCTCAGGAAGGATAAATTGTTGTTCCCTTTACATTCGTCAATCTTGCGAATTGTCTTGAAGAGTGTAAAGCGAAAAGCTTCGAAAACGTATCCTTTTTCGGCAGTGCTCAGGTTCTACTACCAAACGAGAATTAACTTAAATAGGATTACAGGATAGTCGGCACAGAAACAGAACATTTGGCTAAAAGGCTGGTATGGGCGAAGTGGGATTAGGTTCGTGGGGCACCGGCACCAATACTGGGGAAAGTGAAAGTGTGGGTGTACAGCTGGAGCTGTTAACACGTGAACTGTGCTGGGACGAGTGTTTTTGCGAATCGCATAGCTAGGGGAGTAGAGAGAGATTTAAATTAAACAAGAGAGGCGAGGGATCAAGCTTGCATAGATGTAGCAAATCATGGGGTAGGTGCAAGGCAGGAGAGCAAAAGAGTAATATGCCAAACGAGAGTCATTGAATAGCAGGAAAGGACAGAGGAAAATAGCTGAGAATACACCAATAGTTAAGACTATTTGTTACAAAGATAATAAAAAGACAAAACTAAGGGCTATGTATCTGAATGTGCATAGCATGCATAACAAAGTAAATTAATTCATCGCACACTTTGAAATAAGTAAAGATGATCTGATCGTTCTTACAGAAACGTGGATGTAGGATGGCAAGGATTGAGTCTTGACGAATGAGAGGTAAATGACATTCAAGAAGAAAAGGAAGCTAGGTGGAGGGGTAGCGCTATTGATCAAGGATGGTATTAGTGCAATAGTTAGAGATGTCCTTGGGTCAGGAGATCGGTATGTAGAATCGGTTTGGGTGGAGATGAGGAATATTAAGGGAAATAAGTCAGTAGAGGGGGTCGTCCACAAGCTCCCTAACAGTAACCTCATTGTAGGACAAAATATCCAAGGAGAAATATTGGGTGCGTGTGATAAAGAAACGGTGATAATCACGGGTGATTTTAATCTATGTATTAGCTGAAAACATCAGATTGGCAGTGGTTGCCTGCATAAGGAGTTCATAGAATGCTCTTGTGATAGTTTCTTAGAGCAGCGCATTTGGAACCAACCAGAGTGCAAGTGATAATAGACTTAGTATTGTATAATGTGACAGGATTAATTAACGACCTCTGAGTGAAAGCACCCCCAGGTAGCAGCGGCCACTATATGATTGAATTTTGCGTCCAGTTTAAAAGGGAGAAGAGTGAGTCTAAGACTAGTATTATAAACTTAAATAAGGACAACTACGTGGACATGTAAGCTGACCTAGCAGAAGTGAACAGGGATACTCGACTAGGGGATGGTTCAATGGAGCAGCAGCATCGGGCATTTAAGCAGATATTTCACAATACTCACAGTAAGTATATTCCCACTATAAAGAAAAACTCTAAGGGGAGGATCCACCATCCATGGTTGACTAATTAAAATAAGTTAAGGAAGCCATCAAAATTGAGTATTGATGCAAAAAGCGACTTGATGAATCTTTTCACCTTGCACTCATCAAGACACTTCGCAAGAATACAAGTATAAGGTGAAAACAACAACATATACTGTATGTGAAGAAAGTGCTGATTTGTTGGCAAGTGGACTCTGATTGGTAGAGGCGTTGCCATGGAGAATGATCCACTGACGATGACTGTCAGTTAACTGCCAAGCACTGTTTGAAATTTAAACCAGGCGGCTTAAGCCTGGTTGGTCACGGTATTGCCTTGAGGAATAAGTCATCAAATGGCTGTCACTCATTTCATTTAGCTGAAACGGGCGACTATCTATATGTTCTTTTTGTCGGCAAAGAACAGGGCCCCGTTGCATTGATATATGTGCTGAGACTGTCATCTGTGATGCAGGAGACCTCAGGAAGAAGCCAAAATGAATCATCCACCTGGCACTTGTGGCTGAAGTTGGTTCTGATGACTACTGTTCAGAAGCTGGGCGCAGATAAAGACATACCGATAATAGTGCAACCAAACATCTTGATCCGGTAATGCCATTCTGTCAATGTTTAACTTGTCATCCAGTTCTAATAATTGTGTTGACAAACGTACGCCTGAGAATACCGTGCATTCTGTGTAATTGAATCGAAAATCTGGCAGTTTCTATAACGGACTGTCACTCCGGAAGAGCTGTTCAAATTCTACGCCATTGCTATTTATTTCAACTTAATCCGGTATGAGGAACTTATATGATCAAATCTCGAGTTTCGAATTCAATGGATACTTAAACTAGGTGGTGTTAGAGAACAAAGCATATGGTTATTTGGCTGAAATTAAACCTGAAAAGTAGATCAAGGAAGGCGACAAGGGAGGGCAACTTATCACTCTTCCATAGAGTACAAAATTGCGAGGAGTAAAATGTACATGGATGAAGAACAATTATGGATTAATTTGTTGCGTGATACGTGACGTTTGGATTTCGTTCAGATATTTCTCGTTGAAAGCTTAATGCAAAAAAAAAAGATTCGTAGAATGTATACTGCAACATGATCGTACATTCTTCAATATCACTAATTATTTCCCAGTTCTAAAGCTGTCATTTATTATTCAATATAAAATACTGAATACGAAATTCATTTTGGTTATTATTTTATTTGCCGGCAAGATGTTCATATGTATTTCCCAGCTAGCGGAAAATCTACTGGGAAAAAAATTTAAAATGCGTCAATAACAAAAACCACGAACGAAAACTTTTGAAGAATGGTAAAATACCCATCATTAAAACCAATAGATTAAATGCTAAATATAGCCATGCAGTCGAGGCAATCAGGCAGCAATACTCCAAAATCAACGAGAGAGCGAAAACGATTTTCCCCCACCTTGCCAGCAGGATGAAATCTACGATACGCTGTTTCTATATAAAAAGCCATTAATTGACGTTCCAGTTAAACTGCAGATATATTGACCAACTGTGCAGATACAAATTTAATCAATTGCCTTTTCATATACGGCTTGCTTTTTGTACATTGTCTTTCAAACAACGAAGATATATGCGACGTTTTTAAGTATATTTCCTTGCAATCATTGTCATTATTTTCTATTTATATGGCTGTCACAGAGATGTACTAAGTATGCATACTTTCAAGGTGAAAAAACAGAATTATTCTTCCACTGTTTCTAAAATTGTATAACAGTAGGTCCGTATTTTCAACCTGCACGTTAAGCTTCATCCCAGTGTTATTTTGAAGAAATTATTCGCAGATCGTAACTTCCAGCAACTCAATCCCACTGATTGTTCATGGACTGTTCCTTTTCAGATCTTTAAACACAAACATAGGATGCTTATTTAGATTACTGCTAAATCTTTAATTTACTGGTGTTAACATTGGTTTCTTCTCTTCTTTTCAACCCAAGTGCATTTTTATCGTTTCATTGTCAGTTGTGACCTGCATCGAGGTCAGGGAAGAATATTTCGAGAGGTTATTCTGCTGTTATGTTATACATTTATGCTAGTCTACAAATAATGGAGCTGTTAAATTGTACATTCTCAGTTTGCGCCAGAAACACTTCAACGTTAGTTCCAAATGACAAGTCTGTACCCTAGCCTATACCATGTGTAAACTGTGCATCGATCTAAAGCCCTCACTTCCTCTTTGAACACAGAAGTAAAGAGATTCCCGTGTGGAATTCTCCGAAAATGGTTCTACCTATTTGTACAAAGAACAGCAGCTGGACGTTATTTCCATTCATTTGCGGCTTAACAATGGTTCCCGCAAGAGAACTAGCAAAAGTCCCAGAAAAGCCAAACATGGCCAGGGGAAAAGAGCTGTTCATCTGGAGGAAGTGACTTTTGCTTTCTCACGATTCTTATTTTAGCCAGCTTGGGCCCCGGGTAATTTGGGGGTTCACTCGCTGTCCTTCCTTGAATAACGGTAATGGAAACAATGGGATACCCAACAAAATATGGAGTAAGTGTTTGAATTTTTGTTTATGATATTACTTTGGCCTTTCTGACTGTCTAATATTGAAGCCAGGCGGGACATAGCCGGCATTGGGGATATTTCAGCAGCTTGGACAATATGTGCTCCTCCAGTTACAATTTAGGTTACAAATTTGTTCCTGACAGACTGAATTATGCAATTGATTTCCCGACATCCCGTGTAACTTTTGTGGTGGACCACAGGGTTTCGGGGAAAAGAGTCAAGCAGATAACATCAAAATGTACACAAATACTTAGGCTGGAAATTGGAGAGAAACTCATATTCTTTGGGGCTGTTCCGAGAGGCAACCGCGAATTCAACTGAAGGAAATTTTATAATTCAAATTGATTTATAATTTAAGTTAGGAATGAGCAGAATTTCTGGACATTTTCCCAGCTAACTTCGAAACGTCTATAACTTTGGAAAGTGGGTAATCCAGAGTTTAGTGATGGAATAGGCGGGCAAGAGGAAGCGACCCATTGATATTCGCTCTTTTCCACTTTAGACAATGCCATATCATATCATGATATCAATGATAATTGTTGAAAACATTTCCTGCTGCAACTCTGGTAAGATGTCCCTGTTCCACCATGAAAATGACAAACACTTTCTGCCATGCCCTGATGCAGAGTTAAATGCGCAAAGCCAGAAGATGCTGTCAGTGATTTTCTGTTCTCCACGGAATGCGCTTTTGCATGTCATCTTATAAAATCTTACCTTTTGAAACGAATGGCTTTGCAGTAATCCGCAACGGCCAACATCAGAATTAGAAAAATGGCTGACATAAATCGGGATAACAAACCAAATTGGGAAATTACAGCCTGTAATATGTAAATAAAACAAATTTATCATGCGATTTATTCCATCGAATTTCCGCTTAACAATCATATATCGATAAACCAATGAAATAGTTATATATAGCTATGAGGCAAGTTATTGATTCAGTCATATAGTAGTGTTATCATAATTATGTATTCCATCTATGTTATCACAATAAAGTTCATCATGTGCACTTGAGAAAAAACGTAAGAGCATAAGCGTCAAAATACCAAGATTTCGAAGTCCTATTGTTAGCATTAATTTGTAATTGCGCAACGGAATGTTTTGCAATTTAATAATGCTATGGCAGAATTTTAGTAAAACTCTAGAAATGATGAAACACCAACAGTTAGAAATCTTTGCTGACTTATTGCAAAGCGTGTGCAATCAATAAATAATTGTTCTCAACAGAACCTGATCACGTTGCCATCTTCTGCATGCAGAATCGTGTATAATTTAATTCCAAGTTACTGGGAAATCTGCTGCAGCATTGGTTAATGTCATGGACATTTCTCGATCTAAACATTGCAAAGCGTTTCAAGCTCGCTTGGCAGTGTCAGATCAGGGAGCGTCAAAGTGACACACGACAACTATTTCGTCATGTTTGCCTTAAACTAAACCAAAAAAAAAACTCATTTGGACACCCTTATAAAGCAAATAAAGTTTCCAGCCACAAAGGAACATTGCTGTTGATCTGTAGATTTCAAGTGCAACTAGAAGGCCGTGAATAGATAAAGTTGTTTGACATGGCCTGGCGCTAATCTTTTGAAGCCACTCTCAAAGGGCAGTCCATAAGTGCCTGTAGCTTATAGTTTTAAATAATGATCATTCAGGCAGAATTACGGTGCTGCTGGGAAGGGAATCCCTGAATTTCTACCCAGTGACAGCGAAGGAACATCGATATAGTTCCAAGTCAGGATGACCTGGGACTTGGAGGGGAACTTGCTGGTACTGGCCCTCCCATGTGTCTGCTGTCCTTGTCTTTCTAAGTGATAGAGTTCTAAGGTATGGAAAGCTCTGTCGAAGGATACTTGGCAATTTGCTGCCACTCTGGGTTGTCTGTGGAGAGAGTGAATGGTTAAAATGAAGGATGGGTTGCCGATCAAGAGTCCCGCTTTGTTCTGGATAGTATGGAGCTTCATGAGTGTTGTTAACTCCTGACTGCTACCTTTTAGAGAGTGGACAAGCCTTTGGGAGTCAGCAGGTAAGTTATTCGCTGCAGTATTCCAAGCCTTTGACCCGCTCTTGTAGCCACAGTATTTCTATGGCTAGAACAATTAGTATCTGGTCAAAGACAACACCCAGGATGCTAACTGTGTCATAAAAGGATGGCAATGCCAATTGATGTCTAGGGGAAATGGTGCATTCTCTCTTGTTGGAGATGGTCATCGCCTGGCACTTGTGTTGCTGGAATGCTACTTGCCACTTATGAGCACAAGCCTGAATGCTGTCCAGGTCTTGCTGCATATGAACATAAACTTTTTCAGTGTCTGAGGCGTCACAAATGATACAGCGCACTGTGCAATCATGAGTGAACACCTTTCCTTCTGACCTTGTAATAGAAGGAAGGTCATTATAAAGGATATGAGGATGTTTCGACCTAGGAGACTACACAATGGAAATTCTGCCGGGTGCCCTGGGATTTACATGAATGGCCTCCAATAACTACAGCCATCTTGCACTGTGCTAGGCCTGACTCCCTCCAGTAAAGAGCTTGTTTTTTTATTTTCCCTGATTTCCATTGACTTCAATTTTGCTAGGGCTCCTTGATCCACCTTTGGGGAAATGCTGCCTTGTTATCAATGACAGTCAGACTCAGCTCACCTCTAGAGTTGAGCTATTTTGTCCATGTTAGGACAAAAGGTAGAATGAAGCCCCGATCCGAGTGCCACTGGTGGAACCCAAACTGAGCATTGGAAGCAGCTTATTGTTGTGGAAGTGCCACTTGATAGTACTATCGATGACATCTTCCATCATTTTGATGGTGATGGAGAATAGACTGATTGTACACTGATTGACAAATTGCATTTCATAGATTCATAGAATCATGGAATGGCTGCAATACAACAAGAGGCCCTTCAATGTGAAGTGGCTGTGCTGGCCCTCGGAGGGAGCCATTCATCTAATGCTATTATCCTGCCTTTACCCCGTAACACTGCACATGTTCTATTTCAAATAATAGTCAAGTTCCCCTATGAATGCCTCGATTGAATATGCCTCCATCACATTCTCAGGCAGTGGCTTCCAGATGCTAACCACTAGTTGTGTGAATTTCTATTTTCACATGTCGCCATTGCTGATTTTGCTCATTAACTTAAATCTGTGCCCTCTGATGCTCGAGCCTTCCACCAATGGAACAATTTCTCCCCGTCTGTTCTGCCCAAAGCCCTCGTGATTTTGAATAGCTTTATCAAATCTTCTCTCAATCTTCCCTTACGCAAGGATACAGTCCCAACTTCTCAAAATTATCCATTTAATTGAGGTTCCTCATCTCTTGCTTCAAGTAAATATTTTCTGCACCCTCTCTAGCACCTCTACCGAAGGAGTGGTGCCCAGGAGTGGACAGCATACACCAGCCGATGCCGAACTAGTGTTTTAAACTGTTTAGCATAACTTATTTGCTTTTATACTGAATGGTCCAATCCATAAAACTATGCTAATTGTGTACAGGAGATAGCTGAGCATTTTTTCACATTGCTGGTTAGATGTCAGTGATGTAACTGTACTGTAACAGCTTGATCAGAGACAAGGCTAGTTTTGGAGAGCCAATCGTTAGTACAGCTGCCGAAGTGTTGGTGGGGCCTTTAGCCTTGGTTGTGTCCAAAGCCTTTAACCATGTCTTTATATCACACGGAGTGAATCGAATTGCATGAAGACTGGCGCCTGCGATACTGTAATACTGCGATCGAGTTAGACTACCTGCTGAGAACTGCTGGTTGAAGATGCTTCAGCCTTCCCCTTTAAATGATGTGCTGGGTTCCTCATCATTCACGGAAGGGATATTTGTGGAGCTTACTCATCCAGTTAGTTATTTAAGTTTCGTCCACCGCTGTATGTCCCTGAACTGACAGCAGAACATTGATCAGATCTGTTGGTGTATGATCGTTTAGCTCTGACTATCGCATACCGTTTCTGCTGTTTGCCTGTATTGAGTCCTGTGATGCAGCCGCATCAGCTTGGTAACTCATTTCAGCAATGCATGGTGCTTCTCCTGGCATTCCTTCCTGCACATCCTCTGGCTTAATGGCAGAGTACAATAAGGGTTAAGCCGGTCCACGGAGTTACAGGTTATGGTTGAATGCAATTCCATTGTTGCTGACAGCCCACAGCACCTCATGCATGGCCAGTTTTCAGCTAATAGCTCTGGTCTGAATTTATCCCGTTAAGCAAGTTGTAAGTGCCATTCAAGAAAATGGAGGGCATCCTCAGTGGAAAGAAGGGTTTTCGTAACACAAATCCTGGGAGTTGATCATCCCTAACAATACTGTCGTCGACGGATGCAACAGCGATAGGCAGATTAGTGAGAGCGAGTTCTAGTCGGGTTTTCCCTCTTGTTGGTTCCCCCACCACCTGTCGCAGGCACAATCTGGTAGATATGTCCTTCAGGGCTTGGCCAGTTAGTTCTGTACTCGTGCTACTGAACCACAGTTGGTGATGGGTAATGAGGGCCGCCACTCCGTTTGCATTCTGCGTACTTGTTACCTACAGTGCTTCTTCCAAGTCGTGTTCAGCATGGATATCTAATAATTCATAATTGAGGGCAGGTATTATGCCATATTCAGCAGGGCATTTCCTATCCGATGTTTGACCTGATTGCATGAGACTTTATGGGGTCCAGAGCCAGTGTTGATGTCCGGAAATTGCCTCCAAACTGTATACCACTGTGCTGCCACTTCTGGAGAGTCTGCCCTGCTGATGAGACAGGGCTTACCCAGCGATTGTGACGGATGTTTCTGCGACATTGAATGTAAAATATGATTGCGTGAACATGTAAGGCTGTTATTTGCCTAGTCTGCGTGACAACTCTCCAAAATTTGGCACATGCCTCCAGGTGTTCGTCAGGAGGGCTTGCGGGGCTGACTCGATATAGCTGCTGCCGATGCTGGTGCTTAGGCCGATGTCAGGTAGTCTGTCCAATTTCATTTGTTTTTGACTTTTCCCTAGCAGTTTTTTACAACTAAGTTACTTGCAAGGCAAATTCAGAGGACAGTTATGTGCCAATCATAAAAAAGAATCGCTCTGGAGTCAGATGTAGATCAGGTAAGGTAGGCAGATTTCCTTTGCTAAAGGACATTTATGCTCGGGTCGCAGATTTCCAATCTACCCCAATATTTAGATTTGATACCAAGCATCTCCACCTGCTTGTAATGTGTGTACCTTGCGTCCTGTTTCATTTAAGGGTGATCCACATAGTCCTTCTCCACCAGCTTCTCCGTCTACTGTTTCGTTGAACTTGATGTAACATAAGTCAACTTCCTTAATGACCCCACTATCATATTTTGTGAATTTTCTGTGTGGAGCTACTTGAATATTAGCAATGCTGGCATTTGTGTTGGTTATACAGAACGTATATCTTGTTCAGTAAGACATAGGTCACCTCCGAAACTCTAACATCATTCTAGTACAGTATGTGTTTTATCTGTGGTTGATTTCTGATTCCTTTCTTACTTCCACGAATTGTAAATCCGTTGAGGCTAAAAACTACGAGATTTGTCCCTTTCTTCCTGGACTTCAATCGTTATTCATTCACGAGATGAGTGTGTCCATGCAAGACCAGCATTTATTGCCCATTCCTAATAGCTCCAACCAAACTGATTCCACATCTAGATTTTCTGAGCTAATATTTTCTCTCACTATTGCACTGATTTCGTTCTTAACATCTCCACGCCACCTCTTTGCCTGTCCTTCCAAAATATTGAGTACCCTGGGATAGTAAGTTCCCAACCTTGGATAGCCTGCAGACATGTTTCCATAATCGCAATCATATCATACCCATTTACATGTATTTGCACTGTTAATTTGTCTACCTTTTTTGGGAATGCTCCATGTATTCAGACACGGTGCCTTTAGACTTGTCTTTTTTAAATATATTATACATGTTTTGTACTTTAGCCCTATTTGCTTCTAACACTTGTTTCCTCGGCCTTCCACTTTTGCTTTGGACTAATCTGCCTTCTATTCGTATCTTTGGTTCTCCTCGATCAGGATCCCTTCAGCCTGCCACTCTCGTTTGAACCCTCCCCAACTAAACTATCGAATACCCCTGTGAGGACATTGGTCCCGTCCTAATGGGGTGCTACCTGTCCAACTCGTACAGGTCCGATCTTCCCCGGAATCGGACCCAATGTCTCAGGGATGTAACTCCCTCCCTCCTGCACCATCTCTCCAGCCACACATTCATCTGGCCTATTCTCCTATTCCTGATCTCGCTAGCACGTGGCTCTGGGAGTAATCCTGAGATTACTACCTTTGAGGCCTTGCTTTTTAATTCATTTAGTCACTTCCTATATACTGTTTTCAAGACCTCAAAGCAGAAAATCTGTTAGAGAGGGAGTCTCTTGCAGGGGACTCTTGCACTATCTGCCTAGTGCTTTTAGTCTGGCGGTCAACCATTCCATGTATGTCCGTTAATTATTTGCCTACGATGTGATCACCTCACTGTCCTTCCAATCACGAATATCTCATTCTTTTGGATGCTCCATAGTGACTCCAGGCGCAGCTGCATCTCCAAAACATGGATTTCGAATAGCTGCAGCTGGAGACACATCCTGCACATGCGGTTGCCCTGGACACTGGAAGTGTCCTTCACTTCCCACATTGGACAGTTGGAGCATTCAACGTGGCCCATCTGCCTCTTCTGGCATGACGTACACTTAAATTAATGCCTTTACTTTTACTTCCTTTAGTTCAGGGAGTATTAAGTACTCACCAGGTCTTGCAGACCAAGGCCGCCGCTCATCTTTCTGGGGAAACGTAGAAAATGAAAGGATCACCTCCTTCCCTTTTCAGCAAACGCCCTCAATCACCAAACTCAAATTTAAGCACTCTAATGCAGCCCAAAGCATCACTGCAGTACTGAAACGGCAACACTGCAGATGGTCTGCTTTTATGGTCTCTTAATCTAGCTTTTGAAAATCTGTTTAAGCCAGTTATCTAATTAGGTAGCTGCAGCTGCAAGCAGGTCCTGTATGACCCCTGTATTAAGCTGGACTAAAACTCCTTTTTTTCCCAACCCAAAGAGAACCTTTTAGTTAATTGTTAAATTAAAGAAAGACTGGACTACAGATAGAAATCAATCCTTAAATTTACCCTTAGAAGTCCCTCACTCACCAAACTCCAATTTAAGCACTCAAATGCATCTCAAAGCAGCATTCCAGTGCATTTCGGGGTGAACGTCTGTTGCTTTAGCCAATGATTGGTTGGCCCAGTTTACTCTCGGCTGTCTGTGTCTCATCGAATTGAAGTCAGCCTTAGGTAAATTTGTAATTTTTTTTTTAACATTGCTGTTTATCAAACACGATGTCAACCTCTGTCATGTTATGACCCCGAGTAAATAAATGTATGTAAAGGATGTTTGTGGCAATTCTTGGTTCCATCCTTACTTTTTCCAGTTTTATAATAGAAATATAATTTACCCAGTTGCTGTAATTACGGACTCTGATGCCCTTTGAAGTCTCCCCATTGCCTGAATGATGCCTCATGCCATGTACCAGTTTTCTTTACACGCACTTAATAGACAGTATTTGTCTCTGTTTTAGCTACTCTATATGCACATTTGACTTGCGTACCTTTCCCTCTTATTAATTAAGCATAAGACAAGACCTGTTCATATTCAATCTTCCTTTTGAACGAAGAGGTATTCACCCAGAAAACCTTGAACAGTTTTTTTTTCCTCCAGAGATGCTGCCTGCTTTGAAGCTTCACTAATTTTCGTGATAATTACTGATTTCAAACTTGAACCCATATTTATTTACTTCTCTACAGGAACGTCTGGTCAGGAGCATTTCTAACCAAATATAAATAACAGCGAATTATTTATTGGAAGGAGGATAAAAATATGCTTGACAGAGTTATTGCTTACAAGGATATCGTCCATCGTGTTGTGTGGCACTACCACCGTGCTAAATGGGATGGATTTCCAAATGGGATAGATGCACTGGTCTAGCAACTCAAAACTAGGCTTCCATGGGGCGCTGTGGGCCATCAGCAGAAATCAATCATAAGTTGCATCCTCATTGACCTGCAGATCCCTCACTCTACCATCCCCACCAAAGCGAGAGATCAACCCTGCTTCAAGAAAGATTCTGGGGGACATCCCAGGAGCAGCACCAGGCATACATAAAAAGCAGGTGTCAACGTAGCGAAGCTACAGGCAAAGCAGCGAAAGCAGCAGGCAATAGACAGAGCTTAAGTGATCCCACAACCAACGAATCAGATCTAAGCTGCCACATCCAGCTGTAAATGATGGTCGACAGTTAAACAACTCACTGGAGGAGGAGGCTCCACAAATATTCCATCCTCATTGATATTCGAGTCCAGCAATTTAATGCAAAAGACAAGCCTTAAGAATTTGCAACCATCTTCAGCCAGAAGTTTCAAGTGGGTGATCCGTCACGGCCTGCTACAGGGGCCCCCAGCATCACAAATCTCAGTCTTCAGACAATTCAATTTACTCCACGTGATATCGAGAAACGGCGGAAGGCACTGGATTCTTCAAAGGCTTTGGGCCCTGACAACATTCCAGCAATAGTACTGAAGATGTGTGCTCCAGAACTAGCTATACCCTTATCCAAGTTGCTCCAGTACAGATACGATGCTGGCATCTACCCGGCTATGTGGAAAGCTGCCCAGGTGTTTTCTATCCAGAAAAAGCAGAACAAATCCAACCAGGCCAATTACTGCCCGGTCAGTCTACTCTTGATCATCAGTAAAGTGATGGAAGGGATCATCAACAGTGCTGTCAAATGGTACTTACTCAGCAATAACCTGCTCGCTGACGCCAAGGTTGAGTTGTGCCAGGGACAATCATCTCCTGACGTTCATAACCTCACTGTCCAAACGTTGACAAAAGAGCTGAACTCAAGAAGTGAAGTGAGAACAACTGCCCTTGACATCAAGGACGCATTTGACCGAGTGTGGAGCCCCAGAAAAAACTGGAGCCAATGGGAATGAGGGGGAAAACCCTCCACTGGTTGGATTCATACTTAACAAAATGAAGGGCATTGTGGTTGTTGAAGGTCAATCATCTCAGCCCCAGGACATCAACGGGGGAATTCCTCAGAGTAATGTCCTTATTTACAACCTGCACAACCTTCCAAATTGGGTGGATATGGGGCAATTAAAATTCGAACCACATGAGTGCCAGACAATGAGCATTTCCAACAAGAGGGAATCCAAACATCTCCGCATGAGAATCAATGGCATTACAATCGCCGACACCCCACTGCCAACATCCTGGAGTTTACCATTGACTGGAAACTAAACTGAACTGGGTCAGCCATATAAATAGTGCGAATACTAGAGCAGTCAGAGGCTTGCAATTCTGCGGACATTAACTCACCTCCCAACTCCGCAAAGCCTGTCCGCAATCTAGAAGACACAAGACAGGAATGTGATGGAACACTCTCCAGATGCCTGGATGAGTGCAGCTCCAACAACACTCAAGAAGCTTGACACTGCCCAGGACAAAACAGCCCGCTCGATTAGCACCACATACACAAACATTCACTCCCTCCACCACCGACGCACAGTAGCAGCAGTGTGTACCATCTACAAGACGCACTGCAGGAACTCACCAAGCCTCCTTAGACAGCACCTTCCAAACCCATAACCAGTATGATCTAGAAGGACAAGATCAACAGACACATGGGAACACCGCCACCTGGAAATTCCCCTCCAAGCCATTCACCATCCTGAAATGGAAATATCTCGCCGTTCCTTCACTGCAGCTGAACCATAAACTCTGGATCTCCCTCCCTTACAGCACTGTGCGTGTACCTGCATCACATGGACTGCAGTGCTTGAAGAAGACAGCTCACCACTACCTTCTCAAGGGCAATTAAGGGTGGAAAATAAATGCTGGACTAGCCAGTGACATCCACATCCCAAGAATGAATAAAAAAAACCACCTCCAGCATCCACTCCCTCCACCATCAATGCCCCGTTGCAGCAGTGTGTACCATCCACAAAATGCACTGCAGCAACACACCAAGGCTCCTTCCACAGCACCTTCCAACCTGCAACCTCGACCGCATAGAGGACAAGGGCAGAAGATAGATGGGAACACCACCACCACCACCTCGACGCAACCCACCATCCTGGCTTGGAAATATATCGCCATTCCGTCACTGTCGTTGGGTCAAAATCCGGCAACTCCCTCCCTAACAGCACTGTGCGTGCACCTACATCACAGAGACTGCAGCAGTTAAAGAAGGCGGCTCACCACCACATTCTCAAGTGCAATTCGGGGTGGGCCTATCCAGCTTCGCCAATGTCCCTTGAAAGAATAGCAGAGCAGTCTACATGCATGCTTCAAAACTATTACTCAAAAATATCAATAACCGTTTTTTTTAAATTAGTTTTTGTTAACGAAGGAAGTGTGGGCAAAATACCTACGAACATGATTGCACATATTTTATTTTACTAAACCGAGCTGCATGAAATTCTGCCAATTGTGTGCGTTTTCCATGACATTTAATTTGGAATTTTTAAAGAAGTATGTCCGTGAGGTGGCATTGTTCCCACATCTTACCTGCGTTCCAGTTGGATACAAGATGAACAGCTATTTTCGGAGCCTGGAGCGTGGGATGAGATATCACGCAGATGCAATATGTCCCTTTCTGGATTGGCAGTGCATCTTCCAAAGTACTGGAAGCCTCGTATCGTCCCGCTGAGTCAAGCTGCGCTGTGGTTTTAATTCCGGTTACAATATTGCTATTATTTCTCTACCAACTGAGGGTAAGAATCTCCGGGTAAAAGCCAACCGTTTCACAGACGAAACGAAAAGCACATGCGTGTTTGAAATTCCGCTAGAAATTTTGGAGACAATAGTCGAGGAAGCTGGCGGAGCTAAATCGAGGAGCAGAGGAAAACAAAAATAAATATGGTGTTCCGCATGTAGAAGATTATTTACTCTTACATCCCTTTGTACGAAATTAAATCAAACAGCATCAATTCATGATCGGTATTTTTTCTTTCTGCTTCACTTAAATTGTACATTTGCGTATTGCATTTATGTTGCAGCCATCTATTGCATACATAATCAAGGCACATTGTCATCTGTAGACTGGAATCTCGCGCTCCTTAAAAACACCTCAAAATTCACTCCCACAGGAAATTAACTTCCAGCGGAAGCATATTTGTAATGCTCACAAAAACAACGCCTATGTTTCTTCAATCAGAATGCCCAACAAGTAGGAATGGTAGTTAATTTTAATTATGCTTATGGATTAACAGAGGGATGATGGACAAAATCTAGGGACAACAGCCTCCATGTATTAGAACAATGCTTTAGGTTAATTTTCTTCCACAGAAAATCGCGCAAGCCAAATACAAGAGGCCTAGCGGAGGTTGATACCTCACTAACAAGCCGAAGTGTTAGCCTAGCTTGCTTCCATATACCTTGAAATGTCAATGGAAGGTAATGAAAAACATGCACTGACAAAAACACTGCCAAGGGAAAGGGCTGGGTGCGGCATCAGTGGACAATGAGCCACGGACTTGCCTTCGTTCAGAATACACACAAATGAATGCATGGATTCTAAATCTAGTTGAAGTGCAAGTTCTTGAATTTGCACAAAGGAGCAGTGATCTGCGCCACCACCAACAGCCAAATCCAGGCAGATCACACTCACCTTTCCCTACATCACCCCACCCAGTCACCCGGACCGGTCATCTTCAGCCTACGAAATGTCTGCACAAAACCTGGCGTCACCGCTTCATCGCCGCTTCCACAGGTATTCCGCCGATTAAGCGAAAAATTGGGGCAGATTGGCGAAGTGCAAGGAATTATAGGCATTCACTTAATGGTATACTAATAAATACTTTAACTACCATTTTTCTAAAATATTAATTTAAGTTTCGGGATATTTTAATTATTTTTGTTCTAAAACCAAGAACATCGTGCATTGTGAGTTGCAGTACGTTAAACAGCGGAATAAGGTACAGCGCTGACTGAAAATCGACCAGCTCCCGCTGAATCACCTTCGCTTATATGCATGACTTAACTTAAAGGAAGTTCCTTAAACATCAATGTCTGTCATTAGCTTCATCTAATGAAGCTATTGAGTCATTATACTCGATAGTAGATCTTCCAGTTGTCAAATTTTCTCTCGTGAGGATATGCACAATCTGAAACACACATTTACAAAAACATGGACAGCCAGTCAGAATGTATTGTAACAAATCCAGACGAAATGTTAAAAAAACAATTTTCAGATAATTTCACAATCTCCATAATTTGGCTTCGATTTAACGAGCATACATTTTCTAATGTCAGTGCATTGCTTGCCCTACTTACGATTAAAATCATCGTGCTAAAAACACTTTATTTGGTTTCCTATTGTAAATGCTAAGGGATAATATACAACACACAAAGCCAATGGACCAAGATAATTGTTAAAGGCGGAATAAACCACTAGATTGTGTTTATTCAAATTTTCTGTTATTTGAATTATCAGCATGAAAATGTCCTGCGGTCTTACCTACCGTGAACAACAAGCTTAGATGCAGTTCCATTTTTGATCATGTTCCGCTGGTGTTTGACTCCGCAGTAATAAACGCCAGCATCTTGGAAACCGACATCAAGAAGCTGAAAAGAACACTGACCTTTCCTCAAAAAAATATCGCTTCCTCCTGTCTGAGCTTGGTTGCATCAATGTATTTTCGCCGAGTCTCCACCAGTAAATATTTGCGTCTGAATTATTGGAAAAAAGAGGGAATGTGCAGGCGAAGGTAACATTTTCACCGACCATCACAATCTTGCGTTCAGGGCTTTGTAAAACCTGGAACAGGGCATCACCAACAAATGTCAAAGATAAAAGAAAGCATTGTCCCAATAAGTTAAACGTATCAAACGTGATGGTAAATTCATGCAAGCCTGAGAACCGAATAGACAGAAACTTAGATTTAAGAGGCGATTACAAAGAATAACTGCAGCAACCAATCCCAGGATCACGATACAGTGAAGCACACCAGAAGCAGTCATGTTCAACAAAGGAAGTTGCTATTTGTTGCCAATCAACAGGAAACGTTTTTTCTCCCCCCTTCACGGAGAATCTATTTCGTCCAAAGGGCTGTAAATTGTAAAACAATGTCGGGAGCACCTGGCGTTAAAGCAATCGTGCAATGAGAAAGATGAAGAGATACGCTTCACACGTATAGCCAAGAGCATTGCATGATTAGAATATCACACAATGCAGGTTTTAGCTGAGATTAAATGAAGACCACACCGTTCAGCGTGGTGAGCAAGGCATAATAAACCGCATAAATTGGCTTAGAAGATAGTTTTATGTATCACACCATCGCTCAAACGAATTGTCTTAGAACAATGAAAATGTTGTGACACTGACAACGAATGCAACAAGATCTTGTGATTGATGACATTATATCATTTTAAATTCATTTTTAAAGTGATTTGATTAAGCCCGAAACTAGCGTTTCAATACTAGGCAAAGCAAACTACCCAGATGTGAGTCTCGAGTTGACTAAAATAGATTTAGAAACTCGATTTAAAGGTAAGGTGGCAGATAATCAATGGCAATTATTTGGTGAAGTAATACTTAATTAACGGCGGGTAAACATCACCTTACACATCACACACAGGTGGACAATGAAAGCAGAACTTGCCAGCGATGTCCACGTCATAAACATGATTTGTTTTTAAAAATATCAGTAGATTTTGCATACATTTCATGATCATGATTTTCTTGCTTTAGATTCACAATTTGAAAATGTGCTAAAATGAAATTTAGCACATATGTTTAACAGCTGAGCGAGATGGAACGAAATCTTTTTTGGGGATTGTTGGAAGTCTGTTTAAATATTCAATGTGTCTATAGAAACAAGCATCATGTGATCATTTCGGAAAATATTTTATAGTAAATCTCAGTCAGTTTTTTTTTGTTGTGAAACAACCTTTCAATCTACAGGCAAGTAGTAAGAGTGCACCGAGAAAATCATCATAAGATTGGACAGAGTCAACACAACTTTATTAAAGAGTACAGTGCTTCACAAATCTTTCGGAGATTTTGAGGGTTTTTATTTCAAATAGTTGAGAACATCATAATTATATATGATGTATACACATTGCATACTTTATAAGCAACTTTGTTCATGACGCCGACTGCAAGCTAAGGGCAAGTGTTGGCCAGATCATTGATAATCCAGTCCACCTTATCAAAAACTATACCGATTAGCCGTCAAAGACCGTGTACCATTCTGCTTCTGATAACGCCACTCGCCTTATCAATAAAAGCGCAAAGGCAAGTTAGCATATTGAATTTCCGGTAAAATAGTTTGGAAGCTGCTGTTTGGAAGTGTTTCCACAATTAAAAACCGTGGAAAGCAAAATGCGCAATTATTTATTCACATCCATATTTTATTTTTTAGCCTCAATCTTTGAACAATACCACGTTATTTATCACAAAATTATATAACAGCTGGGCCCTCAACTACTTACGATCTATATCAATGACTTGGTTGAAGCGAGAGAATGTATGGTAGCTAAATTTGCCGATCACACTAAGATCGATGGGAAAGTAAGTTCTCAAGTGGAGGTAGAGCGTCGACAAACGGATGTACACAAGTTAAGTGAGTCGGTAAAAAATTGGCACATGGGTAACGCGAGTAAATGTGAACCTGTTCACTTTTGCAGAAAGTATAGAAAAGCACTATAAAATTTGAATGGAGAATGATTGCAGAAGTCTGAGTTACAGAGTTGTGTCCTGGTTCATGAATCACAAAACGTTAGTATCCAGGTACAGCAAATGAAATATTGCCCTTTATTAAAAGACGAATGGAATATAAAAGTAGGGAAGTTTTACGGCAGCTGTACAGAGTCCTGCTGAGACAATTTCTGGAGAATTGTGTGTAGTTTCGGTCTCCCTATTTTAATAAAAGTTAAAATTGCTTTGGAAGTAGTTCAGAGAAGGTTCACTGGACTCATTGCTGGGGTGAAGGGGCTGTATTATTGTCAAGAAGATATGATAACTTACATAACGTTATTGAAATTTATTGTAAAGTAGAGTAATAACGGGCCCTGTGTCTATGGGTTTTTGTGTGCAGGGGAGGGGACTTAATTGAATTAAAAGCAGCCGGCCTGAAGGTTTTGATGTAACATAAGGTAAGCCATGTTTGAAATGTTTATTAAGTAAACATATGTTTAAAGGGAACATTAGCAGTTTTAAATAAATCAGACTATGTTGAATTCAAAAGAGGGGGTGAAATGTTTCACCGAGCCAGGAGAAGTTAGAAACAGTGTGCATTTTGTACTCAAGAAGTACTGGTAAAATTGGTACTTTGATGGATTTTTAACGTTATGTTATGGATTTTTACTGTCCATGACAGTATCGGTATGAGTGACCACCTCACATTCTTTGTGGAGGCGAAGTCCCGCCTTCACCTTGAGGATACCCTCCATCATGTTGTGTGGCACTACCATCGTGCTAAATGGGATAGATTTCGAACAGATCTAGCAACTCAGGACTGGGTATCCATGAGGCGCTGTGGGCCATCAGCAGCAGCAGAATTGTACTCGAACACAATCTGTAACCTTGTCGACCGGCATATCGCCCACTCTGTCATTGCCATCAAGGCAAGGGATCAACCCTGGTTCAATGAAGAGTGCAAGATGGTATGCCAGGAGCAGCACCATGCATACCTAAAAATGAAGTGTCACCTGGTGACGCTATAATACAGGATCACTTGTGCGCCAAACAGCATAAGCAGCAAGTGATAGACATAGCTAAGTGATTCCACAACCAACGGATCAGACCTAAGCTCTGCAGTCCTGCCACATTCAGTCATGAATGATGGTGGATAATTAAACAACTCACTGGAGGAGGACGCTCCACAAATATCCCTAAACTCAATTATGGAGGAGCCCAGCATATCAGTGAAAAAGATAAGGCTGAAGTATTTTCTGCAATCTCCAGACAGAAGTGCCAAGTGGATGATTCACCTCGGCCTCCTCCGGAGGTTCCCAGGATCACAGATGTCAGTCTTCATCCAATTCGATTCACTACACATGATATCAGTAAATGGCTGAAGACGCTGGGCACTGCAAAGGCCACGAGCCTTGACAATACTCCGGCAATAGGACTGAAGACCAGTGCTCCAGAACTTGCCGCGTACCTAGCCAAGCTGTTCCAATACAGCTACAACACTGGCATCTACCCGGCTATGTGTAAAATTGCCCAGGTATGTCCTGTTCACAAAAAGCAGGACAAATCCAACCCCGCCAGTTATCGACCCCTCAGTCTCCTCTCCGTCATCAGTGAAGTAATGGAAGGGGCTATCAACAGTGCTGTCATGCAGCACTTGTTTAGCAACAACCTGCTCATTGACGCCCAGTTTGGGTTCCGCCAGAGCCACTCAGATCTTGACATCATTATATCTTTGGTTCAAACATGGACAAAAGAGCTGAACTCCCGAGGTGAGGTGAGAGTGACTGCCCGTCACATCATGGCCACAAATTTGGCATCAAGGAGCCCTAGCAAAAGTGGAAGCAACGTGAATCAGGGGGAAAAATCCACGGGTTAGAGTCATACCTAGCACGAAGGGAGGTCGTTACGGTTGTTGGAGGTCAGTCATCTCAGCTCCAGGACATCACTGCATGGGCTCCTCAGGGTAGTGCCCTCGCCACAACTATCTCCAGCTGCTTCATCAATGACGTCCCTTCCATCATAAGGTTAGAAATGGGGATACTCGCCGATGATTGCACAATGTTCAGCACCATTTGTGACTCCACAGATAATGAAGCCGTCCATGTCCAAATGCAGCAAGACCTGAACAAAATCCAGGCTTGGGCTGACAAGTGGCAAGTAACATTTGCACCACACAAGTGTCAGATAATGACCATCTCCAATAGGAGAGAATGTAAACATCACCCCTTTATGTTCAATGGCATTACCATCACTGAATCTGCCATTATCAACATCCTGGGGCTTACCACTGACCAGAAACTGAACTGGACTAGCCATATAAATACTGTGTCTACAAGAGCAGGTCAGAGGCTAGGAATCGTGTGACGAATAACCCACCTTCTAACTCCCCAAAGCCTATCCACCATCTACAAGGCACAAGTCAGGAGTGTGATGGAATAATCTCCTCTTGCCTGTATGGGTGTAGCTCCCAAAGCACTCAAGAAGCTTGACACCACCCAGGACAAATCAGCGCCAGTTTAATTGGCACCATATCCACAGGCATTGAATCCCTCCACCACCGACGTGCAGTAGCAGCAGTGTGTGTCATCTAGAGGATGAACTGCAGAAATTTACCAAGGCTCCTTCGACAGCACCTTCCATACCCACGACCACTACCATCTAGTAGGACAAGGGCAGCAGATATATGGAAACACCACCACCTGGAAGTTCCCCTTCAAGTCACTCACCATCCTGACATGGAAATATATTGTCGTTCATTCTCTGTCGCTGGGTCAAAATCCTGACACTCCCTTCCTAACAGCACTGTGAGTGTACCTATACCATATTAATTGCAGCGGTTCAAGAAGTCTGTTCACCACCACCTTCTCAAGGGCAACTAGGGATGGGCAATAAATGCTGGCCCAGCCAGCGACGCCCACATACCATAAATGAATAAATAAGTTAGAGAGGTAAACGTCCAAAGACATAGAGGAACAATGAGAATTTTTTTTCAAAGGGGACATATGTATAAACGAGTGAAGGTTGTGTGTAGGGGCAGGAATCCTAAGGTCTAACAAAAGTGTGAAAAGCCTCCAGCGTCTAAACCTCAAGCTGTTGTCTACAAGGAACTGAAGCAGAGAAAAACTCACTTTGAATTCGACTGTTCAGGGTATTGTGTTTTACCTTGCCTGGGTCTTTTGAAATCTATGTCTCTCACTGCCACCTTAAAGAAGGAATAAAAGGGGTTTAGGTTAATTAGGGGATTTATAAGTTACTATCGTAGTAATTTGTAGATCTATGTATGTGCTTAGCTTATTTCTTCTATTAATAAATATTTAATTTAGTTTTGTAAGGAACTGATAAGACTTGGTAGCCTTTTTTTTAACTGAATCCAAAGCCCACATCTCGGAATAAGTACAAATTGCAAATAGTTGTGGCAGCTGCTTCAAGTTTCCCTCTGGGACTTGGGCAGCTTAATATTCACCGTCCGCCTGCCATAACACTTATGAGGAAAGGTTGAACAGCGTGCCCTATACCCTGTGGAATTTAGAAGTATATGAGGTGATCTTATTGAAACATATAAGATCCTGAGGGGACATGATAACCAGAAAATATTTTGTCATGTAGGGAAGACTAAAACTAGGAGCGGGGACACATTATAATAATCAAAGTTCTCCCTCTTAAGGGAGTGCTGAAGAGAAACGTTCTTTCCCAAAGGGTCGTTGATGTGTGGAATTATGTTCCCTAGAAAGCAGTGAGACTGGGCCTTTGAACTTATTTAAGGCAGAGTTTGACAGATTTTTATTAGGCAAGAAAGTCAATGGCTGTGGCTAGGTAGAGGCGGGCAGTCAGGCGAATAAGTGGATTTGAGACCAGAACCAGATCAACCATGATCTCATTCAATCTTGGAGCAGGCTTGAAGGGCAAAACAGCCTACTTCTGTCCTACGTCCTTTTGCTCCTTCCACTGTTTGAAGCCATTCGGTCTATCGCATCTGCAAATGCTCTGTAGAAGAGCAATCCAGATAGTTCTACTCCCCCATTCTATCCCAATATGCCGATAATTTTGTCTCATTCAGTTTTTATCTAATGTGCTTTTGAAGTCATCCTCTCAGGCAGTGTATTCCAAACCCGGGTTACTCGAAGCATAAAAGCACTTTTTCCATGTTGTCTCTGTTTTTTCTTTTAAATACTTGTTTTCGAAATTTACCTTCAATCGATGTCATCTGATTATAAACCCTTCTGTCGTTGGAAACAGCTTCTCTTTGCGTACTCTATTTATATAGTTCATAATTTAGGACAACCCTATAAATTATTATATTAGCCTCCTCAGCTCTAAGAAGAACAGCCGCATATTCTCTGTTTGGTGGTTTGATTAAAATAAATTATACAAGGGAAACATTGTTGTGGTTGATAATTTTGCCATATGGCATCATGAAGCAGAGCGAGAGACCATTCGGGCCATTCTACGTATGGCAGTTCTTTGGGAAAAAACACAATTCATTAGTTCCACTTTCCTGCTTTTCCCCATAACCCTGCATGTATATAACTGTGTTTTTTTATTGTATTATTAAATCTACTTCCAGGACCGTTTCAAGCAGCATTTTCCACACCATAACAATCTGGAGCATATGACATGCAATTTAATATTCCTTCTCGTACGTTTGACAATTATTGTACTTCTGTGTTCTCTGGTTGATCATATTGCCTTCAAGGAAAGCAGTATTATTCAAAAACAAAATGTTGCGGATGCTGTCAATCTGAAAGAATGGGCATATTCAGCACATCTGGTAGCAGCTGCGGAGGGAGAAATTGAGTTATCGTTCAAGTTGGTACATTTCATCAGAACCAGAAAAAGTTACCAATGTAATCGGCTTTAAAGAGGTGAAATGAGGAGTGCAGAAATACAAAAGTAAAGTGAAAATTCAGTGAATGGGCGAACGGCAGGAGGTATCAAATATCAAAAGTGCTGCTGGAGCTGAGACGAAGGAAGTAGAAATGGGACAAGTAATGCACCAAAGATAAGTCCAGAGAAGGTGTAAATGGCAGAATCATAAACAGCTGCCGTGTGCCCGCAAAAACGAGAAAAAAATAAACAAAGTTACGACCGATCCATGCATGGGAAAGCAGACAGAATGCGGGGTTGGGGTCTTGTGGGGAGAGGGGTAGAGAGATTACTGTCTGAAAACGTTCGGCACAATGTTAGTTCAGCAGGCTGTAAAGTGCCTAATCGAAAGATGAGGTTCTGTTCCACGGGCTTGTGTTGAGTTTCAATGGAATACTGCTGTAGATCGAGGACACAGGTGGCACTGTGAGAGCAAGCTTAAGAAATAATAGGGAAGCAACCAGATGCGCTGGTTCATTCCTGCAAGCTGAATATAGGTGTTATGCAAAGTGGTCACGCAATCTGTTTTTGGTTTACCCTATGTGGATCATTGGAAGCAGTAAATACAGTAGACTAAATTGAAAGAAGTACGAGTAAGTCGTTGATCCCCCTGAAAGGATTAATTCGGTAGGTCTCGAGGACAGCGCGGTTAAAATGATTGGTTTCACATCTTTTGCATTTGGAAGAAAGATGCAGCGGGAAGGGGGCGGGGTGTCGAGGGTGATGGAGATGTGGACCTGGTTGTCGCAGAGGGAACTATCCCATCGGAAGACTGAAAGGGGAGGGGAGAAAAAGATGTGCCTGATGGTGGCATCATGCTGCAGGTGGAGAAAATGGTGGAGAATGGTGGGGTGCAAGCTGAGCACGATGGGGACACAATTGTGGCTCAGGTAGCTAGGGAAAAGGGTAAGAGCAGACGTTTCGCTAATATGTTGGAAGTGTCAGCTAGGACAATACTGTTTGTGCATCTTGGGAATGACGTAAAAAATTGTATTTGTTATTGTTTTTTTTTCAACATTTCCAGCACGGTCACTGACCTCATCTTCCCCTCACGGCTTCGCAACTCATTGTCCCTCAACTCTGAAGAGCCTGCTTCTACCTCTTCCAAAGATACACAAGCATGACTGCTCTTGTAGGGATATGATCTCAGCCAGTTCCAGTCAAAAGAAATGATTTCGGCCTAACCTTTTTATATGTTTTCTCCCTCTTTCCAATCTCTCCTCACTGCCAACTGTGATGATTCTGATGCACTCCATCACATTAACAATTTACAATTTCCTTGACTTATAAGTCCCATATTCACCTTTCTACACCTCCATCCTGCACCAGGTCGGCCTGAGATCTTTCCGCTTCTTCCTTGAAAATTGGGCCAAACATTTCCCATCGACCCCAACCTTCTTCCGCCTGGCCGAACATGTTCTCGCATTGAACAATTTCTCTCTTAACTCATCTCACTTCTTCAAATAATAAACCTTGCTATGTGTACCCACATGGGCCCTAACTATGTTCATCTTTTTCTGGGGCATGTAGAACTTGTGTTGTTCCAGCCCTTCTGGAATCCTCCTACCTCAACTTGTTTTCCAGAACATTAATCGCTGTACTGCTGCCGTTTCCTGCCCTCCCCTAAGAGTGGAAACTTTCACCAATTTTGCTTCCAATTTTGATTCTTCTCTTACCTTCAGATAGTTCATCTTTGAGTCTTTCTTTGACTTCTCTGTCTCCATTTCTCTGGATGGGCTAACACCAAATATCCATTATAAGCCTACAGACTCACACAGCTGCCTCGTCTAGAGTTTGTCACTCCCTGCAACCTGTAGGGAGCCAATTCAACTCGCAGTTTCTCTACCTCCCTGTCGCACCCGCTCTTGTGACGCAGCCTTCCATCCTAATACCTCTGATATGTCTTTCTTTTCCTCAAACTATGAGTCACCTATCCCCCCATCCTCCCCCCACACCCACCACCCCCACCACAACCAGGGGTTACAGGACTCAGGAGCAAAAGGAGGCAGGGGAACATAGCTGAGGGCCGAAATGAGTGCTTTGCTTCTATCTCTACAAAGGGAGAAGCTGTTGCCCGAGTCATGGTGAAAGAGGACATATTTCAGACAACTTAAGGTTTAATTACATAAGGAGGAGGTACTGGATATGTTGCCTCTACATAGAGTTGATAAGGCACCAGCACTAGATGACATGCAACCAGGTGCACGGAGGGTTTTGAGAGTGGAAATTACGGAAACACTTGTCATTTATGTCCAACTTTCCTTAGGCTCAGGCGTGGTGCTGGAGCACTGGAGAACAGAAAATGTTACACCCTTGTTTAAAGAAGGGACCAGAACTAACTCAAGCAAATACAGGCCAGATAGTTTATGCTCACTGATGGAGAAGCTTTTAGAAAGCAGAATTCGGAATAGGTGCGAGTTAATTAGTGAAAGCCAGCATGGATTTGTTAAAGGCAAATCGCGTTTATGTAACCTGCTTGAGCTTCTTGATCAGATAACAGGGAGGGTTGATTAGAGTAATACTGTTGATGTGGTGTCTGTGGACTTCCACAAGCATATAATAGTGTCGCACAAAAGATTTGTGAGCAAAGTTAGAACTCATAGAATAAACGTGTCAGCAACAACATGAATGGGTGAAATTGGCTGAGTGACAGGAGACAGAGAGTCCTGGCGAATGGGTGCCTTTCAGACGGAGGCACGTTGATGGCGGAATTCCTCGGGGGTCGGTGTTTGGACCCATCCCCTTCCTGATTAAAGACCTAAACCTTGTTGTTCAGGGCACAGTTTCACAATTTGCGGGCAACGGAGCACTTGGCAGCGCCTGGAAAATGAGGAGGATGTTGTAAGACGTCAAAATGACATAGACAGGTTGGGGGAATGGGGCAGAAGTGGCAGATGAAATGTAATGAAGAGAAAGTGATTCATTTTGGTCGGAAGAATGCAGAGAGACTGTATGAAATAAATGATACAATTCTAAAGGGGGTTCCGCAACAGAGGGACTTATGTGGGTGCACAAATTATCGAATTTGGCAGGACAGTTTGAGAAAGTGGCCAATAAAACATAAAGAACCCTGGGCTTTGGAAATGGTGACATGGGTTACAAAGGCAATAAAGTTTTGTTCAACCTGTATAAAACAATGATTCGCTTTCAACTGTGTCAAGTTCAGGGCACCACAGTTCAGAAAGGATGTGATGGCACTTAAGAAGGTGCGGAGAAAGATTCACTAGAATGGTTCCAGGGATGAGGAACTTCAGTTTCGTAGACAGTTTGGAAAAGTTTGGACTGTTCTCTTCGCAGGACAGAAGTTTGGGAGGAGATTTGCTCGGGGCATTCAAAATCATGAGGGATGTGGACAGAGTAGATGGGGCGAGGATATTTCCTTCTATGGACGGGCCGAGAACCAGGGGGTACAGCTTTAAGGTAATTGACAAAAGAAGAAACAACGGCAAAAGAGAAACCTTTTTTTTACACAGCGAATCGTTAGGATCTGGCATGTGGAGCCTGAGGCTCTTGCGCAGGTGGGTTCAAACCGGATATTGAAAACGGAACTGGACCATTATTTGAAAAGGAAAACTGTGTGGGGTTCTGGGCAAAAGGCGGGGGAGTGGCAAAAAGTGAATTGCTCCCGAAGGCATTGTCACCGACACCAGCAGCCGACCAAATTCTTTCTGTGCTGTAACCATTCCAGGATTCTATATTTTGCCTATTTCTTGCACTTGTGCCCTCACCCCTTCCCCTCCCTTATAGAACCATGGTAGTGTTCCCACTGTTCGTATCTTTCACCCAGGAGCCTCCGTGTTCAACAGATCATTCTCCACCATGTCTGCCACCGCCAGCATGATGCCAACGCGATACACCATCTTCCGTCCCCCTCCACTTTCAGCTTGACAATAGGACCATTCCCGCCAGTACCACCCGGCCCCCTCTTTGATCACACCAAGTGCCCCATCCCCTCTCAATAGCACCTTTCCATACAAGCCCGTGAAATATAACGCTTACCTTTTTACTTCCTCGTTTAAGACTCCAAACACTTCCTTCAAATGAAGCAGCGATTTATGTGCACTTCTCTCAATTTAGCATGGGGTATTCACTGCTCATGACGTGGTCTCCTCTACACTGGGGAGATATTTGGTGCCATCTTGGCGGAGCACCTATATTCAGTAGAGAAGCATGACCCTGCGTTTCCCGTGGCTTGTCATGTTAATCCACACCACTCCCCCATACCCCCACTGCCCATCGCACCTTGCTCTCACGCTGACATTTCTATCCTTTACAGTGTCACAGTGAAGCTCAATGCAATCTCTAGGACCTGCACCTCATCTCTCCGTTCGGATATTTATAGTCATCTGGATTCGATATTAAGTTCACCATTATCAGACTGATAATTTCTGCGCCCACCCACCCCGATTTTGTCTACTTTACATTGTAGTCTTAACCTTGTTTTCTCGTTTTTACTTTCAGAGGGCAGCAATTCATTATTCTGTCATTTGAACCTCTTCCGCACACATATTTTGTATTTGTCACGCATTACTTCTCCCTTTTATGGTCAGTAAAACCATTTGGCGAACTGGGCGTTCGAAAACTGAATGAGCTAGTCATGAAACTAAACAAGGAAGCAAACAGGCGTCAGTAGTGGGAATGAAAGGTCTAAATCTATTGGTACACATCCACACAGACTGAAATATATATAGTTTTCCATGTGTTTACATTGCAGTCTTTCCCAAAAATTCATATTGTAATCCTCATCCTGTTTGTGCGACAGTTTTACAAACTTGTATTTCTGCATGACTATTCCAAAACTATGAACCAGTAACTAATATCAAAGAACATGATTTAATCGAGCCCACTGTGTCATAATGATTATTGGTTGTGTAAATTATGTATAGAACCATCCAGTAGCTGTTCCAGGAGCACACTTTATTACATCGTGTGAGCCATATTACACATAGTGTGCTTTTCTTCTATATTCTACATTTTGCATTCTACATTCTGTGATAAGTGCGGAGCAATGAGATGGTACAATCAATATCATACTATTATCTTTTGTTCATGTAAAATAAACATGTAATAATAAATGCAGAATTTTAATTCCCATGAATACACAATATAAATTTCAGAATGTTGATTGTGGTGTTTGGCGTGATGCAATGCTGAAGGTTCACCTCGGTCTCTTGAATCTCTTGCACCGGCCCTGCTCTCTTTGGCTTTCTTCCACCAAGCTGCTTGTCATTTGATGTCCCCCGTCTTCAGCCTCATCACAGATCTGCCATTGTGTTTCTATTTTCACGCAACCCCATTTCACCCCTTAGATGGTATGTCTTACGCATATACAAAAATGATTTCGATTTTTCTATGTTAATATGAGTTTAGAGACGCAATTTAGTGGACATTGTTCTCCAGGCAACAGGCAAACTATGATACAGCTTTTCGCGGGGCATTTTTTTTTAAATGCAGGACTCAGCGTTTCGTTGTGAGAGAGTACTGAGTCACATTATATCGCTAAACATTGTTTTCGCCTTATTCATGTCTGATAAACGAAATTATACGCCCAAATGAAGTTGAGCTAAAATAATGCCGTGAAATATCAAGAGTGATAAGGACAACGCCGACTGCAAAAAAGAAGTATCAAAGTGCCATAATCTCGTTTTAATGAAGCGATAATATAGCTTTATTAAACTCTAAGCTACAGGTTACAAAACGAAGAAATTATATTCATACTGATGTTTTCAAGAATTGAAATCAGTATCATGGCGAGATAACGATTTACAGAACAGACCGCTACCAGTTGATGCATTTGTCCATTAAAGCACGTTGCCCCTAAAAGATTGACGGCAGAATCACAATAAAGATGCATACTAATGTATTGGCTATCACGGGTAACCTTCACGACACAGTACCATAGGTAGACACATTAGGTGATTTCCCTTTCGTAGCAGGTAGTCTCTGCTGTTGTCATGGCGTTTTCTCCCGTAACTGTGCATATTCTAATTTTCGGTCATTCCGATTAGCCTTTTCTGTTTTCCTGGAGCCAAACAACTCTGGCGCGGGGTATGTCGGATTGGTATCTACTGTGGCTTGCATTATCTATACAGCAAGTTTTGGAAAATATAATTAGCACGTGTCCATTTTCAGTTTTCTCACCAGTCAAAGAAACAACCACGATTCGGAATGTTAACACGTCAAGCGAAATTTACCCTGCCCTCAAGATTTGCGTTTTCTTTTTTGTTTCTAAATGTACCTGGGCATAATCAGTCATCTCCACTTGATACGTTGCTCTTTCCGTTTTACTTGACCTGGTGAAAGCCAATGCAGCGTAAGGCGCCATCTCATTTTCTGAACTCTGAATTAATTGCAAAGTAATACATGTGATATGGTTTACTTGTTAGATTATGCATATTGTTGCTTATGGATTGCACATCGAACAGAACGCACTGTAATGCCAAATACGGAGTTGAAACTCGAAGATTAAAATAAGATTAGTTGTCTTCCCTCTTGCTCACAAATTTCATAGTGTGTAATTCGGGCAGAATGTGTCATATTCATCTTTCCCAATGCGGACCATAAATTGGGTGATAAATTATGGTTGTTATGCAAGCTACTACTTCTCTGCAGGTGGATAACAAAAACTTGCATTTATATAGCACCTTTAACGCAATGAAATATCAGCAGGCGCTTCACAGAAACATTATAAGGCAAGGTATGAGTCCAAGCATAATGAGATATTAGGCAGATGTCAAAAAGCAGAGTGGAAAAAGTAGGCTTAAGGACAAAAGCGAGTTGGAGAAATGGAGAGGTTTAGGGAAGGAATTCCAGAACAAATGGTCTTAGCTGCTGAAGAATGGTCACAAATGGCTGACCGAATAAACTTGGGGATGTTCAAAGGCTGGATTTAGGAGAGAGCAGATAATTTGGAGCTGGAGAAGGTTACAAAGATAGCCAGCCGAAGTCAGAGAGCGGATGAAAACAAGGATGATAACCTTTAAATCGAAATATTGCTTAATTGAGAGGCAATGCATGTCAGCATAGGTGATGGCTGATTGTGACTTGGTGAGAGTAAGGCGACTGGTGCCAGAGTTTTGGATGACTTCAAGTTTATGGAGGTTAGAATGTGGGAGGCTGGTCACGGATGTATTGGAAGTCTAGTGGTAACAAAGATATGGGTGAGTGCTTCAGCAGCAGATGAGCTGAGGCAGGAATGGAACCAACTGATTTTGCGAGGCAGAAATAGGTGGTATTACGGGATATGTGGCTGGAAGTTCATCCTGGGGGAAAATATAACGCCAGGTTTACAAACAATCTGATTCAACCAAAGACAGTTGCCAGGTAGACAGATGGATTTGATTGTTCGGGACCAGAATGTGGAGCTTAGAAGGAAGACGTTGACTTCATTATTTCCAATATTTAATGGGATGAATATTCTTTAAATCCTGTACATGAATTCGGAAAGACAGCCTGATACTTTAGGCCAATGGAGGAGTCGAGAGTGATAAACTAGAACAGGCTGTCGCCAGTGTACAGGACAGAAGTGACGCTACATTTTGCTGGTGTCACCAACATGCAGATGAGAGGTGGGTGGGGGTGGGGGGAAAAGACAGAATCGTGGGGTCACCAGAGGCAATGATGCAGGAGTATTAAGAGAATACACTTCAGGTGATTATATGGTTCTGATTAAATCAAAACAAACGGTACCAGACGAGTGCAGCACCAACATGCCAGACCACAGTGAGGGACCGTTGGACATAATGGTGTCATCAGGCGTATCCAATTCTGCATACAGGTCGAGGAGGATGGGAAGAAATAGTTTAACTTTGTGACAGTCACTTGGGATGTCGTATGTCTCTTCTCTGACAATCATTTTCATACAGGGTGGGGAAGAAACCTGACTGAAGAGACTTAAATGTCGAGTTCCGAGAAAGATTCACAGTTTTCCCTTCGCAGAAAAACCAAACAGTACCTGAAGGGATCAACGTGTTCTGCCGGTACATGCACATGCATGTATGTACATTAACGTTTATGCTGTTGTGACTGACTGCATCAAAATTATTCTACGTGTGTTATATCTGAGAGAAACATTTGCAATGATATTTGAAGATCACAATGAATTTCTGCAGGAAAAACATGGAATTTAGAATTTTCTCGTTCAAATCTGAGGTAGATACTTTAGGAAAAAAATGTTTTCCCTTAAATGGTTAAGTGACATATTTCATCCTCATAGCATCTACCAAAGCATGTCATCACCGATTTTATGTTTGTACAGAAACATATCAGAATGAATAATAAGACCTACCTGATCTTCGGAGTGTTCTGCCCGCTCTATGGAACTCCCTGTCCCTGCTAATTTGGATAATTAAATAGTCCCCATTAAGTATTTGTTGATATGCTTCTCCATAATCCAAACCCATTTCTGGTAAATTTAATGCACAGTACAACATAATGTTCACTAACTAAAGCAAGACCTTGTTAGATATTTCCATTGTTCAAATTCCCATCTCAGGCCTTTATGAAATTACTGATTCTGACTCTGGTGAAGTTCCATGGGGTGAAGAGTATGTTACCAGTGATTAACTTCATGCTTGAAATTAGGTAATGAATCTTAGCTTGCTCCATGGTGGAAAGCACCTCGCATGAGATACAGCCCTCAAATGACTTCCACACATGTACAGCACAGGGGCAATTCTGTTAGTTCAAAATGAGAAACCTTTGCCTACCAGCTCCAGAGAAGTGGAGCAAAACTCTGCCGCCTCACTGCAGCAGAACAAACTCAGCGCATAGATTCGAGTCTGACTTCGCTGCCAGAGGATGTGGTGGAAGCAAGTATGGTAGTGGTGTTTAAGAGGCAGCTTGACATGAATAGGATGGGAATAGAGGGATATGGACGCCGGAAGTGCAAAATGTTTTAGTTTGACAGGCAATATGATCGGCGCAGGCTTAGAGGGCCGAAAGGCCTGTTCCTGTGCTGTACTTTTCTTTGTTTGTTCTTGGTTTGTTCTATCATCAGCCGAAATAAATGACATCCGTTTACATGGGAGCAGAAAGAACTTATATTTTGACATCGGTATCCACAGCGTTTAGACGTCCTCATGTGCTTCATAGCCGAGTAAATACTTTGGAAATTTAATCTTTGTTTTAATATAAGAAATGCAGCCGCTAAGTGAGCACTGTAAGCTCTCATATGTAGCGATGGGATAAATAAGCGATTCAAGTCTTTTATCCATGTGAATTGGGAAATAGATGTTTGACCGGCGGCCGAGAGACCATTCAAGCTATTCCTTAAACAACACCATGGGATATTTTTTTTAAATCCAGCCCATCCAGTAGAGGAAATCTCGGTTCAGGATATCAGCTAAAGGAGCTTTCCCTCTTCTGCACCTGTTTATATGGTTAGCTCTCCTATCAATTAATATGAGTTTAGAGTGCTGCCACTTAGTCTAGTTTATCATCAGCATACCTCAATGCTTCCAGAAATGTCATCACCTCATCATAGAAATATGAGAAAGTTACAGCAGAACTGAAGTCAACAGGACTATTTCCTACCTTTACATGTTATCAATGGATATCTCTTCCTCATGACGACCACGAAAAATAGAATCAATATTCCACCTCCTGTGGATCCATAGACATGTATATACCACAATATAATCTCATTTTCTGAAAAATGAATATTAAAAATAAAATTTGCGGTTGTAAACGTGTGTCTTCCATTCCTACCTCAGTATCGCCTACAATCTATTTGAAGTTTCAATTTTCTGGACTTCCATAATATTAAAGGACTGCTAAGCATGTTATGAGTCTTCATTTTTTTTTCTTCCCCATTTCAAGTCTTGGTTAAATATGCGTCAGACAATTTTAGTATTGTAATTTTAAAACGTGCCATCTATTTTAGTTCATCCCCCCATAACAATATTCAAAGAGGTCATGTTCGGGCTTTTGCGTTATAACTCATGTTACAATTGTGCAGTTAAGTAAAAGTTAAGTGTGAAACATGATTCCTGGATTCGTTGGCATTGTGGTGGCCTGGCGTTGCTGCTTCTACAATGAAACAGCTCCATGGTTACTTCTACTGCAGCCAGAATTTTATTTCCAGCATTTTGTAACTGAAATCAAATTCTCAAACTAGCATTGCCCGATCAGTATTCCGTTCTTTGGTTTCTATTCTTGACCAAAGCAAACACACTACCGTAGCTCAGCCTTCTAATTAGAAAAGTTTAGTACTGAACACACTTGCAGGTAGACCTAGCAATGGTTAATTACTCGACATTATTGTTCCAATACATATCGAAAACCTATTTATGTGTTTTTAATGGAATGTCAAAAAATGCCGAGGAATTTCCATGATGTGAGCGATCAAGTTTGGATCAGTGATAACATTCCCCCGTCTGAGTCAGAATTTGAAATCCTCCTCCTGAGTGTCTACCAATAATTGGGCATACAACTGTACCCCTTCATCGCTGCAGGATCAAAATTCACAGCATCACAGTGTATTTACAGTGCAGAAAGAGGACATTCAGCCCACCGATTCTGCGCTGGTTCTTTGAAAGAGCATTCCACCTAATCCCACTCTCCTGCCTGATCACCATAAGCTTGCACATTCTTCCTTTTCAGGAAGCAATCCAGTTCCCTTTTAAATACCTCGATCGAGCATGTCCCAACCACTCTTTCAGGAAATTTGTTCCAGGCTCCAACCACCCTCTGGGTGTAAAAAAGGTTTCCTCACATAATTCCATTTGGCAATTATTTTGAATCTCTGCCCTCTAGTTTTTGAATTTCTGTTGAGAGGGACCACTTTCTCACTACTTACCCACCGGATCACGAATACTCCTCTCCAAGTCGCCTCTCAACTTACTTTTCTCCAAGGAAAACATTCACAACCTCCCCAATCGATCCTCATAGCTACAGGTCTTCATCCCGGAAATCATTATTGTGAATTCCGTCTGTACTGTCTCCGATGCCTTCACATCCTTCCTCAAGTATGGCGCCCAGAACTGGACGCAGTACTCCAAATGAGATCTAATTACTGCCTTATGCAAGTTCATCATGACTTCCTTACTCTTGTATTCAATGCTACTATTAATAAAGCCTATGCTACCATATGATTTATTTACTGCTCGCTCAACATGCCCTGCCATCGTCAATGGCCATATACACAGAGGTCGATATGTTCCTGCAACTCCTTTAGAGGGTCTCCCTGTATTTTATACTGTCCCACCACATCCGTCCTGCCGGAACGAATGATCTCACAATTCTCGCATTAAACATAACCTGCCACTTATCTGCCCAATGCATTTGCATGTCCATTCACTTATGAAGTTCAAGGCTATCCCCATCACAATTGACAACATTTCCAATCTTCCTTTCATCTGCAAATTTTGAAATCAAGCTCGGCACACAACAGCCTAGGTCAATAATATATAGCAGGAAGAGCAAGAGTACCAACGCTGACACCTGAGGCACTCCACTACAAACCCTCCTCCAATTTGAAAAACAATCATTTATCACTACTCTCTGTTCCCTGTCACTCATGCCGATTTCTTATCTAAATGCCGACTTTCCGTTTTAGTCTATGACCTAGAATTTGCTCACAAGCCTGTTTTGTGGCATTGTATCAAATGCCTATTCAAAATCCATATCCACCACGTCAACAGCGTTTCCCTTATCAGCCTTCTCTGTTACCTTTTCAAAAAACTCCAGCAAGTTAGTTGAAAATAATTTTCCCTTGAAGAATCCATGCTGGCTTTCCTTAATTATCCTGCACTTGTCTAAGCAATTTTGATTTTATCCCGTATTATAGTTTCCGGAATATTGCTGACCACTAAGGTCAAGCTGACTGGCCAGTGGTTGCCAGTTTTATCCTTGCACAATTTTTTGAACAAGGGTGTAACATACGCAATTCCCTGGTCCTCTGGCACACCCCCTGTGCCTAAGGAAGACTGTATGATTATCACTTCTGCCTCTGTATTTTCCACCCTCACTTCCCTCCCTTGGATGCATCTCATTTGGTCCCGGTCGTTTATCTATTTTAAATAAAGATAGCCGTTCCAACACCTCCTTCCTTTCAATTGTAAGTTCTTCTGGTATACCAGTTATCTCCTCTTTCAAATCCGTCTGGGTAGCCAACCCTTCCTTTGTAAAGACAGATGAAAAAATGTGTTCAACTCCTCCGCTATTTCTACAGCCTTCACATGCAAGTCCCCTTTTTGCCCCTAATCGACCCTACTCTTGCTTTTGCCATCCTTTTTATTATTTGCATGCATATAGAAGGCATTGAGGTTTCCTTTTATGTTCACTGTCAATAAATTTCATGCTCTATCCATGCTTCTCTTATTAGTTTCTTCACTTCCCCTCTGTTCCATCTATATTCAGCCTGATTCTCCATTGCATTTTCTACCAGACATCTGTTGTATGCGTACTTCTTCCTTTTCATCTTTACCTCTATCTCTTTCGTCATCCAGGGCACTGTGGGTTTATTTGTCATATCTTTCCCCTTCAACGGAATACACCTTAAATTTGCCTACAATACTTTTGCTTTGAAGGTGGTCCATTGTTCAGCCACTATTTTTTTTTTTGCCAAGATTTGATCCCAACTCACTTGGTTCAGATGCATTCTTATCCCATCGAAGTTAGCTTTCCCCAATTACTTATTTCTGCTCTACATTGTTCTCTGTCCTTTCCCTGATTAACCTAAACCCTATGATACAATGGTCACTGTCCTCTAGATGCTTCCTCACTGATATTTGATCTACTTGGCCCAGAACCATGTCCAAAATGACATGTCCTCTCGTCGGACGGTAGAAAATTGTCTTGAACACATTCCAGAAACTCTCGCCCCTCTTGCCCGTTTGTACTATTTATATTTCAGTCCATATTTGAATATTTGAGTCCCTTACTGATTACTCTATAACTTTTGCACCTCTCGGTAATTTCTTTGCAAACTTGTTTCTCCACATCCCTTCCACTAGTAAGTGGCCTATATACTACACCAATCAACGTTAGTCCACCTCTCTCATTCCTTATCTCTAGCCAGAGAGATTCTGTCCTTGATCCTTCTGGAACACCCTCTCTCTCCACTGCTGTAATGCCATCTTTAGCCAATATTACCACTCCACTACCCCCGCTCCCCACTTTTATTTCTTTCCTGTCTCTCCTAAACACCTTATGCCCAGGAATGTTTAACGCCCAGTCCTGTCCTTGCTGAGCCACACCTCTGTTACAGCAATAATATCATAATTCCATTTGTCAACCTGTGCCTGCAGTTCACCAATCGTATTGTTCACATTCCGTACATACATACACATTAGCCCTGATTTAGGCTTTTAAAAATGTTCTTGATTATCTTGACCCAATTTAATGACTTCCTGTTGCCTACTCTAATTCTGTTGCCTACTCTAATTCTATCAAACTCTCCGAGTATTCTAATTACCTGATGCAACACTTTAATATATCCTCGTTATCATTTGACACTTCACCATTTCCTACTGCTAATGTTTCTCCTGTGCATGTGCCTTCACAGCATTGTGGGTGCACATTCATTACCGAAATTACATCACTTTTAAAAGTATGTGCGCAAAACCTTTCGAGGTAAACAAGGATGGGCATTAATTGTTGGCCTTGCCAATGATGCCCATATACATGAGTTGAAGCAAAACCTAGGTTTGGACTTCAATATAAAAATTGTATTCATAATATCTTTACAAGTATTAGTGTTAAGATAAATTCTCATGAATTACAAATATATATTTATTAGATGTCCTTTTCATTGGTTCGAAATGTTACTTGTACCTCCAGTGCTAGTTGAAATAAATTGATAGGCAACGGAATTTTGGACGTTGAGATGAGATGACTGGCAGGTATACATCGTCCCGTTTTTGACAGGTTGCGTTTCTTCTAAAGTGCTGGAAAGTTCGTACAGACCTTTTGCATTTAGCTGCAGAATTGTGTTTATCCTGATCCAAACAATCACGCCATTCTTGGACCAAGTAATAGTTATATTCCCTGGGTAAAATTCAGACGTTTTACACACAACCGTCAGATAAGCTGATGCATTATGTTTAATTGCATGGCGGTGATTGTGCAGTGGGGTTGGGGGAACTGTAAAACAATTTCAGAATGTTGTACGTTATTACATTTTCTGCTAGGTCAAATCCAATACGAAATTAAGACTGTATATACAGCAAATAGCAGTTTCATTTTTAAAGAGATTGATTTTTTTTCAATTATCTGTGTGACAAACGAAGGATGCTGAATCTAACATTCCACAACAAATTAAAAACATGTCCCATTGATTAACGGATTACAATGTCTAAAGCGACACTGGTGAAATAAATAATAACATCATCAATAGTCATGATGGAAAATGTATAAATGCAAGATAGAAAAGGATGGAGGAATTTGAAATCAAATAAATATTTCAACATTAAACATAAAGCATATAAAATAATCAATCATAAATGTGGTTTGAAATTCGTCATATTTTACATGCCTAAGTTTTTGATTGATTCATGATGAATTTGTTTGCATGTTGTTTAAAATAGCATCTCGAACAACATGCACCTAAATTGGATACTTAAAGACATGGTGACTGAAGATGTCATAACCTCGAAGTTAGAGACGGTTTGAAGTAATTACTCAGAAGGAAAGCTAATTTGAAAATACAGTAAGTTTAGAAATTCACCCGAATGTAAAGGAAAGCAGGAGAAAATGATTAACAGGGGAAATGCAGAAGACTTTGAAGTTAAATCCAGAATTCTGCAAAGAGAGAGATGGCCCTGCAGTCAGAATTTAGAGAGCTAAGTAGGAGGCTAGCAAGCCAAATATCAAAAGTAGTAATCTCCGAATTACTCTCAGAGCCATACTAAAGTGAAAATAAAAGTAGGAGTTGAAATCAAATTAATTCGTGCTGGAGGGATGGTGCAGGAGGTAGGACTTTAGATTCCTGGGATATTGGGATCGGCTCTGGGGGAAATGGAACCTGTACAGGCCGGACAGAATGCATCTATGCAGAGCCTGACCGAAATCTTTGTGGGGTGATTTGCAAGTGCTGTTAGGGATAGGTTAAAGTAACTTGGCAGGGGTGTGGGAAGCAAGATGATTGTTAGAGAGGAATACCAAGGGTGCACAGAAAACTAGGAGAGATAGATAGCACTAGAGAAGGAATGTATGTAAGAATAGTTTGTTGTTAGGTGGGGACAGAGTAAGGGAGAAAGGAATGATGTCTAAATCAGGATTACCGTGCATGTATGTCAATGCGTGGAGCATGGTCACTAAACTTGGTGAGTTACAGGCTCAGATTGCCTGTGATGTTGTTGACACCTGGTTCAAAGGACGACAGAACTGAGTGTTAAATGTTCCTGGATAAGACGTGTTCAGGAAAGATATGAAAGGAAGAAAAATGGGGGTGGGGGTGATGGTATTGATTGAGGAGAGAATTGTAGTGCTGGAGAGAGAGGGTGCCCCAGAGTGATCAAGGACTGAATCTATTTGGCTAGGGCTAAGGAACATGAAAGGTACAATTGAAATTCTGGGTGCTGTCTAGAGGCCAACAACAAGTGGACGGGACATCGGGAACAAATCTGCATATAAGTTGAAGATAAGGGTAAGAATTATGAAGTAGTAACAATGGGGTCTTCAATTATCAGAATATAGACTGGGGTGGTAGTAGCATAAAGGGCAGAGAGGGGCAAGTGTTTCTCGAGCCTATCCACAAAAACTTCCTACAGCAGTATATTCTCAGTCCAACGAGAGGGGAGGCACTGCTGGACCTGATTCTTGGGAAATATTTCGGCCAAGTGGATCAGCAGGAGAACATTAGGGCGCCGTGATCATTGAATCATAAGGTTTGGATTGGCCATGGCAAAGGACAAAGAACAATCCGGAGTAATAATAATTAACTTGGGGTAAACCAACCACAACTGGAGTAAAAATGGATCTGGACCAAATAAATTAGAATCAACAGTTCGCAGGAAGAGAAGTAGCTAACAATGAGCTAACTTCAATGAAGAGGTAGATCGAGCACATTATGTCCCCTCGAATAGGAAGGATGTGGTAAACGAATCCAGATCTCCCTGGATGACAAAAGAGATAGATATTAACATGAAGAAAAAAAAGTGGGCTTATGACAGATGCCAAGTGGACAATATAACGAAGAACCAGGCTGCATATAGAAGGTTCAGAGCAGAACTGAAAAAGCAAATAAGAGAAGCAAAAAGAGGGTAAGAAAAGAGAGAGGCAGTTAAAATCAAAGTGAATACATAAGTCGTCAATATGCACATAAATAGTAAAATCGTGGTGTAAGGGGGAGTTGCGCTGATTAGAGACCAAAAAGGGGATTTACACATGAAAGCAGGAGGGGTTAGCTGATGTATCACAGAGGGGAAACGGACAGTATTTAATACGCTAGAGAGATTTTAAATTGAAATGGAGGTGCGGTTGCAGAGGATTTCCATATTTAAAGTTGATAAAGTCCCAGGGCAGGATGAGATTTGTCCAGAGATACTGAGGGAAGTGTGAATGTAAATTGCAGAGGCATTGGCCATAATTTTCCAGCCTTCCTTATACTCGGGTGGCTCCAGGAGACTGAAAATTGAAAATGTTATACCTTGTTTAAAAGGTGTTTTAAAGATAACCCTTGCGAGTCCAGGCGAGTTAGGTTAACTTCCGTGGTTGTGGGTGAAGGGCTGAATGGTGGGGGAGAACGTCGAGAAAGTAAAAACCTGGGCAAATGCGTGTTAAGTAAGAAAATCCAGCACGGATTTGTTCAGGGAAAACCGTGTATAACGAACTTTCTGGAGTTTTCTTTTAAGAAGTTACGGAGAAGTTTGATGACGATGATGATGTTGTTGTGGTGCACATGGACATCGAAAAGGCATTTGATACAGTGCTGCACAACAGACTTTTGTGCAAAGTAATAACTTATGGAATAAAGTGGAAAGGAGAAACATGGGTACAGAATTGGCTGTATGACAAGAAACAGGTAATACTGGTTAATGGATGCCTTTTAGGCTGGAGGAAGGTTTGCAGTGGAATTCCCCAGGTGTCAATTTTGGGACACTTGCTTGTCCTGATGGATATTACTGACATAGGCCTTGGTGTGCAGAGCACAACTTCAACGTTTTTGGATAATGCGCAAACTTGGAAGCACTGTGAAGTGTGAGGAGGATAGTGCAGAACTTCAAAAGGACAGAGGCACGTTGCGGGAATGGGTGGACAGGCAGCAAATGAAGTTCAAAGCAGGGAAATGTCAGGTAATTCGTTTTGGTTGGAAGAACATGGAAACACATAGAAAATAAAGGGTACAACTCTGAAGGGGGTGCAGGAGCAGAGGGTCCTGGGGGTATCTGTGCATAAGTCATTGACGGTGGCAGGGTGAGTTAAGAGCGTGGTTGGTGAAGAACAGCATCTTGGGCTTTATTAATAGGGCCATAGAATGCACGAACAAGGAGGTTGTGTTGAACTTATACAGGACACCAGTTAGGCCTCAGCTGGAGTACTGTGTCCAATTTTGGGTGCCGCACTTTAGGAAAGACATGAAAGCATGGCAGAGAGTGCAGTAAAGATTCAGAAGAATGGTTCCAGTGATAAGGAACCTCGTTCACGAAGATACACTGGAGAAGTTGGGTCTGTTTTCATTGGAGAGGAGAAGGCTGAGGGGAGATTTTATAGAGCTATTGAAACCTATAACGGGTTTGGTCAGAGTAGATAGGGATAAACTGTTCCCACTCATGAAAGCTCGAGAACGAGAGTGCGCAGTATTAAAATGATTGATAAAATAAGCAAAAGCACCATGAGGAGAAACTTATCATGCAGGGACTGGTTAGGTTTTAGAATGAACACCACCCCCCCGCCCCCCCCACCCCCCTCCACCCCGCCCAAAGACTATGGTAGAGGCAGGTTTAATCGAAGCATTCAAAGGGGAATTAGACCATCTGAAAGGAAGAATGTGCAGGGTTACTGGGATGAGGCGGGAGAATGGCATTCAGTGAATTGCTCATTAGGAGAGCGGTGCAGACACGACGGGTCGAATGGCTTCCTTCTGCGCTGTAACAATTCTGTGATTTCTGTGATTCTGAGATTAACATAGAGATTTTATTTCCACAATTAACTTGCTATAAAAGGGAAAAGATTATCCATCATGTTCTAATTCAAGTATCAGATTTACCATTGAAAGTCGGACACTCGCGCTCGCTAAAATGGAGTTAAATACAGAAAATAATGTGACAAAATGGCATTTTGTCGAGCGTTATTTTTAGTTCCTGTCTGTTTCAAATGTCAATTGAGCCAGAATATGCTGACGTAAGAATAGGTATTGGATAAGAATTTATCCTAAATTCTAAAATAAATGAAATATACTCTTTCTTGTCCCAATTATGAACCACGATATAATCTTAGAACGGGCAGCAGGTGTTTGGCCGTGCTTGCTCTCTCTTTGTGTCTGTGTGTGTGTGTCTGTGCGTGCGTGTCTGTCTGTGTGTGTGTCTGTGCATGTGTGCCTGTCTGTGTGTGAATGAGTACATGTAGATATTCCACTTACCATTGATAACAAGCTTGGATCCAGTTCCACTTATAATCCGACTATGGGAATGTTTCACTCCGCAGAAGTAAACACCTGAGTCACCACCACTAACATTCTGGAGCTGTAAAGAGGCCATGCCTTTCCTCAAGGGATGGAATCGTATTCTGTTGTCTTCACATGAGTGCAGATACTGATTTTCTCCTAGTTTCCACCAGTAGATACTCACATCGGAATTATCATGGTAAAGGGGGAAAGTGCAATAGAAAGTAATGTTTCCACCTTCTACCACCTTGGCCATTTCAGGGGTTTGGGACACTCTTTTCTGCGCATCTGTAACAATCAGGAACAAATAAATACAGCAGCAATTGAATATACCACGAACATATGGCTTGCTGGCAATAGTCATCGATTTGCTAAGTAGAAATATTTCCTGATGAATAAATGCAAGCTGTAAGCCAACAATATGGAATACTACAGGCACTAACTGCACCGTCCATAGCACGTTCAATTTAATCTGTGAGATCTGACGATGTTCTTGTGGAATTGCTCTGCCTTAATACCTCATTAACGAACATATGAATATACGAACTTACGAACAAAGAGCAACGGTAGACCATTAAGCCCCTCGATCCTGTTCTGAGAACTAATAAGATCATGACTGACCTGAGAGTAACCTGAAATCTGCATCACACCTACCTCCGGTAACCTTTCACCTCCTTGCTTATCAAAATACTATCCACCTCTGCCTTAAAAATATTAAAATACTCTGCTTCCACCAACTTTTAAGGAGGAAAGTTCCAAAGACTCACGATCCTCTGAGAGAAAAACATTCTCCTCATCTCTGTTTTAAATGGGCGATCCCTTATTTTTAAATAGTGACCCCGAGTTCTAAATTCTTGCACAAGAGGAAACCATCTCTCCGCATCCACTCGGTTAAGACCCCTCAGGATCATATATGTTTCAATCAAGTCACCTATTACTCTTCTAAACTCCAGCAGATACAAGCCTAGTCTGTCCAACATTTCCCCATAAACCAACTCACCCATTGCAGGTATTATTCTGGTAAGCCTTCTGTCAAATGTTCACAACACATTCACATCCTTCCTTAAATAAGGTGATCTATACTGTACATAGCACTACAAATGTGGCCTCACTAGTGCCCTGTACAACTGAAGCATAACATCCCTACTTTTGCATTCAATTCCCCTCACAATAAATGGTAACATTCTATTGGCTTTCCTAATTACTTGCTATGCTTGCATACCAGACTTCTGTGATTCATGCACTAGGACACCCAGATTCCTCTGCACCTCAGAGCTCTGCAATCTCTTACCCTTTAGATAATATGCTTCTCTTTTATTCTTCCTGCCAAAATGAACAATTTCACATTTTCCCGCATTATAATCCATTTGCCAGATCTTTACCCGCTCACTTAACTTTTTATATCTTTTTGTAGCCTCCTTATGTGTACTTCACAACTTACTTTCCTACCTATATTTGTGTCATTAGCAAATCTGGCAACGATCCTTTCAATCCCTTCATCCAAGTCATTTATATAAACTGTAAAAAAAAAAGAGCTCCTAGCTTAAAAACTCCTCCTTAAAAGATCTCTGCGCCACACCATTCATTGCCAACCTGAAAAAGACCCATTTAAGCCTACTCTCTGCTTCCTATTAGCCAGTCAATCTTCTATCCATGCCAAAATGTTACCCCCTATACAATGAGCTTTTATTTCCCACAATAACCTTTGATGTAGCACTTTATCAAATGCCTTCTGGAAATCTAAGTACAGTACATCCACCGTTCCCCTTTATACACAGTACTTTACTTCCTCAAAGAACTTCCTTAAGTTGGCGAAGCACGATTTCCCTTGCACAAAACCCTGTTGGCTTTGCCAGATGACCGTGAGCTTATCCAAGTGCCCTGCTATAACTTCTTTAACAGTAGCTTCTAACATTTTCCGGCCGACAGATGTTAGGCTAACTGGCCTGTAGTTTTCCGCTTGCTGCCTCCCTCCCTTTTTGAATTGTGGAGTTACATTTTCTATCTTCCAATCTAACGGGACCTTCCCCGAATCCAGGGAGATTCAGATAATTAAAACCAATGCATCAACTATCTCAATAGACACTTCCTTTAAGGCCCTAGGAAGAAGTCCAGCAGGGCCCGGACTCTTTTCAGCCCTTAGCTCCAACAGTTTACTCAGTATCACTTATCTGGAGAATGTTGTTTTCCTGACTTCCTTCCCCACTTCCAATTCCTGGTTTATAGCGTCTTCTGGGATGTTACTTGTATACTGTATATTGAAAACTGATACAAAATACCTGTTAAATTCATCTGTGATCTCCTTTTATTCCATTCTCAATTCTCGATACTCACTTTCTATAGGACAAACGCTCACTTTGTTTACTCTTTTCTTTTTTAAAATATTTATAAAAGCTTTTACTATCTGTTTTTATATTTCTGGCTAGCTTTCACTCATACCCTAATTTTTCCCTCCTTATTCGTCTTTTAGTCATTATTTTCTGTTTATAATATTGTATCCCATATTCTGACCTGCCACCCGCCTTTGCATAATTATATGCTTTTTCTTTAAGTTTGATACTATCTTTAACCTTTCTAGTTAACCACGGATGATGTGTCCGCCCCTTGGACTTTTTTGTATTCGTTGGAATGTACCTATTCTGAGCATTCTGAAATATACCCTTAAACATTAGCCACTGCATCTCTATTGAGCTGTCCCTGAATCGAATTTGCCAATTCACTTCAGCTTTCTGTTACAAAAACTGATCTGATGTGAAGCGCAAGCTGCACGGGTACATTTTGAATTGCCCATGCCTTCACAAACAGAACTTGAAGGTTTCATGAATCAGGCAAGGAGCACTTCAGACGATACGTTGTTGGCGCCACGCGTGGTTTAAGTCCTTGAAGTCACTCTGGGAAGAAGGGACATTGACCGGTCTGTTTTCAACTGTAGCATTTAATTGCCCTGTTGATACATTGTAACACCACTTTCAAGTTGGAAATAGTTTTATTTTGCTGGTCATGGTCAGATCATGGATATCTCACATCTTCCTGCAACTCACCATCGCTGACCATATGGACCGGCATCGCGGGCATTTGCTGCTACATATGATCCAAGTACATCACACTGTATTTGCCTCCATTAAATTATGTTTAGACCCGGTTAATTTTTCATTGGAATCCGGAATTATCTGTTGTCTTACTTCATTTTATCCACGCGGTTTATAACCAATAATATGTTCGCACAAACTACGCATTTGAAGATAATTCCCCTGTGCATTTAACGAGGTTGTTCATAAATAATACAATCGCCCTGTTTCAATACCAGTGTCCAAGTCAGTGTTAGGAGCATTAACTGCAGCAAGGACTGCATGCGTAAAATGTTTAATAGCCTGACTTTTAATACATGGCTTATGTATTAATGTTGGTAACCCAACCTTTTGGAACGTAGTGCAGGGAAATGCCAAATAGGATTTTTTAAGCTCCACAATATCCTGAGACTTAAACTGAATCATCCCAGAGAATCTACCAAGTTGAAAAAGACGTTGTTATTGCCATCATCCAATTGCGCCAGTATCATTGATGGTAATCAGACCATTAAAACCAATGTTTTAACTTCGGAACGTGCACAACAATAAATCGGTCAGAGAAAATTCGTTCAGCATTAACAAAAAATAATTCAAGTACATAAAATTAGAAACAAATACTAGATTTCCAGCGGCTGCTACATTTTTGCGCTAGGTGAAAGAACAAGAAAATATACCTGTACATATAATCTCCAACACCAATAGCCAGGGAAGTAAAAACATGTTCAGGGCTGAAACTGGCGATATGCTACACGTATGTACCACCCTCTGATGGTTTGGAAAGACTAACTTAGAAGTTACGTGAAAGTGACAGGTGCTGACGCAGAAAGCTAGAAATGCTTTCAGTGACGGCATTTGTTTTTTGGAGATAAGATCTTCGCCTATAATTGTATGTGAAAAGCGAACTATAGCTTCAATAAAACCACAAATTAATCACAACTGCTGTCGTAGAAGAAAATACTGAAGGGCTAGATCACGCTTCTGAAGATAATTATTTATCTCCCCTCCTGCAATTGTTGGAATAATTTATAGACTTCAGCAAAGTCAGCACTATTAATCAATCCCGCGCACTGTCTTACATTCACCTAGTGAACAAGAGAAAATGCCAATAAACCACAATCGCCATAACCCACAGTGGCCTCTGACTTCGAACTCCATTGCCCTTGCAATTACCCAACAGGGTCGAGGTTCTTGCAGCCTGTAAAGATGAAACCGAAAACGCCAAGACGGGTGAGCAAACTGACCATGGGCACAGTAAGCCATTCAAGCAGGGGCAGTTAATCAGAATATAGTCGTAGTATGGAAAAGTATAGTCAGGGGGATAGGCACAGTTCACTACAACCGAGAGCGTGAGTCTAGACCTCTGTGCTGCCTGCCCTTTGCCAGGGTTCGAGACATTTGCTCGGGGTTGGAGTGGAACCTGCAGTGGGAGGGGGAAAATCCAGTTATAGGTCCTTGTAGGTGCTAATGACATAAGGACTAGGAAACAATCTCTGGATTATTACCTGGGCCACGAGCAAATTGGCGGAGGGTAAATGAGATTAGAGAGATGAAAACGCGGCTCAAAGACTGACGTGGGAGAAATGAGTTCCATTCATGGGGCACTGACACCAGTACTGAGGAAAATGTCAGCTGTATCTTTGGGATGGTCGACACCGGAACCGTGCTGGGCCAGTGTCCAGGCGATTCATATAACGAGGATGGTAGAAAGGGCTTTAAAATAAATAGTGTGTGGAGGGCGTGGCTGTAATGGGGGGCAGGGAGCATGCGAGAGCAGATGTAGTAAATCAAAGGGAAACAACGAGGTAACACAGCAGGGTCTTGATTTGGGTAATAACAATGTGTGGCAGGAAGGGACTGGCAGTACAAACTTAAGAGTGCATCAGCAGATAAGGCCAGAGAAAGTAAAAATGATTTTTAAAAAAGACAGAGTTAAAGGCTCTGGATCTGAATGCACACAGCACTCGTAACAAAATGGCTGAATTGTTAACACAATTGTATATAAATATATATGTCTTGCTAACCGTTACAGAGCCATGGTTGCAGGGTGACCAAGCCTGGGACCTAAATATTGAAGGATATTTGACATTTCAAAATGTTAGGAAGCTAGGAAAAGGCGGAGGGGTAGCTAATTAAGGGTGCAATTAATACAGCAGTCAGGGATGGCCTTGGCTTGAAAGACCAACATGTAGAATCAGTTTGGTTACAGATGAGGAATAATGAATGAAAGTAGAAACTTTTTGGAAGTATTTTATAAGCCCCTAACAGTAGTTACACGGTAGGACAGTGTTTACAACAAGAAATAAAAGGGCGGGTGAGAAAGGTGCTGCAATTTTGATGGGTGACTTTAATCTACATGTTGATTTGGCGAAACAGATTGGCCAAACTAGCCTGGAACATGATTTCATAGAGTTTATTCTGGACAATTTCTTGGATCAGACTTTCTAGAGCCAACGAGGGAGCATACTTTCCTGGACCTAGCAATGAGTAATGAGACAGGATTAATCAATAACCTTAAAGGGAAGAGTTTCAAGGTGACAGCGATCATAACGTGAAAGAGTTTTATGTTCAGTTTGGAGAGGCGGGTGAATCTAAGACCAGTGTATTAAACCTGAATAAAGGTAATTATAAGGCTCTGAAAGCAGACATGTGAAAGTAAAATAAAGCAAAACACTATGGATGCTGGAAACCTGAAGCAAAATATTGAATATACTGGAAAAACTCAGAGCTCCGAAGAAGAATCATGCAAACTCGAAACGTAAATTCTGTTTCTTTCCCCACATATGAGACCGGAACTGCTGAGTCTTTCCAGAATTTCCTGTTTTTATTATCTAGCTGAAGTGAATTGCGAAACTGCCTTAAAAGATAAGAGAGTGGAGATGCAGTGGCAGACTTTAAAGGAGGTATTTAATAACTCTGGGAAGAGTATCCTGCAGTCAGCATCGCGATGAAGCAGTCTGGGAAGAGAGTCCTACAGTCAGCATCGTGGTGAAGCAGTCTGAGAAGAGTGTCTGGCAGTCAGATTTTGTTCAAAATAAAAAGAGTAGCATTACAAGACAGCATGCGAGAGCAGTGGAGAGATCAGAATGAGCGCGAGGGCAGGGAAGCTTCAAAAAGTGATGGCAGCATAAAGGTGAGAGCTGATTGGTGAGTAGTGGGTAAGTGTTTTTTTCTCGAGCTCTCTTTCACCAGTTTTTCTCCAGGGTAAAATAGATTAAGCTAAGGAAATGTAAGGATTCTACTTTTTATATAAAGTGCATAAATAACTTAACGTTTGCTTACTGTATTTATCTTAAAATAAGGGGTTTTTTTCAACTAGAGGCATGACAGGACAGCTCAGTCCCGTGGAATATACCGTCTGCAATATGTGGGAAGTCCTAAACGGTCCTTCCGTTCAGACCGACCATGTGTGCAGGAAGTGCCTCCAGCTGCAGCTACTTGAGTTCCGGTCTTAGGAGCTTGAGCCGCAGCTGGAGGCACTGAGGTGCATCCGTGAGACTCAGAGTTTCGTGGATAGCATGTTTTTAGACGTGGTCACCCCACAGCTTACAAAAGTACAGACAGAGAGGGAATGGGTGACCGTCAGTCAGAAGAATGGTGTCAGACAGGTAGCTAGGAAATCCCAAGGGTGCACAGCGATGGAGAACCATTTTTCTGTTTTGGAAAGTGGTGAGAGTGATGGTTCCTCTGGGAAGTGCAGCCACACTCATGGCACTGTGAGTGGCTCAGCTGCACGGGGGGCGCGGATGGTGGGGGGAGGGTTGGGGGAGGAAAAAGAGTGGTAGGAGACTCGATAGTAAGGAGAACAGACAGTCATTTCTGCGGCCGTAGACGTGACTCCAGGATGGTATGTTGCCTCCCGGTTGAGGGCGGCAAGGTTATCATTGAACAGGTGCATGGCATTCTAAAGGGGGAGGGCAAACAGGCAGAGATCGTGATACATATTCGTACCAATGACATAGTTAGAAAGAGGGATGAATTCCTGCAAGCAGAATTTAGGGAGTTAGGAAACAGATTAAAAAACACGACCTCAAGGGTCATAATCTCTGGATTATTTCCAGTGCCACGCGCTAGTGAATATAGAAATGGAAGCTTAGCCCAGCTGAATGCGTGGCTGGAGATATGGTGCAGGAGGGAGGCTTTTAGATTATTGGGACATTGGGACGGTTTTGGGGGCGGTGGGACCAGTGCAAAGTGGATGGGTTGCACCTGAACCGGAAAGGGACCAACTTCCTTATGGGGAGGTTTGCTCCTGCTGTTGGGGATGGTTTAAACTAACTTGGAAGGGGGATGGGATCCTGAGAGGAGATTCCACAGGGTGACATGTACAGCCGAAATTAGAAGAGAGAGCAAGTGAGTCTGGAAGGCAAAGAAGTTATAGGTCAGGGAAGGCAAAAGGGAGCTTGGCAAGGTTGGATGGTATTTGATGTAATGCAAGGAGTCTGACGAATAAGGCAGATGATTTGAATGCATAAATTAACACATGGAAGTATGATGTCATTGCTGTCACAGAGACGTGGTTGAGAGAAGGGAAGGATTGGCAGCTCAATATTCCAGGATATAGAGTCTTCAAACGAGACAGGGAAGGAGGTTCAATAGGAGGGGGTGTTGGAATATTGATCAAGGAATCAATTACAGCAGTAATCAGGGATGACATCTTAAAAGGCTCCTCAAATGAAGCCATATGGGTATAACTGAAAAATAATAAAGGAAAAATCACATTGCTGGGAGTGTACTATAGGCGCCCAAACAGTCAGAGAGAAACAGAAGAGCAGATGAGTAGGCAAATTTCAGAGAAGTGTAAAAATAATAGGGGAGTAATAGTGGTGGATTTCAACCTCCCGAACATTAACTGGGATGGTCATACTGTGATAGGTTAGAGAGTGTGGAATTCTTAAAATGCATTTGGGAGAGCTTTTTAAGCCAATACGTAGAAGTTCCTGCAAGAGAGGTGCGGTCCTGGACTTAATTTTAAGGAATGAAGCCAGGCAAGTGGTAGAGGCATCAGTGGGGGAGCATTATGCAGATAGTGATCATAACTCTGTTAGATTCAAGGTTGTTTTGGAAAAGGACAAGGTTGAGCCATAAATCAGAGTTATAAATTGGGGGAAGGCCAATTTTAAGAAGATCAGTTATGATTTGGCCAGAGTTGACTGAGAGCGGCTACTTTTAGGTAAATCTGTGTCAGAGCAGTGGGACTCATTCAAGAAGGAAATATGGAGAGTATAGGGCCAACATATTCCAGTGAAGATAAAGGGTGGGGCCAACAAATCCAGGGAACCCTGGATGTCGAGGGACATGCAGAATTGGATAAAGAGAAAAAGGACGAGTTATCGCAGATACCAAGGGCTCAAAGCTGCAGAAGCCCTCGAGGAGTATATATTGTGTAGCGGGGAACTTAAAAAGGAAATTAGGAGAACAAAATGGGAGCATGAGAAAACATTGGCAGGTAAAATAAAGGAAAATACAAAGTTATTTTACAAGTACATTAACAGTAAGAGGATAACTCGGGAAGATTAGGGCCCATTAGGGACCATAGTGGTAATTTGTGTGTGGAACGCGAAGAGGTAGATAGGGTTCTAAACAAATACATTTTGTCACTCTTCACAAATAAGAGGGATGACGCTGGTGTGGAAATCAGGCAAAAGGACGGTGATATAAGCCAGAATTTTCCAGCTGACATGCGGATGGCATAGCCCACACATCGGCGCGTAAAATGACGCGCGTTAATGTCGCATGAGCGTGCCAGCATCAGTGCGCGCCATCGCGATATTTCGGTGGGCGGGCTCGCTCAGTTCACCCGCCATTAATTGAAGGGCTCGTTAAGCCCCTTAACTTGCCAATTGTGTACGATTTTGAGGGGCCCATGTGAACTTCAGTTTGGCGCATGGGCCCAATGGGAAGGTGTGTAGGAGATTAATTAAGAAAACTTTTGCAATGTCAGGGTATGTGGACTCAGAGGGGTTGTTCATGTTTTTGACGAAGCTATAATTAATGAAAGTGTTTAAAAGTTGTTTGTGTGATGGTTAGTAATTCGCATTGATTTCCAATAGCTTCTTGTGTACGTGAAACCAGTCTGCAGACAGTAATCTTTCTCGGGCCTGCAGCTTTCTGGAGGCCTCCATTTAGCCTGGGGATCTGGGTTCTGACCTCTCCACTGGAGGCAGCTCCCCTGAGAAGGAAGGAAGGGATAGAATAAGAAGGAGGCCAGGACTGGACAATTGGCCTCGAGGGGAGCCACCTTTGGGAGGCCAGGCGCAGGCATAAGGGGCACAAGGCCAAGAGGTTGTCCAAGGTGCAAGGGTCCACAGAAGACGCCACTATCTTGCTGCCAGGGTATACCGCCATTTGACTGAACTGCAGTGCCAAAGGAGGATCCAACTCTCAAGGGGGACAGTCAACTATATCTGTCAGATGATTGGCCCTGAGATCTCACCTAACTGTGTGGGTGGAAACCCCATGCAAGCAATTCTGAAGCTCACAGTTGCCCTCCACTTCAATGCCTCTGGCTCCTTCCAGGGCTCGGTGGGTGATCTTTGTGGAGTCTCTCAATCAGCTGTCCACACTTGTGCCAAGAAGGTTACAGATGCTCCGTTCAGACAGGTATCCACCTTCATGCATTTCTGCTGTGACTAGGCAAGTCAGGCACAGCAAGCCAGAGGTTTTGCAGCCATTTCTGGCTTCCCCCGCATCCATGGTGCAATAAGCTGCACACATGTGGCCATTAAGGCATCAGCACGTGAACCCGGTGCCTTCGTCAGCAGGAAGGGCTTCCACTCCATGAATGTTCAGATAGTTTGTGATCTCAAGATGCAGGTTTTATAAATCTGTGCAAGGTTCCCAGGCATCTCCCACGACGCCTACATTCTCAGACAATCTCAGGTGCCGTGGCTCTTCAGTGCTTCGGCTCGGCTAGATGGTTGACTGATGGGTGACAAGGGCTATCCCCTGTGAAGGTGGCCCATGATGCCACTACGCCATCCAGGAACAGAAGCTGAGCATCGGTACAATAAGACCCAGGGCACAACAAGGGCTGTGGTGGAGAGAGCCATCGGACTTCTCAAGATGCAATTCCGTTGCCTGGACCACTCAGGGGCCACACTCCAGTACCCCCCCACCCAGATCACATCTCTCTGATCGTGGTAGCCTGCTGTACCCTGCACAATCTTGTGCTGGAAAGCGAGGATGCAATTGACGATGAAGACCTTGATGCCCTGGATGAAGCTGCACATGATAAATCCAGCAGTGCTTCAGATGATGAGGAAGAACAGGGCGATGATGAGGGCCACAATGACGACCCGTGTTTACAACAAGGAGGCAGGGACACCCGGGACAATTTGATCCAAAGAACCTTCAGCTAGCTCCACACACATGGATCAGCAGGAGCAGCATTGCCTGGAACTTCCACACGTGGCACTTAGGTGCCACCTCTTCCACCTGATCAGCTGCAAATAAGGCATTTGTACAGAAACATCAATCTCCACTCTAGCACTCATGATAATTATCTGAAAATAAAAAAGGCACCACAATGAAAAGATGCTCAGCCATGGTAACAAAGGTGGACGTTATTTGGTCCACAATTGAAGCTCACATTGTTATTCGACAATGTTACAAAAAGGGGTCCCTATTCTAAATGCCAACACAAAATCGCCAGTGACATACCCGAGGAGTGCCTAAGTTGTATTATGCTTACGTTTTCGGATGCTACGTCTAGGTGTCGCCCCATTACTCGGAGTGGGTTGACAGACAGCCTGTTGACTCTGGTGTCCTATTGGGCTCGATGACCTTGGTGGGCATCCACTAGCCCGTGGAGACTGTGATGGCTCCGCCTGGGAGCGAGTGGCAAGTTCCAGAACTGGAACTTCCCCAGTTGTCGCAGCAAACGTTGACTGGGAGAGGGGTGGAGGAGCTGTTGCCTTCATCCAGAGTGCCCTGAAAGCAGCTTACAGCGACGACAGGCTGCTGCTGCGCTGACGTGAGCTCCCTTTCCACCTCCTTGCTCACCGCAGATGCATGGGCACCGAGTGCCGACACATGGTGTCCACAAAATGTCCCACATTGGGAATGAACACCCGTGGCCAGTACCACTGTGAGGGCTTGCAGGTCAGAGCGTATCCCAATCATGAAATATTCCATTCGACTGAAGCCCCTCTCTATGAGAGTCGCCAATCTCTCATTGGAGGAAGCCTGAAGCTCTGCCCTGAGGGCCAAATCTTCATGTGCATTCTGCCTGGACTCCTCCATCGCAGAGAGCAACTGAAGCATTCCCTCATGCAACCCTGCCAGATGCAAACGCACTTCCTGCCGCCTGTCCTGCAGCTGCTGCATTGGGGACAACTCCAGAGGCATGACATCAGTGCCGGACTCAGCATGTGCCTCGTCCCCTGCAGCACTCTGGCTGCTGGCGCCATTGGCACTCTCTGCCCCTACCATCTGCTCCAGCGATCGTGATGTGCCCTTTCCACTGTGACAGTAGCCGATGGTAAAGCCCCCACCAAGGTGTGAGGATATGCACTGGTGCCTGGCTGGCTGAAATGATGAGCCACAAGTTCCCCTTCTTGGCCCTCAGGTAGAGGTGGGGGGCGCAGGGTCGAGGTGCGGGTCTCTCCAGTGGTGATGCTGAAACTAAAAACATGGACAATGCATCAGTTAGCGTAGATTTGGTTCAACCTTTCATCCCTTTCACCACCCCGCCCCCCCCCCCCCCCCAGCCTCATAAGTCGCTCACCCTTCAAGACTCTAAGGAGAAGAACATTAGTGAGGCGGAAAAGAGTCAAGACGAGCCGCAAACATGAAACGCACATGCAGACAGGCTGGTCAGATGGCCTCTGGACTGCCACATGGCATGTTATAAACCATAGGAGTGGGGAGAGTGCAGAGGTACCTGACCTGGAAGCATTGTGGCCTGGATAGTTGCAGGGTTGAGGGTACGTCGCAAACAGGAGTGGCATTTGCCGTCGATACCAGAAGATTGAGAGGTCACATTATTGACCTTCATTCCGTAAGGAAGGGCATAGACCGGGTGGGCAGAAGGCAACATTTCCCATTGGAGCAGGGATGAATAACGGCGTGGCATTCATCTAAGTTGGGTGCCATGTTGTTCACAGCTGAGGTGGTGAGGACCTTTTGGACGAAGTAATGTAGGTCAAGTGGCTGAAAGCGTGCCAGAAGTCCCAAACCCCCTCAGGTGAAATAAGTCTTTATCTGTGATGCAGCGATCCATTGGCATGAGAGACCATCGTGATAGTGGTCAAAAATGGGATAAGGTGACTTTAGAAGGTGTTGGAGATGCGATTCCTCAAGGGGATGAGGGCCCTTTCTGTATGACCCACACGTCAGAGTGTCTCAGTCTGTGAATGAGCATTGTTGCAGCAATAACCATTGCAGCAATCATCAGTGGTTTGGATGGTGTGCAGACAGAGTGGATGGGACTGTGGACTTCAAATACCTGGCTGCTGGACCCCAGCCTCGCCGCCCCCAGCAGCCATATCCCCCTGACTCCTGCCCAGCTCTAAGGCCTGCTCTTCAAAAGGCATGAAGCGCTGCAGGAGGGCGCACCCACCTCCAGTCCTCTGGTGCTCCCGGGCATTGTGGTGAGTTTTTGCCTGCAAAACAGAGAAGAGGATTTATTGGGGCTGCTTACTCATGTAGTCTGCACACACATGCCGCACTCCAACCACAGTGGCCCATCTGAGGCCTCCACTGGCTCCTGTCCACACTACTGGTGATCAGTCCTCAGAAGATAGCATGGCTGGTGCCAACCCCCTCCCCCATCAGCCACCTTGAACACATTTGGCGTCCATCACATTGACTATCACATGGCTCTTAGCGCCCATGGCAAGGAGGTGCAACTAGGTGCAGCGCCGATGCCAACAGATGGCACTTGCCCAAAACACCTTAAGGCACCCCTTGCACTATCTCATTACCACCAATGTGACATGTGTTGTAGTTCTGAGTATGTGCCCAGCGGCATCCCCTGCAGGTTAACCCCTGACTACTCAAATGCCACAAAGATCAACATATGCTGTGGGGACGACACTTCTTCTCCTCAACCACTAAGGCTGGTGTAAGCATGGTCAGTACCCATTTGCCCACCCAGCATGTGACAAATGCCCTATGCTGCAATGACAACAAAACATTATGTTGGGGGGAGTGGGGGGGGGCGGTGTCAAAGGCTAAGGCTGCCTTCTGGGTCAAATGGCCAAGACAGACATGGTACTCACCCTTCCATATCACAGAAAATCATTGAATCGTTTCATATACTGTGTGCCAGTGTGCCGCACATCATCATGGGTGCTTACAGCATCATACACCTCCTCCCACTCCTGGCTGGTGACATGGGGGGCCCTACTCCTCCCATCCTCCAGATACAGAATGTGCCGACGGATGCCCACCTCTTGCAGGAAGACAGCAAGGCATGCATCAGTAAATTGGGGGGCACAGTGGCACCACGCTGGCCTTTCCTGCAGCCTGCCCCCCTCCTCCTGCTCATGCTGCTGTCCACTCGGACCTCCCTCCCTCTTTCCACGAGTGGCCATGGTGCACTGCCTCAAGCAGGCTGCCTGGCCACTCTTTATGCAGGCTGCCAGTTCCCCATTGGAACCAGGAGTCTTAGGCCGCCCGCCCCAGCGACTATTTTCCTGTTCTCCAAGGGAGTCACTTACCCACGGGGCGGGCCTAAATTGGCCCCCGCGCAATAAATGGCAGCGCGGCCCGTTTTTTCAGCGGCAATCTGCCGGCCGCCCGCTCGCCGCCGAGTCCGTCGGCCCGCCCGACCGAGGAACGTAAAATTCTGCCCATAGTTAAAGAAATTAGCATAGAATGGGAGGGGTTCTAAATTGTCTGGCAGGATTAAAAGTAGTTAAATCTCCAGGTCAGGATGAAATGTATCCCAGGGTGTTGAGTGAGGCAAGGAACGAGATAGCAGGGGCGCTGGTAATAATTTTCAATACCTCTCTGGCCATAGGAAAGGTGCCAGAGGACTGGAGGTCAGCCAATGTGGCACTGTTATTCAGGAAGTGAGGAAGGGATAAAGCAGGGAACTACAAGCCACTCAGTCTAACCTCAGTGGTGGGGAAACTATTAGAAGCAATTCTGACGGACAGGATAATCTGCACTTGGAGAGGCAGGGATTAATCAAGGGCAGTCAGCATGGTTTTGTTAAGGGGAGGTCATTTATGAACAATTTGATTTAATTTTTTCGAAAAGACAGCCAGGTATGTAGATGAGGGCAATGTATTTAACATATCTACTTGGACTTCAGCAAGGCTTTTGATAAGGCCCCGCATGGGCGACTGAAAATGAAGGTAAGAGCCCATGGGATCCAAGGCAATTTGGCAAATTGGATCCAGAATTGGCTGAGTGGCAGGAAACAGAGGGTGATGGTCAAGGCATGTTTTTGTGACTGCATGCCTGTATCCAGTGGGGTTCCACAGAGATCGGTGTTGGGTCCCTTGCTGTTTGTGGTATACGCAAATGATGTAGGCTAGAATGTAGGGCGGTTGATCAGTAAGTTCACGGATGACATGAAAATGTGTGGGATGTTAAATAGAGAGGAGGATAGCCTTATATTACAGCAGTCTATAGGCAGACTGGTCAGATGGGCTGAGCAGTGTCAAATGGAATTTAATCTGCATAAGTGTGAGGTGGTACACTTGGGCAGGACAAACAAGGCACGGGAATACATAATGAATGGTAGGACCCTGGGAAGTGCCGAGGATCAGAGGGACCTTGGTGTGCATGTCCACTGGTCCCTTAAGGTAGCGAGACAGGTGGGTGAGGTGGTAAGAAGGGATATGGGATATTCGCCTCTATTAGCCAAGGCATAGAATATAAGAGCAGGGAGTTTAATTTGGAACTGTATAAAATGCTGGTTCAGCCACTGCTAGAGTAGTGCATGCAGCTCTGGAATCTGCATTATAGGAAGGATGTGATTGCATTGGAGAGAGTGCAGAGGAGATTTAACAGCATGTTGCCTGGGCTGGAGAGTTTTCATTATGAGGAGAGATTGGATAGACTGGGGTTATTTTCTCTGCAGCAGATGAGACTGATGGGGCCATGATTGAGTTGTATAAAATTATGAGGGGGATTGATAGGGTAGACAGGAAGGAACTTTTCCCCTGGGTGGAATGATCAATAACCAGGGGCCATAGATTTAGGTAAGGGACAAGAGGTTTAGATGGGTTGTGAGGAAGAATTTTTTCACCTAGAGGTTGGTAGGAATCTGGAACACACTGCCTGAAAGGGTGGTCGAGGCAGATACCCTCATAACAGTTAAGAGGTATTTGGATGTGCACTTGCAACGCCATGGAATTCATGGCTAGTGCTGGAAAATAGTATTAGAATAGTTGGGTACTTGTTTGACCAGAGCAGACTCTATTGTCTGAAAGGCCTTTTTCTGTGTCGTAAACCTATATGACTCTATGACTCTCAGAAAAGTTTTATCCCAGTGAGAAAGAAATATTATTTGAGAAGGATGCATCATCTATCCCGAATAAGAAGTTAAGAATTGTATCAAATTGAAAGAAACATGACATAAATCTGCAAAGACTTAGTGGTAGCTCAGAACATTAGTCAAATTTTGAGAACCAGCAAAGAATGGCAAACAATTATAAAAAAGCAGAAAGGAGCGTATGGAAGAAAGCTATCTGATAATGTAAAATATATAATATAAGAGCTTCTACAAGTATTTAAATAAAAAAGAGGAAATACAGCGAATCCAGGGAGTGTGTCTGGGAATTAATAATGGAAAAGAGAGAAATTACAGTGGTGTTGAACACAATTTTGTGTCTGACATCCCTGTAGAAGTCATAGAAAATTTCCCAAATGTGCTTCAAAATCAAGAGGTCTTTAGGAGGGAGAAACTTAAAACAATTACCATCATTTGGGAAAAGGTGCTGTGAAAACTATTAGACCTAAAGTCTCACAAGTCCCCAGTGCCAATAGACTTGCACCCTATGGTCTTAAAGACGTGTCTGCAGAATAGTACATGCATTGTTTATAATCGTCCTCAATTCCTTAGTTTCTGGAAGGGTCCCAGTGGATTTGAAAATAGCTAATGTTACAACTTTATTCAAGAAAGGAGGGAGATAGAAAGGAGGAAACCATAGGCCAGTTACCCTAACGCCTGTCATAGGGAAATTGTTAGAATCAATGATCAAAGAGATTATGGCAGGATACTTAAAAAAACCTAATTTGATCAGGCAGAGTCAACATGGGTTTGTGAAAGGAAAGTCGTGTTTAACTAATGTATTAGAGTTTTTGAGGAAGTAACCAGAAAGTTGAATAAAGATGAATCTGTAGGTGTGATGTACTTGTATTTCAAGAAGGCATTTGATAAGGTGCCACATCAAAGGTTAGTTCGCAGGATAAGATTAGATGGGTTAGGGGTAGCATTTTAGTATGGATAAAGGATTGATTAGCTAACAGGAAGCAGAGAGTAAGGATAAATAATTATTTTTTCAAGTTGGCAAGCTGTAACAGGCAGAGTGCCACAGAGATCAGTGGTGGGGCCTCAGCTAAACACAATCTACATCAATAATTTGGATGAAGGGACCGAATGTATGGCAGCTAAATTTGCCAATGATACCAAGATAGATAGGAAAGTAAATTGCCAAAGGAGGGAGAGGTTATGCAAAGGGTTATAAACTGTCTAAGTAATTGGGCAAAAACTTGGTAGCTGAGGCTTAAGAAAAATGTGAACTTGTTCATTTTAGCAGGAAGAACAGAAAGCAGTATATTATTTAAATGGAGACAGATTCCAGGACTCCAGAGATCTGGGTGTCCTGGTGCATAAATCACAAAAATTTGGTATGCAGACATGGCAAGTGATTAGAAAGACAAATGGAATGTCGGGCCAGAATTTTCCCGTCGGCCAAATGGCAGCGGGCCCCGTTTCAGTGGCGGTGGTCGGCTGTCCGCCCGCCGCCGAGCCAGTGGGGCCCGCACGCCCAACAAGAGCAACATTCTGCCCCGAGGTGTTTATTGCAAGGGGTGGAAAATAAAATTAGGGACATTTTACTGCAGCTGAACAGGACATTTGTGAGACCACATCAGTTGTATTGTGTACAATTTAGGTCTCCTTATTTTAAAAACAGATAATTGCGTTCGAGGCAGTTCAGAGAAGGTTCACGCGACTCATTCCTGGGCTGGGGGGCTTATCTTATGAAGAAAGGTTCAATAGGTTAGGCTTATACCCAATGGAGTTTAGATTAATGAGAGGTAATCTTATTGAAATATGTAAGATCCTGGTGGAACATGATAGCGTGGATACCCGGAGCATGTTTCCCCTTGTTGGTGAGACGAGAACCAGGGAATAAGAGGTTTAACGTTTAAGACTGACATGAGAAAAAAAAATTTTCTCTCAAAGGGTCGTAAGTGTGTGGAATTCACTTCTCCAGAAAGCAGTGGGAGCTAGATCAATTAATTTATTCAAAGCTGGGTTAGACAGGTTTTTCATAGACAGAGGAGTCAGTGGTTATGGGGGGTGCAGACGTCAAAGTGATGTTGAGACCAATACCATATCAGCCGTAATCTTATTGAATGGCAGAGCAGGCTCAATGGGTGGAATAGCCTAGTCCTTTACCTAAGTCCTGTGTTCCAATCTTCCTAAGTAGTAAAAAAAAAATTCCCCGACTATGTCCAGCACTGCGTAGAAGTAAAGTTTAAAAAAATTGAGTTAATGTTTGACATTGATTTAACAGTTGGGAAATCAATTGAGGGCCATCGCTGACGGTGTTAACAAAATGTTAACAAATCAATTTTATAATGCAACCACTGAGGTAATTCAGTGAACAAATCAGGAACATTAAACTTTAAATAATCAGACATTTATGAATAAGATCCAATGTACTTTCAGCAAATAGAGCATCAAACTGAGTAGAAATATTGTACATTTTAACTGAAAATGTGTATGTAATTTTGCATTTATATTGAGGGACTATGTAATATCATTCCAGCCAAAACCCCACGTGTGTTCATAGATCATTACGTTGCAATCAAAATGTGCGCATTTAATTTTAGACTTGCCTACACGGAAACTGACTAATAAACCATTTCCTTTCTTTTTACCGAAACAGCAATCTGATTATGATTAAAACATCATTCAGCAAGACTGCCAAATGCAGAAGAAGCCTCATTTCAGTTGGCTTCAAAAGGGTGAGCTCCGTATTTGTCAATGCGTGAACAAAAAGCCTAGAGGTATTTTACTAATATACGTGCAAACAAAGACCACAGTTTCACACTAAGACTGTCGATGAATTGTTTCACGAACTTAGTCAGTTAAATTCTTAACCTGCGTTACAGTTTGCAACATCCTGTCATTGCTCGTAGGAATTCAGAGATTAAAGTACATCAAAAGCCAGCATACAATCAGCAACTGCATTCTGATTTGTGTAATTAAATTTTGATGATAGGAAGGTCCAATGATATACAGCAAAGAGCACTCAAGGCGATGAGCACATCTTTAGGATCTATTTTTTAATAGGTTACTGCACTCTGATATGCTTCTCATGGAATCGAAGGAAGCTAATGTGACCCTCATCCCTTGTTTTATGCGAAGGTAATAAGCTGGATCCAATCAGGTATAAACCATTAATTTGATATCAGTGCTAGCAACGATGCTTAAAGGAATCATTAGGGATATAACATATGATTCCTTGGAAAGAGCACCTCATTTTAGAGCCGCAAAACATGCGTTCATAAACGGGAAAATAGAATATGTCTTAAAAGTATAATTGTATATTTGAAGAAATTCTGAAATTCGTGTATGAATCAAGCCCAGCTGTCATTGTCTACTTAGACTTCCAAAAAGCATTTGATATGGCAGTGCCATATGATGATTTCGATTGGGAGTTGGCTGCAAGTCGCATACAATCATAGTTATTGACGGCTTATGATCCATTTGGAGACCTGTACCCTATGATGCCCGCACTGGTAAATGCCAGTGATGGCCTTCATGATTTATATTAATCACTTGGATATTGGTGCTGTGGGCACATGCCGCAAACTTCACCAAGATGTGGGTATGAGTCTTATCTGCAGACGATTTTCTTCTGCTTCGGTAGATCTTAATGTATTGAGAGATTGACCCCATGAACAAAAATTATATGAACCAGTATAATTCCACTGTTGTGTATGTGGGCAGTGTGAATGCTGACCATTTACCCAGCCTTCTGGGTAAAGAACAACATAGATGCAAACATCTGGTAATTTTGATTCTTATTTGTGGGCGACGCTGGATAGGCCAGCAGTTAATGCCCATCTCTAATTGTCCTTGAGAAGGTGCTGGTGAACTGCCTTCTTGAACAGCTGCAGTCCATGTTATGTATGTACACCAAAGGTGCTGTTAGGAACATAGTTTCTGAATTTTGACCTAAGGACAGTCAAGGAACGGGGACATATTTCCAAGTCAGGATGGTGAGTGGCTTGGAGGGGAAGTCGCAGGTGGCGGTGTTCCCATCGAAACGCTGCCCTTGTTCTTCTAGTTGGGAGAGATTGCGGGTTTCGAAGGTGCTGTCTAAGGTGCCTTGGTGAGTTCCTGCAGTGCATGTTTTAGATGGCACACACTGCTGCTACTGTGCGTCGGTGGTAGAGGGAGTGAATGTTTATGGATGTGGTGCCAATCAAGCGGGATGCTTTGTCTTGGATGATTTCAAGCTCCTTGACTATTGTTGGAGCTGCACTATCCAGGCACGTGGAGAATACATACATCTCGAATAGTACATTAGCATCGCCATGAATGGATGCCTCAAACCAATTTGCGTATTGGTGGACATGCATACGGGAATTGATTATGAGGAGGTATGCTGTCTCGTCCTTTTACCTGCCATTAGTGCTCAGTTGCTTAGATTCGGTATCATCACAACGCTGATGTTAAGCCGCTTCTCTCTGTCGAAGAGAATTCCAAAGTCTAACGACCATCTGAAAGAAGATGTTTTTATTATTCTTGCGTAGGATGTGAATTTCGCTGGTTTGGCAGCATTTATTGCCCATGCGTAAATGCAGAGAGCACAGCAAATAAAGCCGATGAACTTAGGGCACAGATAGCATGGTATCATCACTATAACGGAAACCCAGCTTAAAGACAGCAAAAATGGCAGCTCAACATCCCGGGATATAGACATTTCAGGCAGGATAGGGAAGGGGATAAAAATGGTGGGGGGGTGTAGCATTGTTGGTTAACAGATCGATTACAGCTGTGAGGAAGGATGATATGCTAAATGAGGCATCAAATGAGGCCATATGGGTTGAGCTCAGAAATAAATAAGGGGCAGCCACACCGCTAGTGTGCTATAGACCCCAAAATAGTGGATGGGAGTTAGAAGAGCAAATATGTAGGCAAATTCCTGAGTACAAAAACAACAGGACAGTAATAGTTGGAGACTTCAAATACCCTAATATCAGTTGGGATACTAACAGTCTGAATGGCACTGAGGGCACATAATTCTTGAACTGTGATCAAGAGAACGTTTTTAGCCAGCACGTAACAAGCCCAATTGTGGGTGGGGGGCGGGGGGTGGGGGGGGGTGGCACGCAATTCTAGATTTTGTCTTAGGAAATCAAGCTGGGCAAGTGGATGAAGTAGCAGTGGGGCACCATTTTGGAGATTGTCGCCATAATAACATTTAGATTTAGCATCATGAGGGAGAAGGCCAAAGATAGAACAGGAGGAAAATTTCTAAATTTGGGGAAGACAAGCTTTACAAAGCTGCGAGGTGAGCTGGCGTAATTGGACTAGGTACTATTAGAAGGGGAAACAGTGTCAAATCAGTGAGACATCCAAAAGCGACATTCAACGGGCACTGTATGGGCATGTCCCCACAAAGGAAAAGGATGGTACTGCCAAATATGGAGTCCTCTCGTTTTGCAGAAGCATACAAGGTAAGACAATGCAGAAAAAGAAACCTAATGACAGTCACTACAAGTTTAATACCGTAAGATGCCTAGAGGAATATAGAAAGCACAGAGGTGAAGTAAAAAAAGGAAATTAGGAATGAAAAGAGAGGAAATGAAAACAGCTTAGCAGGTAAAATCAAAGAAAACCCAAATATGTTTTACCAGTATATTAAGGGCAAGAGAAGAGCTAAGGAGAGAATTGGGCCTATCAGAGATGTACATGGTAATCTGGGCGTTGATGCTGAAGGTGCGGGTAGGGTTTTCAATGATTGCTTTGTCTCTGTCTTCACTAAGGACAGTCTCGTCAAAGAGGGAGAGTGTAAAATATTGGATAAGCATAGTGATAGAGGAAGTACTGAATGGGACTGGCGTCCTTGAAGGTGGATAAATCACCAGAGCCAAATCAATTGTTTGCCAGGCTGTTAGAGGAAGCCAGGCAGGGAATAATGGATGCTCTTATTATCAATTTCCAATCCTTACTAAATACAAGCGAGACATCAGTGGAGTGGAGTTCTGTGAATGTTGCACCATTATTTAAAGTTGTGAAAAAGATGAGCGAGAAAATTATAAGCTCGTCAGTCTCAATTCTGTGGTGGACTAATTATTGGAATCAATTATGAGAGACACAATAAACTGTCATTTAGAAAGGCACGGATTAACCGGGGATGGTCAGCATGGTTTTGTTCGGGGAAGATCGTGTCTTACCAACTTAATCGAATTTTTTGAGGAAGTAACAAAGAGGATTGATGAGGCTCGTGCCATGAGTATTGTATGCATATGTTTTAGTAAGGCATTTGACAAGGTCCCATATGGCAGACTCGTCAGAAAAGTGCAATCCAATGAGATATAAGCTAGGGTGGCGAGTTGGATCCAAGGTTGGTTCAACGGCAAGAAAGAAAAAATAATTGTCGTTTGATTTTTTTTTTTATGAATGGAAAGCGATTGCCAGTGGTGTTCCACAGGGCTGTGTTGGGCTTTTTGCTGTTTGTCGTATATATGATTGATTCTGAATTCAATGTGGGAAGCATGAGTGGAAAATTTTCAGATGACACAAAAATTGGCCATGTAATTGATAATGAAGAGGAAAGCTGTTGTCTTCAAAATGATAGCAATGGTTTGGTTGTGTGGGCGGATAAGTGGCAAATTGAATTCAATCCAGAAAAGCGTGAGATAATGCGTTTGGGAATGGTAATCAAAGCAAAGGAATACTCAATAAACAGGAGTATGTTGAGAGGGTTAGAGGAAGTGAGAGACATTGGAGTGCATGTCGACAGACCTCTGAAGGTGAGAGGACAGGTGGATAAGGTGGTAAAAAGTATATGGAATGTTTTCCTTTATTGGATGAGGTATTGAATACAAAAGCAGTGATGTAATGATGGAAATGTTTAAAATCCTGGTGAGGACACAGCTGGAATCTTCGGTACAGTTCTGGTCACCAGATTACAGGAAGGACATAATTGCTCAGAAGCCAGTACAGAGGAGATTTACAAGAATGTTGCTTATGGCTTGAAAATTGTAGCTGTGAAGAAAGATTGGATAGAATAGGGTTGTTTTCCCTAGAACAGCGAAGGCTGACGGGAGAATAATTGAGGTGTACAAAATTTAGAAGGGCCTAGGCTGGGTAGAAAGAAAGACATGCTTTCCCTACTTGAGGGGTAATTTGCTTGGGGGCATTGATTTAAGGTGTTTGGTAGAAGGATGAGAAGAGGACATGAGAAAACGCTTTTTCACCCAGAGAGAAGTAGGCATCTAGAGTTCACTGCCTGAATTGGTGGTTGAGTCTGAAACGCTCAACTTATTAAAAAAAAAACTCCTGGATCTACACCTAAAGTGCTGTAGCCTGCAAGGGTCAGGTGCTGGAAAGTGGGATTAAAATGAGTGGCTCGATTCTATGTGTCTCTTTTTTGGCCAGTGCAGACACATTGGGCTGAATGACGTCTTTCTGCGCCATAATATTTCTATTGTTGCATGACTCTATGGCAGTAAACCTCCTGTGATTACTACATAACGCCACCCCCAACTCCGCCACCCGCACCTCCACCACCCCCCAATCCGCTGCGGCCCTCAGCTGATGAACCAGTACTCCCCCATGTTGGAAATAATTTAGTGGGAGTACTGAGGGTAGGAAGGGAGCAGAATTCATTCTGGGTGAGGGACTTCAATGCCCAGCACCAACAGTGATTTGGTAGCACCACTACTCACCGAGCTGGCCGAGACTAAATGGCATAGGGAAAAATATACTTGACCTCATCCTGAACAAGCTGCCTGCAGCAGATGCGCCTGTCCATGACAGTATGGCTAGAAGTGACTACCTGGTTGTCAAGAGTCCTTGTGAAGATGAGTCGCGTCTTCACATTGAGGATACCCTCATTGTGTTGTGTAGCAGTACCATGACACTAAATGGGTTAGATTTCGAACAGAGCTAGTAACTCAAGACTGGACCTACATGAGGCGCTATTGGCCATCAGCAGCAGCAGAATTGCACTCAACTGCAATCTTAACCAAATTGCCCTGCATATCTCCCACTCTACTATTATAATCAAGCCAGGGGATGAACCTTGGTTCAATGAAGAGTGCAGGAGGGCATGCCAGGAACAGCAGCAGGAAGAACTAAGAATGAGTTCGCAGCCTGCTGAAGCTGCAACTCAGGACTACTTGCATGCCAAACAGCATAAGCAACAAGTGATAGACAGAGCTAAGTGATTCCAAAACCAACGGATCAGATCTAAGCTCTGCAGTCCTGCCATTTTCAATTGTGAATGGTGGGGGAGCAATTAAACAACTCACTGGAGGAGGAGGCTCCACAAATATCCCCATTGTCAGTGGTGGGGGAGTCCAGCACATCAGTGCAAAAGGCATGGCTGAAACATTTGCAACAATCTTTAGCCAGAAGTGACGAGTGGATGATCCATCTCGGCCTCTTCTAGAGGTCCCCAGCATCACAGATGCCAGTCTTCAGACAATTTGATTAACTCCACGTGATATCAAGAAACGGCTGAAGGCATTAGATACCGCAAATTCTATGGGCCTTGACAATATTCCGACAGTAGTCCACGTTGCAGTACAGCTACAACACTGGCATCTCTCCAGCAATGTGGAAAATTACCTAGGTATGTTCTGTTTGCATAAAGCGTAGAAAATCCAACCCGGCCATTTACCGGTCTACTCTCGATCATCAGTAAACTCATGGATGGGTTCCACAACAGTGATGTCAAGCAGCATTTACGTGGCAATAACCTGCTCACTGACGCTCAGTTTGAGTTCCACGAGTTTACTCAGTTCGTGACATCATTACATCTTTACTTCAAACATGGACAAAAGAGCTGAACACCTGAGGTGAGGTGAGGGTGAGTTCTCTTGACATCAAGGCAGCACTTGACCGAGTGATCAAAGATCCCCAACAAAACTGGGGTCAGTGGGAATCAGGGGGAAAACTCTCCACTGGTTGGAGTCATACCTAGCACAAAGGAAGATGGTTGTGGTTGTTGGACGTCAATCATCTCAGTTCCGGGGTATCGCTGTAGGATTTTGTCATGGCTGTGTCCTAGATCCAGGCATCTTCAGTTGTGGCTGCAACAGCAGGTCAGAGGCCAGGAATCCTGTAGCGAGTAACTTGCCTCCAGACTTCCTGAAGTTTGTCCACCATCTGCAAGGCACAATTCAGGAGTGTGATGGAATACTCTCCAATTGCCAGGCTGAGGGCAACTCCAACAACACTCAAGAAGCTGGGCACCATCCAGAGCGAAGCAGCCCTCTTGATTGAGACCACATCCACAAACATTCACTTCCTCCACCACCAACGCACAATAGCAACAGAGTGTACCATGTACAAGATGCACTGTAGGAACTCACCAAGACTCCTTAGACAGCGCCTTCCAAACCCATGACTGCAACCAAGACAAGGACAGCAGACACATGGGGACAATACCAGTTGGAAGTTCCCCTGGAAGTCATTCATCAACCTGACTTGGAAATATATCACGGTTCCTTCACTGTCGCTGGGTCAAAATCATGGAACAACCTTCCTAACACCCTGTGGATGTACCTACACCACATGGACTGCAGAGGTTCAAGAAGGCAGCTCACCACTAACTTCTCAAGGGCAATTAGGGATGGGCAATAAGTACTGAACTAGCCCGCAATGCCCACATCCCATGAATGAATGAAAAAATTCCTGACTCTCTGTTTCCTATTGTTAGCCGATGCTCTATCCAATTATTATATTAGCCCAACACCATGAGCTTTTGTCCTCTTTAGTAACTTTTTCTCTTGCACCTTATGGAATAGAAACATAGAAACTAGAAGCAGCAGTAGGGCATTCAGCCCTTCAAGCCTGCTCTGCCATTCAATATGACAATGGCTGATCCTCTATCCCAACGCTATATTCCCGCTTTCTCTCAATATCCCTTTATGCCCCTAATACCAAAAATACATCAAAATATTTCTAGAATATACACAGTGACCCGGCCTCCACAGCCTTCTGTGGTAGAGAATTCCACAGGTTGACCACCCTCTGAGTGAACAAACTTTTCCTAATCTCAGCCTAAAATGGCCTGCCCCGTATCCTGAGACTTGGTCCCCGGTTCTAGACTCCCCGACCAGGGGAAATATCCTCCCTGCATCCAGTCTGCCTAGCACTTTTAGAATTTTATATGTTTCAATTAAATCCCCTCGAAACAGTGTCTCCTCATACGACAGTCCTGCCAGCCCCAGTATCAGCCTTGTGAACTCTCATTGCACTGCCTCTATAGCATTTCTTAGGTTTATACCTTTCTTATGGAGGGAGGCCAAAATTGCACGTATAACTCCAGGTGTGGTCTCACGAAGGCCCTGTATAACTGTAGTAAGACATCCCTATTTCTGAACTCAAATCCTCTTGCAATGAAGGCCAACATACCATTTGCCTTCCAATTGCTTGCTGATGCTGCCTATTTACTTTCATTGACTGGTGTACAAGGACATCCAAATCCCTTTGTACATCTACATTTCCCAATATATCACCACGTAAATAATGCCCTGCCTTTCTGTTTTTCACACCGAAGCATATAACTTCACATTTATCCACGTTTTACTGCATCTGCCATATGTTGCCCAGACACACAACCTGTCTAAATCGCCCTGAAGCCTCCTTGCATCCTCCTCACAACTCACAGCCCTGGCCAGTTTTGAATCGTCAGCAAACTTGGAAATATTGTATTTGGTTCCCTCACCCAAGTCATTTATAGATATCGTGAATATCTGGGGCCCAAGCACTGATCCCTGCGATACACCGCTAGTCACAGCCTCCCACCAAGAAAAAAGACCCATTTATTCCCATTCCCTGTTTCCGCTCTGTCAACCAATTCTCAACTCATGCCGGTGTACTACCCCTGATCCCATGTGCTTTAATTTTGCCCACTAGCCTCTTATGTGGAACCTTATCAAAAGTCTTCTTGAAATCCAAATGCACCACATCCACTGGCTCTCCCTTATCTATTCTACTAGTTACATCCTCAAAAAACTCCAATAGATTAGGAAAGCATGATTTTCCTTTCATAAACCCATGCTGACTTTGTCTAATCCCGTTAATGCTTTCCAAGGGTTCTGTTACCACATTTTTTTATAACAGGCTCTAGCATTTTCCCCACAACTGATGTAAGACTATCTGGTCTGTAATCCTCTGTGTTTTCTTTTCACTCTCTCCTTTTTTAAATAGTGGGGTTACATTTGCCACACTCCAATCTGTAGGAACTGCTCCAGAGTCTGTAGAATTTTGGAAGATGACCAACAATGCATCCAATTTTTCCAGGGCCACTACCTTTAGTAATCTGGGTGTAAATTATCAGGCCCTGGTGATTTTTAGCCTTTAACCCCATTAATTTCCCTAGCACCATTTTTTTTTACTAATACTGATTTTCCTCAATTCCTCCCTCTCAACCGACTCTTGGTTCCCTATATATTCTTGGGAAATTATCTGAGTCTTCTTTTGTGAAGACAGAACCAAAATCTGTGTTCAATCCTTCTGCCATTCCTTTGTTCCCCATTGTAATTTCCCCCGTTTCTGATTGTAAGGGACCTACACTTGTCTTTGCTAATCTTTTTCTCTTCACACATTTATAGAGGCTTTTACAGTCAGTTTTTATGGTCCTTGCGTTTTTATTTTCATATTCAATTTTCTCCTTCTTGATCAGTCTTTTTGTCACTTTTGCTGAATTCTAAACTGCTCACAATCTTCAGACTTGCTGCTTTTTCTGCCACTTTGACATGTCTACTCCTTGGACCTACTGCTATTCCTAATTTATTTTATAAGCCACGGTTGAGCCACATTTCCTGTTTTATTTTTGTGTGACACAGAAATGAATAGTTGCTTTAATTCATGCATACGTTCCTTAATGTATTTTGAAAATGCAAATCCACTATACCTATTGGTTCTCCTTTTTTCCACCCTGTTTGTTACATCTTCAAAGATCCCTAACAAATTTGTCCAATATGGTTTCCCTTTCACTAAATCATGTTGACTCTGCATCATATTATTATGATTTTTTTAAATGTGATGCTGCTACCTCCTTATTAATGGATTCTGGCATTTTAGCTATAACAGATATTAGACTAACCAGCTCAAGAATCCTGCTTTCTATCTCCGTCCTTTCTTACACATCAGTGAAACATTTTCCAATCCACAACACTTTATGTTATTATGTAAAAGAATGCACCTAGCTCAGATGTCAGAATGTGGTTCCTTTCAAAAAGGAATAGGAGCAGGAATAGACAATTTGGGTCATCAAACTTGCTCCTCTATTCAATACCACCTTGCCTGACCTTCAGCTTCAACTTCACTTTCCCACCCATTTCACACTTTATCTGCCAATCTCAGTCATAAATGCATTCAAGGATAGAACATCGACCAACATCTGGGACGCAGAATTCAAAAAATTCCCAAACCTTTTAGTGAAGAAATTTCTCCTCATTTCATACCTAAATGACCGTCCCCTTATCCAAAGACTGTACCGCAGGATTTAGATTCCCCGGCCAGGTTAAACAACCTCTCAGCGTCTACCTGTTAAGCCCTTCAGAACTTTACATATTTAAATAAGATCACTACATATTCTTCTAAATTACAGAGATTATAAACCGAATTTATTCAGCCTCTCACCACATGATTGCCCTGCATCTAGCGAACCTTCGTTGCACTGCATTTAATAACAGTATATCCATCCTTAAATATGGTTACCAAAAGTGCACACAGTATTGCAGGTGTGGTCTCAGCAAAGCCCTATACAGTTGTACCAATATTTGGGTTTTTTTGTCATCCAATCCCTTGCAATAAAGACCAATATGTCATTTGCCTTCCAAATTACGACTGTACCTGCGTGCTAACTTTCTGTGTTCCTTGCACAAACACATCCAAGTGTCTTTGAACATCAACATTAAGGAGTTTAATCCCGTTTATATAATGTTCTGGTTTTCTACTCTTACAACCAATGTGTATAACCTTGCATTTCCTCATTCTATACTCTATCTGCTATCTTGTTGTGGACTCACATAACATGCCCGTATCTCTTTACAGCCTCTCTGTGTCCTCGCATTTCCATCCTTTGTGTCATCAGAAAACCTTATACATATATACAATGTGCATTACTCCATTTTCTTCGTCTACGTAATTAATATAGATTATAAATCGTGCATCCTTGGAACAAGTTTCTGTCTCGTGTGTTAGAGGCTGATACGTTGAGTTTTGTCAAAGGTAGCCTGGACCTGGTTCTGGCTGGGGCGTCCGTTTCCTCCTATAAACGACAGTGACTTCAGGGATTCGGTGCAAAGGCGATTTCCCGGGCTTGTTTTGATGGTCAAGATGGGCTAGAGAGAAATTTTCTACATCTATTTCCCTCAAATTTGTACTGGAATTCAATCCGTTTATTTCCCTCCACCAAGGGAGCAGTTTCATTGGGGCGTTGAGCGTATATATTGTCATCCACAATGTTTTACAGTTGTCTGGAGCAGGTTGGATAAACCTGCCTTTACTTTGCCCGACATTATTGCATTTTCGTATAAAACTTCATTGCATTAATCAAGCTGTACTGCATCCAACAACGTTTTTGCTAGAGCTGTGCTTCCTCACCACAGAGCTACTTTTTTTTCAGAGACAAGAGTTTATTCACGGGTCCCCAGCATTTTATTTGATAGGTCATTGAAATTAAGAGACTTGACTATTTGGCTACATTTTTTTTGTCGTAAGAATACACTGTAACGGTACTTATATCCTTTGAAAGGTAGATACATCAAATCATTTTTAAACTTATAATCTAAAAAATAGATGAGAGTGTCGCTGAAAAGGGGCATTTTGTCGAAGCCTTGGCCTTGCACTCATCAGGACAACCGCAAGAATGCCAATGCCTATCGCACACATGAGTAATGTGGTATATGAATTTCTGTGCCAGTGTGTTGGTAGGTAGGACATAAATACAGAGACTGGCAGATTGTATCAAACAGCGTGTACCTTCTGCTGTTCGCAATGGGGAAGGTACAGGCCGTACACAACCAGCCCGTGCTTGAAAAGACAAAACACAGTGACCAACATTCGGTGTGATTACGCAATTCGACAACAATTGCCAAATAATCCTTGGTGTGCCAAGAATTACGTGAACAACCAATTTAAGCTAGTCAGTCGGAATCGCATTGTGGCATATTTGCGTGTACTGGAAACTACACATATTATTACACAAGGCCCTGTTCATTGCAGACCGAAATAAGGTATACAGACATTGCTTCATGTATAGGCACATTGCCTGTTTTAGCAAAACAAAATAAGTGATAGCCATTCGCTGGTTCATTCCTCAGGGCAATGTCTTGACCAGTCAGAATCAAGCTGCCTGGTTTGAATTTCAAACAATGCTTGGCAGTTAACTGTCAGTCACCATTAACTGGTGCACTTCCCATGGCATCGCCTCTACCAATCAAAGTCCACTTGTCAACTAATCAGCACCCTGTTCTCATGCACGATAAAGTTGTTGCTTCCCCTGACATTGGTATTCTTGAGATTATCCTGATGACTGCAAAATAAAAAGCTTTGACAAAATGTCCTTTTTCAACAATACTCAAGTTCTGTACGACCAAATGACTAAATGGGTAGAGTAAAATAAATTGCATGTTACGCAATTAAAATTATGATATATTCTGCATTGAAAGTGATGCTTGCATGTGCGGCAACCTTGCATAGTTAGAGGTAATTTCCAATAATTGTGAAAGACTTTATGGATAAGACGGTAGGATCTAACTGACAAAAATGTCCTTTTGAGCGAAAACGCAGAGGAAGATAATTACAACTCATTGGCTCGGTCTGGGGACAGGACAAATGAATGTTAGAAATTAGAACTGTAGAACATTATAGAATTATATAAGAATAACTCACACAGGAGGAAACAAATAAGCACGCCTTGCCTCCGCTAGATCTTTGAAAGCGTTATCTAATTAGGCCCATTCCACTATTTTCCCCATATTGTTCCAAATATTTATTATTAAATTATTCACCTAATTCCCATTTGAACTTTTCTATTTAATCTGCTTCCCACAGTCTGTCTGATAATTCAATTTTAGATCATAACAAATCTCAGAATTACTAAAACATACAACAGAGAAATGGGGCATTATGTTCAACTATTCCACGAGTATAACCATCTCCGTCATGGGTATACCCAGTCCCCACATGAGTGCGTCTTAACTCTTGGCCGCAACCATGCTCTTCGTTAGTGAGTCTCACGATCCCACCACCGAAATTGATTTATTGCCGTCTATCTTACATTTATTGTATCTTTTATGTTATTTTCCCGCAAGTGAAAACAATGTGTTTATTCTATCAAAACCTTTCACTTTATAAAAAAAACTCTATTGGTTCTACCCACTACCTCCCATTGTCGAAAAAAAGACATCCAGCATGATCATTATTCCCGGATAGGTATAAACTTTCAGTTCAAGTGTGATTCTTGTAAATATTGTTGCACCCTTTCCACCATGTCGCTTTTAATTGTGTCAAAAAATCCCCTTCATTTTAATTTTACTCCGTCCGGCCATTACCAGCGTGTTTAATTCTATCCTGATTGTTTCACAGTCAATTTCTGTGTGAAGTATATGCCACTTTCTTGATGATTTCAAAATGTTGTTTTCTTACTCTACTTCACGCTATTTGTGATTTAGTCGAATATGTCTGGGCCAATTCTTCAGGGCAGGTTTACCCTGAAGGAGAACTGGAGTGTGTGAAAAGTCCCAGCATATTTTTTTGCTAATAATGTGGTAATGACTTACAATTAGCAGAACAAAGTTAGAAATACCAACACATCTGAAAAGAATGGAGAATATCATTGGGCTAGGTGATCTGTAGGTAAGGAGTCAATAGTGATCATATAATTCTAGCAACTTTAGTGTTATATATGGCATACAATCAAGAATTAAGGAAACTAGCTCGTAGCTCGGAATTATCGCGGATAGCCAAGCATCAGTTTGGGAGAAGCTTTAAGAAATTACAGCTTTCGAATAGTATAGAATCAGCAGGCATAGAATTGCAAACGCCTAGCAGAAGGTTGCTTTTCCTTCCCTCTCCGTCTCTTCGGGAAGAAAAAAACGTCAGTTCCTTGTAGGCAGGGACAGAAGTAAACAAAGATAAGGAGAATGGTGCTAGCATGGTTTTCACTACTAATGGTACCAGATCGACTGGTGCGGGCTTCCATGTTGGCATTCAGGTGTCGATAGGATGGAGTCCTGAACCCTTTCATTGAGACAAATATATGGAAGGAGTTTACAAAAGGCGCTTGGCGTGAGAAAAGCTGAAATATGACCTCAAGGCAATGCGATGGCCAGGGTAGGTGCATATCTTCGATGCCTATCCATTGGTAATTAATCAGATGGGATCAAACAACTGATTGACATGGGGGAAGTTTCCAGCCCCTAAAAATAAGACATTTATGCTTGATGTGGCATAGTTAAATGCATTATAGTTATGTTTAGCTCGCTATGTATAGCTATATATGCTATAGTGATAAAGGCGACATAAACATTATATGTTATACATTTTAAAACATATATGTATCATGATGCACAAAGCAATTCAAGCAGGGAGATAACAAGGGGCGATGGTTGGATTCTCTCTTGTTGGAGATGGTCATTGTCTGGCACTTGTGTGGCTCGAATGTTACTTTCCACTTGTCAGCCCCAACCTGGATATCGTCCTGGTCTTGCTAAATCTGGGAACGGACCACTTCAGTATCTGAGAAGTCGCGAATGGTGCTGAACATTGTGCAGTTATCAGCAAGCATCCCCACTCCTGCTCTTGTAATGGCAGGAAGGTCATAAATGAAGCAACTGGAGATGGTTGGCCCTAGGACACTACCCTGAGTAACTCCTGCAGTGATGTCATAGAACTGAGATGATTGACTGATAGGAATGTAATGGTGGTAGGGGACATTATAGTCAGAGGGGTGGACATTGTTATATGCAGCTGAGACCGAGAGCCGAATCAGCTGTATTGTCTGCCCGTTGTCAGAGTTCGGGACACCCGCTCTATGTTGGAAAGGAACTTGCAGTGGGAGGGGGAGCGTCCAATTGCCTACGTAGGTACCAACGAACTGGAACCAAGAAAGAAATTCTGCTGACGCAGCATGAGTAGCTCAGAGCTGAATTAATAAACAGCCTCAAATGTGATAACCTCTGGATTATTACCTGAACAACGATCATTTTGGCGTAGGATAAATCAAATTAGAGAGCTGAATGCGTGGCTCAAAGATTGGTGTGGGAGAAATGGGTTTTGATTCGTGAGGCACTGGGGAATGTGGGAGCTGTACAATTGGGACGGCCTTCACTTGAACCATTCTGGGATCAGTATTCTGGCGAGTCGTAAAAGTAGGATGGCAGAGAATCCCTTCAACTAAATAATAGGGGCAGGGGATCAACTATGGAAAGATGTGATAGCTAATTAAATAAGACAAGGCAAGAGAGCAAGGTAGCAATGAGGGGAATGGTGATCAGATCGTGTCAGGAAGAGACTGTGCATAAACGTAAAAGTGCACCAACAAATAAAGCTAGGGTTAACAAAAATGCACAGAACGTCAAAACGAAAGACTCTATACCTGAATACACATGCATTCGTAATAAAACAGATGAATTAACAGCACAGATAGATATAACAGGTATGAACTGATTGCCATTACAGAGACATGGCTGCAAGATTACGAAGATTACAATCTGAGAGCTGAATAATCAAGAGTATGTGACATTTTGGAAGGGCAGGAAGCTAGGAAAAGACATTTGTAGATCTGTTAATTAAGAATGATAATGGCACAGTAAACAGCAATGACCTCAGTTCTGGAGATCAAGATATAGAATCAGTTGGGTAGACATGAGAAATGTGAAAGGTAAGGAGTCAGTTGTGGAAGCAGCTTGTAGCCTCCCACCACCACCCCGCCCCCGCCACCCCCCACACGCCGCCGCCCCCACCTCCCCCCCCAACCCCCCCCTACCCCCCACCCCCAATCCCCCCCACCTCTCCCACAGAACAGGATATATAGGAAGAAATAATGGGAGTTTGTGAAAAGCGTACAGCGATGTTCATGGGTGATTTCAATCTACATGCAAACTGAACGAATCAGATTCACAAGTATAGCCTGGATGGTGAGTTCATAGAGTGTTTTCTCGGCAGGGTCTTGGAGTTGCACGTTTTAGCACCAACCAGAGAGCAGGCAATACTATATCTGTTAATATGCAATGAGTCAGAATTAAACAACGACCCGATAGTGAAGGCACCTCTGTGATCATAATTTGATTGAATTACATATTCAGTTTGAGGGAGAGAGGGTAGATCCTAGACTAGCGTTTTAAATTTAAATAAGGGCAATTACGAGGGCATGAATACAGAGCTAGCTAAAATGACCTTAGAAATTAGATTAAATGATAAATCAGTAGAAGTTCAGCGGCAGACATTTAAGGAGCTGTACCAGAGTACGCAGAAAGGTATACTCCAGTGAGAAAGAAAGATGCCAAGAGAACAATGCACCATTCAAGGCTACTAAGGAAGTTAAAGGTAGTATCAAGTTGAAATAAAAAGCGTATAATTCCGCAAAGATGAATGGCACATCAGAAGATTGGTAGAATATAAACAATGGCAAAGAATGACTGAAAGATTAACAAGGAAGGAGAAATTAGAGTTCAAGAGAAAGCTAGCTATAAATATAAAACACAGATAGTAGGAGTTGCTACAGGCATTTGTAAAGAAAAAGAGTATGTAACGTTAACGTTGGTCCTCTAGAGAGCGAGTCTGGGGAATTAATAAAGGAAAATAAGAACATGGCGCTGAATTAAAGAGATGCATTGTGTTTGCCTTCACTGTAGAGGATACAAGTAACACCCCAACAATAATTGTGACCCTGGGGGTGGAAGGAGGGAGGAATGACAAACAATTACAATTACCAAGGAAAGGGTACCGACAACATTGATAGAACTAAAGACTGACAAACCCTCAGGCCCTGACAGACTGCATCCTAGGGCCCTTAAATAAGTGTGCTGGGATAATGGATGCATAGTTTTAATTTTCCAAAATACCTTAAATTCTGGGAAAGTCCCGATCAGGTTGAAAAATAGCAAACATGACGCCTATATTCAAGAAAGAAAGGAGACAGAAAGCAGGAAACGTCATGCCAGATAGCTAACATCTGTTACAGGGAAATGCTGGAATCTGTTATTAACGAGACGATAGCATGGCACTTAGAAAATCTCAAAGCATTAGGCAGATTCACCGTTTCTTTCTGAAAGGGAAATCATGAATGACTAATTTATTGGAGTTATTTGAGAGAGTTAGAAGCAACGTTGATAAAGGGGAACTTGTGGATCTGCTGCACTTAGATTTCCATAAGGTATTTGAAAGGTGCCACATCAAAGGTTACTGCACAAATTAAGAGCTCATGGTGGAAGAGATATCATGTTAGCTTGGATAGAGGATTAGCTAACTAACAGGAAACAGAGGCGGCATGAATGGGTCATTATCTGGTCGGCAAGATGTGACGAATGGAGTGCCACAGAGACCAATTTTGGGGTCTCAACTATTTAAAATTTATATCAATGACTTGGATGCTAAATGTGCTATTAGTACAAAGATAGGTAGGAAAGTAAATCGTGAAGAAAATGTTAGGAATTTCAAAATGGTATAGAAAGGTTAAGTAAGTGGGCAAAAAATTAGCATATGGAGTATAATGTGGCAAAATGTGAATTTGTCCACATTGGCATGAAGAATAAAAAAGCAGCATATTGTTTAAATGAAGAGAGGTTACAAAACTCTGAGGTACAGAGGGATCTGGGTGTCCTTGTAGATGAATCACAAAAATATTAGTCTGCTGGTACAGCAACTGATTAGGAAGCCAAATAGAATTGTGTCCCTTATTGAAGTGGAATGGAATATAAAGGTAAGGATGTTTTTCTACAATTTTATAGATTGTTGGTGAGACCACATCTTGACTAGTGTGCACAGTTTTGGTCTCCATACTTTAAAAAAGGACATAAATGGCTTAGAAGCAGTTCAGAGAACATTCACGCCACTGATTCCCGAGGTGGGGAGGAGGGTGTGATTATCTCATGAGGAGAAGTTGGGCAGGTTGGGCCTGTATCCATTCGCGTATACCACAATGAAAGGTCATTGTATTGAAACATATAAGATCCAGAGGGGGCTTTGAGAGCTTGGGTGCTGAAAGGATGTTAGGAGAGGCTAGAGCTAGAGCCCACATTTTAAAATAAGGTGTCTCCCATTTAAGAGGGAGATGAGAATACTTTATTTCTCTCATAAAGTCATTAGCCTTAGGAACTCTCTTCCCCAGGGAATGGTGAAAGCGGAGTCATTGAATATTTTTTAAGGCAGAGGCGGATAGATTCTTGACTAATAATGGGGTCAATGGTTATCGGGGATAGACGGGAATGTGGGCTGGGGCCACAATCAGATCAGCCACGATCTTGTTAAATGGCGAAGCAGGATCGAAGGGCTGAATATTCTATTCCTGCTCTGTTTTCTTATTTTCGAATACTCGTATGGACAGGTCCACGGGAGGGCAGTTTCTGGCCTTCCTCAGTTGAGAGAGCTTTCTAAAAATTTGGCTGGAGAGCAGAAGGCTGCCAGCCCGAGCTACAAGGATCAACACTCGCGCTGCATCTTCTGTCTGGTCGTACTCCCGGACCAGTAACCCATTCTCACTGTCATGAATCATGTACTTTTCCTGGCCATTTAGTGGATGCATCATGTTTAATGTTGCTCCTTAATAAACTACCTAATAAGCTCACTTATGAGCTCGACCCTCTTTTTGCGTAACCTGTAACGCCGGGGCCATAATCTTACAGTGGAGTTACTTGTATGGGCTGAAAACTGGCATTTGTCACTATGTAGACTTCAAGAGGAAGGTAGGATAGACCAATCACCCGAGATTTCTCACTAAAGATGGTTGGAAGCACAATGACCTTGTATTTTGCACTGGCTTCCTGCGATTCGCCATCACTGAGGGGGATGTTCATCTAGCTGTCTCCTCCCATTAGTGAATTCATTGTCCCTCGCTATTCACACCTGGATGTGGCAAGACTGCAGAACTTTGATCTATTCCGAGTCTTGAAGTAGAACTTGCTTCTTTCTATAGTATACGACTTCCGCTGCTCAGAATTCATGAACAACTGTGTCATAAGTTCCCCAGGTTGCCACCTCATTTTTAGGTATGGCTGGTGCTGCTCTTGGAATGTCTCCAATATTCCTCATTGAATGAGAGGCGGGGGATTGGGGCTGTGGGGCTGGCATGTCTGTTTGTTATGTTAGAGATAAAAATGCTGGGTCATGCTGTTACGCATTAAGGAAAAATAATAATTCGGTTGCTAAAGGTGGCTCACAGCCCCTCATGGATCCCCAGATTTGAGCTGCTACACCGGTTCTGAATTTATCCAATTTAGAACGTAGTAAAACCAGACAACGCAATGGAGCATGTCCTCAGGAAGAGGACTGGACTTCATTTCCACAACGACTGTGCAGTTGTCACTTCTACCAACATTGTCATGATTAGATACATCTGTAACGTGTAGAATGGTGACGATGCGGCCCATTAGGTTTGTCCATTGCGCAAGTACTCCCGCCACCAGTTCCAGGCACAGTCTGGTAGATATGCCCCTGCAACAGATCTTAGGCCACTTGTTTTATAATTTCCTGGTTCCATGTATCCTTAAATATTGTAGGGTCATGGTATTTTCCAAACTATGTGAACTGTTTCTGAACTGAGGCAACGTTGGACGATCATGTTAAGAGCCTCAGCAATCTTCTCAACTATTTGATTTAAATCCCTGGAATAAGAACACCCTGGTGCTGGCAATCAGCAATTGGCTAGTGTCGTAATGCTGTTCAGTATTGTTAATTTGCTAAACAATTATCGTTATCCATCCCGGTCCCTGATGCAATGTTAGTTTCCTTGGGATTACCTGAAGGGTATAATTTTCCTAAACTGTGAATGCGGATGCAAGTACATCTTTTATGTGTCTGCAGTTTCCTTACTTCCATTTCAAATATCATAATTATCTGTTATTTTTAAAAATTCAAATTAGTCCTCACTATCCGTTACCCCCGAATATAATTGTACAAGTTTGTTATGTTGCCTCTGGCAAACTTTGCAGTTTTTGTTTACATTCCTACTTTGTTACCCTTTGAGATCTTCTATTATCTGCATTCTAAAATGTTCTTATTTCTATTTTCTTCTTTTTTTTATTCACTAACACTATGAGGCCGCTTGTCTTTTTTCAGTTGTGCATTGTCATTTTTTGTTTTTCTCGAACTTCAAAGTGTCCCACCCTTGTTCCTATTTCTTATGTTCTAAAGGTCAATATGTTCAACAAGGTGATTTCATCACTGAAACTGCCGTTATGCACTCATAAAATATTTGAAGCTTCTGTAATTGCTCCTGGTAAATCCACATACTGTCACATACTTGAAAATTGCCACATCACCTTATTTCTTTTTAACAAAAAAATAAATGCAACCACCTCTTTAACGGTTCCTAATCTCCAAACATCAACTCGTGAACTTCGAAAATCAGTGGTATATTGACGGGACATTTGCCTACGCTATAATTTATTTTTAATTCAGTCAAGCCCACAACTCAAACCACAGAGCAGTGACAAATCTTGGGGTATAAATAAGATTGAGACATAGGGATCACCATTACTTACATGGGAATGGCACAGCCGCTTCCGCCGACCTAAAATACATAGTTAAATACCGAAATCAAGAAGCTGCTGTCCAAGAGGCCCAACTTTTCCCAAAGTTCTGCAAAAACTACTCATTGTCATCCCTCCCCACTCAGGTACCATTAACAGTGTTACCTTGCTGAGCGCACTTGATATGCTGGAATTAAATTCAACAGAAGGGAAAAACAGGAGTCATCCATTCCAGTGCAAGTATGTTTGAGTGGCATGGTTAATCTCAAACGACAGCCCAAAGCTGCAAATGCATTTTTATAAGTGTGGAAGATTCCCTTACAGATTTAAATTGTTGCTATCGCCACTAACGACGATATCCGGTCCCATATACTACTTCATTCATGTTTAATTTGTAGCATATCACTAGATCTCCTACACTGTCCACAACAGCTACAGCAGTACTAACCACACAGGGACATTAAAGACATGAAAACTGTTCAGCTTCCCCGCCTCTGCAAAACATTTTCGAACGGAAATGCAACAGAAACATCGGTCCATCATCTGTCCATTACGTTAATGCTGGCAAAGCGGCCACAGTTTATAGCTGACTTCATCCTCACCAGCAGGCCTGCCTTACATGCATCTGTCCATGACAGTACGGGTAGGCGTAACCACCGCACAGTCATTGTGGAGATGAAGTCCCGTTTTCACACTGAGGATACCCTCCATCGTGTTGTGTGGCACTACCACCGTGTTAAATGAGGTAGATTTCGAACAGATCTAGCAACTCAAGGCTGGGCATCCATGAGGCACTGTGGGCCATCAGCAGCAGCAGAATTGTACTTGAACACAACTTGTAACTTCGTGGCCGGGTATATCCTCCACTCTAGCATTATCACCAAGCCAGGGGAACAACCCTGGTTCAATGAAGAGTGCAGGAGGGCATGCCAGGAGCAGCACAAGGCATACCAAAAATGAGGTGTCAACCTGGTGAAGCCCTAACACAGACATACTTGCGTACCAAACAGCATAAATAGCAAGAGATAGACAGAGCCATGCAATCCCACAAACAACGGATCAGATCTAAATTTTGCAGCCGTGCCACATCCAATCGTAACTGGTGGTGGGCAGTTAAACAGCTAAGTGGAGGAGGAGGCTCCACAAATATCCCTAGCCTCAATGATGGAGGAGCCCGGCAGAGCAGTGCAAAAGATAAGGCTGAACCATTCGCAAAAATCTTCTGCTAGAAGTCCCGAGTGGATGGCCCATCTCAGCCTCCTTCGGAGGTCCCCAGCAACACAGATGCCATTTTTCAGGCAATTCGATTCACTCCACGTGATATCAAGAAACGGCTGAAGGCACTGGATAATGCAAAGGCTATGGGCCATGACAATATTCGGCAATAATACTGATGGTGTGTGCTACAGAACTTGCCGTGACCCTAGCCAAGCTGTTCCAGTACAGATATAACACTGGCATCTACCCGGCTATGTGGAAAATTCCCCAGGTATGTCCTGTACGCAAAAAACAGGAACAATGCAACTCAGCTAATTACCGCCTGGTCGATCTACCCTCGATCATCAGTAAAGTAATGGAAGGGGTCATCAACAGTGCTATCATGCGGCACTTGCTTAGCAATAAACTGTTCACTGATGCCGAGTTTTGGTTCGGCCAGAGCCAGTCAGCTCCTAACCTTGTCGCAGCCTTGGTTCAAAAAATGGACAAAAGAGCTGAACTCCCCCGGTGAGGTGAGCGTGACTGCCTTGATATCAACGTAGCATTTGACTGAGTGTGGCATCAAGGTGCCCTCGCAAAACTGGAGTCAATAGGAATCAGGGGGAAAACCCCTGCTGGTTGGAGTCATACCTAGCACAAGGGAGGATGGTTGTGGTTCTTGGAGGTCAGTCATCTCAGCACCAGGACATCACTGCAGCAGTTCCTCAGAGTAGTGTCCTCGGCCCAACCATCTTCAGCTGTTTTATCAATAACCTTCCTTTCATCATCAGGCCAGAAGTGCAGATCTTCGCTAATGATTACACAATGTTCAGCACCATTCACGACTCCTCAGATACTGAAACAATCCATGTCCAAATGTATCAAGACCTGGACAATGCCCAGGCTTCAGCTGACAAGTGCCAAGTAACATTCGCGCCACAGAAGTATCAGGCAAAGACCCTCTCCAACAGGAGAGGATCCAACCATCGCTCTTTGATGTTCACTGCCATTACTATCACTTAATCCCCTACTATCAATATCCTGGGGGTTGCCATTGACCAGAAACTGAACTGGACTAGAAATATAAATACTGTGGCTACAAGAGCAGGCCAGAGGCTAGGAATCGCATGACCAGTAACTCAAATCCTGACTCCCCAAAGCCTGCCCACCACCTACAAGGCACAAGTCAGAAGAGTGATGGAATACTCCCCACTTGCCTGGATGAGTGCAGCGCCAACAACACACAAGAAGCTGGACACCATCCAGGACAAAGGAACGCTCTTGATTGAAACCACATCCACAAATATTCACTCCGTCCACCACCGAAGCACAGTGTCAGCAATGTGCACCATCTCCAAGATGCACTGCAGGAATTCACCAAGGCTCCTTATGCAGCGCCTTCCTAACCCACGACTACTGCCATCTTGAACGACAAGGGCAGCAGAAAGATAGAAACACCCCCACCTGGAGGTTCCCCACCAAGTAACTCAGCATCCTGACTCGGAAACATATCTCCGTTGCTGGGTCAAAATCGTGGAACTCCCTTCCAAACAGCAATGTGGGTGTACCTATACCACATGGACTGCAGCAATTCAATAAGGCAGCTGACCATCACCTTCTCAAGGGCAACCACGGATGGGCAGTAAATGCTGGCCTCGCATGAATGAATACAAAACAAAGTTGCAAGGAATTTCCACTGTGTGCAGTAATCTATAACAACAATGCGCATTGTTGTAGCATCACATTGTCTGTTTTTTAACTCAGTCTTTGAGCTGCTTTACATTGGGTTGCAACATTCTGTTCACGGGAGAAAAATTATGGATGCATTTCGTCAGCCTTGCACTTCTCCATGGATTTTCAATGGGGAATTGAATTGGACCCTATTGAAATTTAAAGTGCTAATAAAGTGCAGATGTCTTTACTGAGCAAATGAGTCCTGCATGAGCAATAACAGTTGTATTTCCATAACTATTTAGATTGAAGAATAGTTAACAACATGTCCAGGGATGGAGTTGTCAGATAAAATTTGCAATTTAACACGAAAACACCAAAAGGAAATAAAAGCAAAGATTAATTTTATAGCATGAGATTACAAAGAGTTTAAAAAGAAAAATGCTCCACATTTTTGATATCTCAAACAATAACTGAAACCTCAATGAATGAACCTCCCAACTCGGAAAAGGTAACATTCAGCGCCAGAGAATTTGCTTGACAGTAAGATATTACAAAACGCATTTATAAGGGAACTTGCCCTGGTATGGAAAAGATATTTTTCCTCGTGAGTTTTTTTTCTTATATATGAGATAAATTCACACTATTCAATATATTTGCATATTGAGTCCGGTGCTGTATAAAACGTTGGTTAGGCCACAGCTAGAGTATTGCGTGCAGTTCAGGAATCTGCATTATAGGAAGGATGTGATTACACTAGGTAGAGTGCACATGAGATTTACCAGGATGTTGCCTGTGCTGGAGGGTTTTAATTATGAAATGAGATTGGATAGGCTGGGCTTATTTTCCCTGGATTAGAGGAGATTGAGGGGGGAACATGATGGAGGTGTATAAAATTATGAGGGGCATAGATAGGGTAGACAGGAAGGAACTTTTTCCCTGTGGTGGAGGGATCAATAACCAGGGGCCATAGATTTAAGGTAAGGGGCAGGAGGTTTAGAGGGGATGTGAGGAAGAATTTTTTCACCCAGATGGTGGTGGGAATCTGGAACTCACTACCTGAAAGGGTGATAGGGGCAGATACCCTCATAACATTTTAGAAGTATTTGGATGTGCACTTGCGATGCCATGGAATACAAGGCCATGGGCCTAGTGCTGGAAAATGTTATTAGAATAGTTTGTTACTTGTTTGACCGGCGCAGACTCGATGGGCCAAAGGGCCTTTTTTTTCTGTGCTGTTCTGTGCCTCTATGAATCTATGAGAAAGATTTAGTTGTCAGGCCAGGTTTGGAGGAGTAATGCGTCTCGGAGAGTCACATCTTAATCTGCGAAAGTAACTGTGCATGTGCGTTCAGCGAAAGTTAATGGTCAATTTTCACATGAATAAGGTGATATAATAGCCTCCCTGTTGTGTACATCGCAGGAGTTCAGCCTAGTAACATAACCAGTAAAATGGTGTGTATGTCCAGAATTTTATTTATTTTCTTTGGCCCTGATTTTACTATAAGTAGCGAAGTAACGTCGGGGTTTAACTTGCTGACTGTCGTCCTCAGAGTCTACAACAGCTTCTCAAGGTATATTTCCTCTAATTACGCGACTTCTTCAGCGTTGCCCCATCTGAAAGGGAACATGTGGAGTTTACGAAAGGACAAGTAAATATGAGGCCCTGCAAAAGTTGGACCATTGTTATTATTAGTTCAACACGTGCAGGCTACTTCTAAATTTAAAGTTCCGTCAATTTCTACAGCAAATCGGGTTATTTCTTCTGGATAATTATCATAAACTGTTCATTGTGGAAAGTTCTGTAGATATGACAAAATAATAGGAACTCCGTTCTGAAAGCGCAATGCCCGGATGACAACGTCACTGCGACCTCTGCCATATTTAACAAAAGGAAACTTTTTTTTTGCAAATCGTGGAACGTTCGTTACATTCAACAAAAGGCCAATGACTGATCGCAATGTTGAAGAATAAGCTGGTTCTGTATTTCTCAACCTTTGCGATCGTTTACGCGGGTACCTGTTTAGTTATTTTATGCCTGGACTCACTCAACATAAACTTGAATTAGTTCTTGTGTACAAATATGGACATACGGGTACATTAAAGCTTTGTTAACTCCCACCGTTCGTCCCACTCCGGGATGACATCTAACTAATTTTATACATTACTGTTTCGACAGATACTTCAATCGGAGTGATTCAACTTCCAGAAAGTCTGAGCGCAGTCCAAAATATAAACGTCACTTGTCATTGTTCAATACACTTCACTGAAGACGGCTCGGAAGTGAGTATCAACTGGTGGAAAATATGATCGCAAATACCTGAGTACAGCGACCAACCACCGAAAGGTTGCTAGCTTCAACCTTTGTAAATTCAGCGGCTTTTCTTCAGATCACCAATGTACGTTTCCAGGACGCAGGGATATATTACTGCGCTGTGCAAGAACATGAATACACAAAGGGGAGCACGGTTGGATCAAATTTAACTGTTAGGGGTGAGTATCGAGATAGCACAGAATATATTATGAATTTCTGATAAAGTCATGTTCAACGTCAGGAATTAATTGCAATTATTAGATCAAATCATTATACCCAACGGAACATTGGAAGATGTAAGATATTAACAATGGAAAGTACGTCACATTTCAGCTGCGTGTTCAATTGCGTGATGGGGTAAAAAGCAAGAACAAAAGCAAAATAGTCCGGGAAGTTGGGAACATTCAACAAACACAAAAAGGTAGAATTGCTTGTCAGTCTAGCAGCATTTGTATGCGGAGGAACAAGGCTTTGAGTTTACAGGAGTTGCAAAAATGGCCGTGACATCATCATCGGAAATCACGGCAAGATCTCTTATCACTGTTAGAAACTCATTATTCAGCTTTTCAAATCGGGGCTGCAGGAATATATCTGCCCAGCGAACAGGCAGCAAATAAAGCTGTCAATACAATATTTGGTCACCTGAAGCTACGATAAATTCAAATTCTCAGTTATATATTACAGGTGGGTTTGCTGCAAACATCAATGGCGACTTTCAACTCTGGACTTGTCACGTTTCCTGTTCTTATGTTCCGTTCCACATATGGTGCTCGATTTTATTTGCTTAGATTCTTTAGGATTCGCAGGAATGCTATGATACCCACATTTGTAGGGAAAACGCTACAAGTAATCCCAATCAATTGATCATTATCGTTCGTAAACCATTAAAACAGTTAAGCTCTGATTTGATTTATCACAGTGTCTTTCTCCACCCCATCTCCCGTTCTATGTTGTGTTTTACAGTACCTCCAAGGCCAGTGCAAATTCTCTGTGGAGAACCTCCAAGGGATTCACCATTGTCCCTTGTGTGTGAAGCATCTGCATTTTACCTCGAAATTATTGCATTTGACAGGAATAAAGATGGCATCGAAATTTTAACCGGGATATATGTCATTAAGCAGCGGAACTCAGACGGATCGCACGAAACTTATTTTGGAAGCGACACAGCCTGCTCAGAGTGGAGGTATTTACATCTGCCTGGTGTCTCATAACACATTCGGAACTCCATTACTTGCTACGCATGTTATTACATATTCTAACACAGGTACAGATCCAACAAGACAACAGACATAGTTAACAGTCATTAATACAATACCGGTCAGCAAGTACACCCCACTTAATTCAATACAAAACACAATATGCTTTAATTTCTGGCCAAATATTCCGTGTAGGTATAATACAGTAATTGTTTATCCCGTTTTAAATGGTATTTATTTAGCTTTGCTCACGAGTGGGATATCATTTAGTCGGATATTACGATGGTTGGGGCTGGTGTAGGGGGTAATTGTAACATTTATATCATAGACAGTCACAATAGGCTGTCCGTTTTACACCGCGCTTAATTTTCTTTTCAATTGATTGCAGTCTCTTCCTTATAAAGTGGGCATCACACTTTATGAAGGATTCCGATGAGTTTACGCGGTCACATAGAGATTTACTGGAATTGTGTCAGAATGGAAGATTTCAGTTACGTACAATGACTAGATGAGCTGGGATTGCTCTCTTTTCAACCAAGCAGGTTAATCTGTGATTAGAAGCGTTCAAAATAATGCAATGGCTTGATAGAGCAAATAAAAATGAATGACATCCAGTGACAGAAGAGCTGGTAATCAACTGATCTAAGTTAATTGATAATTGAAGCGCAGGCGAGATAAGGGGTAAGGTTGGGCGCACCGAATGGTCATGAAATATAATGCTCTGTCTGAAAGAGTGATCGAAGCTGATTCATATATGACTTTAAAAATAAGTTTGAAGTGAATGATTTAAAGAGCGATGGGGAAAGTGCTGGAAAGCGGAACGAAATGGGTGCCTCTACCAAAGAGCAGATAGAGACACAATGAGATGCATTACCACCTTGCGTATTGCGTAGTTTTTGATGAAGTCCCACATAAGAGTTGGTGTGCAAAATTAAAGCTCATGGGTTTGGGGGTCATATATTGGCATGGATTGATTGATTAACATACAGGGAACAGAGAGTTGGAATAAATAGGTATTTTTCTGAGTGGCAGGCGGTGACTAGTTGGGTACTGCAAGGATCAGTGCTATTCACAATATATATCAATGATTAGGATGAGGGAACCAAATGTAATATTTCCAAGTTTGCTGATGTCACAAAACTAGATGGGATTGTGACTGGTGTGGAGGGTGTTAAGAGGATCCAAGGCGATTTACACAAGTTGAGTGAGTGGGCAAATACATGGCAGATGCAGTATAACGTGGATAAGTGAGAAGTTAACCACTTTGGTAGAAAAAACAAAATGGCAGAGTATTATTTAAGTGGTGATAAATTGGGAAATTGGAAATAGAAAGGGACTTGGGTGTCCTTGTACACCAATCACTGAAAGCAGGCATGAACGTGCAGCAAGCAGTTAAGAAGCCAAATGGTATTTTGGCCATCATTGCGAGAGGATTTGAGTACAGGAGCAAGGATGTCTTACTGCAGCTGTACAAGGCCTTGGTGAGATAATACCTAGAATATTGTGTGCAGTTTTGGTCTCCTTACCGAAGAAAGGATATACTTGTCATAGGGAGACTGCAGTGATGGTTCACCAGGCTGACTCCTGGGGTGGCAGGATTGTCGTATGAGGAGCGATTAGGTCGACTAGGCCTGTATTCACTGGAGTTTAGAAGAATGAGAGGGTATCTCATTGAAACGTATAAAATTCTGACAAGGATGGACAGACTTGTTGCCAGGATGATGTTTTCTCTCGCTGAGGTGTCTAGAATAAGGGAACACAGTCTCAGGATACGGATAGGCCATTAAGGACTGAGATGAAGAGAAACTTCTTCACTCAGAGGGTGGTGAACGTGTGGAATTCTCTACCATAGTAGACTGTGGAGGCCAAGTCACTGAATATAGTTAAAAAGGAAATACATCGATTTCTATATCCTAAAGACATCCAGAGGTATGGGGAGAGAGCAGGAGTATGGCGTTGATTTAGAATATCAGCCATGATCATATTGAATGGCGGAGCAGGCTCAAAGGGCCGAATGACCCCCTCCTGCTTCTATTTTTCTATGTGCTATGTTTGTATAGTTCTATGATTCGACGAAGAACAAAATGTGTCGAAATGGAAGCAGGCCGGTGCAGTAGGCCCGCTATTGAACGTCACACCTGCTCAATATTCCTGTCACACCAATACAGCCATTACCCACAAAGCACGAGGTTTAATCATCGGAGACGCCACTTGCTTTTAATTGATTCATCACGTAAGGTATTTCACACAAACTGTGCTGATCACAAACCCACGGCAATGTTGGTATAGACATATGTGCTCATTATGTATTTATTTATTTATTTATTTTTGCCTATCCCTGTCCGCTGAAGGAAATAAGAGGTATAATTTTGAGAGTCGTTGAAAATAACATTGTGAATCCAATAAAAGCATCGCAAAAAGTCTAAACTATCACTCCAATTAAGTTAGTATAAATTATTTGCTCATTCCTCGGGCTGAAAATGCAACACTGGCACATTCGGGCTTCATAAATCAATGATGAAGGAAGAAAACCATGTTCGTTAAAACCTAACTGACAAACTACAATAATGTGCCATTAGAGTAAGCACGATTAACGGCGAAAATGATGTTAGGTTTGTGAGTAGGCGATACGCTCCACATTGTTTGTTATTTTCTTTTATATTAATTTTATAGGCAGTCAAAGTTCCCTTTATCTACTGATTTCTGGATATATAGGGTATGGTCTGATATGTCTACTGTTCCTTGTCTTCATTTGGAAACTACGTCAATTAAAGGATTTGTAAAGGTAAGGTAAAGACAACAATGCCATAAACGTTCTTCTTAGCTATTTTTGTTGGTGTTATTCGTTACCGAATGCGAGCCTCGCTAACAAGGCGAGCAATGTATTACCCATCCCAATATACATGGCGGGTTTGAATACGGTGTTCCTTAAAATGATAAATTCCTCGTTTGAGAAGGGACAGCAACGTGTCTGAACCTTAAAATGTGAAATACGGCATCATCAGACAAGAAGAAAAGTTGGTATTCCAGTTGGCTCCACATAATAAAGTGCAGCCATGACTCACGGCTGTTGGTATTTATATATGTAATATTTATATATATCTCTCCCTTTCATTCTTTATCATATAAATATTTCAAATTTCTGAACGTCACTATTAACAATCGGCAATCTCGTTTTCGGAAAAGTAATCGTGTCGTGTGAATCATATACATTAACATGGAGTCTTGGATCAGTGTTTGCTTCCTTTCATTGAATCAAGCACATTATATATGAAATTTTCCACCTCCTTGACTTCACGCAGCGGCTAATTGGAAATAATTAAGAATCCACGGTTGGATTTTGAGGATCTAATTCTCATGTTTGGAAATGTAAAGTTATTATGATTCTAAGTATAAGGACATTGTATGATTCTATCCTCCAATAAGGGCGATTAACACAATATTTCTACAAGGATTTAAATCGCTACACTACTTCATTCAGTCGCTGTTTGCAAATAAAAAAGAACGAATGGGAAGGTGTTTCAGGATGAAGAATAATCCTGAATAATGGTACCTTCTCTGAAGGAGCGTATACATTGTGGTGCAAACGTGGCTGAAATCTACTAATTTATCCTAACTTCTCATTTGTGGATAGTGAGCTTAACTAATAAATATCGATTGGTGCCCAGCCACAGAATGGAGTGCAGCGCAAGTTGCTGCAGACGTTTTCTGTTCAAACAGAGACATTATTGAAATTGTTAACGTTGTCATTTGTGATTTTATTTTCCTGAAATCGTGCTAACCAGGATATTTTTTTTTTCTACAGAATGTGCAAGGAACGGGTCGACCATTTAGCAACTCGGTGAAATCTGCAAATGATAAAAAAGCAATGGCAAGAATATGGAAAGGCACAGTTTAAAAAAAAAGTACGCGATGGCACAGTTTAAAAAAAAAGTACGTGATGGCAGCAGTCCTCCGAAAGAAAGCAACAGTTAAATCTTGTTACAGCTACTGAAGCAACAGTTAATTCCATTATGAATATTGCTGCGGTCGGCTGCTATACCGTTTCAGTATATACCGCCTAAAATAAATATCATGGCATCATTCCATAGCATTACATTAAGGAGGACATTTTAATGTTGGAAAAGGGTAATGGTACCGACATTGGGAGTCTCACATTAATGCGGAAATGGGCATAGGAAGGAATATAAGGACGGAACCAGGCCATTTCGTCCCCAGCCTGCTCTGACATTCAATTATAACATGGTTGATTATGTATTTTAACTTCAGCAGCACACCTTGACACTCTAATCATTAATATCCTTGCTTGACAATATCCAATCAATCTCAATTTTCAAAATTCCAAGTAATCTAGCTTCAACGGGATTTTCTGGAAGTGTGTTCCATTAAGTCACGTCAGCACATGTCAGATTTATGCAACAGGTCCCTCTAAAAAATTGTATTAGCTCCAAACCCATAGATCTGAGTCTCCACCGCACCACGTTTACGGCCAATATATTATTCGTGGCAAGCGTTGCCCAGGATTGTATGCTGCAATCCAGTTCCAGCCTAACGAGGGTTTAGTGCAATGGTGCCTTAACTTCCACCAGTTCATACGCCAGCGCTCGCGAGATAGAGAATAATATTCAATTGCATTTTAATTAGCTGTATGGACCTGCGCACTGGAATCATGTAATTTCTGTATTCAAACCCCACCACTAGGTTCAAAGTGGATGATTTCACCTCAGTCTCCAGGTGCCTCAGTTTTGCCCAATCGTTTGTTCAATGTCCATTTGCAACTGCCTGCTGTGCTGTTAACTGTGCCTCCCAACTCGTGTGGCGCACAAACTAAAATATGCGCTCCTTATTCCTTTATTTCGCAAATTCTAAATATATTAAAAGTTGCGGCTGTGTACAGGTTAATAAGGGACACCGCTGGTCACAACCTGCTATTTTTAAAGCCTAAGTTATATTGTCTGAACTTTGTTTCCCACTTTGAAAGGAATTCACTCTCCAAGAAATGTGTAGCTTCATTTTTTTATTTGAAATTATATCTTATTTGAAAACGTGTCTAGTGCCTTCTTCCAGTCCATATAATAACTTTCATGAACACTTTATTTTCTACCAGGTCGGGTAACTCCACAAAAGTTAAATTACAATAGTTAGTCACTGATATTACTGTAGAAAAGAAAGGGTCAATTTCGTTCACCACCGATATCACTTCAGTTTATATAGGCTGTAAATGTCGCATTTTCAGCTAAAGTTTGCACTCCTATTTCTGTAAATACTATAAATGAATACAATGCATGGAGCTGCGTGTTGTATTACACCAATACAATAATGAGTGCTATGTTATTGTTCGCGCTTGGAAAATAAGGTAGAATGCTTGGTTTCTACTATGTAACACTGTTTATCAGAGCTTAATAAAATGAGCTTGTGGAACCAAAACAAACTAATGTTACTTTATTTTGATGATCTTTGTACTCAGTGCAACAGTGTACCATTCCCATTTCTGTCACTATTGAAAACAACGCTGCACAGATAAGTGAATGAAGCTTCCAAATGGCTTAATCGTAATTATGTGTTTAACACCGTGCATTGTTGCCATATTACATACATTGACTAGTTGTTGCAATACAATTTGATGATTACCCCCACATTCGAGCCAGCACCGTGATCTGTGATGGTAACATCAGCAGGACATTTGAACGTACACAACACGCAAAATCGATTATCCATTAAGAATTTCTCATTTAAATCCAAACCATTACTGTATTTCTGTAACATTCTAACAAACCCAGGCGGCATTCTTTCTGAAATCAAGAACTTCATTTCGATAAGATTAGAATCAATATCCAGCCAGGCAGAAAGTTTAATTTACACAGAGGGTGTATGGGAGATTTCTGTGACAGGATTAGCACCCCTTAGGCATTGCCAAGCTCACACTATGGTTTTGAATGTAGATAACGTGTTTTGGTGTTCCACAGCGTCCTCCGCTCTCGCTTATGCCTCCAAGCAGCTGATCATTCACTCCAGCGGGCTGGTACGTCATTTCGGCTGACAAGCTAACCTAAGCGAGTGTTTAATCAGCTTGCCCTGGTGCACAGAGTGAGGTCACCCCTCAAAGTACCTGAAGCCAGGACCGATGGAAGGGGCAGATGCTCCTTGCATGAGGGCAATGGTTTCGAAGGTCGATAACAGCAAGATGTATGGCACATCCAAAAACTCTCTTGACGAACCGGACTTGTGGCCATTCACCCCTGCAAAGATTGGGACCTTGCCAAGTATCATTCCACAGTTAACAATGAACCCTAGTCGCAAAAATGCCATTGCTTAAAATAGAAGCGACGGGCGCAACATTGCATCGAACCGACGGCTAAAGGGAGGAAACTGAAGAAGAAGATGGCCATTTAATTTTGGTGTAAAATACAAATTAGCATGCGTAATTATAAGATACTTTTTACCTTGGGCTGTTAGTATAATATTTTCAGCATTTCGGTGAGGTTATGAGCAGTTCTAAAACAAAACACTTGAATATACCGAAACGCTGAGATATTGCATCCAGAATATAGTCTGATGTTAACTGTGATAGTTGTATTCCCAGCAGGGTCAGTAACACAGAATGACGCCAAGTACGGAATAAGAACAATGCTGAGCATCGTACCATTTCCACAGCTTAATATGTTTTTGACTTTGAGCGGCAGGGTCAAACCTGTGATAGTGACCCGGCTGCCAGTTTGCAATCAGCCCTTTACCCGAGGGTGTAACTTCCAAAGCGCTCTTTCTGTATTTATCATCTCCTTGATGGAACTGATCAATTCTAGTTCTTCTAGGGACACATGGGAAATAAGAACAAAATCCAGTCGCATCTCCAGTTATTACATGTCAATATATTCTGGACAAACCTAACGTAATACCAGCAACTACAAGTTCCCTTCCAACTAACAGACCAATCTGACTTGGAAAAGCAGATGTTTCCTCATCGCTTCTAGATCCGCATTCGGGAGCATCTGCCAACAGCATTGTGGGCGTACCTTGAACGCAAGGACTGTAATGGTTTAAGATGTCCGCTCACTGGCACCTTCTCAGGGGAAATTAGGGATGAATAACAAGTGTTTGCAGTGCCAGCGATTTCTAAGTCCCATATACAAATAAACATGTGGTGGTCTATTGAGCCCGCGTTCTAAGCCTTCTATGATCTGTTTCATTTTCCTCGGACGTGAAGCGCCTTCAGCCTCTCTTAATTCAGTTCTGCCGCCAAATATGTATTTTGCAATATCTGAGCTAGTTCGGCAAGGTGCACCCAAACCTCCTTTCCAACTTGACTGTTCTCTAACATGTCGAACTATTTACATTGACTTTCTTAATCTGGTTATTTACCGTAGATAACAGGCTGAAAACTGGTGACAATCATATGCCCAACACAACCCCTCGTCAATTCTCGCCAGGTTCTCTCGCGCAGGCTTTTCTTTTTCAAGTTGCCCCGAGGATGCCAACTGCATTAAATCTTTTTCGTGGCTTTAATAAAAGGCTTTGTTGAGGTTGCTGTTGGAAATGGCGCCGTAATTCGTCAGACAGAGTGTGCTCTGTAATGACCAATTGGTCTGAAAATAACGTCGTTATTTTCAAATCTCTAGATTGTTCGAGACTGTGGATTTCATTATTTCAGTAACTGCGGAAGCAGAATCTAGAGGGCCCCGGATTTCATCTCTGCAAATCAAATGCACTTCTGCTTACATTACCTTATCCCTCCTGATGAGTGTAAATGTTTCGTATGTATCGCACTACGTCTCGCTTCCTAATATAGGTCACATATCTGTCGGGCTAGAGCTTTAGGTTTGAGATTCATTTTGCAATGACGGTATACCATCGTATCAAATTAAAGCATTTTTGCTCAGCGAATCGAGGAGACGGTGGCACAGGGACAATGTCACTGGGCTAATAATCCCTAGGTCCGGACTAACGCTCTGGGGATATAGGCTCAAATACCACCAAGGCAGCTGGTGGAATTTAAACTCAATTAATAAATCTGGAATATAAAGTTAGTGTCAGTAACAATGACCATGACAGCTATCATCCCTTGTTGAAAAAGCCCATCTGGTTCACAAATGTCCCTTAGGAAAATAAATCTTCCGTCCTTACCCGGTCTGGCCTACATGTTACTCCCGACCCACTGCAATGTGGTTGCCTCTTAACTCTGCAGTTGCCTAGCAATCCATCCGGTTCAAAGGTAATGAGGAACGCGCGTCAAATGCTGGCCTTACCAGCTACGCCCACATTCTATGAAAGAATCAAAAGCATGTTCTTAATTCGTTTTCATAGTTTAATACATGTTCAGTTTTAGATAATCATAGTGGTCTGTCGCTGTGTTATTTTCTGTTAATTTAAACTTGTATCTTGTTCCATATCTAGGAGTTCTGCTTAGCACAAATGTCTGTTACATGAAATCGTTCTTTTATTTTAACTGCACTTGAGGCATTTACTTGTGTCTATGCTCCTGTGATTCGAACAATGGATTTAGGCCATTTGATTGCGACATCATTGAAACGCAAGGTGTTGTTACGATGATTTCACTATACCACATTCTACATACTGTTTCACAATATGCACCCAATAATATAGAGACCACATACTTAATCCATTCCTCGCCTATTGTGCAACCCACGATTTCTCAATTTACAGATTGAAACGTGTGAACTATTTAATGGCTGCATTGTAGTGCTGTTAAATTCCCTTCTTTGTTTCTTGCAAACTTCTGAAGGTACAAGTGAAAATTCAGAAGTGTTATGTCCTGGCTGCTTTACTTTTAGAATGACTGTGCATTCTTATTTTTATTTCCAAAGGATTATTCCACTGCCCCAGTTCTCTCTCACATAGGTTGTTTTAAATAAACTAGCTTCCTTTGCGGTTATGCAATTCGAGAGAAAACATTAAAGAGTAATGTTTTGTTCCGTTAACAAATAGAATTAATTAATATGCACAAGCCGGGAAAACCCCGCTTGGTCATTGGGCGTAACCAGAACCCGTTTTCTACCCTGCAAATGAAAGGTCACTGAGTATGTCAGTACTGTTTGGGAGTCACAGAAGAAAAACATATCCTCCACATTGAAGTAAATTCGTAGCTTGTAGTATTTGTTTAAATATAAATGAGGTCATGAGGTGCGGGCGTCGCTGGCTAGGCCAGAATTTATCGCCCATCCCGAATCGCCCTTAGGAAGGTGGTGGTGAGCTGCCTTCCTATAACCAAATGTGTTATATAAGGCTACAAAACCAACACACGTTATTTATAAATAAATCTCTTCTTTTACTCAAACAGCCTCAGCTCTGGCAATCAGATTGAGCTCACACAGAATGTGTAACAACTGAGTCTAAGGGAACGGATGTGGTCGAAAGCAAAAAGAAAAGCTATTTATTTCACGCATAGACGAAAGTACTTACCACCCACTCGGATTCGAACCTGTGATTAGCCAGTGCTCCTCATTAACATAGAAACTAGGAGCAGGACTAGACCATTCAGCCCTTCGAGCCTGCTCCGCCATTCATTATGATCATGGCTGATCATCCAACTCATAAACCTGCTTCCGCTTTCTCCCCATACCCTCTGATCCCTTTCGCCCCAAAAGCAATTTCTAACTCCTTCTTGAAAACATACAATGTTTCGGTCTCAACTACTTTCTGTGGCAACGATTCGGCTCTACTGATTAAAGCATTGTCCATTCAATAGGCCACCTTGAGTAAGGGTCTTTAATCACAAGCACGGCAAGCACTTCTGAATTATCTCGTTCACAAAATGAGTGATTCTCCTGCTGATGATCGTAATTATGTTTTGTGTTAATGAATATTTATCTACAATAAAATACCATCAAATGCAGCATAATGCCGAGGTACTTAGCCTGAGTTGCGATGCACGCCAGTGCATTCCTAATAACACTAAAAACAGCCTATTGCATAGTAATTTTGGAAAGGCATTAATTTCCAGTAATATCCTCGTGAACGATTCAATTTGATGGCAGGAGACAGAGCGGAGGAATAGTATTCCATGGTCAAATATTGTACCATAATAGGACCAGCGTCGTACACAAAACATAAGCAAGCCCAGTGGCTTCGCGCTGGTATATTCCGAATTCGGATTTACGTCAGAAAGTATATTTGCAATGGAATAGTTTTGCGATCGTTCGTTATAGATATCGCCCAAATTCCATTGAAATGTAAAATGCCAGATTTAGTCCCGAGCAAAATCTTGAAGATTTACCCCACAGTTTCCAAGATCAACTCCACTTGCAGGCTCAGCAGAAATTACATTAATAGCTCACACAACTTAAATCAGTTCATACCCAATCGCCGTGGCGACTGCAATTTGTGTCAGTTTTACTGAATGAAATTAGAAATATCATTACTCAGCTTGCATCAAGCTACTGGATATCTAACAAATACGTGGCCGTTGTTTTAAACAGAAAACAATTGTTGCTCAATTGGTAACACTCTCACTTCTGAATTGTAATGTTCCGGTTCAAGTCCTATTCCAGGACCTGAGCAGGATTATCAATGACTGACGGAGTGCCGTACTGTCGGAAGTGCTGTTTTTCAGAAGAGACGTGAAACAAAGGCCCCTTCGGCCTGCTTGGTGGATTTGAAAGAATCCGAGGCGTAAAATAGAGAAGTTATCCCACAGTAAGAGTTAACATGGTCGCTATTACAAAGCGGTTGGTTGGAGTTTTCTGCACGTAATTTGGCTGCCGAGTCTCCCACATTACTGTAAATTGACTAGCAATCTAGAGGTAAAAGCAAAATACTACGGGTGCTGGAAATCTGTAACAAAAACAGAAAATGCTGGAAAAATTCAGCGGGTCTGACAGTATCAGTGGAGGGAGAAACAGAGTTAACGTTCCGAGCTCTGAAAAACAGTCATCCGGACTCGAAACGTTAACTCTGTTTCTCTATCCACAGATACTGTCAAACCTGCTGAGTTTTTCCAGAATTTTCTGTTTTTATTTTGTGGTCCAGGCCAATGGTCTGGGAGCAAGGGTTGAAATCCAACCAGGGCAGCTGGTGGAATTTAAAGTCAATTAATAAATCTGGATTTAATTGTCCAGTCATGGTAATAGTGATCATGAAACCATCGTTAATTGCCGTAAAAACCCATCTGATTCACTAATGTCTTTTAGGGAAGGAAATCTGCCTGGACTACCTGGCCTGGTCTAAGTGCAACTCCAGACCCACAGCAACGCGGTTGACTCTTAAATGCCCTCTAAAAAGGTTTAGCAAGCCACTCAGTTGTATGCAACCACTACAATGCCGCAAAAAAGGAAAGAGTCTGGACTGATCACCCGGCATCGACCTAGACACCGGAAATGACAAAGGCAAACTCAGCCCGGTCGATCCTACAAAATTCCTCCTTCTAACACTTGGGGGCTTGTGCCAAAATTTGGAGAGCTGTCTCACAGACTAGTCAACAAAGGTCTGACATAGTCACCCTCATGGAATCATACCTTACAGATAATGTCAGACACCACCATCATCACCTTTGGGTACATCCCGCCTCACCATCAGGACAGAACGAGCAGAAGTTGCGGCACAGTGGTATATAATCGGGTGGGTAGCCCTGGGAGGCCTCAACATTGACTCCAGACCCCATGTTTTCTCATGGCATTAGGCTAAACATGGGCAAGGAAGTCTCCACTGATTACCACTTACTGCACCAGCATCACTCTCCCAACCCCCACCTTTCAGCCCCTCACCTGATGAATCAGTACTCCTCATGTTGAACATCACTTGGACGAAGCGCTGAGTGTGGCAACCGTGCAGAATGTATTCTGCGAGGGGGACTTCAATGACCATCACCAAGAGTAGCTCGGTACCACCACTACTGATCGAGCTGGCCGAGTCCTAAAGGACATAGCTGCTGGACTCAGTCTGTGGCAGGTGGTGAGGGAGCCAACAAAAGCAAAAACACATTAGACTTCATCCTCCCCAATCTACCACTCGCATCTGTTCATGACAGTTATGACAGGAATGAACACCGCACAGTCCTTGTGGAAATAAAGTCAGATCTGCACACTGAGGATGCCCTCCATCATACTCCCACTGTGCTAAGTGGCATAGATTTTGAACAGATTTGGCCACTTAAAAATGGCCATCAATGAGGCACTGTGGGTCATCAGCAGCATTAGAATTGTGTATAACCACAATCTGTACCACACACCTCCAGTAACAGCAAGCCAGCGGATCAACCCTGGTTCAATCAAAATTGCAGAAGGACATGACAGATGCAGCACCCGGCAAACCTAAAACGAGATGTCAACCTACTGAAGCTACAACACAGGACTACTTGCGTGCCAAACAGCATAAGTAGCAAGAGATAGACAGAGTTAAGTGATCCCAGAACAACAGATCAGATATAAGCTCTGCAGTCCTCCCACATCCAGTCGTTAGTGGTGCTGGACAATTAAACAACCAACTGGAGGAGGAGGGTCCACAAATCTTCAATAATGGGGGAGCCCAGAATATCAGTGCAAAAGATAAGATTGAAGTTTTTGCAACCATCTTCAGCCAGAGGTGCCGAGCGGATGATAAAACTTGGCCTCTTCCAGAGGGCCCCAGCGTCAAAGATGCCAGCCTTCAGCCTATTTGATTCACTCCACGTGATATCAAGAAAGGGCTGGAGGCACTGAATACTGCAAAAGGTATGGGCTCTGACAAGAGAACTGGCCCTGCGTCGAGACAAGTTGTTCCAGTACCGCTAAAACATTGGCATCTGCCCAGCAATGTGAAAAATTGCCCGGGTATGTCCTGTATGAAAGAAAGCAGGAAAATCCAAACCAGCCAATTACCACCCGTCTGTCTACTCTTCGTCATCAGCAAAATGATGGAAGAGATCGTGGACTGTGCTATCAATCAGCATTTCCTCAGAAATAACCTGCTGACGCTCAGTTTGGGTTTGTTCCAGAACCACTCGGCTATTGACCTCTTGACAGCCTTTGCCCAAACATGGACCGAAATGTACAATCAGGAGGTGAGGTGACAGTGACTGCCCTGGACATCAAGGAAGCAATTGACCAAGTGTGGCATCAGGCGGCCCTAGAAATACTGAAGTCGATAGGAGTCAGGGGGGAACCTCTTCGCTGGTTGGAGTCATGTATAGCACAAAGGAAGATAGTTGTGGTTGGTGCACATCAATCATTTCAGTTCCAGGGCATCACTACAGGAGTTCCACAGGGTAGTGTTCTAGGCTCAACCATCTTCAACTGCTTCATCAATTACATTCTCTCCATCATAAGGTCAGAAGCGGGGGGCTGTTCGCTGACAATTGCACAATGTCCAGCGCTTTTCCTGACTCCTCAGATTAAGCAAATCATGTGGAAATGAAGCAAGACTTGGAAAACATTCAGGCTTGGGCTGATAGGTGGCAAATTAAATTCGTGCCACGCAAGTGCCTGGCATTAACCATCCCCAACAGGAGAGAATCAAACCATTTCCCCTTGACATTCAATGCTATAACCACGGCTGTATCCCCCAACTATCAACACCCTGCAGGTTACCATTGACCACAAACTGAACTGGACTAGCCATATAAATACCGTGGATGCAAGAGAACTTCAGAGGCTAGGAATCCTATGGTGAGTAACTCACCTCCTGAATCCCCAAAGTCTGTCCACCATCTACAAGGCACAAGTCAGGAGTGTAATGGAACTCTCCCCATTTGCCCAGATGAGTTCAGCTCCCACAACACTCAAAAAGGTCAACACGATCCAGGGCAAAGCATCCTGCTTAATTGGCACCCCATCCACAAACATTCGCTCCCTCCACCACCAATGCACAGCGGCAGCAATGTGTACCATCTACAAGATGCACTGCAAGAATTCACCAAGATACCTTAGGCAGCACCTGTCAAACCTTCGACCTTTACCACCTAGAAGGACAAGGGCAGCAGATGAATGGGAACACCACCAACTGCAAGATCCCCTCCAAGCCACACACCATCCTGACTTTGAACTATATCGGCCATTCCTTCACTGTTGGTGGGTCAAATTCCTGGAGCTCCCCTCCTGACAGCACTATGGGTGTACCTACACCACATGGGCTGCTGCGGTTCAACATGTTGGTCACCACCACCTTCCCAAGGGCAATTTTGGATGGGCAAGCCAGCTACGCCCACATCCCGTGAAAGAATATAAAAATGTCACTACACTTCAAAAGTACTTCAGTCGCTGTAAAACACATTGAAAGGGTCGGGTGGTTGCGTAACGTGTTACATCAATGGAATTTTATTTTGTTACCCATCATGGCTGATTATGATACCTGAATAGACCGATGTTGCAGCATGTCATGCTATGTATTGTTCAGGGCTCAGATGAAGCAAAATGTCATTAAGGGATACATATTGTATTCATAACATTTGGATTAGAAACTTTTGGCCTCTATTACGATTATTTTTTTTTTATATTCGGTCTTCTTATTATTCCATGACGTTTCATTTGTAAACACGGAGTATCGGTCATATTACGGCCAAAATAATTGCAATATTAATTCCACCTACTAGATAATTCAAATGCCAGTCCTGAAAAGTCATTTCCTGCCAGGTTCAATCTATATAAAATTGCACTTGACAATTATTTCAGCGCGGGTGATTGAGCGCACTTCTTTCGCATATGTGCAGGTTCATCTCTACATATTACAATCAAACCCTCTGTCTGTAGTAACCTGTAGTAATGATCACTCTACGCAAGATCTAGGATTGATTATTTTGCGTTTTCAACTTATTCGATCCTAAATTCTAAATATGGAATTTCGTAAAATGCTTCCTCCACTTTTGATGCGCCTTTGGTCAACAAATCTCCTCACTTCTACTTCTATCTGCTACCTATCTGTTTCTTTTCAAATATGAAACAGGTATTTCATTCAGTGTTACTTGCTTTAATTGATGATTCCACTAATATTACTTCGTACAGAAGAAATTTGGGAATGGCATATGTAGAAATCGTCAGCAAAATGGAAATAGTGTTCCATAGGTGATGTAGGTCGATGAAGGTGGAACAGAGCTGCCATGATCTTAAGGAGATGATGTTAGTGAAGGAATTCAAAATAGTGTCCGTTTAAGGTTAAGGTCTCAGCTGGAAGTTTATAAAATAAAGGAAGTCTCGATAATGGCAGACCATTATAAGTTACACTGTTACTCCTGACGCCAATGTGCCCGGCGCCAGGAACAGTTTGCATGCGCACTCAGCTCGCATTGGCGATGCGGTGCCAGAACGGGTGTGCGCCTGCGCGAAGTGACGCCATTCAAAGCGTGCCGATCAAAGAGCCCTGTTCTGTCTCGTTCCCAGCGCCCACCGGCCCCTCTTCCCTGTCCCTCGCTACCTACATCCCCTCCCTCACGCTTCTTCCCTTCCCTCGTCTTTGGGTTTCGGTTAGTTGATCGAAACCGTAGTTTCCGTCAGCAACTTCACGAGGGGGCGATGGTGGCCTAGTGGTAACATCACTGGGCTCATAATCCAGAGACGCCGAGGTTAATTTTCTTAGGGTCATAGGTTCAAATCCACCCCTCGCCCCCCCAACAGCTGGTTGAATTTAAACTCAATCAATAAACCTGGAATATAAAATTGGCCTCAGTCATGGTGACCATCAAACCATTATTGAATGTTGTAAAAACCCAACCGGTTCTCTAGCGTGCTTTAAGAAAAGAAATATGCCATCCTTACCCGCCCTGGCCTAAAAGTTACTCCAGATCCACAGCAAGGTGGTGAAATATTGACTGTGGTCTGAAATGGCCGACCAAACCATTCAGTTCAAGGGAAATTTGGGGTGGACACCCACATCCCATTAAAGAATAAAGAAAATAAATTCGCATCCTATTATAATAACTTGAAGTGATTGGGATAACCAAAAATAGTTCAAAATTCACTAACCGTTAACTATTCCTTTAGATACTTCATTGTACACAGCTTCATCACGAAGACTTCAGTCAATTGTTAAAAACAAAATACTGCGGATGCTGGAAATCTGAAACAAAACAAAAATTGCTGGAAAAACTCAGCAGGTCTGACAGCATCTGGGGAGAGAGAAACGGGGTTAAAGTTTCGAGTCCGTATGACTCTTGTTCTTCAGTCAATTGTTCCTCGACTTCCGTATGTCGCTGCCATCTTTGAAGCCATCACGGAAAGTGCGCCCCCTGCCGATGCGGCGCCATCAAACTCAGCACATCCTTAACTGAGTTGAGTGTTGAAAACACTCCGATCTGACAACTTTTATAATGGCACGTGTAGTTATAACATAGTTCAATGTTATGCCGGACCGTTGAGGAATTTGTCTGTGCCAGGTGGTTGTTCCGTCTTAAAAGCAAGATTTTTGATTCGCTGTTCCAGTTCTGCATCTCCCACTGAGGACATTTGCAAAGCAGAGATTTGTTGAACGCCCAGATAGAAAAAAATGTATTTAAATATCGACATTTTCATTGTCCGATCAGCAGCGACTTGATCTCTTTGGGTTTTTTATATTATTTGAGCGTTCTTGTTTGTGAAAATTCCGCTCAATGGATCATGGTCAAAAATAAAAGTGGAAGAAATGGGGCGGGGCCTTGCGATAGGACCTTTGGCAGAGGAAGGGGACGAGGGCGCTGGATTTGGAAGAGAAAAGTGAGCTGTGACACCAGAGGAAGACTGTTAGTTGATTAGCTGGTGCGTATTGTAGCTTTGTTTCCGTTTCTCCAAGGTTACCAAATTAGTCTAAGGAACTGGGAAATTTAAAAAAAAATACATGATAAAATAAAGGTTCAGTAAAACATTCACTTAATTTTCTACAGTTAAGTGACGTCAACAGTAGAGAAGTGAGTAGCTGAAGAGTCTTAATTTAAGTAGTCGAGTTTATTAACAGTAGTAAGGTTTATTACCTAATAACTCGAGCAGTTCCGACCTCTTGATTACACATCCTGTGTTATGTTGAACTCCTGAGCACTTCCCATGTTTTGAATAATCAAATGTACGGGAGGTTTTGTCAGTTGCAGCAGCGCAAATCCGTGTTTTTGAGCTTGGGAAACAGTTGCCATCACTATGGTGCATTGGTTACGTTGAGAACTTCGTGTATAGCTCCTTTCTGTGCATGGGGTCACCCCACAGCTCAAGAGTATGCAAGGAGAGAGGGAATGGGAAGTCAAGAAGAAACAGATAGGAGGCTCAGAAGCCTCCTGAGTGCAGCTCACTCTGCAACCTGTATTCAGTTCTCAATCCTGATGAAAGTGATGGGCCACATGGCGAGTGTAGACAGAGCATAGTTCATGTACACTACTTCAACAGTATTAGCCTCATCATCTGTCCTAGGGCTTCGAAAAGGCATTTGATAAAATGCTCAAAACAGACTTGTGAGCAACATGTAGAGCTAAAGTGTTAAAAGCTAAAAGCAACAAGGATACAAAATTGACTGAGTGACAGTAAGCATACAGTACTCGTAAACGCTTCCTTTTCTGACTGGAGGAAGGCTTATAGTGGAGTTCCCCAGGAATTGGTGTTTGGACCCCTGATCTTCCTCGATTCATGTTACCTTGGTGGACAGAGCATAATTTCATAATCTGCAGGCTATACGAGCCTTGGAAGTATTGCGAAGTGTAAGGCGAATAATGTACTACTTCAAGACGATATAAACAGGTTGATGGAATGGGTGGACAAGTGGCAGATGAATTGCAATGTAGATAAGTATGAAGTGATTAATTTGGTAGGAGTAATGCAAACTGACAATATAAAATAGAGGGTACAATTCCAAGAGGGGTAGAGGAGCAAAGGGACCTGCATGTACATATACATGAATCATTGAAGATGGTAGGACAGGTTGAGGAGCAGTTAATAAAGCATAAGACATCCTGGGCTTTATGAATAGGAATATAGAACACAAAAGCAAGAACTTATTTTAAACTTTTATAAAACGCTGTTTCGGGCTAAACTGGTGTATTGAATTCAGTTCTGGGTACCACACAGTAAGAAAGTTCTGAAGGTATTAGAGAAGGTGCAGAATGAATTCACGAGAATTGTTCCAGGGATGAGGAACTTCAGTTATGTAGATCGATTTGAGAATTTAAGACTGTTCTCCTTGGAGAAGAGCAGGCTGAGAGGAGATTTGATGGACATATTCAAACTAATGAGCAGTATAGACAGCGTGGATAATGTGAAAAGATCGAGAACCAGAGGGCACTGATTTAAAGGAAAGATTAAATGGCCAAATGATTGTTTTCGCACTGTGTGTGTTTAGGATCTGAAATGCACTGTCTGGGAGTGTGTTGGAGACAGTCTCAAGTGAGGAATACAAAAGGAACTAGATTATCATCTGAACAGGAAAAATGTGCAGGGTTAGGGGAAGAAGACAGGAAGAGGAAAAATGTGAATTGCTCCTTCCGAGGGCCACCACAAATACGACGGGCCGAAAGGTCTGATTTCATTTTGTCACCATGCTATGTTTCTATGATACAGAACTAAAACTGTTGAAGCAACCAGATCATCTAGTGATCATCTACCATTAAGAAGGACAGGGGCAGCAGATAGAAGGGAACACCACCACCTGGATGTTGCGCCCCCCACCCCCCCCCCCGACCCTCCCCCAAGTCACTTACCATTCTGATTTGGAAATATAACGCCATTCCTTTATTGTTGCTGGGTCAAAATCCTGGAACTCCCTCCCTAACAGCTCACTGGGTGTACCTACACCACATGGACTGCAGAGGTTCAAGCAGGCAGCTCACCACCACCTTCTCAAAGGCAATTATGGATGGGCAACAAATGCTGGCCGAGCCAGCGAAGCCGACATCCCGTGACTGAATAAAATAAGCCACAAGTGCATATAATGCATTGTCAATAGTCCAACTTCAAAGTGGAACATTAAATCAATATTCCTCCTAATCACTGCCATGCAGCAAATTCAATGTAATATTTCAAAAAAAACTTGGAGTATTCAACAGAGAGTCGCCAAATAACCAACTACATGGGGGTGCTCCGTGGGAAGAATAAACAATAGACGTAGCACGCTGTTTTATTCGCCGGTTTTGCATGGTTTACCCTGAGTTTGAAGCGGGCAGGCAGTAAAATCACCTACAATGCCATTGGAATGGCTTAGAGGACAAAATACGTTTGCAATGTAAGTCCGGGCCAAGCACGCCAAATAGGAAAGGCACCCAAAATAACAAACACGCCAAACAATTCACGGTAACTGCAATAAAATATTTTATGAATGATATCATAGTTATTTGCAGGATGAATTTATCCATTCACAACCAACACAAATGTGAAGGTCCAACTGGGCAATGGGGTATCGCTCAACGTAATTTAAGCCCCTCCATTTTCCTTTCCATTGACCTCAACGGAATGGAAACTATGTCATTGCGTTATGGAGAAAGAATAGGATGAAATGTTACTGTGGGGATGGCAATTCCTTTACTTTTCTAGTGCTCGGTGACCTACATTCATGCGCAAGGACCCGTTTTCTGCAAACAAAATGAGTTAAATTCTTGCGCCTGTTTTTGATTACGGCTCCGCCAATCAGAGTCGACTTGTAAGCCAAAACAGCACTCATTTATTCCTGTAGTGTAAATTATTGTGCGACTTTGAAATTTGAAATTCTTGCGTTTGTCCTGATGAGTGCAAAACCAAAAGCTTCGGCAGCATGTCCCTCTTTTCAGCAATTTTTGACTTGTGTACTATCAAGCGACTCAAATTTGTCGTTATTCCCTAGATCAACCAAAATTAAGAGATATGTTTCAAGTGCCAAAGGAAATATGGAAAAATACTAATTAAAAAGTTGATAACTGTTTTTAGAAGAGAAAACAACAGCCTGAAAAGCCCTGAGAAGAGTAATGGAATCTCATGGTTGAGCCATCCTCCTCCAGTGGTTTAATTGTCACCTATATTTACGATTGTGTGTGGCAGGGCTGCAGAGCTTAGGTCTGATCCGTTGGTTGTGGAATCACGTAGCCCTCTCTATCACTTGCTGCTTTTGCTGTTTGGCACGCAAAATTCAGTCTTGAGTTGCAGCTTTACCAGGTTGAAACCCCATTTTCAGGAATGCTTGGTGCTGCTTCTGGCATGCCCTCCTTCATTCTTTATTGAACCAGGGTTGATCCCCTGTTTGGTGGCAATGGTAGATTGGAGGATATGCCAGGCCATGAGGTTACTTATTCTGGCCATATACAATTCTGCCATGCCGATGGCCCACAGCGCCTCATGGCTGCTCAGTTGTGTGGTTCTACATCTGTTCTAAATCCACCTCATTTAGCACGGCGGTGGTGTCATACAATACAATGGAGGGTATCCTCTCTGTGAAGGTGGGACTTCATCTCCACAAAGACTGTGCGATGGTCACTTCCATACTGCCATGAACAGATGCGTCTGCAACAGGTGGATTTGTTAGGATGAGGTTAAGTACGTTTTCCCCCTTGCTTCCCTCAGGAGTTGCCAAAGACCCAGTCCAGCAACTATGTCCTTTAGGGTTCGGCCAGCTTGTTCAGTAGTGGTGCTACCGAGCCACTCCTGGTGATGGACATTAAAGTCCCCTATCCAGAGTACAATCTGTGCCCGTGCCACACTCAGTACTTCCTCCAGGTTGTGCTTAACATGGAGGAGCACTGATTCCTCAGCTGAGGGAGACAGTACGTGGTAATCAGCAGGAGGTTTCCTTGCCCATGTTTGACCCGATGCCATGAGAATTAATCATATCCAGAGTCGATGTTGAGGAGTCCCAGGGCAACTCCCTCCCCACTGTATACCATTGTGCTGCCACCTCTGCTGGATCTGTCCTGCTGATGGGACAGGACATAGCCAGGGATGATGATAGTGGTGTCTGGGACATTTTCTGTCAGCTATGCTTTCATGAGTATGACGATGTCAGGTTATTGCTTGACTAGTCTGTGACACATTTCTCCAAATTTTGGAACTAGCGCTCAGATGTTCGTAAGGAGGACTTTGCAGGGTCGATAGGGCTGGGTTTGCCATTGCCGTTTACGGTGCCTGGGTCAATGCCAGTTTGCCTGTCCGGTTTCATTCCTTTTTGGAGGTCTTGTAACCATCTAATACAACTTAGTGGTTTGCTAATCAACTTCAGAGGTCAGCCACATTGCTGTGAGTCTGGAGTCACATGTAGGTCTGATCAGCTAAGGACAGCAGCTTTCTTTCCATAAGGGACATTAGTGAACCAGATGTTTCTACGGCAACCGATAATGATTTCATCGTCACTATTACCGAGACTAACCAATTCATTTCGGATTTATTAACTGAATTTAAATTCCACCAGCTGCCGCGGTGCCGTGCTCACATAGGGGGAACGCACAAGATCATTCAGGTCCCTCTGGCACTGCTGCCAGGCTCTTCAGCCAACCCCATCAGCTACTGACTTCCTTGCTGTTCCTTCCTTGCGTCACCTAAATGTAGAGATGTTAACTGAATCCCTATTTTTATAATTTTATTCAACGACCTTGTGGTTAGATACTTCTGCGCAAATTGAAAGAATGAACAATGATGCCACTAACCGAACGTGAACCTCAGGAACCACTTTTGCGGCAACTTATTGTGCAACATATCCTTTTCAGCCCAGTGTTAAATAACATGAGGTCTCATGGCATCAGGTCAAACATGGGTAAGCAAATCACCTGCTGATTACCATGTACCGCCAACCCTCAGCTGATGAATCAGTCCTTCTCCATGTTGAACACTACTTGGAGGAAGCACAGTGGGCGGCAATGGTACAGAATGTACTCTGGGTGAGGGGCTTCAATGTCCAACACAAAGAGTGGCTCGGGATCACCACCATAGACCGAGCTGGCTGATTGCTGAAGGACTGGATCTGCAGCAGGTGGTGAGGGAACCAGCAAGAGGGAAAAACCTACTTCACCTCATCCTCACCAAACTGCCTGCCACAGATGCATCTGTCCATGATGGTATCGATAGGAGTGACCATCGCACTGTGGTGAGATCGCCCCGTCTTCACATTGAGGCTATGCTCCATCATGCTGTATGCCATTACCACCATGCTAAATGGGATAGGTTTCGAAAAGATCTAGCAAATCAACACTGGGCATCTATGAGGCGCTGTGGGGCATCAGTAGCAGCAGAATTGTGCTCAAACACAATCTATAACCTCATGAACCGGTATATGCCCCACTCTGTCATTGCTGTCAAGTCAAGGGATCAATCCTGGTTCAATGAAAATTGAAGGAGGGCATGCCAGAAGCAGCACCAGGCATGCCTAAAAATGAGGTGTCAACCTGGTGAAGATATAACACAGGACCACTTGTGTGCCAAACAGCATAAGCAGCAAGTGATGGATAGAGCTAAGCAATCACACAATCAATGGATCAAATTTAAGCTCTGCAGCCCTGCCACATCCAGTTGTGAATGGTCGTGGACAATTAAACAACTCACTGGAGGAGGGGGCTCTGCAAATATCCACATCCTCAAGGATGGAGGAGCCCAACACATCAGTGCAAAAGATAAGGCTGGAGCATTTGCTACAATCTTCAGCCAGAAGTGGCAAGTGGATGACCCATCTCGGCCTCCTCCGTAGGTCTGCAGATATTCAGACAATCTCATTCACTCAACATGACATTAAGAAACGGAAGAAGGCACTGGATACAGCAAAGGCTATGATCCCTGACAATATTCCGGCAATAGTACTGAAGACTTGTGCTACCAAGCTGTTCCAGTACAGCTACAAGACAGGCATCTACCTAGCTATGTGGCAAATTGCCCAGGTATGCACTGTACACAAAAACAGAACAAATGCAACCCTGCCAATTACCACCCCATCAATCTACCTACAATCATCAGTAAAGTAATGGAAGGGGTCATCAAGAGTGCTATCAAGCGGCACTTTCTCAGCAATAACCTGCTCTAATCTCATTACAACTTCTAATCTCATTCCAGCCTCAGTTCAAACATGGACAAAAGAGCTGAACTCCCAAGGTGAGGTGGAAGTGATTTGTGCCACACAATTTTCAGACAATGACCATCTCCAACAATAGAGAAACCTTGATGTTCATGGCATTACCATCACTGAATCCCCCACTATCAACATCCTGGGGGTTACCATTGAACAGAAACTGAACTGGGCTAGCCTTATAAATACTGTGGCAGGTCAGAGGCTAGGAATCGTGCCACCATTAAGTCACCTCCTGACTCCCCAAAACATGTCCACCATCTACAATCTACAAGTCAGGAGTGTGCTGGAATACTCCCCACTTGCCTGGATGAGTGCAGCTCCCACAACACTGAAGAAGTGGGACATCATCCGGGACAAAGTAGCCCGCTTGGCTGGCACCACATCGACAAACATTCGCTCCTTCCACCACACTGCAGGGGCAGCAGTGTGTACCATCTAAAAGATGCACTGCAGGAATTCACCAAGGCTCCTTCGACAGCACCTTCCAAACCCACGACCACTACCATCTAGAAGGACAAGGGCAGCAGATAGATCGGAACACCACACCCTAGAAGTTCCCCTCCAAGTCATTCACCAACCTGACTTGGAAATATATCACAGTTACTTCACTGTCGATGAGTCAAAATCCTGGAACTCCCTCCCTAACAGCACTGTGGGTGTACCTACACTACATGGACTGCAGCTGTTCAAGAAGGCAGATCACCACCACCATTTCAAGGGCAACTAGAGATGATCAATAAATGCTGGCCCAGCCAGCGAAACCCACATTCCGTGAATAAATTCAAAAAAAACAAATTTGGTACTGACCCGGGAGAACTCAAACAGTGGTTCAATTTCGCGCGGCCTACCCTCAGATATATGGCAATAATTCGTGAAGCTGATACTCCATTTTTATATTGGCATTATGGACAATTGGGGTAAATATAACTCTAGTGATAGAGTTAATGCTTTTCTTATGCGACGAAGCACGGAGCGCTGAACAAAGTGGTTGAACTGTAGTGATTCAACAACGTGATTGTTTTCCCCTGCGGTGTTTGGTCTCCAGGAGATTCTACAATTTTCACCCATTTGCGGACGGGTTCTCAAGGGTGAGACCATCTTACACTGACACGACCTGTTGCCAGTGAACTCGACTCAACTCTGAAACGGTCTGTGATTCATACTGCCAATTGAACCTTAGATTTGATGCAGCTGTCTCTGCAGAGTTGAGAATAAAATGGCTAATATCTATAGTCGAAAAATGCTCCAATATTTTTAAATGTGAAGGTCTAACCGAGAATTTCCACCGATCTTCTAGTGGTCTCATCTCCGATAAATGGAACTGTGTTTTGAAGTCAAGTAAATGGAGCTTTGTCCCACTATCCGGGAGACGTCCTTGTTTCCCAAACATGCTTCGCTCACGAATCCAACCGAAAGCTAAAACTCTTCTCTAGGTTAGGAATGAGCTAGTTCTTCAGAATCAATTATTTCCTAAATACTAAATATATGTGATATCACGACCTTCTGAGCAACTGAAGAAAAAACGAATTAATGGCTTATTAGCTCATGCACAATGCTATTGAGTTCCCTTTTTGTAGAGAAATACGGTCTACTCGTCCTTGTTCATGCCCGGATTTTACGCTGAAGATTTCTCCGCTGTCAATGAGACGCCACGTGATTCCTGACGTCACAGGTAAATAGGAGTTTCTATTGGAGACGCAGGTTCTGTTCCCCATATCTTCATGCATCTCACTCTCAGGAGAGCCCTGTGATCTACTTCTTTCCGTTGGCCGATATGTTAAAGCCTCGATCACTTTGGGGCACGTACTTCTTGGGAATTTTGTATCCAGGTAGGCTTTTACATTTGTTATTGATTATTTAACCATCCTGAGCAAGAATTGATGCTTGGAGGCCATCTTATAGTTGATGCGCTTTGACTACTTTTTCTGCAGTTTTAATTTGATTAAATGTTTTAATGCCATGTCTTATTTGGCAAAGGGGAGTAACTGGATAAGGAAGGCAATATTAATTATGATACTGGGGAAACATATTGGTAAACTGGAGACCATTCTGATAGCTAGGTCCATTGAATTACGATTGTATTAATGGACTGGTCGAACGATAGCATTTTTGGCGGTGCCGATTATTTTCTCTGTATATGAACGATTTAACCCGCGTTTTGTTGATAGTTTGTGTGTGCAGTTGGGGCGCAGTGACTCCGGATATTGTACAAGAAAAGGCGATTCGAGGCACAAACGTTATCTTCCGATGTCCTTTCCCCTTTGATCTCGATCATTCGAACGTACTCCCTTACTGGTGGAAAGATGGTAACAAGAGCTTTCTGCAAGAAGACGACAGGATGATATTCAGTGTTAGGAGAGGCGGCGCGTACATGCATCTCCTGAATGTGACTGTCCCGGATGCCGGGACATATTACTGTGTCGTCAATTATCAGCGACGAACGGTTGGAAAAGGAGCTGCTGTGCAACTTCTTGTATATGGTAAGTGGTGCTGCAATTAGAAAGGTGAAGTGTTTAGCTGCTGCAAATATCCCAATGGCGTTTCAATCAATAAATCTGTGCATAAAAAAATACAGCTCTCTAGTACAATTCATAGAACAACACGCGTTGAAGAATTAAGAAGATTTCTAGCACCAGAAGTTCTGAAAACAAAGGCAACGGACCTTTATTACCTCTTCTTATTTGTTGTGTTGTTTATAATGGAAAATTAGTTCAAGGTTGGAAACTAAAGAACACTTTCAATTTGAGCACTCTACGTCAAGCTGGATAATTCCACCCAAAAAAGAGCCAAATTCCTATTCCCCTTCCTGTGGTATCTGAAATACAGCACATGTTTAAATACTCTTATTTTGAAAGAAGAGGATCGCAGGATCCCAACTCCTATCATTGAGGCAGGGTGCTTCCGGGTTTTGCGTTCGGGACAAAACCGTTGAAACACCATCTGCTGCGACTGGCGAGGCGCGCACCGTAACACAGGTGTAGCAGCCCAGACAGCGGTCCAAATTCTATCCCTTTGACCTCGAAGAAAACGATGTTCTGATTGCTGGAACAGAACGTGGCCTATACTATTGCAACGACCCAAGCGCTGGATGCCAATTCGACCACATTGATACGGTTAAAAGAATGTCCGATGTTATAAATGAATTCTGTTAAATACAGACGTAATATATTAATACTGTAAGGGAGGAAACTCTGAGGATAATATCTCTCGATACAGTGAAGAACAAATTTAATTGGGGCCCATTCACATAAACAACGACTTGTGGTCCAACTACGATGCCTGAACACTGTCACTAGGAAACGTAGATAAGAGTAAATATATAAAGGCATTGCTATCTCTCTTTCTATGTATTTTTTGTTTGTGTTAAATTTAGTTGCCCCCGTACCCGTGAAGATTGTCTCGATACCATTCGACGGGGCTTCATCTATCTTCTTGAGACTCCTGTGTCGAACGGCTGAATTTCACCCCAAGGACTTTAACCTCATCTGGTGTAAAAACGGCACCGAAATTACAGCAGGATTCGTAACTGAACAACTGGAAAAGGCAGAGGGGTTGTATGAAGTTATTAGCTCCTTAGAAGAGGCACGACCAGTTGAGCAGGGAACAGTTTTTACGTGTCAAATCTATCACGTTTCTATCTCCGTTTCAGCAAATGGCAGCTACACTGTCGGCAACGTAGGTAATATTATTGCACACGTGGTTTATGGTTTAATGGTTATATGGTTTAATATCACAGCAATTCAGTTGTCACTGCAGATATTGGACAAATATAAGAAAAAGTAAGGAGGTTATTACATTTAATTTCCACTCTATTATGGTACCTTCGAATCGGCAAGTAGTTCAGAAATGGGATTAATGATAACATAGTCGAAGTAATGTGACGGGGTGGATTCACTATCCAAGCAAAATTAAGGCAACATTACTAATGATAGTTTAAAGAAGACACAATATTCAAGTGCATATAATGATGAAAACGGAAGGCGCAGATAAGTGTGAAGGAGATTTCAGAATGATTTATGAAAATGTGGACGTTGAAGCAAATTTGGCAGAAATGTCTCTGATTAAGTTGTTTCCGGATTAATAACAGGCGGTAAATGTTAGTAGCAGGAATAACAATTGATGCGTCGGAAGTAGAAACAAAACATTCAAATTAATTGAAAATAAAACCTGTGTGAGTGTGCTGCTTCACAAATATTTCACAGTGACAGGGTAGTAAGTGCGGAGAAATACTGAAAGGGGTAATAGGTTTTTTTTAATGGGGAGTTAGGGTTCAAAATCAGCGAGGTAGTTCTGAACGTACGCACAGCGTCGGATAGAGTGCATTTAGAAATTATCTACATGTTTTTTGCAAATTGTTTAGTAAAGAATGTAAGGGACATAGTGTTATAAATATGTTTTTACTACCTCTGTATCAATGCGACTTTTCGGTTACAGTGGGAACCAAAACAAGGAATTCCGGGTGCTAGATTTTATCCAGCTAAGACAATTAACATGAGACCTAATTGGGATGTTGGAAATGTTGAAGGAGAATGGCCAGTTAAATAGAAGAACATTCTCTTTAGCGAATCGGTTAGCAGATAACGTGGATTTAGGATAATCACCAAAAGGTGTCTCGTGATTCTCTCTCAATTCTAGTTGACCTGTGATGATATTAAATACAGTATTCGATCAGAGAACACAACGGGATCGTTTTATTTTCCCAATACACGATATTCGATTCTAGCTGATGTAAAAAAATGATAGTTCCCTGCCACAGTCACGTACGATATTCATCTTTATCCACAAATCCTGACTTTAACACTGTACAACGTAAAGGAGTGAAAATAATGTCTCTCCGGTTTATTTGCACATGTTTCCTGATGTGACATCCGAAGCACCGGTTATGGTGGTGGTGTGTTGCAGGCCACTCAAGGAGTTCCAGTTACTGTGGCAACGTGCACTTTTGGCCTATTGATAATGATGGCAGAGGCTCCAACTTTCTTTCTACCGCACGGCTGACCGGGAATCTCTCCCGCTCTTACCACCTGCCTTGGGGTGTGCTGGAAGGATTTGCAGGTTATCAACTTACTTGGCCGCACTAAGAACACACATTTCTTGGCCATCAAGTGCTGGGCCTGGACTTGAGCCTCCGATTCAGAGGCAGGGACACGGCTCACTGATCTACAAGCCCTCCTCTGTAATCGACCATATGCTGCCTCCTTACGCCATGAATTGCAAATCACAAATGATGCCGGCCACTGCCAAATTGGTTAATGAAACATATCAAGGACATGATTTTTTTGTTAATTCAAACGATTGCAGTTTAAGATAAAATGTAGTGATTTCCGATCAGAAAATGAGTAACACCAAAACATAGCAGTATCAACAGCTAGAAGGTTAGGCGAAAATAATTAGGAGTTTTACCATTTGGAGTCAAGAGGCATTACCAGGTCAGGTTCAGCACGTGTTCTTCTCAAATATGCACATTGTGTATGTTGCATTAATTAGCTGCGTTAGTCCTGGCCGCTTATAAAAGTTTAGTATTCTCAATGTAACGAGGGACGCTTAAGCAATGTTCTTAAGATTTTATTTATTGCATCACTAAACATAACGGGCAGAGACAACCTTTAGCAAAGTGTTGATGACTTATTGACAAATAACAATTAAATCAGAGAAATTCTTATTATAATGTACTTTAACTGCGAAATTTGTTTTTAATTTATTCTTTCATGCGATGTGGGCATTTGTTGCCCATCCCTAATTGTCCTTCAACTGAGCGGCTTGCTAGGCCACTCAGGGGTCAGTTAAGAATCAACCACATTGCTATGGGTCTGAAGTCACATGTAGGCCAGACCAGCTAAGGACGCAGATTTCCCTACCTAACAGACATTAGTGAAACACATGGGTTTTTATGACAATTGATGATAAATGTCATGGTCACCAACATTGAGTCTAGCTTTATATCCCAGATTTACTAATTGAATTCAATTGAAATTCTACCAGCTGCCATTGTGGATTGTGAAACCGTGTTCCCAGAGCAGCAAACTGGGCCTCTAGATTACTAGTCCTGTGATATTATCACTTCACCTTCGCCTCCCCATGCTTTGTTGAACTGCACTGCTATGCAAAACACAAAATAGATATGGAAATCAACACGCGGATAAATTATGATTCCGGGTTCAGTAGTCAAAAATATTATCAGGGTGGGATGGCTTCTGGCTTTGAGCAGTGAGTCATTGATTACCTTATACTTTTCCAGATTATCACTTTGTACTTCCTGTCCACCTGGTTTATCGATCCATTGTGGGGATATTGGTAATTGTTATATTAATGATGATCATCTTCGACCACATTGCACCAGGTCAACTCCATAGGTAAGAGAGTTTGAAGACAAAATTATAATGTTCAACAGCACTTGTTGATATATGACACGGAAGGAAGATTTGACGTTTGCTGACCAGTAAACATTATATTAAAAACCCGAAACCAGGAGAATACCCAGGGTGTAATATTAGGCTCGAAGTGAAATTTTCGATTAATGCAGAGATTCAAATCTTCATCATTTTGTCCTCAGCTCTTCAATCGCTCAAACACACAGTCTACAGCACAAATGGGGCACAATAATTCCTCCCCTAGTCCCCGATTCGTTGCCTGCACTTTGAAATTACTATCCACTTATTTCCGCACCCCTGTGTTTCCACTGTAGTCTTCCATGCACACCCTCCACCAACATAACACACCACGCCACCGCGCCACCCCACCCCCCCCCCCCCACCCCCCACCTCGGACGTATTTGACCAATTTATTTCCGATATTGACCATTGAACTATCTTCCACCACCTTATCTGTCAGTGTATTCTAGATTCTGCCTAAAAAAACACTCTAATATTAACTCCCAGGTTCTGCGAGCAATTACCTTAAGCCTAGACCATTTGGAGATCTACCCACATAACACTGGAAGTATGATGTCTCTGTTGGTGGGTGGGTAAGAACATGGCAGCTGGATTACAATGTGGAAAAATGTAAAGTTTTCTATTTCGGTAGGAAAAAAAACAGAAATGCAGAGTATTTCTTAAATGGTGAGAGATGGGGAATAGTTGATGTCAAAATGCACCTAGTGTCCTTGTTAATAAGTCACTGAAAGCTAACATGCAGGTGCAGCAAGCAATTAGGAAGGCAAGTGGTATGTTGGCCTTTATTGCAAGAGGATTTGAGGCATGAGTAAATATGTCTTCCTGCAGTTGTACAAAGCCTTTGTGAGACTGCACCTGGAGTATTGTGTACAGTTTTGGTCTCCTTACCTAAAGAAGTTTATGCTTGCCATAGAATGAATGTAATGAAGGTTCACCAGACTGCTTCGTGGGATGACAGGATTGTCCTATGAGGAGAGATTGAGGACACTGCCTGTATTCTCCAGAGGTTAGAAGAATAGAAAATGATCTCATTGAAACTTACAAAATTCTTACAGGACTCGACAGGGTAGATGCAGGAAGGATGCTTCCCCTATAAGAGGATCTAGAACCAAGGGACACAGTCTCAGAACAAGAGGTAGGCCATTCAGTAATGAGATTAGGAGGAATTTCTTCAATTAGGGAGTGGAGAATTCTCGATCTGAGAGGGCTGTGGAGGCTCGCTTACAGAGTGTATTCAAGACAGAGATTGGTAGATTTCTAGATATTGAAGATTTCAAGGAATATGGGGATAGTGCAGAAAAATGGCTCTGAGGTTGAAGGTAAGCCCTGACCTAATTGAATGGCGGAGTAGGCTTGAGGTGACAAATGGCCCACTTCTGCTCCTATTTCCTATGCCCTTAGGACAGGGAACTGTAAGGAAGAGCTGGCAAAAGGACATAGATAGATTAAGTGAGTGGACAAACAGTTTGCAGGAGTATAACGTTAGAAAATGTAAGATTGCCCATTTTGGCAGGAAGAACAAGAAGATAATATTACTTAAATGAAGAGAGACTGCAGCATGCTGTGGTACAAAGGGTTCGGGGTGTCCTTGTCTTTTTTTTAATCATTTAAGGGATGTGGGCATCGCTGGCTACATCAGCATTTATTGCCCATCCTTAATTGCGCTTGAGAAGTTGGTGATGAGTTGCCTTCTTGAACCGCTGCAGTCCATGTGGTGTTGGTACTCCCACACTGCTGTTAGGGAGGGAGTTCCAGGATTTTGGAAACACACTAAATAGTATGCAGGTACAGCAATTTATGAGGAAGGCAAATGGAAGTTTGGCCTTTATTGCAAGGGGACTGGAGTATAAAAGTAGGGACGTCTTGCTACAACTGTATAGGGCATTGCTGAAACCCCACCTAGACTGCATGGCAGCCTGCAATATTGAAGACCATGGTTTGTGCTTTAGTAGTCAGTTTGTGTTAAGCATCACCTGGTGTGGATCAGGAGCCGCACTCTAGCATGCCTCTGCCATATTTACTGCAGAGAAACTCTGAGCTGGGATGGTGCACGATGTGTCCATCTCTGATTTCTCTGGGCCCTCTTCACAGAGAGCTGAGGTTTTCATTGCTGCTCACCACTTCCAATGGCCTTCCAAACAGTCAGCTTCCAATAGTCATGGCTGTCAATGGCTGTCTCCCAGTAGTCAGTGGTAATATCCATCATCTTCATATCTGGCTTCTAGGTTTCCTTGTAATAGAGGTACAAGGCACCTAGAGTACTGCATATAGTTTGGTCTCCTTACTGTAGAAGGACTTGTAGAATACTTGCATTAGAAGCAGTTCAGAAAGCGTTCACTGGGCTGATTCAGTTATCTTATAAGGAAGGTTTGAGTAGGTTGGGCCTATACTCATTAGAGTTTAGAAGAATGAGAGGCGATCTTACTGAAACGTAAAAGATTCTGAAGGGGTTTCACAGAGCAGATACTGAGAGGATGCTTCCCCTCGTGGGAAATATATGAACATACAAAAGTGCGAATTAGGAACAGGAGTAGGCCTAAGGCCCTAAGGTCATGGCTGATCTGAACGCAATCTCAACCCCACATTGCTGCCTACCCCCCATAACCTTTCGCCCCCTTGTTAATCAAGTATCTATTTAGCTCTACCTTGAAAATATTCAAAGACTCTGCTTCCAATGCCTTTTGAGAAGAGAGTTCCAAAGACTCACAATCCTCTGAGAGAGAAAAATTCTCCTCATCTCTGTCTTAAATGAGCAAGCCCTTATTTTTAAACAGTGACCCCCTAGTCCTAGATTCTCCAACAAGAGGAAATATCCTCTCCACATCCGTCCTGTCAAAACATCTCAGGATCTTAAAGGTTTCAAATAAGTCACCTCGTACTCTTCTAAATTCCAGTGGATACAGGCCTACCGGCCCAGCCTTTCCTCATAAGACAACCCACCCATTTCTGCTATTAGTCTAGCAAACCTTCTCTGAACTGCTTCTAATGCATTTACATCTTTCTTTAAATAAGGAGAACAGTACAGTACACAATACTCCAGATGTGGTCATACCAATGCCCTGTATAATGGAATCATAGCCTCCCTACTTTTCTAATCAATCCTCCTCGCAATAAATGATAACATTCCATTGGCTTTCCTAATTACCTGCTGTACCTGCATGCCAACCAATTTTGATTCATGCACTAGGACATCCAGTTCCTTCTGAATCTCAGAGCTCTGCAATATCTCACCATTTAGATAATAAGCTTCCTTTTTATTCTTCCTGCCAAAAGGAATGATTTCACATTTGTCCACATTATACTCCATTTGCAAGATCTTTGCCCACTAACTTAACCTATCAATGTCACTTTGTAACCTCCTTGCATCCTCTTCACAATTTACTTTCCAGCCTATGTTTGTGTCAAATTTAGCCATCATTACTTTGGTCCCTTCATCTAAGTCATTTATATAAATTGTAAAAAGTTGAGGCCCCAGCACTGATCCCAGTGGCACACAACTCATCACATCCTGCCAATCAGAAAAAAAACAATTTATGCCAACCCTCTGCTTCCTGTTAGCTAACCAATCTTCTATCCATGCTAATATGTTACCCCCTATACCATGAGCTTTAATTTTCTGCAATAACCTTTGATGTGGCATGTTATCAAATGCCTTCTGGAAATCCAAGTTTTGCACATCCACCAGTTCCCCTTTATCCACAGCACATGTGACTCCTTCAAAGAAAGTAAATTGGTTAAATATTATGTACCTTTTACAAAACCATGTTGGCTCTGTATGTTTGCCTTGATTTTATTCTAAGTGCCCTGCTATAATATCTTTAACAATAGCTTCTAATATTTTCCTTATGACAGATGTTAGGCTAACTGGCCTATAGTTTCCTGATTCCAGTCTAGCTCCATTTTTGAATAAAGAAGTTACATTTGCTATTTTTCAAACTAATCAATCTGCCCCAAACCTAGGGAATTTTTCAAAGTTAAAACCAGTGCATCAACTATCTCACAGGACAATTCTTTCCAGACTTTAGGATGAAGTCCATCTGGACCTGGGGATCTGTCAGCCTGCAGCCTCAGCAATTTGCTCAATGCCACTTCCCTGCTGATTGTAATTTTTCCGAGTTCCTCCCTCACTTCTATTTCCTGATTTACAATTATTTCCAGGATGTGCCCTCTATAGTGAAGACCGAAGAAAAATACCTGTTTGATTCATCCGCCATCTCCCTGTTTTCCATTATCAATTCCCCAGACTCTCTATAGGACCAACGTCCCCTTGTTAACTATTCTCTTATTTAAATTTCTATAGAAACTCTTACTACCTGTCTTTATATTACCAGCTAGCTTTCTCTCATGCTCTATTTTTTTCCTTCCTTATTAATCTTTTTGTCATTCTTTGCTGTTATTTGTGTTCTTCCCAATCTTCTGACCTGCCACCTGTCTTTGCATAATTATATACTTTTTCTTTAAGTTTGATAATGTCTTTAAATTTTTCAGTTAGCCACGGATGGCAGGGCCTCCCCTTGCAATGTTTTTTTTTATCATTTGAATGCATATATTCTGTGAATTCTGAAATATGTCTTTAGATGTCTGGCACTGAACCATTTGCCAGTTCACTTTAGCTAGCGCTGATTCCGTGCCCTCATAATTGCCCTCATCTAAGTTTAAAGCACTAGTCTTGGACGCCCTTGTTTCTCACTCAAAATGAATGTAAATTTCAATCATATTATGATTGCTGCTACTTAGGGGTGCCTTCACTAGGAAGTCATCAGTTAATCCTATCTCATTGCTCAATACCAGTTCTAGAATAGCCTGCTCTCTAGTTGGCTCCAGAAGGTGCTGTTCTCAGAAAATATCCTGAAAAGATTATATGAACTCTTCATCTATGCGTTCTTTACCCATCTGATTTTTCCTGTCTGTACGTAGGTCAAAATTCTCCCATGATTTTTTCTGTACTTTTCTGGCAAGCTCCCATTGTCTCTTCTTTTATATCCCATCCTGCTGTGTAGTTACAATAAGGAGGCCTGTACACCACTCCCATAAGTGACTTCTTGCCTTTATCACTCCTCATGTCAATGCAAACCGTTTCTATATCCTTGTTCCCTAAACTTACATTATGTCTCTGTAATGTGCTAAAACCATCATTAAATAACAGGGCCAACCTTCCACCTTTTCTTAACGTCCTGTCCTTCCTAAATGTCATGTACCCTTCAATATTCAGGTCACAATCTATGTCATCCTGTAGCCATGTCTCTGTAATGGCTAAAAAATCGCACTTATTTATTTCTAATTGTGCTATCAGTTCATCTGTTTATTTTAAATGCTACATGCATTTAGATACAGAGCCTTTAGTTTCGTCTTTTTCTTATTTTTGTAGCATCTAGCCTCATCTGCTGATTTACTCTTAGATTTGTACTCCCTGACCCAGTCTGTTTATCATTTCCTATATTAATAACTATCTCTTTTGCCTTGTCTCTTCTCTTTGGTTTACCGCATCTTCTCAAATTTGTCCCCTTGCCTACAGTATTCAGTTAAAACCCATTTCCACTCCGCTGGTTATGCAGCTCGCAAGGACACCAGCCCCAGCAGGGTTCAGGTGTAGGCCATCCCAACGGTACAGATCCCACATTCCCCAATACTAGTGCCAGTGCTCCACAAAATGGAACCCATTTATCCCACAGCAGTCTATTTCCCTATGCCAATTTGCACGTGGCCCAGGTAATAATCCAGAAATTACCTTTGAGGTTCTGCTTCTTAATTTGGTGCCTCCCTCCTCATACTGGCTATGCAGAGCCTCCCTCCTCATCCTGCCTATGTCGTTGGTACCTATAAGGACCACAAGCACTAGATTCTACCCCTCCCACTGTAAGTTCCTCTCCAGCCCTGAGTAGATGCCCCAAACCCTGGCACTGGACAGGCAACACAGCCACCTAGGCTCTCACTCTTTGCTACAGAGAACAGTGTCAATCCCCCACACTGTTCTGTCCCCTACTACCAGTCCATTCCTTTTTGCTCCCTCAACTTGGATGGCTTCCTGTACCATGGTGCCATGGTCAGTTCACTCATCCACCCTGCAGCCCTCACTCTCATTCAAACAAGCTGGGAGAACCTCAAACCTGTTGTACAATTGCACAGGCTCATACTCCTGCCCTCTGGGTCCCCTTACCCGCCTCACTCGCAGTCACACCCTCCTGTCCCTGACCACGGACAAAATCAGAATACCCTATCTATGTGGTGTGACTACCTCCTGGTAACTGTCTCCAGCTCTGATGTGTCACAGAGTCAGTAGCTCAGCCTCAAGCTCAATGACTCTGAGCCGAAGTTCCTCGAGCTGTAAACACTAACTGAAGACGTGTTTGCCCTGGATCACAATGTTATCCAGGAGCACCCACATGCTGCAGTCTTGACACATCACATGCCCTGCCATCCTTAATGTGTCTTAAACAATTACTTAATTATACTAATCACTTACTTAAGTTGCTTCCTTTTATATTTTATTCAATTTACCACCAAATTATGTACTATTTTAAACCTTAAGGATAGAATAGAACTTACCAACTTACCAGATACTCACCAAACAGCTAGCTTATTCCCCTGTAGGAGCAATTTCTATGGAGTGAGAAAGGTAGAAAGATGAAACAAACTCCTTCTCTCCCTTCACCGAATTTCCCTCTCACCAAACTCCAAGTCTTCACTCAGTCGGCTGTGCTCCGTTGACAAGGCTGCACTAAAGAATGCTGAATTTTTAGCAAACTGAACTGTGGCTACAGAAATCAGAATCTAGAGACCATGATTTAAAAATAACAACTTAGAAATTAAATAATAATTTAGTATTAAAATAACTTATGACAGACAGTGGAGGGATCTTTTCTCCTAGAGGGTCGTTGATCCTTGGAATTCTCTTCCCCGAAAGCAGTAGAGGCTGGATCGTCAAGTATATTCAAAGTTGAGTGGCATAAGTTATTGATCCACAAGGAAGTCAAGAGTTGTGGTGAGGGGATGGGTGTGGTTGGAGTGGCGGTCAGGAAAGTCGAGTTAAGGCCCCAATCAAATTAGCTATGATCTTACTGAATAGCGGAACAAGCTCAATGGGCCGACTGACCACTCCTGCTCCTATTTCTTATGTTCCCCTGATCACTTACGTCTACTTTGTCAATGAACTTGCTGCCACATAAACTAAGGAATGGGGTTACTATCACACAATTGTTAAAGGTTTCCAAACAAGGCATTTGGGACGGATTCTCCCGATTTCTCAATTATATTTGAACAGGTGTCGAGGCGAAGAGACCGGGAAAAACGGCGTTAACAGTGGAAAGTTAGAACCTGGCGGCGAGAGAGCTTCAGGGGAATATGAAGATCATGATTTTGAGAGCACGGTTCATTGAGATTATGGTGTTAATATATTTAGTTTACAAACAGTGATTTGACTGATTTTTAATTTGATGTAATTTCTATGACTGATGAAGTATGACCGTGAATCCAAAGGCTGTGAAACCGCACCGCAATAGCTAATACGCCGTTTGTGTGGCTTCCCTCGAGTTCTGGCTCCTCCTGTCAGAGTTTTGACTGGACATCAGGAGAACTAGCGCGGGATTTTGGAACGTTTCTATCTTGAGATTTAAACTTTGGTGTATTATCTTTGGCTATGTATTATGAAGCTCAGAAGACCTTGGTTCTGTTCATCAATCCACCGGTACCGAATTCTTTGTGGCAAGAAGAAGGCCATTCGGCCTGTCGAGTTCCTGTCCCCTCTCAGTGCAGTCCAGTCACTCCTGCAGCCCCGCTTCATTCCCACAGCCCAGCATATTTATTTCCTTCAATTTCCCATCAATTTCCTTGTGAAATCATCGATTGTTTCTGTTTCTACCACCCTCAACGGCTGCGATTTCCAAGTCATAACCACTCGCTGCATGGAAATACTGTTCCTCAAACTTCTGCTGCAACTTTTTCCCAAAATTTCAAATCTAAGTCCTTGCACTATCAGCTAATGGGAACAATTTCCCGTTGTCTACCTTAACTAAATCTTGTGCATTTCTATAAAAAATCTCCTCTCAATCTCCTTTCCTCCAAAGAAAACAACCCCCAGCATTTCCAATCGCACCTTTTAACTAAAATCCGCCATCTCTGTAGGCATTTTAGTGAATCTCTTTTGCACTGTCTCAATGACCCTCACATGCTTCCTAACGTTTGATGACCGGAACTGGATGCAATACTCTAGTGGGGCCTAACCAGAACTTTACAATGGTAAAGTTATGCTTATTTGTTATTGTACTCAATGCGTCTGTTTATGAAGGCCACGATCCCATATGTTTTGCAAACCACTTTCTGCATATGTCCTGCCACATTCAAGGATCGATGCACATGCACCCCCAGACCACTCTATCCCTGCACGTTCTTTAGAACTCTGCCATTGAGTAAATAGTCCCTCTCCCTAGCCCTTCTGCTTAAATGCTTCCCCTCACACTGCTCGATAGTAAATTCCATCTGCCACTTGCCTGTCTATTCTGTTTGCCTATCTAATTCCTGTTGCAGATTTTTTTTATTGTCATAGTTGTTTGCCATTCCTCCAAGTTTGGTATCATCGGCATTTTTTGAGACTTAGCTCTGTATACCAATTTGCAAATAATTTACATATCGTAAAACGCAGTGGTCCAGCACTATCCATTGCAGAACACCGCTGACTACTATCTTCCAATCTGAAAAATAAGCATTTACCACAACTCATTCCCAGCCCTTAAACTATTATATTATCCGCTTGTGCACTGTTCCTCCTAATCCACTCGCCTCAGTTTTGTAAACCAGCCTTCGTTGTGGTAATTTGTGCAATGCCTCCTTAAAATCAGCACAAACAACTTCTAGCGCATTCCCTTTCTCTATGGCTTCATCAAAAATCCAGTTAGATCAGTCAAACATGATCTGCCTTTTACAGGCCCGTGTTGACTGTACTTGATTATCTCCAGCGCCCCTCCCACCCCTGCCACCCCTCACTCGCTCAGTGCCTGTTGATTTTTTTACCTCATCATTGCTTCTTAAAACATGCCCACCATTGATGCTAAACGACTTGGCCTGTAGTTTCTAGGTCTGCGCTTACACGTTTTCTTGAATGAGAATGCCAAATCTCCCGTTCTCCTATCCTCTGTCGCCTCCACCTTATCTAGGAATGGTTGGCAGATTAGGGCAGCAAATCCGTTATCTCCCCCTCCACTTCCTTGAGCAACTGGGGGATCAGGTGACGGATGTGACCTATGCCTAGCCAACTTTTCCAGTATCTCCTCCCTCTCAATTGTTATTCTATCCATTGTTTCTATCATCTTTGCTTCCAGTGACAAGAGTCCTCCTACTAAATAAACAGTGACGAAAGCAGTTATTAATTATTCTAGCCTAACCACGCGCCTATTTTTTCCCGAACAGGTCCCATTCCATCCCTTACTATCCGCTTACTATTGACTTACCAGTAGAAGATTTTTGGAATCCCTTTTGTGTTCACTCCAGTTCTGTTCTCATATTCCTTCCTTGCCAGTATTTTCCGTTTCTCCGCTCCTCTTAACCTTTTGTATTTAACCTGATTTTCACTTGAAAAAATGCACCTGACATGCATCATATAGCCTCTTTCTTTCCTTCGCCGTAATCGCTATCTCCCTCCTTAACCAAGGTACCTTGTTTTATTCCCCTAATTTTCACACGTATTGGAATGTCTCGAGTCTGCACCTGAAGCATCTCATCCTTAAAGATTACCCAGTGTTCAGGTACAGTTCTTCCTGTGAGAGTCTGGTTACATTTTACGCTGGCTAGATCCCTTCTCGTGGCATTGAAATTAGTCCTCTTCCAATCCAGACATTATATTTTATTCTGTTCTTGCTTTTCTCCATTACTGTTCTAATCATTATGATATGATGACTACTCCTAACCAAGTGTTCCCCCGCAAGCACTTGCTTCATTTGGCCCACCTCATTCCCCAGATCCATCAATTGTTTTCTAATTGGGCCGAGAACATACTGATCAAGGAAGTTCGCCTGAACACGTTATAAAAATTCCTCCCCTCCTTGCTCTCTGCTCTAACATTATCCCAATCGATATGTGGGTAATTAAAGTCACCCAATATCACTACACTATAGTCCTTGCACATCTCTGAGGTTTCGCTGCAGATTTGCTCATCTCCGTCTCTCACATATTCGGAGACCTGTAGAATACCCCAATGGCTCGATATACCCATTTTGCTTCTCAACTCTAACCAAATGGATACTTTTCTTGCCCCCCTCCACCTCCCTCCCTCCCACCACCACCACATCCCCCCACCCCCCACCCACCCACGTTTCCGCGATATTGAGAGCATTTAAGAACTGATCAGCCACACTATGATCGGACAAACGATAAACCCTTGAAATACTACATCAGCAGCTTTCTAGCAGTTTGTCGTGCATGTATGAAATATAGGAGTAACAAATGCCAGTGATTATTTCCAGGGGATTCTATGCCAATGAGTCGTGCATGGAGAATATTCAGAAAGTTAAGGTGGAAAGGCAATTCACACATATGAGAAAACAAAGATTGCAACGTCAGACTGGAACCTGGAAACGGCCCAGATCAATGGAGTGTAACGGACTCCAAAGGCTGTAGGTAAACGGATCCGTCCACAGTTAGGAAAACAATCACGTTCACTAGCAGCCACCAAGTTTATGGCAATTATGCAAAAGTGGAGATTATACAAGAATCTTGAGAAAGATTTTCTGTCGTCTTCTCCATTAGCAGATGTTACATTTCAACAAAGCGGCTCCTAATCGGAGCCGGCAGTGACTACATTCAACAAAACTCAGCAATTTATCTGGAAAACAATGTTCCAACGCAGCCTTACACAAGTGACAGGTAGAATATATAAGAACACTTTGTAAAAATACAGTTGTACGGCAGATATTGTACAATGTTCAATTGGAAAAGGGATGACTAGAAAATCTTAAGCAAATTTCCTAATATGTCAAAAGTGAAACGTCAACAAAACTAATATATTATTCTTCATAACGGAGTGAACGCAGACTTTAAATGAGATTTCGTGTTTTGTTTCGAAATAAAAAGAAGGGTGGACTATGGGTTGGAACCAAATAGAAAATAGGAATTTAATGAGAGTGCGCTTTTAATTAATGTTACACAATCGCTGAATGCGACGGTATATGTTTGACCAGGACACGATTTATCACAAGTAAACCAGATTTTTTGAAGGGCGGAAACTGAAATCAAATGACAAGTGACACTTTAAATTTGGACTTGGCTGAATCGAATGGTTTTCCCGCCGTGACAAGTTTGAGATGTTCACATTTTTATTAGTTAAGCGTTTCCCACACTGCCAATGCATTTTGTAGCAAGAAAGAGCTTTAAAATGCGCGCAAAGGGTCCAGTGACTTTAAGCATTATGATATTGTTACCTGCGCTGTGGTCGCTACTTATAATTTAAAACATCATGTCTACTGGAAGGAAAATAAACGTTTATAATATATCGGGTATATAACTTCTTTCAGACGTGTCTGAAATGCTATATCACGCCTCCTCTTTTTATCCCTGGCACTGATCGTTTGTGCATTTCCAGTATTTCTGTTATACGAGAGATTTGAAGGGTCTCCTCCCTGCTTAATTATAGAAGGGAATTATATTTATTTGAAAAAATACCATATAACATGGGAAACAAGGACAATTAAAATAGAGGGATCGGATTCTGCAAGAAGGTCCAGATAAGGAGATAATATCCTTCGACAATAACGCAAAGATGCGTTAACACTTATCTAAACACCCTGAGCAGTTTTTGACTTTGCATCGGCCAGGATATTAGTCCACTGATGGAAAGACATAAGTTAAACCCTCCAGCAATCAGCCATTCACCTAGCTGATTGTTCAACCATGAGTTCCATTCATTGCAATGTGTTGATGCACAGAGGATAGAGTTGAGGGGGTGACAGGGAAAGGGGCGCATATTTTCATTATTGCATATCAGTTATGGAATATTTTTGGCACAGAAATATTGAACTATATGGTATTTCAATGATCAAGGTCTAAACTTGGCGTTAAATAAACTGCAGCTGAACGGTCTTTTAAAAATGGTGTATGTCTCCAAATTTCGAGTGGGTTCACCAGGTAGTTCAGGAGTCCCCTGGGGTCCCGCTCGCACATTGTTAGGTGTTTATTATTGACCCCCAGATAGCCAGGGGCAAAGTGAGGAGCAAATACGTGCACAATTTGCGGAGGTGTGTAAAAACAATAACAATAGGGTAACTATATTAGATGATTTCAACTTTCCCAACATTAATTGGGAAAAACAGTCTTAAGGGCTTGGATGGAATGGATTTCTTGAAATGTGCACACGAGAACTTTTTAGGTCAATATGTAGAGGGTCCAAAAAGGGATGGCGCAGTGTTGTACCTAATTCTGGGGAATGAAGCCGGGCAGGTGGCTGAGCTGGTGGGGGGCGGGCGAGCATTTTAGTAATAGCGACCACAACATGGTACAATTTAAGCTTGTTATGGACAAAGGAACAGACAAGTTGCAAAAAAATGTTTTGGATTGGGCGAGAGTGGATTTTAGCAAAGTAAGGCAGGATCTGGCCAAGGTAGACTGGGAACAGTTACTTGTGGGGAAATCTACAGAGGAGCAGTGGGGTGGGGGGGGCATTCAAAAAGGAAACGGGGAGGGTACAGGCTCAACATGTTCCCTCTAGGCTGATAGGAAGGAGTAACAAGCTCAGAAAACCATGGATGACCAGAGATATTCAGGATACAATGAGATGGAAAAGAGAGGTTTTTAGCAGGTAGAAGGGGGAGCAAATCAGCAGAGGCATTCGTGGAGTACAGAAAATGCAGGGTGGAGCTTAAGAAAGCAAAGAGGGGATATGAGCAAGCTCTGGCTGGTAAAAGTAGGGAAAATCCCAAGATATTTTATAAGTGTATCAATGGGAAGAGGATAACCAGCGAAAGAGTAGGGCCCATTAGGGACCAAGGGGGCAATGTATGGGTGGAGCCAGGAGACACCGGTAGAGTGTTAAACAAATAATCCACTTCCATCTTCACCCAAGAGAATGAGGATGAAGGTATGGAACTCAGGAGAGAGATTGCGAGGTTCTTAAGCAAATTGATATAGGGAGTGACAAGGTATTGGAGGTGTTGGCAGGCTTAAAAGTGGACAAATCTCCAGGTCCAGATGATTTGTGTCCCAGACTGCTGATAGAGACAAGGGAGAAGATCTCAGGGGCTCTGACCCGAATTTTAAATTCCTCTCTGGTCATGGGGAAGGTGCCAGAGGACTGGAGAACAGATAATGTGGTTCCATTATTTAAGAAGGGTTGTAGAGATAAGCCAGGGAACTACAGAGCAGTGAGTCTCACGCCAGTGGTAGGGAAACTATTGGATACAATTCTGAAGGAGAGAATCCATCTCCACTTGGAGAGGCAAGGTTTGATCAGGGATAGTCAGCATAGCTTTGTCAGAGGGAGGTCATGCCTAACACATTTAATTGAATTTTTTGAGAAAGTGACCAGGTGTGTAGATGAGGGTAGTGCAGTTGATGTTGTGTATATAAATTTCAGCAAAGCATTTTACAAGGTCCCACATGGGAAACTTATAAAGAAGGCAAATGCACATGGGATACAGGGCAATTTGATAAGATGGATTCAAAATTGGCTCAGTTGTAGGAGGCACAGGGTGATGACAGAAGGCTGTTTTAGTGTTTGGAAGCCAGAGTCCAGTGCCGCACCACTAGGATCTGTGCTGTGTCCCCTATTATTCGTCATTTATATAAACAACATAGATGACTATGTGGGGGGTATGATTAGTAAGTTTGCGGATGACACATTGTGGTTAACAGTGAGGCTAGGTGTCTTGGGCTACAGGATGAAATAGATGGAATGATTAAATGGGCAGATAAGTGGCAGGTAGAATTTAACCCTGAAAAGTATGAGGTGATACACTTTGGTAGGAGTAATTTGACAAGGAGGTATTCAACAAACGGCATGACACTAGGAAGTTCTGAGGAACAAAGGGACCTTGGCATGTGTGTCCATAGATCTCTAAAGGCGGAGGGGCATGTTAGTGGGGTGGTGAAAAAGCCATATGGGACACTTGCCTTTATCAATCGAGGCCTGGATTACAAAAGTAGGGAGGCCATGTTGGAATTGTATAGAACCTTGGTGAAGCCACAGCTGGAGTACTGTGTGCAGTTCTGGTCGCCACATTATAGGAAAGATGTGATTGCACTGGAGGGGTTGCAGAGGAGATTCGCCAGGATGTTGCCTAGGATGAAACATTTAGGTTATGAAGAGAGGTTGGATAGACGTGGGTTGTTTTCGTCGGAACAGAGAAGACTGAGGGGCGACCTAATCGAGGTGTACAAGATTATTAGGAGCATGGACAGGGTGGATAGGGAGCAACTGTTCCCCTTAATTGAAGGCTCAGTCATGAGGCGACACAAATTCAAGGTGAAGGGCAGGAGTTTTTGGGGGGGATGTGAGGAAAAGCTTTTTTACCAAGACGGTGGTGACGGTCTGGAATGCGATGCCTGGGAGGGTAGTGGAGGCGGGTTGCCTCACATCCTTTAAAAAGTACCTGGAAGAGCAATTGACACGTCCTAATACTCAAGGCTATGGGTCAAGTGCTGGTAAATGGGATACGGTAGGTAGGTCAGATGTTTCTCACGTGTCGGTGCAGACTCGATGGGCCGAAGGGTCTCTTCTGCGCTGAGTGATTATGTGATTCTGTGATGTTTTATACCAAGGATCAGTGAATCCCCATGAAATGGCATAGGTCAGGGGAAAAAAATTATATCAATTAAATTTCTGGTTTAATTTAGCGTTAATAGTTAGAACAGAGAAGTGTTTCTAAGAAATTAAGAAATGACTTGGACCGTTTTATCCTGGTACGTAAGGTTACTATAATATAGCTGTTCAGATACCCTCAGTGCAATGGAGCTGTGGAAAACAGCTGATAATTGTTCAATTCTGGTAAATATATTACTATTGTACATGTACAAGCTCTCAGTGTGTTCCAGTGTCATTTCAACCAATAAATCGAGGTGTTTTCTTTTGTATAGAAACAAAATACTGTGGATGCTGGAAATCTTAAATAAAAGCAAAAGTGTTGGAAAGACTGAGCAGGTCTAGCAGCATCCGTGGAGAGAAAAACAGAGTTAAACAGAACTTCGAACGTTTACTCTGTTTCTCTCTCCACAGATGCTGCCAGACGTGCTCAGTTTTTCCAGCACATTTTTTTTGGTTTCTTATCTGTTTAAAATGCCAACTATTGTTGGGGTGTACTTTGAAGAACAACGACCTGTCAAGTAACGATCAACATCAAGTTTTGTAACTTTAAAAATGCAGACATCTTGAAAATGAATCTGCAGCCATTGTCATTATATCTTTAACAGAACAAGCATTTAAACCTGGCGAAAAGGTTTGTTAACGCCCAAATTAGACAATTTAACCATTTATTGTGGGTTTCCACAATTTTCCGATATCAGGGCAAATCAGCGGGAGAACGACTACATTAATGAATTCCCATTTAGAAACTTCCGTTCAAACGTGCAAAGTTTGGACTCTATTACTCCAACGAGAGACATTGCGCGATTAATTGTGTTAACGTGCAGCTGAATGAATTTGAATGCCTGATACCTAAGGAAACATTCAAAGCGACTGTGATTTTTTTTTTGCATTTGCAATTTGCTATTTACTAGGGTTAAGCTGCTGCAGCAGAGACTGCGAGTGTTGGCGGTGGTGAGATGGCCCGGAGCATACTGCTACTGTGAATAGCGTCTGTTTTTTTTCCCGAAGTTCACTGTAATTTAAATTCGCCCGGGTGTTAGTGCAAAACGGACTACCGAATTGTTTGCGTCTGTTTTAAGCTACAGATCAATAAAAATTCGTGCCCGATGGTATCCAGGTAGTGTATGGATTTGCGTGAATTTTAGTCAATTTACAACAGACATGCTGAAGAAACGTATTGGATAGTCACTTCCTTTGTTCTTTTGAAAATTTAAATTAGTTGGTTTTGAAGTAGAAGATGTCATAAAACAGTGGCCTCGAATAATCCATAACCTGGACACAGGACATGGCAGTTTACCATTGTCCGCGAAGGATCATAGACGCCTCTCTCCTTACTGGAGGGACAATTGATGACCTAGCTTGAGTACCACTCCAAAAGAGTTAAAAAATGAAGAAAGGCAAACCTCCATGAAGTACCACAGCCCACTCAGGGACTGAGCCCACGTTGTTGGCTTCGGTCTGCATCACTGTCTGGCCAACTGACCTAACCAAAATGGCGAAAACTATAGATCGAGATGGAAGCGCATTGTTCATATATTGGGCAACATCCGTGCTCAATATGTTGCAACTCCCTCAAAGCTTTCTCAGTTCAATGGAACAAATAGAAGCGGGGTTGCCTCTGGCTAATATTGCAATGTTAGACAACAAAGTGTGGCAGGAAGCTTGCTTATGAATCTGTCAAATACTTCAGTTATTCCTTACCTTGGAACCTCTCTTTGATTCTACGTTTAATCGGGTCTTGTCCCTCCTATGCACAGCACTCTACTCCCTACTACAACCTTCTGTAAGAATATAGGAATTGCGATACAAAAAGGCTCAATGTCCAGTTACTTTATGGTTCACTTCTTGTTAGTTGCATGGTACAATGATATCACTATTCAGAACCACCACTTAATCTAGAACGTAGGAAAGCTATGCGAGCGATAGGTCCGAAAACAACTGTTTCTCCCAAGCATTTTACATCATGAAAACATTATGGATGGCAAAGAGAGCAATCAGTGGTCGATGTATGAATTGACGTTTAAGAAAGAGAACCTGTTAATTAAAACAAAGTTTAGGAGAACAACGAATGGAGGAAGACATGCAGGATTTGTTCTGGACTCTTTGGCATCGTGTTAAACGGGTGATAGCTTTTCACATCTATGAGAGACTAGCACAGAATGGCAGTGAATATAATAGGGAAAAACTCCATGTGCAGAATTGTACTTTCCCCCGCCAGCGGGGGTGGCCCTAATTCATTTTCGGATGACCTTCCCTCCGGCCTCCCTAACGTTCCGACCTCGCCACAATTTTATGCTGAGATGGGCAAGACCTTGGGCGATTCGCCCGCCCTTGCCCCAACTGAGACCCTTAAGTGACCAATTATGGACGAGTTCAGGGCCATTTCCCGCCCAGCCTCAATTTACAGGCTGGCGAGAGGGGTTCGGGAGCAGGGGGAAAGCACATAAAGTGACCCGACTCAGCCCTAGGGCAGGAAGGGTGGGGGTGGGTGGCGTGTGGTGGAATATGCGTGGCGCCTCCACGAACAGCCTCCTTTTAACATCGGCGCCCCCTCCCCCAAAGGTCTTCCCCCTGCGGGTGCACCCTTCCCCAAAGTTTTCTCAACAGTCCCAGGTCTCTTTGCCCATCCCCCTGGGCCACAGGTCCCCATCCCGCCCAGAGGCCCCCACGCTAACCTGATCCTGTGCCCCTGAGAATTAAATCCAGAGGCTGCTTGTAGTCCCAATCCTGTCTATTAAAGCTTCTGGCGCGGTTTTGGCCGGCAGCTTCTGAGTAGGGTCTTTGTCCCGAGCGAGGGGCACAAGTCCTGCCTCCAGCCACACTTATTGGAGTATTAAATGGCCGAGGGACATGCAGTATCTGTGGAGATGTGTTTTCTGCCGACTCCTCGGATAGCGGGAAGGAAATGTCCGCCATCTTAAAAATCCTGGCCCATGCTGTTAGTGGAGGCGCCACGCATATTCCACCACACGCCACCCACCCCCACCCTTCCTGCCCTAGGGCTGAGTTGGGTCACACATAACCCAATGGCAAAATACATTGGTAACATTCTTGACCATCCATTGACCTGCCAGCAACACCTTCAGAACACTAGAGCCAAGGTCAAGACGAGAGTGAATCTCATACAGGAACTGGTATGTACCACGTGGGGCAACAGAGCCAACACACTAAACACTGACTCACTAGCCCTGGTCTACCCAACAGCTAGCTACTAATTTGAAATGTGTATGAAATTATGTGGTCACATAAGGAGATTTACCACTTTGACATTCAGGTAAATCTCCAACCTCGCTCTATCCACCTAATTTTTAAATACGTTCTCCTCTTCTACATTTTGGTCCAATCACTCAGCACTCCTTTAACAGCCTCGTTCTCTACGATTTACAGAATTAACAGCAGCGTTGTTCACCAAAATTCGTTTACTGCTTTGCTCCCTCAGCATTTGCACCGTATTAGGTGAATGAACTCTCCGTTACACCTAATGTTGGTCACTCTCCGTTATGTTTTCTGCTTTATTCATCTTCTTTATCCTTTCCTGCCATAAATAAAACTTCACCTATAGGTATTCATCCTCATCCCTCAGCCTTGCCACTGCATTCGGCTTCTCTGCTCACACCATTTCAATCACAGATCAGGCCGACTTGATCATTTCATTTTGTCCTCTTCCAGTCAGATCCACGTCCCACTGCCAATCTCACTCTTTTGTGATCTTTCACGGTTACCTCTGTTCCAAAGACACTTTGAGTGTTTTTTTAAATCACAAAAATCTGGAAGATGACCCTCCATTTGTCATGATACTTCCTCAGCTTCCCATCAGATCAATCACGCAGTACCACCAGCAACTTCTCCCACTGTGGCTGGACTCTCACATCAGACTGGTTTCTTTCTCATCCCATTTCATCTTGGAGCTCAGCCTGCCCATTAGTCCCACCATCAGAACTCTCGATGCCAGACCAATAAACTGCGCGTTACCCATGCTTCCTTTCTGGTCCCTTTATTTTTTATTACTCTTCTGATTCTGTTCCCATCCTTTCAATATCTATTGTCAATAGACACCTCGACAAAAACATACTCTTAACTCGCTCTTCCTCAAAACAATCCACCTCCATATATCCACTTCCATAAGCCATTGAAGATGGCAGAACAAGTTGAGTGATCGGATAATAGAAAAAGCAGACAGCATCCTTGGCTTTATTAAAAGGGGCTTAGAGTACAAGGTCAGAGAGGTTATGTTAAACTTGTATAAAACACTAATTCAGCCTCAATTTGAGTATTGCATCTAGTTCCAGACAACATACATCAGGAAAGATGTGAAATAATGCACAAAATGCTCTCAAGAATGATCCCAGAGTTCACAGAATCACAGAATCAGACAGTGCAGAAGAGGCCTTTCGGCCCATCGAGTCTGCACCGACACGTGAGAAGCACCTGACCTGCCTACCTAATCCCATTTACCAGCACTTGGCCCATAGCCTTGAATGTTATGAAGTGTTAAGGCTCATCCAGGAGCTTTTTAAAGGGTGTGAGGCAACCCGCCTCCACGACACTCGCAGGCAGCGCATTCCAGGCCGTCACCACCCTCTGGGTAAAAAAGTTTTTCCTCACATCCCCTCTAAACCTCCTACCCCTCACCTTGAATGTATGTCCCCTCATGACTGACCTGCAACTAAGGGGAACAGTTGTTCCCTATCCACCCTGTCCATGCTCCTCATAATCTTGTACACCTCGATCAGTTCGCCCCTCAGTCTTCTCTATCCAACGAAAACACCCCAAGTCTATCCAACCTCACTTCATAACTTAAATGTTTCATCCCAGGCAACATCCTGGTGAATTTACTTTGCACCCTCTCCAGTGCAATCACATTCTTCCTATAATGTGGTGAACAGAACTGCACACAATACTCCAGCTATGGCCTCACCAAGATACTATACAACTCAAATATGACCTCCCTACTTGTGTAATATATCCCTCGATTGATAAAGGCAAGTGTCCCATATGGCTTTTTCACCACCCGACTAACATGACCCTCCGCCTTCAGAGAGCTATGGACTCAAATGTCAAGGTCCGTTTATTCCTCAGAACTTCCTAGTGTCATGCCATTCATTGAATACTTCCTTGTCAAATTACTCCTTCCAAAGTGTATCACCTCACACTTTTCAGGGTTAAGTTCCATCTGCCACTTATCTGCCCATTTGACCATCCTGTTTATATCTTCCTGTAGCCCAAGACACTCAACCTCACTGTTAACCACCCAGCCAATCTTTGTGTCATCCGCAAACTTACTACACCTACCCCCACATAGTCATCTATGTTGTTTATCTAAATGATGAATAATAGGGGACCCAACACAGATCCCTGTGGTACGCCACTGGGCACGGGCTTCCAGTCACTAAAACAGCCTTCTGTCATCACCCTCTGCCTCCTACAACTAAGCCAATTTTGAATCCACCTTAGCAAATTACCCCGTATCCCATGTGCATTTGCTTTCTTTATGAGTCTCCCACGTGGGACCTTGTCAAAGGCTTTGCTGAAATCCATATAAACGACATCAACTACACTACCCTCATCTACACAACTGGTCACCTCCTCAAAATCTTCAGTCAAAGTTGTAAGGCATTACGTCCCTCTGACAAAGCCATGCTGACTATCCCTGATCAAACCTTGCCTCTCCAAATGGAAATAGATTCTTTCCTTCAGAATTTTCTCCAACATTTTCCCTACCAATGACATGAGACTCAGTGGCCTGTAGTTCCCTGGCTTATTTATGCAACCCTTCTTAAATAGCGGGATATATTAGTTGTTCTCCAGTCCTCTGGCACCTCCCCCATGACCAGAGAGGAATTAAAAATTTGGTTCACAGTGATCTCTTCCCTTGCCTCCTTCAGCAGCCTGGGACACAAAGCATCTGGACCTGGAGATTTGTCCACTTTTAAGCCTGCCAACACCTCCAATACCTTGTCACTCCCTATATCAATTTGCTCCAGGACCTCGCAGTCTCTCTCCCCGAGTTCCATCCCTTCATCCTCATTTGCTTGGGTGAAGATGGATGTGAAGTCATCGTTCAACACTACCAATGTCCTCTGGTTCTAGCCCTAGATTGACCCCTTGGTCCCTAATGGGCCCTACTCTTTCCCTGGTTATGCTCTTCCCATTGATATACTTATGGAATATCTTGGGATTTTCCCTACTTTTACCAGCCAGAGCTTTCTTATATCCCCTCTTTGCTCTCTTAATTGCTTTCTTAAGCTCCAACCCGCACTTTCAGTACTCCACTAATGCATCTGCTGGTTTGCTTCCCTTGTCCCTGCTAAAAGCTTTTCTTTTCCTTCTCATTGTATCCTGAATATCCATGGTTCTCTAGGCTTGTTACTCCTTCCTATCACCCTACAGGGAACATGTTGAGCCTGTACCCTCCCCATTTCCTTTTTGAATGCCCCCCACTGCTCCTCTGTAGATTTCCCCACAAGAAACTGTTCCCAGTCTCTGCTCTCTCCCAATCCAAAACATTTTTTTGCAACTTGTCTATTTCTTTGTCCATAACAAGCTCAAATTGGACCATAACAAAAACAGAATTACCTGGAAAAACTCAGCAGGTCTGGCAACAGAACTGTTGAAGGGTCATGAGGACTCGAAACGTCAACTTTATTCTTCTCCGCCGATGCTGCCAGACCTGCTGAGCTTTTCCAGGTAATTCTGTTTTTGGTTTGGATTTGCAGCATCCGCAGTTTTTTGTTTTTATCAAATTGTACCATGTCATGGTTGCTATCACTAAAATTCTCCCCCACCACCACCTCATGCACCTGCCCGGCTTCATTCCCCAGAATTAGGTCCAGCATCGCGTCGTTCCTTGTTGGACCCTCTACATATTGATCTAAAATGTTCTCGTGTGCACATTTCAAGAAATCCACTCCATCCAAGCCCTTAACACTATGTCTATCGCAATTAGCGTTGGGGAAGTTGAAATCACTTAATATAGTTACCCTATTGTTGTTGCTTTTACACACCTCCACCAATTGAGCACATATTTGCTCCTCAATTTCCCAATGACTATCTGGGCGTCTATGATAAATACCTAACAATGTGGCTGCCGTTTTTTTATTTCTAAGCTCTACCCACAAAGATTCATTCGATGACCCCTCCAAGATATCATCTCTCCTTACTGCAGTAACTGACTCCTTAACTAATAATGCAATGACACCTTTTTCTACCCCCTCCCCTGTCTCGCCTGAAGATTCTATATCCTGGAATGTTGAGCTGCCAAACCTGCCCCTCCCTCAACCATGTCTAAATAATGGCTACTATATCAGAATTCCACGTGGCAATCCTTACCCTTAACTCATCCGTTGTACCTAAATTACTCCTGGCATTCAAGTAGAGCCCATCCAGCCTTGCCTTACTCCCTTGAAACTTAATGCAGCTGTACTCTCTCTGACTTGATTGTTTTATTGTATTATAATTTGTCCCTCTTCTGCTAACATTCTGTGTCCCCTCCCCCTGCCAAATTAGTTTAAACTCCTCCTAACAGCGCTAGCAAACCGGTGCGCAAGGATGTTAGTCAAGGAGCTGGGGAACTTCAATTACAATTGAGAAGTTGCAATTGGTTTCCTTGTAGAAGAGAAGGTTGAGAGGATACATGATGGAGGTATTCAAAATCATGGTGGGTGGGGGGGTCATCTCGTGAGAGAAGAAAGTGTTACGATCCTAGCTGATGTTAATATTGGACAAGTCAGTTCCCAGAGTGAAACCTAGCTTGATAGATGGTAACTTTTTTTTAGAAACTGTGGAGAAAAGTGATTGAGTTCACAGTAGTCTGCTGATGAACATTTAACACAAAGAATAAAGCATTTATTAAACAAGAAAAATGAACTATATTACGTGAGACAAAAGGGTTGGAAAGATCTTAGCACAAACACAAGGAAATGACTCAGGCACTCACTATTCCTTCACTCCAGCAATATCTTTACAGACATATACAAATTCAGGAAGATAAAACAAGTTACAATTTCTATCTTATACTCTTATATTACTGGGTAAGTATGAGGTGCATGTGAATTAACAAGTGAACTGTGGTCAGGCACACCATAGTCCACAGTAAATGACAAATGCAAGCAAAGCAGATTCCATGGTTTTCTCAACAACCTACCCAGACGTTTGCAGCATTCTGAGCCACCAATTTCATTGAAACTTTGTCTTTCTCATGAGGGTTTCCAATCTCCACATTTGAAGAACTTGCCTTAGAATTCTGCTCCTAATTGATTGGCTGCAACATCCTGCCTTCTGAGATTCCTTTCCCCTGGATCTCTGAGTATGCTCAAACTTCACTTTCCAAGCACAATTTCAGATCCTTGGCTGTGTCAAGCAGAAAAGCACTGCTCCAACAAGCCGACAGTAATGAGTCACTAACCTTTAGCTACCTCCTTGGATCTTCAGGACTTCTCTGAAGCCCACTTCTCTTCAAGTTTGTGCCTTGCAGCTCTCTCTTTAGCTCCGAGCATATTGCCCTGCTCCTTACTTTTAACGTGCCTTCGGGGACCTGTTTCTGATCTTTATCTTTCTCTGCCTAGAGATTTCTTCAGATGCCCCTCCCTCCCCCCTCCCATGCCCTGCTCCCAGGAACACACTCAGCACAATGGCGCTCTGTTATCAGGTCACCTGACTTGCTTTTCAGGCCATTCTGTTTTTTTCTTTATCCCACGCAGGAGCGCAGGGCCGGACCCCAACTGAAGAATATAAAGCAACTCGAACTGTGCATGTGTGGCCAATTCCTGGTCAGTGCATGTGCAGGAGGCCCAGGGTTCATTAGAAACTGGAGGTCCTGACCTACTGCTAAAGAAGGTTAAGTATTTGTGTTTCTTAACACCCTAACCCTTAAACAAAATAAAGCTTCACCGCAGTGAATGTCTCTTTACAATGAGGGACTTAACATCACAACCTTCTAACAAATAACTTATTGCATACCATACAAAAACCTTTCTCATTTTGTTTCATAATTACACATATCATATTATATAATTACAAAGGGTTAAAAAAACAAAAATCAATACATGTGACAAGTAGGGTTATCTGTATTTAAACATCATAGGATTGTCATAACTCGTAATTGACCTTTTCTCCCATACCGTCTTTGAAATCTGAACAGAACGCCAACAATTGCAGGGTTTTTGGCCATGATATTTTCATGGTCAACCAAAGGTAGTGAAAATACATTAACAGTTTATTTCTTTCACAATATCGTGACCAGCTTGTGATTTCTATTTTGTGCTACAGTTTCAACCTTGCTGGTGTCACTGCAAACTTATACTTGGTTGGTCTTTCTCTCTTCAAATATGGATGCATGTCAGTCATATTATGTGATTCAAATGACTTTTGCTCAGGTTTCTCAACTTTAATACAGAAGGACATGGGAATTCTCTTACTCTTCTCCTCTGTTAACAGAAGCATGCCTGCAATGGGTCCTTCACATTTGTGATGGATACCGTGTAAATCTAATTAGCAACAAACTTCAAAATTATCTTCCTCACTCATTCATTCCAGTACAGATATTCTATTTTTATCATGTTGATCAATGCCAGATGAATAAACTTGCACTTCTGTCTTTATGCAAGTCATTTTCTAGTTTATCAAAGGGATGTTCCACAGCCTTCTGCATATGTCGTTTTTTCCCTGTTGACATTTCAGAAATGGAACCTTTATTTCCACTTCTTTCATTATTTTATACAAGCCTTTGTTTGTTCTCTTATTTTCCAAGTCTTTCCCAAGCTTTTTGGTATTTTCGTTCAGTTCAGGAACTACTTTGGTCATTTCAATGGTCTTTCTTTCAGGGTCAGATGTGAAACACTTATACTAAGTTCACAACTTCACATGGGCATTCAGTTCATTTACTATATTTTTTCTATGGTTACTGACTGCGCTTTGGACTTCGTCGATTCACTCATTAGGTCTTTAATCTACTCCTTAAATTTTTCCTCACCTGCTTTTAAATTCTGGATCAGCTCTTCCATGCCATACATCCTATTCCTTTGCTTCCACATTCATGTCAGGGTTCAAGAAGATCATTGCTCTTTCTTGACAAAGTTCTAACAATTCATCAGTCTTGATTTTTAATTCTGCATTCAACCAACTGTTCTGATTCACCAGCAATTACTTTGCCTGTTCAAGCGGTTTTCAATAAACTTCATAAAGACCTCTGATGCTTGAAGTTCATCAAATTTTAACAGAAGATGCACCATAGTTGAATTTGCTTCTACAATTGTATCATTTAGATGTTTCAAAGCCTCAGTCAAGTGTTCTTCTTCCTGTGACTGATGCTGAATTGTTCTCATCAATCCTCATTTTTCATTGGCAAACTTAACTTTCATGTATGAAAGTTAATTCTCCACACTGATCAGGTTTTCCTCCAATTGCTCATTATTGGCAATACGCTTTATCTATTTGGCCACAATACATTTTTGGAGTTTGGCAAGATCAGCATGATTAAGCAACTGTGGCAATATAGTTATTGCCATTTTACTGTCTATGCTAGCTAAATCATTAACCAGAATAAAATCTACCTCTTCCATTAGTTAACCTAGGGTCAATTTCACCATAAAAATTCTGTTTACTAACTCACTTCATAAGTTGACTTTACACAAAGGAACAGGCTTATAAATTACATGAATATCCGTTATGAATACCTTCTCTTTCATCAAACTATCTGGGACACAAATTACATCATCAACCACCAGCCCCAATAGGATGTATGGTATGGAAGAGCAGATCCAGAATTTAAAAACAGATGAGAATTTTTTTAAGAAGTAGATTGAAGACCTAATGAGTGAATTGAAGAAGTCCAAAGAGCAGTCAGTAACCATGGAAAAAATATACTGAAATGAACTGAATGCCAATGCGAAGTTGTGGTCTTTGTATAAGGGTGAACTGCCCCAGTAGATCTCAAAATTTTATTTATTATTTTACGTATTTTGTTGGAGGAGTAAGGAAACACTTCCTTTTGAGATAAAACATAGGGGGGAGAATTTTTAGTTCATGGGCGGTGCACGCCCAATCCGACCAAGCATAAAATGATGTGCAATCACGTCGGGTGAGCGTCCCAATGTCATCACACCCTCACGCAATATTTCAGTTGGTCAGCATGTGCCAGAATCATCAGCGCACCCACCAACAATTAAAAGGCCTATTAAGGTCATTAAAAAAGCAATTGAAAGAAATTTTTCACTGCCCATCTCATGGTTGGTGGGCAGGCAAAATGGCCAAGTGGCCTTTCCATATTTTTGGAAACCTCATGCTCGGGCGGGATGAGATTTCCAACAGCAAATAAAAACAAAACTAATATGATAAATTGCATTTATAACATGTCACAGAATCACAGAATCTTACAGTGCAGAAGAGGCCCTTTGGCCCATCGGGTTTGCGCTGACACGTGAGAAACACCTGACCTATCTACCTAATCCCATTTACCAGCACTTGGCCCATAGCCTTGAATGTTATGACATGCCAAGTGCTCAACCACATACTTTTTACAGGATGTGAGGTAACCCGCCTCCACCACTCTCCCAGGCAGCGCATTCCAGACCGTCACCACCCTCTGGGTAAAAAAGTGTTTCCTCACACACCCCCTAAACCTCCTGCCCTTCACCTTGAACTTATGTCCCCTTGTGACTGACCCTTCAACTAAGTGGAACAGCTGCTCCCTATCCACCCTGTCCATGCCCCTCATAATCTTGTACACCTCGATCAGGTCGCCCCTCAGTCTTCTCTGCTCCAATGAAAACAACCCAAGTCTATCCAACCTTTCGGGAGTCTCAGGAAACTGGAGTCTGTCTATCTGCCTCACACTTACATACACTTACCAGCGTGAAGTTTCTGTACTTGTACTGTCAATACAAACTAAACTCAGCAAAGATACTTAAGTCATTTCAAATCTAATTAACCTTTCAACCATGTGTAGAGTCAGGTTATAAATGTTACTAGAGATTGCAGTGGAGAACACAGAAAGAGGCAAACATTAAGCAGAGTCCCTATTCCATTGCTGTATTATGCATGTCTCTTTATGCCCAGTGCTCGACACAGGTTGAATCACAGAATCACTACAGTGCAGAAGGAGGCTGTTCAGTCCTTTGAGTCTGCACCGCTGTGTAAAGAGCACTCCACCTAGTCCCACACCCCTGCCTTATACCCCTAACCCTGCACACTCTCTCTTTATGGATAGCAATCCAATTTTCTTTTGAATACCTCAATCGAACCTGCTTCCACCACCCTCTCAGGAAGTTAGTTCCAGACTCCAACCACCTTTTCCTCGCTTTTCCTTGCATCACTTTTACTCCTTTTGCCAATTATTTTGAATCTGTGCCCTCCAGTTCTTGATACTTCCTTGAGTGGGAACAGTTTATCACTATTTACCCTGTCGATACCTCTCAGGATCTTGAATACCTCTATCAAGTCTCCTCTCAGCCTTGTTTTCTCCAAAGAAAACAATCCCAACCACGCTCTTCACTCTGCTGCCTTGCCACTCCTGCCTCAGCTCCCTTGAATGCACGGCCACTGTGCTCCGCAGCCAGTTCCACCACCTCCTCTTCTTCAGGGGTCAACATCCTTATCTCCTGGTCTCCTCCACCTGTCCTTGCCCTTTCTCCTGTATTATGCCTTTTATAGTCCTGCAGGCAAAATGAGTATCATCTCACTGGACAGCTATCCTCTTTATGTGCATGAAGCCCTAAGGCAGCTGATGGCCCCATCTGCTAAGTGGCCCACATAAACACTCTCCTGCAACTTGCACAATGTTGCCTGCATAAACTGGCTCCTACTTATTCATGTTACATCTGGTGTTGAGGCTATTAGATCACGAACTCCTATCTGGCATACCCCTCCAGCTTTGCTTCTGCCTTCATAGGAGACACTCTGCTGAAACACCACCTGCCACTTACCCTGGAAAAGTGGAGGTGCAGAGGAGGTGGTGTCAGTCACCTTATCCGGCACTGGAGCCAGGTGTACCTGTGGAACACATGGCTGCTAACCTCTGCTGCAATCTCTGTCCACGCCACTATAGTCAGCTGGGAGAGTCTTCTGGTGCTATCACTGCGGGATAGCACCTATTGCTTTTCCTGGGTGGCCAGGGGGAGAAGTTACAGGGAGACACTGTTAAACCATGGGGCCATGCATTGTTTGCTCTGAGACATCTCTCTGTATTTTTAGGGGGTGGCAGAATTTTCGAGGTCCAAAGTGGGGAAGTGGTGAGAGAGTGGCAGCAGTTTCCAAAGTCCAAAAGGGCATACTCTTCAAAGGTCTGGTATCTAGTAAGAGGTTGAGGTTTATTCTATCCCTAAGGTTTAAAATAGTATAGGAACTATACTTTGTACTATTATAAGTTGATAGGCCAGTAAGTGCTTACTGTTAGGGACAGTGTGCTAACAGTCAACTTAGGACATGGGAGCTAAGGTAGATCTATTCATTAAAAAAAACTTGAACTTTAAAATTAAAATAAAATAAAGTAATTAAAATGTGCAGACAGAAAGAACATGTACACACATTGCGCCTACTTCAACTAAATAAAATCAGTGATAGCCAGTCTCTGGTTCATTCCTCAGGGCAATGCCTTGACCAATCACCATCAAGCTGCCTGGTTTAAATTTCAAACAATGCTTGGCAGTTCACTATTAGTCACTGCTGATACCAGTCATTAACTGGTGCATTCTACCAATCAGAGTCCACTTGCCAATCAACCAGTACAGTCTTTCCATACAGTATAAAGTTTTTGCTTCCCCTGACATTGATATTCTTATGATTTTCTTGATAACTGCAAGACAAATAGCTTTGACAAAATGTCTTTTTCAGCAATACTCAAGTTTTTTTTTTTACTACCAAACAACTATAATTAAAATAAACAGCTAAAACACATTCCTGTGTGGTTAATAAATGTATAACATTTGGTTGTCAGTGGTACTAGCACAATACAGTAAGTTGTAGTACACATAGGAATTACTTTGTTAATTTGGAAAGTAATTAACTCAAATTAACTAAATACCATAAGTAACAATAGTAGCACAGGTGTTATGTTGCAGCTGTGGAATGTGGATACTTTTGGATGCCAAGGCAATCCAGGACAAACACATCTGCAGAAAGTTTAAGCAGCTAGAGAAATTCCAGATCAGGATTATTGATCTGGAAGTTGAACTCAGGTACAGCACAACATAAGATGGGAGGGAGAGGGCAGATATCTGATCACTTTGTTCCAGAAGACAATCACACCTCTCAGAATAGTGTCATCTGTTTTAGCTAGCAGTGAGGGAAAGGAGGATGTGACTGTGATAAAGGCAGGCAAAGGGACTGAGCAGGCAATAGTGGAGGTGCCTCAGACTTTGAAATTGTCAAACAGGCTTGAAGTGCTCACAGCCTGTGTGGACAAAAGCGAGATCTTCAAGGTGGATGAGCAAGCTGACCATGCCACCATGGTACAGGAAACCATTCAAGTGGGGGTGACCAAACAGGAATATAGTCATAGTAAGGGAAACTATAGCGAGGGGGAGTAACACAGTTCTCTGCAGCAAAGAGCAAGATTCCAAATGGCTGAGTTGCCTCCCTGGTGCCAGGGTTCAGGACAACATCTGAAGGCTGGAGAGGTACTTGCAGTGAGAGGGGAAAGATTCAGTTGTTGTGGTCCATGTAGGCACCAATGACATGGGCAAGATAACAAAGGAGGTTCGACATAGTCAGTATGAGGAGCTAGGCACCAAATAAAGAAGCAGAACCTGAAAGGTAATAATTTCTGGATTATTATCTGAGCCACATGAAAATTGGCATAGGGAAAATAGGATGAGGGATATGAATGTGTGGCTCAAAGACTGGCGTGGGAGAAGTGGGTTCTGGTTCATGGGGCACTGGCACCAGTACTGGATAAAGTGGGGCCTGTGCCATTGGGATGGTCTACACTTAAACCGATGTTCTTGCAAATCACATAACTAGTTGAGTAGAAAGAGTTTTAAATTACATAATGGGGCAAGGGATCTAATGTGGGGAGCTGTTGTATATCAAAGAGTAGAGACAAGGTAAGACATTAGGGTATTAAAAAGGGAAATGATAAACGGACCATGACAGGAAGAGAAAGAGAATACAAGTTTAAGAGTAAACAGACAGTTAAGGCTAGAGGTTACAAAAATAATAAAAGGACGAAACTTAAGGCTCTGCGCCTGAATGCATGTAGCATTCAAAACAAAACAGATGAATTGTTAGTGCAAAGAGAGATAAATAAATATGATCTAATAACCATTACAGAGACATGGCTGCAGGGTAGGAGAGATTGGGACCTGAACATTGAAGGGTATGTGACTTTTAGGAAGGATAGGTAATTAGGAAAAGGTGGAGGGATGGTTCTGTTAAGTAAAGATGACATAACACAATAGAGAGGGATAGCCTAAGTTCAGGAAAACTGGATGTAGAAACAGTCTGGGTAGAAATAAGGAATGATAAAGGCAAGAAGTTACTTGTGGGAGTGGTGTACAGATCCCCGAACAGTAATCAGACCGTAGGATGGGGCATCAAAGAAGAAATAGTGGGAGCAGGTCAGAAGGGTATAGCGATTGTCATGGGGGATTTTAATCTACATACAGACTGGAACAACCAGATGGGCAAAGGTAGCATAGATAACGAATTCATAGAATGTTTTCAAAATAATTTCTTAGATCAGCACATTCTGGAGCCAACCAGGGAGCAGGCTACACTGGACCTGCTATCGTGCAACAAGGTAGGATTAATTAATGTTGTTTTAGTGAAGGTGCCCCCTAGCTAGCAGTGATCATAATATGATTAAATTTTACATTCAGTTTAAGGGAGAGTAATCTGGGTCTAAGACTAGTATTTTAAACTTAAATAAGGGCAAATACAAGGGCATGAAAGCAGAGCTAGCAAAAGTGAACTGGCAGTATAAGTTAAGGGATAGGTCAATAGAGATGCAGTGGCAGACATTTAAGGAGAATTTTCATAAAACACAGAATAGATACATTGCAACAAGAAAGAAAAATTCCATAGGGAGGATCCACCATCTGTGGTTAACTAAAAAGGTTAAAGACGGTATCAAACTTAAAGAAAAAGCAAATAATTGTGCAAAGATGGGTGGCAGGTCAGAAGATTGGACAGAGTATAAAAACAGCAAAGAATGACAAAAAGGTTAACAAGGAGGAAAAAAGTTGAGTGTGAGGGAAAGCTTGCTTGAAATATAAAAGCGGATAGTAAGAGTTCCTATAGTTATCTTAAAAATAAAAGAGTTAACAAAGCAAGCATTCGTCCTATCGAAAGTAAGAAGGAGAAGTAAAGGAGAATAAAGAGATGATGGATGAATTGAACCAGAATTTTGTGTTGGTCTTCACTATAGAGGATACAAGTAGCAACACAGAAATAGCTGTAAATCACAAATTAGAAGGAAGGGTGGAACTCAAGATAACTACAATCATCAGGGAAGTGATACTTAGTGAATTGTTGCAACTGTGGGTTGACAAGTCCTTGGATCCTGATGGATTTCAACCTAGGGTCATAAAAATATGACTAGTGAGATAGTTGATGCATTGGTTTTACTTTTCCAAAATTCACTAGAATCAGGGAAGGTTCCATTAGATTGTAAAATAGCCAATGTAACTGGGAAACTACAGGCCAGTTAGCTTGACATCTGCCATAGGGAAAATGTTAGAAGCTATTATTAAAGATGTTAAAAAAGTGCACTTAGATAAATTCAAGGTAATCAGACAGAGTCAATATGGCTTTTTAAAGGGAAATTATGTTTAACCAATTTACTGGAGTTTTTTGAAGCTGATGTGGAGAAACGGGAACTGGTGGATGTACTGTACTTAGATTTTCAGAAGGCATTTGATAAAATGCCATATCAAAGGCTATTTCAGAAAATAAAAGCTTGTGATGTAGGGGATAACATATTGGCATGGATAGAAGATTGGCCAGCTGATGGGAAACAGAGTAGGCATAAATGGGCCTTTTTCTGGTTGAGAGGATGTGACGAGTGGTGTCCTAATACATGAATAGTAAGAGGTTCATATGCAGGTGCAGCAAATAATTAGCAAAGCTAATAGGATGTTATCGTTTATTGCAAGGGGAATTGAATACAAGAGCAGGGAGGTTACGCTTCAGTTATACAGGGCATTGGTGAGACCACATCTGGTGCACTGTGTACAGTATTGGATTCCTTATTTAAAGAAAGATGTAAATGCATTAGAAGCAGTTCAGAGAAGGTTTACTAGATTAATACCAGGAATGGGCAGGTTGTCTTCTGAGGAAAGGCTGGACAGGTTAGGCTTGTATCCATTGGAGTTTAGAAGAGTAAGAGATGACTTGATTGAAACATAAAAGATCCTGAGGGGATTTGACAGGCTGAATATGGAAAGGATGTTTCCTCTTGTGGGAGGATCTAGAATTCAGAGTCACTTCTTCAAAATAAGGGGTCGTCCAATTAGGACAAAGATGAGGATTTTTTTTTCCCTTAGAGGCTTGTCAGTCTTTGGAATTTTTCCTCAAAGTGTGGTGGAAAAATGCGTCTCTGAATATCTTTAAGGCAGAGGTAGATAGATTCTTGATAAGCAAGGGGGTGAAAGGTTATCAGGTAGGCAGAAATGCCAAGTTGCGGTTACAATCAGATCAGCCATGATCTTATTGAATGGTGGAGCAGGCTCGAAGGGCCGAGTGGCCTACTCTCGCTCCTAATTCGTATGTTTGTATGTAAGTGGTAATGCTGGCTCGCAGGGAGTGGATTCCTGTTTAAGTGCAATTTATATATTGGGACCTTCAATCCCATGGGATCATCAGTTTCTTGGCAGCCCCGCCACACGGTGTCCAGGTCCCGTGCCTCTGCATATTTCATTGTCTGTCCACCTTGTGGTTGCGCATAGGCAGCCTTTCCCCAAGAAAGCAGACGTTTCGTACGCTTCTGGATCCATCCTCGAAACTCTCACCACTGGAACTGAATTCTGCCCTATGTGTTTAGTGCCTTTGTCACTTCCTTATTCCCCATTATAATTCCCCACCACTCCACCCCCCACCCCCCCACCCCTGAGCCCGCCATCACTTCTAAGGGGTGATATTTACTTTTCACTAACCCCTTCATTTACATAACAATAGAAGACTTTATAACATGTTGCATATCTCTTGCTATCTTCCTCTCATATTCTCGCTCTATCAATAGCTTTGGCATGTTTTGTTGAATCTAAAATCCTACAAATCCTCATGCTGACTACACTTTTTGGCAATATTACAAGCCTCTTGCTTTAACATCACACTAACTTTAACTTTTCATTAGCCACAGTCGGATAACTTTTCCCATAGACTTTTATTCCTTGAGGAAATATAGATTTGTTGTGAATTCTTCAAGTATTTGGCATTGATTATCTACCATTGCATATTTTAATGTAGTTTTCCAAACTCCATTCGCCAACTCAGCCCTCATGCCTACATAGTTTGCTTTGTTCAGATTTAAGGACCATAGTTTCTGACTTAACTAAATCACTCTCAAAATTCATATAAAATTCTAGAGTATTATAATCACCACTTACCTAGAGGTTCCTTTGCTGTAAGGCTACTTGCATTGCATAGATCTAAAATGGTCTGTTTCCCAGTTGGTTGGCTGATTGAAATCCTCATCTAGAAACTTAATTTGTATGCATCCTATGAACACCTCCTCCATATTATTCCTGCAAATTTGGTTTGCCCAGTCTGTATAAAGATTACAGTCTTCAATCATGTATTATCTTTATCATTTGCAGCTCTAATTTTCAGAATTATACTCTGCCTGGCACTGCAACTACTATTTGGTAGTTCTACTGCCTGTAAACTAATTCCAGCAGTGTTCTCTGCTCCTTGTGTTTCTCAAGTCCATCCAAAATGAGTCAATGTTTTAATTTTCTGGGAGTTATCTTGAATTTTCTGACATTTTGGACCTTAGGCTCTGAGACCTTGAACTCAAATGATTTAAATTGGAGATAATCCAGCAGACACCGTTGTCTGAGTTAATTCAGTTATTTGAAACTCTTACATTCTGCAGGGACCGCACAGCCTTGTCCCCTTTTGCACTGCTATTATTGTTATAAATGGAGAAGATCTAGTTAAGTACTATGTTTATATTCTTTGTACTTTTTATTCTGTCATGGGATGTAAATGTAGCTGGCAATATCAGGATTTGTTGCCCATCCCTAATTGTTCTTGAACTGAATGGCCTGCTATGGTTAAGCGCCAACCACGCTGTATCTTTAAATTTTGATAAAATTATTCTGTTCTAAACTCCCACTCTTGCTAAATGTCCTTTTTGAAAATCCTGTTCCTTATTCTGTTCCCACCTCAGCTCTTTACCACCTCACTGTGTGGTTTGCTTTCTGTTCAAACTGTACTGCTCAGCACACCTTCTCTTAATATTCCAGGAAATTAGGTCAAAAACTATTGCATCTGTTCAACAGCCAAACTACACCTGCTCACAGAACACCCGTTAACAGAAATTCACTACAGCTACACAAATTCACACTTAAACTTCAGTTAGAGAGAGTAAACCACGCACTCAATGCACAAGATGTTCTTAGTGACTTACCCACTACTTCACATCGCTCTCCAGCAAATTCCTTTTTTCAATGCTATTCGTTACTGTGTATTTAACCACTTTCCATTGAGTTTGGGGGTGAGAAGGGGTGGAATCAAGACCCTTTCTTGGGGTGGCACAGCGGATGTTGTATCAGTGATGTTGTAAAACAATGACATTCCCTAGAGTCTGATTAATGTGACACCATGGCCTGAATGTTCAATCAGAAGTCAGGAAGAGGAAATGGGACCAATGGGAGCCAACTCCCAGCCCCCATTCCCCAGCATGTTTCAGACAAGGTCACCACCACTCTGAAATATTCAGTCAATGAGAGGCTAGGGAGCGAGCATGCCATCCAATCAGAAGTGGCTCCCAATACTGGGGGACCAATGGGAGCCAAGTTGGGACCTGTCCATGTGAGGATGTGAATTCATAGAGTCATAGGACTGAATTATCCCCCTGTCGGGGGAGTTGTGCGGGGGCAGGAGCTAGCGCGAACCCGATCGCCGCCCCCAATCAGGACCACGCCACCATTTTACGTGGGAGGGGGGATGCCCAGCGTGACGCTCGCCCGGAAGCACACAGCACCCCTTGTGGGGGGGCTCCCTGAGTTGGGGCCTGAGCTCTTTCGTGCATGCGCGCAGAAGAGCGCAGAATTCTCCCTGAGGCACAGAGGTGCCTCAGGGAGATTTGTTTAAGTTTTAAACATCTAAATAATGGAATTAAGAACTTTTAAAACATATCCCTTCATGTGACAGTATCACATGAGCTGGGACGTGGCAATCATTTTTAAAAATAACTTCTATTAAATTTTAAAACACTTCGTGAAACCTCATCAAGCCCGTGGATGAGGTTTCATGAAAAATGCAAAGGCCACCTGGGCTCTTCACCCGCCAACCTTAAGGTTGGATGGGCAGCTCATCAAACTGTTTAAATTAATTTTTAACAGGCCTTAATAGGCTTTTGACAGTTCGGCAGGCACACAGCCGAGTCGGCTGCGTGCCCGCCGAACTGAAAATCTAAATGACGTGCGGTGATGTTAGGACGCCCGCCTGACATCCCCATGCGTCATTTTACACCTCGGCGAGCGGGCCCCGCCCCCGCTCACCAACTGGAAAACTTTTCCAATAGAACCGTAGGGGTCTAACGCACAAAAATATGCCCTTTGGCCCATCAAATCTGCACCAGTCAAACAAGTACCTAACTATTCTAATCCCATTTTCCAGCACTAGGCCCATAGCTTTGTATGCCATGGCATCACAAGTCCACGTCCAAATACTTCTGAAATGTTATGAGGGTTTCTGCTTTTACCACCCTTTCAGGTAGTGAGTTCCAGATCCCCACCACCCTTTGGGTGAAAAAATTCATCCTCACGTCCCCTCTAAACCTCCTGCCCCTTACCTTAAATCTATGGCCCCTGGTTATTGATCCCTCTAACAAGGGGAAAAGTTCCTTCCTGTCTACCCTATCTATGCCCCTCATAATTTTATACACCTCAATCATGCCCCCCTCAATCTCCTCTTCTCCAGGGAAAATAACCCCAGTCTATCCAATCTCTCCTCATAACTAACACTCTCCAGCCCAGGCAACATCCTGGTAAAGCTCCTATGTACTCTCTCTAGTGCAACCACATACTTCCTCTGATGCGGATTCCAGAACTGCATACAATACTCTAGCTGTGGCCTATCTAGCATTTTATATATAAACATTCCAGTTTAACCTCCCTGCTCTTATATTCGATGCCTCAGCTAATAAAGTCAAGTCTCCCATATGCCTTCTTAACCACCTTATCTACCTGTCCCACTAACTTAAGGGACCGGTGGACATACACCCCAAGATCCATCTGATCCTCAGTACTTCCCGGGGTCCTACCATTCATTGAGTCTTCCTGTGCCTTGTTTACCTGCCCAAATGCATCACCTCACACTTATCTGGATTAACTTCCATTTGCCACTGATCAGCCCATCTGACCAGCCCATCTATATCCTCTTGTGATCTAAGGCTACCCTCCTCACTATTTACCACCCAACCAATTTTCATGTCACCTGTGAACTTACAGATCAACCCTCCTACATTCAAGTCTAAATCGTTTATATATACCACAAACAGCAACGGACCCAACACCAAACCCTGTGGAACTCCACTGGACACAGGCATCCAGTCACAAAAACACCCCTCGACCATCACCCTCTGCTTCCTGCCACTCAGCCAATTCTGGATCCAATTTGCCAAACTGCCTTGGATCCCATGGGCTCTTACCTTCATTATTAGTCTCCCATGTGGGACCTTATCAAAAGCCTTGCTGAAGTCTAAGTAGACTACGTCAAATACATTGCCCTCATGTACACACCTGGTCACCCCTTCGAAAAATTCAGTCAAATTCTTCAGACATGACCTCCCCTTAACAAAATCATGCTGACTGTCCTTGATTAATCCCTGCCTCACCAAGTGTAGATTAATTCTGTCCCACAGAATTGCTTCCAATAGTTTCCCCACCACTGAGGTTAGACTGACTGGCCTGTAGCTCCCTGGTTAATCCCTTCCTCCCTTCTTGAATAATGGTACCACATTGGCTGTCCTCCAGTCCTCTGGCACCTCCTCTGTGACCAGAGAGGTATTGAAAATTATTGCCAGGGCCCCTGCTATCTCCTTCCTTGCCTCACTCAACAGCCTGGGATACATTTCATCCGGGCCTGGAGATTTATCTACTTTTAAGCCTGCCAGACCACTTAGAACCTGCTCCCTTTCTATGCTAATTTCTTTAATTATGTCACAGTCCTTATGCCTGATTCCATACCCACGTCATCCCTGTCACTTGTGAACACCGACACAAAGTATTCATTTAAAACCCTACCTACATCTCCCGGCTCCATACACAAATTACCACTATGGCCCTTAATGGGCCCTACTCTTTCCCTAGTTATTCTCTTACTCTTAATGTACTTGTAAAATAACTTTGGATGTTCCTTTATTTTACCTGCGAATGCTTCTTCATGCCCCTTCTTTGCTCTCCTAATTTCCTTTTTAAGTTCTCCCCTACACATTCTATACTCCTCTAGGGCTTCCGCTGTTTTGAGCCCTTGGTATCTGCTGTAATCCTCCCTTTTTCTCTTTACCCAACCATGTATATCCCTCAACATCCAGGGTTCCTGGGATTTATTGGTCCCACCCTCTATCATTACTGGAATATGTTGGCCCTGTACTCTCCCTATTTCCTTCTTGAATGAGTCCCACTCCTCCGATGCAGATTTACCTAAAAGTAGCTGCTCCCTGTCCACTCTGGCCAAATGATATCTGATCTTATTAAAATCGGCCTTCCCGCAGTTTAGAACTCCAATTTCTGACCCATCCTTGTCCTTTTCCATAAAAACTTTGAACCTAACGGCGTTATGCTCACTATCTGAAAAATGCTCCCCCACTGATACCTCTACCACTTGCCCGACTTAATTCCCTAAAATTAAGTCCAGGACCTCTCTTGTAGGACCTACTATGTACTGGCTTAAAAAGCTCTCCTGGATGCATTTTAAGGATTCCGCTCCCTCTAAACATGTCACACTGTGACTAACCCGGTTAATGTTGGGGAAGTTGAAATCCCACACTATTACTACCCTATTATTTTTACACTTCTCTGAAATTTGCCTACATATCTGCTCTTCTATTTCTCACTGACTGTTTGGAGGCCTATAGTACACTCCCAGCAATGTGATTTCCCCTTTTTTGTTCTTAAGTTCTACCCATAAGGCTTCATTTGAGAAGCCTTCTAAGATATCATCCATCCTTACTGTTATAATTGATTCCTTGATCAATATTGCGATATCCCCTCTTCTTTTACCTCCTTCCCTGTCTCACCTGAAGATGCTATATCCTGGAATATTGAGCTGCCAATCCTGCCCCTCTCTCAACCATGTCTCTGTGGCAGCAATTACATCATTCTTCCATGTGTTAATTTGTGCCCTCAACTCATCTGCCTTATTCGTCAGACTCCTTGCATTAAAATAAATCCATCCAACCTTGCTAAACTCCCTTGTGCCTTAACTGGCCTATAATTTATATGCCTTCCAGACTCATGTGCTCTCTCTTCTAATTTTGGCTGTGCATGTCCCGCTGCTGAACCTCCTCTCAGGATTCCATCCCCCTGCCAAGCAAACCTCCCTGCAAGGAGGTTGGTCCCACCCTGGTTCAGGTGCAACCTGTCCAACTTGTACAGGTCCCACCACCCCCAGAAATGGTCCCAATGACCAAGAAATTTAAAGCCCTCCCTCCTGCACCATCTCTCCATCCACGCATTCATCTGGACTAACCTCATATTTCTATACTCACTTGCGAGTGGCACCAGAAGCAATCCAGAGATTACTACCTTTGAGATCCTACTTTTTAATCTGCTTCCTAGCTCCCTAAATCCTGCTTGCAGGACCTCATCCCTCTTTCTGCCAAGTCATTGGTACCAATATGTACCACAATCTCTGTCTGTTTGCCCTCCCCCTTTAGAATGCCCTGCAGCCATTCAGTGACATCCTTGACCTTGGCACCAGAGAGGCAACATACCATCTTGGAGTTATACCTACTGCCGCAGAATCACCTGTCTGTTCCCCTTACTATCTAGTCTCCTACCACTATTGCTCTTCCCCTCTTTTTCCTCCCCCTCAACCCTGTGCAGCTGAGCCACTCACAGTGCCATGAGCGTGGCTGCACTCCCCAGAGGAACTGTCACTCTCACCGTTTTCCAACACAGAAAAACAGATCTCAAGTGAGATGCACCCTGGGGATTTCCTGACTACCTGCCTGACACCTTTCTTCTGACTGATGGTCACCCATTCCCTCTCTGTCTGCACTTCTGTAAGCTGTGGGGTAACCACGTCTAAAAATGTGCTATCCATGAAACTCTCAGCCTCACGGATGCACCTCAGTGCTTCCAGCTGTCACTCAAGCTCCAAAATATGGAGCTCAAGTAGCTGCAGCTGGTGGCACTTCCTACATACATGGTCAGTTAGAATGCCAGGAGCATCTCGGACTTCCCACATGTTGCAGGCGGAACATTATATGGGCCTGAGCTGCCCTGTCATGCTTCTGGTTGAAAAAAAAACCTTATTTTAATATAAATACAGTAAAAGAACCGTTAAATTATTTATGTACTTTAAATAAAAATTAGAACTCTTACCTCTCCTTAGCTTAATCTCTTTTAAACTGGAGAAAATCTGGAGAAAAAACTGGAGATAAACACTTACCCACTACTCATCAATTAGCTCTCGCCTTTCTGCTGACGTCACTTTTTGAAGCTTCCCCGGATTCGCGCTGGTTCTGATCTCTCCGCCACCCTCTTGCACTATCTTGTGATGTCACTCTTCAAGGGAGAAGGAACTGCAAAGGTCAAGGTCAGGGAAATTTATTTCAATGTTCAAAATGCCACAGCTGCTTGACCGTGACCCTGGATGGGCAACGCTGGCACGGGGTGGCTAGCAACCACGGCTGTGACCCTGTGGCCATTATGGTCTGGGCAGGGGGATTCTTCAACTGCTGCCCCCCAACCCCCACTCCACTTTGTGCCCTGAGCACAACCTGGACCCATGTTGGCTGTCTGCATTGACAAGTGTAAATCCCAGTTGTCATGGGAACTGGGCCCTAATATGCCGCATAATTACATTGAATGAATAGCAATTGGCACTCCAACCCTGAGCTGGACTCTTTCAAAATGGCAGAGAGATCAGTGTCTTGCAGGCATGCCCGCCTTCTATCCAGATCTCGTTTTTTTTATATATATTGTCTCATGGGATGTGGGTGTTGCTGGCTGGGCCAGCATTTATTGCCCATCCCTAATTGCCCTTGAGGAGGTGGTGGTGAGCTGCCTTCTTGAACCGCTGTTGTCCCTGTGGTGTGGGTACACCCACAGTGCTGTTAGGGAGGGAGGTCCCGGGTTTTGACCCAGTGACAGCAAAGGATTAAAATATCTGTCCCACATGTGGATCAAGCATTGCAGTCAGTGTTCCCGATGTAACATGCAGATGAATTTTCATTAAGCTTTGTACACGCTGAATTAGTCCAGTATTCAGGCAGATGGATTCGGCAGTAGTTGCTGAGGTATTGCTGCTCAATCTGCAGCTCAATTTGTGCTGGGGTGTGAATCTGGATCAGCTCCTGGTCCTCGACCCCGCCTATCAATTCCAATCAACAGAAATAAAACTCTGCAGGCTTCTACAAAAGGGTGTCTGATCCACAACAACAGTTTACAGGCAAGGCGACAGTCTGCTCTGGTGTTACGGTTATTTTTTCCAGTTCAGCTTTCACAGAGAAGCTCTAAATCTGAGCAGAGGCTGCAGATTCGGCATCTGAAAAGCGGGAAGAAGAGAGTTCACCATGAGTGGTATCTGCTGCCTCCTGGTGGCTAAATGGGTAAGGGCATGCCAGCTCAGTCCATCAAGGCAGAATCATGAAAATAGAGCTGGATAGATCACCCAAACATTCTGCCAAATAGAATAAACTTCATAACAGAACACCTGACCATTGTTTTAGCATACAGACCCAATTACAAGGACTAAATAAGAGAGAAGATAAATGTGTATTTCATGATTTAAAATGATATAAACAATGATGATTTTATAAAGGTAAAGAACTTTATATAAACCTGTTTATTTTGTTCAGCACATCAGTTATGTTGTGGTCTTAATGAACACAGACCAGAGGGTTCCATAATTGATCCCCAGTCTGTGCTCAGTTAGTTGCTGTCACTCAGCAGGTTAGAGTAGGCTTGTTAGGAAAGGAACCAGAGAACAAATCAATGTGTGTGTGTGAGACATCATATCACAGATCCACAGAATAACACAGTGCAGAAGAGGCCCTTCGGCCCGTCAAGTCTGCACTGACACGTGAGAAACACCTGACCTACCTACCTAACCCAATTTACCAGCAATGGCCCATGGCCTTGAATGTTATGATGTGCCATCCAGGTACTTTTTAAAGGATGTGAGGCAACCAGCCTCCACCACCCTCCCTGGCAGCGCATTCCAGACCGTCACCACCCTCTGGGTAAAAAGGTTTTTCCTCACATCCCCCCTAAACCTCCTGCCTCTCACCTTGAACTTATGCCCCCTCATGACTGACCCTTCAACTAAGGGGAACAGCTAATCCCTATCCACCCTGTCCATACCCCTCATAATCTTGTACACCTGAGGTTGCCCCTCAGTCTTCTCTGCTCCAGCGAAAACAACCCAAGTCTATCCAACCTCTCATCATAACTTAAATATTTCATCCCAGGCAACATCCTGGTGAATCTCCTCTGCATCCCCTCCAGTTAGTGTCATGCCATTCATTGAATACTTCCTTGTCACATTACTCCTTCCAAAGTGTATCACCTCACACTTTTCAGGGTTAAATTCCATCTGCTCTCTTTCCTCCATAATGTTCAAGTCTCATATCCATAACGAACAACACTCCAAATCAAGTTCTGTGCAAGTCACCTCTTGAGTTGCTTATTCACTTTTATGGTTAGCAACCATCTCTTCTCAGCAAATACAGCCTTTCCTGTTGCTATCCTTGTTCTTATTTGTTTGCTGCACCTTCCATCTGCAGATATTGTGTTTCCTAAATACTTGAATTCTTGCATCTGTTCTAGTTGTCTCTTTTCGATGAATATATGAATGCTCCTTGGGAGATTTTGAGATCTGCACCACTTTGGTTGAGTGGGGAATGAGGACAGAAACTCTAGTTTCTAGGACATGGGGTGACTTGGTGAATCAGGATAAATATAGACTGCAGATTAAGAGGTTAAAAATGTGTTTAGAGAGTGAGAATAGAAAATTAAGTCAGGGCACTAGGAATATTGTGACCAAAGTCAGCAGTTTGGAAGAATGTATACACAATAAGCTAGAAAGCGACATATAATCATAGATTCATATAAATTTAGAGGCAGAAGGAGCTATTCAACCATCATGTCCATGCTAGCTGAAAAGGGGCTTTCCATCCAAATCCCATTTGCAAGTTACCACACTTAGCGAGAAATTACAATAAGCTTTCTGATTCTGCCAACCTCTCAGACAGTGAGCCCCAGGCTTCCAGCACAATCTGGATGAAAAAGATTCTCTGCAACTTCTGTCTACTTCTTCCAGTAATTTTCTTTTTTTTTTATTCTTTCATGGGATGTGGATATTGCTGGCAAGGCATTTGTTGCCCTCCCTTGAGAGGCTTGCTATGCTATTTCAGAGGGCAGCTAAGAGGCAACCATGTTGCTATGGGTCACATGTAGACCAGATCAGGCAAGGATGGCAGATTTCCTTCCCTAAAGAGCATTACTGAACCTGAGGGTTTTTTAACGATAATTGATGATAGTTTCAGGCTCACCATTACTGAGGCTAACTTTTAATCACAGATTTATTTATTGAGTTTCAATTCCACCAGCTGCCATAGTAGAATTTGAACCCATGTCCCCAGAGAAATCAGATGGGCCTCTGGGTTACTAGTCCAGTGACATTACTACTGCACCACTGTCTCTGCCAATCATTTTAAATTACATGACATCTATGCCTCTTGGATATTGACTTCTCTGCTAAGGGAAATCGGTCTTTCCTACCCACTCTACCTAGGCCTCTCACAATTTAATTTTGTTCTTTCATGGGATGTGGGTTTCGCTGGTTAAGCCAGCGTTTGTTGCCCATCCCTAACTTCCCTTGAGAAAGTGGTGGTGAGCCACCTTCTTGGGTCACTGTAGTCCATCTGGTGCAGGTACACCCACAGTGCTGTGAGGAAGAAAATTCCACAATGTTGATTCATTAACAGTGAATGGAATATTTCTAAGTTGGGATCATGCATCTCTTGGAGGACAACTTGCAGATGGTGGTGTTTTCATGCTTCTGATGTCCTTGTCCGTCTAGGTGGTAGAGGTTGTGGGCTTGTATATCTTGTATATAATACCCACTGGTGCTGCTGTGCATAGATGGTGGAGGGATTGAATGTTTAAGGTGGTGGATGAGGTGCCAATCAAGTGGGCTGCTTTGTACTGGATGGCGTTAAGCTTCTTGAATGTTGTTGAAGCTGCACTAATCCAGGCAAGTGGAAAATATACCATCACATGTCTGACTTCTGCCTTGCAGATGTTGGACAGGCTCTGAGGAGTCAGGAGGAGAGTTACTTACCTCATTGACTCTGATTTTCTTGTAGCCACGGTATTTATATGGCTGTTCCTGTTCAGTTTCTGGTCAGGATGTTGATAATGGGGGATACCATGATGGTAATGCCATTGAACACCAAGGGGAGATGGATAGATTCTCCCATGTTAGAGATGGTCATTTCCTGACACTTGTGTGGCACAAAGGTTACTTATCACTTGTCAGCCCAAGCCTGAACGTTGTGCAGTCATTGCTGCATATGGCCATCGTTTATGTGCATCAATTAAATCTCCCCACGGATTCCTCTGTTCCAAAGAAAACAATGCCAGGCTACCCGATCCTTCCTCATTTCTAAAATTTTCCAGTCCTGGCAACATCTTCGTGAATTTCCTCTGCATCTTCTCCAGTGTGAACACATCTTTCCTGTGACATGGTGACCAGAACTGTACTCAAGCTGAAGCTTAACTAATGTTTTATACAGCTGTAGCACTTATATTCTGCTCTTATATTCTATGCCTTGGTTAGTAAAGTATCCCATATTTCTCCTTAACTGTCTTATCTACAGGTCCTGCTATCTTCATGGAAATGCACTCCAAGGTCCCTCTGCTCCTCAACATTTCTCAGAATCCACCATTTGTTGTGTATTCCCTTGCTTTGTTTGCTCTCCCTTTTCTCCAGCTTCAATTCCATTTGCCACTTTCCAGGCCACTTGAATTGTCATTTGTTATTTTCCTGCAGTCATCAGCTTTCTTCCTCACTCTCCACCATGCAACCAATGTTTGTATGATCTGCAAGCTTCTTAATGATGCTCCCCCTACATTTAAGTCTAAACCGGGGGACACGGTGGCATTGTGGTAATGTCGCCATGGTGGCTGGTGGAGTTTGAATACAAATGATAAATGTGGAGTTGAAAAGTTAGTCTCCGAAAAGATGACCATGAAACCAGTGTCAATTGTTGTAAAATCCATCTGGTCCATTAATGCCCTTTAGGGACGGAAATCTCCTCACCTGGTCTGGCCATCATGCCACTCCAGACCCACAGGCAATGTGGTTGACTCTTATATGCTCTCTAACTTAGCCTAGCAAGCCACTCAGTTGTATCAAACCACTAAGGTGTCTAAAATGAATGAAACCGAATGGACCACCCGGCAACAGCCGAGGAACTGGGAATGACAACAGCAATGCCAGGCCTGTTGGCCCTGCAAAGGTCTCCTCACGAACCTCTGGAGACTTGTGCTAAAGCTGGGAGAACTGTCCCACAGGCTAGTCAAACAACAGCCTGATATAGTCATACTCACTGAATAATACATTAAATACAATAGAACCATAGAAAAATTATGGCACAGAAAGAGGTAATTTAGCCCATCATTTCTGCGCTGGCCAAAAAAAAAGAAAAAATGATCTGCCCATTTTAATCCCACCTTCCAGCACTAGGTTCATAGCCTTGCAGCTTACAGCACTTCAGGTGCAGACCCAGGTGCCTTTTAAATGAGCTGTGCATTCCTGCCTCCATCACCAAACCGGTTAGCGAATTCCAGACATCCACCAACCTCTGGGTGAAAAAGATTTTCCTCTTGTCATCTCCAACCCTTCTACCAATTACCTTAAATCTGTCAAATGCATCTGTTGCATCTGTCCAATGTCCCAGACATCACCACCAACATCCCTAGGTATCTCCTGTCCCACTGGCAGGACTGACATAGAAGCGGTGGTGGCACAGTGGTATACACTTGGGAGGGAGTTGTCCAGGGAGCCCTCAATGTTGCCTGCAGACCCCATAAAGTTTCAAGGCATCAGATCAAACATAGACAAGGAAACCTTCTGCTGATTACCACATACCCTCCCCTCCCCCAGCTGATTAGTCAGTACTCCTCCATGTTGAGCACCACTTAGAGGAAGGAATGAGGGTGACAAGGGCACAGAATGTACTCTGGGCGGGGGACTTCAATGTGGTTTGGTAGCACCACCACAGGCCGAGCTAGCTGAGTCCTAAGGGACATAGCTGCTAGACTGGGTCTCTGGCAGGTGGTAAGGGGACCAACAAGAGGGAAAAACATACTTGACTTCATCCTCACCAACCTGCCTGCCGCAGATGCATCTGTCCATCACCTTATCGGTAGGAGTGACCACTGCACAACCCTTCTGGAGATGAAGTCCCATCTTCACATTGAGGATACCAATCATGTTGTGTGCCACTACCACCATGCTAAATGGGATAGCAGCAGGGATAACAGAGAATAGATAAATGGGGTAACAGATCTAGCAACTTAAGACTGAGCAACCATGAGGCTCTGTGGGCCATCAGCAGCAGCAGAATTGTACTCAACAACAATCTATAACCTCATGGCCTGGCATATCCCCCCACTCTACCATTACCACCAAGCCAGGGGATCAACCCTGGTTCAATGAAGGGTGCAGGAGGGCATACCATCAGCAGCACCAGGCATATCTAAAAATGAGGTGTCAGCCTGGTAAAGCTACAAACAGGACTACTTGCATGCCAGACCGCATATGCAGCAAGTGATAGACAGAGCTAAGCAATTCCACAGATCTAAGCTCTGCAGTCCTGCCACATCCAGTTCTGAATGGTGGTGGATAATTAAACTACTCACTGGAGGAGGAGGCTCCACAAATATCCCCAGCCTCAATGATGGGGGAGCCCAGCACACCACTGCAAGAGATAAGGCTGAAGCATTTGCAACAATCTTCAGCCAGACATGCCGACCCAGAGGTCCCCAGCATCACAGGTGCCAGGATTTAATCACTTTAATTCACTCCACATGATACCAAGAAATGGCTGAAGACACTGGATACTGCCAAGGCTATGGGCCCTGACAATATTCCGGCAATAGCACTGAAGACTTGTGCACCAGAACTTGCCACACCCCTAGCCAAGTTGTTCCAACACAGCTACAACACTGGCACCTACCCAGCAATGTGGAAAATTACCCAGGTGTGCCCTGTACACACAAAGCAGAACAAATCCAACCTGACCAATTACTGACCAAACAGTCTGCTCTTGATCATCAGCAAAGTGACGGAAGCTGTCTTCAACAGTGCTATTAAGCGGCACTTACATAGCAATAGCCTGCTCGCTGACACTCAGTTCAGATTCCACCAGGGCCACCCAGATCCTGACCTCATTACAGCCTTGGTTCAAACATGGACAAAAGAGCTGAACTCCCAAGGTGAGGTGAGAGTGACTGCCCTTGACGTCAAGGCAGCATTAGACAAAGTGTGGCATCAAGGAGCCCTAGCAAAACTGGAGTCAATGGGAATCAGAGGGAAAACTCTCCACGGGTTGGAGTCATACCTAGCACAAAGCAAGATGGTTATGTTGTTGGAAGTCAATCATCTCAGCTCCAGGACGTGGCTACGTGAGTTCCTCAGGGTAGTGTCCTCAGCCCAACCATCTCCAGCTGCTTCATCAATGACCTTCCTTCCATCATAAGATCAGAAGTGGGGATGTTTGCTGATGATTGCACAATGCTCAGCACTAATCATGACTCCTCAGATAATGAACCAGTTTGTGTCCATATGCAGCAAGACCTGGGCAATATTCAAGCTTGGACTGATAAGTGGCAAATAACATTCATAGAATCATAGAGAGTTTATGGCACAGAAAGAAGCCACTTGGCCCATCATGTTTGTGCTGGCCAAAAAAATAGCCATCAAACCTGATCCCACTTTCCAGCATTTGATCCATAGCCCTGAAGGTTACAGCACTTGAGATGCATATTCAGGCACCTTCTAAGTTGAGGTTTTCTGCCTCTACTACCCTTTCAGGCAGTGAGTTCCAGAGCTCCCTCTGGGTGAAGGTTTTTCCTCATCTCCCCTCCCATCCTTCTACCAGTCTACCAAGTCCAAACCCCTAGTCATTGGCCTCTCTGCTAAGATAAATATGCCTTTCCTATCCACTATATCCAGGCCCCTCACAATCTCAATCTCAATCAAATCTCCCCTCAGCCTCTTCTGTTCCAAGGATAACAACCCCAGCATATCCAATCCTTCCTCATAACTGCAATTTTCCAGTCCTGGCAAGACCCTCATAAATCTCCTCTGTACCCTCTCTAATGCAATGACATCCTTTCTGTAATGAGATGGCCAGGACTGCACATAGTGCTCAAGCTGTGGCCTAACTAATGACTTATATAGTTCTAGCATAACCTCCCTGCTCTTACATTTCATACCTCAGCTAATAAAGGAAAGGATTCCATATGCCTTCTTAACCATCTTATTCACGCCACACAAGTGCCAGTCAATGACCACCTTCAACAAGAGGGAACCTAACTATCTGCCCTTGACATTACCATCGCTGAACCTGTCCGCTATCAACATCCTGGGGGTTACCATTGACCAGAAACTGAACTGGACTAGCCATATAAATATTGTCGCTACAAGAGCAGGTCAGAGGCTTGGAATTCTGTGGAGATTAACTCACCTCCTGACTCAGAAAAGCCTGTCCACCATCTACTTCAGGAGTGTGATGGAATACCCTCCACTTGGCTGGATGAGTGCAGCTCCAACAACACTCAAACTGCCCAATAGCCCTGCTAATATGACTCAAACAGCAATGGTTGCATTTTATGGAGGGGGAAGGGGCAGAATGCTCACCCCATCCCCTGCTCCCATCCCTCCCACCCCCCCAAAAGGAACATGCCCACCCCACAGCCATAACACGTTAGGGGTCAGTAAAGTGGTTGAAAGAGGCACTTCTGCCCCTCTGTGAGCAGAGGTCCCACACTGGGGAGCTGCCAGACTCTGACTGGCCAGAACTCAGTAGTGGGCACCACCAGGATTGCAACAAGGAGGACAATGGCTGCCCCAGAAAGGAGTGTCCCAGGGTTTTAAGGCCAGGTTTTGGAGGGCAGGGGGCATGGAAGGAAGGGGGTTTGATATCTACAGCAGGTGCTGCTGATGAGGGCAGGACACCCATAACTGAGATGCCCCCCCTTCTTTCCCACCCTTTTTCAACTAGACCTTCAAAAACAGCCTGCCCATTCCTGCCCGTCTGGCAATGCCAGCTGTATAATGGTGTGGGCAGCATACTGTTCAGGTCAATAAGTTTGTTAACAAGACTAATTGCTCTTTAATTATGTATTTACACATGGTAGGCAGGCTGCAGGGGGTGGGCAGGAAGTTGGTGGGCTAGCCACCTGCCCGACTTTACTTCCCTCTTACCCCCAGCTGATAACACACCCAGTGGGGAAATCTAAAATCCAGGCACAAGAAACATCTGTTATACAACACTGCCCTCTAGTGTATAGCAAACAAATTTCAGGCATTAACAGAAAATGCCTGGAATGCTTAGCAGATCTGGCAGCATCTTTGTGAAGAGAAACCGAGAAACAGAGTTAACTTTTCAGGTCAAAGGTCTTTCATTGGAATACTGACAGGGTTATCTTAGTGCCTAGTGCCTGTTTAGGGACCCTCTCCTGGAAATTCATCAGTGCTCTTCTCCTTTCCCCTTGAAACATATTGGAATCCTAATCATTGGGAGGAAAGCAGTGAGAAACAGAGTGAGGAAGGAAGAGCAAGCACAGAGAGAAGCAGAGCAGGGAAGAGACAGGGAAAGGAAAGTGAACAAGAGAAAGAGAAGAGCAAGGAGGAAGAGATGAGTCGAAGGAGTGAGGAGGGGAGGGAGATGGGTGTTGAAGGATGAAAAGAGAGAGGATTGGTATAGGATGATACAGATGGATGCAAAAGAGAGGGGATGGAGGCAACTACAGGGGAAGGGTTTTTGCCTCAATTTTTTGTGACTTGCCCATGGTTTGTATGGAGCTTCACATTACTGCGGAATGACATGCAACCCCTTGCTTTAACATGTATGCACCCACCCGCTGCCTCCCCTTCCCTCAGCTTCCACGGGTGGTGCGTCCTAGCAGTAAGTGTCAGTGAAACACAAAAACCACAATGTGCCACAGAAGATGTGTCACCTAAACCTGAACTATTTTGAAAGACTCAGATCAGATAATGCAACAGGGTGAAGGTCAGGAGCCTATCATACACACTGCCCCAGCTCACTAACCACCTGCTGAAGACCCTTTCAAATGTTCAGACCCCAGTAGCAGAGGAACTCCAGCTCCCCACTGGCCACTCAATTGCTTGCCCAAATTTCCACACAAGTAGGGATCACTGCAGAATCCTCTTACAGTTGCCTGGTAGTACAGAACTTGAATATTGCTGAAAAGAAAGACATGTTGCCAAAGCTTTATATCTTGCACTCATCAGGACAAATGCAAGAATGCTAAATTTCAAATGATCACAACAATTGGTTAGCAAGTTGACTCTGATTTTGTTTTTATTATTCTTTCATGGGATGTGGATGTCACTGGCAAGGCCAGCATTTGTTGCCCATCTCTTATTGCCCTTGAACTGAGTGGCTTGCTAGGCCATTGCTGAGAGCAGTTAATAGTCAACTATATTGTTGTGCAAGTAGAGTCACATGTAGGCCAGGCCAGGTAAGGACAGCAGATTTCCTTCACTAAAGGATGTTAGTGAACCAGATGGGTTTTTACAACAATCAATGATAGTTTCATGGTCACCATTACTGAGATTAGGGGCAGGATTTTCTGGCCCCTCCCATCATTGGGATTGTCCAGTCCTGCAAAATCAACAGGGATTGGAATGGCCCACCGCATCCACTGCAGAGAACACCTTTAGAGTTGGGGCCAAAAAATCCCAGCCTAGATTTATATTCCAAATTTTATTAATTGAATTCAAATTCCACCAGCTGCCATGGGATTTGAATCCATGTCCCCAGAGCATTAGCTTTGACCTCTGCATTACTAGTTCAATAGCATTAGCACTACACCACCATTGGCTAAGGTGTTGCCATGGAGAAAACAACAGGGAACTATAGTTTTCAAGAGTTTGCTCACCCTGATCTCGATTCCAGCTCTGTCCCAGCCCCCATCCTTGGTCCCTATCCTGACTACATTCTGGCCCTAACTCTGTTCCAAATCAAGGCCCGTCCTGACCCCTTCTAGCCCTACCCTTGACCCTAAACTATGGCCCCCACTGCCTTGAATTACAATCAGGGCTACAGAACAGGAAGAGCCCATGTTCAGCCCAGGCCTACATTGATATACTCGTCTAACAAAAATGGGTACAGAGCAATAACTAGCTTTAGGAGCAGTGGGTTAGACAGTGGAAAACCAGCTCATGTCCCAATCCCATGATCCATTATGAAAATACATTCAGATATGGACATTTTTGCTTGTGTGCCTGGTGTGTCAGTGCATGTGTGACTGCTGTATGTGTGTATGCCCTTATGTTTTGTGTCTGTGTGTCAGTACCTTGTGTTGCATCTTTGCGTTTCATGTGTGTGTCTGTGTTTTCTGTTTCTGTGTCTTCGTTTGTGTGTGTCTGTGTATGTTTGTTTTCTGATTGCCTGTAGCATGTTTATCTGTGTCTGCCTTTGTCTGTGGTGTTTGTGTGAGTCTATGTTTGCATATCCGTATGTGTGTGTGTCTCTGTCTATATATATATTTTAGTGTGTAGCTACATATGTGTGTTTCTGTACTTTGTGATTGACTGTTTGTGTGCGTGTCTATGTGCCTGTAATGTACGTTTGTGTGTCTGTGTGTGTCTTTGTTAGTGTGTGTATCCATGTATGTGTTGTTGTCTTTGTACGTGTATATTTGCTTGTGTATGCAGTTATGTCAGTGTTGTTGGTGTGCATGTACATGTGGCCTCTCTGGGTGTATATGTGTGCATCTTTTTGTTTGTTGTATGCATGTGTCTATGTGTTTTTCTGGTGTGCATGTATGCTTGTTTGTGTTTGCCTGTGTCTGTGACTATGTGTGTGTGTATCTGTCTGCACGTTTGTGTCTGTACATCTGTATGTGTCTGTGTCTGTGTTTTTGTTTTCCTTGTGTATCTGTGTGTGTGTGTATTTCTGTGTGTGTGTATTTCTGTGTGTGTGTGTGCGTATGTATGTGTATATTTCTGTGTGTGGGTTTTTGTGTTTTCTGTGTGTGTGTCTTGGTGTGAGGCCTATGATTCCACCCCTTGGCCTTCATTCCCCAAAAACCCCTGAGCCCCCTCCACAAGGACAGTGATTTCCCCCCCTCCCACCCCTGGGACTACCAATTAACCCCCCAGAGCAATTTCCACTCTAGGTTCAGGCCCCTCACACCATCCTCGGTCAGGACTCAAATTTAGCAGGTCCAACAATCGCTTCTCGAGTGTTCCCCACATCACCAGTCAATCGGGCTCCCTTCCAGGTGTGTAGAGATGTCACAAAACTCCACAGTGAGAGGGAAAACCACACACCCCTCTTCCCCCTACTCCGATCAGTTAAAATGATTAAAAAGCACCCTTCTCCCCAACACGTGTGCCTACATCATGGATACATATGTCTTTGCGTGTGTGTGTGTCTGTTTCTCTGTGTGTTTAAGTGTATGTCTGTGTAGTCTCTGTATTTGTGTGTTTGTTTCAGTATTTCTGTTTGTGTCTTTCTTTTCAATGTCCATGTGTGCATTTTTGTGTTGTGTGTGTGTGTATGGGCGTGTTTCTGTATTTCGATGTATATGCGAGCGTTTATGTGCTGTTTATGTGTATATATCTGGTTGTGTGCCTGCATGTGGGTCTCTTTGTCTGTGCCTGTACTTTCTGTGTCTGAAAATTTCAGAACATGTCTGCATCTGTCTGTGTGCTTATCTGTCTGTATGTCTGTATCGAGTGTGTCTGTGTTTTCCTTCATGTATCTGTGTGAGTTTGACTGTGGCTGAGGCTGGGTTTTCTGTCTGCTTACAGTGAGAAGACTAGATGAAGGGCCAAGTCCCAGGATGTTATCCAGTCCATGTGTGAAAAAGGTTTTCCAGAAATGACGGCATCAGTCCAGGACTAAATTCCCAGCACAGGATAGAATGTCAGGAAAAACTGTTCTCAATGCCAAGGCACATGGAAAGCTCCAGCACCAACCTGGCACAGAGTTTTGCACCAAACATGAAACCAATCCTTCGCCGCATCAAAATAGTGGCCAACTCCAAAAGGACCACACGCAGAACCAACAACGAAGCAGTGTCTGATGTTTGATGTCTCAGCTTCCAATTCAAACACAAACAGAAGCTGCCCAACATCCAGTGCTACAGCAGAAGCTCAAATTTCTGTCACACAAGGTTTTAAAATGAGAATCCCAGATGAATTATTAGGGGTGAAATAACCCTGATAAATCTAGCACCAAACCTGCAATATTTAGTGTGTATCTGTTTAACATGTTTAATTTTGTTTTTAAAAAGGAAGTGAAGTTTTTTAAGGTTAACATCCAACTACACAAATTCAAACTGTGTCCATCATGTCTGCCAACAACAATGTTCTGCAGGAAATCACAGCAGTCCAACAATTTGTCCTCCAAGCAGTTCCTACGATTGTTAAAGCACCACCTCAGGGGCATGGTAGTGTCACATGAACCTGCTGTCCTCTCTCAGGAAGACGCTATTTTTTCTTCCACACTGCCACTCCACCCGTGCCCATGTCTGTCAACCAGCTGAGGCAGCTGCCATCGTGCCAAGGTGGTGAAGGAGCAAGTAGGGCCTTCTGGTGCTACAGCTGCTCATTCTCTAAGGTTGGCAGCAGTCTCCCTGTGCGGAAAGTCAGTAACCTTCCCCCAGCCAGGCTGCAGCCACTGGGGTATCTCTGCCTGGGGGCACTAGATAGGTAAAGACACATGGAAGACCAAATCTAAAGGCACGGAGGTGATTAATTGTTATTTGTATGAATGTGGCATTCTCTGATTTGGGAAAAATAGTTTAGAATGTTTATGATGCTTTTAATTTTCACCTTGTGGCCAGGAAAACATGCTGATGGACAGCAACAGAGACAAGGGAAAGTATATGCCTGTTGGTGAATGTGAAATTGGGGTTGTGTTTCCTAGTTTCACAGTCAGAGGAGTCGGCCATGGACAGCCTGGCCAGAAAGGGGTTGTATGAGTTTTCCCCGCCCTTTCTTCTCCTCATCATCCTGTCTCTCCTCCTCCTGCTGCTCAGCTGGTCATCATATAACTGGGGGAAAGGACTGAGCCCTCATGATGGCAAAGTTGTGCAATCTGCCGCAAACCATCACAAATCTTAACACTGGCTCTGCTAAGTACTGCCAGACTCCTCCAGTGTGGGCAGGCAGTGCAAGTATGCTTCAGGATGACAATAGTGTGCCCTGTGATATTTTGTGAGGAACCACAGCTTTCATGGTATGTATGCTGCCCATGTTTGTATGTAAAGGTTCTGCATCATAACCATGAGCCATGCCATTATCGTATAGCTTTTCTTACCCAGTAGCCACCCTCATGGTGACACAAATGCAGATGACACAATGGACTGCTACCGAATGAAGGCATCATGGCTGCTGCCAAGATAATAGGCACTCACCTGCTTACACACCAGCTGGACCTTGAGGGACTGGTTTCCTTTTCAGCTGCAGTACATCTCAGAGTTTACATGGGGTGGCTGTAAAGTGAGGTGTGTGCAGTCCACTGACCACCCTGCACCATAGGGAAAACCCCCAACTCGCACAAATCCATGCACTCACTCCACCAGCTGCTCTCTGGCAAGCGAGAATGAAATATATTCAGTTCCCAGGGAATATAGAGTATGACTTTCCTCCCTTAATGAAGAATGGACTGGGAGATGTTTCAAACATCTGCTGCTCCAGCCTGGAAGGAGCACAATGGACAACGTTTCATGGCCACTGTCATCTTCGCACTCACTGGCAATGCTGTTCTCACCCTACTCTGAGGTTCCAGTTGTGCCTGAAGCAGATGAATTAATTCAATGACGACATACTTAGAAACCTGCAGTCATATTACACTTTCTCACTGAGTTTCAGACAGGAATATTGGCTCCCTGAACATTTTGGGTGGATACAACCTCTTACTGAGTTACAGTCTCCCCCTCCTTCCACCTCTTCAAATATCTGATTCTGCGCTGTGCCATCTTTGTTTATTCTCCCTGTCATTTCTGTTTATTCTCCCTGTCATGCTGTCAGTCAAGATGAATTCTGGCTATTGTACCCATTGCAAGTGCAAGTGGTCTGTGCAGGATCTTTGTAGTCAGGAAATATTCCTTCAGTACCTGTCACACTACTCCTTGTGACTTTAGCAACTTTAACAAATTCTAGAAAGAACCAAATGTGGAGGTGATGGCGTATTGGTATTGTTGCTGGACCAGTAATCCAGAGACCCAGGGTCTCTGTTGACTCAAGTTCAAATCCCACCATGGCAGATGGTGGAATTTGAATTCAATAAAAATCTGGAATTAAAGTCATGAAACCATTGTTGATTGTTGTAAAAACCCACCTGGTTCACTAATGCCCTTTAGGGAAGGAAATCTGTTGTCTTACCTGGTCCAGACCCAAGGTAATGTGGTTGACTCTGAAATGGCCCAACAAACCACTCAGTTGTCACAAACTGCTACAAAGTCACAAAAAAGAAATGAAACCGGATGGACCACCCGGCATCAACCTAGGCACCTGAAACGACAATAGCAATCTCAGCCCTGTCAATCCTGCAAAATCCTCCTTACTAACATCTGGGGGTGAGTGCCAAAATTGGGAGAGTTGTCTCACAGACTAGTCAAGCAACAGGCTGACATAGTCATCCTCACAGAATCATACCTTACAGATAGTGTCCCAGACTCCACCATCACCATCCCTGGGTGTGTCCTGGCCCAGCAGAGGTAGTGGCACAGTGGTCTGTACAGTTGGGAGGGAATTGCTCTGGGAGCCCTCAGCATCAACTCTGGACCCCATGAAGATTCATGGCATCAGGTCAAACATGGACAAGGAAACATCCTGCTGATTACCACATCCCTCCCTCAGCTGATGAATCAGTGCACCTCCATGTTGAACACTCCTTGGAGGAAGCACTAAAGATGGCAAGGGTGCAGAATGTACTCTGGGTGGGCTATTCAATGTCCATCACCAAGAGTGGCTCAGTGGCACCACTGAGCTGGCAGAGTCCTAAAGGACATAGCTGCTAGACTGAGTCTGCGGCAGGCGCTGAGGAAACCAACATGAAGGAAGTACATACTTGACCTCATCCTCACCAACCTGCCTGCCGCAGATGCATCTGTCCATGACAATATTGGTAGGAGTGACCACCGCACAGTCGTCGGCTTCACATTGAGGATACCCTCCATCGTGTTGTGTGGCACTATCACCGTGCTAAATGGGATAGATTTCAAACAGGTCTAGCAACTCCAGACTGGGCATCCATGAGGCACTGTGGGCCACTGGCAGCAGCAGAATTGTACCCAAACACAATCTGCAACCTCATGGCCCAGCATAACCCCTACTCTACCATTACCACCAAGCCAGAGGATCAACCCTGGTTCAATGAAGGGTGCATGCGAGGAGCAACACCAGGCACACCGAACAAAGAGGTGTCAACCTGGTGAAGCTATAAACGCAGGACTACTTGTGTGCCAAACAGCATAAGCAGCAAGTGATAGACAAAGCTAAGCGATCCCACAACCAACGGATCAGATCTCAGCTCTGCAGTCCTGCCACATCCAGTCGTGAATGATGGTGGACAATTAAACAACTCACTGGAGGAGGAGGGTCCACAAATAGCCCCATCCTCACTGATGGAGGAGCCCAGCACATCAGTGAAAAGGTAAGGCTGAAGCATTTGGTATAATCTTCAGCCAGAAGTGTCGAGTGGATGATCCATCTTGGCCTCCTCCGGAGGTCCCCAGCATCACAGATGTCAATCTTCAGCCAATTCGGTTCATTCCACATGACATCAAGAAACAGCTGAAGGTACCAGTTGCTGCCAGTACTATGGGCCCTGACAATATTCTGCCAATAATACTGAAGACTTGTGCTGCTGAACCTGCTGCGCTCCTAGCCAAGCTGTTCCAGTACAGCTACAACACTGGAATATACTTGGTTATGTGGAAAATTGCCCAGGTATGTCCTGTATGCAAAAAGCAGGACAAATCCAACCCAGCCAATTACCGTCCCATCAGTCTACTCTCAGTCATCAGTGAAGTAATGGAAGGGATCATCAACAGTGCTATCAAGTGGCACTTTCTTAGCAATAACCTGCTCACTGATGCCCATCTTGGGTTCTGCCAGGGCCACTCAGCTCCTGACTTCATTACAGCCTTGGTTCAAACATGGACAAAAGAGCTAAACTCATGAGGCGAGGTGAGAGGGACTGCCCTTGACATCAAGGCTGCATTTGACAGAGTGTGACATCAAGGAGCCCTAGCAAAACTAGAGTCAATGGGAATCAGGGGAAAACTCCCTGATGGTTGGAGTCATCCATTGCCCGAAGGAAGATGGTTGTGGTTGTTGGAGGTCAGTCATCTCAGCTCCAGGACATCACTGTGGGAATTCCTTAGGATAGTGTCTTTGGCCCAATCATCTTCAGCTACTTCGTCAATGACCTTCCAACCATCTTAAGTTCAGAAGTGGGGATGTTCGCTAATGATTGTACAATGTTCAGCACCATTCACAACTCCTCAGATACTGAAGCAGTCCATGTCCAAATGCAACAAGACCTGGACAATATCCAGGCTTGGGCTGACAAGTGGCAAGTAACATTCACACCACACAAGTGTCAAGTAATGACCATCTCCAACAAGAGAGAACCTAACCATCACCCCTTGATATTCAATGGCATTACCATTGCTGAATATCCCACTATCAACATCCTGGGGTTACCATTGACCAGAAACTGAACAGGACTAGCCATATAAATACTGTGCCTACAAGAGTAGGTCAGAGGCTAGGAATCCTACGATGAGTAACTCACCTCCTGACTCCCCAAAGCCTGTCCACCATCTACAAGACACAAGTCAGGAGTGTGATGGAATACTCCCCACTTGCCTGGATGAGTGCAGCTCTCACAATCCTCAAAGCTTGACACCATCCAGGACAAAGCAGCCCGCTTGATTTGCACCACATCCACAAATATTCACTCTCTCTACCACTGATGCACAGTAGCAGCAGTGTGTACCATCAACAAGATGCACTGCAGGAATTTACCGAGGCACCTTTGACAACACCTTCCAAACCCATGGTCACTATCATCTGGAAGGACAAGGGCAGCAGGTAGATGGGAACACCACCACCTAGAACTTCTACTACAAGTCACTCACCATCCTGAATGGGAAATGTATCGCTGTTCCAGGATTTTGACCCAGCGACAGTGAAGGAACTCCCTCCCTAACAGTGCTGTGGATGTACCTTCACCACATGGACTGCAGCGGTTGAAGAAGGCAGCTCACCACCACCTTCTCAAGGGCAGCTAGGGATGGACAATAAATGCTGGCCCAACCAGCGAAGCCCACACCTCATGAATGAATAAAAAATAAACATATCTACTATTGCAGCGACAACCAGCAGAAATCATTCAACAATGGACCTGCAAGTGCTTCATGCTCTGGTGTGTATGTTTAAGAGAGGGGGTTTGCTGCAGTGTGAAGTTCCAGTAGATACCAACACAGGATCAATCAGTATTCTATTGCACCCATGCTAACGTCCTCAGCAAGATGGTGTTTGGCACGATCCTCATTAAAAATACGTGAGCATGCTGCAGACTCCATTTTGGATCCAAAATGGCACTCATAGTACTGAATCAGTGCTGAAGCCAGCATATCCTCTAATCAGCAACAAGCAATGCCAGGGAGCATCTAGTTTGTTCACAAAGCACCCAATTAATACTCTTCTATTGCACCCATGCTAACGTCCTCAGCAAGATGGTGTTTGGCACGATCCTCATTAAAAATACGTGAGCATGCTGCAGACTCCATTTTGGATCCAAAATGGCACTCATAGTACTGAATCAGTGCTGAAGCCAGCATATCCTCTAATCAGCAACAAGCAATGCCAGGGAACATCTAGTTTGTTCACAAAGCACCCAATTAATACTCAAACTCACTGACCTTTGACTGCTGCTGATCTCATCATTCTGCACCCTCTCCACATTCCCCCGCTACTCCTTTCACACGCACTGGAGTCTACCATTGGCAGGGGAGGGGGGGGGGGGTCATGACCTTATCATGCTTTTTCCAATAAAAAGAAAAGTTATAAATCATAGCTTTACATTTGTTTTCAAATTTGACATTAATTATGTCTCTGGAGTGAGACTTGAACCCATGACCTGCAGCAACAGAAGATAAGAGGGTTGCAGACTGGATCTTGTCCAAAAGAGGTCAAGTAACAATAAACTGAGGAGGTGAGATTGAGTATGTGTAACAATTGATATTTATAAAGCGACTTTCTCATGCTATCAGGACATCAAACAACACTTTACAGCCAATTATGTATTTTTGCATTAGTGTAAAATACAGGAGCCATTTAGTACACAGCAAGCTCCCTCAAACAGAAATTAGCTAAATGATCAGTTAATTGGTCTAGGGATATTCATAGACCAGAATATTGGGAGAAGGCATGAGTTCTCCTTTTTAAAAAGTGACCTGAAATCTTTCTCCTCTATTTTCATGGTCAGACAAGGCCACAGTTTAACGTCTCATCCAAAAGACGACACCTCCAACGGTGCAGTACTCCCTCTGTTGCGCACTGGGAGTGTTAGCCTGGATTATGTGCTCTGTCTCTGGAGTGAGACTTTAACCCATGAATTACAGGTACAAAGGACACGAGGGTTACATACTAGACCATGTCGAAAAGATCAAGGAACAATAAGTTGAGGAGGTGCGATTGCAGGACCATGTGCAACAATTGATATGCATAAAGGAATACAAACCCTTCATTTTCTGCAATGTCTTTCCTAGCACTTCATTTGCTCTCTAACCCCCAAGAGTGTGACTTTTGCTGTAATCCCATTCCCTGGGAGTCCCACCCTGCCCCTTCACCCCAACCCCACCAATCCCTGCTCCACCCGCCCCCACCCCCACCGATTCTCTATACTTGATAGAACAATGGGTAAAGACATAAAAATATAGATTTCTATAGAATCTGTCACATTGTAAATGGCAAACTGCTATTACACAGCATATTCTCTCATTCACCAAGAGTGGCGCCATGGGCCATGTGCTAGTGTCGGCATCAATGAAGCACCCAATCTCCTAAATAGATCCCAGCCTACAACTCAATCCCATCTGCCTGTTATTCAGTTCATAAATGATCAAATCCCTCAGTTTAATCCCAGCCTGCACAGCACACTTGGGTATTTGTTATTTTATATATAACCTATATATATATGTTCCATATATAGCCTAGATAAGATGATGCCTATTCTATGACATCAACTCCAAGGAATCCCTAGATTTCCATAGGCTCCAAAAATCTATTCAATCTACACAAAGACTGAGCATGCACAAGCGTTTGGGTTAGAGAATTCCAGAAATTCCTAATCTTCTGGGTAAAGACAATTCTCATTGTCACACTTGCCTGCCCCCTAGTTCTTAACTCTTCAGCAAGGGGAAACAGTTCCCCACCATCTGCCCTTTCAAACCCTTTTTGAATCATTTATATTTCAATGAGATGACATCTAATTCTTCGAAACGCCAGACAGCTTAGGCTCATTCTACTCAATCTGTCATTTTAGGGTCACTCTCTCATCCATGGAATCTGACCAGTGAAATCTTGTTGCATCTCCTCTCAGGCAAGTCTATCCTCACTTAGGAACAGACCAGAACTTTGTGCATTACTCCAAGTGTGGTCTTACCAAAGTCCTGAATGGTTGCAGCAAATGTCACTTACTCTTGTACTCCAACCCCCTTGAAATAAAGGCCAACATACCATTTGCTTTCCTAATTGCTTCCTGTTCCTGCATGATAACTTCCTGTGTTTCTTGTACAAGGGCATCCAAATCCCCCTGAACACAATCATTTACTACTTCCTCACTATTTAAAAATATAAGCAGTTTTCGTATTCTGTCTTCCAAAATGTATAATCTTTTCCACGTTATGTGCCACCTGTCACCTTCTTACCCATTCACTTAACCTGTCTGTCTACATATTACACACTCTTTGTGTTCTGTTCACAGCTTACATTCTCACCATGCTCTAAATCATTAGCAAACCTGGCCACATTTCACTTGGTCACTTGAATATGGCTTATAAATAGTTCAGGCATCATTTGTGTCATAAATACATGATGCAATTTGCTCTATAAAACCACCAATGTTTCCATTGAATTGGACACTTGTTGCATTAGAGTCTGACCAGCTTCTTGCAAGGATATGCTATGACACCCTGACTCCTGCTAACTTGCACAGATCATTTCAAAAACAACCGCAGCGCAACAACTCTGAGCTCTGGCCTTTCGCCTGGGCAACCTCAGCCTTGTGGATTCAAAGATGTAGGTTGTTTATTCATGGGTTTACTCATTGCAGTTCGATCTGTTTTACTGATAAAGTCTGTTATTTCTAATGAGAATCTTTCCAATCTCTTGCCGCAGTTTTGCCAGCGTGCAAAATCACCTTGTACAGAATGAGCAAAAAGCACCTTTCACCTTACAGTTACAGAACTCAGTCAGTGGAGAACTTAACCCAAAAGCATGGCTCAATATTCTGATCCTGAAGGGAATTAGTCTTTAAGGGGAAGCTGAATAGGTACATGATGGAGTAAGGAATAGAAGGATCTGCTGATAGGCTGGGGTGAAAAAGGGCAGGAACAGGCTCAGGTGAAGCATAAACAAATTTCTTAAGGAGGTCGGCCTGTTTCTGAGCTGTAAATTCTGAACAAATTGAGGACTTACATTCCCTTCAACCTGCCAACCGTTGCCTCTCTTGCTCTTAAATTTATTCTTTCATGGGATGTGGGCCCTTGATTTGAGTAGTTTACAAGGCCAATTCAGGGGGCAGTTAAGAGTCAGCCACATTGCTGTGAGTCTGGAGTCACATGTAGACCAGACCAGATAAATACAGCAAATTTCCTCTCAATTGCAGATTTATTAATTGAATTTAAATTCCACCAGCTGCTATATTGAACCCAAGCTCCCTGGGCCTCTGGATTATTAGTCTAGTGACATTACCATAATTCCACTATTCTGTTTTAACAATTTTATTTTATTTTAACAATGCCACTTGATCACTGTTCTTGTTAGTAAAACATATGCTCTTCCTAAACTCCAAACGAACTGCCCCAAACACTCCTCCCCATTCTTCCTCTTCAGTGTTAAAATTAAAGCAGATTACACTACCTGTCATACATTCACCTTTCCCCAAACCATCCATACTCCGGCTAATCCACTCTTTCCCCAACTTCCTGCTCCAAACTACTTTTAAAATTCAAGCTCAACCTCTCCTAACTCTCACTTACTGATCTCTTTGCCTCTGCTACTCTTTTCACTCTTAGTGCTGTCCTGTGCTGTGGGTTCTGACCTTCACCTCTTTTTGACGTAAACACCATGAAAAGCTGCGAGTCACAGTTGGACATTTGTATTATTTAAAAAGATCTTCAATTTATATCACATTTCCCATCTTCAAGACATGGGACTGCACATCTCTAATGTGAAGAGAGGCAGATAGGCCAAATAGTGTGTGTGTGGAGGGTCAGTGAGCGGAGTCAGTGAGGAAGGTGCGGGGGGGGTCAGTGAGGAGGGTGAGGGGAGTCAGTGAGGGGGGTGAGGGGAGTCAGTGAGGAGGGTGAGGGGAGTCAGTGAGGAAGGTGAGGGGAGTCAGAGAGGAGGGTGAGGGGAGTCAGTGAGGAGGGTGGGGCGAGTCAGTGAGGAGGGTGAGGGGAGTCAGTGAGGAGGGTGAGGGGAGTCAGTGAGGAGGGTGAGGGGAGTCAGTGAGGAGGGTGAGGGGAGTCAGTGAGGAGGGTGAGGGGAGTCAGTGAGGAGGGTGAGGGGAGTCAGTGAGGGGGGTGAGGGGAGTCAGTGAGGAGAGTGAGGGGAGTCAGTGAGGAGTGTGAGGGGAGTCAGTGAGGAGTGTGAGGGGAGTCAGTGAGGAGGGTGAGGGGAGTCAGTGAGGAGAGTGAGGGGGTTCAGATGAGGAGACTCAGGTGAGGAGTGTGCTGTGGATTCAGTGAGGAGAGTGAGGGGGTTCAGATGAGGAGACTCAGGTGAGGAGTGTGCTGTGGATTCAGTGAGGAGAGTGAGGGGGTTCAGATGAGGAGACTCAGGTGAGGAGTGTGCTGTGGATTCAGTGAGGAGAGTGCAGGGAGCTGACACTGGGAGTGAGGCCCATTTACTATTCTCCTTTACCCAGTAACTCCTCTCTGTGTTGATGTCCCTGCGTGTGGATGGAATGTCTGGACTTTCTCTTTGTGTGCCCTCTGTGTAAGACAGCAGTCTGACAGCCTGTGAACAAGGGGCTAAAACTCAGGGATGAGTCAGTCTGATGGACCTTCTGCATCTTGCAGATTCTGGGCCAGACTGAGATTATCAAGCTGGCATGTGACTGCCCAGCTTTAGTCACATTCTGCTGAGTGTGAGAACAGTTTGCAATGTTCCTGATCGAAATCAGAAAACGTATTCATATCTCATAGTGAAAGTGTCTTCTATGTCATTCCTGTCAATTTAAAAAACAACTGTCTGTGTTCTGACCTTGGGCCCACTTTCTATCTCTCCACTCCTCCCTTCTGTCCATTATATCTGATATTTCAATCCCTGACACCTCCTACTCTCCCTTCAGCTTCTTCAAAAGCATCGCTCTCACTCCAAGCCTCTCTGATCAGACTGCCCACTCTTCACCCACTTCAACATTCAAGCTTCTCCTGGTTGCTCAGCCGCCTCTCACATTCTCAGCTCTGAACTTTCACTGCCCCACCACTCTCCACCTACCTCTCATCACGCACCCCTCACCTCCCACCACTCATTTCTCACCTTCCCACAGTCTTATCTACCCACTTCACCTCTCAGCTCCCAAACGCTCCTCACCTCTGACTTTCCCTCTGACCCTCACCACTCAACGTGCCACAATCCAACTCTCACCTTCCACCCTCCAATCTCCTCACATCCAACCAAAATCCTCTACATGTTTCATCTCCAAACTCCCACCTATCTCCCTATCTCTCTACCTTCCCACTTGCCTAGATTGACACACACCAATCCTCAGATCAATGCAAACTGCTGCTCTTCCCCAAATGCAGTTCAAGGAAATTTGCCAGGAGATCACAATGTTAGTTAAGCGACACTAGGACGCTGCAGCAATTCTCTCACAGTGTGTCTAACTCAAGCCTGCAAACATCAGTGAAGACTGAGGGGCAGGTGGACATTAATTCTGAGAATTTGTGAGAAGAATGAGGGCACTGATTCAAGATACAAAAATAAATTGACTGCATTCCTCACAACTTGCATTTCCATTTTACTTTTTTACCACCAGCAAACCTAGGTACTTAACTCTCTGTCTCTTTGTAAAGTCATTAATATAGATTGTAAATAGCTGAGGCCCAGCACTAATCCTTGAAGCACTCGCTATTAAATGCCTGCTAACTTGAAAATATCCCAATTATCCAGACTCTCTGCTTCCTGTCTGTTCATCAATCCTCTATCCATGCTCATATATAACTCACAACTCCATGAGCTCTTACTTTGTGCAATAAACTTTTGTACAACACCTTGTCAAATTTCCTTTGTAAACCCAAGAATACTACATCTACTGGTTCCCCTTTATCAACCTGACTAGTCACATCTTCTGCAGCTACCTCTTTTAGAGCCCCAGGATGTAGCTGGCCATCAGGTCTCAGCGATTTGTTGGCTTTTTGTCCTTTGAGTTTCTATAGCAACCTGAGAGCTTCACCTTCACGTTTACTGAGACCAGTTTGTTTTTTATTTCTGGAGCTTTGAAACTTTGACTTTTTTTTTCTCAAACTCATGTTCTCTGGATTATCAATGCAGGCAGTGAGATTACAGAAGCTCTCCATTATCAGACTGTCCTTACCTACAGTGCAGGGTGGGCCGTTCCCCTTTTGAATAATAAACAGAAGCTTGAAGTGAAAAGTATTTCTCTTGCCCACATGTCTGTCCCTGGCTCGCTGCATTGTTCCAGTGAAGCCCAACACAAACTGGAGGAACAGCACCTCATCTTCCGACAAGGCACTTTACAGCCTTCCGGGCTGAATATTGAATTCAACAACTTTAGATCTTAAACTCCCTCCCCGCATCCCCACCCCGTTTCTTCCCCCACCCTTTTGTTTTTTTCAATAATTTATATAGATTTTTCTTTTCCCACCTATTTCCATTATTTTAAAATCTACAACTAATACCTTGTCAGTCTTTCCACCCCACCTCCACTAGAGCTGTACCTTGAGTGTCCTGCCATCCATTCTTAATTAGCACATTTTCTTAGATAATATCACCACCTTCAACACCTCTTTGATCCGTTTGTCTGTGACATCTTTTGATTATCTGCTCCTATCACTGCTTGCTTAACCCTACAACCACCCCACCCTCAACTTCTCTCCCCCCCCCCACCCCTCCCCACCTTAAACCAGCTTATATTTCACCCCTCTCCTAACTATACTCAGTTCTGTTGAAGGGTCGTGAGGACGCGAAACGTCGACTCTTTTCTTCTCCATCGATGCTGCCAGACCTGCTGAGTTTTTCCAGGCAATTCAGTATTTCTTCTAGTTCCTGTCAGTATCTGCTGTGTAATTACCTCACAGGGATTGGGCTGCAGATTAACAGTGACACAGGAATAATGAGAGAACAACCTGAGTTCGAACACTCTTACACAATCCACAGAGCAGTCAGCAGATCCCCAGCTCTGGAAAATTACTAGAAAGGGCCCTGAGATCTCAGGTCAATGGTCGTCCACCACCAAACCTGTGTAAAAAAAGCAGGAAGCAGAGATTTCCTGCAGGTAAACTGTCTGAATGTGATAAACAAGACTGTGTGGTGAGGTGTGCTGGATCTGTGTGTCAATGCTGTCCTGTCATCACTCTCTCCTGACTGTGAAATTGTGGAAGGATTCACAGGGCAAGTAACAGTCTGATAGGCCTACAGGAGTCACTCCTTCCAGGGGGAACCATCTGTATAATCAGTCAGTAAGATGGTTAGTCCTTTAACACAGGAAGGTTGGATTGTCTCTCTATCAGGCCTCCTGATAATGTGTCACCCACACCCGCTGGATTGTGGACTCCCACTCCATGTTAACCCAGTTCCCCAATCTCCACAACAGTCTGGAGTGGGGTTTGAGCTCTGAACCTTCTGACTCAGCATCCTGGTTTGGACCCGTGTCCCCCATATCACAGGCTGACAGGGCAGCCATGCAGCTCACTCATCTCTGGCCATCTGAGGGGTGACCAGCACTCTCTGGGAAGCATTAAGGGGCAGTCACACAGGGCCAGGAAAGGCGCTAGGTACAGCCATGATAACCACGTCTCTTTCCCATTCATGCTGCAGGAGGACCACGTCTGTATCATGGATCCTGGTGACCTAACTGTTTGCCTGATGGCCTACAGAGGCCGAAGAAGAGTTGGTGCCAAGGGGACATGGAGGGCAGTGGCTGTGAAAGTGACCACTGTGCTCAATTTCTATGCCAGTGGCTCTTTTCAGGGATCCACAGGTGACCTTTGTGGGATTGCACAATCTGCCAAACACAAATGCATCCATGAGGTCACGGATGCCATCTTCTCCATGGCACACAACTTTGTGCATTTCACCTGGGACCGGGACAGCATCCTCTTCAGAGGTTTCTTTCGGGCTTGATCGGAGGCCTTGGGTCATGGACTCTCTCGGCTGCTTCCCAGATGTGCCTGCGAAAGCAAGGAGAGATAATTAGTGCATGGCAGTGGCCTGTGAAACAGGACACACCACTCACTGCATGGGTGTCTGGTGGTTGTTGCACTGCTGGATCCTCACTTTGTTGATCAGCGCCGACCTCACCGTCAGCACAGGACCGGTCCCGGTCATCGCCGGCCAGCTGGGTATCTCTGTTTTCGAATTCTGTCAGAACCTTGATCTCCGGTATCCCTCCACCTGCCTGCAACCTGTCACTCTTGTTGTGAGCCAGTTCGTCCTGCATGGATAGAAATTGGGGGAGTGTATCAGGACGCCTGCCGGGCCAGATGATAAGTATGCTTGGCCTGTGTGGGTGGTGAGTGGTCCCATGGATAGGATGAGGACAATGGTGGTGTGTGTGAAAGAGTGAATGGTGATGTTCCTTGAACTGGCAGTGAGTGAGGGCCCTGTGGATGTGTGATGGGTTTGTGAGTGTGAGAGTTGGGAGTGATGAAAAGAGTAACTTACCCTGGCGGAATGGAGGTGATCAGGGCTTTTGCACTGACCACCGCTGCCACTGCCTCCCAAGCTGGGTTGGTGACTTAGCTGCTCATCCTGCGACCAGAGTGGGCATGGAGCACATCCTGGTGGCCTCTACAGCATTCAGCAGTCGATCGAGGGACCCGTCGTTCAAGCGGGGGTGGGCTACAGCCTTTTTTCCTTTGCTGGCCATGTCTTCTGGGCAGTGGTGATGAGCTGGTGACGATAAGAGCTTTGCTGGCTGCTACCTTTTAAAGATGGCGGTCGGCGTGAATCACCAGTGTGGTGATGGCAGGCGGGCGAATGAGAGCCCGCCCGCCATGGCAATAGTGTGTTTTGTTGGATTGAATAAACAATGAGGCGGCTCGGGACGATTCGGCGTGAAAACCCACCATTTTCGTCGGCGCGTAGGACTCCATTTTACCCGCCCGGTAACGCACTTAGTGCAAATCTGGGAAAATTTTACCCAGTATCTCCTTTTGTGGCTCAGTGTCATGGTTTGTTTTATAATACTCCTGTGAACCACCTTGGGGCATTTAATTGCATTACAGTCACTATATAAATGTAGTCTATTGTTGAATTGGAAAGTTGCCTTTAGAAATAGGGACATTGAATACAAAAACAAGGAAGTTATGCTAAAGCTGCACACTCTTCTAGTTATCTGTCAGCTGCATTATTGAGCACAATTTAGGGCAGCAGACCTTAGGAAGGTTGTCAATGCCCTGGACCAGGTAAAGAGAGTTTTATTAGGATTATAACAAAGATGAGGTAATTCAATCATGTGGAGAGATTGGAGAAACTGGATTGTTCTTATATAAGAAGTTTATCGGAAGAACTTGATTCAAAATTCTCTGGTACTTTCAAATTATCAAAGTGTGACCCAAATGGCCCCCTTTTGTGCAGTAAGATTGTATGATTCTATGAGTGAAGGGAGTGTGAGGAATTGAAGGGGTAGTGAGGGAATGTGGGGGCAGTGAGGGACTGAAGAGAGTGAGAATTTTGCATGGAGTAAGTGATGGACAGGGAGTAAGAAACTGAATGAGAAAGTGTCTTTGCAGGAGCAACATGTGCAGCAGCAGCACACACAATCCAATATTAAATAGTTGGAAATACTTTACAGAATGGGGATGTGATTGGAATGGACTTGCCAGTGAAAAGTGGTGAGGCCGCTTTAAACAGTGTAATGGGCAGAATTCCTAGTTTCATTTGATGAAATTTGGTGATTGGTGACAGTCTTCACAGCAGGTGACCATCACTTAAAGGGAAAGGACATGAGCTTGTCAGCCTCAAATCCCTGACCTAGCTCTCTGATATAGAGGCTTCTTTAATTTCCTGGGAGGTTTCCTTTTTTAAAATCATCGCTCCAGGGCATTTTCTCCAGTCCTCTCTTTGGGCACCTCACATTTCACCAGAACTGAGGAAGGGGATTCTTGCCCCTGGGCATTCACACTGGGGAAATTTGAGCCTCTGCTGGAGAAGATCCTGAGACATAAAATTTATCATTGGGACCAGCAAATGGTCTGATCATGGAGAAATACACACAGATACACAGACCGACCTGTCAGACAGACATACAGGTACATAGAGGCATATGCACATAAACAGATAATAACAGACACAAACATGCATATAGGCAGACACACAGACATGCACAGACTTCTGTGTGGGAGCTGCAGCATGAGAATCAGGAGCAGGAATCCTGGCTGATTTTAGCACTTCCTGGGGCTGTTTCGTGACGGAGTTTTTTACAGCAAGACATGGATACTTGTAGACTTCTTAATAAAAACAGTTACTTGAAGGTGGGGGGAGGAAAGAGGACAGGCTGGAAGATTGTGAGGGGATGAGTGTGCATTCACCTGAAAGCTGTCTAGTCCATACACAAAAACCCCTGCTCTCTCCCACTGCCTGACCTGGGACAGCTGGATGTCCCTGGATGACATTTGTTTCAGCTCCATCATGGTGGACGAGTGGACCTGAGCAGTTCTGCCTCTCCCAGGTGAAGAAATCTCATCTCCACCACCATGAAGAAAATCACTCCCAGAGACATTAGTAATCACTGGAAACTGCACCCCTGCAGCAGCGCACCTCCCCCATCCCCCCAGCCTGACTCTGAGAGCTGCCCCTTTCTCCTTTTCAATATCATTGTGTACAGACAAAGTTTGTCATCAGGAACATCAGGCCTGAGGCTTGGGGTGGGTGTAGTTCACAATGTTTCATGGGGTTTCTATCTTTGCTGGTGGTGGGGTCTGCAATGAGCTGCATGGGAGTGGCTGCCCCCACTTCTGCTGCTGCCTAATCACTATTAACCGGAATCAAAAACAAAATCAGGTAAAGATCGACACTCGCCCCGAATGGGACAATCGAGGTGCGAGTGAACGGCTTGGCTGAGGTTTCCAGCCCTTCAGCTATCATAGCTGCTTTCAATATGTACGGGAAGGCTGTGTTCCACCTGAAGACTGAGCTGGAGGTGCTCTTGGCCCCCGAGACGGGCTTCACGGTCAGCTGGGCCCGCCTGCTGCTGGACCCTTTTGAGGCCAGTGTCAGTGGTTCGTTATCTCCAATGTCCCACCATTTATCCTTGGTTAGTTCCTCCTGCCTCACCTTCACTAACTGAGGTAAGTAAGACCAGGGATAGAGCTGATTCTGCTTGGCTTCAGGGAGAACAGTCAGATTCTCCTTTAAGGTGAGTGGTCTTGGTCAAGATGTGTGAAACATAGAAACATAAAAAGTAGAAGTAGGAGTAGGTCATTCAGCCCTTCGAGCCTGTTCACCACTCAAAATGTCCCTGGCTTATCCTCTATATCAGCGCTGTACTCTTGTGCTCTCCCTGTACCTCGTGAGGCCATTAGATTCTTGAAATCAATCTATTTCCTTCTTAAATATAGTCAGTGACTTGGCCCCCACAGCCTTCTGTCATAGAGAAACCATTGATTCAACACCCTCTGAGTTAAGAAGTTTATCCTCATCTTGGCCTAAATGGCCTACCCCGTACCCTGATACAGTGACCCCTTGTTCTAGACTCCCCAGCCGGAGTGAATATCAACCCTACATCCAATCTGTCCACCCCTGTCAGAATTTATGTTCCAATGAGATTAATGGGACAGTAGCAACGTGGATACAAAATTGGCTGAAAAATAGGAAGCAGATAGATGGATGGATATTTTTCGGGCTGGAGGAAGGTTTGTATTGGAGTTCCCCAGGGGTCAGTATTGGGACCCTTGCTCTTCCTGATATATATTAATGATCTAGATCTTGGTTAGCAGGGGACAATTTCAAAGTTTGCGGATGATAAGAAGCTTGGGAGCGTTGTGAACTGCGAGGAAGATGTTGTGGAACTTCAAAAGGACATAGAAAAGTTGGTGGAGTGTGCAGATAGGTGGCAAATGAAGGTTAATGCAGAGAATTGTGAGGTGATGCATTGTAGGAAGAACATGGACAGGCAATATAAAATAAGGGGTGAAATTTTGAAGGGCGTGCAGGAGCAGAAAGACTTGGGTGTATATGTGCATAGATCACTGAAGGTGGAAGGACAGGTGGAGAGAGCAGTTAATAAAGCATATAGTATCCTGTGCTTTATTAATAGGGGCATAGAGTACAAGAGCAGGGAGGCTATGTCAAATTTATATAAGACACTTGTTAGGCCTCAGCTGGAGTATTGTGTACAGTTCTGGGCACCACATTATAGGAAGGATGTGAACATATTGGAGAGAATGCAGGAAAGGTTTACAAGAATGGTCAAAGGAATGAGAAACTTGAGCTATGAGGATAGATTGGGAAGGTTGGCACTGTACTCCTTGGAGAGAAGAACGCTGAGAGGGGATTTGATAGAGATGTTCAAAATCATGAGGGGGCTGGACAGAGTAGATAGGGAGAAGCTGTTCCCGCTTGTAAAAGGATTAAGACCGCGAGGGCAGAGATTTAAAGTGATTTGCAGAAGAAGCAAATGTGACGTGAGGAAAAACTTTTTCACACGAGTGGTTCGGGCCTGGAATGCACTGTCTGGAAGTGTGGTGGAGGCAGGTTGAATTGAGACACTCAAGAGGACAATAGAAGATTATTTGAAAAGAAACAATGTGCAGGGTTACGGGGAAAAAGCAGGGCAATGGCACTAGGTAATAATGCTTATGATGGGCGGAAAGGCCTCCTTCTGTGCCATTAAGATTCTGTGATTGTGTGATCTCCTCTCATTCCTCTAATCTCCAGTGAATACAAGCTTATTTGGCCCAGCTGCTCCTCATACAACAACCCTGCCACCCCAAGAATCAGTCTGGTGGACCCTTGCTGCACTCTCTCTATGGCAAGTATATCCTTTCTTAGGTAAGGAGAACAAAACTGCACACAATGCTCCAGGTGTGGTGTCATCAAGGCCCTGTACAGCTGCAGTAAGACATCTTTGCTCCTCTACTCAAATCCTATTGCAATGAAGGCCAACACACCATTCGCCTTCTGAACTGCTTGCAGCTTGCTTTCAGTGATTGGTGTACAAGGACACCCAGATCCCTTTGTACATCAATATTACCCAATCCATCATCATTTAAATGATACCCTGCCTTTCTGTTTTTTCTACCAAAGTGGATAACTTTGCATGTTACACTGCATCTACCATGTATTTAACCATTCACTTCACATGTCTAAATTGCCTTGAAGCCTCTTAACATCCCCCTTATGGCTCACGTTCCCACCAAGTTTTGTGTTGTTATCAAACCTGGAAATATTACATTTGGTTCCCTCATCCAAATCATTGATATGTATTGTGAATAGCTGGGGCCCAAGCACTGATCCCTCTGGTACCCCACAATTCACCGCATGCCGCTCTAAAAAAGATGCATTTATTCCTACTCTCTGTGTCCTGTCTGCTAACCAATAAGCCAATGTCTAGATTTGATCTCTGGGCAGTATTTAAGGTAAGCTGGTACCCATGCCCCTGACTTAGGAGGGAAACAGTACCTCAGAATTTTTGTCCTGATCGCTGTCCGGTGCCCTCTACAGGAAAGTGTGAGGAAATACTCCCCTGTACTGCCTATGTTGTCGAATAGCTGACCATGCCTCAGCACCTAGACTTACCCAGCCATTTAATGAGTCCCTGCTGCGAGAGGGATGATGTCCCTCACACTATGTTAATGCACATTGGAAAACTACAAGTGGATGATTGATGTGGTGTCTCATCACAGTCAATGGTTTGGAACACCTGGCCTACCAAAAACATGCCATCTGGTGAAGTTTTGGGTAAGAGGCAGAGAGAGATGTGTCGATTTACCCCTTTAGGGGGTGGGGGAGCCAGTGCAGCTGATGTAGCCCCTTAAGGGGAAGGCAGGGTAGCAAGTATAAAGCCGTAGGGAGAGGAATCACATTGAATTCTTACTTTGTCTGTTTCTTGATCAGCAGCTGCTGCAGGAATCAGCCTGTGGTCTCTTGGTTGTCAGCCTGTGATATGGGGGACACGGGTCCAAACCAGGATGCTGAGATTGCAAGAGGCTGTGAGCGCCTCCAGCAGTGACTGCTACATGGCTGGCGTTGGTGAGGAGATTGTACAATGTGTGCAGTCCAACTGCTCCGCGGACCAATAAAGTGGTGGCCGACTCGAAATCTGTGCCGGGGGTGCGGGGTGTAAGGTAAGGAGCACTTGGGTGACCCTTTTGTGCCTCCATGATGCTTGCATGGGCAGCAGGCTAGGAGCCTGACTCCAATCATATCACTGTGGCTGTGCCTGATCTGTCTCAGATGCAGAGGCAGGGTCAGTTTATACAGGTGTCCCTAATGTCTGGCCACTTCCCTCGCTTACCCGGTCCCTCACCTCGATTGCCTGTGTGTGGGATGCAGCTGCAGGGCAGCACTTGAACCCCCCCACTGACTGCCAACCACCTCCCTCACATCCGATAACAGTCGCCCCCGAGGCTGGCCAGCACTTGCCCCCGGGCACTCCCCCCTCAGCAGTCACCTCCGAGGCTGGCCAGCACTTGCCCCCGGATACCGCCCCCCTCCTCAGCAGTCACCTCCAAGGCTGGCCAGCACTTGCCCTGGACACCCCTCCTCAGCAGTCGCCTCCGAGGCTGGTCAGCATTTGCCCTGGACACCCGCCCCCCTACAGCAGTCACCTCCTGGGCCAGACATCAGTTGTCCCACCCCCCAGCGCCCCTGCTGCCTGTAAACAACAGTCGAGCTGTGGAAAACACTGCTGCTCACTCACCTCAGTTCCCCCAAAGTGAAACCACCGAGTGGGCGTCTCCTGCGCGCTGTTGTAAAACATGTCGGCATGCTTTCCTGCCAGCGTGGACAGACAATCAGTGGGGTTCCAACAGCCTGGTGGGATTTTTAATTATCTATTGTTGTTTTACAATTAGCCCCCCGCTGTCGTGAAGCAGATTACTGTCATGAAGCAGGTCATGCCATATTTTCCATGCACCCCCACCTATCACACCCACTGCAAGCGGGCTCAGAAAATTCCGCCCACTGGGTCAGGTGACCAAAGCTTGGTCAAAGTGGGAGGCCTGAAGCAATGTCTTAAAGGAGGAAAGCAAGATAGAAAGGCCGAGAGGTTTAAGGAGGGAATTCCAGAGCTTGGGGCCCAGGCAATTGAGACACAGGAAGCTGTTAGCTGATATGTGAAAGATTCTGTTATGGGTAGAGTGTGGTTTGAGTGACAGATCTCTGCTATATCAGGATGGGTGAGAGCCCTCTGCTTTCTCTTTCACCTGGGATGGAGAATTGAAAGGAGGCTGCTGCTGAAGATGTGTGTCTTAAACTTTCTCTGTAGCTGAAAAGGTAATTGAACTGTGTGTAGAACACAATGACGGGCTAAGTATCCTAATGTCTAAATCTATGTGAGCTATTCTGTGTGTCTTTACAATATGTGCTGAGACTGTGTTGAGCTTTTGTGTGTCTGTACCCTGTACTTTGGGTCTGTGAGGTGGTGCCTGGTCTACTGTGTGTGTGTGAATCTCTAGCTTGTTCACTCTCAGTTTCTTGTCCCTCTCCTGTGCTTGTATCTCCTGGAATTGGCCATGTGCTGTGAGGGAGATTCCCAAAGCTGTGAGAAGTGGATTCGGAAATGTTGGATGGAATCACATCGAGAGTGTTCAATCAGCTTTGTGCATGGTGAGTATGCTGGACTCTTGCTCCTCTCTTTATTCACTGATTTCCGTCGATTTTTCTCATCCTCTCTCTCTCTCTCTCTATCTCTGTTCATCTTGTTTTCCCTTTTCTCACTTGTTTTTTCCATCTATTGATTTTTTTCCCTGAGTTTTACGATGGCATCTTTCCCTCTGCCTCAGTCATTTTGTCTTTCATATCCTTGGATCTATCTGTTCCGATTTCTCTATCCCCTCTAACCCCTCAAAATTCCTCTCCTTTCTCTCTCATCACAGATTTTCTCATTCTCATTTTCTTTCTGCCAATCCCCCGCCCCTCTCTCTGCATTTTGCCTCTTTCCTCTCTCCTAGCTTTTATATTCGCTTTGTTCTCATTTCGCTTTTCCTCTCCCCTTCTTCCCCTCCTTCCCCTACCCTTCTTATCCTTCTTCACCGCTCCCCCTTTCCCCTTCCCACTTTCCCACTCCACCTTCCCCATTCCCCTTTCTCCGTCCCCCTCTTCCTCTTTCCCTCCCTTCCCAAATCTATTCCCTCCCCTTCCTGTCTCCGCCCTTTCTCCCCATTCCCCTTCCCCTCAATCTGCCTTTCTTTTCTCTTTCTCTTTTTTCTGTCTTTTATTTCCTGTCTTTCCCTTTTTTCCCACCCCTTGTCTCCCCCTCACTTTTGTCTCCCTCGTCCATTACTCCCCCACCCTTTCTTATGAGCCCCCAATTTTGTTTAGCCCCACCCAATTTTTATAACCCCTCAAGTTTCATGGGCCCCCAAATTTGTATTGACGACCTCCAATATATAACCCTCTAATTTTTATGCCCCCACCACATGTTTTATGGGCACATCCCCCAGGTTTTCTGGGCCAAGTCCAACTTTTATGCCCCACCCATTTTTGAGTGCTGCCCTCCTTCTTTTAGGGCTGCCCCAGAGGTTCGGAGACACTCCCCCAAGGTTCTGAAACCACCCCCCACCAGGTTCTGAAACCATCCAGGTTGTGAGACCCGCACCCAGGAACTGAGACCCCCCCAGGCCTGAGACTCCAACCCCTTGGCCAGGATCTGAGGCCCCCTCTGCTCCCCATGGTCTGAGAACCTTCCCCCAGGTTCTGAAACTTCCACATCCTCCAGGTTTTGAGACCCCCACTAAGCTATGACTCCCCCAATTATACCAGCGTACCACCCCCCCAGTTTTTATGAGCCCCCCCGAGTTTTTATGAGCCCCCCCGCCCCCGCACAAGTTTTTAAGAAACACCCCCACCACAGTTTTTATGAGGGACCTCCCCATTTTTATGTGCCACCCCAGATTTTGCAAGCTCCCGCATAGTTTTTCAGGGTCCTCCCTGTTTTTAAGAGGCTCCCCCCAGATTTATGAGGGTGCCCCACTTTTTATGAGGGCCTCTCCCAGTTGATATGAGCACCGCCCACCAGTTTTATGGGCCCCCATTTTTTTATGGGACCCCCATTTTTGATGGATCCCCCCCCCCCGCCCCGAGTTTTTATGAGAGCCACCCTTCCAGTTTTGATAAGGGTCCCCCAGTTTTTATGCAGGTGGCCCCCGGCTAGTTATTATGGCCCCCCCCCCAAGTTTGTATGACAGCCCCCTCACCCCCAGTTATTATGAGGGCCCCCCCACCCCCAGTTTTTATGAGGGCCCCGCCACCCCCAGTTTTTGAAGATACCCACAGTTTCTATTAGACACCCCATCCCCCCATCCCCGTTTGAATGCCCTCCCCACCATTGGGTTTTATGGGCCCACCCTCAAGTTTTTATGCCCCTCCCCAAGTCTTATGGCCCTCCCACTTCCCCCAAACCGCCAAAGAGGGAAAATGCACACACATGTGGGTTGGAGCAGGAGGAGGCCATTCAGCCGGTTCAAGCCTGTCCCACCCGTGTTAGATTATGATCGTTGTGTTTGTTCCTTCCTGCCCCCTACAAGACAGGGAGAGGCAGAGAAAGTCAGGGGGCAAATACATCGAGAGGGAAAGTAAAGACTGGGCTGGTGAACCGGCCGTCCGTTTTCACATCTCCTCCCCTGTTTTAAATCAGTGGGAGTAAGACTCGAGAGAGATGGAAAGCAGGAGGATTCCGGTTCAACACTTTGGCAACCAGTCCAAATCCCCCCCAGTCAGAGAGATCCGGGGAGAAAGACAGAACTGAGACAGTGACAGAGCTGGACAGAGAGAGAGAAACTGAGAACAGAGAAACTCAAAGAAAAGGGCAGACAGAGAGAAACATGCAGAAATAGAGAGATGGACATGTAGAGAGAGGGAGAGAATGCTGCTGTGAAGCAGATATAAAGAATGATCCATACAGAGTGATACATGCAGAGGAACAAGTGAGATGTACAGAGAAGAATAGAGAGGGGTTGGGGAAGAGATAGAGTGATAAAGTGTCCGAAAAGGGAGAGGGAGAGATGATAAAGATGCAGAGGGTTGTAGAAAGACAAAGAAAGGGAAAATTGTTAAAATATTCAGAGGCACAAGATATAAAGGATGTGAAGAGAGAGGGATTGAAAGAAAGATGCACAGAAACAGATATGAACATGGAGGGAGATGCAGATATTGAGTTGCCAGAAGAGATGGAGGGATTGAAATCCATGGGGGGTTATGTTGGGCTCTCTGGAGCAGCAGCTCTCAACCTTTTTCCCTCTGAGTCTCCCCCCAGAGCTCGCCCCTTAGTGTAAAAATTCCACAGATTCCCTTAAACATAAGACTTTCTCCTGTGTATTCAAAGGAATGATGAAGAGACACATGCACTTATTATTTTTTTCTCTCTAGTTCTAGCTTTTGTCCGAGGATTCCTACTGGAAAATTGATTCTCTCTCTGCATCGTCAAAGCTGCAGCTTCCAAATAAATTCCCCTTGGGAGAGAGAGAGAGAAAGAAATGGAAATGGATTTAAATAAAGCAAAAATTCTGAAACAAAAAGACACAGCAAGATCCCAGGACTCCTCTCACTCACAGACATACAGAATCGGGGGGAGACTATTTTACAAACTCATGCCCTGATTTTAGACCCAGGCATTAAGAACACATTTCAAATGGGGTGAACATGAAAATGCCTTACGATTGTCCCGAGCGTTTACTTTTCAAATACATCAGATATTCTCAAAGTGCTTGAGGAGGGGAAGGGGAAGGAGTGGGGACGGGATAAGGGGATTTATGCCTCACGCTGGGTTGTGACTAAATACTGGAGACCACCACCGCACACCCCACTCCCATCACAACCACCACTCCCGGGTCTGTGCCTCTCCCATTGTGTGAAACCTGCCATGGCCACTGATAACCCCTCTGTCCCTTTCCCATTCACTGTCCCCCTGTACCCACTTAGTCCAGGATTGGTGCTGTTTGTACAGTAAATATTAACAGTGACCCTTTCACTTCTAGCACTGTTGCCTCTGTCTCACTCTCCCTTTCTCTCTCTTTCTCTCTCTCTCCACCTCTGTCTGAACCTGGTTCTCCTGGACTACCCCCCACCCACCCCCATCTCTGCTCATCTTTCTGTTTTCCTGCTCTAGCTAATGTATCGACACCTCTCTTCATTTTCTCAATCTCAGGATTAATTTATTTGAAATGCACTCTGTAATTTTCCTAAGTAACAGAATGACAGAGTGTTATTTAAATTGCGATATGTTGGGAAAAGTTGATGTACAAAGGGACCTGGGTATCCTTGTGCATCAATCACTGAAAGCAAGTCTGCAGGTGCAGCAAGCAGTTAAGAAAGCAAATGGTATATTGGCCTTCATTGCAGGAGGACTTGAGTACAGGAGCAAGGATGTCTTACTGCAGCTGTACAGGGCCTTGGTGAGACCACACCTGGAGTACTGCGTGTAGTTTTGGTCTCCTTCCGTAAGAAAGGATGTACTTGCCATAAAGGGAGTGCAACAAAAGTTCACCAGACTGATTCCTAGGATAGCAGAAATGTCGTATGAGGAGAGATGGGTCAACTAGGTCTGTATTCGCTGGAGTTTGGATGAATGAGAAAGGATCTCATTGAAATGTATAAAATTCCGACAGGGCTGGACAGACTGGTTGCCAGGATGATGTTTCCTCTGGCTGGGGGTCTAGAACAAGGGATCATGGTCTCAGGGTATGGGGTAGGGCAATTAGGACTGAGATGAGGAGAAACATCTTCACTCTGAAGGTGGTGAACCTGTGGAATTCTCTGCCATAGAAGACAGTGGAGGCCAAGTCACTGCATATACTTAAGAGGAAATAGATACATTTTTGGGCTCTAAAGATGTCAAAGGGTATGGGAAGAGTGCTGGAGTATGGTGTTGAGATAGAGAAGCAGCCATGATTATATTGAATAGCAGATCAGGCTCGAAGGGCCAAATGATCTACTCCTGCTCCTATTTTTAAATTTCATATATTTCCCTTCCCTTAATGAATCTATACTGATTCTCAATGATTAATCCATACATTTCGAAATGCTGATTAATACAAATCCTCACTCCCAATAATTTACATGAGTTTTTCCAACTTTCTGCTTTTAATTTTGAGCAAGCATCGAATGCTGAAGCATTGAATAAATGACACAAATTAATAGCATCTTAAACAATTCTCAGAATCACAAAATCACACGGTGCAGAAGAGGCCCTTCGGCCCATCGAGTCTGAACCGACACGTGAGAAACACCTGACCTACCTACCTAATCCCATTTACCAGCACTTGGCCCATAGCCTTAAATGTTATGATGTGCCAAGAGCTCATCCAAGTTCTTTTTAAAGGATGTGAGGCAACCCGCCTCCACCACCCTCCCAGGCAACGCATTCCAGGCAGTCACCACCATCTGGTAAAAAAGGTTTTCCTCACATCCCCCCTAAACCTCCTGTCCCTCACCTTGAACTTATGTCCTCTCGTGACTAACCCTTCAACTAAGGGGAACAGCTGCTCCCTATCCACCCTGTCCATGCCCCTCATAATCTTGTACACCTCAATCAGGTCACCCCTCAGTCTTCTCTGCTCCAACGAAAACAACCCAAGTCTATCCAACCTCTCTTCAGAACTTAAATGTTTCATTCCCGGCAACATCCTGGTGAATCTCCTCTGCACCGCCTCCAGTGCAATCACATCCTTCCTATAATGTGGTGACCAGACCTGCGCACAGTACTCCAGCTCTGGCCTCACCAAGGTTCCATACAAATCCAACATGATCTCCCTACTTTTGTAATCTATATCTCGATTGATAAAGGCAAGTGGCCCATATGCCTTTTTCATCACCCCACTAACATGCCCCTCCGCCTTCAAAGATCTATGCACACAAGCCAAGGTCCCTTTGTTCCTCAGAACTTCCTAGTCATGCCGTTCATTGAATACTTCCTGGTCAAATTACTCCTTCCAAGGTGTATTACCTCACACTTTTCAGGGTTAAATGCCATCTGCCACTTATCTGCCCATTTGACCAACCCGTCTACATCTTCCTGTAGCCCAAGACACTCAACCTCACTGTTAAACACACGGCCAATCTTTGTGTCATCCGCAAACTTACTAATCCTACCCCCCACATAGTCATCTATGTCATTTATAGAAATGACGAATAATAGGGGACCCAGCACAGATCCCTGTGGTACGCCACTGGACACTGGCTTCCAGTCACCAAAGCATCCTTCTGTCATCACCCTCTTTCTCCTACAACTAAGCCAATTTTGAATCCTCCTTATCAAATTACCCTGTATCCCATGTGCATTTGCATTCTTTATAAATCTCCCATGCATGACCTCATCAAAGGCTTTGCTGAAATCCATATAAACTACATCAACTGCACTACCCTCATCTACACACCTGGTCACCTCCTCAAAAAATTCAATCAAATTTGTTAGGCACGACCTCCCTCTGACAAAGCCATGCTGACTATCCCTGATCAAACTTTGCCTCTCCAAGTGGAGATCGATACTCTCCTTCAGAATTTTCTCCAATAGTTTCCCTACCACTGACATGAGACTCACTGGCCTGTTCCCTGGCTTATCTCTACAACTTTCTTAAATAGTGGAACCACATTAGCTGTTCTCCAGTCCTCTGGCACCTCCCACGTGGCCAGAGAGGAGTTAAAAATTTGGGTCAGAACCCCTGCGATCTCCTCCCTTGCCTCCCTCAGCAGTCTGGAACACAAATCATCCAGACCTGGAGATTTGTCCACTTTTAAGCCTGTGAGTTCTGCTCGAGCTCCATCGGGAATTTGAAAGAACCACAACAAACTTTCAGCACTGTTACTTCCCCCACCAAATCTGTCTAATAACCTCACTGATCTGACTCAAATACCAATGGCTGCATTTTATGGGAGGGGGGGAACAAACCTCTTGCCCCACCCACTGTTCCCCACCACGCACCCCTGAAGGAAAGTTGGCCAGAAGACAACACGACTGGAACAAGCCCACCCCACAACCATAACACACTGGGGGTTGTTAAAGTGGCTCAACGTGGCTTCGTATAGCTTTTGTTACCCAGTAGCCACCCTCTGGCTTCTCATGGTGACACAAATGCAGGTGGCACAATGGACTGCTGCCGAATGAAGGCATCATGGCTCCTGCCAAGATACTGGGCATTCACCTGTTCACACACCAGCTGGACCTTGAGGGACTGGTTTCCTTTTCAGCTGCAGTACATCTCAGAGTTTACATGGGGTGGCTGTAAAGTGAGGTGTGTGCAGTCCACTGACCACCCTGCACCATAGGGAAAACCCCCAACTCTCACAAATCCAAGTACTCACTCTGTTGGCTGCTCTTTGGCAAGCAAGAATGAAATATATTCAGTTCCCAGGGAACATAGAGTATCACTTTCCTCCCTTATTGAAGAGTGGACTGGAAGATGTTTCAAACATCTGCTGCTCCAGCCTGGAAGGAGCACAATGGATAATATTTCTTGGCCATTGTCACCTTCACACTCACCGGCAATGCTGTTCTCACCCTACTCTGAGGTTCCAGTTCTGCTGGAACAGGCCTATGAATTCACTGAGGGCATATTCAGTGAGGGCATACTTAGAAACGTGCAGACATGTGGCGCATTTTCTCGCTGAGCAAACTGCAATTAAATAGCATATTCTTTTATGCACCAAGAGTGGCTCGTTAGCACCAATACTGACCGAGCTCGCCGAATCCTAAATGACATTGCTGCTAGACTGGGTCTGCGGCAGGTGGTGAGAGAACCAGCAAGAGGGAAAAACATACTTGACCTCATCCTCAACAATCTTCCTGCCACAGATGCATCTGTCCATGACAGTATTAGCAGGAGTGACCACCGCACAGTCCTTGTGGAGACCAAGTCCCACCTTCACATTGAGGATACCCTCCATCATGTTGTGTGGCACTACCATTGTGCTAAATGGGATAGATTTCAAACAGATCTAGCAACTCAAGAGTGGGCATTCTTGAGACACTGTGGGCAATCAGCAGCAACAGAATTATACTCAAACACAATCTGTAACCTCGTGGCCCAGCATATCCCCCACTCTGCCATTATTATCAAGCCAGCAGATCAACCTGGTTCAATGAAGAGTGCAAGACGGAATGTCAGGAGCAGCACCAAGCATACCTAAAAATGAGGTGTCAACCTGGTGAAGCTATAAAACATGACTAATTGCATGCCTAGCAGTATAAGCAGTAAGTGATAGGCAGAGCTATCCAACAACCAACGGATCAGATCCAAGCTCTGCAGTGCAGCCACATCCAATCATGAATGGTGGTGCACAATATAACGGCTTCCTAGAGAAGAAGGCTCCACAAATATCACCATCCTCACCACCCACTATTGGAGGCACCCAGCACATCAGTGCACAAGATAAGGCATTTGCCATATGCGGGCATTTGCTACCATCTTCAGACAGAAATGCCGAGTGGATGATTCACCTCGGTCTCCTCTGCAGGTCCCAAGCATCACAGATGCCAGTCTTCATCCAATTCAGTTCACTCCACGTGACATCGAGAAACTGCTGAAGGCATTGAATGTTGCAAACGCTATGGGCTCTGACAATATTCCAGCAATAGAACTGAAGGTTTGTGCTCCAGAACTCACTGCACCCTAGCCAAGCAGTTCCAGTACAGCTACAACACTGGCATCTACCCGGCTATGTGGAAAATTGCCCAGGTGTGTCCTGTACATACAAAGCAGAACAAATCAAACCCGGCCAATTACCGCCCCATCGGTCTACTCTCCATCATCAGTAAAGTAATGGAATGGGTCATCAAAATTTATTTCAAGGGCACTTGCTTAGCAATAACCTGCCCACTGACGCCCAGTTTGGGTTCCGCCAGAGCCACTCAGCTCCTGACCTCATTACAGCCATGGTTCAAACATGGACAAAAGAGCTGAACTCCCAAGGTAAGGTGAGAGTGACTGCCTTTGACATCATGGCTGCATTTGACAGAATGTGGCATCAAGGAGCCCTAGTAAAACTGGTGTCAATGGGAATCAGGGGGAAAACTCTCCGCTGGTTGGAGTCATACCTATAACAAAGAAAGAGGGTTATGGTTGTTGGAAGTCAGTCACCTCAGCTCCAGGACATCACCGCACGAGTTCCTGAGGGTAGTGCCCTTGGCCCAACCATCTTCAGCTGCTTCATCAATGACCTTCCTTCCATCATAAGGTCAAAATTGGGGATGTTCGCTGATGATTGCACAATGCTCAGCACCATTCGCAACTCCTCAGACACTGAAGCAGTCCATGTCCAAATGCAGCAAGGCCTGGACAATATCCAGGCATGGGCTGACAAGCGGCAAGTAACATTCACGCCACACAAGTGTTAGGCAATGACCATCTTCTCCAAGAGAGAATTCAACCATCGCCCTTTGATGTTCAATGACATTACCATTACTGAATCTGCCACTATCAACATCCTGGCGGTTATGATTGACCAGAAACTGAACTGAATTAGCCATTTAAATACTATAGCTACAAGAGCAGGTCAGAGACTAGAAATCGTCTGATGAGTAACTCAACTCCTGACTCCCCAAAGCCTGTCCACCATATCTACAAGGCACAAGTCGGGAGTGTGATGCAATCCTCTCCACTTGCCTGGATGAGTGCAGCTCCCACAACATGCAAGAAGCTTGACACCATCGAGGAGAAAGAAACTCACTTCATTGGCATCACATCCATAAACATTCAATCCACCACCACTGATGCACTGTAGCAGCAGTATGTACCATCTACAAGCTGCACTGCAGAAATTCAGTATCGCGCCCTCGACAGCACGTTCCAAACCCATGATCACTACCATCTAGAAGGACAAGGGCAGCAGATTGATGGGAACACCACCACCTGGAAATATATCGCCTTTACTTCACTGTCACTGGGTCAAAATCCTGGAACTCCCTTCCAAACAGCACTGTTGCTGTACCTACACTACGCAGGCTGCAGCGGTTCAAGAAGGCAGATCACTGCCACCTTCTTAAGGGCAATAAGGATGGACAATAAATGCTGGCCCAGCCAGCGAAGCCCATGTCAAATGAATGAATAAAAAAACACTCCCTTGCTAAATAACATTTACTTTCCTAATTTTCTTAATTTTTCCTAATTGCTTCCTGCTACCTGCATGTTAACCTCCTGTGTTTCTTCTACAAGGGCATCCAAATCCCTCTTAACACTAACATGTAATAGTTCCTCACCATTTAAATCTTACATTTCTCCACATTATATGCCATCTGTCACCATCTTACCCATTCACTTAACCTGTCTGCCTGCATATTACACAATCTTTGTGTCCTGTTCACAGCTTATATTCTCACCATGCTTTGAATCATTAGCAAACCTGGCCACATTTCACTTGGGCACTTAAATGCAGCTTGTAAATAGTTCAGGCATCATTTGTGCCATAAATACATGATGCAATCTGCCCTTCAAACCACAAATGTTTCCATTGAGCTGAACACTTGTTGCATTAGAGTCTGACCAGCTTCTTGCAAGGCTATGCTATGACACCCTGACTCCTACTAACTTGCACAGATCATTTCAAAAACAACCGCAGCGCAACAACTCTGAGCTCTGGCCTTTCGCCTGGGCAACCTCAGCCTTGTGGATTTAAAGAAGCAGGTTGTTTATTCATGGGTTTACTCATTGCAGATCGATCTGTTTTACTGATAAAGTCTGTTATTTCCAATGAGCATCTTTCCAATCTCTTGCCGCAGTTTTGCCAGCGTGCAAAATCACCTTGTACAGAATGAGCAAAAAGCACCTTTTACCCATCCAGTTACTGAGCTCAGTCAGTGGGGAACTTAACCCAAAAGCACGGCTCAATATTCTAATCCTGAAGGGAATTAGTCATTAAGGAAAAGCTGAATAGGTACACGACGGAGTAAAGAATTGAAGGATCTGCTGATAGGCTGGGATGAAATAGGGCGGGAACAGGCTCAGGTGAAGCATAAACAAATTTCTTAAGCCAGTAGGCCTGTTTCTGAGCTGTAAATTCTGAACAAATTGAGGACTTATATTCCCTTCAGCCTGCCAACCGTTGCCTCTCTCTCTCTTTAATTTATTCTTTCATGGGATTTGATTTGATTTGAGTAGTTTGCTAGGCTAATTCAGGGGGCAGTGAAGTGTCAACCACATTGCTGTGGGTCTGGAGTCACATGTAGGCCAGACCAGGTAAGGACAGCAAATTTCCTTCCATAAAGAGCATTAGTGAACCAGATGGGTTTTTATGACAATTGACAATGGTTTCATGGTCACCATTGCTGAGATTAGCTTTCAATTCCAGGTTGATTAATTGAATTTAAATTTCACCAGTTGCCATGGAGCATTCAGCTGGGCCTCTGGATTATTAGTCCAGTGACATTACCATATTTCCACTGTTCTGACCTCTTTTTTATCAATGCCACTTGATCACTGTTCTTGTCAGTAAAACCAATGTTCGTGCTAAACTCCAACTGAACTGTCCCACACACCTTTCCACCTCCTACTCCCTGGTCACTGATAAAATTAAAACACATTACACTACATTACATTCACCTTTCCCCAAACCGTCCATACTCCGGCTAATCCACTCTTTCCCCAACTTCCTGCTCCAATCTACTTTTAAAATTCAAGCTCAGCCTCTCCTAACTGCGACTTACTGATCTCTTTGCCTCTGCTACTCTTTTCACTCTTAGTACTGTCCTGTGCTGTGGGTTCTGACCTTCATCTCTATTTGACGTAAACACCATGAAAAGCTGCGAGTCACAGTTGGACGTTTGTATTATTTAAAAAGAGCTTCAATTTATATCACATTTCCAATCTTCAAGACATGGGACTGCACATCTCTAAATATGGAGAGAGGCAGATAGGCTGAATAATGTGTGTGTGGAGGGTCAGTGAGGCATGTCAGTGAGGAGGGTGAGGGGAGTCAGTGAGGACAGTGAGGGGAGTCAGTGAGGAGGGTGAGGGGATTCAATGAGGAGGGTGAGGGGAGTCAGAGAGGATGGTGACAGGGGTCTGTGAGGAGATAGAAGGGAGTCAGTGAGGAGGGTGAGGGGAGTCATCGAGGAGAGTGAGGGGAGTCGGTGAGGAAGATGAGGGGAGTCAGTGAGGAGAGTGAGGATATTCAGTTGAGGAGAGTGAGGGGGTTCAGATGAGGAGACTCAGGTGAGGAGTGTGCTGTGGATTCAGTGAGGAGGGTGCAGGGAGCTGACACTGGGAGTCAGGCCCACTTACTCTTCTCCTTTACCCAGTAACTCCTCTCTGTGTTGATGTCCCTGTGTGTGGATGGAATCTCTGGACTTTCTCTTTGTGTGCCCTCTGTGTAAGACAGCAGTCTGACAGCCTGTGAACAAGGGGCTAAAACTCAGGGATGAGTTAGTCTGGCTGACCTTCTGCATCTGACTCTGGGCCAGACTGAGTTTATCAAGATGTCATGTGACTGCCCATCTTTAGTCACATTCTGCTGAGTGTGAGAGCAGTTTGCAATGTTCCTGATCACAACCAGAAAACTCATTCATATCTCAGAGTGAAAGTGTCTTCTGTGTTATTCCTGTCAATTTAGAAAAACAACTGTCTGTGTTCTGACCTTGGGTCCACTTTCTATCTCTCTACTCCTCCATTTTGGAAGGTCTAATACAGGTAGGAATTATACAGTAAATGGCAGAACCCTTAAGTGCATTGACGGGCAGAGGGATCTGGGTGTACAGGTCCACAGGTCACTGAAAGTGGCAATGCAGGTGGGTAAGGTAGTTAGGAAGGCATATGGCATGCTTGCCTTCATCGGCAGGGGTATTGAGTATAAAAGCTGGGAAGTCATGCTGCACCTGTATAGAACCTTGGTTAGGCCACACTTGGAATATTGCGTGCAATTCTGGTCGCCACAGTACCAGAAGGATATGGAGGTGTTGGAGAGGGTGCTGAGAAGGTTTACCAGGATGCTGCCTGGTCTGGAGGTTATTGGCTATGAGGCGAGGTTGGAGAAACTCGGATTGTTCTCACGAGAGCGACGGAGATTGAGGGGCGACTTGATAGAAGTTTACAAAATTATGAGTGGCATGGACAGAGTAGATAGTCAGAAGCTTTTTCCCAGGGTGGAAGAATCAATTACTAGGGGACATAGATTTAAGGTGAGAGGAGAAAACTTTAGAGATGTGCGGGGCAAGTTTTTTACGCAGAGGGTAGTGAGTGTCTGGAATTCGCTGCCAGAGGAGGTGGTGGAAGCATGTACGATAGTGATGTTTAAGAGGCAGCTTGACAAATACATAGATAGGATGAGAATAGAGGGATATGGAGCCCGGACATACAAAATGTTTTAGTTGACGGGCAATATGATCGGCGCAGGCTTGGAGGGCCGAAGGGCCTGTTCCTGTGCTGTAGTTTTCTTTGTTCTTTGTTCTTTGTTCCTCCCTTCTGTCCATTATATCTGATATTTCTACCCCTGACACCTCCTACTCTCCCTCCACCTTCTTCAAAAACATCACTCTTACTCCAAGCTTCTCTGATCAGACTGCCCACTCTTCAGCCACCTCGACATTCAAGCTTCTCCTGGTTGCTCAGCCGCCTCTCACATTCTGAGCTCTGAACTTTCACTGCCCCACCACTCTTCACCCACCTTTCACCTCCCACCACTCATTTCTCACCTTCCCACACTCTTGTCTCCACAATTCACCTCTCACCTGCCAAAATCTCAACTTCCCCCTCACCTCGGACTATCCCCCCCCACCTCCCCACCCCCGCCCGTCACCACTCACCATCCCATAATCCAACTCTCACCTTCCACCCTCCAATATCCTCACATCAAACACAAAACCTTCATATCTCTCAACTCCAAACTTCTCACCTACCTCCCTACCGCTCCACCTTCCAGGTGCCAGATTGTCCAGGTTTGCACACACCAATTCTCAAACCACTAGCAATTAGGGGCACTAGGACCCTGCAGTCATTCTCTCATAGCATCTCTAACACAGGCCTGCAGCCATCAGATGAGACTGAGGGGCAGGTGGACAGGATTCAGGGGCTGAGAACTGGGTATTCATATCTACCTGACATCCTCTACAGCTACCTCTTTTAGAGCCCCAGGATGTCGCTGGCCATCAGGTCTTGGCGATTTGTTGGCTTTTTACCCTTTGAGTTTCTATAGCAACCTGAGAGCTTCACGTTCACGTTCACTTAAGACCAGCTTGTTTTTTATTTCTGGAGTTTTGAAACTGACTTTAAATTCTCAAACTCGTGTTCTCTGGATTATCAATGCAGGCAGTGAGATTACAGAAGCTCTCCATTATCAGACTGTCCTTACCCACAGGATGGGCTGTTCCTCTTTTGAATAATAAACAGAAGCTTGAAGTGAAAAGTATTTGTTCCAGTTGCTGACAGAAGTGTGTCTGCTGTGTAATTACCTCACAGGGATTGGGCTGCAGATTAACAGTGACACAGGAATGATTAGAGAACAGCCTGAGATCAAACACTCTTACACAACCTACAGAGCAGTCAGCAGATCCCCAGCTGTGGAAAATTACTAGAAAGGGCCCTGAGATCTCGGGTCAAAGGTCGTCCGTCATCAAACCCATGTAAAAAAAAAGCAGGAAGCAGAGATTTCCTGTGGGTAAACTGTCTGAATGTGATAAACAAGACTGTGCGGTGAGGTGTGCTGGATCTGTGTGTCAATGCTGTCCTGTCTTCACTCTCTCCTGACTGTGAAACTGGAAGGATTCACAGGGCCAGTAACAGTCTAATAGGCCCAGGGGAGTCACTCCTTCCAGGAGGAACCATCTGTATAATCAGTCAGTAAGATGGTTAAACCCCTTAACACAGGAAGGTTTGATTGTCTCTCTATCAGGCCCCCTGATAATGGGTCACCCACACCCACTGGACTGTGGAATCCCACTCCATGTTAACCCAGTTCCCCAATCTCCACAACAGTCTGGAGTGGGGTTTGAACTCTGAACCCTCTGACTCAGAGCCAGGAAACACAACCAAGAGACCACAGGCTAATTTCTGCAGCAGCAGCTGATCAAGAAACAGACAAAGTAAGAATTCAGTGTGATTCTGCTCCCCACGGCTTTACACTTGATCCCTTGCCCTCCCCTTAAGGGGCTATTCACCTGCACTGGCTCCCCAACCTCCTAAAGGGGTAAATCAATACCTCTCTCTCTGCCTCCTACCGAAAGCTACACCAGATGGCATGTTTTTGGCAGACCAGGTGTTCCAAAACAATGACTGAGATGAGACACCATGTCTGACAATCATTCACTTGCAGTTTTCCAATGTGCATTAACATAGTGGGAGGGACCTCATTCCTCTCCCAGCAGGGACTCATTAAACGTCTGGGTAAGTCTAGGTGCTGACGCATGGTCAACAAAGTAGGGCAGTACAGGGGAGTGTATCCTCAGACATTCCTGCAGGGGCACCGGACAGCGATCAGGAGAAGAACCCTGAGGTACTGTTTCCCTCCTAAACCAGAGGCACGGGTGCCAGCTGTACCTTAACTACTGCCCAGAGATCAAATCTAGACATTGGCACTAGATGGTTCACGGACTTTAGCCCATGGGGGAATCTTCGAATAACTTAATCAATAACCTTAAACTGCAATTGGATTCACCCAGACAATGAATACAAAGTGAATCTCATTAACAAGCAGCTGGAGTATCTGTCTCCCATCAGGGAGAATCCAGGCAATAACACAAATAAGTACAAAATCTTGGTGAGGGATGAGATGGAGATACAGAGACCTCCTAGAAAATGTAGCTGGAACTTCTTTCTAAATCACAGACAAGTGAGATAGAGACAAAGAGCACACAAAATGAACACACCATTTGCCTTCTGAACTGCTTGCAGCTTGCCTTCAGTGATTGGTGCAGTTCACAACACTCCCAAGCATCGAATCATCCGCGAAATTTGAAATTGTCTCCTGCACACCAAGAGCTAGATCATAAATATATATCAGGAACAGCAAGGGTCCCAATACTTACCCCTGGGGAACTCCACTACGAACCTTTCTCCAGCCCAAAAAATATCCATTGACCATTACTCTCTGCTTCCTATTTTTCAGTCAATTTTGTCTCCACGTTCCTACTGTCCTTTTGATCTCATTGCAACATAAAACATTCTGACAGGAATAGACAGACTGGATGTAGGGTTGATATTTCCTATGGCTGGGGAGTCTACAACTAGGGGTCAAAGCATCAGGATAGGGGGTAGACCATTTAGAACTGAGATGAGGAGAAACTTCTTAACTCAGAGGGTGTTGAATCTATGGCTTCCCTGACATGGAAGGCTGTGGGGGCCAAGGCGCTGACTATATTTAAGAAGGAAGTAGGTCGATTTCTGGACTCTAAAGGCCTCAAGAGGCATGGGAAGAGCACAGGAGTATGGCGTTGAGATACAGGATCAGCCAGGGTCATGTTGAGTGGTGGAACAGGCTCGAAGGGCTGAATGACCTACTCCTGCTCCTATTTCCTATGTTACTATGCTTCACTCACTTTGACCAAGACCACTCACCTTGAAGGGGAATGTGGCTGTTCCCCTGAAGCAAAGCAGAATCAGCTCTATCCCTGGTCTTACTTACCCTAGTTAGTGAAGGTGAGGCAGGAGGAGCTAACCCAGGATAAAAGGTGAGATAAAAACAAAAAACTGCGAAAACTGGAAATCCAAAACAAAAACAGAATTACCTGGAAAAACTCAGCAGGTCTGGCAGCATCGACGCAGAATAAAAAAGTTGATGTTTCGAGTCCTCGTGACCCTTCAACAGAACTGAGTAATATTAGGGGAGGGGTGAAATATAAGCTGGTTTAAGGTTGAGGGGGGGAGGGGGGGTGGGGGGAGAGAATTGGAGGGTTGGGGGGGGGGGTGTGGTTGTAGGGACAAGCAAGCAGTGATAGGAGCAGATAATCAAAAGATGTCACAGACAAAAGAATAAAGAGGTGTTGAAGGTGGTGATATCATCTAAACGAATGTGCTAATTAAGAATGGATGGCAGGACACACAAGGTAGAGCTCTAGTGGAAGAGAGCAGGGTGGAGTGTTAAAATGGCAAGCGACAGGGAGGTTTGGATCTTTCTTGCGGACAGACCGCAGGTGTTCTGCAAAGCGAGATGCTGAGCTTCAACTCGCAGACACTTCCTCCTACCTCTCCCTGGACCATGACCCCACCACTGAACATCAAGCCATTGTTTCCAGGACTGTCACCGACCTCATCTCCTCTGGAGATCTTCCTCCCACAGCTTCCAACCTGATAGTTGCCCAAACTCGGATGGCCCGCTTCTACCTCCTACCCAAAATCCACAAACAGAACTGTCCCAGCAGACTGATCGTGTCAGCCTGTTCCTGCCCCACGGAACTCATTTCTCGTTATCTTGATTCCCTTCTCTCTCCCCTTGTCCAGTCCCTTCACACCTACATCCGTGATTCCTCTGACACCTTACGTCACATCAACAATTTCCAGTTCCCTGGCCCCAACTGCCTCCTCTTCACCATGGACGTCCAATCCTCTACACCTCCATCCCCCACCAGGATGGTCTGAGGGCACTTAGCTTCTTCCTCGAACAGAGGCCCCAACAATCCCCATCCACCACTACTCTCCTCCGTCTGGCTGAACTTGTTCTCACACTGAACAATTTCTCCTTTAACTCCTCTCACTTCCTCCAAATAAAAGGTGTGATTATGGGTACCCGCATGGGCCCCAGCTATGCCTGTCTCTTTATGGGGTAGGTGGAACATTCCTTGTTCCAGTCCTACTCTGGCCCCCTCCCACAACTCTTTCTTCGGTTCATCGATGATTACTTCGGTGCTGCTTCATGCTCTCGTTGGGACCTGGAAAAATTTATTAATTTTGCTTCCAATCTCCACCCCTCCATCATTTTCACATGGTCCATCTCTGAAACTTCCCTTCCTTGACCTCTCTGTCTCAATTTCTGGTGATAGACTGTCCACCAATATCCATTACAAGCCCACTGACTCCCACAGCTACCTCGACTACAGCTCCTCACACCCCACTTCCTGTAAGGACTCCATCCCATTCTCTCAGTTCCTTCGCCTCCGTTGCATCTGTTCTGATGACGCTACCTTCAAAAACAGTTCCTCTGACATGTCCTCCTTCTTCCTTAACCGAGGTTTTCCACCCACGGTCGTTGACAGGGCCCTCAACCGTGTACGGCCCATCTCCTGCGCATCCGCCCTCACGCCTTCTCCTCCCTCCCAGAAACATGATAGCGTACCCCTTGTCCTCACTTATCACCCGACCAGCCTTCGCATTCAAAGGATCATCCTCCGCCATTTACGCCAACTCCAGCATGATGCCACCACCAAACACATCTTCCCTTCACCCCCCCGGCGGCATTCCGTAGGGATAATTCCCTCCGGGACACCCTGGTCCACTCCTACATCACCCCCTACTCCTGAACCCCTACCTACGGCACCTCACCATGCAAACACAAAAGATGCAACACCTGCCCCTTCACTTCCTCTCTCCTCACTGTCCAAGGGCCCAAACACTCCTTTCAAGTGAAGCAGCCTTTCAGTTGCATTTCCCCCAACTTAGTCTGCTGCATTCATTGCTCCCAATGCGGTCTCCTCTACATTGGAGAGACCAAACGCAAATTGGGCGACCGCTTTGCAGGACACCTGCTGTTTGTCCACAAGAAAGACCCAAACCTCCCTGTTGCTTGCCATTTTAACACTCCACCCTGCTCTCTTGCCCACATGTGTGTCCTTGGCTTGCTGCATTGTTCCAGTGAAGCCCAACACAAACTGGAGGAACAGCACCTCATCTTCCGACTAGGCACTTTACAGTGTTCCGGACTGAATATTGAATTCAACAACTTTAGATCTTGAAATCCCTCCTCCATCCCCACCCCCTTTTCCTTTCTTCCCCCTTCCTTTTGTTTTTTCCAATAATTTATATAGATTTTTCTTTTCCCACTTATTTCCATTATTTTTAAATCTATACCTTTTATGCCCTGTTAGTCTTTCCACCCCACCCCCACTAGAGCTGTACCTTGTGTGTCCTGCCATCCATTCTTAATTAGCACATTCGTTTAGATAATATCACCACCTTCAACACCTCTTTATTCTTCTGTCTGTGACATCTTTTGATTATCTGCTCCTATCACTGCTTGCTTATCCCTACAACCACAACACCCCCCCCCACCCCACCCCCCAATTCTCTCCCCCCACAGCCCCCCCCCCCCCACCCCCCTCCACCTTAAACCAGCTTATATTTCACCCCTCTCCTAATATTACTCAGTTCTGTTGAAGGGCATGAGGACTCGAAACGTCAACTTTTTTCTTCTGCTCCGATGCTGCCAGACCTGCTGAGTTTTTCCAGGTAATTCTGTTTTTGTATAAAAGGTGAGATGTTGGATATAACGAACCACTGACGCTGGCCTCGAAAGGGTCCAGCAGCAGGCGGGCCCAGCCGACTATGAACCCCCATCTCGTGGTCCAAGAACACCTCCAGCTCAGTCTTCAAGTGGAACACAGCCTTCCCGTACATATTGAAAGCAGCTATGATTGCTGAAGGGCTGGAAACCTCAGCCAAGCCGTTCACTCGCACCTCGATTGTCCCGTTCGGGGCGAGTGTCGATCTTTACCTGATTTTGTTTGTGATTCCGGTGAATGGTGATGAGGCAGCAGAACAGCAGGAGAAGTGGGAGCAGCCACTCCCATGCAGCTCATTGCAGACCCCACCACCAGCAAAGATAGAAACCCCATGAAACATTGTGAACTACACCCACCCCAAGCCTCAGGCCTGATGTTCCTGATGACAAACTTTGTCTGTACACAATGATATTGAAAAGGAGAAAGGGGCAGCTCTCAGAGTCAGGCTGGGGGGATGGGGGAGGTGCGCTGCTGCAGGGGTGCAGTTTCCAGTGATTACTAATGTCTCTGGGAGTGATTTTCTTCATGGTGGTGGAGATGAGATTTCTTCACCTGGGCGAGGCAGAACTGCTCAGGTCCACTCGTCCACCATGATGGAACTGAAACAAATGTCATCCAGGGCCATCTAGCTGCCCCAGGTCAGGCAGTGGGAGAGAGCAGGGGTTTTTGTGTATGGCCTAGACAGCTTTCAGATGAAAACACGCTCATCCCCTCCCAATTTTCCAGCCTGTCCTCTTTCCTCCCCCCACCTTCAAGTAACTTTTTATTAAGAAGTCGACAAGTATCCATGTCTTGCTGTAAACCTCCGTCACTATACAGCCCCAAGACGTGCTAAAATCAGCTAGGATTCCTGCTCCTGATTCCCACGCTGCAGCTCCCATCACAGAAGTCTGTGTTCTGTTGAAGGGTCATGAGGACTCGAAACGTCAACTCTTTTCTTCTCCGCCGATGCTGCCAGACCTGCTGAGTTTTTCCAGGTAATTCTGTTTTTGTTTTGGATTTCCAGCATCCGCAGTAGTTTTTTGTTTTTACAGAAGTCTGTGCCTCTGCCTGTAAGTATGTGTGTGTCTCTTATTATCTGTGTATGTGCATATACCTTTATGTACCTGTCTGACAGGTCTGCCTGTGTATGTGTGTGTATTTCTCCATGTTCATACCATTTCCTGGTCCCAATGATAAATTTTCGGCCTCAGGATCTTCTCCAGCACAAGCTCAAATTTCCCCAATGTGACTGTGCTGGGGCAAGAGTCTCCTTCCTCAATCCAGGGAAAATGTAAGGTGCCCAAAGAGAGGACTGGAGAAAATTCCCTGGAGTGATGATTTTAAAAAGAAAACCTCCCACGAAGTTAAAGAATCCCCTATATCAGAGAGCTAGGTCAGGGATTTGAGGCTGACAGGCTCGTGTCCTTTCCCTTTAAATGATGGTCATTTAGTTTATTGAAATAATAAGCTGCCCGGTCATTGGTGGCACTCTGGCCAATGAGGGATTGCAGGTTTCTAACGGTGCAACACTGCCCCCTACTGTCAGCAGACTGCCAGCTACTCACCTTCTCTTATTAGCTATTGGTGCCCTGACAACCATGTCTACTTTGACTTACTGTGAAGATTGTCACCAATCACCAAAATTCATCAAATGAAACTGGGAATTCTGCCCATTACACTGCCAGAATACTGTTTAAAGAGGCCTCACCACTTTTCACTGGCAAGTCCATCGCAATCACATCTCTGTTCTGTAAAACCATTTCCAACTATTTAATACTAAGTTAAAAGCAAAAAACTGCGGATGCCTGGAAATCCAAAACAAAAACAAAAATACCTGGAAAAACTCAGCGGGTCTGACAGCATCTGCGGAGAGGAATACAGTTAACGTTTCGAGTCCGAATGACTCTTCATCAGAAGTAAGGAAAAATAGAAAAGAGGTGAAATATCAGCTAGTTTAAGGGGGGGGTGGGACAGGTAGAGCTGGATAGAGGGCCAGTGATAGGTGGAGATTGCCAAAAGATGTCATAGACAAAAGGACACAGAGGTGTTGACAGATGTAATATTAGCTAAGATATGTGCTAATGGTGACATTAAGGGTATAAAGCAGGATGAGTAAGGTACAGATAGCCCTAGTGGGGGTGGGGTGGGAGGAAGGCATCAAAATAGGATAAAAGTAGAGATAAACCAATGGATGGAAATACATTTAAAAATAATGGAAATAGGTGGGAAAAGAAAAATATATATAAATTATTGGAAAAAGGGGGATCGGAAAGGGGGTGCAGATGGAGGAGAGAGTTCATGATCTAAAGTTGTTGAACTCAACATTCAGTCCAGAAGGCTGTAAAGTGCCTAGTCGGAAGATGAGGTGCTGTTCCTTCAGTTTGCGTTAAGCTTTACTGGAACATTGCAGCAGGCCAAGGACGGACATGTGGGCATGAGAGCAGGGTGGTGTGTTGAAATGGCAAGCGACAGGGAGGTCTGGGTCATGGGTCTGGGTTGCGGACAGACCGAAGGTGTTCTGCAAAGTGGTCACCCAGTCTGCGTTTGGTCTATCCAATGTAGAGGAAACCTAAGGAATTGCTGCTGCTGCACATGTTTCTCCTGCAAAGACACTTTCCCATTCAGTTTCTTACTCCCTGTCCATCACTTACTCCGTGCCAAATTCTCACTCCCATAAGCCCATCATTACCCCAGCTTTCCCTTCAATTCCTCACACTCCCTTCACTCAGAATCATACAATCTTACTGCACAAAAGGGGGCCATTTGGATCATGCTTTGATGCTTTAAATGTGCCAGAGAATTTAGTCCCACGCTCCATCTCTTTCCCCAAAAGCCTTCAAAATGGCTCTCTTTGAATACATGCTCAATTTCTTTTTAAAAGTTCCTGTGGAATCTGATTCCACCACAATTTCAACTGGTGCATCCAATTCTTAACCACTCCCTTTGTGAAGAAATTTCTCCTCATTTACCAGTCCTTTTGCCAATTATTTTTAACCTATAACCTCTGGTTGCCAACCCACTTGCCAAAGGAAGTGTTTTTCATTTCTTGCCTTATCACCAACAATCAAAATTTTGAATCAAGTTCTTCCTATAAACTTCTTATATAATAATCCAGTTTCTCCAATCTCTCCACATAATTGAATTCCGTCATCTTTGTTATAATCCTAATAAATCTCTCTTTACCTGCTCCATTGACAACCTTCCTAAGGTCTGCTGCCCTGAATTGTGCTCAATAATGCAGCTGACAGATAACTAGAAGAATGTGCAGCTTTAGCATAACTTCCTTGTTTTTGTATTCAATTTCCCTATTTCTAAAGGCAAGTTTCCAATTCAACAATAGTCTACATTTATATAATGACTGTAAAGCAATTAAATGTCCCAAGGTGTTTCACAGGAGTATTAAAAAACAAACCATGACACTGAGCCACAAAAAGAGATGCTGGGTGAAATTTTCCCACGTTTGCACTAAGTGCGTTACCGGGCAGGTAAAATGGAGTCCTCCCCCCCAACGAAAATGGTGGGTTTTCACATTGTATCGTCCCAAGCCGCCTCATTGTTTATTCAATCCCACAAAACACAGCATTTCCATGGTGGGCGGGCTCTCATTCGCCCGCCTGCCATCACCACACTATCTATTCATGCCAGACGCCATCTTTAAAAAGCAGCAGCCAGCGAAGCTCTTATCGTCACCAGCTCACCACCGCTGCCCAGGAGACATGGCCAGCAAAGGAAAAAAGGCTGCAGCTCCCTGCTTGAACGACGGGTCCCTCAAGTGACTGCTCGATGCTGTGGAGGCCACCGGGATGTGCTCCATGCCTGCTCTGGCCTCAGGATGCCCAGTTCAGACACCAACCCTTGGGAGGTGGTCAGTGCAAATGCCCTGCAGAGGAGGACTGCCACCCAGTGCCACAAAAGAGCAAACAACCTCCTCCGTCCACCAGGGTAAGTAACTCTTTTCATCACTCCCAACTCTTACACTCACAAACCCATCACACATCCACAGGGCCCTCACTCACTGCCAATGCAAGGGACATCACCATTCGCTCTTTCACACACACCGTCATTGTCTTCATCCCATCCATGGGACCACTCACCACCCACACAGGCCAGGCATACTTATCATCTGGCCAAACAGGCATTCTGAAACACTCTCTCCATCTCTATCCATGCAGATCAAACTGGCTCACAACAGGAGGGAAAGGTTGCAGACAGATGGAGGGATTCCGGAGATCAAGGTTCTGACAGAATTTGAAAACAGAGCCATCCAGCTGGCCGGCGATGACTGGGACCGGTCCTGTGCTGACAGTGAGATCGGCGCTGCTTGACCAAGTGAGGATCCAGCAGTGCAACATCCATCAGACAACCATGCTGTGAGTGATGTGTCCTCTTTCACAGGCCACTGCCATGCACTAATTATCTCCCCTTGCATTCACAGGCGTATCTGCCAAACAGCCGACAGAGCCCACGACCCAGGACCTCCAATCAAGTCCCGAAGAAAGCTCTGAAGAGGAATTTGGAGGCACCCTCCCTGAAGTCCCATCGCAGCACTCACCCACACACCTTAGTGGGACCCAGCTTTAGAGTAGCCTCGGGATCACAATCTGGTGAGCACATCGCACTGCCTGATCCACAGCAGGCGGAGGCAGTTCCCAGGATCCCAGCACTCAGGGATGCTGGAGGCCAGCACATTGGACTTGGTCATGTCACAGTTGCTGGAGCTGCAAAGGCAAGCTAGGGAACATCAGGAAGGGATGTCCCTGCACTCCTCAGACTGCAAGGCACAATGGAGGAGTCCTTCCGCCTTCAGGCTGAGGTGATAGCGCCAGCATTGCAATGCACTGAGGTAAACACTGTCAGGATGGCGGCCTCCATGGAGACCTTGGTCCAGGATGTCACACCTGCACTGCTGCGCGGGCTCAACTCCATCGCTGATGCCATAGTTGGCCTCCAGCCGTGTGTACGTGAGAGTGGTGCTGGGCAACTCGATCTCACTCCAGCTACCCCTTCCGCTCATGGAGTCAGCTTGGGGCCCTCAGGCACCCATAGGGAGGAGGATCAGCAGGTGAACGCTCCGGGACCATTCACCCAGGTGACTCTGGGAGTGTCCGGCCCATCCGAATACCCTCTTCCTGTGACCTCCGCAGCTCCAGCTTCACAGGGTGAGGCGGGTGCCACTGCCACACAGCAGGACCCTGAAAGCAGGCCAGGGCTCATCAAGCCTCGGCCCGCCAGAGAACGCCCGCCAAAAGTCATCACAGACTGGGCATCACAGTCAGCAGGCTGCCTCCACCTCCGCTGTGGATGTCCGGGGAGCACCAAGACGTAGCGGCAGGGTTAGAAAAGTTAAGTAAAAGTATTTGCACAGCCTGGGCATGGCTGTTGGTCACTTGTACATACTGTTCACTATTGTCAATAAACTCCTCAGAATGTCTCCCTGCCTATGGCTCCTTGTTCTGATGAGCAGTTTTCTTATCACTCAGATGTGAAACCTTTCTGCACAAGATAAAGGCAGGTGTGGTCTTCAGACCAAAGTGATGGTCCAGCCTCACACTGCCTGGAAACATTACTGATGCCTGCACCTTGGCGGTGCTAGTCATTGCTGACAGAATGTAGTGGGCAGGTGCCACAGAGTTCTCTCATTTTCTCTGTGTGCTCTCAGCACCTTTAAGGTGGGGCAGGCCCCAAAACACCAACATGAGGTCATAATCCTCCTATTAGGGCCTTCACAGCACCTCCACGACAGGAGCATTCTCGCAGAGGGTATTGGTGCTGCCATTAGACAGACTGGCAATGGGAGGATCTATGGGGACTCCTCACTGCATGTCGTCATCATCCTCCACAAATCTGGCTGCTATGAGGACCTCCCGAGCATGCCTGCCGCGTCTAGCCAGTGCGAGAGCCTCATCCCCGTCATTGTCACCACCGAGAACCCTCTCACCCTCATCCCTGTTGGCCTCCCACTCCACCTCTTCCACCTCCTCCTCAGCCAGCTGCTCTCCCTGTTGCAGTGCCAGTCTGTAAAGGGCACAGCTGATGACTACAATACATGACACCCTCTGCGGACTGTATTGCAGGGCTCCACCAGACCGGTCCAGGTACCAGAACCTCCTCTTCATCATCCTGATTGGCATCAGCCACGGCCTCTGTGGGTAGCCTTTGTCCCCAAGGAGCCATCCCTGCAGCCTCTGTGGACCCTGGAAGACTGCAGGGGTCTGCGAGTGACTCGAGATGTAGGCGTCATGCACACTCCATGGAAACCGTGCGCACACCTGCAGGATGTGTTTCTGGTGGTCGCATACCAGCTGCATGTTCAGTGAGTGGAAGCCCTTGTGGTTGATGAAGTCCACTGAGTGTAGCGATGGAGACCTCAGCGCCACATGGATGCAGTCAATTGCACCCTGCACCTATGGGAAACCCGAGATCAGGACGAATCCAATGGCTCTTCCATCCTGGCTGTCCCAGTCCTGGGCGAAATGCACAAAGTTGTGTGCCATGGAGAAGATGGCATCCGTGACCTCATGGATGCATTTGTGTTTGGCGGATTGTGCAATCCCACAAAGGTCTCCTGTGGATCCCTGAAAAGAGCCACTGGCATAGAAATTGAGCACCATGGTCACTTTCACAGCCACGATGCTCTCCATGTCCCCTTGGTGCCAAGTCTTCTTCAGTCTCTGTAGGCCATCAGCCATGATCCTGATGTGGTTCTCCTGCAGCATGAAAGAGAGAGAGATGTGGTTATCACGTCTGTACCTGGCACATTTCCTGGCCCTGTTTGACTGCCCCTTAATGCTTCCCAGAGAGTGCTGGTCACCCCTCGGATGGCCAGAGATGAGTGTGCTGCATGGCTGCCCTATCAACCTGCAACATAGGGGACACTGGTCCAAACCAGGATGCTGAGATTGCAAGGGGCTGTGAGCGCCTCCAGCAGTGACTGCTACATGGCTGGCGTTGGTGAGGAGATTGTACAACGTGTGCAGTCCAACTGCTCCTCGGTCCAATAAAGTGGTGGCCGACTCGAAGTCAGTGCCGGGGAGTGTGTGAGGGCAGGGGGTGGGGTGCGGAATGTAAGGTATGGAGCGCTTGGGTGGCCCTTTTGTGCCTCTGTGATGCTTGCATGGGCGGCAGGCTAGGAGCCTGACTCCAATCATATCATTGTGGCTGTGCCTGATCTGGCTCAGATGCAGAGACAGGGTCAGTTTATACAGGTGCCCCTAAAGTGTGGCCACTTCCCTCGCTTGCCCGGTCCCTCACCTCGATTGCTTGTGTGCGGGATGCAGCCGCAGGGCAGCACTTGAACCCCCCCACTGACCACCAACCCCCCCCCCCCCGCCATCCGATAACAGTCGCCCCCGAGGCTGGCCAACACATGCCCCCGGGCACTCCCCTCTCAGTAGTCGCCTCCGAGGCTGGCCAGCACTTGCCCCCGGACATTCCCCCCCCCATCAGCAGTCGCCTCCGAGGCTGGCCAGCACTTGCCCCTGGACACACCCCTCCTCAGCAGTCACCTCCGAGGCTGGTCAGCATTTGCCCTGGACACCCGCCCCCCTACAGCAGTCACCTCCTGGGCCAGACATCAGTTGTCCCACCCCCCGGCGCCCCTGCTGCCTGTAAACAACAGTCGAGCTGTGGAAAACGCTGCTGCTCACTCACCTCAGTTCCCCCAAAGTGAAACCACCGAGTGGGCGTCTCCTGCGCGCTGTTGTAAAACATGTCGGCATGCTTTCCTGCCAGCGTGGACAGACAATCAGTGGGGTTCCAACAGCCTGGCGGATTTTAAATTATCTGCTGATGTTTTACAATTAGCTCCCCGCCGACCCATGGGGGGAAACTTGGCCTGCCATCAGCGGGCTGAGTGGATGATCGCAACCTGCCTTCACACCAACGTGAAGCTGGTCACCGTCGTGAAGCAGGTCACGCCATATCCCCACCTATCACACCCACCGCAAGCAAGCTCGGAAAATTCTGCCCACTGGGTCAGGTGACCAAATCTTGGTCAAAGAGGGAGGCCTGAAGCAATGTCTTAAAGGAGGAAAGCAAGATAGAAAGGCCAAGAGGTTTAAGGAGGGAATTCCAGAGCTTGGGGCCCAAGCAACTGAGACAGAGGAAGCTGTTAGCTGATATGTGAAAGATTCTGTTGTGGGTAGAGTGTGGTTTGAGTGACAGATCTCTGCTATATCAGGATGGGTGAAAGCCCTCTGCTTTCTCTTTCACTCCTGGCCTGGAGAATTGAAAGGAGGCTGCTGCTGATGATGTGTGTCTTAAACTTTCTCTGTAGCTGAAAAGGTAATTGAACTGTGTGTAGAACACAATGACGGGCTGTGTATCCTAATGTCTAAGTCTATGTGAGCTATTCTGTGTGTCATTAGAATATATGCTGGGACTGTGTTGAGTTTTTGTGTGTCATCCTCTCTCTCTCTATTTCTGTTCATCTTGTTTTTTTCCATCTGTTGAATTTTTTTTCCTGAGTTTTACGACGGCCTCTATCTCTTTGCCTCAGTCATTTTGTCTTTCTTATCCTTGGATCTATCTGTTTCTCTATCCCCTCAAAATTCCTCTCCTTTCTCTCTCTTCTCAGATCTCTCTCTGATTTTCTCATTCTCATTTTCTTTTTGCCAATCGCCCAGAACCTCTCTGTGCATTTTGCCTCTTACCCAGCTTTAATATTCTCTTTATTCTCCTTTTGCTCTATCTCTCCCCTTCTTCCCCTCCTTCACCGCTCCCCCTTTCCCCTCCCCACTTTCCCACTCCCCCCCTTCCCCATCCCCCTTTCTCCTTCCCCCTCTTCCCCCCCTTCCCAAATCCATTCCCTCCCCTTCCCTTCTCTGCCATTTCTCCCCCTTCCCCCTCCACTCAATCTACCTCTCTTTTCTCTTTCTTCTGTCTTTTATTTCCTGTCTTTCCCTTTTTTCCCGCCCCTTGTCTCCCCACTACTTTTGTCTCCCTCGTCCATTACTCCCCCGCCCTTTCTTATGAGCCCCCACATTTTGTGTAGCCCCACCCAATTTTTATGCCCCCTCAAGTTTTATGGGTCCCCAAATTTGTATTCATGACCTCCAATTTTTAACCCTCTAATTTTTATGCCCCCACCACGTTTAATGGGCCTAGCCCCCAGGTTCTATGGGACATGTCCTACTTTTATGCCCCAGCCATTTTTGAGTGCCGCGCTCCTTCTTTTCAAGCCACCCCAGAGGTTCTGAGACCCTACCCCAGGTTCTGAGACCCTCACCCAGGATCTGAGACCCTCATCCAGGATCCAAGGTCCTCATCCAGGATCTGAGACCCCCCACCCCGCCCCAGGTTGTGAGGACACCTCAAGTTTCTGAGACCCCCCCCCCCCCAAGATTTTGAGAATTCCCTAGGAACTGAGACCCTCACCCCAGGTTCGGAGGCCACACCAGGTTCTGAGGACCCCCAACAGGTCCTGAGACTCCCCCCGCCCCACCCCACCTCGGGCCAGGTTCTGAGACCCACCCACCCCCACCCCCCATGGTCTGAGAGCCTCCCCCCTGCTTCAGAAACTTCCACCTCCCCCAGATTTTGAGACCCCGCCAAGCTCTGGCTCCCCCATTTTTATTAGAATCCCCCACAATTTTTATGAGCCCCCCCACCTCAGTTTTTCTGAAGCCCCCACCCCACCACAGTTTTTCTGAGGGATGCCCCCATTTTTATGCGCCACCCCCAGTTTTTAAGAGCCCCCCCATGGATTTTAAGGAGCCCCCCTCAAATTTATTAGGGTGCCCCAATTTGTTGAGGGCCCCACGCCAGTTTTTATGAGCACCGTCTGCCAGTTTTTATGCTCCCCCCCACCCGAGTTTTTATGAGGGCCACACTACCATTTTTCTTGGGGGGCCCCCAAGTTTTTATGAGGGCCCACACAGTTTCAATTAGACACCCTATCCCCGTTTGAATGCCCTCCCCACCATTGGGTTTTATACCCACCCCCCCTGCTGTTTTTATGCCCCTCCCTAATTCTTATGGCCCTCCTCCTTCCCCCAAACCCCAAAGAGGGAAACTCTTTCGAGTTATCAACAGTCACAGATTGCAACTCTTTCGAGTACAATCACAGTTCTTGGTTTCCGGGAGTGGGACATGAACCCACAACCCTCTGATTCAAAGGCGAGGGTGCTATGAACTGAGCCACAGCTGACACACACATTTTGGTTGGAGCAGGAGGCGGCCGTTCAGCCGGTTCAACCCTGTCCCACCCGTGTTAGATCATGGCCATTCTGTTTGTTCCTTCCTGCCCCCCACAAGACAGGGAGAGGCAGAGAAAGTCAGGGGGCAAATACATCGAGAGGGAAGGGAAACACTGGGCTTGTGAACCGGCCGTCCGTTTTCACATCTCCCGCTTTTAAATCAGTGGGAGTAAGACTCGGGAGAGATGGAAAGCAGGAGGATTCCAGTTCAACACTTTGGCAATCAGTCCAAATCCCCCCCAGTCAGAGAGATCCGGGGAGAAAGACAGAACTGAGACAGTGACAGAGCTGGACAGGGAGAGAGAAACTGAGAACAGAGAAACTCAAAGAAAAGGGCAGAGATAAAAATGCAGAAATAGGGAGATGGACATGTAGAGAGAGGGAGAGAATGCTGCTGTGAAGCAGATATAAAGAATGATCCATATAGGGAGATACATACTGAGGCACAAGTGAGATGTACAGAGAGGGGTTGAGGGAATGATAGAGTGATAATGTTTCCAAAAGGGAGAGAGGGAGATGATAAAAATGCAGAGAGTTGTAGAAAGACAAAGAAAGGGAAAATTGTTAAAATTTTCAGAGGCATGAGATGTAAAGGATGTGAAGACAGAGGGATTGAAAGAAAGATGCACAGAAACAGATATGAACAGGGAGGGAGATGCAGATATTGAGTTGCCAGAAGAGATGGAGGGATTGAAATCCATGGGGGGGTTATGTTGGGCTCTCTGGAGCAGCGGCTCTCAATCTTTTTGCCTCTGAGCCTCCCCCCAACCCCCTCCAGAGCGTAAAAATTCCACAGATTCCCTTAAACAGAAGTCTTTTATCTGTGTATTAAATTAATGACAAAGAGACTCATGCACTTATTATTTTTTTCTCTCTGGTCCTAGCTCTTGTTCGAGGATTCCTACTGGAAACTGATTCTCTCTCAGCATCGTCAAAGCTGCAGCTTCCAAATAAATTCCCCTTGGGAGAGAGAGAGAAAGAAACGGAAATGGATTTAAATAAAGCAAAAATTCTGAAACAAAAAGACACAGCAAGATCCCAGGACTCCACTCAGTCACAGACGTACAGAATCGGGGGGGGGAGACCATTTTACAAACTCATGTCCTGATTTTTGACCCAGGCATTAAGAACACATTTCAAATGAGGTGAACATGAAAATGCCTTATAATTGTCCCGAGCGTTTACTTTTCAAATACATCAGATATTCTCAAAGTGCTTGAGGAGGGGAAGGGGGAGGAGTGGGGACGGGATAAGGGGATTTATGCCTCAGGCTGGGTTGTGACTAAATACTGGAGACCACCACCGCACACCCCACTCCCATCACCACCACCACTTGGGACACTTGTCTTTATCAATCGAGGCATAGATTACAAAAGTAGGGAGATCATGTTGGTTTTGTATGGAACCTTGGTGAGGCCACAGCTGGAGTAGTGTGTGCTGTTCTGGTCACCACATTATAGGAAGAATGTGGTTGCACTGGAGGGGGTGCAGAGGAGATTCACCAGGATGTTGCCTGGGATGAAGCATTTAAGTTATGAAGAGAGGTTGGATAGACTTGGATTGTTTTCGTTGGAGCAGAGAAGACTTAGGGGCAACCTGATCGAGGTGTACAAGATGATGAGGGGCATGGACAGGATGGATCGGGAGCAAGTGTTCCCCTTAGTTAAAGGGTCAGTCACGAGGGGACACAAGTTCAAGGTGAGGGGCAGGAGGTTTAGCGGGGATGTGAGGAAAAACTTTTACCCAGAGGGTGGTGACTGTCTGGAATGCTTTGCCTGGGAGGATGGTGGAGGCGGGTTGCCTCACATCCTTTAAAAAGTACCTGGCTGAGCACTTGGCACGTCATAACATTCAAGGCTATGGGCCAAGTGCTGGTAAATGGGATTAGGTAGATATCAGATGTTTCTCACCTGTTGTTGCAGGCTCGATGGGTCGAAGGGCCTCTTCTGCACTGTGTGATTCTGAGATAGGGGGATTTACACCAGAGGCTTGGCTGTGCCTAAACACTGGAAACCACCACCGCACACCCCACTCCCAATACCGCCGCCAATCCCGGGTCTGTGCCTCTCCCATTGTGTGAAACCTGCCATGGCCACTGATAACCCCTCTGTCCCTTTCCCATTCACTGTCCCCCTGTACCCACTCAGTCCAGGATTGGTGCTGTTTGTACAGTAAATATTAACAGTGACCCTTTCACTTCTAGCACTGTTGCCTCTGTCTCACTCTCCCTCTCTCTCTCTCTCCACCTCTGTCTGAACCTGGTTCACCCGGACCACCCCCCACCCACTCCCATCTCTGCTCATCTTTCTGTTTTCCTGCTCTAGATAATGTGTCGATACCTCTCTTCATTCTCTCAATCTCGGGATTAATTTGTTTGAAATGCACTCTGTAATTTTCCTAAGTAACAGAATGACAGAGTGTTATTTAAATTGCGATAGGTTGGGAAATGTTGATTTACAAAGGGACCTGGGTATCCTTATACACCAATCACTGAAAGCAAGTCTGCAGGTGCAGCAAGCAGTTAAGAAGGCAAATGGTATGTTGGCCTTCATTGCAACAGGACTTGAATACAGGGGCAAGGATGTCTTACTGCAGCTGCACAGGGCCTTGGTGAGACAACACCTGGAGTATTGTGTGCAGTTTTGGTCTCCTTACCTAAGAAAGGATATACTTGCCATAGAGGGGGCACAGCAAAGGTTCACCAGGCTGATTCCTAGGATGGCTGGATTGTCATATGCGGAGAGGTGGGTCGACTAGACCTATATTCGCTGGAGTTTAGAAGAATGAGGGGGGATCTCATTAAAATGTAGAAAATTCTGACAAGGATGGACAGACTGGATGCAGCGATGATATTTCCTCTGACTAGGGGTCTAGAACAAGGGGTCACAGTCTCAGGTTATGGTTTAGGACTGACATGAGGAGAAACTTCTTCACTCAGAGGGTGGGGAACCTGTGGAATTCTCTGCCACAGAAGGTTGCAGAGGCCAAGTCACTAAATATATTTAACAAGGAAATAGATACACTTCTGGACTCTAAGACATCAATGGGTATGGGGAGAGAGCAGGAGTATGGCATTGAGTTAGAGAATCAGCCACGATCATAATGAATCGTGGAGCAGGCTCGAAGGGCCGAATGACCTACTCCTGCTCCTATTTTCTATTTTTATATATTCCCCTTCCCTTAATGAATCTATGCTGACTCTCAATGATTAATCCAACCATTTCAAAATGCCGATTAATATCATTCCTCAATTCTTTCCCAATAATTTACTTGCCTTATTCCAATTTTCTGCTGTAAATTTGGAGCAAGCATTGAATGCTGAAGCATTGAATAAATGGCATAAATTAATAGCATCTTAAACCATTCTCGATGGAGTTCTGCTCAAGTTCCATCAGGAATTTGAAAGAATCACAACAAAGGTTCAGCACTGTTAATTCTCCCACCGAATCTGCCTAATAACCCCAATGATCTGACTCAAACACCTATGGCTGCATTTTATAGGAAGGAGGGGGAGAACTGCTCGCCCCCACCCACTGTTTCCCTCTCCCAACGGCCCCCAGAGGAAAGTTGGCCAGAAGCCAACATGACCGGAACAAGCCCACCCCACAACCATTACACACTGGGGGTTGTTAAGGTGGTTGAACATGGCATTTCTGCCCCTCTGTTGGCAGAGGTCACACTCTTGGGAGCTGCCAGCTGATCTGATTGGCTGGCAGCTGCAACAGTCCCAGCAGCGCCAGAGCTCAAGAGTGGGCATTGCCGGGATTGCAGCAAGGAGAATGAAGAGGATCATGGCTGTCCCAGAAAGGAGAGTCCCAAGGGTTGAGGAGCAGGTTTTGGAGGGCAGGCAGCATGGAAGGAAGGGGAGTATAACATCTACAATGGGTACCACTGATTGTGGCAGGGCTCTCATGAATATCCTCTCTCAAGAAGATGCTATTTTTTCTTCCACACTGCCACTCCACCCGTGCCCTTGTCTGTCAACCAACCGAGACAGCTGCCATCATGCCAAGGTAGTGAAGGAGCGAGTCAAGCCTTCCTGTGCCACAGCTGTTCATTCTCTAAGGCTGGCCGCAGTCTCCCTGTGTGGAAAGTCAGCAACCTTCCCCCAGCCAGGCTGCAGCCGCTGGGGTATCTCTGCCTAGGGGCACTAGAAGACCAAATCTAAAGGCAAGGAGTTGACTAAATGATGTTTCTATGAATATCACATTGTCTGATTTGAGAAAAATAGTTTAGAATGTTTATGCTGCTTTTAATTTTCACCTTGTGGCCAGGAAAACATGCTGATGGTCAGCAACAGAGACAAGGGAAAGTATTTCACTGTTGGTGAATGTGAAATTTGGGTTGTGTTTCCTAGTTTCACAGTCAGAGGAGTTGGCCATGGACAGCCTGGCCAGAAAGGGGTTGTATAAGTTTTCCCTGCCCTTTCTCCTCCTCCTCATCCTGTCTCTCCTCCTCCTGCTGCTCAGCTGGTCATCATATAACTGGGGGAAAGGACTGAGCCCTCATGGTGGCAAGGTTGTGCAATCTGCACCAACCATCACTAATCTTAACACTGGCTCTGCTAAGTACTGCCAGACTCCTCCAGTGTGGGCAGGCAGTGCAAGTATGCTTCAGGATAACAATAATGTGCCCTGTGATATTTTGTGAGGAACCACAGCTTTCATGGTATGTATGCTGCCCATGTTTGTATGTAAAGGTTCTGCACCATAACCATGAGCCATGTCATTATCGTATAACTTCTGTTACCCAGTAACCACCCTCAAGTTTTTCTCATGGTGACACAAATGCAGATGGCACAATGGACTGCTGCCTAATGAAGGAATCATGTTCCTGCCAAGATAATAGGCACGCACCAGCTCACACACCAGCTGGACCTTGAGGGACTGGTTTCCTTTTCAGCTGCAGTACATCTCAGTTTGCATGGGGTAGCTGTAAAGTGAGGTGTGTGCAGTCCACTGACCACCCTGCACCATAGGGAAGCCCCCCAACTCTCACAAATCCAAGTACTCACTCTGTCGACTGTCCTCTGGCAAGAGAGAATGAAATATATTCAGTTCCCAGGGAATACAGAGTATCAATTTCCTCTCTTATTGAAGAGTGGACTGGGAGATGTTTCAAACATTCGCTGCTCCAGCCTGGAAGGAGCACAGCCGTTAACGTTTCTTGGCCACTGTCATCTTCACAGTCACTGGCAATGCTGTTCTCACCCTACTCTGAGGTTCCAGTTCTGCTGGAACAGGCCTATGAATTCAGTGAGGGCATATTCAGTGAGCTAAAAGCTACTGCGGATGCTGGAAATCCAAAACAAAATAAAATAAAATAAAAACAGAATTACCTGGAAAAACTCAGCAAGTCTGGCAGCATCGGCGGAGAAGAAATCAGTCAACGTTTCGAGCCCTCATGGCCCTTCAGCAGAACTGAAGCATAGTTTCAACAAGGGAGAAATATAAATTGGTTTAAGGTGGGTGGGGGGGAAGAGACACATTGAGGGTGTGGTGTGAGCAGATAATCAAAAGATGTCAGAGACAAAAGGGTCAAAGAGGTGTTGAAGGTGGTGGTCTTTGTCTGAGAAAAGTGCTAATTAAGAATGCAAGACAGGATATTCAAAGTACAGCTCTAGTGGGGGTGGGGTGGAAAGACTAAAGGTTTTAGTTTTAGATTTAAAAATAATGGAAATAGGTGGGGAAAGAAGAATCTATATAAATTATTGAAAAAAAAGGCGGGTGGGGGGGGAAAAGAAACGGGGTGGGGATGGGGGGAGGGGGGTTTAAGATCTAAAGTTGTTGAATTCAATATTCAGCCCAGAAGGCTGTAAAGTGCCTAGTCGGAAGATGAGGTGCTGTTCCTCCAGTTTGCGTTGGGCTTCACTGGAACAATGCAGCAAGCCAAGGACAGACATGTGGGCAAGAGAACAGGGTGGAGTGTTAAAATGGCAAGCGACAGGGAGGTTTGGGTCTTTCTTGCGGACAGACCGCAGGTGTTCCGCAAAACGGTCGCCCAGTTTGCGTTTGGTCTCTCCAATGTAGAGGAGACCGCATTGGGAGCAACGAATGCAGTAGACTAAGTTAGGGGAAATGCAAGTGAAATGCTGCTTCACTTGAAAGGAGTGTTTGGGCCCTTGGACGGTGAGGAGAGAGGAAGTGAAGGGGCAGGTGTTGCATCTTCTGCGTGGGCATGGGGAGGTGCCATAAGTGGGGGTTGAGGAGTAGGGGGTGATGGAGGAGTGGACCAGGGTGTCCCGGAGGGAACGATCCCTACGGAATGCCGTCAAGGGGGGTGAAGGGAAGATGTGTTTGGTGGTGGCATCATGCTGGAGTTGGCGGAAATGGCGGAGGATGATCCTTTGAATGCGGAGGCTGGTGGGGTGATAAGTGAGGACAAGGGGGACCCTATCATGTTTCTGGGAAGGAGGAGAAGGCGTGAGGGAGGATGCGCGGGATATGGGCCGGACACGGTTGAGGGCCCTGTCAACGACCGTGGATGGAAAACCTCGGTTAAGGAAGAAGGAGGACATGTCAGAGGAGCTGTTTTTGAAGGTAGCGTCATCAGAACAGATGCGACGGAGGCGAAGGAACTGAGAGAATGGGATGGAGTCTTTACAGGAAGCGGGGTGTGAGGAGCTGTAGTCGAGGTAGCTGTGGGAGTCGGTAGGCTTGTAATGGATATTGGTGGACAGTCTATCATCAGAAATTGAGACAGAGAGGTCAAGGAAGGGAAGAGAAGTGTCAGAGATGGACCATGTGAAGATGATGGAGGGGTGGAGATTGGAAGCAAAATTAATAAATTTTTCCAGGTCCCGACGAGAGCATGAAGCAGCACCGAAGTAATCATCGATGTACCGGAGAAAGAGTTGTGGGAGGGGGCCGGAGTAGGACTGGAACAAGGAATGTTCCACATACCCCATAAAGAGACAGGCATAGCTGGGGCCCATGCGGGTACCCATAGCCACACCTTTTATTTGGAGGAAGTGAGAGGAGTTAAAGGAGAAATTGTTCAGTGTGAGAACAAGTTCAGCCAAACGGAGGAAAGTAGTGGTGGATGGGGATTGTTGGGGCCTCTGTTCAAGGAAGAAGCTAAGGGCCCTCAGACCATCCTGGTGGGGGATGGAGGTGTAGAGGGATTGGACATCCATGGTGAAGAGGAAGCGGTTGGGGCCAGGGAACTGGAAATTGTTGATGTGACGTAAGGTGTCAGAGGAATCACGGATGTAGGTGGGAAGGGACTGGACAAGGGGAGAGAGAAGGGAGTCAAGATAATGAGAAATGAGTTCCGTGGGGCAGGAACAGGCTGACACGATCGGTCTGCCAGGACAGTTCTGTTTGTGGATTTTGGGTAGGAGGTAGAAGCGGGCCGTCCGAGGTTGGGCGACTATCAAGTTGGAAGCTGTGGGAGGAAGATCTCCAGAGGAGATGAGGTCAGTGACAGTCCTGGAAACAATGACTTGATGTTCTGTGGTGGGGTCATGGTCCAGGGAGAGGTAGGAGGAAACGTCTGCGAGTTGACGCTCAGCCTCAGTGAGGGCATACTTAGAAACGTGCAGACATGTGGCGCATTTTCTCGCTGAGAAAACTGCTATTGAACAGCATATTCTCTCATTCACCAAGAGTAGTTTGGTGGCACCAATACTGATCGAGCTGGCAAGGTCCTAAATGCCATTGCTGCTCGACTGGGTCTGCGGCAGCTGGTGAGGGAACCAACAAGAGGGAAAAACATATTTCACCTCATCCCCAACAACCTTCCTGCCGCAGATGCATCTGTCCATAACAGTATCAGCAGGAGTGACCACTGCACTGTCATTGTGGAGACCAAGTCTTCACATTGAAGATACCCTCCATCATGTTGTGTGGCACTACCATCATGCTAAACAGAATAGCATTCAAACAGATCTAGCAGCTCAAGAGTGGGCATCCATGAGGCGCTGTGGGCCATCAGCAGCAGCACAATTGTACTTGAGCACAATCTGTAACCTCAAGGCCTGCCATATCCCCCACTCTACTATTACTATCAAGCCAGGGAATCAACCCTGGTTCAATGAAGAGTGCAGGAGGGCATGCCAGGAACAGCACCAGGCATACCTAAAAAATGAGGTGTCAACCTGGTGAAGCTATAAAACAGGACCACCTGCGTGCCAAACAGTATAAGCAGCAAGTGATAGACAGAGCTATCCAACAACCAATGGATCAGATCTAAGCTCTGCAGTCCTGCCACATCCAATCGTGAATGGTGGTGCACAATTAAACAACTCGCTAAAGGAGGAGGCTCCACAAATATCCTCATCCTCAATGATAGAGGAGCCCAGCACATCAGTGCAAAATATAAGGCATTTGGAACCATCTTCAGCCAGAAGTGCTGAGTGGTTGATCCACCTCGGTCTCCTCTGCAGGTCCCAACTATCACAGATGCCAGTCTTCAGCCAGTTCAGTTCACTCCACGTGAAATCAAGAAACTGCTGAAGGCATTGGATAATGCAAAGGCTATGGGACCTGACAATACTCCAGCAATTATACTGAAGACTTGTGCTCCAGAGCTAGCTGCACCCTTTGCCAAGCTGTTCCAGTACAGCTACAACATTGGCATCTACCTGGCTATGTGCAAAATCGCCCAGGTGTGTCCTGTACATACTAAGCAGGACAAATCAAACCCGGCCAATTATCGCCCGATCAGTCTACTCTCCATCGTCAGTAATGGAAGGGGCCATCAACACTGCTATCAAGGGGCACTTGCTTAGCAATAACCTGCTTACTGAAGCCCAGTTTGGGTTCCCCCAGTGCCATTCAGATTGTGACCTCATTACAGCTTTGGTTCAAACATGGACAAAAGAGCTGAACTCCCGAGGTGAGGTGAGAGTGACTGCCCTTGACATCAAGGCTGCATTTGACAGAATGTGGCATCAAGGAGCCCTAGAAAAACTGGTGTCAATGGGAATCAGGGGGAAAACTCTCCGCTGGTTGGAGTCATACCTAGCACAAAGAAATATGGTTATGGTTGTTGGAAGTCAGTCATCTCAGCTCCAGGGCATCACCGCAGGAGTTCCTCAGGGAAGTGCCCTTGGCCCAACCATCTTCAGCTGCTTCATCAATGACCTTCCTTCCAACATAAGGTCAAAAGTGGGGATGTTCCCTGATGATTGCACAATGCTCAGCGCCATTCGCGACTCCTTAGATACTGAAGCAGTCCATGTCCAAATGCAGCAAGACCTGGACAATATCCAGGCTTGAGCTCACACCACACAAGTGTCAGGCAATGACCATCTCCACCAAGAGAGAATCCAACCATCGCCCCTTGATGTTCAGTGGCATTACCATCACTGAATCTCCCAATACCAACGTCCTAGGGGTTAGCATTGTCCAAAAACTGAACTGGGCTAGCCATATAAATACTGTGACTACAAGAGCAGGTCAGAGACTAGGAATTGTGCGATGAGTAACTCACCTCCCAACTCTCCAAATCCTGTCCTGTATCTACAAGGCACAAGGCAGGAGTGTGATGGAATACTCACCGCTTGCCTGGATGAGTGCAGCTCCCTCAACACTCAAGGAGCTTGACACCATCCAGGACAAAGCAGCCCGCTGGATTGGCATCACATCCACAAACATTCAATCCCTTCACTACTGTAGCAGCAATGTGTACCATCTCCAAGATGCACTGCAGTCATTCAGTAGGGCTCCTTCGACAGCACGATCCAAACCCATGACTACCATCTAGAAGGACAGTAGTTCGATGGGAACACCACCACCTGGAAGTTCCCCTCCAAGTCACTCACCATCCTGACTTGGAAATATATCACCGTTCCTTCACTGTCGCTGGGTCAAAATGCTGGAACTCCCTTCCTAACAGCACTGTGGGTGTGCTTACACTGCATGCACTGCGGTGGTTCAAGTTGGCAGCTCACCACCACCTTCTCAAGGGCAATTCGGGATGGACAATAAATGCTGGCCCGGCCAGCGAAGCCCACATTACATGAATGAATAAAAAAACACTCCCTTGTCAAATACCATTTGCTTTCCTAATTGCTTCCTGTACCTGCACGTTAACTTTCTGTGTTTCTTGTGCAAGGGCATCCAAATCCCTCTTAACACTAACATTTAATAGTTCCTCACCATTTAAATCTTACATTTCTCCACATCATATGCTATCTGTCACCATCTTACCCAATCACTTAACCTGTCTGTCTGCATATTACACAATCTTTGTGTCCTGTTCACAGCTTACATTCTCACCATGCTTTGAATCATTAGCAAACCTGGCCACATTTCACTTGGGCACTTGAATAGTTCAGGCATCATTTGTGTCATAAATACATGATACAATCTGCCCTTCAAACCACAAATGTTTCCATTGAGCTGGACACTTGTTGCATTAGAGTCTGACCCACTTCTTGCAAGGCTATGCTATGACACCCTGACTCCTACTAACTTGCACAGATCATTTCAAAAACAACCGCAGCGCAACAACTCTGAGCTCTGGCCTTTCGCCTGGGCAACCTCAGCCTTGTGGATTCAAAGATGTAGGTTGTTTATTCATGGGTTTACTCATTGCAGTTCGATCTGTTTTACTGATAAAGTCTGTTATTTCTAATGAGCATCTTTCCAATCTCTTGCCGCAGTTTTGCCAGCGTGCAAAATCACCTTGTACAGAATGAGCAAAAAGCACCTTTCACCCTACAGTTACAGAGCTCAGTCAGTGGAGAACTTAACCCAAAAGCATGGCTCAATATTCTGATCCTGAAGGGAATTAGTCTTTACGGGGAAGCTGAATAGGTACATGATGGAGTAAAGAATAGAAGGATCTGCTGATAGGCTGGGATGAAATAGGACGGGAACAGGCTCAGGTGAAGCATAAACAAATTTCTTAAGCAGGTTGGCCTGTTTCTGAGCTGTAAATTCTGAACAAATTGAGAACTTACATTCCCATCAACCTGCTTCTCTCTCTCTATTTAATTTATTCTTTCATGGGATGTGGGCATCATTGACAAGGCCAGCATTTGTTGCCCATCCCTAATTGCCCAGGACCTGAACAACTTGCTAGGCCAATTCAGGGTTCAGTTAAAAGTCAGCCACATTGCTGTCGGTCTGGAGTCACATGTAGACCAGACCACGTAAGGGCTGCAAATTTCCTGCCATAAAGAGCATCCGTGAACCAGATGTGTTTTTATGACAATAGACAATGATTTCATAGTCATCATTACTGAGGCTATCTTTTAATTCCAGATTCCTCAATTGAATTTAAAGTCCACCAACTGCCATGGTGGGATTTGAACCCATGCTCCCAGAGTATTTGTCTGGGCCTTTGGATTACTAGTCCAGTGACATTACCATACTTCCACTGTTCTCTATTTTATCAATGCCACTTGATCACTGTTCTTGTCAGTAAAACATTTGCTCGTCCTAAACTCCGCTTGAACTGTCCCCCACACTCCTCCACCTCCTTCTCCCTGTTCACTGTAAAAATTAAAACACATTACACCATCTGTCATCCATTCACCTTTCCCCAAACCATCCATACTCCGGCTAATCCACACTCTCCCCAACTTCCTGCTCCAATCTACTTTTAAAATTCAAGCTCAACCTCTCCTAACTGTCACTTACTGATCTCTTTGCCTCTGCTACTCATTTTACTCTAAGTGGTGTCCTGCGCTGTGGGTTTGGCCTTCCCCTCTTTTTGACGTAAACACCATGAAAAGCTGTGAGTCACAGTTGGACATTTGTATTATTTAAAAAGAGCTTCAATTTATATCACATTTCCCATCTTCAAGACATGGGACTGAACATCTCTAATGTGAAGAGAGGCAGATAGGCTGAATAATGTGTGTGTGGAGGGTCAGTGAGGAGGGTGAGGGGAGTCAGTGAGGGGGGTGAAGGGAGTCAGTGAGGAAGGTGAAGGGAGTCAGTGCGGGGGGTGAGGGGAGACAGTGAGGAGGGTGAGGTGAGTCAGTGAGGAGGGTGAGGGGAGTTAGTGAGGAGGCTGAAGGGAGTCAGTGAGGAGGATGAGGGGAGTCAGTGAGGAGGGTGAGGGGAGTCAGTACAGGAGTCAGTGAGGTGGGTGAGGGGAGTCAGTGAGGAGGGTGAGGGGAGTCAGTGAGGAGTGTGAGGGGAGTCAGTGAGGAGGGTGAGGGCAGTCAGTGATGTGGGTGAGGGGAGTCAGTGAGGAGGGTGAGGGGAGTCAGTGAGGAGTGTGAGGGGAGTCAGTGAGGAGGGTAAGGGGAGTCAGTGAGGAGAATGAGGGGAGTCAGTGAGGAGGTGAGGGGAGTCAGTGAGGAGGGTGAGGGGAGTCAGTGAGGAGGGTGAGGGGAGTCAGTGAGGTGGGTGAGGGGAGTCAGTGAGGGGAGTCAGTGAGGAGGGTGAGGGGAGACAGTGAGGAGGGTGAGGGGAGTCAGTGAGGAGGGTAGGGGGAGTCAGTGAGGAGGGTGAGGAGAGTCAGTGAGGGGGGTGAGGGGAGTCAGTGAGGAATGTGAGGGGAGTGAGTGAGGAGTGTGAGGGGAGTCAGTGAGGGGGGTGAGGGGAGTCAGTGAGGAGGGTGAGGGGAGTCAGTGAGGAGAGAGAGGGGAGTCAGTGAGGGGGTGAGGGGAGTCAGTGAGGGGGGTGAGGGGAGTAGGTGAGGGGGGGGAGGGGAGTCAGTGAGGAGGGTGAGTGGAGTCAGTGAGGAGTGTGAGGGGAGTCAGTGAGGAGGGTCAGGGGAGTCAGTGATGTGGGTGAGGGGAGTCAGTGAGGAGGGTGAGGGGAGTCAGTGAGGAGTGTGAGGGGAGTCAGGGAGGAGTGTGAGGGGAGTCAGGGAGGAGTGTGAGGGGAGTCAGTGAGCTGGGTGAGGGGAGTCACTGAGGGGAGTCAGTGAGGTGGGTGAGGGGATTCAGTGAGGAGGGTGAGGGGAGTCAGTGAGGAGTGTGAGGGGAGTCAGTGAGGAGGGTGAGGGGAGACAGTGATGTGGGTAGGGGAGTCAGTGAGGAGGGTGAGGGGAGTCAGTGAGAAGAGTGAGGGGAGTCAGTGAGGAGGGTGAGGGGAGTCAGTGAGGAGTGTGAGGGGAGTCAGTGAGGTGGGTGAGGGGATCAGTGAGGGGAGTCAGTGAGGAGGGTGAGGGGAGTCAGTGAGGAGGGTGAGGGGAGTCAGTGAGGAGGGTGAGGGGAGTCAGTGTGGAGGGTGAGGGGAGTCAGTGAGGAGGGTGAGGGGAGTCAGTGAGGAGGGTGAAGGGAGTCAGTGAGGGGGGTGAGGGGAGACAGTGAGGAGGGTGAGGGGAGTCAGTGAGGAGGGTGAGGGGAGTTAGTGAGGAGGCTGAGGGGAGTCAGTGAGGAGGATGAGGGGAGTCAGTGAGGAGGGTGAGGGGAGTCAGTGAGGAGGGTGAGGAGAGTCAGTGAGGAGGGTAAGGGAAGTCAGTGAGGAGCGTGAGGGGAGTCAGTGAGGGGGGTGAGGGTAGTCAATGAGGGGGTGAAGGGAGACAGTGAGGAGGGTGAGGGGAGTCAGTGAGGAGTGTGAGGGGAGTCAGTGAGGAGTGTGAGGGGAGTCAGTGAGGTGGGTGAGGGGAGTCAGTGAGGGGAGTCAGTGAGGTGGGTGAGGGGAGTCAGTGAGGAGGGTGAGGGGAGTCAGTGAGGAGTGTGAGGGGAGTCAGTGAGGAGGGTGAGGGCAGTCAGTGATGTGGGTGAGGGGAGTAAGTGACGAGGGTGAGGGGAGTCAGTGAGGAGTGTGAGGGGAGTCAGTGAGGAGTGTGAGGGGAGTCAGTAGGAGGGTAAGGGGAGTCAGTGAGGAGAATGAGGGGAGTCAGTGAGGAGGGTGAGGGGAGTCAGTGAGGAGGGTGAGGGGAGTCAGTGAGGAGGGGGTGAGGGGAGTCAGTAAGGTGGGTGAGGGGAGTCAGTGAGGGGAGTCAGTGAGGAGGGTGAGGGGAGACAGTAAGGAGGGTGAGGGGAGTCAGTGAGGAGGGTAGGGGGAGTCGTGAGGAGGGTGAGCAGAGTCAGTGAGGGGGTGAGGGGAGTCACTGAGGGGAGTCAGTGAGGTGGGTGAGGGGATTCAGTGAGGAGGGTGAGGGGAGTCAGTGAGGAGTGTGAGGGGAGTCAGTGAGGAGGGTGAGGCGAGTCAGTGAGGTGGGTGAGGGGAGTCAGTGAGGTGGGTGAGGGGAGTCAGTTAGGCGGGTGAGGGGAGTCAATGAGGAGGGTGAGGGAGTCAGTGAGGAGTGTGAGGGGAGTCAGTGAGGTGGGTGAGGGGAGTCAGTGAGTTGGGTGAGGGGAGCCAGTGAGGTGGGTGAGGGGAGTCAGTGAGGTGGGTGAGGGGAGTCAGTGAGGAGGGTGAGGGGAGTCAGTGATGAGGGTGAGGGAGTCAGTGAGGAGTGTGAGGGGAGTCAGTGAGGTGGGTGAGGGGAGTCATTGAGGGGAGTCAGTGAGGAGGGTGAGTGGAGTCAGTGAGGAGGGTGAGGGGAGTCAGTGAGGAGTGTGAGGGGAGTCAGTGAGGTGGGTGAGGGGAGTCAGTGAGTTGGGTGAGGGGAGTCAGTGAGGTGGGTGCGGGGAGTCAGTGAGGTGGGTGAGGGGAGTCAGTGAGGTGGGTGAGGGGAGTCAGTGAGGAGTGTGAGGGGAGTCAGTGACGAGGGTGAGGGGAGTCAGTGAGGAGGGTGAAGGGAGTCAGTGAGGAGTGTGAGGGGAGTCAGTGAGGAGTGTGAGGGGAGTCAGTGAGGTGGGTGAGGGGAGTCAGTGAGGAGTGTGAGGGGAGTCAGTGAGGAGGGTGAAGGGAGTCAGTGAGGAGGGTGAGGAGAGTCAGTGAGGAGTGTGAGGGGAGTCAGTGAGGTGGGTGAGGGGAGTCAGTGAGGAGGGTGAGGGGAGCCAGTGAGGAGGGTGAGGGGAGTCAGTGAGGAGGGTGAGGAGAGTCAGTGAGGAGGGTGAGGGGAGTCAGTGAGGAGTGTGAGGGGAGTCAGTGAGGGGAGTCAGTGAGGAGGATGAGGGGAGTCAGTGAGGAGGGTGAGGGGAGTCAGTGAAAAGGGTGAGGGGAGTCAGTGAGGGAGGGTGAGGAGAGTCAGTGAGGAGGGTGAGGGGAGTCAGTGAGGAGCGTGAGGGGAGTCAGTGAGGAGCGTGAGGGGAGGCAGTGAGGGGGGTGAAGGGAGTCAGTGAGGGGGTGAAGGGAGACAGTGAGGAGTGTGAGGGGAGTCAATGAGGAGTGTGAGGGGAGTCAGTGAGGAGTGTGAGGGTAGTCAGTGTGGTGGGTGAGGGGAGTCAGTGAGGGGAGTCAGTGAGGTGGGTGAGGGGAGTCAGTGAGAAGGGTGAGGGGAGTCAGTGAGGAGTGTGAGGGGAGTCAGTGAGGAGGGTGAGGGGAGTCAGTGATGTGGGTGAGGGGAGTCAGTGAGGAGGGTGAGGGGAGTCAGTGAGGAGTGTGAGGGGAGTCAGTGAGGAGTGTGAGGGGAGTCAGTGAGGAGGGTAAGGGGAGTCAGTGAGGAGTGTGAGGGGAGTCAGTGAGGAGGGTGAGGGGAGTCAGTGAGGAGGGTGAGGGGCGTCAGTGAGGAGTGTGAGGGGAGTCAGTGAGGTGGGTGAGGGGAGTCATTGAGGGGAGTCAGTGAGGAGGGTGAGGGGAGTCAGTGAGTAGGGTGAGGGGAGTCAGTGAGGAGGGTGAGGCGAGTCAGTGAGGAGGGTGAGGGGAGTCAGTGAGGAGGGTGAGGGGAGTCAGTGAGGAGGGTGAGGGGAGTCAGTGAGGGGGTGAGGGGAGTCAGTGAGGGGGGTGAGGGGAGTCAGTGAGGTGTTTGAGGGGAGTCAGTGAGGAGGGTGAGGCGAGTCAGTGAGGAGTCTGAGGGGAGTCAGTGAGGTGGGTGAGGGGAGTCAGTGAGTTGGGTGAGGGGAGCCAGTGAGGTGGGTGAGGGGAGTCAGTGAGGTGGGTGAGGGGAGTCAGTGAGGTGGGTGAGGGGAGTCAGTGAGGTGGGTGAGGGGAGTCATTGAGGGGAGTCAGTGAGGAGTGTGAGGGGAGTCAGTGAGGTGGGTGAGGGGAGTCAGTGAGGTGGGTGAGGGGAGTCAGTGAGGAGTGTGAGGGGAGTGAAGGGAGTCAGTGAGGAGTGTGAGGGGAGTCAGTGAGGAGTGTGAGGGGAGTCAGTGAGGTGGGTGAGGGGAGTCAGTGAGGTGGGTGAGGGGAGTCAGTGAGGAGTGTGAGGGGAGTGAAGGGAGTCAGTGAGGAGGGTGAGGGGAGTCAGTGAGGAGTGTGAGGGGAGTCAGTGAGGTGGGTGAGGGGAGTCAGTGAGGAGGGTGAGGGGAGCCAGTGAGGAGGGTGAGGGGAGTCAGTGAGGAGTGTGAGGGGAGTCAGTGAGGGGAGTCAGTGAGGAGGATGAGGGGAGTCAGTGAGGAGGGTGAGGGGAGTCAGTGAAGAGGGTGAGGGGAGTCAGTGAGGAGGGTGAGGCGAGCCAGTGAGGAGGGTGAGGGGAGTCAGTGAGGAGGGTGAGGAGAGTCAGTGAGGAGGGTGAGGGGAGTCAGTGAGGAGCGTGAGGGGAGTCAGTGAGGAGGGTGAGGGGAGTCAGTGAGGGGGGTGAAGGGAGTCAGTGAGGGGGTGAAGGGAGACAGTGAGGAGTGTGAGGGGAGTCAATGAGGAGTGTGAGGGGAGTCAGTGAGGAGTGTGAAGGTAGTCAGTGAGGTAGGTGAGGGGAGTCAGTGAGGGGAGTCAGTGAGGTGGGTGAGGGGAGTCAGTGAGGAGGGTTAGGGGAGTCAGTGAGGAGTGTGAGGGGAGTCAGTGAGGAGGGTGAGGGGAGTCAGTGATGTGGGTGAGGGGAGTCAGTGAGGAGGGTGAGGGGAGTCAGTGAGGAGTGTGAGGGGAGTCAGTGAGGAGTGTGAGGGGAGTCAGTGAGGAGGGTAAGGGGAGTCAGTGAGGAGTGTGAGGGGAGTCAGTGAGGAGGGTGAGGGGAGTCAGTGAGGAGGGTGAGGGGAGTCAGTGAGGAGTGTGAGGGGAGTCAGTGAGGTGGGTGAGGGGAGTCATTGAGGGGAGTCAGTGAGGAGGGTGAGGGGAGTCAGTGAGGAGGGTGAGGGGAGTCAGTGAGGAGGGTGAGGGGAGTCAGTTAGGAGGGTGAGGGGAGTCAGTGAGGAGGGTGAGGGGAGTCAGTTAGGAGGGTGAGGGGAGTCAGTGAGGGGGTGAGGGGAGTCAGTGAGATGGGTGAGGTGAGTCAGTGAGGTGGGTGAGGGGAGTCAGTGAGGTGGGTGAGGGGAGTCAGTGAGGAGGGTGAGGGGAGTCAGTGAGGAGTGTGAGGGGAGTCAGTGAGGTGGGTGAGGGGAGTCAGTGAGTTGCGTGAGGGTAGCCAGTGAGGTGGGTGAGGGGAGTCAGTGAGGTGGGCGAGGGGAGTCAGTGAGGAGGGTGAGGGGAGTCAGTGAGGAGGGTGAGGGGAGTTAGTAAGGAGTGTGAGGGGAGTCAGTGAGGTGGGTGAGGGGAGTCATTGAGGGGAGTCAGTGAGGAGGGTGAGTGGAGTCAGTGAGGAGGGTGAGGGGAGTCAGTGAGGAGTGTGAGGGGAGTCAGTGAGGTGGGTGAGGGGAGTCAGTGAGTTGGGTGAGGGGAGTCAGTGAGGTGGGTGAGGGGAGTCAGTGAGGTGTGTGAGGGGAGTCATTGAGGTGGGTGAGGGGAGTCAGTGAGGTGGGTGAGGGGAGTCAGTGAGGAGTGTGAGGGGAGTCAGTGAGGAGGGTGAGGGGAGTCAGTGAGGAGGGTGAAGGGAGTCAGTGAGGTGGGTGAGGGGAGTCAGTGAGGAGTGTGAGGGGAGTCAGTGAGGTGGGTGAGGGGAGTCAGTGAGGAGGGTGAGGGGAGCCAGTGAGGAGGGTGAGGGGAGTCAGTGAGGAGTGTGAGGGGAGTCAGTGAGGGGAGTCAGTGAGGAGGATGAGGGGAGTCAGTGAGGAGGGTGAGGGGAGTCAGTGAAGAGGGTGAGGGGAGTCAGTGAGGAGGGTGAGGGGAGTCAGTGAGGAGGGTGAGGGGAGTCAGTGAGGAGGGTGAGGGGAGTCAGTGAGGGGGGGTGAAGGGAGTCAGTGAGGGGGTGAAGGGAGACAGTGAGGAGTGTGAGGGGAGTCAATGAGGAGTGTGAGGGGAGTCAGTGAGGAGTGTGAGGGTAGTCAGTGAGGTGGGTGAGGGGAGTCAGTGAGGGGAGTCAGTGAGGTGGGTGAGGGGAGTCAGTGAGGAGGGTTAGGGGAGTGAGTGAGGAGTGTGAGGGGAGTCAGTGAGGAGGGTGAGGGGAGTCAGTGAGGAGGGTGAGGGGAGTCAGTCATGTGGGTGAGGGGAGTCAGTGAGGAGGGTGAGGGGAGTCAGTGAGGAGTGTGAGGGGAGTCAGTGAGGAGTGTGAGGGGAGTCAGTGAGGAGGGTAAGGGGAGTCAGTGAGGAGTGTGAGGGGAGTCAGTGAGGAGGGTGAGGGGAGTCAGTGAGGAGGGTGAGGGGAGTCAGTGAGGAGTGTGAGGGGAGTCAGTGAGGTGGGTGAGGGGAGCCATTGAGAGGAGTCAGTGAGGAGGGTGAGGGGAGTCAGTGAGGAGGGTGAGGGGAGTCAGTGAGGAGGGTGAGGGGAGTCAGTGAGGAGGGTGAGGGGAGTCAGTGAGGGGGTGAGGGGAGTCAGTGAGGGGGGTGAGGGGAGTCAGTGAGGGGGGTGAGGGGATTCAGTGAGGAGGGTGAGGGGAGTCAGTGAGGTGGGTGAGGGGAGTCAGTGAGGTGGGTGAGGGCAGTCAGTGAGGTGGGTGAGGGGAGTCAGTGAGGAGGGTGAGGGGAGTCAGTGAGGAGTGTGAGGGGAGTCAGTGAGGTGGGTGAGGGGAGTCAGTGAGTTGGGTGAGGGGAGCCAGTGAGGTGGGTGAGGGGAGTCAGTGAGGAGGGTGAGGGGAGTCAGTGAGGTGGGTGAGGGGAGTCAGTGAGGAGGGTGAAGGGAGTCAGTGAGGTGGGTGAGGGGAGTCAGTGAGGAGTGTGAGGGGAGTCAGTGAGGTGGGTGAGGGGAGTCAGTGAGGAGGGTGAGGGGAACCAGTGAGGAGGGTGAGGGGAGTCAGTGAGGAGTGTGAGGGGAGTCAGTGAGGGGAGTCAGTGAGGAGGATGAGGGGAGTCAGTGAGGAGGGTGAGGGGAGTCAGTGAAGAGGGTGAGGGGAGTCAGTGAGGAGGGTGAGGCGATCCAGTGAGGAGGGTGAGGGGAGTCAGTGAGGAGGGTGAGGAGAGTCAGTGAGGAGGGTGAGGGGAGTCAGTGAGGAGGGTGAGGGGAGTCAGTGAGGAGGGTGAGGGGAGTCAGTGAGGGGGGGTGAAGGGAGTCAGTGAGGGGGTGAAGGGAGACAGTGAGGAGTGTGAGGGGAGTCAATGAGGAGTGTGAGGGGAGTCAGTGAGGAGTGTGAGGGTAGTCAGTGAGGTGGGTGAGGGGAGTCAGTGAGGGGAGTCAGTGAGGTGGGTGAGGGGAGTCAGTGAGGAGGGTTAGGGGAGTGAGTGAGGAGTGTGAGGGGAGTCAGTGAGGAGGGTGAGGGGAGTCAGTGAGGAGGGTGAGGGCAGTCAGTGATGTGGGTGAGGGGAGTCAGTGAGGAGGGTGAGGGGAGTCAGTGAGGAGTGTGAGGGGAGTCAGTGAGGAGTGTGAGGGGAGTCAGTGAGGAGGGTAAGGGGAGTCAGTGAGGAGTGTGAGGGGAGTCAGTGAGGAGGGTGAGGGGAGTCAGTGAGGAGGGTGAGGGGAGTCAGTGAGGAGTGTGAGGGGAGTCAGTGAGGTGGGTGAGGGGAGCCATTGAGGGGAGTCAGTGAGGAGGGTGAGGGGAGTCAGTGAGGAGGGTGAGGGGAGTCAGTGAGGAGGGTGAGGGGAGTCAGTGAGGAGGGTGAGGGGAGTCAGTGAGGGGGTGAGGGGAGTCAGTGAGGGGGGTGAGGGGAGTCAGTGAGGGGGGTGAGGGGATTCAGTGAGGAGGGTGAGGGGAGTCAGTGAGGTGGGTGAGGGGAGTCAGTGAGGTGGGTGAGGGCAGTCAGTGAGGTGGGTGAGGGGAGTCAGTGAGGAGGGTGAGGGGAGTCAGTGAGGAGTGTGAGGGGAGTCAGTGAGGTGGGTGAGGGGAGTCAGTGAGTTGGGTGAGGGGAGCCAGTGAGGTGGGTGAGGGGAGTCAGTGAGGAGGGTGAGGGGAGTCAGTGAGGTGGGTGAGGGGAGTCAGTGAGGTGGGTGAGGGGAGTCAGTGAGGAGTGTGAGGGGAGTCAGTGAGGAGTGTGAGGGGAGTCAGTGAGGAGGGTGAGGGGAGTCAGTGAGGAGGGTGAGGGGAGTCAGTGAGGAGGGTGAAGGGAGTCAGTGAGGAGTGTGAGGGGAGTCAGTGAGGAGTGTGAGGGGAGTCAGTGAGGTGGGTGAGGGGAGTCAGTGAGGAGGGTTAGGGGAGTCAGTGAGGAGTGTTTGGGGAGTCAGTGAGGTGGGTGAGGGGAGTCAGTGAGGAGTGTGAGGGGAGTCAGTGAGGAGGGTGAAGGGAGTCAGTGAGGAGGGTGAGGGGAGTCCGTGGGAGTGTGAGGGGAGTCAGTGAGGTGGGTGAGGGGAGTCAGTGAGGAGGGTGAGGGGAGTCAGTGAGGGGAGTCAGTGAGGAGGGTGAGGGGTGTCAGTGAGGAGGGTGAGGGGAGTCAGTGAGGGGAGTCTGTGAGGAGGATGAGGGGAGTCAGTGAGGAGGGTGAGGGGAGTCAGTGAGGAGGGTGAGGGGAGTCAGTGAGGAGGGTGAGGCCAGCCAGTGAGGAGGGTGAGGGGAGTCAGTGAGGAGGGTGAGGAGAGTCAGTGAGGAGGGTGAGGGGAGTCAGTGAGGAGCGTGAGGGGAGTCAGTGAGGAGGGTGAGGGGAGTCAGTGAGGAGGGTGAGGGGAGTCAGTGAGGAGGGTGAGGGGAGTCAGTGAGGAGGGTGAGGGGAGTCAGTGATGAGTGTGAGGGGATTCAGTTGAGGAGAGTGAGGGGGTTCAGATGAGGAGACTCAGGTGAGGAGTGTGCTGTGGATTCAGTGAGGAGGGTGCAGGGAGCTGACACTGGGAGTGAGGCCCATTTACTATTCTCCTTTACCCAGTAACTCCTCTCTGTGTTTCTGTGTTGATGTCCCTGTGTTTGGATGGAATGTCTGGACTTTCTCTTTGTGTGCCCTCTGTGTAAGACAGCAGTCTGACAGCCTGTGAACAAGGGGCTAAAACTCAGGGATGAATTAGTCTAACGGACCTTCTGCATCTTGCAGACTCTTGGGCCAGACTGAGATTATCAAGATGTCATGTGACTGCCCAGCTTTAGTCACATTCTGCTGAGTGTGAGAACAGTTTGCAATGTTCCTGATCGAAATCAGAAAACTCATTCATCTCTCAGAAGGAAAGTGTCTTCTATGTCATTCCTGTCAATTTAGAAAAACAACTGTCTGTGTTCTGACCTTGGGTCCACTTTCTATCTCTCCACTCCTCCCTTCTGTCCATTATGTCTGATATTTCTACCCCTGACACCTCATCCTCTCTCTCCACCTTCTTCAAAGACATCACTCTCACTCCAAGCCTCTCTGATCAGACTGCCCACTTTTCACCGACCTCAACATTGATGCTTTTCCTGGTTGCTCAGCCGCCTCTCATATTCTCACCCTTATCTTCCACTGCCCCACCACTCTCCACCCACCTCTCACCACCCACCCCTCACCTCCCACCACTCATTTCTCACCTTCCCACAGTCTTGTCTCCACAATTCACCTCTCACCTACCAAAATCTCATCTTCCCCCTCACCTCTGACTCTCCCCCTCCGCCCCTCACCACTCACCGTGCCATAATCCAAATCTCACTTTCCACCCTCCAATATCCTCACATCAAATCAAATCACTTGAATTTCCACCTAACATTTTTATCACCAGTAAATTTAATTCTCTGTCTGTTTGTAAAGTAATTAATGTAGATTGTAGATTGAGGGCCAGCACTGATCTTTGTGGCACTCCACTACTAACGGCCTGCTAACCTGAAAATGCCCCATTTGTCCAGACTATCTGCTTCCTGTCTGTTCATCAATCCTCTATCCATTGCTCATATATAACCCGCAACTCCATGAGCCCTTACTTTGTGTACTAACCTTTTGTACAACACCTTGTCAAATGTCCTTTGTAAACCCAGGTATACTACATCTGCTGGTTCCCCTTTATCTACCTGACTAGTCACATCCTTTGTAGCTACCACTTTTAGAGCCCCAGGATGTCACTGGCCATCAAGTCTTGACGATTTGTTGGCTTTTAGTCCTTTGAGTTTCTGTAGCAACCTGAGAGCTTCACATTCAGATTTACTGAGACCAGCTTGTTTTTTATTTCTGGAGTTTTGAAACTGAATTTGAATTCTCAAACTCGTATTCTCTGGATTATGGAGGCAGTGAGATTACAGAAGCTCTCCCTTATCTACTGTCCTTACCCACAGTGTAGGATGGGCTGTTCCTCTTTTGAATAATAAACAGAAGCTTGAAGTGAAAAGTATTTGTTCCAGTTGCTGACAGAAGTGTATCCGCTGTGTAATTACCTCACAGGGATTGGGCTGCAGATTAACAGTGACACAGGAATGACTAGAGAACAGCCTGAGATCAAACACTCTTACACAATCCACAAAGCAGTCAGCAGATCCCCAGCTGTGGAAAATTACTAGAAAGGGCCCTGAGATCTCGGGTCAAAGGTCGTCCGCCATCAAACCCGCATAAAAAAAGAAGCAGGAAGCAGAGATTTCCTGTAGGTAAACTGTCTGAATGTGATAAACAAGAATGTGAGGTGAGGTGTGCTGGATCTGTGTGTCAATGCTGTCCTGTCTTCACTCTCTCCCGACTGTGAAACTGTGGAAGGATTCACAGGGCAAGTAACAGTCTAATAGGCCCAGAGGAGTCACTCCTTCCAGTATAATCAGTCAGTAAGATGGTTAAACCCCTTAACACAGGAAGGTTTGATTGTCTCTCTATCAGGCCCCCTGATAATGGGTCACCCACACCCACTGGACTGTGGAATCCCACTCCATGTTAACCCAGTTCCCCAATCTCCACAACAGTCTGGAGTGGGGTTTGAGCTCTGAACCTTCTGACTCAGAGCCAGGAAACACAACCAAGAGACCACAGGCTAATTTCTGCAGCAGCAGCTGATCAAGAAACAGACACAGTAAGAATTCAATGTGATTCCTCTCCCCACGGTTTTACACTTGCTCCCTTGCCCTCCCCTTAAGGGGCTACATCAGCTGCACTGGCTCCCCCACCCCTTAAAGGGGTAAATCAACACATCTCTCTCTGCCTTCCACCCAAAACTTCACCAGATGGCATGTTTTTGGTAGGCCAGGTGTTCCAAACCATTGACTGTGATGAGACACCACGTCAGACAATCATCCACTTGCAGTTTTCCAAAGTGCATTAACATAGTGTGAGGGACATCATCCCTCTTGCAGCAGGGACTCATTAAACGTCTGGGTAAGTCTAGGTGCTGAGGCATGGTCAGCTATTCGACAACTTAGGGCAGTACAAGGGAGTCTGTCCTCAGACATTCCTGTCAGGGACACTGGACAGCGATCAGGAGAAGAGTCCTGAGGTACTGTTTCCCTCCTAAACCAGGGGCACGGGTGCCAGCTGTACCTTAACTACTGCCCAGATATCAAATTGAGTTTTTAGCTACGGCTGGTTCATTGCCTTTAGCCCATGGGGGAATCTTAGAATAATTTAATCAATAACCTGAAACTGCAATTGGATTCACCTAGACAACAAATACAATCTCATTGACTAGCAACTGGAGCATCTGTCTCGTATTAGATAGAATCCAGGTAATAACACAAATAAGTACAAGGTCTCGGTGAGGGATGAGATAGAAATACAGAGAACTCCTGGAAAATGCAGCTGGAACTTCTTTCTAAATCACAAACAAGTGAGATAGAGACATAGGGTGCACAAAATGAATTCCCCCCGTGTCTGTTGTAAACAGGATGCGTATGGCACAAAACATTGGTCTCCCCACCTAAATGTCCACGATTGTGGCTTCGTAACGTGTGGCCTCTGGTAGTCATTGTCTCCATTTCTGTGTAAATATCCTCTGAGGAATGCACATTAAAAAGCACATATTCCAGGTAAGCCATCCGATTTGAAGGCATTGGTCCCATCAAAGGGGAGTTACATCAAAGTACTGTAGGCTGCTGGATAATTGCTATTGGTCACGGACAGAGAAGTGTGTCACAGAAAGGGAAGGGGAGGTTCCAAGATTTACCAACGCTGCCCTGGGATTCACTCAGCAGAGGGGTTGAAGTCAGGAGGGGGGCCATATTTCTGGTGAGGGGCCAGGAGCCCTTCGCAGTGACCCTGAGTGGGTGCATGTGGTGAGGGTGGTCAATGCCCAGACTGTCACACCCAGGGCATGGCAGCAGTGCCCGAAGTTTCATGACCTCACTTGGGTGGTCAAGGTAAGTGAAGCATCAGCGCATCACATCTCAGAGCCACCACATCATCCACCTCACACAGCTCAATGTACCACGTGCCCATCACTCAACCAGGCCCACACCTTCACCCTCAGAATTCACCCCTAACCTCCTTACACTGTTCCTAATTCACACACAAAATCACATAGATCTATCACTACCTGCACATTCTTACAGCTATTCAGCTATGACAGGCATCACTCCAGGACAATGACTCACCATCAATGACATTCTGCCCTCTCTCTTCCTGGACAAACTGGCACAGTTCAGAGGAGAATGCCAGAGGAGCAGAGGAGGACCAGGCTGGTGCAAGGGGAGGGAGATGGGCAAGAGGCGGGAGATAGCTTTAAAGAAGAAGTCCCATCATTCAGCCTCCCAGCCACCAACTCAGATACTGGCACGGCTTTGTCTGTACAGAATGATATTGAAAAGGAGAAAAGGTCAGCTCTCAGAGTCAGGCTGGGGGAATGGGGGAAGGTGCGCAGCTGCAGGGGTGCAGTTTCCAGTGATTACTAATGTCTCTGGGAGTGATTTTCTTCATGGGGGTGGAGATGAGATTTCTTCACCTGGGAGAGGCAGAACTGCTCAGGTCCACCCGTCCACCATGATGGAACTGAAACAAGTGTCACCCAGGGACATCCAACTGTCCCAGGTCAGGCAGTGGGAGAGAGCAGGGATTTTTGTGTATGGACTAGACAGCTTTCAGATGAATGCACACTCATCCCCCCCACCTTCAAGTATTAAGAAGTCCATTAGCAGCCACATCTTGCTGTAAAACTCCGTCACTAAACTGCCCCAGGACGTGCTAAAATCAGCCAGGATTCCTGCTCCTGATTCTCATGCTGCAGCTCCCACACAGAAGTCTGTGCATGTCTGCCTATATGTATGTGTGTGCCTGTTAGTGTCTGTGTATGTGCACAAGCCTCTACGTACCTGTCTGACAGGTCTGTCTGTATATGTGTGTGTATTTCTCCGTGATCAGACCATTTCCTGGTCCCAGTGATAAACTTTAGGCCTTGGGATCTTCTCCAGCAGAGGCTCAAATGTCACCAGTGTGAATGCCCAGGGGCAAGAATCTCTTTCCTCAGTCCAGGGAAAATGTAAGGTGCCCAAAGAGAGGACTGGAGAAAATTCCCTGGAGTGATAATTTTAAAAAAAGGAAACCTCCCAGGAAATTAAGGAACCTCCTATATCAGAGAGCTAGGTCAGGGATTTGAGGCTGACAAGTTTGTGTCCTTCCCCTTTAAGTGATGGTCATTTAGTTTCTTGAAATAATAAGCTGCCTGGTCATTGGTGGCACTCTGGCCAATGAGGGATTGCAGGTTTCTAACATGGTGCAACACTGCCCCCTACTGTCAGCAGACTGCCAGCTACTCACCTTCTCTTATTAGCTATTGGTGCCCTGATAACCATATCTACTTTGACTTACTGGGAAGACTGTCACCAATCACCAAATTTCATCAAATGAAACTGGGAATTCTGCCCATTACACTGTCAGAATACTGTTTAAAGAGGCCTCACCACTTTTCACTGGCAAGTCCATTCCAATCACATCCCTGTTCTGTAAACTATTTCCAACCAATTAATATTGGATTTTGTGTGCTGCTGCTGTACATGTTGCTCCTGCAAAGAAACCATCTCATTCAGTTTCTTACTCCCTGTCCATCACTTACTCTGTGCCAAATTCTCACTCCCTTCAGCCCATCACTCTCTTCAGTCCTTCACTGCCCCCGTATTCCCTCACTACCCCTTCAATTCCTCACACTCCTTTCACTCAGAATCATACAATCTTACTGCACAAAAGGGGGCCATTTGGGTCATGCTTTGATGCTTTAAATGTGCCAGAGAATTTAGTCCCACGCTCCATCTCTTTCCCCAAAAGCCTTCAAAATGGCTCTCTTTGAATACATGCTCAATTTCTTTTTAAAAGTTCCTGTGGAATCTGATTCCACCACAATTTCAACTGGTGCATCCAATTCTTAACCACCCTCTATGTGAAGAAATTTCTCCTCATTTACCAATCCTTTTGCCAATTATTTTTAATCTATGACCTCTGGTTGCCAACCCACTTGCCAAAGGAAGCGGTTTTTTATTACTTGCCTTATCACTACCTCTCAAAATTTTGAATCAAGTTCTTCCTATATCCTTTTTATATAAAAGCAATCCATTTTCTCCAATCTCTCCACATAACTGAATTCCCTCATCTTTGTTGTAATCCTAATAAAACTCTCTTTACCTGCTCCAGGGCATTGGCAACCTTCCTAAGGTCTGCTGCCCTGAATTTTACTCAATAATACAGTTGATGTCTAACGAGAACTTTGTAAAGATTTAGCATAACTTATTTTTGTTTTTTATTTGATGTCCCTATTTACAAAGGCAAGTTTCCAATTCAACTACGACCTACATTTATATAGCAATGCAATAAAACACCCCAAGGTGCTTCATAGGAGTATTATAAAACAAACCATGACACTGAGCCACAAAAGGAGATATTGGGTCAGATGACCAAAGCTTGGTCAAAGAGGAAGTTTTGAAGAAATATCTTCAAGGAGGAAAGCAAGGTTGAGAAGGAGAGAGGTTAAGGGAGGGCATTCCAGAGCTTAGGGCCCAGGCAACTAAGGGCATAGCTGCCAAAGATGCAATGATTAAAATTGGAGATGGTCTAGGGCCCAATTAGAGAAGCACACATACCTCATATGGCTGTGGGGCTGGAGGAGATTCCTGAAATAGGGAGGGCTGAGAGCATGGAGGGATTTGAAAACAAGGATGAAAATTTTAAAATCAATACATTGATTGGCTGGGAACCTATGTAGGTCAGCGAGCCCAATTGTCTAAGGTGAACAGGATTTGGTGCGAGTTAAGGCACAGGCAGCATAGTTTTGGATAATCTCATGTTTATGAAGGTAAAATGTGATAAAATGTCTGTTGAAATAGTCAAGTGTAGAGGTGACAAAGGCATGAATTAGGGTTTCAGCAGCAGATGAGCTGAGACAGGGAAGAAATCAGGCAATGTTATGGAGGTGGAAATTAATATGAATATGCCTTCTTAACCGGCTTATCAACTTGAACTGTCACCTTCAATGATGTACAGACATGCAAAATGTCATAAACTGATTGTGAGAGACACAGTTTCTGAGTCAAATTCTGCCTCATTCAATCTCACATGAGGGTTATGAATTCGGGATTTTCTGTTGCGGATATTCCCTCAGGAAATCAGCTCGGCACCGGGTTATTGACTCTCTGCTGATCGACAAATCTTGTCATTGCATGATTGTATGCACTTTGTTTTTTTTATGTCTGTAGATTGTTTTCTAAAACAGTATTGGGCCAGATCTTCTGGTCAGTGGTGGTGCTGAGGATATTACTTTTTTGATCTTATCTTATCTTTTTGTGCCCTTGCAGGTGGGCCTTCCTGTCCTGGCTGCAGCAGCGATACCTCAGTGCAGGAATAATGAAGGGGAGCAGCACAGAGGACACACTCCCTTTTGACAACACCAGCTGCCATGTTCAGGTAAGTGTTTAAAGGGATTCAGTGAAGTTTCTTAGTGGATGAGGGAGTTTGTGGGTGACAGAGTGAGTGGATGGGTGAAGAAGTGAAGAATTGGGGAGGGAGTGAGTGGGTGGGTGAGGGAGTGAGGTTGTGGGTGAGGGAGTGAATGAGCGGGTGAGGGAGTAAGTTTGTGGATGAGGGAGTGAGTGGGTGTATGGGCACTGGTCCAGTCAGAGGTGGGTGGGTAGTCAGGTTGGGTTGGGGGAGTTGGTAGTCGAGTCGGGGATTGGATAATCAGGTCCGAGGAGTGAGTAGTCAGGTCAGGGGAATGCATAGTCAGATTGGGGCGGACGGATAGTCGGATCAGAGAAGTGGGTAGTCAGATCAATGAGATGGTTAGTCAGGTTGGGTTGGGCTGGTAAGTTTATACCATGACATTTTTGTCATTTAATCTCTCCTGCCCTCTACTCTATCCCAGACCTTCCCTTTTATTTTTCATCTCCCTCCTCGTTTTCAACAGCAAAATAACCCATCACACTTCTACCTTCCTTTAGTTCTGAAAAACAGCCATATTTGGCTTGAAACATTAACGCTGTTTCTCTGTCCACAAATGCTGCCAGACCTGCTGAATATTTCCAGCACCTTGTTTTTATTTCAAGTTTCAAGCATCTGCAGTATTTTATTTTTATTTTGTGGAATGAGAAGCAGTGTTAATATTTCATGTCAATGACCTATCATCAGAATTGGAAAAGGTCAGAGAATGTAAAAGGTTTTAAACAAATACAGTTCAGGGAAAGGGTGGAGTGGGGGAAGAACAAAATGGAAGGCCTGTGATAGGGTGTAAAGTAGGAGAGATTAAAGGACAAAAGGGATGATGGTGTCAGGAAAAGGGAAGTGGTAATGAGAGAAGAAATAAAAACAAAGGAAGGGCCAAAGAGGAGTTTTAAATGACCACCGCGGATAATTACCAGCAATTGCTGTCTGAACAAATGGGACAGTGTTTATGAACTGAAATTGTTGCATTCAGTGTTTAGTCCAGAAGGCTGTAAAGTGACCAAATCATACCTGGCCCTCAAGCTTATATTGAGCCTCACTCAACAGCCTGGGATACATTTCATCCGGGCCTGGAGATTTATCTACTTTTAAGCCTGCCAGACCACTTAGAACCTCCTCCCTTTCTGTGCTAATTTATTGAATTATATCACAGTCCTTCTGCCTGATTTCCATACCAACGTCGTCCCTCTCACTTGTGAACCCTGACACAAAGTATTCATTTAGAAACCTACCTACATCTTCAGGCTCCACACACAGATTACCACTATGGTCCTTAATGGGCCCTACTCTTTCCCTAGTTATCCTCTTACTCTTAATGTACTTGTAAAATAACTTTGGATTTTCCTTTATTTTAGCTGCCAATGTTTTATCATGCCCCCATTTTGCTCTCCTAATTTCCTTTTTAAATTCCCCCCTACACATTCTATACTCCTCTAGGGCTTCTGCTGTTTTGAGCCCTCAGTATCTGCCATAAGTCTACCTTTTTCTCTTTATCCAATCCTGCATATCCCTCGACATCCAGGTTTTCTTGGATTTGTTGGCCCACCCTTTATCTTCACTGGAATATGTTGGCCCTGTACTCTCCCTATTTCCTTCTTGAATATGTCCCACTGCTCTGACACAGATTTACCTAAAAGTAGCTGCTCCCAGTCCACTCTGGCCAAATTATATCTGATCTTATTAAAATCAGCCTTCCCCCAATTTAGAACTCTTATTTCTGGCCCATCCTTGTCCTTTTCCATAACAACCTTGAATCTAACTATCTGCAAAATGTTCCCCCACTGATACCTCTACACTTGCCTGGCTTCATTCCCTAAAATTAAGTCCAAGACCACTCCCTCTCTTGCAGGACCTTCTATGTACTGACTTAAAAAGCTCCCCTGGATGCATTTTAAGAATTCCGCTCCCTCTAAACCTATCACACTATGACTAACCCAGTTAATGTTAGGGAAGTTGAAATTCCCCACTATTATACCCTATTATTTTTACACTTCTCTGAAATTTGCCTATATATCTGCTCCTCTATTTCTTTCTGACTGTTTGGGGGCCTATACTACACTCCCAGTAATGTGATTGTTCCTTTTTTGTTTTTAAGTTCTACACATATGGCTCCATTTGAGGAGCCTTCTAAGATGTCATCACTCCTTACTGCTGTAATTGATTCCTTGATCAATATTGTGATACCCCCTCCTCTTTTACCTCCTTCCCTGTCTCGCCTGAAGACCCTTTTTCCTGGAATACTGAGCTGCCAATCCTGCCCCTCTCTCAACCATGTCTCTGTGACAGCAATGACATCATTCTTCCATGTGCTAATTTGTGCCCTCAACTCATCTGCCTTATGCATCAGACTCCTTGCATGAAAATAAAACACATCCAACCTTGCCAAACTCCCTTGTGCCTTTACTGGCCAAAATCTCTATGCCTTCCAGACTCATGTGCTCTCTCTTCTAATTTTGGCTGTGCATGTCCCCCTGCTGAACCTCCTCTCAGGATCCCACCCCCCTGCCAAGTTAGATTAACTTGCAGAACTTGCAGAATGAATGAAAGTATTCTGTGAAGCAATCACCAAAACTGTATTTGGCCTTTCCAATTTAGAGCAGGCTTCATCGTGAGTAGAGAATACTAAATTGAAGGAATTACCAGCGAATCACTGTTTGACCTGGGAGGACTGTTTGGGACCTGGAAGTTGAGAAAGAAGAAGGTAAAAGGGCAGGTGTTGCAAATGATGCACTTGCATGGAAATGTGCCTTGAGAAGTGGAGGGTCTGTTGGGAATATAGCAGAGTCGACCAGGGTATTGTGGTGGGAACAGTTCCTTCAACTTCTGAAAGGAGATATCAAGAGAAGATGTGTTTGGTGGTGGCATCAAGCTGGTGGTGACAGAAATGGCTGAGGATGATCTGATAAATATGGAGGCTGATGGGTTGTAAGGTGGGGACAGTGAGACCCCTTATCTTGATTCTGAGAGGGAGAGGGAGAGCTGAGAACAGAGTGCAGGAAATGTAAAGGACATGTTCGATAGCGTTGCCAATTGCAATACAGGGGAATTTGCTGTTAAGGGAAAAGGAAGGCAAACTGAAAGCACTGGTATTGATGTCAGCATCGTCACAATGGAGGCAACTGAGACACAGAAACTGGAGGAATGAAACAGAGTACTCCCAGGAAGCAGGGTGGTAAGAAAGGTAATTGAGGGAGTCAGCAGGTTCTCATGTATATTGATCAAGATCCTGCCCTGAAATGGAGGCAGAGATGGTTGATGAAAGGAAAAGAGTCAGATATGGACCATGTGAAGGTGAGAGAGGAGTGGAAATTGGAAGCAAAATTAATGAAATTTTCCAGTCCAATCCCTTTCAAACCATGAGCTTCCATTTTCTAATAAGTATGTTAAGATCCACTTTATCAAATACTTTTGAAAATAATTTATATATTACATCTACAGCACTGCCTTCTTTCCTTTGACAGCACCTTCCAAGCCTGTGTCTCTACCATTTAGAAGGACAACTCCACCACCTGTAAATTCCCCTTCAAACCACTCACCATCCTGACTTGGAACTATATCTCTGTTCCTTCACTGTCACTGGGTCAAGATCCTGGAACTCCCTCCCCAAACAGCGCCGTGGGTGTACCTACACCACATGGACTGCAGCGGTTCAAGAAGGCAGCTCACCACCACCTTCTCAAGAGCTGTTAGAAATGGGCAATAAAATGTTGGCCTAGCCAACGACACCCACATCCCGTGAGAGAAGAAAAAAAAAATACCTTCATCAACCCTTTCTGTACTTCATTAAAGAATTCAATCAGGTTAGTCAGACATGATTTGCCTACTGTCTATCTTCAAGTGAGAAAGAAATTTGTCCTTGACAATGGTCTCCAGTAGTTTTCCCACCACCGACATAAATACATCCCAGGTTTATCCCTGTCTCACTTTTGAACGGTGGTACAACATTTGCAATCATCTAGTCTTCTAGTGCCACTCCAAAATCCAAGGAGGACTGAAAAATTGCGGTCAGAGCTTCTGCTACTTGAATCCTAGCTTGCTGCAGCAACCTAGGATGCATCCCACCCGCACTGAGTGGTTTGTTGACTTTGAGTGATTGCAGCCTATTTAAAACCTTCTTCTATTTTTATCATCCTGATATCTCTTCCCCTACCCCTCCTCTCCTGTAATATTAACTTCATCTGTTTTGTTCTTTTGTGTCTTCAGATGGAAAGAATTCAATTATATCTCAGTCATGCTCTCTGTCACGGTATCACAGTATCTTTACAATGCAGAAGGAGGCCATTCAACCCATCGAACCTGCACTGGCTCCCTGAAAAAGCATTCCACCTAGTCCCACTCCCCTGTTGTTACAAGATTTCCTTTTCTGTCCATTTTGGTCCCACCATTCTTTTAACATCTTTTTAATTTCATGTTTAAAGAAGATATTCGGGTTCCTTATATGTTGCACGTTCATCTTTCCTTATGCTCATACTTTATATACTGCCTGGTTTTCTACCTTACTCTGTATCTTGCATTTGTCACAAACAACCTTTCCTGTTTTATTTTAACTTATTTTTCTTTTCTCATCCAGGAACCTCTGCCTGCAGATGCTCCATCTTTTCTACTAATGGGAGTTTGCTTGGTTTGTAACTCTTTCAAGTTATCAACAGTCACAGATTGTAACTCTTTCGAGTACATTCACAGTTCTTGGTTTCCGGGAGTGGGACATGAACCCACAACATTCTGATTCAAAGGTGAGGGTGCTATGAACTGAGCCACAGCTGACACCCTGCTGGCAAGTCAATCGGTGCTGGACGGACCTCTTCTCAAAACACTGAAATTGCCTCTCGTCCTATTAACAGTGAGTGCTGATGATGTAACAATGGGTGATGAGCCAATCAGCTGTAGCGCGGATGCTGATTGGATGGTGTGTGTGGAATGCTCTGATATTGGAAGGAGTTCTCGATGTCGCTGCTTTAATTGTGTCGCTGGTCTGGCGGTTGCTTTTGTAATTTACTCCGGGGCTTCGTGTTGTAGCGGGCCTGGTCCTTGGTGGGGAGGGGGAATCGGCCGCTTTTCTCTCGCAGCCCCGGGCTCGCTCCGCTAATAGGTGGAACGGTGATCAAAAGTGTGGAGCACGGAGCAGAGCGGTTACACGGTGCAGAGTGGAGAAAGAGCAAGGGTCTCTGTCCCTTCATGCTGTTCATGCAGCGGATGCGGGACCTGGATCTGGGTTGAGAGACGGTGCTGGATGGAAACAGGACCCGGGGGTGAGATTGAATTGCAGTGGGATAGAGGTATGAGACAAGGACTTAGGATGGGAAAAAGGATTGGAAAGGCGAGCGAGGAGTGAAACAGCAACTGGCAATGGGACCTGGGACAGGGACAAAGCAACAACAAACAACAATCCTGTTGCTATGTTATTGTCACCTGGCTGGTTTGGTGCTCTGGGCTGGGCTGGGAGAGAGATTAGGCTGGGAATAGAGATCAGCAAAGGCACAGTGCCCTTGGCTATTTACAGCTGAGGGGATTCATGTGTTCTTTATGTTCAATTTTGCAAGATAGTGATTGCTCAGATAGTCTCGGACTAAGCCAGCATGGAAATACTCATCGAAGTGGAAATATTAGTGAATGATCAGACTGGATCAGCGGAGACTCCTGGACCTGGATCAGCAGAGACTCCTGGACCTGGATCAGCAGAGATACCAGGACCTGGATCAGCAGAGATACCAGGACCTGGATCAGCAGAGATACCAGGACCTGGATCAGCAGAGATACCAGGACCTGGATCAGCAGAGATACCAGGACCTGGATCAGCAGAGATACCAGGACCTGGATCAACAGAGATTCCTGGGCTTGGATCAGTGGAGATTCCTGGACCTAGATCAGCAACGATTCCTGGACCCAGCCAACAGGGATTGACTGATGGGGAAGTCGGGGGTTTTCAGTGTCAGGTGTGTGGGAGCACCTTTAGATGGGTGAGCCGCTTAAAAAGGCACGAGCACATTCACACTGGAGAGAAACCATTCGAGTGCTCCGTGTGTAATAAACGGTTTTACACATCCAGTGACCTGATCCAGCACCAGCGCATTCATACTGGGGAGAAACCGTTTGCATGCTCTTTGTGCAGAAAGCGGTTCTCCTTGTGCAGTGGGTTGAAAGTCCATCAACGAATTCACATAGGAGAAAAACCGTTTGAATGTTCAGTGTGTAAAAAGGATTCTGTGCATCCAATGACTTGACTGTACATCAAAGAGTTCGCACTAGGGAGAAACCATTCAAATGCACTGTGTGTACAAAGCAGTTCTGCACATCCAACGACCTGATAGTGCATCAACAAATTCACACTGGAGAGAAACCATTCGTATGTGCAGTATGTAAAATGCAGTTTTACACATCCAGTCACTTGACGATACATCAGCGAACTCACACAGGAGAGAAGCCATTTGAATGTACAGAATGTAAAAAGCGGTTTTACACATCCAGCAACTTGTTACAGCACGAAAAGATTCACACTGGGGAGAAACCATTTGAATGCTCGGAATGTAAAAAGCGATTTTGTTTATCCAGGCACCTGATGTTGCACCAGCGACATCACACTGGAGAGAAACCATTTGAATGTTTAGTGTGTAAAAAGCGGTTTACCCAATCCAACACATTATTAGTTCATCAGAGAATTCACACTGGGGAGAAACCATTTGAATTCTCTGCTTGTGCAAAGACATTCTACACGTCCAGTCACTTGATACGGCATCAGCGGGTTCACACAGCAGAGAAACCGTTCAAGTGTGCAGATTGTAAGAAGCGGTTTTGTACACCTCACGATCTGACTGTACATCAGCAAACCCACACTGGGGAGAAACCCTGAGTGCAGTGTGTAAAAGCTGCTTTAGTCAGTCTAGTTCATTAACAATTCATGAACAAATTCACACAGAAGAGGAATGATCAGTGTGTGCAAAGCATTTTCACACACACAGTCATTTGATACAATGCCAGCAGATTCACACTGGAGAAACTGAGAATTGTACTTCGTAGAAAACACAGCTTGACACATCGGGGAATGAGTGAATTCACACTGGAGAGATATTGTTGAATTCACTGGATTAGATTGTCTTGGATTTTTTTCCTGGTTGGTTGCTTTGCAGCAGTAAGTCTCACTTACACATTGAAATTGATGATATGCCAGAATTGCCTAGAAGGCAATATTGACACTGCCACGGTATTTGATCTCACACAGTCTCCTCTGGTAGTGAGGGAATATCGCTGGTATTTCAGGAGGAGGTGGTAGCTGGTATTGATGAAGGACTGGATTTGTGTTCAGAGCTTTCTCAGGGCACCAGAGATTTTAGTCTGCACTCGAGATGTGAATGCTTTGCTGCGAATTAGCAGATCATCTTCACCATTGCCCAATCCAAGCTGCAGAGTATTGTGGTGCACCCTGGACTCAAATGTCCTACAGCAGCAGATGTAAAGTCAAGGTCACTGGCAAGGGGCCAGCTTAGAGTTGATTTTAGGTGTGGAGCTGAGTGGCAGTGTCCAAAGCTGGGTTTGTGCACTTAGAGGAAAACTACCCCTCCTCCTGTCCCTGTGGAAACCATTACCGGCCTTGCATTCCTCTCTGGACAAAGCACCATCAAATGCTGGTCGACGAGAGGTCGGCCCACAAAGGGGAACGCACAGTAACACACAGGACGAACCCACCACCAACCCTGCCCCCGCCACCCCACCCTCCCCAACACCACACCGAACTTCAATTTTAAACGGGACTGATGCAACTGGTCTGCAGTGGTCATGGTCAGCACTGTCATAACCATGGTGATGGCAGCAATGAGTGGTAAATTGCCCCTTACTATTTTCATGGGTGACTGCTGTGCAGGGTAAAGCTGAGATTTGAGCCCATTGATAGTGTAATTCACCGTAAGCAGTCAATGGGTGGCAGAGGTTCAGGGTCCATGTTGAACCCAGTCAGAATTTTATTTTTTTAGTGGAGATTACAATCTGTGTTGGGCAGTAGTGGGATTTGGTTTCACATCCCTGGAGAATGGAGACCTGTTTTACATCTTTCCCCACCTCACTGATTTTCTATTCTGTTGTGTTTGGAAAGATGAACATCGGAAGGCCGATCTGCTCCCGCTGGATTTACCTTCCAGCTGAAGTTCACTCCATCCCCAGAACATGTAACATTCGTCGCTGGCAGCAGTTGTCCCTCGATTCAAGGATGATGTCTATCTGAGTTGAGAGTTTCTGCCATGGGTCTTCATGTGACTAAACAGGCTGATTCTCGATTCGCAGATCTTTGGGCAAAGGGACAGGTCCCCTAAGGTAGTGGAATCCGGAGTGCAGGATTCGCTTCTTTTCCTTTCCTTCTCTGCCACTGCTCTGCCTCATCATTAAGGCATTTGGGCTCGAAGCATCATGCAGCTTGACGGACAAGTTGTCACATTTTGAATAATTGGCAAGCGCCTCCCAATCACTAATGTCAATTCTGTCACACTTCAGAGAGAGCTTCAGAGTGTCTTTGTCGCCTTTTCTTTGTCCTTCCATGGAATGCTGGCCATTTGAGAGTTGAGAAAACGAGACTTGGTGGGAGGGATGCTTTGTGGCCATCATTCAACCCATTGCTGTTGATCTTGCAGGGGTTTTGTCTGAATGCTTGTGGAGCTGGCTTCAAGAAGGATACCAGTGTTTATTCGATTATCCTCTCATTGTATCCAGAGGATGTGGTGGAAGCATTGCTGGTGGAATTTTTCTAGTGTTCTTATGTGTCGCTGATATACTGTCCAGGTCTCACTGCAGCAAAGGAGTGTGGTGACGACAACTGCTCTGTACACTAGGACATTTGTTGACTTGCAGACGTCTTCTGCCTCTGGCGTGAGCATTAAATACCGCCCAGATGGAAAACTCTTTAACCTCCTTCATCTCCGTGCCAAAATCAAACTGACCATCATAATCTACAGTTTCCAGATGACTGGAGCATCATTGTCTACTGTACCAGATTGGCAAGCCACTTTCAATTTCTTCAGTTCTGCATACTAGAGACTCGGGCTGACCTTGAATGTTGCAAAAATGAAGCTCATACATCAACCCACACCTGGTCAGCCAAATATTCCACCTCCCATTTATGTTGAAGGAGAGACTCTGAAATATGTTGAGCACTTCACATACCTTGGCAGCCACCTCTCTCCAAAGGCCAGCACAGACAAGGAGACCCAACACTGGATCAGCTGCGCCAGCTCAGCCTTCTACAAATGATGGCAGTGAGTGTTTAACTACAAATCTAACATTACAACAATAGCCCAGCATTGCATTTCACCAATCAGTTGTTTACTGTATGTACTTACATCTCCAAATAAAAAAAAATGCAGTAAATAAAATTAATAATGGAAATTATCATTTTCTGTTCTATTCTTTGTTATGAGGTTTTATTTAAATATTCCTGTTAAATGGAAAGAGGTGACTGAACATGCTCTTACAGACAGGACTGGTTTTCAGTGACTCAGGGGCCCCTGAGTCAGCAGCAGTAGGTCAAATTTGCTGTATTAGCTGTGTTTGTTGAATTAGTACAAACCTAGATGGTTAGTATTCTGTTATAATTTCCTCTGCTGAAAGCACTGGTCCTCAGTATCTATTTAGAATTAGCATCTTTACTCAAACGTAACTTATTTCATTCATTTCACTGGTTTAATTTTTAATAAAGACAAGCCTCTTAATCCGTTTAGTTACCAAAGATTTACATAAATAAACCCAAAGAAGACAGAAAAGACTGACCCTAAATAATCAGATTCCAAATGTACACAGGGAATGTTAAATATTCCCAATACACAGTTAACAAGAAACGAGAGAATTCATACAGATCCCACAGGTGCATCAGAAAGTTATAAACATCAAAAAACGGGATCAGAGTCATAGATCATTAGAGCAGAGAAGTAGGCCATTTGGCCTATCATGTCTGTGGCTACTCCCTGCAAGAGCAACTCAGCTAGTGCACAACCCCTGCCTTTTCCTCTTAGCCCTGCAATTTTTTCTCTTCAGATATTATCCAATGCCCTTTGAAAGCCACAACTGAATCTGCCTCCACCACATTCTCAGGTAGTGCATTCAAGATCCTAACCACTTACTGCATAAAAAAAGATTTTTGCTCACATCATCTTGGTTCTTTTGCCTTTCACGTTAAATAGGTGTCCTCTTGTTCTGTGGTTCTGATTTCTGCCAATGAGTACAGTTTCCTCTGACCTACACCGTCCAGATCATTCATGACTTTGAACATCTCTGTCAAATCTCTCAACCTTCCCTTCTTGAAGGAGAACAGCCTCAGTTTCTCCAATCTTATCTACACAACTGAAGTCCCTCATCCCTGGAACCATTTATCGTACATCGTTTCTGCATTCTTTCCAATGCCTTCACATCCTTCCTAAAGTGTGGTGCCCTGAATTGGACACAATAATCTAGATAAGGCCAATAAGTGTTTTATAAAGGTTCACCGTAACTTCTTTGCTTTTGTACTCATGTCTCTATTTATAAAACTTAGGATTCCATATTCCTCATTCACCGTTTTCTCAACCTGTTCTGCCACCTTCAGTGGTTTGTGCACATATTATCCCCACAATTTTGATGTTCTTCTCCTAGCAGCACATTACCTTTTATCTATCCCGCCCTTACACTACAATCCACCCCCCACTCAGCCCGTAATGACAAACCTGCATTTCAATATCTTATCTCAACAGCTTCAGGGCTTTTCATTAATTAATTATCACTCAGAAGTGTGGATGTGTAGATATGATGTTATTAAGAATAACATTCCAATGCATGGATTGACTTTAGATAATAGATCACCCAGTTGGACAGTACAGATGGCCAGTTGGCACCCAGAGATAACCAGGGCTTTCTATGTGCCTCTCACCTGATCCATGGGAACGTGTGTTGTAAGATCCCGCATCTGACATTCAGCCTTACCCCACAAGCTCCTGTGTGGTAAGTGATACCACTCTTGTACCTATGAAAGTGCAGAATATCAACTATGATCAACATACACATTGTCTCAGCTGATAAAAGCATAAGACAAGGTAAGCTTGGCACCTGATTTCTCCTTGTTTGGACTGTGTGAACACTCAACAATCAACTAGGATTTAATCAAACATTTAAAGTTCACCGAGATAAAAACAAAAAGCTACTGCGGTTGCTGGAAATCCAAAACAAAAACAGAATTACCTGGAAAAACTCAGCAGGTCTGGCAGCATCGGTGGAGAAGAAAACAGTTGACGTTTCGAATCCTCATGACCCTTCGGCAGAACTGAAGTATAGTTAGGAGAGAAGTGAAATACAAGCTGGTCTAAGGTGGGGGGCTGGGGGAGAGAGAAGTTGAGGGTGGGGTGATTGTAGGGATAAGCAAGCAGTGATAGGAGCAGATAATCAAAAGATGTCACAGACAAAAGGATCAAAGAGGTGTTGAAGGTGGTGATATTATCTAAGAAAAGTGCTAATTAAGAATGGATGGCAGGATACTCAAGGTACAGCTCTAGTGGGGGTGGGGTGGAAGGACTAACAACGTATTAGTTGTGGATTTAAAAATAATGGAAATAGGTGGGAAAAGAAGAATCCATATAAATTATTGGGAAAAAAAGGGAGGATGAAGAAACGGGGTGGGGATGGGGGGAGGGGGAGTTTAAGATCTAAAGTTGTTGAATTCAATGTTCAGCCCGGAAGGCTGTAAAGTGCCTAGTCGGAAGATGAGGTGCTGTTCCTCCAGTTTGCGTTGGGCTTCACTGGAACAATGCAGCAAGCCAAGGACAGACATGTGGGCAAGAGAACAGGGTGGAGTGTTAAAATGGCAAGCGACAGGGAGGTTTGGGTCTTTCTTGCGGACAGACCGCAGGTGTTCTGCAAAGCGGTCGCCCAGTTTGCGTTTGGTCTCTCCAATGTAGAGGAGACCGCATTGGGAGCAACGAATGCAGTAGACTAAGTTAGGGGAAATGCAAGTGAAATGCTGCTTCACTTGAAAGGAGTGTTTGGGCCCTTGGACGGTGAGGAGAGAGGAAGTGAAGGGGAAGGTGTTGCATCTTCTGCGTGGGCATGGGGAGGTGCCATGGGTGGGGGTTGAGGAGTAGGGGGTGATGGAGGAGTGGACCAAGGTGTCCCGGAGGGAACGATCCCTACGGAATGCCACCGGGGGGGGTGAAGGGAAGATGTGTTTGGTGGTGGCATCATGCTGGAGTTGGCGGAAATGGCAGAGGATGATCCTTTGAATGTGGAGGCTGGAGGGGTGATAAGTGAGGACAAGGGGGACCCTATCATGTTTCTGGGAGGGAGGAGAAGGCGTGAGAGCAGATGCGCGGGATATGGGCCAGACACGGTTGAGGGCCCTGTCAACGACCGTGGGTGGAAAACCTCGGTTAAGGAAGAAGGAGGACATGTCAGAGGAGCTGTTTTTGAAGGTAGCGTCATCAGAACAGATGCGACGGAGGCGAAGGAACTGAGAGAATGGGATGGAGTCCTTACAGGAAGCGGGGTGTGAGTAGCTGTAGTCGAGGTAGCTGTGGGAGTCGGTAGGCTTGTAATGGATCTTGGTGGACAGTCTATCATCAGAAATTGAGACAGAGAGGTCAAGGAAGGGAAGAGAAGTGTCAGAGATGGACCATGTGAAAATGATGGAGGGGTGGAGATTGGAAGCAAAATTAATAAATTTTTCCAGGTCCCGACGAGAGCATGAAGCAGCACCGAAGTAATCATCGATGTACCGGAGAAAGAGTTGTGGGAGGGGGCCGGAGTAGGACTGGAACAAGGAATGTTCCACATACCCCATAAAGAGACAGGCATAGCTGGGGCCCATGCGGGTACCCATAGCCACACCTTTTATTTGGAGGATGTGAGAGGAGTTAAAGGAGAAATTGATCAGTGTGAGAACAAGTTCAGCCAGACGGAGGAGAGTAGTGGTGGATGGGGATTGTTCGGGCCTCTGTTCAAGGAAGAAGCTAAGGGCCCTCAGACCATCCTGGTGGGGGATGGAGGTGTAGAGGGATTGGACATCCATGGTGAAGAGGAAGCGGTTGGGGCCAGGGAACTGGAAATTACTGATGTGACGTAAGGTGTCAGAGGAATCACGGATGTAGGTGGGAAGGGACTGGACAAGGGGAGAGAGAAGGGAGTCAAGATAACAAGAAATGAGTTCCGTGGGGCAGGAACAGGCTGACACGATCGATCTGCCAGGACAGTTCTGTTTGTGGATTTTGGGTAGGAGGTAGAAGCGGGCCGTCCGAGGTTGGGCGATTATCAGGTTGGAAGCTGTGGGAGGAAGATCTCCAGAGGAGATGAGGTCAGTGACAGTTCTGGAAACAATGGCTTGATGTTCTATGGTGGGGTCATGGTCCAGGGAGTGGTAGGAGGAATTGTCTGCGAGTTGACGCTCAGCCTCCGCGAGGTAGAGGTCAGTGCGCCAGACAACAACAGCACCACCCTTGTCAGTGGGTTTGATGACAATGTTGGGGTTGGACTTGAGAGAACGGAGTGCAGTAAGTTCAGAGAGAGACAGATTATAATGGGTGAGAGGAGCAGAGAAATTGAGACGGCTAATGTCACGCCGACAGTTCTCAATGAAAAGATCAAGAGAAGGTAAGAATCCAGAGGGAGGGGTCCAGGTGGAGGGAGAATATTGGAGGTAGGTAAAAGGATCCGTTGAACGGGGAGAGGACTCCTGCCCAAAGAAGTGAGCACGGAGACGAAGACGGCGGAAGAAGAGTTCAGCATCATGCCGAGTCCGAAATTCATTGAGATGAGGGCGTAAGGGTATGAAACTAAGTCCTTTGCTGAGCACTGAACGTTCAGCATCGGAGAGGGGAAGGTCAGGGGGTATAGTGAATACGCGGCTGGGGCTGGGATTGGAAGATGGGGTGGGGACGGAGGGACAAGCAGGGGTAGAGGGTCCCAGATGGGTATTGGTGTCGATGAGTTGTTGGAGCTTGCGTTCCTTAGCACTTGAGAGAAAAAGTTTCTTGTTGAGGTGACGGATGAGGCGAAGAATAAAATGAAACTGGGGGCACGCGCAGCTTTTAAAAAGGGTGCGGCGGTGCTGCTGGAGGGAGAGGTCGAGTGTTCATATGGCGGCGAATGGCACTGAGTGTGGATCTCAGAATGCGACGGGAACAGCAGTCCGAGAAACGTTTCATGTCCCGGAGATACCTGTAATCCTGGGTGGGTTCGAAACAAGAGGGATGGAATTTCAGTTGAAATCCACGTGGGGTGAGTCGGAGACGGAGACAGTCACTGAGAAAGGAAATATGGCTGTGAAAGCGGGTTTTAGTAAACACCTTGTCAAACACCAGGAGAGAAATGGAAAGCAATGAAGGTGAACAGGGCAGAAGAGACAGGCGGAAATCCTGTTGGAGAACAGAGCAGTACTTCTTCAGGGAGGGCATTTCTTGAAGAGAGGTGGCAGTCAATTAAACACAGAGATAAAAACAAAAAGCTAAAAGCTACTGCGGATGCTGAAAATCCAAAACAAAAACAGAATTACCTGGAAAAACTCAGCAGGTCTGGCAGCAACGGTGGAGAAGAAAACAGTTGACGTTTCGAATCCTCATGACCCTTCGGCAGAACTGAAGTATAGTTAGGAGAGAGGTGAAATATAAGCTGGTCTAAGGTGGGGGGCGGGGGGAGAGAGAAGTTGAGGGTGGGGTGGTTGTAGGGATAAGCAAGCAGTGATAGGAGCAGATAATCAAAAGATGTCACAGACAAAAGGATCAAAGAGGTGTTGAAGGTGGTGACATTATCTAAGAAAAGTGCTAATTAAGAATGGACGGCAGGATACTCAAGGTACAGCTCTAGTGGGGGTGGGGTGGAAGGACTAACAGCGTATTAGTTGTAGATTTAAAAATAATGGAAATAGGTGGGAAAAGAAGAATCTATATAAATTATTGAAAAAAAAAGGGATGGTGAAGAAACGGGATGGGGATGGGGGGAGGGGGAGTTTAAGATCTAAAGTTGTTGAATTCAATATTCAGCCCGGAAGGCTGTAAAGTGCCTAGTCGGAAGATGAGGTGCTGTTCCTCCAGTTTGTCTCTTTATGGGGTATGTGGAACATTCCTTGTTCCAGTCCTACACCGGCCCCCTCCCACAGCTCTTTCTCCGGTACATCGATGATTACTTCGGTGCTGCTTCATGCTCTCGTCGGGACCTGGAAAAATTTATTAATTGTGCTTCCAATCTCCACCCCTCCATCATCTTCACATGGTCCATCTCTGACACTTCTCTTCCCTTCCTTGACCTCTCTGTCTCAATTTCTGATGATAGACTGTCCACCAATATCCATTACAAGCCTACCGACTCCCACAGCTACCTCGACTACAGCTCCTCACACCCCACTTCCTGTAAGGACTCCATCCCATTCTCTCAGTTCCTTCGCCTCCGTCGCATCTGTTCTGATGACGCTACCTTCAAAAACAGCTCCTCTGACATGTCCTCCTTCTTCCTTAACCGAGGTTTTCCACCCACGGTCGTTGACAGGGCCCTCAACCGTGTCTGGCCCATATTCCGCGCATCCGCCCTCACGCCTTCTCCTCCCTCCCAGAAACATGATAGGGTCCCCCTTGTCCTCACTTATCACCCCACCAGCCTCCGCATTCAAAGGATCATCCTCCGCCATTTCCGCCAACTCCAGCATGATGCCACCACCAAACACATCTTCCCTTCACCCCCCCCTGGCGGCATTCCTTAGGGATCATTCCCTCCGGGACAACCTGGTCCACTCCTCCATCACCCCCTACTCCTCAACCCCCACCTATGGCACCTCCCCATGCCCACGCAGAAGATGCAACACCTGCCCCTTCACTTCCTCTCTCCTCACCGTCCAAGGGCCCAAACACTCCTTTCAAGTGAAGCAGCATTTCACTTGCATTTCCCCTAACTTAGTCTACTGCATTCGTTGCTCCCAATGCGGTCTCCTCTACATTGGAGAGACCAAATGCAAACTGGGCGACCGCTTTGCAGAACACCTGCGGTCTGTCCGCAAGAAAGACCCAAACCTCCCTGTCGCTTGCCATTTTAACACTCCACCCTGTTCTCTTGCCCACATGTCTGTCCTTGGCTTGCTGCATTGTTCCAGTGAAGCCCAACGCAAACTGGAGGAACAGCACCTCATCTTCCGACTAGGCACTTTACAGCCTTCCGGGCTGAACATTGAATTCAACAACTTTAGATCTTAAACTCCCCCTCCCCCCATCCCCACCCCGTTTCTTCACCCTCCCTTTTTTTTTCAATAATTTATATAGATTCTTCTTTTCCCACCTATTTCCATTATTTTTAAATCTACAACTAATACACTGTTAGTCCTTCCACCCCACCCCCACTAGAGCTGTACCTTGAGTATCCTGCCATCCATTCTTAATTAGTACTTTTCTTAGATAATATCACCACCTTCAACACCTCTTTGATCCTTTTGTCTGTGACATCTTTTGATTATCTGCTCCTATCACTGCTTGCTTATCCCTACAACCACCCCACCCTCAACTTCTCTCTCCCCCAACCCCCCACCTTAGACCAGCTTATATTTCACCTCTCTCCTAACTATACTTCAGTTCTGCCGAAGGGTCATGAGGACTCGAAACGTCAACTGTTTTCTTCTCCACCGATGCTGCCAGACCTGCTGAGTTTTTCCAGGTAATTCTGTTTTTTGTTTAAAGTTGACCACCTCGCTTTCCCCCTTTAAAACAGACTTGAAAGACCTACCTCTTTGACACTTTTTATTATCTTACCTAATTTCTCCTAAATATCCATCATGTTTTGTTCCAGCTGTGGATCTAGAGTCACATATATAGGCCAGACCCAGTGAGGCTGGCATATTTCCTTCCCTATTTATGAAGCAGATGGGTTATTAACAGCATTCTGGTAGTCTCATGGTCACCATTATTGAGACTAGCTTTTTATCCCATATTTATTTATTGAAATTAAATTCTCCAGTTACATTGCATCTAACCATATAACCACCCATGGTTTACCAATGTTCACATAGATCAGATGGAATGAGAGCTTGCTTTCTGCACAATATGAAAGGTTTCCTCCCAAGCTGGAATGGTTTCTACTCAGAGCTCTGATGAAGCTTCACCCTTCTGCTTACACTCAAAGGTATCATCCTGATCACAGTACAGTTGTACCTTGCTCTATATCTGACCACTTATCAGTGATACTTGCTTCTGCACTTCATTTTCACATTCCTCTGACTGAATAGATCAGATAAGCTGGGACATACATGCAAACATACAAATTAAGAGCAGAAATAGGCTACTCAGCACCACAAACCTGCTCCACCATTCAATAAGATCATGATCTGATTGTAACTTTAACTCCACATTCCCACCTATCCCCAATAACCTTTCACACCCTTGCTTATCAAGAATCTATGTAGCCTTGTCTTGAAAATATTCAAAGACTCTGCTTCCACCGCCTTTTGAGGAACAGAGTTCCAAAGACTCATGACCCTCTGAGAGAAAAACAATTCTCTTCATCCCTGGCTTAAATGGATGACCTCTTATTTTTAAACCGTGACCCCCTAGTTCTAGACTCTCCCACAAGAGCAAACATCCTTTCCACATCCACCCTGTCAAGACTCCTCAGGATCTTATGTATTTCAATCAAGTTGCCTCTTACTCTTCTAAACTCCAGTGGATACAAACCTAGCCTATCCAACCTTTCCTCATAACACAACCCGCCCATTCCAGGTATTAACCTAATAAACCTTCTCTGAACTGCTTCCTACGCATTTACATCCTTCTTGAAATAAGATCAATAATGTACACAGTTGTCCAGATATGGTCTCACCAGTGCCCTGTACAATTGAAGCATAAACTCCCTACTTTTGTATTTAATTCCCATTGCAAAAACATTATATTAGCTTTCCTAATTACTTGCGGTACCTGTGTACTAACCTTTTGCGATTCATGCACTAGGTCACCCAGATCCCTCTGCATCTCAGAGTTCTGCAAGCTCTCACCATTTAGATAATATGTTCCTTTTTTATTCTTCCTGTCAAAATGGACAATTGCATATTTGTCTACATTACACTCCATTTGCCAGGTTTCTGCCCATTTGCTTAATCTATCTATATCCCATTGTAGCCTCCTTATGTCCTCTTCACAACTTACTTTCCTACCTATCTTTGTACATCAAGACTGTTCTCATTTGAGAAAGATGACAGGAGATTTGATAGAGGTTTTCAAAATCGTGAGGAGTCTGGACAGAGTAGATAGAGAGAAGCGATTCCTATTGACAGAAGGATTGAGAACCAGAGAACACTGATTTAAGGTGAATGGCAAAAGAAGCAGAAGTCACATGAGGAAAAACCTTCTCATGCAGCAAGTGGTTAGGATCTAGAATGCCCTACCTAGCAGTGTGGTGGAGGCTAATTCATTTGTGGCTTTCAAAAGGAAATTGGATATTTATCTGATGACAAAAACTATACAGGGCTACAGGAAAGGGCAAGGAAGTGGGTCTCTCTAAGTTAATCTGGTGGGGTGCCAGCACTGACCTGAAGGGCTGAATGGCTTCCTTCTATTCAGTAACCATTCTATGACGGATCCACTGTTCTGTGGAAATGGTTCACTATACTGTGCTTTTGCAGAATATTGAAATGTTCCAGTTGACACCTTTCACACTGTCTTAGATTCAAAAGGTGTGAGTACTTTTAGATATAGTACCTCTAATTGTCATCAAAATCAGTGGTAATTTAAAATCGCAGTCACACTGACTAATTCCTGCAGCATATCTTAACTGTTCGAATTGCCCTTTCTTTTGCAGGTGAAATGGGATGTAGAATTTCTGTTCTATCCTGAATATAGTGCACATTGCTCTCATGCAAATGATGCATCATTATCACAATCAATGATCTGAAGTATTTCACAACTGGAAGCAGTTAGTTCTGCAGGGAGTTTTGATGATGGTTGTGGGTCCCAGCGGATGGTCAGGATCCAAGAGGTGGGTTATAGGGCCAAGCGGTCGGTCGGGTTTGGGAATCCAGATGGGGATCAGACTGGGAGATTGCAATCCATCTGGTCTATCAGTGTTATTTGGGACAGTAAAATGAAGGTGTTGAATAGTAATGTATTGCCACTTCATGGCCTTTTGAGCTGGTGGGTCAGAAAGTCCCCAGTGATCTCCAATGGTGACACTGGAAATATGGGGCATCCTGGGGCATTGGAGCAACACAAGGAAACCAGGTCAATGCCTTGTGTTTTGCTGCTGCAGCCAGCCCTACATTTCAGTGCTGGTTGGGAATGTATTTTCTCCTTCACAATGTAAATCTCAGGGGAGAGAAAACACTGTACGATCTGTTTAAAGAAAGCTGAATATTTGATAGATCTACCATCAGATGCAACAATTGTTTCTCTGCCAACTTGAGAGGTAGTTAGTCAAGGTGAGATAACATTAAAATCCAGGAGAAGGAATAGCTGGGCTTGAAAGCAAGCCTTGAAGAACAGAAGTCACCTCTGCATTCTGAGAGTAAGGAACAGAACATTTATATCGGTACCCTATAGGCTATTCCCAAGGACGCACACCAAGACAAACATCAACTGCAGCTGCAGGATCATCAACTTGGTGAAAGACGTTCTTTGGTCTGTTGAAACTTGCTCTTCCAGTGCAACAAATTGTCCCCGACTGAAGGTTGCAGACTGGCACATTCCAAAGTCCAGGACTACATGCTGAAAGATGCACTAAAGCTTGGGGCAACCCACGGAGAGGCGCAATGGGGAAAGGTCGCTGTCTAAGACTTTTCAGGCATACTGCACGAGGGGTTGGAAATTGTATAGATCATACGGGCTGTATGACTCACAATGAATGTATGCAGTGAATATTATATATATCACAATTGTATTGAAGTACCTCAGAGTGCAACATGATCTATGTGGGAAACTTGAATATTATTGCACTGTCTGTGATGGCCATTTTGAAATGTTCTTTCAGATATTTTATGAATAAAGTATATTTTTGCAAAAAAAGATACACAGATGGAAGAATGCCAAATTTCAAACAATCACAACAATTTATACCACAGGAGAAAAGGCAGTGCTGATTAGTTAGCAAGCTGACTCTGACTGGCCCAGGAGTTTGCCATGGGGAAAGCAACAGAGAACTATAGGCTCCCCATGCTTCCGGTTATTAAAAAAAAGGCTTGAAATGACATAAATTCAAACACAGGGATCTGTCCTCTGCAAACAAAAGGAATATGTTCAAGCTTTTTTAATGCGGTCCTTAGTGAGATAGTGAAACAGGGTGTGGGAGATCTGATCTTCAATTGGATATTTAAAAGGGACCCAATACAATGCTAGAAGTTGCTTTTCCCCACTCAGCATATTGTAGTCAGCTCCCTGGAGGCTGATTAACAAAAGACACTAGCTTGACTTTCTGTGCTTTTATTGATGGATCACCTCAGCCAAGCTTCTTTTTAATTCATTCATGGGATGTGCATGTCACTGGCAAGGCCAGCATGAGTTGCCCAACCCTAATTGCCATTGAACTGAGTGGCTTGCTGGGCCATTTCAGAGGGCAGTTAAGAGTGAACCACGCTGCTATGTACCTGGAGTCACATGTAGGCCAGACCAGGTAAGGATGGCAGATTTCCTTTTCTGAACGACATTATTGAACTAAATGGGTTTTTACTGCAATTGATGATAGTTTCATGGTACCATTACTGAGACTAACTTCCAATTCCAGATTTTTATTGATCAATTGAATCCTTTTTAATTGAATTCAAATTGCACCAGCTGCAATGGTGCAATTCAAACCCGTGTTCCCAGGGAGTAGTCTAGATGACATTACCAGTATGCCACGATCTCCCCATCCAATACAATCAAAGGATTTAGAATTAGACATGGGCAATTAGTAGTATCTCGCCTCTGAATCCATGCTGTCTATATGTAAAGATCAGTTACAGCTGTGCCAGACCATCACTGTGCAGGTTGCCCCATTGTCACTTCATCTGGATATTGCTGTGTTTGCCCTCCATGACCATTGAATCTCCAACAGCTCTGCATCATTAACTGATTTGTGCAGTCCATAACATACTTTCAGCCAGTCTTATATGATCATCCTGTGCATCTCAAAACTGAGACTTGGAGGCCTCAGTCAAGGTCCACCTTGATAACTGCCTCTCCTGAACATAGTAATCCAATCCCTGAAAGAGAGCTTTGCTCCTTAGTCAACCTGCTATAGGAACTTGGGAATGATTGGCGATCAATGCCTCAGGGAAATTGCTCCTAGTGGGTTGGACAAATAAATCATTTTTGCTGCCACTCCTTTCCTGAGGTGGGTCAAAGTTATTTCTGCTCCTCACCGTACTTCAATAACGGCTGCAAAAATACTGTTGAACAATTCTGTTGTGTTGGGGTATGCCACAGGTGATGGACACAACTGTGCAGAATGCAAAAGTCAGATGATAAAGAAATGCACACAATACAGGGGGTAGGCCAAAACATTTCACATTCTGTCTCAAGCACAGGAATCAGGGTAGGTAGAGAGAGAAAATCGTAGTGTTAAAAAAATGTTGGATGAGGAGGTTAAAGAATTAGGAAAAACCGGTGATCGAAAGATATCCCAGGCTTAAGTTGCAATCTGGGCTGGGTGAATGTCGTCTCAAGTACCGGGATATCACACCATCTGAAGCAGTGACAGGCCGGATAATAAGGCTACCAGTGTACAACCAAGACAGGATTACAGGAGGCGGTATTGATAACATAGTGGGTGCAGCACATGGTATATGTTAGGAAAATACACAGGCAGGTAGATAACAAAGATGAGTGACCAGAATCAGGATATGGTACAGCTGTATTTTATTAAGAGTGCAGCACCCAGAAAGTGGAAAATCATGTAATGGTATCTCTTCCCAACCCACATGGATAGGGCCTATTTTTATTGTAGAAAAGCGAGCTCCAACCCACCCTGCCACCTTTATCTTGTGCAATAAGACAATGGGAAATCAGTCACTGAGAAATGGCTCCACAGGATACAGCTAAAAGTATTTAAAGGTTCCCTGGACTAAACTCAGCTGGGGCTCTACAAATCGCTGAAGGTTTTGCTTCTTGTCTTTTCCAGAGAGCAACGAGAATACTCTTGTCCTGGGAGTATCTGTATGTTATAGAGTCATGGAGTCTCAATTTCAATATCATGGAACAAAAGGCCATTCAGCCCATCAAGTCTACACTGGCTCTTTCAAAGAGCAACCCAGTTTGTTCCACTCCCCTACTCTTTTTTTATATCCCTGCAATTTTGTTTTCCCTCAAATATTTATTCAACTTGCCTTTTGAAGGTCATTACTGAATCTTATTGACCACCCAATCAGGCATCATATTTCAAATCCTAACCTAAATTCCATCTGTGATTCTTCTGCAAATGGCCTTAAATCTGTGCCAACCGGTTATGATCCTCATCATTGGAAGTAAATGATCTTTATTTACTCTATCTAAACCATTCATGGTTTCAAGCACTTCCATTTAATCTTCTTTTAGCCTTCTCTGCTAAGGAGAACAACCTCAGGTTTTTCAGTGTACTTTGGATTGTTCCTTGCTCTTCTCAGTTGCCAATCTAAAACTTATGATACGATAATCACTCTTACCCAAGTATTTTCCCCACAGACACTTGGTTCACTTGGCCCCCCCTCATTCCCCAGCACCATATCCAGTAATGCCTCCTTCTGAGTTGCATCACTGGTCAAGAAAGTTCTCCTGAACACATTTCAGAAATTCCTCCTACCTTCTTACCCTCGACTCTAAAATTATTCCAATGGATATTTGGGGAATTAAAGTCCCCCAATGTCATCAATTTATATTTTTTGCATTCTGATTTCCCTGCAGATTGCTCCACTACTTGTCTTGCTCTCGCTATTTGGAGACCTATAAAATATCCTCAGCAGTTTTGCTTCTGAACTGGAACTAAATGGATTCTGTCTTTGCCTTTTGGGCTTATAATATTTGGAGGTTTCAGTTAATGCTAAGTTCTGGAACTCATCCTGGACATAGTGAGTGACAGGAACCTCAGACCAGGTGTTAAACTTCTGACAGCCAGTTGGGAAAGGAGACGACCAGTAGTCATCTTTACTCCGTTTTACATTTATTTGCAAAGCAAAATATGACAACTGTATAGCCTCTAACTCTACAAAACAACTGCAGAGTCAATAAGTATCTCTTTATATGTGCTCAAGTAATCATCCAGTGAATGCCCTCCACCTGTATATATGTAATATTAATTTATAGAATTAACACTGGGGCTATGTTTGTACTGGGGACAGTCTCTGCAGTAAAGGAATCGATTTGAAATATCTAAATGATTACATCCCACAGAGAAAGCAACTTAGAGAATAATTCATGCAGGAGATTCCAGTTACATTACTTTGCAACGTGAATTCACTGATGCTGGACCAAGTCACTGTCCTGGGCACACAATGAGGGCTATGGTGATTTTTGACCGGTGTGAATTCGTTGATGTCTAGTCAAGCAGCCAGAGGTATAAAAGTGCTTTCCACAAACTCTGCATTCGAACGGTTTCTGTCCAGTGTGAGTTTGATAATGCCGTGTTAACTGACCATATGTATAAAACTGTCTTTTACATGCAGTACACTTGAACGGTTTCTCTCCAGTGTGAAATCGCTGATGCTGAATCAAGTTACTGGATTTGCTAAAATGCTTTTTACACACTGAACATTCAAAGGGTTTCTCACCCGTGTGAGTTCGCTGATGATGTGTTAAGTTAGCGGATTGTCCAAATCTTTTCTTACACACTGTGCACTCAAATGGCTTCTCCCCAGTGTGAGTTCGCTGATGTGTTTTCAGATCACGAGATGTGCAAAACCGCTTCTTACACTCTGTACATTCAAATGGTTTCTGTCCTGTGTGATATCGTTGGTGTATTGTTAAGTAACCAGCTTTATTAAATCGCTTTTTACATAGTGTGCATTCAAATGGTTTCTCACCTGTGTGAACTAGCAGATGCATTTTTAAAAGATAAGGCCACTTGAAGCTTTTCCCACAGACAAAGCAGCGAAAACCTTCCCTGTCCAGAGGGACAGCCTCCTGCTGACTGGGTCCATGACTCTCAGCTAATCCAGGTCCAGGTGTCTCTGCTGATCCAGGTCCAGGAATCCCTGTTGATCCAGGCTGATCATTTATGAATATTTCTGTTCTTTTCACTATTTCCATTTTGGCTCTTAGTCCCAAAGTATCTGAACAATCTCTGTCTTGCAAACCTGAACACACAAAACATGGGAAACAGTAATCAGCTTTCTGGTTCTCAGGTACAACAAAACCTCAACACTGTTGGCCCCAGGCTCAAACAAGCATCTGCTACAATTACTGGCAATAGCCACTATTGGGGACAATCCAAGGGCTTTACTTTTACTACAACTGTAGGGTATGTATGAAGCTGCAGTTATAGTAAAATATGAATCTGGAGTCAGGGTCTACCTGACAGTTAAGGCTCCAGACAGAAGCGAGTCTCATTCAGCTTTGCTTCAAAGTCAATTTGCGTCTTATTATCCAATTTATATTTCCAAAGCTTGGCGTTGGAATGATGCTAAAGCCGATGTGCACTGATACTATTTTGCAGCGTGACTGCACCCTGAATGACTGTAACTGTGTAAAATCAGTGCTGACAAATTTGGGCTGGCTTTGAAATGTGAACTCACAGGCAGTGGGAACTTCTCAAACTCATTTCACGTAACAGTGAACAGAGATTGACAACCCATCACATTGAGCTGAATTTAGACTCAGGACCCAAAAGAGAAAACCCAATTGGTACTTTCCCAAAGACTCTGAAAGATACATTCAACTTTCAACCATTGCATTCCACAGGACACATAACATTACCATAAAAATAACATTAAAATTATTCCCGAAGCATCACAAGCAGCTTGTTGTTCCAGGTTGTTCCAGATACCATTCCTCCAACAATCACCTATTTCATTAGAGAACCGGAGGACAGATAATATGCGAGAGGTTATAACAGGGCACTTAGAAAATCATAACATGATTGCGCAGAGTCAACATGAATTTATAAAGTGAAAACCTGTTTTATTGCGGTTGCAACTAGCAGCGTAAAGGGGAAACAGTGGATGAAGTAAGACCATAAGACGTAGGGGCAGAAGTAGGTCATTCAACCCATCGAGTCTGCTCCGCCATTCAATGAGATGATGACTGATATGATCATCCTCAACTCCAATCCACAGATTGACTACCCTATGAGCGAAGAAATTCCTCCTCATCTCTGTTTTAAGTGGGCGCCCCCTTACTCTTAGATTATGCCCTCTGGTCCTAGGATCTCCCACAAGGGGAAACAACCTCTCGGCATCTACCCTGTCAAGCCCCCCAAGAATCTTATATGTTTCAATAAGGTTGCCTCTCATTCTTCTAAATTCCAATGAGTACAGGCCCAACCTACTCAACCTCTCCTCGTAAGAAAATCCCTCCATACTTGGGATCAACTTAGTGAACCTTCTCTAGACTGCCTCTAATGTCAGTATATCTTTCCTTAGATAAGGGGACCAAAACTGTTCACAGTATTCTAGGTATGGTCTAACTTGTGCCTTGTCTAGTTTTAGCAAGACTTTCCTAGTTTTATACTCCATTCCCTTTGAAATAAAGGCCAACATTCTATTTGCCTTACTAGTACCTGCTGAATTTGTATGCTAGCTTTCTGGGTTCATGCACGAGGACCCCTAAATCCCTCTGTGCTCCAGCTTTCTTCAGTCTTTCTCCACTTAAATAATATTCAGCTCCTCTATTCTTCCTGCCAAAATGCTTAACCTCACACTTTCCCACATATTCCATCTGCCACGTTTTTGCCCACTCAATTAACCTGTCTAGACCTCTGTAGACTCTTTGTGTCATCCTCAACACTTGCCTTCCCACCTATTTTTGTGTCATCTGCAAACTTGGTGATAGTACATTAATTTCCCTCATCCAAGTCATTAATATGTATTGTAGATAATTGTGGCTCCAGCACTGATCCCTGTGGCACTCCACTAGTTACAGGTTGCCATCCTGAAAATGCCTCCCGTATCCCAACTCTCTGTCTTCTATTAATTAGCCAGTCCTCTATCCATGCAAATATACTACCTCCAACACCACGGGCTCTTATCTTATTAAGTAGCCCTATGTGTAGTACCTTATCGAACGCCTTTTGGATATCCAAATATATTACATTTACTGGTTCCCCTTTATCTATCTTGCTTGTTACCTTCTCAAAGAATTCTATTAAATTTGTCAGGCATGATTTCCCCTTCGTGAAGCCATGCTGACTCTGCTTGATTCTATTATGCATTTCTAAATGCTCTGCTATTACATCCTTTATAATAGACTCCAACATTTTTCCAATGTCAGATGTTAAGCTAACTGGCCTATAGTTACCTGTGTTTTGTCTCACTCCCTTTTTGAATAAGGGTGTTACAAATTGCAGTTTTCCAATCCTCTGAGACTTTTCCAGAATCTACGGACTTTTGGAAGATTACTACCAGTACATTCACTATCTCTGCAGCTATTTCCTTTAGGATGCAACCCATCAGGTCCAAATGACTTATGAGCCTTTAGCCCCATTAGTTACCCTAATACTTTTTCTCCAGTGATAGTTATTGTATTTATTTCCTCCTCTACTTTTACCCCTTGATTATTTAGTATGTTTGGTATGCTGCTAGTGTCTTCCACCGTGAAGACTGACGCAAAGTATTTATTCAACTTCTCTGCCATTTCCTGGTTCCCCATTATTATTTCCCCAGCCGCATTCTCTAAGGGGCCTAAATTGACCATGGCCGCTCTCTTCCTTTTTATATATTTAAAGAAGCTTTTACTGTCCATTTTTATATTGCTTGCCAGTTTACCCGCAAAGTTTGTTTTCTCCCTCATTATTTGTTTGATCATCTTCTGTTGGTTTTGAAAACTTTCCCAATCCTCTGGCTTACCATTAACCGTTGTCACATTGTATGCTTTTTCTTTCACTTTGATACAATCCTTAACTTCCTTGGTTAACCATGGTTGGTTTATCCCCTTCCTACAATCCTTCTTCGTCACTGGGATATACCGTTGTTGTGAGTCATGAACTATTTTCTTAAAGGTCTGCCATTGTTCATCAACTGTCTTTTCTGCCAAACTTCTTTCCCAGTCTACTGCAACCAACTCTGCCCTCATTTCTTTGTATTTATTCTTATTTAAGTTTAGCACAGATGTTTCCAAACTAAGTTTCCCACTCTCAAACTGAATGCTAAATTCCACCATGTTATGGTCATTGTTTCCTAGGGTTTCTTTTACTCTGAGATCATTTATTAAACATGCCTCATTACACATTACCAGATCCAAAATAGCCTGATACCTGGTTGCATCCACAAAACATTGTTCTAGGAAACTGTCCCGAATATGCTCTATGATTTCTTGCTCGTGACTACCTCTGCCAATTTGATTTTCCTGATCTACATGGAGATTAAAGTCACCCATGTTTAATAAGCTGCCTTTTTTACATGCCTCATTATTTCCCGATTTATTCTCTGTCAGACAGTATAGCTCATGTTAGGGGCCTAAAGACTACTCCCATCAGTCTTTTTCCTCTTGTTATTTCTTACCTCCAGCCACATGGATTCCACATTTTCCAATCCAAGATCATTTCTTGCTCTTGTACTTATTCCATCTCGTACTAACAAAGCTACTCTACCACCCTTTCCTTCTTGCCTGTCTTTTCGAAAAGTCACATTCCACTGAATATTTAGTTCCCAGCTTTGATCTCCTTGTAACCATGTCTCCGTAATGGCTATAAGATCATACTCATTAATCTCTATTTGTGCCGTTAGTTCATTTATTTTGTTCCTAATACTACGTGCATTTAAGTAAAGGGCCATTAATTGTGTCTTTTTACCATTTTTTTCCCTCTTTGACCCTATTTGCTGCTTTTTCTTTAATGTTTGTACACTCTGTCCCTTCCTGTCACACTCTGGGTATCATTACCTAAGTAGCTGCCCTGCGATGCCGCCATATATTTATGCTTTGTAAGCCTACTTTTCCCGTCTCCAGGATTGGATGGTGCAGAATTTGTAAGGTGCATCCAGGAGGGCTTCCTGAGACAATATGTAGATAGTCCAACTAGGGAAGGGGCAATACTGGACCTGGTATTAGGGAATGAACCCGGCCAGGTGGTCGAAGTTTCATTAGGGGAGCATTTCGGGAAAAGTGACCATAATTCAGTAATTTTCAAGGTAATGGTGGATAAGGATAACAGGAGTCCTCGGGTTAAGGTGCTTAACTGGGGGAAGGCTAATTATAAGAATATTAGGCAGGAACTGAGGAATCTAGACTGGAGGCGGATGTTTGAGGGCAAATCAACAACTGACACATGGGTGGCGTTCAAACATCAGTTGATAAGAATTCAGGACCAGCATGTTCCTGCTAGGATGAAGGATAAGCATGGCAAGTTTCAGGAACCTTGGATAACGAAGGATATTGTGAGATTAGTCAAAAAGAAAAGGGGAACATTCATAAGGGCTATAAGGCTGGGAACAGATGAAGCCCGTGGAGAATATAAAGAAAGTAGGAAGAAACTTAGGCAAGGAGTCAGCAGGGCTAAAAGGGGTCATGAAAAGTCACTGGCAACCAGGATTAAGGAAAATCCCAAGGCCTTTTATATATATGTAAAAAGCAAGAGGGTAGCCAGGGAAAGGGTAGGCCCACTCAGGGACAGAGGTGGGAATCTGTGTGTGGAGCCAGAAGAAATGGGAGAGATACTAAATGAATACTTCTCATCAGTATTCACCAAAGAGAAGGACTTAGTAGTCGATTTGTCTAGTGAAGAGTGTGTAGATAGCCTGGATCATGTTGAGATCAAAAAAGTTAGGCGTCTTGAAGAATATTAAGGTGGATAAGTCCCCAGGGCCAGATGGGATCTACCCCAGAGTACTGAGGGAGGCAAGAGAGGAGATTGCTGGGGCCTTGACAGAAATCTTTGTATCCTCACTGGCTACTGGTGAGGTCCCAGAGGACTGGAGAATGGCCAATGTTGTTCCATTGTTTAAGAAGGGTAGCAGGGATAATCCAGGAAATTACAGGCCAGTGAGCCTTACGTCAGTGGTAGGGAAATTATTGGAGAAGATTCTTCGTGACAGGATTTACTACCATTTGGAAGCAAATGGGCGTATTAGTGAAAGGCAGCATGGTTTTGTGTGGGGGAGGTCGTGTCTCCCTAACTTGATCCAGTTTTTCGAGGAAGTGACAAAGATGATCGACGATGGAAGGGCAGTGGATGTTATATACATGGATTTCAGTAAGGCCTTTGACAAGGTCCCTCATGGCAGACTGGTACAGAAGGTAAAGTCACACGGGATCAGAGGTGAGCTGGCAAGATGGATACAGAATTGGCTTGGTCATAGAAGACAGAGGGTAGCAGTGGAAGGGTGCTTTTCTGAATGGAGAGCTGTGACTAGTGGTGTTCCGCAGGGATCAGTGCTGGGACCTTTGCTGTTTGTAGTATAAATGAGTTGGAGGAAAATGTAACTGGGCTAATTAGAAAGTTTGCAGACTACACTAAGGTTGGAGGAGTTGCAGATAGTGAAGAGGATTGTCAAAGGATATAACAGGATATAGATTGGTTGGAGACTTGGGCGGAGAAATGGCAGATGGAGTTTAATCCGGACAAATGCGAGGTAATGCATTTTGGAAGGTCTAATACAGGCAGGAATTATACAGTAAATGGCAGAACCCTTAAGTGCATTGACAGGCAGAGGGATCTGGGTGTACAGGTCCACAGGTCACTGAAAGTGGCAACGCAGGTGGATAACGTAGTCAGGAAGGCATTGGCATGCTTGCCTTCATCGGCAGGGGTATTGAGTATAAAAGCTGGGAAGTCATGCTGCAGCTGTATAGAACCTTGGTTAGGCCACACTTGGAATATTGCATGCAATTCTGGTCGCCACAGTTCCAGAAGGATATGGAGGCATTGGAGAGGGTGCAGAGGAGGTTTACCAGAGTGCTGCCTGGTCTGGAGGTTATTAGCTATGAGGAGAGGTTGGAGAAACTCGGATTGTTCTCACTAGAGCGACGGAGATTGAGGGGCGACTTGATAGAAGTTTACAAAATTATGAGTGGCATGGACAGAGTAGATAGTCAGAAGCTTTTTCCCAGGGTGGAAGAGTCAATTCCTAGGGGCATAGGTTTAAGGTGAGAGGAGAAAACTATAGAGGAGATGTGTGGGGCAAGTTTTTTTACGCAGAGGGAAGTTAGTGTCTGGAATTCGCTGCCAGAGGAGGTGGTGGAAGCAGGTACGATAGTGGTGTTTAAGAGGCAGCTTGACAAATACATGAATAGGATGGGAATAGAGGGATATGGACCCCGGAAGTGCAAAATGTTTTAGTTGACGGGCAATATGATCAGCGCAGGCTTGGAGGGCCGAAGAGCCTGTTCCTGTGCTGTACTTTTCTTTGTTCTTTGTTCTAACTCTCCTCTCCTCTATTTAGTTTAAAGCACTCTCTACAGCCCTCGTTATTCAATTCGCTAGGACACGAGGTGGATTTGGATTTTCAAGAAGTATTTGATAGGGTACCAAAATTTAGTTTGGTGCACCAAATTAGGGCTTGTGGGGTCACAGGTAATATATTAGCACGGACTGGGGATTGTTAACGGACACAAAACAATAGCAATAAATAAGTCATTTTCAGATTAGTAGTGATGAAGCGCAAGGATCAATGCTTGGGTGTCAGCTACTTAACTACCTTGGTCCTTGGCACAGATTGTAAGTTAAACCTGTATAAAACAGGTTTGGCCTCAACTGGAGAATTACATCCAGTTCTGGGCACCACACTTTAGCAAGGATGTGAAGACATTAGACAGGGTTCAAAAAAGATTCACAAGAATATTTCCGGCGATAAGGAACTTCGGTTACAAATAAAGATTGTAGAAATTAGACTAGTCTCCTTGGAGAAGGGAAGGCTGAGAGGAGATTTGATAGAGGTATTTAAAATCATGAGGGGTGTAGGCAGAGGGAGAAACTGTTCCCATTGGTCAAAGGATTGAGAACCAGAGGGCACAAATTTAAGGTAACTGTAAAAAGCAATGACACGAGGAAAAACTTTTTCACACAGCAAATGGTGAGGATCTGGAATGCACTGCCTGAGAGTGTGGTGGAAGCAGGGTCAATTGACGCTTTTAAAAGGGAACTGGATCATTAATTAAAAATGAAAAAAATTGTAAGGCTATGGGGGAAAGGCAGTAGGTCAATTGTTCCTTCATAGAACCAGTACAGACACATGTCAAATAGCCTCCTTCTGTGTTGTAACCATTCTATGATTTGCATGAAGGAACCAAATGTAACGTTTTCAAGTTTGCTGGCAATGCAAAGCTAGGTAGGATAGTAAGCTGTGAGGAGGATGCAAAGAGATTGAGTGAAGAACCTGGCAGATGGAATATAATGAATGAAACATGGACTTTTGCAATTTGGTAGAAAAAATAGAAATGCAGAATGTTTTTAAAATGTTACTGTTGATTTTCAGAGGGACTTAAGCGTGCTGAGGTAGGTGGAACAAGGCCATATGCTTCTTGGAGAGGGAGAGTCTAATGGGGGGGGGGGGGAGGTGGATAGAGGTAGAGATACACAAATCAATAAAAGTAGCATCACAGGTTAACAAGGCTGTAAAAAAAGTAAATACAGATTAATTTCAAGAGGATAGAATTCCATAGCAGAGATATTCTGTTACACTGTTATGTATTCTGTGCAGAACTTTAGTTAGACCACACTTATTATTGTGGGGAGTTCTGGCCTTCATATTACAAAAAAAAAGTGTAAACAAAGACTTACAAAGCTGATACTGAGAGGGCATAACAATCAGGGAAGACTGAACAGGCTTGGGCTCTTTTCTCTACAAGTTAGGTAAACAGATTAGGGAGAAAGGAAGGGAAGGTTGGTTAATAGGGTTAGATTTATTAATGGTTTATTAAAGTCAACTCGCGTCACAGCCAGAGGCTGAATTAAGTTAAGATTTGAAATCAATTTAAGTAAAATATAAAAAAACTGAAAAAGAAAAATATTAAAAGTTCAGATGAAGTAACTTGGAGAGAAACTCGTGTGGAACATGAACAGACCTGTTTCTGTGCTGTAGAATTCTATGTAGGAAGGGCACTATCCGTTACAGAAACTCCTGAGAGGATTGTTCCAATTATTCCTAATCCGATAGATCCCATTGTATCCCTGGATGAATCTGAAACAGAGCCAGTTCCTAATACTCTATCACAGTACCAGGCGAAAGTCCTCAATGCTGCAAATAAAGGAAATACTTCTGAGTTAAGGAATATAATGGAATTATAACGGGGGGAAGTGATTCCGGCAGTAGCAACATTCCACAGCTGTGTTCAGACACCGACTCTGTAATATTTAGTATCACGTGAAACAGTGTAACACTTTCCTGTTATTATTACTGACTTCGGTCAGAATGCGCATGCGGCCCTCTCGCCGGGTTCCCCTTCCATTGCGCATGCGGACCCTTCTCCGTTCAAACTACGCAATTCACATGCAGGCCCCCATCCACTTCGTTGACAAGGCCTAGTGCGCACGCAAAATAAAAACTGCAAATGCTGGAAAAACTCAACAGGTCCAACAGCATCTGTGGAGAGAGAAACATTAACGTTTAAAGCCCGTATGACTCTTCATCAGAGTGCGCATGCTGCCCTATCTCAGGCTACACTCCCCATTGCGCATGCGGCCCTCTCTCTGCTCACATAAAGCACAACGCATGCGCTATTTCTTCCCTGGTCACAGAGCCCAATGCGCATGCGGTCCTCCCTCTGGTCCCGCTGCGCATGCGGCCCTTTCACCGGTTCTCTGGCCCGCGATTTTAACCCGGAACCTGCCACCGGCGGGAAAGGTTTGTCGACGGTGAAGCTGAAGCCTTTCACTGACACCTAATCCCGGGCTCCGGGCTGAAAACTTAATTTCCGTCATCGGACTGGACCACCCACCTATGTCACCGTTCCTCCAAAGCTTGCGTATTACGTCATCCATTGACTTCGCCGCTTGATTGGCTGAATTGTGGCAACGTCGTTTCAGCCAATCAGCATCTGGAATTGGCTTTTTTTTTGATACAAAAGCTTTTGGCGGTTTTCCCCGCAAAATATATACTTAATTCTTAAAATGTATAAAAGTACAGGTCACGGGGATAAGGCAGGAGATTGGCACTAAATTAAAATAATCAGAGAGCCGTTGCAGACAGGATGGACCAAATGGCCTCCTACAAGATAATTCTGTGAAATAGACATTCTATAAAGTGAAAAACAAATCAGTCGCTTTGAACCCAGCATGTGGCACTCAGGTGCCTCACTAGAATAGAATGGTTAGAGCAAAGAAGCAGTTCCATTTGGCCCATCGTGTCCAAGCTTGCTCTCTGTAAGAGCAATTCACCGAGTGCCACTCCCCTGCCGTTCCCCCTACTTTCCCCTTCAACCTGCATCCACTATACTCCCAGGCATTTACATTTATTATATTTGCATTTATGTTACATTTATAATTACAGTACATATTTACAATATTCATTTCATGTCAAACATACAGTTTCAAGGCATGTGACATTCATACCATGCAAGTACCAGAAAATGACCAGCTCCAATAATAAAAACAGAAAATGCTGGAATAACCCAGCAGGCCTGGCAGCTCAGAGCTCTGAAGGAGTCATATGGACTCGAAACGTTAACTCTTTTTCTCTCTCCACAGATACTGCCAAACCAGTCCAGTTTTTCCAGCATTTTCTGTTTATATTTGAGAGGAGGACCCCAAGCCAGGCAGCCAGCAGCACCTAGAGGAGAGCGGGAGTTTACCTGTGAGAGAGCTGGTTTTCACCCGGACACCCGGCGGTACTGGAATTCGAAAGCAGTGACGTCAGGACAAGAGAGAGAGCCGATTGGTAGGTACCTATAAAATTCTAACAGGACTAGACAGGGTAAATGCAGGAAGTATGTTCCCGATGGTGGGGGAGTCCAGAACCCGGGGTCACAGTCTGAGGATACGGGGTAGACCATTTAGGACTGAGATGAGGAGAAATTTCTTCACCCAGAGAGTGGTGAGCCTGTTACCACAGAAAGTAGTTGAGGCCAAAACATTGTATGTTTTCAAGAAGAAGTTAGATATAGCTCTTGGGGCGAAAGGGATCAAAGGATATGGGGAGAAAATGGGAGCAGGCTATTGAGTTGGATGATCAGCCATGATCATAATGAATGGCGGAGCAGGCTCGAAGGGCCATATGGCCTACTCCTGCTCCTATTTTCTATGTTTCTATGTAGTGGGTAAGTATTTTTTTTCCATTTTAAAGTGACATTACAGAGGGTAACAATCTCAGCATTCGGCTTTTTTTAAGACAAACTAAATAGTTTTCTATTTGGCTTAAATTTAAACAAATTGTCTTTTAATTAAAACAAACAAAGAGTATGGCAAGGGAGATCAGTCCCATGTGTGGTACGGCCTGCAGCTTGTGGGAATTCTTAGACACTCCGTGCTCTCTGGATGGCCATGTGCAGGAAGGAGCTTGAGCATCAGCTAGAGACACAGCAGTGCATCCGCGAGGCTGAGGGTTAATTGGATAGCACATTTATAGCTGTGGTCACGCCGCAGCTTAAGAAAGTGCAGTCAGAGAGGGAATGGGTGAGCACCAGTCAGAAGAAGGGAGGCAGGCAGGTAGTCAGGAAAGCCCCAGAGTGCATCTGACTCAAGGACTGTTTTTCTGGAGAGTGCAGCCAGAGCCAAGTTCACGGCACTGTGAGTGGCTCAGCTGCACAAGGTGGGAGGAGTAAGAGTGCAAGAGCAATAGTGGTAGGAGACTCAATAGTGAGGGATGCAGACAGGCGCTTCTGCAGCTGTAGACATGACTCCAGGATGGAGTGTTGCCTCCCTGGTGCCAGGGTCAAGCATGTCACAGAACAGCTGCAGGGCATCCTGAAGTGGGAGGGTGACCCATCAAAGGTTGTGGTTCACGTTGGTACCAATGACATAGCTAGAAAGAGGGATGAGGTCCTGCAACAAGAATTTAGGGAGCTAGGTAGCAGATTAAAAAACAGGACCTCAAAGGTTGTAATCTCTGGATTACTCCCTGTGCTACATGCTACTGAGTATAGGAATAGGAGGATAAAGAGGATGAATGCACGGCTGAAGAGATGGTGCAAGAGGGAGGGCTTTCGTTTCTAGGATCACTGGGTCTGTTTCTGGCAATGGTGGGGCCTGTACAAGTCGGACGGGTTGTACCTGAACCGGAACGGGACCAACATCCTTGGTTTGCTAGTGCTGTTGGTGGGGCGGGGAGGTGGGGGGGTGGTTTAAAGTAATTTGGCAGAGGGATGGGATACAGAGTGGAGGTACAGTAGGGGGTGATACACAGCCAAATAAAAAAGAGAAACTAAGTCAGTCTGGAAGGCAGAGCAAATATAGACCTGTTAAGGCACAAGGGAGTGATGCAAGGCTGGATTGCATCTATTTTAAGTCAAGGAGTCTTACAAGTAAGGCAGATGAATTGAGGGTGTTGATTAACACATGGGAATAGGGTATTGTTGCTATCACAGAGACATGGTTGAGATAAGGGTAGGACTGGCAACTCAATGTTCCAGGGTATAAAAACTTCAGGCGTGACAGGGTGGGGGTGTAAAAGAGAATGTGGCATTGCACTCTTGATCAAGGAGTCAATTACTGCAGTAAGGGGGGATGGTATCTTAGAAGGTTTCTCAAATGAGGCCATATGGGTAGAACTTAAAAACAAAAAGTGCGCAATCACTTTGCTGGGAGTGATTACTGGAGCGTGCTGTACAGGAGCAGAGAAAGTACTTCTAACAAAGAGATGGAAGGGGTGACCTTGAAACTGAGGTAGAAAAGTGATGTGTGAACATACACGCAAACTCTCATCAGACTCGCAGCCACTGGTGGTGCCTCTCGGGTGTGGCAGCTGTTTGCATTTATTGTGAAAACTGATCTGTCTGAATCTACTTTGTTTTGGACTGATGCTGAACATCTAAATCTGATTCTTGCATATCATCACCCACCTCGCCATTTAAAACTCCAGGAATTTTGCTTTTCGCAAATGTTTGGAAAGTAACCTCCTGTTGGACTGTTGCTTTGGTGTTTAATTAGAGTTGAAGTACTTGCAATTTCTGGAATGCTTTTTTTGAATGAAAGTACAAAGGTCAAAGTACAAAAATCTACTATTGTTCATTTGTTTTATTATTGATGAAAACCTATATGTGAAACATGAGCAACTCAGAATTTGCGTAGCAGATTATAATAAGGCTATGATTGTGCTTGAAATGTACTAAAGGAAGATCCTTGACTTGTGACCTCCCTTTCCTCAGTTAAAAATTCCAGTCTGAATTGGCTGTACTTGGAAGTAAATGCAGGATATTCTCTGTGAAGCTCATTATCTTCTTCAAGAACGGTCATGTTGGGATTATAAACACGTGATTCATCATAAAGACCTCCTGAAATTACCAATGTGTCATCTGGAATATTGTAACTTCCTCCTGGCTCCTCATATGAACTGGCATAGAGAGGGCGATGTGAATACTGTGCTCTCCTTCGTTTACATTTGGTAACATTATACATAATAATGGTTAGAATGACAACTCCAATATTGGTGCTCAAGCAGATGGTCAGAATTATTTCTTGTTTTCTGAGATGCAATCCTGTGCCTGAAGTTCCAGTTGTTAGGATTGAATACAATGAACGTGTATAAGGTTGGGTGACGTCAGTGCTAGTTGGTTGCCTACTTGTTACAGCGGATTCAGTCTGTGTAGGCTTCAGTACAGGTGTTGATATTGATGTTGTAACTTTACGTGTTGAATTAATTTGGCTTTCTGTAGCTGTTTTACCAAGTGCTGGAGTTGCAGAGGACTCAGGCATGTGTGACCTGAGACATGGGGTAGTGTTTGAACTGTTGTTTTTTTGTGTCAAAGGAGGCTGATAACTATCAGGTGCAGAAGGCTTCATTGAATTGATGGATGTGGCAACAGTAGTCTCAGGGTCTAAGGAGTTCATGTTGCTACTTGTTGGGTTCTGTTTCAATGTGGAAAATGACACTGCCTCTGTCTGATTGGATCCAGTTGCAAAGAGAGCTGGGAGCCTCCAAACAAACTGTTAGGGGGAGCTAGAGGAGCAGATATGTGGGTAAATCTCAGAGAAGTGTAAAAATAATAGGGTAATAATAGCAGGGGGTTTCAACTTCCCCAATATTAACAGGGATAGTGTTAGTGTGAAAGGCTTAGTGGGGGCTGAATTCTTAAAAGTGCATCCAGGAGAGCGTTTTGAGCCAGCACGTAGAAAGTCCTACAAAAGAAGGGGTGGTACTGGACCTAATCTTAGGGAATGAAGCCAGGCAAATGGTAGAAGTGTCAGTGGGGAAGCGTTTCGGGGATAGTGACCATAACTCTGTAAGATTTAAGGTAGTTTTGGAAAAGATCAAAAATGGACCGGAAATAAAGGTCCTGAATTGGGGGAAGGCCGATTTCAATATGATAAGATAGGATCTGGCCAAAGTGGACTGGGAACAGCTACTTGTAGAAAAGTCTACATCAGACCAGCGGGAGTCATTCAAAAAGGAAATAGTGAGAGTTCAGGGCCAACATGTTCCCGTAAAGGTGAAGAGTAGGACCAACAAGTCCAGGGAACCCTGGATGTCAAGGGATATAGAAGATTGGATAAGGGAAAAAAGGAGGCTTATGGCAGATACAGAGGGATGAAAACAGCAGAAGCCCTTGGGAGTACAGAAAATGCAGGGGGGTATTTAAAAAAGTGGTCAGGAGAGCGAAGAGGGGGCATGAAAAAACACTGGCGGGCAAGATAAAGCAAAACCCCAAAGCTTTTTATAAATATATTAAGAGCAAGAGGATTAACCAGGGAAAGAAAAGGGCCCATTAGGGACCAAAGTGGCAATCTGTGCGTGGAGCCGGAGGACGGAGATGAGGGTTTGAATGATTACTTTTCATCTGTGCTCACTATGGAGAAGGACGATGTAGCTGTCGAAATCGGGGAGGGGGACTGTGATATACTTGGACAAATTAACATTAAAAGGGTGGAGTTATTAGCGGTTTTAGCAGGCTTAAAAGTGCATAAATCCCCAGGCCCAGATGAGATGTATCCCAGACTGTTATGTGAGACAAGGGAGGAGATTGCAGGGGCTCTGACACTAATTTTCAAATCCTCTCTGCCCACAGAAGAGGTGCCAGAGGACTGAAGGACAGCGAATGTGGTACCATTATTCAGGAAGGCTAGTAGGTATAAACTAGGCAATTACAGGCCAGTGGTAGGGAAACTATTGGAAAAAGTTCTGAGGGACAGGATTAATCTCCACTTGGAGAGGCACGGGTTAATCAGGGATAGTCAGCATGGATTTTTCATGGGGAGATCATGTCTAACATTTGATTGAATTTTTTGAGGAGGTGACTAATTGTGTCAATGAGGGTAATGCATTTGATGTAGTCTATATGGACTTCAGTAAGGCTTTTGACAACATCTCACATGGGAGAATGGTCAAGAAGATAAGAGCCCATGGGATACCAGGCAATTTGGCAAAATGAATCCAAAATTGGCTTAGTGGCAAGAGGCAATGAGTGATAGTCGAGTTGTTATTGGAAGCCTATGACAAGTGGTGTGCTGCAGGGATCAGTGCTGGGACCTTTGCTGTTTGTAGTGTACATTAATGATTTAGATGTGAATACAGGAGGTCTGATCAGTTTGCTGGGAGGTAGTTCGCAGATGACATGAAAATTGGTGGTGTCGTAAATAGTGAGGAGGAAAGCCTTAGATTACAGGCTGATAAGATGGGCAGAGCAGTGGCAAATGGAATTTAATCCTGAGAAGTGTGAAGTGATGCATTTTGGGAGGACTAACACTGTAAGGGAATACACAATGATGATAGGACCCTAGGAAGTACAGAGGATTGGAGGGACCTTGGTGTACAAGTTCATAGATCCCTAAAGGCAGCAGCACAGGTAGATAAAGTGGCTAAGAAGGCATATGGGATACTTGCCTTTATTAGCCAAGGCATAGAATATAAGAGCAGAGAGGTTATGTTGGAGTTGTATAGAACCTTGGTGAGGCCACATGCTGGAGTACTGTGTGCAGTTCTGGTCGCCACATTATGGGAAGGATGTGATTGCACTGGAGAGGGTGCAGAGGAGATTCACCAGGATGTTGCCTGGGCTGGAGCGTTTCAGCTATGAAGAAAGACTGGATAAGCTGGGGTTATTTACTTTAGAGCAGAGAAGGCTGAGGGGGGACCTGATAGAGGTATAGAAAATTATGAGGGGTAAAGATAGGGTAGATAGGAAGAAACTTTTCCCCTTAGTGGAGGTGTCAATAACCAGGGGGCATAGATTTAAGGTAAGGGGCAGGAGGTTTAGAAGGGATTTGAGGGTGGTTGGAACCAGGAACAGTCTGCCTGAAGGGGTTGTAGAGGCAGGAACCCTCACAACACTTAAAGTATTTAGATGAGCACTTGAAATGCCATAGCATTCAGGACTATAGGGCAAGTGCTGAAAAATGGGATTAGAATGGATAGGTGCTTGATGGCCGGCATGGGCATGATGGGCTGAAGGGCCTGTTTCTGTTCTGTATAAATCTTGACTTTAGTTTTCCAGCATTTTGCTTTTCCCTTGATGACCAACTGCAACCAGGGGGTCCTGCTTTGGGGACACTTTGCTTGAGGAGCATGGGGTGAGGAGTGCTGGTGAGTCGTGAGCAAAGGGTGGTTGACAAAAACGAGGACAAAGGAAGGGGGCGGGTGGGGTGGGTGATGTTGGCAAGAACTGGGGATCTGTGTGGTTGGTACAGCCCCACCCCTTTCGAATTCTGCCCGGACTTCCCAAACCTCAGACCTGTTTGACAGTACCCTCTTACTCAACTCTGCCAGAAACGTCCCTGGGCCTGTGTTAGACCTGACTTAACCAGGGCACCTATCCCCCCTTTGCCCCACCCCCGAATTAGGCCTGAGGGACACCGCCGGTTCTGACCACCTCGCAGAAAGAGTCAGTCTCCCCCCCACCGCACCCCCCCCCCCCACCCCCCAACCTTTCCTGGACTCACCTAACACATGGTATCGAAGCTGGGAAGAGATTTGCACCAGTGCCAGCCTGTGCTGCTTCTCATGGCTGTGTCTGTCCATGAGCACTGCACCAGCTCTGGAATTTGCATGCACAGACACCAACCATGATCAACTAGACGCAAGAGGACAGAAATCTGGGATAAATGGCAAACTGGAAAGCTCACACCTGGAATGCAGGACAGAAGGGCATATTCCAGGATAGTCCCAGCAAATCCAGGATGGTTGGTCACCCTGACACAAATAGGAAAGAATCTAACCATCTCCCCTTTACAATCAGTGACATTACCATCGCTGAATCCCCCCCATCAACAGCCTAGGGCATTATCATTGGGGGGAGGTGGTGCAGCGCCTCCCTCTGCAAGATCTGCAAACAGGAAGGGCACCAGACAAAAGACTGCAAACAGGCCAAGTGCTGCAACCTGTGTGGCGAGGCAAGTCACCTCTACAGGACCTGCCCCAAACGCTGCCGTACTTACGCACAGGCAGCCAAAGCCGACCAGGGGGAAGCAGAAGAAAGGTTCCGTGTCACTCCAACCACCAAGGCCCCCAGGGAGCTCAACGGGACAAAGGAGGACACAGAGAGAGACAAGGTGGAGAAAGAGATTGAGGCAACAGAGAGCCAATCAACAGCACTACCCCCTGAACCTTCCAGTCCTCAGGACAGCGAATCAATGGAGGAGGAGGCAGCAGTGGAAAAGCAGCAGGGGGAGTGGCGGACGGTGAAGAACAAGAAAAGTAAGAGGGAGCGAAGAAGAAGCAAAGGCGTTTCCCAGAGAAGCGGCAAGAGGCGTCTCCCATCCGACACGGATGACAAGGGCAGCAGCTCTTCGGATGATGAAGTGCCAGAGCGGCACCGACAGAAGAGGCGGCAAAGCTCCAGGGCGTTGGAGGACGAGACACCCGAGCTCCAGAAAATTGGAGACAACAAGGAGCCCAGCGCACCCCAACTTTGCCTGCAACCTGAGGAGGCCAGTGCACCACAGCCCCTGGAATCTGGGAGCAGTGAGGCAATCATCGCACCCCAGCTCCAGGAAGCCGGAAACAGCAACCCCCCAGAGGGGGTGAGTTTTGGAGAAGCTTCTCCAGCAAAGGTCATCTCAAAACCCGCTCACTACGTGAACCTCCAGATGCCACTGGAGCAGAACACGGCCAAGGAGATCTACCTCAGCCCATCCAAAGTGAAGGAATTTGAGCTCACTACGGGTATGAAGGAGCAGACTAAAGGTCTGGGACTCTCAGAGACAGTGGGTTTGGTAGGAGAATAAATGCTTTAATATGGGTTTAAAGATTGTATCCATAAATGTGCGTAGCATTAAATCTACTACGCGATGTGTTGCGACCTTGGACTACCTAGCCAAGGTCAAAGCTGACCTGTTGTTTCTGCAGGAGTGTGCGATACCGCACCTCAGCTCCTACAGGCAATGGTCACGATGGTGGTCCCACGGGCCATCGATCTGGTCGGGCGGAAACGACTCTCGTTCCTCCGGCCTGGGTATTCTGCTGCGGGGAGGCAACTTCACCGTCTCCGAGGTCAAGGAGGTGGTGGGCGGGCGACTCCTGGTAGCAGACGTAATGTACAAGAACGCTCCACTCCGGTTAATTAACGTGTACGGCCCGGCACAAGGGGCTGAGCGGCTGGAGGTTTTTCAGCAGCTCCCACTGCTGCTGGCGACCTCCAGGCCGGTCATTCTGGGCGGGGACTTCAACTGCATCATCGATGCGGCTGGACGATCCGGCAGGGCCGGAAGCAGATTGGACGCTACGTCCAGATCCCTGATGGAAACAGTTAAGGATGCCAAGCTGCACGACGTCTTCAGCAACCCTGCAGACGGAGCGCAGTGTAGATACACCTGGTTGCGGCCAGACGGGTCCATTCGTTCCAGGATAGACTTCCTGTTTGTGTCCCGTGCATTCACAGTCAGATCCACCGACGTCAAGCCGGTGTTCTTCTCTGACCACTGCCTCCTACTGGCGGACTGCCACTTGGAGGAAGACCTGAGGGTGGGCAGGGGGGCATGGAAGCTAAATGTGCAACTGCTGACCCCAGAGAACATTGAGGAGCTCAAGAGGGATTACAAAGGTTGGAGAACCGTGAAACCCCTCTTTGAGTCCCTGACACACTGGTGGGAAGTGATCAAGGGAAGCATCAAGAGGTTTTTCATCCGCAAAGGCACCCAGAAAGCTAGAAAGGAACAGAGGGAAATGTCCCGACTCCAGGAAAAGATGCAGAATCTGCTCCGGCTGCAGTCGATGGGGGTCGATGTCAAGGAGGAGCTCCAAGAGGTGAAGGGCCAGCAAGCCTCGCACTTTGCCTCGGAGGCCTCCAAGATCATCTTCCGTTCCAGAGTCCGCTCCGTGGAGCAGGATGAGACGTGCTCACGTTTCTTCTTCCAAAAGGTACACAGAGAGCGCTCTGTGATCAGCAGCCTGAAGGAAGAAGACGGCTCAGTAAAGTCATCACGGTCCGACATTCTGAGGATCAGCAAATCCTTTTATGCCGGTCTGTATGACGTGAAGCCCACGGACAGCACGGCCTCCCAGTCCTTCCTGTCCTCTATCACGGAGGTCTTAGACCACAGTACGCGGGAGAGCCTAGACAAACCGCTAACTCCTGACGAACTGACTAAGGCCCTCGAGTCCTTCGAGAAGAGTAAAACCCCCGGAAGCGACGGCCTGCCGGCGGAGTTGTATTCGGCTCTGTGGGACTTGATCGGCCCAGACCTGCTAGAAGTGTACGAGAGTATGCTCCTGGCCGGCAGCATGTCAGAATCCATGAGGAAAGGCATCATCACCCTCATCTACAAGCACAAGGGGGAAAGGGAGGAAATTAGAAATTGGCGACCCATTTCACTGTTGAATGTGGACTATAAGATTCTGTCCAAGGTCATCGCCAACCGGGTCAAATCCGCTCTGGAATTGGTGATTCACCCTGACCAGACCTGCTCTGTGCCAGGCAGGAAGATCTCTGACAGCCTGGCGCTGCTCAGGGATACGATTGCCTATGTACAGGACAGGGGTGTGGATACCTGCCTCATCAGCTTGGATCAGGAGAAGGCCTTTGACAGAATATCGCACACCTACATGGGGGATGTGCTCTCCAAAATGGGGTTTGGGGAGGGAATTCGAAATTGGATCCAACTGCTCTACACTAACATCAGTAGCGCAGTCTCAATCAATGGGTGGGAAACAGATAGCTTTCCGATTAAATCTGGAGTCAGGCAGGGCTGTCCTCTCTCGCCTGTCCTTTTCGTGTGCTGCATAGAACCCTTTGCCGAGTCCATCAGGAAGGATCCGGGCATAAGAGGAGTGACGATCCCAGGCAGTGGAGGCACTCAGGTAAAAGCCTCCCTGTACATGGACGACGTCGCCGTCTTCTGCTCGGATCCGCTGTCGGTGCGCAGACTGATGCACGTCTGCGACCAGTTCGAACTGGCCTCGGGAGCCAAGGTAAATCGTGGGAAGAGCGAGGCCATGTTCTTTGGGAACTGGGCTGACCGATCCTTTGTCCCCTTCACTGTCAGGGCTGACGGCCTGAAGGTGCTGGGGATATGGTTCGGAGGGACCGGGGCATGCGTTAGAAACTGGAAGGAGCGAGTGGCTATGGTGAAAAGGAAACTGGGCATGTGGGAGCGACGCTCCCTCTCCATTGCGGGTAAGAACCTGGTCATCAGGTGTGAGGTACTCTCGCTGTTGCTGTACATGGCGCAGGTCTGGCCCATTCCACACTCCTGCGCGATGGCGATCACTCGAGCCATCTTCCGCTTTATCTGGAGGTCGAAAATGGATCGTGTCTGCAGGGACGCGATGTACAAGCCTCTAGATAAAGGGGGAAAAAACGTGCCCAACATCGCCCTCATACTGATGGCCACCTTTGTGTGTGGCTGCATCAAGCGGTGCGTAGACCCTCAGTACGCAAACACCAAGTGTCACTACGTGCTGAGGTTCTACCTGTCCCCGGTGTTGCGAAGGATGGGTCTGGCCACGCTGCCGCGGAACGCTCCAAGTAGTTGGACCGTGCCGTACCACCTGTCCCTGGTGGAAAAATTTATGCAGAAAAACACCTTTGACCACAAGTCCATCAGGCAGTGGTCAGCACGTAACGTCCTAGAGGCCCTGAGGGATAAGGAGAGGGTGGACCCTGTGGGATGGTTCCCCGAGCAGACTGTCAAAGTCATTTGGCAGAATGCCTCATCGCCAGAACTTTCCAACAAGCACCAAGACGTAGCTTGGCTGGTGGTGAGAAAGGCCCTCCCCGTCAGATCCTTCCTACACGCCAGGAGTCTCACCCCCTCTGCACGATGCCCTCGAGGTGGCTGTGGTGGGGAAGAGACCGTTGTTCACCTCCTTGTGGATTGTGCCTTTGCAAAGAAAGTCTGGAGAGAGATGCAGTGGTTGCTGTCGAGGTTCATCCCGAGCAGTTCTGTGACACAGGACTCTGTGCTCTACGGGCTGTTCCCAGGGACACACACCGAGACAAACATCGACTGCAGCTGGAGGATCATCAACTCGGTGAAAGACGCGCTTTGGTCTGCCCGAAACTTGTTGGTCTTCCAGCACAAAGAGTTGTCCCCGACCGATTGTTGCGGACTGGCACAATCCAAAGTCCAGGACTACGTGCTGAGGGACGCACTAAAGCTTGGGGCAGCTGCCGCAAAGGCGCAATGGGGAAGGGTCGCTGTCTAAGACCTTTCTACCACAGCGCACCGAGAGACTGGGAACTGTTTAGAGCCCCTCGGGCTGTACAGATCAAAATGAAAGGCTGTAAATGATTGTAATATTGTTTGTACTGATGCACCTGGTGATACATTTTGTAAAAGTTTAACCTGGATTGTACCCTTGTAATGTTGTTTTTGAAATGGTTTTGAATGTGATTGAAGATTTTTTATGAATAAAGTATATTTTTACAAAAAAAAAAAAAAAATCATTGGGGGGAGGTGGTGGCGTAGTGGTATTGTCACTAGACTGGTATTCCAGAGACCCAGGGTAATTCTCTGGGGACCTGGGTTTGAATCCTGCCATGGCAGATGGTGAAATTTGAACTCAATATAAATCTGGAACTGAAAGTCTGATGATGAAACCGTTGTCAATTGTTGTAAAAACCCATCTGGTTCACTAATGTCCTTTAGGGAAGGAAATCTGCCATCCTTACCTGGTCTGGCCTACATGTGACTCTTAAAAAATGTGGTTGACTCTTAAAAAAAGTGCTCTCTGAACAAGGGCAATTAGGGATGGGCAATAAATGCTGGTCTAGTCAGCGATGCCCACATCCCATGAACAAATAAAAAAAAAGAAACTGAACTGACTACAAGAGCAGGTTAGAGGCTAGGAATTCTGAGTCAAGGAACTCACTTCCTGACTCCACAAAGCCTATCCACAAGGCACAAGTCAGGAATGGTATACTCTCCCCACTACCACCATTGAATCCCCAGACATCAACATCCTGGGTGCCACCATAGGAACAGCCCATAGAGCACAGAGTCCTGCATAACAGAACTGCTCAAGATGGACCTAAGCAAAAACCACTGCATCTTTTCCCAGACCTGCTTTGCAAAGTGAATTCCAGAAGGAGGTGGACAATGGTCTCTTCCCCACCGAAGCCACCTTATGGGCAACGTGCAGAAGGGTTGAGATTCCAAGCATGCAAGGAAATAACGGAGGACACTTCTCACCAACAGCTATGCTGCATCTTGGTGCTTATTTGAAAGTCCTAGCAATGAGGCATTCTGTTGCGATCATCATAGAGACCTATAACTTTAAAAAAGAGATGTGAACCCCCAGTTGATAGCTAAAGGAATGACACATCAAGATTTCATGTTTTTTGAAAACTTTTACTATAACAAATGACTAAAAGCGCGATTGACCAAACAATAGATTCTTTTTGTCAGCAACAACTACTTTAAACTACAGAGACGATCATTCCCCACTAATACTTATCACACATTGCACTCTCCACTGAATTACAGACCCTATAGCAAATAGTCCACAGTTACTCCCAGCTTCCAAAGAATTCCCCTACCCCTACTTCGCCGAGTAGTAACTTTGAATAACTATCTTCAGGTACTTTCCTCAGATTTCACAGAGTTTCTTAAATCTGCCACCAGCATTAAAACCTATTTTGATAATTCTTCCTCCTCCTGGCCATACCAGGATGAATCTCACAGAATCCATAGGTGCTACAGGATACATATCTTCAACTAGAGACTATCTCCCTCCCGCATCTGGCTGTGGTAGCTCAAAAAAACAGGCAGCTTCCTCTCTGCTGACCACACAGAGCTCCTGCCTATTCATTGATTTGTTGGCAAGCCTGTAACCTAATCTCAAAGGTGGCTCCCTCTACCCTCTTCCTGTGGCAATGTGCAACACATTAATCGAGAAAGAGAACACCTCTCTATCATCTTAGAAGTAAATAGACAGTTTGAAGCAAAACTATTTACAACCCAGTACCTCCAACACCTTTCTGGGACTTTGGCAGACTCAGAGTCTACTGATTGTCAAATCAGAGATTGCTGCCATTGTCTCCAAATGTAAATACCTCACATATCATCCCAGTAAAACAATCAAAGCCTTCCTTTGATTTCTAACAATCAAACCACCAGCTTTACTGTCAGGCAGATTTCAGAACAGGTCACATGACCCCCTTTATTTGCCCTAAACTTAAAGCTACAATACTAAAGTATAATAATCTCATAAACCTCATAATTTTAATAATTCTGCCAAATGACTTTGACAGTCTACTCAGGGAACGACCTGACAGGACCCACCATTTTTCTTTCAGCAGAACCTTAAGGATGTTACATATGGACTTCTGCCTGATGGACTTGTGCTCAAAGATATTTTTCTGCAACAACTTTTCCATAAGGGATAGGTGGTACAGCATAGTCCAACTGAATGGAGTGTAGCACATTAAAGTGGCCTGACCCATCCTTCACAACATCAGGAACAGGTAGAACCTCAGCACATAGTGACACTTGGTGTTTCCTTACTGAGGGTCTATACATACCCTTATGCAGCCACACACAAAGGTGGCCATCAGCATGAGGGTGACGTTGGGCACGTTTTTTCCCCTTTTATCAAGAGATTTTCCATTTTGTCCCTGTGAACACAATCCATTTTAAATCTCCAGATAAAGCAAAAGACAGCTGGGCTGACCAGGAGTGGGTTATACGAACATACAAAATAGGAGCAGAAGTAGGCCATTCGGCCCCTCGAGCACGCTCCACCATTCATTAGGATAATGGCTGATCTATTCGTGTTTCGAATTCCACATTCCCATCTACCTTCAATAACCTTTGATTCCCTGGCCGAACAAGAATCTATCTACCTCTGCTTTAAAAATATTCAAAGACCCCGTCTCCACCGCCTTCTGAAGCAGAGTTCCAAAGTCTCACAACCCTATTAGAGAAAAAAATTTCCTCATCTCTGTCCTAAAATGGTGACCCTGCTTTTAAAACTGTGCCCCCTAGTTCTGGACTCACCCACTCATCCTTTCTACGTCCACCTTGTCAATACCAGAGGGGGCCAGAGAAAAGCATCAACAAGAGTGCTTCGCAGCTGATGGCCAGTTTCTTACCCACAGTGGAGACGAAGGGTCACGCCCACATGCCTAGCCTTTGTTTTGCCATGGCTACATGTCCCTTCCAGTTTTTAACACATGTTCCAGCCTCTCTGAACCATATCCTCAGCACCTCTACGTGGGCTGATCTAATGGGGAAGGGGACAAAGGATTGGTCAGGCCAGTTTCCAAAGAACATGGCTTCGCTCTTGCTGAGATTTACTTTGGACCTGAGGCCAATTTGAACTGGTGGCCAATGTTCATCAGTCTGCGGACTGACAGTGGATCCGAGTGGAAGATGGCGATGTCATCCATGCAACAGGTAGAACCTCAGCAAGTAGTGACTCTCAGTGTTTGCCTATTGGGAGTCTAAGCACAGCTTGCTGCAGCCACTCACTAAGGTGGCCATCAGGATGAGGGTCACTTTGGTCACTTTTTTCCCTGTTTGCCTGGGATCACCAGCTCCCTTATGCCCACATCCTTCCTCATGGATTCGGCAAAAAGCTCAATATAGCATATAAACAAAAATGGAGAAAGGACAACCCTGCCTGACTCCAGAGCTGAAATTTTACAGCCCTGTCACGGTGGGGACGGGGACGTTAAATGCGGCGAGCCATTCTAAACTCAATTGACTTTGGCAGGACCGTAAAATCCCGCTGTCATAAAATTCCACCCCAGATTTGATGGGAAAGTTTCCCAATGCCCAGCCATTGATTGAAGCTGTGCTACTGATGGGTAGAGCAGTTAGATTCAATAGTGGATTCCCTCCCCAAACCCAATTCTGGAGAGCACATCTATCAGGTAGTGTGACATTCTGCCAAATGCTTTCTCCTGGTTTAAACTGATTGGGCAGGTGTCCATGCCCCTAACCAGCACATAAGGTGATCATATACCTGAGCATTGCAAGGCTATCCGAGATCTTCCTGCCGGGAGCAGTGCAGGTCTGATCTGGTTGGATCACCAACTCTAGAGCAGCCTTGACCTGATTGTTGGTGGCCTTGGACAGAATTTTGTAGTCTATGTTAAACAGTGAGATGGGACACCAATTTCTGATTTCCTCCCTCTTCCCCTTCTGCTTGCAGACAAGGTGATGATGCCTTTCCCCGTGCATTCTCACGTACCACCTGCTGGGAGCATGATCTTGCACACTTCCAGCAGGTCTGGGATAATCCATTCCCACAGAGTCGAATCCAACTTTGCCAGTAAACTGTCATTTCTGGAAATTTCTTTAATCTCAAAGGACCTGATGGCCTTTGGCAGCTCATCTAGAATTACTGGTTTGTCTACTTGGAGTGCCAGGTGCTTTGCCACAGGCAGTGTTTGAAACCATTACATCTTTTAAAGAAATAATTAATAAACATTTAAAGCAGAGGAAGATGTAATGGGTGGAGAGCAGGGGAGGAGGATTAGATTTAGACTGCTCTAGCAAAGACCCTCCTTTTATCTGTAAGCATCTATGGTACTATTGCATCAATGTACATAACATTCAGGAAATAATCCTTCAGCATGTTACCAATTCCCTGAAACTTGTTCATGGTACATGGTATACCTGAGATCTGATTTTTTTTAAATCCTTTCTTGGGATGTGGGTGTCACTGACAAGGCTGGCATTTGTTACCCATCCCTAATTGCCCTTGAAGTGAATGACTTGCTTGGCCATTTCAGAGGGCAGTTAAGATTCAACCATATTGCTGTGGGCCTGGAGTCACGTGTAGGCCAGACCAGATAAGGACAACAGATTTCTTTCCCTAAAGGGTATTAGATGGTTTTTACAACAACCAGATGGTTTTTACAACAATCGGCAATGGTTTAATGGTCATTATTATTGAGCCTAGCTTTTAATTGCAGATTTATTTGCTGTGGTGGTAGGATTTGAACCCGTGTCCCCAGAGCATTAGCCTGGGTCTCTATATTAGTGGTCCAATGACAATACCACAATGCCACTGCCTCCCACAAAATGAAAATATCCTTTATGAAAGGAAGATTGTGTTTGACAAATTTATTAGCGTTCTTTGAGGATGTAACAAGCAGGATGGATAAAGGGGGACCAGTAGATGTAATGTATTTGGATTTCCAAAAGGCATTCGATAAGGTGCCACATAAAAGGTGGGTAGTCAGCTTAATGCCCTTTCAGGTGTTTTTGTGCTAACGGTCATCATTCCATCCTCCACTTCATTAGTTTCACAAAATGGGTCACTCGAGGGTCTAGTGTGTGTATAGATATATGTATATATATATATATATATATATATATATATATATATATATATATATATATATATATATATAACTACTTCAGCCTGACTACTTTATAAAATTAGTTTTTTTGTTTTTCAAAATGGACAACTGCTGGGCTGATAAAATGGCTGTGGCTGATGACATGCTCATAGTTTTGGAAGATTCTAGGCTGTTCCAATGGACAAAGGCTACCTCATCATCCTCCTGGAATGTGACTTGTACTGTATAAACATTCCAGCCAAGCCAACACAAAGATTCATAGATGTTAAGTCTGCACCAGTCAGCTATGGACAAAGGTAGAACTATCTGTGACTCCTAATCTCCAATGCTGTGCTAATGGCCCCTGCGTTACCTGCTCAAAAGACAATGGGTTTTAGCCAAGATGCCTCATTAGCTGAAAAGCTCGACTTGAAACCACCCTGTCACATGACCGAGACTTGAGCTGTTTGAATTCCTTTAATTATACAGCTTTTAAATTTTAATTTCAGTTGCTGCTGAACCTCCGAAGGGAAAACCGGACTCCAGGCTAACAGCCTGCCTTTGACCTCCAACTCTCTCCAAGTCTGATTTCCAGAAAGAACACTGTATTTCACCTAGAGAGTGAACTAATACCCAGGACACAAAAATACTTTGCTGCATCTTCAGCGGACTCAACCTGCAACCGAGTTCCTAGGACCAAGGCATTCTGCCAGACAAAGCCATCTGAAAGAACCTTCCTTCAACATTAGTTCTGGACTCTTGACTCATGTGACACCATAACTCTTATTTTTATCGTGGTCTTTGCCCTGAACCCCTTTCTCTCCCTTATCCCTCTTTTACTGTATGAATGCAAACGGGGCAGATATTGCGAAACCCCTTCCCGTGTTTGTGTGCAAAAAATAAACCCCCTCTTATTTTACCCTATCTTGAATTTGCTGTGGGGTTATTAATAGAGGATTGGAGAACTCCAGAACTGAAGGGTTAGAGAAAATACGCCACCACCTACAAAGGGGGAAATCAGAAATCAAAAACACCTTTCTGTTTATGGGTGGACAGCGAGTGGAGAAATCAGGACTGCTTAAATTAATCCCCCTCCTGTCCTTAACACTTGGAAATGGGAAAATTAATCACATTTAAATATAATTACATAGAAATTAGAGCACAGGAACACGGCATTTGACCCACCAGGTCTACACCAGTTTAAGCTTAGACGATGCCTTTAATGGAGTGTGAGATTGGATGGGGTGCAAAACCAGCTTTTTTAACAGATCCCACAGCTTCCTGGCAGACAGCTAAGATTACACCTGTGTCTTGGGCTATGCTTAACCCCAATAAGCATCAAACAGTTTGCAATCATTTATGTGGGCTCGCAACCCAGGACATACATCACCCTCCACATTATAACAGCAGAGGGTATGCCACATGACATCACAGTGAAAACCATAGTAACCCAGAGTAAGATGGCTTTCACCAGTAGCTGAAATGTAGATGCTGATAAGCTCTCAATAGGTGAGAGGGGTGTTTGTTAAAAGCTTACCAAAATCTTCAGCATTTATGAAGATCACAATCATTTATTAATGCAACTCAGTTTATAAACTTATCAGAATCTGTGGAGATCTAAACCACTTGTTCCCAGAACTCAGCATGGAAATTGACCTGAATCTTTGAAGATTAAAAACCTTGTTTACAGAATTCAGCTCTTAAATTCATCAGGGCTGGAGAGGTAATGTTTCCTCACAAGTTGAGGATAAAGTCATTGAAGAGACAAAGGGTGAGTTCAGTCTGTGTGCAAATGAAGGATCCGTTGTTGGAGAATTATACATTTGAAGGGTTTCTAATTGATAAGGAGGAGGATTTTGTTTTATTCGTTCATGGGATGTGGACGTCACTGGCTAGGTCAGCATTTATTGCCCATCCCTAACTGCCCTTGAGGAGGTGGTGGTGAGCTGCCTTCTTGAACCACTGCAGTCCATGTAGTATAGATACTCCCACAGTGCTGTTAGGGAGGGAGTTCCAGGATTTTGAACGTGCAACAGTGAAGGAACGGTGATATATTTCCAAGTCAGGATGGTAAGTGGCTTGGAAGGCACTTCCAGGTGGTTGTGTTCCCATCAATCTGCTGCTTTTGTCCTTCTAGATGGTAGTGGTCATGGGTTTGGAAGGTGCTGCCTAAGGAGGCTTGTGGAGGATTCCTGCAGTGCATCTTGTAGATGGTACACACTGCTGCTACTGTGCGTCAGTGGTGGAGGGAGTGAATGTTTGTGGATATGGAGCCAATGAAGCAGGCTGCTTTGTCCTGGATGGTGTCAAGCTTCTTGAGTGTTATTGGAGCTGCATTCATCCAGGCAAGAGGAAAGTATTCCATCACACTCCTGACTTGTGTCTTGCAGATGCTGGACAAGCACTGGGGAGTCAGGAGGCGAGCTATTACTCGCCACAGGATTCCTAGCCTCTGACCTGCTCTTGTAGCCACAGTATTTACATGGCTAGTCCAGTTCATTTTCTGGTCAATGGTAACCCCAGGATGTTAATATGCTGTCTGTACTCAAAGTTGATAAGGCACTAGAACTGGGTGAAATGCATCCAAGGATACTGAGGGAAGTAAGGGTGGAAATTTCGAAGGCACTTGGCATAATTTTCCAGTCTTGCTTAGACTCAGGGATGGTGCCGAGGACTGGAGAATGACAAATGTTACTTACACCTTTCATCAAAAAGATAAGCCCAGCAGCTATCGGCCGGTCAGTGTAACTTTGATGGTGGGAAAGCTTCTAGAAACAATAAGTAGAGACAAAATTAATAGTCATTTGGGCAAATACTTTGACTGACCTCCTACCAGCACTGTGAGTGTACCTACCCAACAACAGCTCAAGAAGGTGGCTCACCACCATCTTCTGTAGGGCAATTAGGGATGGGCAATAAATGCTCATCTAGCCAGCAATGGCCACTCCCATGAAAGAACAAGAAAAAAATATAGGTTAATAAAGGAAAGCTAGTATGGATTTGTTAAGGGAAAATTGTGTTTAACTAACTTGCTGGCACTTTTTGATGAGAACAGAGGTAGCAGAGGCACTGCATGAATTCACCAAGGCTCCTTAGACAGCACCTTCCAAACCCACGACCACCACCACCTAAAAGGCCATGGGCAGCAGGTAGATGGGAACACCACCACCTGGAAGTTCCCCTCCAAGTCACTTACCATCCTGTCTTGGAAATATATCGCCATTCCTTCACTATCACTGAGTCAAAACCGTGGAACTCCCTTCCTAACTGTGGGTGTACCTACACCACATGGACTGCAGTGGTTCAAGAAGACAGCTCACCACCACCTTCTCAAGGGCAACTAGGGATGGGCAATAAATGCTGGCCAAGCCATTGAAGCCCACATCCTGTGAATGAATAAAAAAAAAGCTAATGCGCATAATGGTTGATGTGTTGTACATGGACTACCAAAGGCTTTTGATAAAGTGCCGCGTAACAGACTGGTAAGCAAAGTTAGAGCTCATGGAATAAAAGGGACAGGAGCAACATGGATATGAAATTGGTTGAGTGACAGGAGACAGAGAGTAGTCGTTAATGGATGTTTTTTAGGCTGGAGGAAGGTTTGTAGTGGAGTTCTCTTGGGGTCAATGTTGGGGCCATTGCTTTTCCTGATATATATTAATGACCTATATGTATCAGGGCATAATTACAAAATTTGCAGATGATACAAAACTTGGAAGCATTGTGAACTGTGAGGAGGATAGTCTAGAGCTTCAAAAGGACATAAGTAGGTTGATAGAATTGGTGGACAATTGACGGATGAAATTGAATGCAGAGACTTGAGAAGAGATTCAGTTTGGTAGGGAGAACGCCGAGAGACAGTATAAAATAAAGGGCACAATTCTAAAAGGGGTGCGGGAGCAGAGGGACCTGGGTTTTTTTGTGCATAAGTAATTGAGGGTGGCAGGACGGAGCAGTTAATAAACATGCAGTATCCTAGGATTTACTAATAGGGGCATAAAGTACAAAAGCAAGGAAGTTTTTTTGAACTTGTGCAGAACATTGATTAGGTCTCAACTGGAGTGTTGCCTCTAGTCCTGAGCATCACACTTTAGGAAAGATGTGAAGGCATTGGAGATTGTTTAGCAAAGATTCACGTGAATGGTTCCAGGGATGAGGAACTTCAGTTACATAGGTAGATTGTTCTCCTTGGAGAAGAGAAGGTTGAGAGGAGATTTGATAGAGCTATTCAAAATCATGTGGGGTCTGAACAGAGTAGTTAGGGAGAAACTGTTCCCATCAATGGAAAGGTCTAGAACAAGGGGGAACAGATTTAAGATACTTAGCAAAAAAGACAAAAGAAACATGAAGCAATACTTTTTCATGCAGTAAACAGTAATTGAAAACCTACAAAATTCTGAAGGTGTTTGATAGGGTAGACACTGAGAGATTGTTTCCACTTGTTGGGGAATCTAAATCACAGGGGCACAGTCTCAGGATAAGGGGTCGATCATTTAGGACTGAGAAGAGAAGAAATTACTTCACTCAAAGGGTTGTGAATCTTTGAAATTTTCAACCCCAGAGGGTTGTGGTTGATCCATTGTTGAATACGTTTAAGGCTGGATAGATAGGCTTTTGGTCTCTTGGGAAATTAAGGGTTATAGAGAGCGGGTGGGAAAATGGAGTTGAAGCCCAAGATCAGCCATGATCGTGTTGAATGGTGCGCTGGCTTGATGAGCCGTGTGGTCTACTGCTCCTTAAAGCTTGTGTTAGGATCGGGAATGCACTGCTTGTGAGTGGGGTAGAGGCAGGTTCAGTCAAAGCATTCAAGAGGGAACTGGATCATCATCTGAAAAGGAAGAATGTGCAGGACTATGGGGAGAAGGTGGGGAGTGGCACTTGGTGAATTGCTCCTTCAGAGAGCTGCACAGACATGATGGGCTGAATGGCCACCCTCTGTGTTGTAATAACTCTGTGATTCTGTGAATTACTCTGAAATGAACTGAAATGGTTGAACAGTGAGATTTCCATTCAGATTAAACAGGAATAGTCACAGAAAATAAAACAAGGATGGGGTAATGGGACTAAAGAGCCAGGGATGCCTCCTTCCTGCCTTATTTCCATGGGAATGGGTGCAGGACATGGTCCAGGCCCAGTGGAAACCCCAGGCAGTGTGGGTGTGAAATAAATGGGTCGTTGGCTCAGTGTTAAAAGTCTTCACCTTATGTCCTGTCATTAGCCGCTGGGGAGAATCAGGTTTTTAATCTCCATTGGAAGACAGCAAAAAGGTGTTGTTGAAAGAAAGCAGGGAAGAGGTTTACAGAGACCTGTGTACAGTAATGGAAGCATCATTGCATAAGGATTAGGAGCAGGAGAAGGCCATACTGCCCGTTGAACCTGTTCTGCCATTCACGTGATCATAGTGATCTTTGTCTTCAACTCCACTTTCCACCCGCTCCCTATATCCATTGGTTCCCTGAGAGACCAAATATCTGGTTATCTCTGCCTTAAACATATTCAGTGGTGGAGCATCCACAACCCTCTGGGGTAGAGAATTCTTAGGATCCACAACCCTTTGATTGAAGAAAGTTCTCCTCATCTCAGTCCTAAATCATCGTTCTTATCCTGAGGCTGTGACCCCATACCCTAGATTCCCTAGCCAGGGGTAACAACCTCTCAGTGTCGATCTATCCTGTTAAACTCCTTCAGAATCTTGTATGTTTCATTGAGATCACCTCTCATTCTTCAAAACTTCACAGAATATCGTCCCAATTTACTCAGCCTCTCATCATAGGACAACCCTTTCATCCCAGGAGCCAATCTAGTGAATTTTCACTGTACAGCTTACAAGACATGTATATCCTTCCTTAAGAATGGATAACAAAATTACACACAGTATTCCAGGTGTGGTCTCACCAAGGCCCTGTCCAATTGTAGCAAGACTTCTTTATTCCTGTACTTCAGTTTCCTTGCAATGAAAGTCAACACCTGTCTTCCCAATTGCTTGCTGCACTATTATATATCATGAGCTTTAAGACAGAAACATTCATTGGAATTCAAGCTAGAAAGTGAGATGAGGAAAGGAAATGCATTTATGGGAGTGGGTTGTCAATTTGGCATCAAACCCTGGTGAGGCTTTACATAAACCAGCGAACAAAGCAGTGGGGTCGACCTTCAGAGATGTTAGGAGCCGTGTGGTCGCAAAGAGAGGTGTGGTTGGTCAGTACACGGGTTCTATGGGTCAATGGATGGGTGAGTAGGTGGGGGGAATGGGGGCAGAAAGCACTCTGCACAGACATATGGGCAAGCTGGCATGTACTTGGAATGGGCATGCAATTGGACCAGAAAGCAGGACATAGGTGGGAGGCCAGGAAGCACTTGATGTAAGTGATGGGTGGAGAATCACTCAAGATGGTCAAGCTGGTGGGACAACTCATAGAATTATAGAATCATACAACATAGAAGGAGAGCATTTGGCCCATTGTGCCTGTACTAGATGATTCAAAGGGTTATCAAAGCGGTCCCACCTCCCTGCTCTTTCCCCATGGCCAAGCAAATTTCCCCTTCCAATGTTTATCCAATTCCCTATAAATTTATTATTGAATCTGGTTCCACCACCCCTTGAGACAATGCGTTCCCAATCACAACAACTGGATAGATTTTAAAAATTGTTTCCATGTGTTGCCTCGGATTCTTTTGTCAAATATGTTAAGGCAACCCTTCTGCTGCTGAAAATAGTTTTACCTTATTTACTCTTTCAAAACCCTTCAATATTTTGATCACTTTTATCAAGTCTCCCCTTAGCATTCTCTGCTGTGAAGAAAAACCCAGATTCTCTCATCTCTTCCCGTGTCTGATGTATTTGGTACCATTTTGGTGAAGTATGCCTACAGCGGTCAGCAGGATATCTGGAGTATGCACAAGGCAGCTAGAAAATCAGCACACTAGAATGCTGACAGTGTCCTCCAAGCAAAGCTCCAGCCTCAGTCTCATAGTAGATATTAGGCCTCATTGCAGAATTCCTCTGGGAAAACCATAATATATTTTGCAGATGTTTAAATTATTGCATGGGTAATAATTACCCTGTTTATCTGGGAGTAGCTAATTTGTTCCTGTGTAGAGTAGTTAATTATTCTGATTGGTCAGATAAGCTTTTGATTTCTGAATGTCTACATTTCTTGAATATGACATTAATGCGAGTGTGACACATACAGTGTGATTCCTGACCCATGACACTGGAGGGACTGGGGAGAGTCTGAGGTCATTGGAGAGATGTGGAGTCATTAGGGAGGGTTTGGAGTCACTGGGAAGGGTTTGGAGTCACTGGGGAGGTTCTGGAGGCACTGGAGACGGTAAGGAGGAACTGGGGAGGTTCTGGAGTCACTGAGGGGGCTCTGGAGGAAATGGGGAAGGTTTGGAAGCAGTGCAGAGGGTCTGGGGAATCCCAGGGTTGGGAGAAGCCCCATTAGTAAAGCTGTCTGATTACAGGAGTATGCTGGAGTGTAGGGGAGGGGTGTCTCATTTTAGCATCACCAGGGGGCCCAGAAAGTCAAAGTTTTTAATTGTTTAGTCTGGAAGATTTTGGCTACAGATTGGGTGATGTAGCAACTGTTTTTCATACACCCGATGTCTTTTCACCTTTCCTTCAGTCTGCTCACGGTCATCAGCATGGTGACGGAAGGTGTCATCAACAGTGCTGTCCAGTGGCACTTACTCAGCAACAACCTGTTCACTGATGCTCAGTTCGGTTCTGCGGGGGCCACACGGCTCGAGGCTTCATTACAATCAAATGTGGACAAAAGATCAAAATTCCAAAGGTAATGTGACAGTTACTGCCCTTGACATCAAGGTTACATTTGACAGAATATGGCATCAAGGATGCCTAATAAAATTGAAGTCAATGAGAATCAGAGGGAAAACTCTCTACTGGTTGGAATCATAACTAGAAGGGTGTTGTGGTTATTGCATACCAATCATCACAGTCCCAGGACATTACTGCAGGAGTTCCTCAGCATAGTGCTGCATCAATGACCTTCCCTCCAACATAAGGTCAGAAGTGGGTGTTTGTTGACAATTGCACAATGCCCAGCATTATTCATGACTCCTCAGATACTGAAGCAGCCCATGTCCAAATGCAGCAAGACCTGGACAATATCCAGGCTTGGGCTGATAAGTAGAAATTAACATTTGCATCACACAAGTGCCAGGCAATGATAATCTCCAACAACAGAGAATCCAACTATCGCCCCACTATCAACATCCTGGGGGTTACATCGACCAGAAACTGAACTGGACCAGCAATATAAATTATAAATACTGTGGCTACAAGAGCAAGTCAGAGACTGGAAATTCTGCAGTGCATAAGTCACCTGACCTGCACTGATTCCAGACCCCTTCCCCATGCCCCTAGGGATCAGTGTGGGGATGGACTGAGCGGAGTGTCACAGGAATCAGTATTAAGGATGCACTGTGTGGCATCTCCATGCAATATTGCTGAGGGATATGCTGGGTGGAGTGCCCCAGGGTTTGGTGTTGGATGATGTACTGAGAGAAGTATTCTAATGATCGCTAATGGCATGTCCCAGGATCCATTGCTAATAGACATACTGAGTGAGGTGTCCAAGGGCTTGGTTTTCACAGATGTACAGAAAGGTGTTGCAAGGCTTTACTGCTGGGAAATACTTTGGAGTATTCCAGGAATCGATCCTGGGAGGTGTCCGCAATGGAGTGTACCAAGGATAAGCACTGAGGAGATGTACTGAGTAAATTAATCCAGGAATTGGCGCTGTGAATATACATTGAAAAGTGTGCTCCAGAGATCATGCTAGACAGTGCACTGAGTGGGGAGACCCAGCAATCAGTTTTGGAGATGTAATGAGTTCAGGGTCGAAGGGATTTGAGTTAGGGAGACATATTGAGCAGTGTGTGCCAGAGGACAATGTTATGAGATGTACTGATGAGAGTGTCATGGGGATCAGGGCTGTGAGATTTACTGAGTGGAGCATCCAAGAGATGAGCACTGTGGAAATGCACTCAGTGAATTCTCTCTGTGCTCAGTGCTTGGAATATATACCAGAAAGATTCACCAAGGACTCTGTGCTGAAATATTTACTGAGGCAAGTGTTCTAAGATCAGTGCTTCGGGTGATGACTGAGTGGGAGGTCCCAGGGATCTTTGCTGGGTGATGTACTGAGTGGTGTGAACCGGTGTTCGGTGCTAGGACATGTACTTAGTGGGTAGGCCCACTGCTCACTGTTCAGGATGTGCTGAGTGTAGTGTTTCCTAGAATTGGTGCTGGACTATGTGTCAAATCGAAGATCCCAGGCATTGGTGTTGAGAGCTGTACTGTGTGGCATGTTCTAGAGATCAGTGCGGCATCTCCGACAATTGTTGCTGAGAGACTTACTGGGTGGGGTTCTCAATGAGATGTAACCAGTGGATGCCCTAGGGCTCAATGTTCAGAAATGTACTTAGTGATGTGTCCTAGGCATCAATGCTGGAAGATGTACTGAATGGTGTATAGGGGTGAATTGGTGCCTGGGGAGCTGCAGTATGTGATGTGTCCTCGTGAGCAGTGCTGGGAGACAGACTGAGTCAAGTGCCCCAGGGGTCGGTGTTCGGAGATGTACATACTGGAATTCTCTCAGGGCCACTGTGGTAGATGGGTGACCTAGGAATTGATCTTGGGCAATGTCCTCATTGAGCATGCCAGGGATTGGTGCTGGAGAGATCAGTCAGTTAGGGCCTAGCAAAATTTGATGCTTGGGTCGTCGGGCTGAATTTTCCCAGAATTACACTAAGTGTGTTAGTGGGCGGGTATAAGGAAGCCCTACCCGCCAATGAAAATGGCGGGCTTTCACATCGTATCTTCCCGAGCCCGTCTCATTATACATTCACTCCCGCGAAACACGCCGTTTCCATGGCAGGTGGGCTCTCATTCGCCCACTCGCCATCACCTCACTGTTGCGTCACACTGGACACCATCTTTAAAAGGCAGCTGCCAGCAAAGCGCTCATCACCACCAGCTCACCACCGCTGCCCGGAAGACATAGTCAGCAAAGGAAAAAAGACTACAGCCCCCCTCTTCAATGACGGGCCCCTTGAGCGACTGCTGGATGCCGTGGGGGCCCGCCGGGATGTGCTGTACCTCCACTCTGGCCTCAGGCTGGACAGCAATGTCACCAACCGGCTCGGGAGGCAGTGGCAGCGGTGGTCAGCCATCCAGCGCCGCAAAATAAAGAATGATCTCCTCCATTCCGCCAAGGTAAGTCACTCTTTTCATCATTCCCAACTCTCACACTCACAAACCCATCACATACCCACATGGCCCTCACTCACAGCTAGTGCAAGGGACATCACCATTCGCTCTTTCACACTTGCCATCATTGTCCTCATCCTGTCCATGGGACCACTCACCACCCACACAGGCCAGGCATATTTATCATCTGGCCCAGCAGGCATCCTGATACACTCTCCCCATCTCTATCCATGCAGGACCAACTGGCTCACAACAGGAGGGAAATGTTGTAGACAGGTGGTGGGATGCCGGAATTCAAAGTTCTCTCAGAATTTGAAAACAGAGCCATCCAGCTGGCCAGTGATGACCGGGACCGGTCCTGTGCTGATGGTGAGGTCGGCGCTGCTCTACCAAGTGAGGATCCAGCAGTGCAACATCCATCAGACAACCATGCTGTGAGCGATGTGCCCTGTTTCACAGGCCACTGCCATGCTCTAATTATCTCCCCTTGCTTTCGCAGGCACACCTGGGAAGCAGCCAATGGAGTCCACGACCCAGGGCCTCCAATCGAGCTCCAAAGAAACCTCTGAAGAAGAAGCTGAAAGCACCCTCCTTGAAGTCCCGTCACAGCGCTCACCCACTACCTCCACCGGCGCAGAGACACACACCTCGGTGGGACCTAGCTTTAGAGTAGCTTCGGGATCACAATCTGGTGAGCACATCGCACTGTCCGATCCACAGCAGGCGGAGGCAGGGACTTCCTAGGTCCCTGGCACTCGGAGGATTGCTGGGGGCCAGAAATGTGCTGAGTCCGAGTCAGATGACGAGCCTCTGGATCAGTCATGGCACAGTTGCCGGAGCTGCAAAAGCAAGCTAGGGAACATCGGGAAGGGATGTCCGCTGCACTCCTCAGATTGCAAAGCATGATGCAGGAGTCCATCTATCTTCAGGCTGAGGTGATAGCACCGACACTGCAACACACCGAGGTCAGCATTGGCAGGATGGCAGCCGCCATGGAGACCTTGGTCCAGGATGTCACTCCTGCACTGCTGCACGGGCTCAACTCCATCGCTGATGCCATTGTTTGCCTCCAACAGTGTGTGCGTGAGAGGGGTGCTGGACAGCCCGATCTCACTCCAGCTACCCCTTCCGCTCACGGGGTCAGCCAGGGGCCCTCGGGCACCCACAGGGAGGAGGATCAGCAGGTGCATGCTCCGGGACCATCCACCCAAGTGACTTTGGGAGTGACTGGCCCATCTGAATCACCTCTTCCTGTGACCTCCGCAGATCCAGCTTCACAGGGTGAGGAGGGTGCCACTGGCACGCAGCAGGACTCTGAAAGCAGGTCAGGGCCCTCCAAGTCTCGGCCCTCCAGGGGATGCCTGCCAAAGTCATCACAGACAGGGTATCACAGTCAGCAGGCTGCCTCCACCTCCGCTGTGGATGGCCGGGGAGCACCAAGACGTAGCGGCAGGGTTAGGAAAGTTAAGGAGAATTAGTTGTCTTGAACACAGCAACAGGAAAGAGACGTGAAATTCACCCACTCACTAACCAAGTATCTAATTCAATTATGAATTTTAAGTTTGTTATGGACAAAGAAATAGACAAGTTGCAAAAAAATTGTTTTGGATTGGGGGAGAGTGGATTTTAGTAAAATAAGGCAGGATCTGGCCAAGGTAGACTGGGAACAGCTACTTGTGGGGAAATCTACAGAAGTGCAGTGTGGGGTGTTCAAAAAGGAAATGGGGAGGGTACAGGCTCAACATGTTCCCTCTTTGGTGATAGGAAGGAGTAACAAGCCCAGAGAACCATGGATGACCAGAGATATTCAGGATACGATGAGAAGGAAAAGAGAGGCTTTTAGCAGGTACAAGGGGAGCAAATCAGCAGAGGCATTAGCGGAGTACAGAAAGTGCAGGGTGGAGCTTAAGAAAGCAATTAGGTGAGCAAAGAGGGGATATGAGAAAGTTCTGGCTGGTAAAAGTAGGGAAAATCCCAAGATATTCTATAAGTATATCAATGGGAAGAGGATAACCAGGGAAAGAGTAGGGCCGATTAGGGACCAAGGGGGCAATCTATGGGTGGAGCCAGATGACATCAGTAGAGGGTGTTGAAAGAATGCTTCACATCCATCTTCACCCAAGAGAATGAGGATGAAGGCATGGAACTCAGAGAGAGGGACTGTGAGGTTCTTGAGCAAATTGATATAGGGACTGACAAGGTATTGGAGGTGTTGGCAGGCTTAAAAGTGGACAAATATCCAGGTCCAGATGACTTGTGTCCCAGACTGCTGAGGAGATCACAGGCGCTCTGACCCAAATTTTTCATTCCTCTCTGGCAACGGGGGAGGTGCCAGAGGACTGGAGAACAGCTAATGTGGTTCCGCTATTTATGAAGGGTTGTAGAGATAAGCCAGGGAACTACAGGTCAGTGAGTTTCGCGCCAGTGGTAGGGAGACTATTGGAGAAAATTCTGAAGGAGAGATTCTTTCTCCACTTGCCTAAGGTTTGATCAGGGATAGTCAGCATGGCTTTGTAAGAGGGAGGTCATGCCTAACAAATTTGATTGAATTTTTTGAGGAGGTGACCAGGTGTGTAGACAAGGGTAGTGTAGTTGATGTAGTTTATATGGATTTCAGCAAAGCCTTTGAAAAGGTCCCACATGGGAGACTTATAAAGAAGGCAAATGCACATGGGATATGGGGTAATTTGATAAGGTGGATTCAAAATTGGCTTAGTTGTAGGAGACAGAGGGTGATGACAGAAGGCTGCTTTAGTGACTTGAAGCCCGTGCCCAGTGACTTACCAGAGGGAACTCTGCTGGGTCCCCTATTATTCATCATTTATATAAACAACATAGATGACTATGTTGGAGGTAGGATTTGTAAATTTGTGGATGACACAAGGATTGGCTGGGTGGTTAACAGTGAGGCTGAGTGTCTTGGGCTACAGGAATATATAGACGGGATGGTCAAATGGGCAGATAAGTGGCAGATGGAATTTAACCCTGAAAAGTGTGAGGTTATACACTTTGGAAGGAGTAATTTGACAAGGAAGTATTACAATGAACGGCATAACACTAGGAAGTTCTAAGGAACAAAGGGACCTTGGTGTGTGTGTCCATAGATCTCTGAAGGCGGAGAGGCATGTTAATGGGGTGGTGAAAAAGGCATTTGGGACACTTGCCTTTATCAAGCGAGGCATAGATCACAAAACTACGGAGGTCATGTTGGAGTTGTATAGAACCTTGGTGAGGCCATAGCTGGAGTACTGTGTGCAGTTTTGGTTGCCACATTATAGGAAGGATGTGATTGCACTGGAGGGGGTGCAGAGGAGATTCACCAGGATGTTGCCTGGAATGAAACATTTAAGTTACGAAGAGAGGTTGGATAGGCTTGGGTTGTTTTTGTTGGAGCAGAGAAGACTAAGGGGCGACCTGATCGAGGTGTACAAGATTATGAGGTGCATGGACAGGGTCGATAGGGAGCAGCTGTTCCCCTTAGTTGAAGGGTCAGCCATGAGGGAACATAAGTTCAAGGTGAGGGGCAGGAGGTTTAGGGGGGATGTGAGGAAAAACCTTTTTACCCAGAGGGTGGTGACGGTCTGGAATGCGCTGCCTGGGAGGGTTGCCTCACATCCTTTAAAAAGTACCTGGATGAGCACTTGGCACGTCATAACATTCAAGGCTATGGGCCAAGTGCTGGTAAATGGGATTAGGTAGGTAGATCAGGTGTTTCTCACATGTCGGTGCAGACTCGATGGGCCAAAGGGCCTCTTCTGCACTGTGTGATTCTGTGATTCTCTGATTCTGTGATTCAGTGAAAATATTATATTGAGCTTGCCTATACTCTTAATAAGAAGATTTGAAGAAAGTGTTAACATTTACCATCTTAATGTTAAATAATTTCTGAATTGATTGAGGCCTATTATGGACCTTAAGGTAGTTAAAAGGCCCAAAGTAGATATGGTCCTTTATTCTGTGTGTGGGCACCATTTTTAAAAATTCATTTATGGGGTGTGGGCTTCGCTGGCTGGGTCTGCATTTATTGTCCATCCCTAATTGTCCTTGAAAAGGTGGTTGTGAGCTGCCTTCTTAAACTACTGAAGCCCATGTGGTGTCGGTACACCCACAGTGCTGTTAGGAAGGGAGTTCCAGGATTTTGACCCAGCGACAGTGAAGGAACGACAATATATTTCCAAGCCAGTGTGGTGACTGGCTTGGAGGGGAACTTCCAGGTGGTGGTGTTCCCATGTACCTGCTGCCCTTCTCCTTCTGGGTGGTAGTGGTCGTGGGTTTGGAAGGTGCTGTCGAAGGAGCCTTGGTGAGTTTGCTGTTGGGAATGCTTAACAAGCAGGCTGGAAATTCCAGGCAACAGAGTTTTGAGCAAAACTTTTAAAACACATGTGGAAAACATATGATGAACCTTTCCAAAAACCTGGTTTGGCTTCAAATGGAAAAGTGTGTCAAACTTCAAGTACAAGACTTTAGGGAGGATGTGAAACCTTTAGAAAGGGCGCAGAAAAGATTCATGAGAATACTTCGAAGGGCGCAAACTTTAGTTACATGGATAGTTTGGAAAAGCTGGGGTTGTTCTCCTTACAGAAGAGAAGGCTGAGAGGAGATTTGATAGAGGTTTTCAAAATCATGAGGGATCTTGACAGGGTAGATAAAGAGGAACTGTGTCTATTGGCAAATACCCTGAGACCCAGAGGACAATGAATTACGGTGATTGGCAAAAGAACCAAAGGCAATATGAAGAAAACTTTTTTATGTAATAAGTTGTAAGAATCTGGAGTTCACTGCCTGTGACCTTTGAGGAGCCTGTTATTTGGGGCTTTCAAAAGGAAATTGAATAAGCACCTGAGAAGAGAAAACAGCAGGTCTACGAGGAAAAGGCAGGGGCGTGGAACTAGCTGAGTTGCTGGCACAGACATGATGAGCCGAATGGTCTCATTCTGTGCTGTAAACATTTTGTGGTTCTACATTGTAAAGCTGTAAACCTCTGAACCTCTTTCTCCCTTTTAAAATCCACCTCATTGACCAAACTTTGCATCATCCCATCTTTATCTCTGTTTCTGCCTTGGTGCCCACTTTTGTTGGATGAAGCATTTTTGGATGTTTTTTTTTACATTGAAGGCACGGTATAAATGTAAGTTGATGTTGTTGTAAAGTAACATTTTCACAGGAATGTGTTAAATTTTGATACGAATGCTGTCTTCACCTATTTTTGCATGTGATTTAGATATTAAAATAAATTTAATTTGATGACAGTTGTAGTGTGGCTGAGCCGTCTATTTGTAATAGAGTTGAGCTGCAGATAACTTTCTAAGTGGAAACATTAGGTTTATTTACAGTACAGCCAGCAGCAACTATACATGTGCTTTCAACTCCACCTCTATCTCTACACTGACAGTGGAGGTAGCCCGCGCTGCTAACACATTGGTTTACACAGATCATGTGATCTTACATCACAAGACTATTCGTAAAGGTACAGTCTGACAATGGCAAAACCATAATTACTACATTCCTCCCCTTTAACTTGGCTGTACATATTGTATTTACAAGTATATTTATCTCATGACATTATAATATTTACACAGGTCATGAAATTTACAAGTTCAGTCTTTCAGGTGGTTTCCTGATCCGTGTGGAACGTCGCAGCTCCATGACTTCAGGTTCTTTTCCAGGAACCACATTCTCTGGAACTGCATGAACCTCAGGTACCTCAGTGGGCATTTGCAGTTTACTGTCTTCCACCATGAAAGAGACATCAGACATGGCAGTCCTTGGTTGAGCACCTTCAACAGGAAACGCTGGTTCAGTAATGTTTACAGGTGGAACCATATCTTGTTGTGGTATCTCTTTTTCTTAAGTGGTCCACAAGATTACAGGTGATCCAGCCTTCCACTTCCACATGGTATGATAATGGTCTGGTCACTGAACTTACTTCACTCAGTAAACACTTCAGTCCTCCACCGAAATTCTTTATATATACTGCTTCTCCGACAGTGAATTGTCTCTCACGACTATGCAAGTCATGTGTAGCTTTTTGGTTTCCTTGACTCTTCTCCACCTTCCCCTCCAAATTTGGAAATTGTAGGCTCAGCCTTGTCCTTAGATGGTGTCTCATCAACAATTCTGTAGGTGTTGCTCCTGTCGTCATATGGGGGGTCGTTCTGTAGTGGAAAAGAAAGCGTGCATGCTCGGTCTCCAACAAATCCCCTGTTAACTTCTTCATATTTGTCTATATAGCATTTAGTATTCTTTCCAGAGAAGGCTTTGGAAGTAACTTGCACCTCTCTGACTTTATCTTCAGCATCATCATCCAGCAAACCATTGGGACTGGAATAATATCGAAGCAGGCACAGTTCGATAATTTGTTTATTGCCTCCTTTGCGTGTTTATAGGTGCTACTAGCCCCCATTTTGTTGTCTTTTCAGAACCTTCTTCCTTTTTGTCTTCTTTCTACTGCAGAGTTTGGTCTCGTCCTTTATTTTGACTTCACTGTTGGCCAGAGTTCTCTCAGGTGAAATCTCAACTTGCCTTAGTTCAGTAGATGAGTCTCCAAAACTTCACTATCTGCTCGCCTCTTGGAAAGGTCTCCGATGTTTGTTTTCAAAGCCTCTTTGGCTTCATTTAGCCAAATTCTTCAGCTCTTCTGTCTCTTTTTTGTATTTGTTGGCTGCCTCCTGGAAAATTGAACACTGTTGTGTCTTCTCTAGCAACTGGTTCTTCAGTTTGTTCAGAGAGGTGCTGAATTCTTTCTGTTTCTCTTCGTACTGTTCCAGAGGCACAAACTTTGACCTGAGGGAATCTTGTTGTGTGTGAAGGTTTTTTTAACAAGTTTTCCTTTCCTTGCAAAGGCTACTCACTTTGTATTGACCTCTGTCATTCAGCAGGGTTTCCTTGAGTTTCTTCTGCTGTTCTTCCATGTTTTTGTTTGAGATAGACTGCATTTCTTCAGGTTGTTGAGTCCTTATACACTTCTTTTTCATCCTGTTGTGGCCCTTGAAATCTCTGGGCTCTTTCTGCTATACTTTGCCTTGTTCCTTTTTCAAGATATGAAATCTTCCAGCTTCCTTTTGAAATCTCACTGGCCAATCCAGGTTGATTTCCCTTAATCAGTTTCACCCTAGAAGGCTTGGTCCTCTGCCTCTCATTACCATCAATGATAGCTGTGCCGATTGGTTTCTATAATGGGCAGTTACTCTGCTGATACCTTTTACTTGGATTTCTTTGCCTGTGTACATTTTCAGCTTGGCAGATTTTTTTTTTCCAAATTTAATTGATGTTTCCCATTATTTAAATATCTGAAATTGTGTTCTCCAATTACAGTACTGGAAGCTCCCATGTCTACTTCCATTTTTACTGGTTTACCATTCACTTGTACTATAACAAATATTGGCTGTCTTCCCAGCTTTCATGTTAAACAACGAATAGATGTCAGAATGTGTTGCCTCAGGCTCTTCTACACTGTAGATTTCATTGGGCTTCTTCTGTTGTTTGCAAGCCAGTTTAAATCTCTCTTTGCACTATCTCATTATATGTACACTTCTGTGACAAAAGTAATCTTCTATTTTTTTAAACTGCCAGCCACTAAAAGACATTGTTTCCACATCGATTAAAGTTGTTCTTCGATTTAGCTGCTAAATCTTTGTTTCTTATCTTTTGTTTAGTGGGGGGGGGGGGTGCTGTTTCCCGCTTCACTGTGGAGTTTTTCGTGCCACTTTCAGCTGATTGTTCCCACCCGATATGTGGTACTGCGCCATTTTGGGCCCCTTGTATTGCTTGTGAATCTTTTACAGCACTTTCCATGGCCAGCGCTATTTCTAACGCCTCCTTAAAATCCAGATTCACTTCAGCCAGCAATCTTCTCTGAATAGTGTCTTTTTTCACACCATACACAACGATCTCTGAGCATGTCATTCGGAGTCTCACTGAACTCGCAATGTTCCATTAATTGCTTCAAATTCGCCACATAGCTGGCAATTGTCTCACCTGGGGCTCTATTTCATGAATTAAAATGGAACCTCTGCATCATGACTGAGGGCTTGGATTGAAAATGTCCCTTCACGAGGTCCACCAATTCTCCAAAATCCTTTGAATCTGGGGCACTGGGTGCCGTCAAACTTCGAATCAAACCGTAGGTTTTGCTCTCACAAGAACTCAAGAGGATTGCTTGCCTTTTCTCAGTATATAGAACTATATATATACTGAGATGAATCATCTGTGGCTGGCTCAAAGGGATCGATTCTACCAAATTGTGTAGCATTTTGGGTGAGTATATCTTCTGTTATTTTAAATGAACGTTGATAACCACAATCGCTGGACGAGGTACAGTACTGATTCTAATTTATCTTGATTTATCCTGGTTTTTCCTCATCACCAGTTTGTTGTAGCATGGCTGAGTCGCCCATTTGTAATAGAGTTGATCTGCAGACACCTTTCTAAGTGGAAGCATTAGGTTTATTTACAATACAGCCAGCTGCAACTAACATGTGCTTTCAACTCCATCTCTATCTCTACACTGACTGTGGAGGTAGCCCACGCTGCTAACACATTGGTTTATACAGATCATGTGATCTTACATTACATGACTATTCTTAAAGGTACAGTCCAACATTTAACAAAAGCATAATTACTACAATGACCAATGCTGGTTTTGCAGAAAATAAGTGAAATTGTTGTTCCCTCTCCTTGCTTTATCCAGTTTTTAACTGGCTCTATCCATGGAAGTTGCTTTTTGTCCAGTATATGCAATGTTCCAGTTCAGCGTGATCTCTGTATAGTAGCATTGCTGGTCATCATGGGGTCAGAACTTTGTGTGTGCACTGACCATCCATTACAGTCTGTGCAGACTAATGGAAGTTCAAAATTGTTTACTTAAGAAGCAAAGTATAAGCTGGCCTCAGATTAACCCTCTAAACCCTAATAAAGTTCATTGTATATCCCCAAATTTGCCAAAATTTAATGACAAAGCTGTTGTCTGTAAAATAGAGGGTGGATTTCCTTTCTATTCACTGACACAGAGGAAAACGGACCTCTTTATAAATAAAAGCAGAAAGTGCACCCTCTCCAGTGCAATCATATCCTTCCTATAATGTGGCACCCAGAACTGCACACAGCACTCCAGCTGTGGCCTCACCAAGGTTCTATACAACTCCAACATGACCTCCTTACTTTTGTCATCTCTGCCTCGATTGATAAAGGCAAGTGTAGCAAATGCCTTTTTCACCACCCCACTAACATGCCCCTCCACCTTCAGAAATCTATGGACACACACGCCAAGGTCCCTTTGTTCCTCAGAACTTCCTAGTGTCATGCCACAAACAATGATAATTTCATCATGACCATTACTGAAACTAGCTAGCTTTCTATTCCAGAATTTTTCTTTTCATTGAATACAAATTCCAACAGCTGCCATGTTGGGATTTGACCCCATGCCCCCAAAGTATTAGCCTAAGCCTCTGGACTACTAGTTCACATCATTACGACTATACCACCATCTCCCCAGACTGAGGGAACTGGGCCTGTATTCTCTAGAGTTTCAAAGAATGATCTCAATGAAACTTATAAAATTCTTACAGGGCATGACATTGTAGATGTAGATAGGAGTCTAAAACTAGGGGACATAATCTCAGGAAAAAGAAAGGTCATTTAAGGCTGAGAGGAGGAGTAATTTATTCTTTGGAATTCTCTACCCCAGTGGGCTGTGGAAGCTCAATCATTGAGCATGTTCAAGACAGAAATCAGTATATTTCTGGAGATTAATGACATCAAGGAATATGGAGATAGTGTGGGAAAGTGGCATTGAGATAGATGATCAGCCATGATCTAATTGAATGGTGGAGCAGGCTCAATGGGCTGAATGTTCTTCTGATTCATTAGCTGAGGGAGAGCAGTAAATGGTAATCAGCAGGAAGCTTCCTTGCTCATGTTTGATGTGATGCCATGAGACTCTGATGGGCTGGAATGAATGTTGAGGACTCCCAGGGCCACTATCTCCCAACTGTTTACTGCTGTGCCACCACCTCTGTTCAGTCTGTCCTACCAGTGGGACAGGGCATACATAGGCATGGCGACCTAATGTGTCTAGGGCATTGGCTGTAAGGTATGATTCGGTGAGTATGACACTGTCAAGTTGTTGCTGGAATAGCCTGTGGGACAGCTCTGCCAATTTTGGCACAAGCCCCCAGAGGTTAGGGAGGAGGATTTTGCAGTGTTGACTGAGCAGGGTGTGCCTTTGTCATTCCTAGTGTAAAAACTGATATTCAGAGTGACTCAAACAAAGAACGCAGAAAGTTGGCAGATACAACGGGCACTTCGGAAGGCAAATAGCATCTTGGCTTTTATTGCAAGGGGATTCTGCACAAGAGTACGAAAGTCTTATTGCGATTGTATGGGACTTTGATGAGACCATAGCTGGAGTACTGTGTGCAGTTTCGGTCTCCACACCTAAGGAAGTATATACTCCCTTGGAGGAGGTGCTGAAAGGGTTCACTAATTGGTTTCTGGGATTAGACGGTTGTCCTATGATGAGAGGCTTTGTACATTGGGTCTGTACTCTGGAGTTTAGAAGAATGAGAGGTAATCTCATTGAAACATACGAGATTCTGAAGGGGTTTGACAGGGTGGACACTGAGAGGATGATTCCCCCGACTGTGGAATCTAGAACATGGGGGCACAGTGTCAGAATAAGGATTCCATCTCCTTTATTTCTTTGAAAAGTGAAGTTAGAGGAGAGATGAGGAAAAATGTCTTCACTCAGAGAATTGTGAATCTTTGGAATTCTCTATCCCAGAAGATTGTGGATGTTCAGTCATTGAGTATATTCAAGGATAGATTTTGGGAGTTTCAAAGAAGTGTCATTTTGGACTCAAAACGTTAACTCTGCTTCTCTCTCCACAGATGCAGCCAGACCTGCTGAGTTTTTCCAACACTTTCTGTTTTAATTTTATATTTCATGCTCATTGGTATTAGAAGCTATTTCAGCCAAATGAAGCATAGAATGTTCTGCTCATCATGCCTGTGCTGGCTCTTTGAAAGAGCTATCCAATTAGCCTGACTCCACTGCTATTTTCCCATATCTCTGTAACTTTCTTCCCTTTCAAGTATTTACAGAGGATCACACAGAATGTACAGCAGAATAACAGGCCATCAGCTCAACTAGTCTTTGCTGGTGTTTATGGTCCACATAAGGCTCTCTCACTCCACCTTTCAGCATCCCCTATCCCGCAGGTCCCTCAGCCCACATGTACTCACCTAGTTTATTTTTGAAAGCATCCTGTTCTTGGCCTCAACCACTTCCTGTGGTGCTGAGTGCCATGTTCTAACCACTCTGACTAAAGACATTTTTCCTTATTTCCCAATTGAATTGATTTGCTACTATCTGGTATTCATCTAGTTTTGCACTCGCTCACAAGTGGAAACAATGTCCAGGCATCATCCTGCCCAATCCATTCATATATTGAAAGACCTCTATCAGGTCTGCTCTAAGTCTTCATTCACTTTTCTAAAGAATAAATTCTTAACCTATTCAACCCATCCCAATAGGTGTACTTTTTCAGATCTGGTACAATCTTTCTAAATCTTGTTTGCACTTTTACCGATGTATGTATGGCTGTTTTATGGTATGGATACACCAAGTCCTCACATCAAGTTGCCCTGCCTAAAATCAGTTTTGCATTAGAACCTTTTCTCGATTTGTGTCACCATTTTCGGTTTTACGTCATAGAGTCAAAGAGTTATACAGCACAGAAACAGGCCCTTCAGCCCTTCATGTCCATACCAGCCATTAAGCACCCATCTATTCTAATCCCATTCTCCAGCACTTGGCCCGTAGCCCTGTAAGCTATGGCGTTTCAAGTGCTCTAAATACTTCTTAAATGTTGTAAGGGTTCCTGCTTCTACCACCCCCTCAGGCAGTCTGTCCCAGATTCCAATCATCCTCTGGGTGAAAAAATGTTTCCTCAAATCCCCTCCAAACCTCAGGCCCCTTACCTTAAATCCATGCCGCCTGGTTATTGACACCTCCACTAAGGGGAAAAATTTATTCCTATCTACCCTACCTTTGCCCCTCATAATTTTTTATACCTCTATCAGGTCCCCCCTCAGCCTTCTCTGCTCAAAGGAAAACAGCCCTAGCCAATCCAGTCTCTCTTCATAGTTGAAACGCTCCAGCCTAGGTAACATCCTGTTGAATCTCCTCTGCACCCTCTCCAGTGCAATCACATCCTTCCTATAGTGTGGCGACCAGAACTGCACACTGTACTCCAGCTGTGGCCTAACTAGCATTTTATATAGCTCCGACATAACCTCCCTGCTCTTATATTCTATGCCACAGCTAATAAAGGCAAGTATCCCATTTGCCTTCTTAACCACTTTATCTATCTGTGCTGCTGCCTTCAGGGATCTATGGACACGTACACCAAGGTCCCTCTGATCCTCTGTACTTCCTAGGGTCCTACCATTCATTGTGTATTCCCTTGCTGTGTTAGTCTTCCCAAAGTGCATCACCTCACACTTCTCAGGATTAAATTCCATTTGCCACTGTTCTGCCCATCTCCCCAGCCCATCTATATCGTCCTGTCATCTAAGGCTTTCCTCCTCACTATTTATGTCACCACCAATTTTCATGTCATCTGCGAACTTACTGATCATACCTCCTATATTCATGTCTAAATCATTAATGCACACTATAAACAGCAAGGGTCCCAGCACCGATCCATGCGGTACACCACTTGTCACATGCTTCCAATCACAAAAACAACCTTCGATCATCACCCTCTGCCTCCTGCCACTAAGCAAATTTTGGAACCAATTTGCCAAATTGCCCTGTATCTCATGGGCTCTTACCTTCTTGACCATTCCCCCATGCAAGAACTTGTCAAAAGCTTTACTGATGTCCATGTAGACTACATCAACTACACTACCCTCATCTACACAACTAGTCACCTCCTCGAAAAATTCAATCAAATTTGTTAGACATGACAAAGCCATGCTGACTACCCCTGATTAATCCCTGCCTCTCCAAGTGAGGGAGATTAATCCTGTCCCTCAGAATTTTTTCCAATAGTTTCCCTACCTCTGATGTTAGACTCACTGGCCTGTAATTACCTGGTTTTTCCCAGCTAGCCTTCTTGAATAATGTTACCACATTCACTGTCCTCCAGTGCTCTGGCACCACTCCTGTGGCCAGAGAGGATTTGAAAATTAGTGTCAGACCCCTGTAATCTCTTCCCTTGCCTCACACAGCAGCCTGAGATACATCTCATCTGGGCCTGGCGATTTATCCACTTTTAAGCCCGCTAAAACTGCTAATACCTCGTCCCTTTCAATGCTAATTTGTTCAAGTATATCACAGTCCCCCTCCCTGATTTCCACACCTACATCGTCCTTCTCGTCTGCACTCTGGCCCCACTTTTCATGCTAAGGCTCAGGCTGCGAGGAGAGAGCGAGGCTCCGGATCCGGAAGCAGGAATGCGGGGCAGGAAAAGGAAACCGTCCACCACCAATTGGATGATGAGCTGTGAGTAACTGGGGAGGAAGCATCGCCCTGCCCCACCCTGGCTCCCAGCACCCTCCCCCCCACCGGCTCCATCTGCAGCTCGCTTGGCTCCACTGGTAGACCGCACCCCTCCAGACTCACGCCTCCCCTAAGCTCCATCCGCGGCACCCTGCAGGTTAGGGCTCAGCCCCTGCAGACTGTCAGGAAAGGGTCCAGGCTCTAGAGAGAGAGAGAGCGACAGGCGGAGACAGAGTGGGAAATGAGAGACAGAGTTGGAAAGAAGCGAGAGAGAGAGACAGAGTGGGAAAGGAGAGAGAGCGGGAGAGAGTGGCAGACAGACAGAGTGGGAAAAGAGAGTGGGAGAGAGACAGAATGGGAAAGGAGAGAGACAGACAGCATGGGAAAGGAGAGGGAGAGAGAACCAGAGACACAGTGGGAAAGGAGAGAGCGAGACAGAGACACAGTGGGAAGGGAAAGGAAAGGGAGAGAGAGAGAAGTTGGGTGGGGGGGGTTGTTGGAAAGGAGAGAGAGAGAGACAGACAGTGGGAAAGGGGAGAGAGAGTGGGAAATGGAAGAGAGACAGACTGACAGGCAGGATGGGAAAGGAGAGAGAGAGAGCCAGAGACACAGTGGGATAAGGGAGAGAGACAGTGGGAAGGAAAAGGTGAGAGGGGGAGAGAGAGAGAGACAGTGGGAAAGCAGGGAGAGAGAGAGTAGGTAAAGGAGTATTATAATATAGTTAATATTTTCCTGTTTAATCAATATTTTATTCTTTTGTTAAAAATTCATTAGCTGACTCCTGTGACTCTGTTCAGTAGCCACTCTTCATGTTTCTAAAAAAAATAAAAGTTAGGATTTATCACACTGGGTTCAACCCTAGGATCTGGCTTGTCCAGTAATAGTATCAGCTGGGATTTTAACAGTAGTTAATATTGAGGAGGATTGCGATAAAATACAGGAAGAAATGAATAAATCTTCAAAAGGGGTGTCTAATAGGCAAATGCACTTCAATATAGGTGAGTGTGAAGTGAACCTTAGCCCTCTCACTCTGCCCTAGCCCTGAGCTCGCATTGTTCTCCAGTTTCTCTCCCATCCTCTCATGCCCTCTTCAAACACAGCTAGCCCATGAGACCCACCTCCTGCTCCCTTGATCTTATTCCTACTAAACTGCTGACCACCCAACTTCTCTTCCTGGCCCCCATGTTAGCTGCAGTTTTTAATGGTTCACTCTTCTCAGGTACTGTCCCCCTCCCCTTCATATTTGCTACCATTGTTCCCCCCCCTCAAAAAACCCCTTGCCTCCATCCTTGCAAACTACTGCCCCATCTCAAACCCCCCTTTTTCTCCCTGAAGTGTTTAAATGTGCTGTTGCTTCCCAAGTCCTTGCAATTTTTTCCCATAGTTTCATGCTTGAATCACTCCAATTAGATATCTACCCCTTCCAGGAAACACAAATGACATCCTTTTTAACTGTGACTATGGTAAGCTATCCTTCCTTGTCCTTCTAGATCTGTCTGCAAACTTCAATATGGCTAGCTGCAACATCCTCCTCCAATGCTTCAACTCCATCATCCATTTGGGTGGAATGCACTCGCCTGGTTCCACACTTATCTTCGGTAAATAAGCCAGAGTGGCTTCTGTTCCCACCCCTGTACTGTTAGCTATGGTGACTCCCAAAGATCTATTCTTAGCCCTTTCTTTTTCTTATCTACAGGCAGCGCCTCAGCAACATCATCCAAAAACACATCAGTTTTCACATGTACAGCTCTACCTCACCAACACATATCTCAACTTCTTCGTTGTCTCTACATTATCAGCCTACTTGTCAGACATCCAAGTGCTGAATGAGCAGAAATTTCCTCCAACTAAATATTGGGAAGACCAAGCAATTGCCATTGGTCCTCACCACAAACTCCATACCATAGCCACTGCAGAGTCCATGACTTTTCTTTGGAATCGTCTAATGCTCAACTCGATTGTTTGTTGCATTTGATCCTGAGCTGAGTTTCTTATCAGGTATCTGCCCCATCACTGAGACTTCCATCTCCGTAACTTGCCCCAAATTTCCTCGACCTCCCACCTTTCATCTTCCATGAACTTAAACTTATCTAAAACTTGCTGCCTGTATCCTAACTTGCACCCATTTCAATTCATCCATCGCCCCTGTGCTTGCTGACCTATATTGCCTTTGGATTGGTCAATACTGCATTTTTAAATTTCTCATCTTTGTTTTCAAATCCCTCATGGGCATATCCCTTCCCTCAGAATTCTTCCAACCTTCCAACCCTCTGGGATTTCTGAGCTCCTCCAATGCTTACCGCTTGTGCACCCCAATTTTAATCCCTCTACCATTGTAGAGTGCCTTCAGCTGCTTGGCCCTAAGCTCTGGAAAAGCCTCCCTAAACCTCTGTGCTTCACCTTCCTTCTTTAAGATGCTTCTTAAAACCTACCTCTTTGACCAAGCTGGTGGCTATCTGCCCTAACTGGTTTGATGTTGAATTCTGTTTGATTTCTCTCCTGTGAAGCACTTTGGGACGAATAAGATAATAAGCATTGGGATAGTAAGATCTAGAGGTGACAATGGCATGTATAAGGGTTTCAACAGCAGATTCGCTGACAACAGCAAAGTGGGGTAATGTTATGGAAATGGAGGTATGCAATCTCAGTGCTGGGGCAGATATCTGATCAGAATCTAATCTTGGGACCACATACAATACCAAGGTTACAAATAGGCTGGTTCAGCCTCAGGCAGTTAACAGGGAGAGGGACAGAATCCATGACTTGGGGTCAGACTCAGTGGCATGGACCAAAGATAATATAAGACATCCAATAATAAATCAAACAGGGAATTCAGGTAAATGGTATTGCCCAGAGAGTGGTGAGAAAAGTAAGAGAGAATAAGTACTGGGAAAATTAATGGAACTAAACATTAATGAGTCCCCTGGACCTGATGGCAATACACCCTAGAGTCTTAAGGGTGGCAGCAGAGGTAGTAATTGCATTGGTTGGAATCTTCCAAAATTCCCTAGATTCTGGAAAGGTGGATAAGTGGGGTAGTAGCAGGACACTTAAAAGATCATAATAGAATCAGACAGTCAATATAGTTTTGTGCAACGGAAATCATGTTTGATGAATTTATTAGAGATCTTTGAGGAGATGACAAACAGGGTGGGTATTGGGGACCCAGTACATGTAGCATATTTGGATTTCCAAAAGGCATCGGATAAGGTGCCACATTAAAAAGTTACTGCACATGGTGTTGGGGGGTGATATATTGGCATGGATACAAGATTGGCTAACTAACAAGAAACAGAGTCAGGATAAACGGGTCATTTACAGGTTGGCAAACTGTGTTGGAGTACTTTGAGATTGGTGCTGGGGCCTCAACTATTTATGATCTATATTCATCTCTTGGATAAAGGGACCAACTGTATTGTAGCCAAATTTGCAGATGATACAAAGATAGGTAAGAAAGCAAGTTGTGAGGAGGAAAAAAAGAGTCTGCAAAGAGCTATAGATAGGTTCAGTGATTGGGCAAATATTTAGCAGATGGAGTGTAATGCCCACTTTGGCAGGAAGAATAGAAAAGCAGGATATTATTTAAATGGAGAGACTGCATCATGCTGCAGACCAGAGGGATCTGGGTGGTCTTTGCACATGAATCACAAAAGGTTAGCATGGAGGTACAGCAGGTAATTAGGAAGACAGAGGGGATTTACTAGCATGGTTCCAAGAATGAGGGCTAAATTCCCTATACAACGTTAAGCTGGAGAATGTGCGGATGTTCTCCTTGGGGCAAAGGGGGATCTGATAGAGGTGTACAAGATTATGACAAAGAAGAGTTGTTCCCATTAGCTGATGATGCAAGGATGTTGGTGACACTCTTCCATCAGCATACGATGAGGAATGTGCAGAAAATCAAATCAATTGGTGGTGGAGTAGCTTCATATAATGCACAGGCTGAAGAGACCAACCTTTGAGAGGCAGGTTCTGCCACAAGTGCTGCACATGGAGTGATGGTCAGGTGTTACTATGGGTTGCTGATTCTGGTGTTGGTGCCGGTTGCCAAGCTGCTGCACCCTAGTGATCATGGTGGTGCACGCTGGTCCAGAAGTGATGTAGACATTTTCCTCTGTCGTCAGCTGGTATCTTCCAGGTGTGAGAATCAATGTTTAGGGCCTTGATGTCTTCGTCGAAGTGGAGCTTTGGGCATCCTATTGGTCATCCAACTCCGGCTTCCTTGTGATACAAAAAATCCTTAAGTAGGCAATCATCTTCCATCCTGTGAATATGCCTGAGCGAGCGAAGTGACCTCTGTTCAATGAGTGCTAACATATTTTGGAGCTTTGGCTTTGAGAGGATTGACAGATTCATGATTCTGTCCTTCCTTGAGGTGCCCAGAATGTGCCAAAAATAGTGATGGTGAAAGTTGTTGAGCTTCCTTTCTCAATAGCTGTAAGTCATCCGTATTTCACAGTCATACAACAAGGTGCTGAGAACACAGGCCTCATAAACTTACATCTTGGTTCTGACAGTCAGCTTGATGTTATCCCATGCATATTTTGTGAGTCAGCCAAAGGTCGTAGCTGCTTTCCCTATGTGTGTATGAAGTTCTGCATCGAAAGTCAGATTGTCAGATGGACCCAAGGTTGCAGAATGTGTTCACCACTTCCAGTGGGGTATTATGAGGTGTAACCAGGGGCAGCAATGTAATACTCTTTCCCATGACCCCGGTTTTCTTGATGCTTATCGTCAGGTAGAACTCAAAATGATGAAGGTTCTTTGTTGAACTCAGGAAGCTGAGGGAGAAAGTCAAATGCAGACTGGGAAACGGGAGATGAACAAGAACTAAGGGGACAGAGATTTAAAGTTTCGGACAAGAGATATAGTGGGGGCTGTGAGGAAGAATGTTTTTAGGAGGCAAGTGGTAATATTCCTGGAAACCTGCTGCTTATGAGGGTGCAGGAAGCAGAGAAGGTGAATGATTTCAATTGAAAAATAGATGGGTTTCAGGGAAAAAATCCTTTCAGGGAATGGGACGAACTAGAATTGTCGGCATCATCGGTATTGAGCACCTTTCTGATGAGGACTTGACGCACTTTTATCTTCGATCTCAGGCAGGCAAGGCTGAACAGCTTTCTGTTAGTTCTGGTATATAAGTAAGGCACCCTTTTTGTCGATGAACTGAAGGTGTATGACAACACCAAACAGAGAATTTGCCGAAGATTGGCAATGTGAGAACCCACCCTGTTTGAGCCCAAAGCGATTCTCAAAAGGTTCCAGTATTGTCCCATCATAACTGACCTTATCCATTATGTTGTTGTGGAAGGAGGAGATCACACAGAGCAGATTGAGTGGGCAGCCAATTTTCTTAAACAGCTTAAAAAGACCACCATCTGAGTCCAGCCAAAAGGACATTTATCAGAAAAGTTAATTCTGTTGCTCCCTCCACAGATGTTGTGAAACCTGCTGAGTATTTCCAGCATTTTCCCTTTTAATTTCAGATTTCCAGCATCTGCAGCATTTTGATTTTTCCCATCTGATATGGCCTCTTTTTACATTTTAGATGGAAGTTAGCTAGTGTCGAGTTTTCAGTAATTCCTCAAAAATTTTCGAAGATATTTTCCAGCATAGAAATTAGCAAATAATTATTTGCGATTTGCATTATTTACTCACAGCACAAATTGGCTTTAACAGAACGAAAGTATTAGTAAACACTTGGCATTGTGATCAGCTGCCTGCCTTAAATTCGATCTGAGAAGTAGCCCAAGCTGTGCAATAGTTGGTTTACATTCCCCTGCGGCAGGATTTTTTTTTCAGCGGGCATGTGCGATTGGCGGGCCCAGGAGTGGCGGGGAACAGACCCCCAACTGACCCCCCCCACCGTGATTTCACGCTGGCTGGCCAATTAACAGCCAGACAGCATGAAAAGGGCACTGAAAGGCTCAGCGCTGCCAGGATGGGGGCAGGAGGAGGGTGAGCGCTGAAGTCAGCGTGGGTACGGGGGAAGGCGGAAAGAAAGCTTCCTGAAGGCAGAGAGCTGCTTCAGGGAGCTGAAGAATTTAAATGCAATAAAAACAGATTTTAAAATCTGGAAAAAATGCCCATGCATCAGAATCAGTCACCTGAACTTATACAAGATGGAAATTCTGTCCATACATTTTTATTTAATAACGGAAGCCTCATCCCGCCCGTGAATGAGATTCCCTGAAAAATGCAAAGGCCGCCTGGTTGATACGCCTGCCAGCCAACTATAATGTTGGATGACCAAAGAAAATTCTTTGTTAATTACAACTTTAATGGCCTTAATAGACCTCTTAATTGTTGGTAGGCGTACTTCCAACTCTCGCGCGTGCTCACCAGTCGAAATATCGGACGAGTGCACGATGATGTCGGCACGCTCACCCGATATCATCACGCGTTATTTCACGCTCAAGCGGGCCGGGCACATGCTTGCCACTGAGTGAAAAATTCAGCCTCTGGTTTCCCTTTTCATTGGTTTCACGATCGGGCTATGTTCAACACAGAATGGCACTCCTGAACCTCAGATGCTGATTTGAGAATTGAAAGGAACCTACATCTGAATGAGGCAGCCATGTTGGGCCCCCAGCAATAGTTCTTCAAAATGGCATTAACAGAGGGGTCAGCAATCAGTGTTTGAGGGAATTATTGTTCCCTCTATGTGATGCGCAGCAAGTTACAATCAACTTCATTGACAGCATTGGAAAAGAATATCGTACAGAATCTAAAGCGGGCTGCCAATTTGTTGCTGTTGGAATTTTGATACCGGGAAGAGTAATTTCACACTCAGCGGGGTAATGTCAGCTTTTCACAACAGTGTAAATCAGGCGATATAGGATTGGTTGTCCATTCTCCACTCTCCTTTTCTATTGAAGTCCGCTGCACACCAGTAGCAAAAGAAAGAATAGCAACCTAACAGCATTAGACATTGGCCCAGAACCTCCAATCTCCATTGGTTGTACCCCAGAGGATGCACGAGGGGACCCCTCGGAAGTCAAATCGCACTGACTATGCGCGAATTTCCCGTGAACCCTCTGAGCCTCTAAGTTAGAGTCAGAGGCTTTGGAGGGCTCCAACTCAGGAGAGGCTAGGTGGATCAAAACCAGTTCCAACTCCTTGGTAATTATACTATTTGGCCTCCCCTACCCCCAATTCTTCGCTGGACTACTCGGCACTGACCACCCGACTAACACCCCAACTCGACTAACCCCCAATGGAATCCCTAACTACCCCCTGACCCCCAGACCACCCTAGCCCCTCACCAACTTTCCTGCCACCATACCCCCTCACCACCCCCCCCACCTGCCACACCATCCCATCATCAACCTGCCACAGAATCACTGAATTGTTACAGCGCAGAAGGAGGCCATTCGGCCCATGGTGTCTGCACTGTCTCCCTGAATGAGCAGTTCACCAAGTGTGGTTCTTATGCCTTCTACCCATAACCCTGCAGATTGTTTCTTTTCAAATAATCATCTAATTCCCACTTGAATGCCTTGATTGAACCTGCCTATGGCGGAGATTAATCACACCGAGGCATCATTTCGTCGTAGAAACTCCATTTATTACTTGTGCACAAGGGAGAACTATACAGCGAGAGTTATTGTACCGTCTCAAAGCAGAATACACAAAGACTTGCTTAAAAGCATTTTACAACCAATCAGTAAATTTTGTACATCTCAATCCACTTATTTGCATAAATTTACTGACCAATCCATGTTCCAGTAAATTTCCATTCCTACACCACAAGTGCAGTTGTTTATAATTTGACTATCACAACTTTGATTACATTCGGCCCAAGAGAGAGACTCATGGAATGTCTCAAGGCCCATCCTGTTATAGTGGTCAGACAAGATGCTATTGTTCTTCAAGGTTGCAGTGTTTTTCTCTTAGGCTCAAGCATTTAATTCAATTGCTCCATTAACCATTTCAATACTGAGTGGGCTCCCTATAGTTGTCTTTAGGCCACCACACCTATGCCACAGTCTCAGACAGCGCATTTCAACCACTTGCTGAGTGAATAAGTTTTTACTCATGTTGCTTCTGCTTCTTTTACCAATTACCTTAAATCTGTGCCCTCCTTATAAATCTGTGCCTTCTAGTTCCTGATCCTTCTGCCAATGGGAACAGTTTCTCCCTATCTACTCTTTCCAGACCCCTCAAGATCTTGAATACCTCTATCAAATCTCCTCTCGGCCTTCTTTTCTCTAAGGAAAAGAGTCCCAACTTCTCCAATCTATCTTCACAACTGAAGTTTCTAATCCCTGGAATCATTCTTGTAAACCTCTTCTGCACTCTCTCTAATGCATCACATCCTTCTATGGTGCCCAGAACTGAACACAATACTCCAGCTGATGTCTAACTAGTGTCTTATACAAGCTCAATATAACCTCCTTACTGTTGTACTCTATCCCCCTATTAATAAAGCCTAGGATACTGTACGCTTTGTTAACATACACTTCTGTTTCTTTGTCCCACATGTGCTTGCCTTAAATCCATCTATGCTATTTCTCTCAACTACTGACCTTGTAGAAGCACGTTTCACATTCTAACCACTTCCTGGATAATGAAATTTCTCCTGGTCTCCTATTAGATTTATTAGTGATTATCCTATTAATGACCTCTAGTTTTGGGCACTCTCACAAGTGGAAATAGTTTCTCTATATCTGCCTTATCAAACCCTTTCTATATCTTAAAGACCTCTATCAGTTCACCTTTTCTCAAGAACAGAACCCCAGTCTGGGCAGCATTGCCTGATAAGTATATCTTCTTGGTTCAGGTAACATCCTTGTGAATCATTCTTGCAGCTTCTCCAATGCCTCAATAATAGTATAATAATATGGACTGTGCACAGTACTCCAAATGTGCAATATTTTAGATTTGCACATCTTAAGAAGAATGTTAAAGACATTGGAAGATGCAAAGGAATTTGTGCCACACCATTAACTGGCTCAGGATTTGCTTATGTTGCGGTCAGGAACATGGTAGCAGTGGAGTCATGCACTACACTAATTTGGTTTGATAATGTTCCAGTGAAGCACCTTGGGATGTTTCATTATGTTACAGTTGTTACATATTTTTAAAATTCATTGTATGGGATGCAGATGTCACTGGCTAGACCAACATTTATTGCCCATCCCTAATTACCCTTCAGAAGGTGGTGGTGAGCTGCGTTCTTGAACCGCTGCAGTCCATGTGGTGTAGGTACACTCACAGTGCTGTTAGGGAGGGAGTTCCAGGATTTTGACCCAGTGACTGAAGGAACGACAATATATTCCCAAGTCAGGATGGCAAGTGACTTGGAGGCGAACTTGCATGCGGTGGTGTTCTCATGTATCTGATGTTCTTCTCCTTCTAGGTGGTAGTGGTTGAGGGTTTGGAAGGTGCTGCCGCAGGAGCCTTGGTGAGTTCCTGCAGTGCAGCTTGTAGATGGTACACACTCCTGCCGCTGTGCGTCGGCGATGGAGGGAGTGGATGTTTGTGGAAGGGGTGACAATCAAACAGGATGCATTGTTCTGGATGGTTTCAAGCTTCCTGAGTGTTGTTGGAGCTGCACTCATCCAGGCAAGTAGAGCATTTTCCATCACACTCCTGACGTGTGCCTTGTAGATGGTGGACAGGCTTTGGGGAGCCAGGAGGAGAGTTACTCGCTGCAGAATTCCTAGCCTCTGACCTGCCCTTGTAGCCACAGTATTTACATTGCTAGTCCAGTTCAGTTTCTGGTTGATGGTAACCTCCAGTATATTGACAGCGGGGGATTCAGCAATGGTAATGCCATTGAATGTCAAGGGGCAAGCTATTGTTTGACAGGGATCTATGGCAGTGATTAACATTCTGATTTGTCCAAGTCACTGAATATGTACAAGGAGGAAATAGATAGATTTCTAGACTCTAAAGGCATCACGGGGTATGGGGAGAGAGTGGGAGTATGGCCTTGGGATAGAGGACCAGCCATAATCATATGGAATGGTGGGGCAGGCTCGAAGGGCTGAATGGCCTATCCCTGCTCCTATTTTCTATGTTTCTATGTTTCATTCATGGGATGTGGGCGTCACTGGCAACACCAGCATTGCTGGCAGCCAGCTGTGCGATGAACGTACATCCACAGTATTGTTTGATAAGGAATTTCAAGATTTTAGTGACAATGGAAGAACTGTGATTATATTACCACATCAAAATGGTGTGTGATTGAGAGCAGGAATTACAGTTGTTGCCATACACCTGCTGCCCTTGTCTTCCAAGGTGGTAGATGTTGCAGGTTTAAAGTGGTCAGATAAGTTTTGGTGAGTTGCTGTAATGCATTTGTAGATGGTACAGGATACAACCACCTTGGGCCAGTGGTGGTGGGAGTGAATGTCTGTGGAGGTGGGAAGGGCATTTACCAAGCAGACTGTTTTGTGTTGGATGGCGTTGAGCTTATTGCATATTTTTGGAGTTGCATTCATCCAACCCAGTATTCTATCACACTTCTGCCGTGGAAGTGAGGGAAAGTCTTTGGGGAATCAGGAGATGAATTATTGACCACAAAATTGCCAGCCTCTGGTTTGGTCTTATAACCCACAGTATTGATGTGGCTGGTCTAGTTCAGCTTCTGGTCAACAGTGAATCCCAAGAATGTGTTGATGGGAGAATCAATGATGGTAATGTCACTGAAGGTCGAGGCCAGGTGCTGAGGCTGTCTGCTGTTGGAGACTGTTGTTGACTTGCACTTGGTGTGAATGTTACTTGCTATTTACCAGCCCATGCATGGATGTTATGCATGTCTCGATGCATAAAGACTCAGACTGCTTCATTTACAGAGGAATTCTGAATGGAACTGAACACTGTGCAATCACCAGCAGTCATACAAATTAGGACATACAAATTAGGAGCAGGAGTAGGCCATTCAGCACTTCGAGGTTGCTCCACCATAGACATTCATCCCAGTGTTTATGTTGGAGGAAGGTCATTTCTGAAGCAAATGAAGATGGTTCCGGCAACACGAGCATCTTATTTTGTGCTAAGTATGATTCCAGAGAGCGAAGGATTTTCCCAATAATCCGCATTGATTTCTATTTTACTATTTTACTTGGTGTCACACTCAGTCCAATTTTTCACTGGCTTCAAGGACTCTGTAATTTACCTTGTTTGCCTATGTTTGGACCAAGGCTGTATTGAAGCCTGGAATCAAGCAGTCATGGCACAACCCAAACTGAGCTTTGGTGATTAGGATATTGGTGAGTAAGTGCCACCTGATGATGGCATTATTGATGCCAACTTGCATTACTTTGCTGATGATTGAGAATAAACAGATGGGGTTATAATTCATTAGAATTGATTTGCCCTGCTTTTTGTACCAAGATACCTGGGCAATTTTCCATTTTGTTGGATGGATGCCAGTGTTGTAGCATTAGGGACACAACTATGTACGGAATAAAAGTACTTTATTGTATGTTGTTGGGACTCATAACCTTTAATGCATTAAGTATGCTCAGCCATCCTTGATATTACCTGGAAGTAATCATGTTGGTGGAAGACGCATTTATGATAATGGGGGCTTCAAGAGGAGGTTGAGATGAATCATCCACTCAGCATTACTGACAGAAGATCGTAGTGAACGGTCTCTTTTGCACTCACTTGCTGGCCTCCACCATCATTGGAGAAAGGGCTGTTCAAGGTGTGTCCTCCTTCCGTTAGTATAATTGTCTGCATGAAGATTGGATGTGACAGATATGCAGAGCTTTGAAGTGACATATTGGCTGTGAGATCGATTGGATTTGCCCAGAACATGCTGTTTCTGCTATTCAGCATGTACATAGTCCTTTGTTTTATCTTCAGCAGGTTGACACTTCATTTATATATAGATATATTTATTTATTTATTTATGCATTCATGGGGTGTGGGCTTTGCTGGCTGGGCCAGCTTTTATTTCCCATCCCCAACTGCCCTTGAGAAGGTGGTGGTGGTGATTTGCACTTGGTGCTGCTTCTATCATGCTCTTTTACATTCTTCATTAAAGCAGCGTTGGTCCCCTGTCTTGATGGTAATTAGAGAGGTGTGTTTGCAGATTTTGTTGGAATACAGTTTTGCTGCTGCTGATTACCTATGGTGTCTCCTGCATGCCCAGTTTTGAGCTGACGGACATGTTCTGAATCTATCTTTTTTAGCACAGTGGCCATGTCCCACAGCACAATGAACAATGGCTTCAGTGTGAAGATGGGATTTTATGCATCTGCGACAGGTGTATTGTTGAGATTGAGGTCAAGTAGGCTTTTCCCTTCTGTTGGCTCCCTCACCACCTGCCACAAGCCCAGTCTGTTAGATTTGCCCACAAGGACTTGGCCAGCACAGTGATGAATATTGAAACACCCCATTCAGATTATATTGCATGCCCAGTGCTTCAGTGCTTCTTCCAACTGATGTTCAACATGGAGGAGTGCCGATTTATCAACTGCGTGAGAGTGGGTCATGGTAATTGACAGGATTCTCCTTGTCCTGGTTTGACCTAAGCCATCAGACTTCATGGAGTCTGATGTCAAATCTGAAGACTTCCCAGCCATTGCATTCTGACGATACCACCTTGCTGGCCACTGTGGTGCGCCTGTTCTACAAGGGACAAGACATGCATGGGGATAGTGATGAAGAAGCCTGAGATGATGATTGATGATGCTGTGAGTATGACTATGTCAGGATTTTGCTGCCGAGTTTGTGGGATAGCTGTCATATATTGACACAATAACACAAGCTTTCATGTAGAGAACTTTGCAGGGTCAACTGGCCAGGTATTCCTTTGCCATTTCTGAATCTGATACCCAGGTTGATGTTGGGTGTCTGGACGGTTTATTCTTATGACCTCCTTTATGAAGCGGTATAATTCATTCCAGAATTTTGTAACTCCTGAAGTTTTACGACAGTTGATAGTCATCATAATAAGATCCACATCAGAGTGAAAACAGTTCTCATGAATTGCTGTTGTAGATATCATACAAATAAAACATTGGAGAGGTGGAATTAAAAACAAGTTCTTAATTGTAAGATTTGCCTTTGTTTTGTTTCCAGAGCAGTTCCTTTATAATGGAGCATACTTAACAACAGAAGTAATTGGATTACATCACCATGCAATGCATAATAATGGGCACAAAGAGATCACAGTTTTCTTGTATAACTCCAGAGGCTTTCCCAGATAAATTGTATCCATCCTCAAGCGGAAGGTTTCATTCCATTCAGATTATTTATGGTTTCCTTATTCTCAGGCCAGGGTTTTCCTTCCCCATTCGTGGTGGGAGTGTTCGCTGGTGAGATTGGAGATTCTTGTGAGAAGGACCTAGTCGCGTTTCCCGACAATGTAAATCCAGGGCGCAATTGTCCCCTCCCCCCCTCCCCCATCAATGGTGGGCTGCAATTCCTGCTATTGAACTTAATTGTAATAAATTTGCATCTAATTATTGTGCCACATGCTGGAATCATCTCCCCACATCAACTTTAAACCCCACGTTGGCGTGCTTTCACGACGGCGTGATTTACAACTGCCTTTAAAAGGCGTGAACATGGTGACCTCATCTTTGAGAGGAACTCGGATGTGAGTGCACACAACTTTACACAGTGCCCCACATGATCCCAGCAGCTCCGCAGATTCCGGCGGGGCACAGGTAAGTCTCCGCAGCGGCTTCTCCCTGGCTGGCTTGAGGTGCTGGGTCAAGGGCGACAGTGCAGAGGGGAGAAGGGGGAGAAGGCAGCCTCGAGGCAAGGCGACAGTGCTGGGGTTTGGGGGTGGCAGCACCAACTGAATTTTGAGGCACAAACATGAGTCTGTGGGGAGGGTGGGGGAAGGAAATGGCCGGCCTAATGGCAAAACATGTTAAAGATTAACATTCCACTGCAGCTGAGAGCATTTAGCTTGAACTCAGTTGACATGCTTGGAGCCAGCCTAGTCAAGGAATTGTGGGAAAGGTGGTCATCGAGAACTGGTGGAGGGGTGAGTTCCTAGCCTCTTGCATTGTGTTTAAGTTGACATTGAAAAGTCACCCTCATGGTACAAACAAACCGCGAAGTGTTGGAGTCCAGGTTAGGAAAATGCCTGCATCTGAGATGAGAGTTCAGGATACAGTCGATTGTCCGATGCTGCTGCCACTCGGTCATGGGGTGTGGGGTGGTGCTGGGTGGGGTTATGGTGGGCCATCATGTGCAGTAAACACTGGGCATCCATGTGGTGACTTGGATTCTCCAGCATGTGTTAAAAAGCCTTGAGAGGCAGCTGCAGGTGATGACTAAGAGTGGTCCTTAGGAAACAATTGCTGACCCTTGCATCTCTCTCTTTGATACTGCATTGAGGAACTCCATCAGGAACGTGGATTCTGGTGATCTCACTGTCTGCCTGATTGCTTATAGACAGGGGAGAAAAAAGGGAAGAATGTGACAGAGACAACTGGTTCGCCAAAGGTAGGAGAAAAACCCTGAAGACCAAGTGGCGGCATGGCTTCCTCTGCACGCAGAGGATGAACCACACAGAGCCGCATTCATAGGCACATCGCTGGATCCAGGGTCTACAGACGGTGCATGTGTTACCTGCAGATGAGCAAGAACCAGGGTCACTGATGCCTGTGCATGTCAAGGGAACTGGCCACGCATATGCCACTTTCTGCAGGGTTTGGCACCACTGGATCTCAGAACTGCCAGTGGCGGTTAAATTTACCACTGCACTCAATTTCCACGGCAGTGGCTCCTTCCAGGGGTCCACTACGGGCATTTGAGTTCACAGATGCCCTTTTTACCAAGGCACACACCTTTGTCAACTTTGACAGAGATCAAGTAAGCCAGAAAGCAAGAGCACTGGGATTTACTGAGATTTCCTGATTCCCACAGGTGCAGTGTGCCTTTGACTGCACCCACATGGCTCTTAAATCTCCCTGGCAACAATTAGTCCAGTATGTGAACTGCAAAAGCTTCCACTCCCTCAATTTTAGGCTGGTTTGTGACCATAACAAATGGATCATGCAGGTGTGTGCAAGATACTCTGGAAATGTCCATGCCTCATACATCCTCAGCAGGCCTCAAATCCCTGACATCTTCCGGGGACCACACAGGATGCAGGGTTGGCTCCTTGGGGACAAGGGCTGCCCACAGATGACATGGCTGATGATGCCTGTGTGGCAGCCTCGGACTCCTGGTGAGAGAAGCTCATGCTGCAACCCAGAGTTTGGTTGAGCACACCGTTGGCATCCTGAAAATTAGTTTCCGGTGCATGGACAGATCTGGTGGAGCACTGCAGTGCACTCCGCACAGGGTATCATGCATCATAGTGGCTTGCTGTATGCTACACAATCTGGTGATGCAAAGTGGGGAGGACCTGGATGATGAGGAGATACAGGAGCTGCACGTCTGATCTGATGAGGAGGAAGTCAAAGGGTTGAGGATGATGATGTCCTGGGAGGGGAGGATGCAGGTGATGAGCCATGGCGCTGGCCAGGTGAGGCAGGCATGCTCTTGAGGCCCTCATTGCCACAAGATTCCAGGAGGAGGATGATGAGATGCAGTAAGGACACTCCTGAGATCTTCACATTGCACCTGGGAATGTCTGACACCTGTCTGGCTGAGGGCAGCACACATACACTCTGCGAAAAGGGGCATGGCATTGAGACACTGCTGAGATACAGCGGGCACATAGACTTTAACAACACTTGATCCTTTGGCAGGCTTCTTCACCTGTTCCTTTCAGCACTACACCTTCACCTGTCAGGAATAGTGTTGAGATTGGGGACAGCCCTGCCTCAAAGGTGCTGAGAGCACACAGAGAATATCATGAAACCCAGTGACGCTTGGGTACAAGATTCCCTCAGCAAACACAAGCCACATCGAGGTGCAGGCATCACTGATCTGGAGAGTGAGTTTGAAGCCAGACAATCACTGTGCTCAGGAGGTTACACACTGCACAGGGGAGAGGCTCTGGACTGAGACTGTAGTCTTCATTTTGTGCAGTAACCAAGGTTTCACATCTGATTGACACCAGCACTGCTCAACTGCTCATCATAACAAGGAGCCATGGGCAATGAGACATTCCTGGGAGTGTATTTACAATGGTCAACATTATGTATGAGTGGTTAACACCCAGGCTGTGCAACTACACCTTCTTAACCTTCCTAACCTTGCCGCTCTGTCTTGGTGCTCCCCCAAAATCCACAGCAGAGGTGGAGGCAGCCTGCTGACTGCTACGCCCTGTTGCCTGTGATGACCTTGACAAGTGTCCTCTGGAGGGGGGAGACTTGGAGGGCACCGGCCGGCTTTTGGGGTCCTGATATGTGACAATGGCACCCTCCACAGCCTGTGGAGCTGGAGTTGCTGGGGTCACAGGAAGAAGGTATTCAGATGTGCCAGACCCTCCTGGAGTCAGCTTGGTAGATGACACTGGGTTGTGCATCTGCTGATCCTCCTCCTTATGAGTGCCCTGGCTGACACCTTAAGAGGAGTAGGCAGCTGGAGTGAGCTCAAGATGCCTCACCCCCCTCTTGCATTAACACTGATAGATGGCTGCAAGTGCCTCAGTGATGGAGTGTAGGTCCTGCAGCACTGCAAGACCAATGTCCTGGACCAAGGTTTCCATGGCGGTTGCCATCCCACCAGTGCTGACTCGGTGCATTAGCCTGCCGGTGCTATCACCTCAGTGCAATGTGCTCACCAAGTCATGATCCCAGGGCTACTCTAGAACTAGTGGAGGGTGTGGGTGAGGGTTGTGCTGGATTTTCAATTAAGGGTGTCATCAGATTTCTCATCCGAGGTTTCTTCAGAGCTTAAGTCGAGGACCTGGCTAGGGGACCCCCCTCGGCTGCTTCCTAGATGTGCCTGGGAAAGCAAGGGGGGATAATTAGTGCATGGCAGGGGACTGTGGAACAGGAAATATCAATCACAACATTTTTCTCTGATGGATGTTGCACTGCTGGCTCCTCACTTTTCAGAGCACTGTCGACCTCACCGCCAGCACATGACCAGTCCCAGTCATGGCCGGCCAGCTGGATGGCTCTGTTTTTAAAGTCTGCACTAGTCTATGACCTCTCCCTGTTGTTGTGTGCCAGCTTGTCCTGCATGAAGACAGATGGACAGAATGTAAGCAAGATGCCTGCCAGGCCAGATGAGAAGGGTGCCTGACATGTGTGGTGGTGAGTGGTACCATGGAGGGGATGAGGATATGATCTGCAGGGCAGATGAAGGTGTGTGTGAGAGAGTGAATGATGATGTCCCATGAACTGACAGTGAGTGAGATCTCTGTGGATGTGTGATGGGTTTGTGAGTGTGCGAGTTGAGAGTGGTGAGAAGAGTGGCTTACCCTGGCAGAACAGAAGAGATCATTCATCCTCTTACAGCACTGGGTGGCTGTCCTCTTTTGCACAGTGTGGGTGCTGACCATCACAGCCACTGTCTCCCATGCTGGAATGGTGACCTTGCTTGCTGGTCTTTGCCTGGAGCTGGGCTAGAGGACTTCACCTGGGCCTCCACTGCATTCAGTGGGCACCTGAGGCGCTAAATCTGGGGGCAGCATGTTTCCTCCCTTTGGCAGCCATGACTTTGCAGCAGCTTCCTATCCCTTGAAGAGTGCTAAGTAGTTGTAGGGGCAGCCTATAAATATGGCTCCCGGATTACTGACGGCCTGAGGTGACGGTGGGGCACCGAAATCAGAGGCCAGCGATCCGGCGGAAAAATCAGCCATTGCCGCCGGCGGGTCCAACGTGTCTTTCCCCGTCCGATATCGGACTTTGCTGATTTCTGGAACGATTGTGCCCTCAATTTCATTGATATCTTTTCATTAACGTTTTGCTGTTTTGGTCTAAACATAACAATTCAACCCCCACAGTTCAGTCGGCATCCCAACAATTAATGCATCCATAGAACGAAATTCAGATCAATACAACTTGTATCTTTGACAACCCTCACATTTCTGGATTACTTCTACAGGCCATCACTTTGTGCCACCAAGACTCTGCTGCACAGCTGTATGATGGGATTATAAGTGTCATTTAAAACTGTTATTTTTTTAAATCCAGATTATTCTTTGATCATGATTTAGACCTTTTTATTATGCAGATTTAATCAATTCTGACCTTTTAACAAATATAATTAATCTTTTGGCCACCACTTGTTCCGTCCCAAAACTGAACTCAACACACAGCAAAACATTGCAAAAGTATTTTCAAAAGTTTTCCATCAAGAGCGGTTTTCCTCGCTTCATATTTGGTCTGTTGTCAACTAATTGTTAGAGATTCGCTGCCACGTTTAATCAACAAATGTATTATCATTGCAAGATACAGGGTGATAGAAGTTGCACTCAATATGCCAGGAGCTTTCGGTATCCAGGCATTGATGTGTTCCTAAGCCATTTTCGCAGCATTTCCAATGTCGGGGTCTCTTCGATCAATTTTCTGTCCGGAGGTGTCTGAGAAATAGGAAACCAGCAGGATTTCAACTTCATGATGCAAATTGCTGACAACTGGTTGAAAGAATATCTCAGACGCTAAAAGATTTTGTCTGAATTTTGAATGGGATAATTATAGTTATTCGTGTGTGAGGGAAAGACTCGGATTTCTAACTTGTAAAGTTTTACAACAGTAAATAGACAACAAGGCGACTAAAAATGGCATATCAAATACCCTGAATGTTAGTTTAGACAGATCAGAAGCATAAAGCCACTATTGATGATTTGCTTTGTTTGATATTTTAAAATGCTAAACAATACTAGAAGGATAAAAACAAAAAGCTAAAAGCTACTGCGGATGCTGGAAATCCAAAACAAAAAAAAAAAGAAGGATATCTATCCCCTGTGTGACAATTAGATAAGTGGTTGTCTATTAATAACATGTTCATGACCGGGCAAAACAGGTTAGCTCACTCAATATAAAATTCAATCCAATGTATTAACACACTTCAACCGCCAGTAAAGTGCTGTTTAAATTTGATTCAGAAAGGTTGCACAGGTTGGGCCTTTGCCCGCTTAAGTTTAGAAGAATGAAAATGATCTCCTTGAAATACGGAAGATCCTGAGGGGACTTGATAGGGTGGAGAACGGGAAGTTGTTTTCTCTTGTGGGATAGACTAGAACTAGGGGACACCGTTTAGAAATAAATGAGTAAATCAGAGATGAGGAGGGTTTTTTTTTCTTTCAGAGGGTCCATAGTCTACAGAATTCACTTCCTCAGAAAACACTGGAAACTAGATCATTCAATTTATCCAAGGCTGAGGTGGATAGATTTTTGACAGACAAGGGAGTCGAGGGTTATGGGGGCAGACGGGAAAGTGGAGTTGAGACCACAACCAGATCAGCCATGATCTTACTGAATGGTGGAGCCGGCTCCAATGACCAAAATTGCCTAAGCTTGCCAAGTCCTAAGCTCCTATATGTTCTATGTTGATCAATTGCATAATATATATAGTTAGTAACTTAATGTAAAAAAAAAAGATAATGATCTGAGTTCATATGCAGAGTAGAAAGTGATGTCAAGTTTCACTTCCATCTTCAGATGTTGACGGGCAGGGGGCAGCCTTATTATGGGGTCTCTGGCCATACCACCCAATTCTGATGACAAACAGATCACATTAATTTTGGAAAGGGCTGATCGCAATGCGCCCGAATAGGCAAAGGAACCCCTCGGATCCTCATTGCCATTTTAGGCCAGAAGTAGTCTGCTCATTTCCAGGCCATAAAGACCCACTCAAGTCCAATGTTGAATGATGTGCATGGGTCCAGTGAAGCAGACGTACTGCTCTGAGCACCACAGAAATAACTAATCGTCATTTACTGCTCCTGCTCGGTCTCTGCTCTGTCCTTAAACTATCGCCCGTCAGTGAGAAATGAATGTCTTACCTTTCAAATCAAACCAAAAATAATCCACAACGATTATCGCCAACATCAAAAGGACCAATATGCCCGTCACAAACCGAACAACCATAACTGATCTGTTAAAAGAAACTAGGATACATACAAATAGAAATTAAAGTCGGACGGATATATTAACGGGTGGCCGAGCTGAAACGCGAGATTTATTCCAGGATGCCAAATACAAACTCTACCCCATTGGATCCCGAGTTCTGCTTTCGAACAATACAGTAGCGAGATTTTGAAGTTTCTTTTAAAAAGGTGTTTAGTTCAAAGTGTTTATGAAATTATTTTATGTCCTGCTACATTAGAGAGTAGATATGACACGTCATCCGTAAGCTCTGTTATTTGGACAATATCAGTACGTTAACCGGGTTAAAATACCAAACAATCAGACTAACATGGGCTGGGAGTATCAGATTGCCTCGTTTTCCTTTTTATTTTTGCTGAGGGACCTTACATCCAGATTAAATAACTAACTCTGAACTAATTCACTTCCCATCGACGCTGTACTCGAGTGTAAATGCCCAGTTACCTCTGATTGTTTGTGAAATCACAACGGTCACATTAGCTGGAACCGGGAGGGTGACGTGAGACACTTGACAAGTATAAACAGTTCCCCTCTGGACGGGCTGTGTCTCCGTCAACAAACTGGAAACTTCATACAGACCGTCTATGTTCAATGTTTTGCTCGTCCCTATGTCAGTTATAATCTCAATCCCATTTTTGTACCAAGTGAGATTGAGCGCCTCCGGGTAAAACTCATCCATTTCGCACACAAGATTCAGACCAGAGGAGTTTGGTTCAGGTACCTTGGGGAAAATCCGCAGTGGAGTTGGGGGAACTGTAAGAAGAAAAAAAAACAAACAGGTAAGATCGAGCATTTGGGTTATTTTGTTGTTGAGCGCATCAATTGTCTTCACTTTATTCGGGCCCTTAAATAGGATACAATTAATGTATTTTAGTGTTGAATAATTGCTGCGATATTTTACTCATTACATAAGAACAATATAATTCTGTTCATGTGAAGTTTACCTTCGAAGAACTTTAACTAGACATCATCAAATCGTGAATTGACATAAATGACTGTTCAAATTTACCTAGTATATTGTATTAGTATAATTTGACAGATTGGGAACAGTTCTGTTACAATTTTCAAAATCGGCATTTTGTTTCTTTTTAAATCATAATCAATGTTTCCATACATTTCTCTTCTGTATAACCTGAAGAGATAACAAGCCTATTACAATATTAATAGCAAATGTTTCATATTATGACGTGTTAAATATCCTACACTTTAAAAGCAGCTGTTAACACTATCCATCTACGTTACGGTATACATCACATATATTCAGCATTATAATATGATATAAAATGAACTGTCTGTCAGTATTAAACAATAAATATGTTTCTGAATGAAACAGTAAGTGTGGTGCAACATGAATTACTAACTGTTTTGTAGCATTGCACAACATGTTAGTCTAAAATGGTAAAAATGGTACAGGATGATATAATAAATACTTTAACCATATAAAATATTAAATTGTTGCAAAATAAACATGAAAATGTGTGTCTTTAAATAGCAAACATGTTTCAAAATGCAACAGTAAATTTAATGCCTTATAAAACAGCATATATATTGCACGTAAAATAGCAAATACATTGCTGGATTAAGTAGAGAATGTGTTGAATTATAAACTAAGAAACATTCTACAGTGCAAAGTAACGAATATGATTGCAAAATAATATGTTTCAGAATAGAATAACTAATTTGTTCCAGTACCAACTCTTCAATATGTTGCCGTATATTGTCAATCTGTCACAACATAAAACAACAAGTACTAAGGAGTATAAAATAGCCAAATATTATTGCAGTACAATAGTGAATGTGTTGGATTGCAAAATAGCAAATACGTTGCTGTATTAAACTCTAAATACTTGGTCACATAAGGAGATAACGCGTGACCGCAGAGACATTTTCAATAGCTTTGAAATATTGTGAAAATAGTCAGAGCCTTTGCTACAGAGCGGATCGCTATTTTTCAGATTGGGAATTGACAACAGAGGTTACCCTCATGTGTGGAGATGGCTATCCCTGTCAATCCAACAGTTACCTACAAATGTTATTGAGCCCAATCGCAGGTGGGTTTGGGTGAACATTTGCGTCTGATTGCGGGACGGGTGCGTTGTCGCAGGAGCTGATCGCAGGCTATCCAATTTCACCTGTTTTTCTGTTGTTGGCTACAGATTGGTGGTGCTGGGAGAGAAGTATCAGCTTTTACGATGTGGAGCAGTTGTACATTTTGAGAGGGTAAATAGTTTCAATTTAGGTGTTCAACAGAAGGTATGTTGAAGATTATTTTGTTTCTTATTTCGTGCCGGGTCAAATAGTTTTTGTTTGACCACGCGAATTCACGTTGTTTGAAACAATCAACAAAATAAATTAACACCACTGTAATTATTTTAATTTCACCTTTTATTGTGCCAACGCAGAGCAGCAGCGGAGCAGAATAAAATGGAAAGGACATTAATCTGTACTTAGAGAGTACACAATACATTTGTCCGACCAGATCGGACTATGAAATATTTTAAAATTTACGCTTCATGTTCTTGATGTGTGAAACAAACAAAAAAAATCAATTTTAACAAATAATATGCAACACAACTAAGGATAATATCAGTACTTTAAAAAGAAACAATAATTGTCAGCTGCTAATGGCTAGTCCGGATATTAGTCAAACATTCCACTTATTTTAAAAAATACCATAGGCATGAATCTGTTCATTTTGAAATGGGGAACAGATTTTCAACTTGCCGCATTTGTGTTAACACTGGTGTCCAGAATGAGCGACGGGTTATGGTCCACAACGAGAGGTAATTATAAGTATTTATTTTAATTACTTTGAAATTAGACTCCCATAATGTTCCACGGCCGATTTTCCCTTAAAGTAACCTCAATGGAAAGAATATATAGCATAATTTCTAATGGAGAGTGAATTCAATAACACGGCTGCGCAGACAGTTGAACAGTTGCCCTGGTATATCTTTGAGCTAATATTCAGCAGCTATAATTATTTTAAAGCATCGGATATTTGAGTTTGCTTTCCTCCCCCTGTATCACTTACCAGATACTTTGATTATTGAGCCCGTTCCATTGACTATGCTGCTCTCCAGGGTTTTGACTCCGCAGTAATACACCCCGGAATCCCGGGCACTGATATTCAGGAGATGAAAGGAGGCTCCTCCTTGTTTAAAAAGGACAAATATGTTCCTATTGTTGGAGCTCATTTGCAGAAATTCACTTTCACCAAGTTTCCACCAATAAACTTCCACTTCTGAGTTACCTTGAAAAATAGGGAAAGTGCAATAGACGGTGACGTTTGAGCCTACGAGCCTACTTTTAGGAGCTTGGGAGACTTGGAACTGAGCTCGAATAAGAACTAGTAGAAAACAGAAAGATACGTAAGACACGAAGCTGAAATGCGCGAGGAAAATAATAGACGGTGAGAGAGGAGAGGGAGAGCGGGAAAAGAAGCAATAGAAAATACCTGCGCAGGTGATCCCCAGGACGCATATGGGTTGAAGCACATCCGCGACAAACATGTTGAAGGAAACAAAGTCACTGCTTATTGCGAGGAAGCACACAGCTCTGGCAGTAGCTTGTAAACCGAAGTCATCCGCCTGAAATGGCAGAGCCAATGAATGAGTTCTATTATGCAAACTGCATGCCGGGAGCTGACCGCTCTGCGTCACTTTGAAGCGTTCAGAACGTTATTGGTGTTCCTCCAAATCCAGGTCACAGCGAGACCCTGTGCGCAGGTTAATTGTGACAGAAAATATTCTCTGGGAATAGGAAGTTTGGAGTTTAACTTCTTTACACGATGGTCACTGACCACCGCTTAAAAATGTTGATTACACCACATAGGGAGTTACTCACCGGCACTGGGCAGTGACATCTCTCGGACCAATCACGGTAATGCTGTGCACTCATACCTCAGAAAGAAAAATCCAGAAAATGCTGGAAGGCACATCATCAACATCAAGCAAGACATCGAATGAGTTACCGTTTTGGTCATAAAACTCCGTCAGTACTAGAGGAAAAATGAGCAACTTTTAAACAGCAGGATAAAGGGCAGGATAAAGAAATAAAATCAGATCAGAGGAACAAGTGAATAAAGTGACAGCGCGCCCTGGAAGAAATGTTTAATGACTGAAGCTCAATGTTGAGCTCAATGGGAATGGAAACCGAGTAAGATGTGAATCGAAGGTGTGTCTCTCTATGGTCTTCACTTCCACCCTGAGAGATATGTAAAGATAAAAACAAAAAGCTAAAAGCTACTGCGGATGCTGGAAATCCAAAACAAAAACAGAATTACCTGGAAAAACTCAGCAGGTCTGGCAGCATCGGTGGTCTCCACCGATGCTGCCAGACCTGCTGAGTTTTTCCAGGTAATTCTGAGATATGTAAAGGACGGTTGACCTCAGATCTTCGGTTGAATACTAGCGCCCACAGTCAACATTACACCTCATTGTCTTCCTCAGATCATTTTGAACACCTCCCTGTGAAGTCTAATGGAACATTTTTTTAATTAAATGCGCTGTATTAATGTAAGCTGTTAGCATAAATGACAAATAACTCGAGAAAGACATTACAGCAAGGTTTCCTCTTAGCGAGATGTATGCGGAATAGATGCTTACAAGGGTCTATTGGAATAAATACTGTTTCACAATTTTTAAAAAACGAATTCATGTTTACATATCTGGTTTGGCTGCAAGCTTATCAACAGTCTTGACTTTTCAAACTATTTAAACCGGTCATTATACACTTAGTCCCATTGCAACCAATTATATAAATAGAAAAGGTGGCATGTGTGCTATCGAAGAGCAAGTTTCCTAACAACTAACCTCTCAGTACAATATGCTTGAAGCCTGAGAACTGCGTGCGCAACCCTGCATGGTAACTATTTGTCGATGTGTACGTGTCGAATAACACATCCGTTTGATCATTTCGAATTAGCTGCTCGACCAACGCTTCCATTAAACAAATGATGTTGTTTGCGCGATTATAGCGGGTGTTTCCATTTGATATGTCGGATAACCAACAATTAATATGGCCTAGATTTGACTTTTACACAGAATATACTATACATGAAGAGTCGGCTTCACGGTTTAATTGGTTAATGTCGATTGTAATGCTCTCCACCAACCTGATCCCAATTTACTTTATCGAACCCTAACTGTATATCCTTCTATCCCTTTCTCCTTCAAGTACATATCTTAATGTGGGACACAATCCAAACTCAGGTTAATAACAGGACTGTGTCTTACTGGCTAAATTTATTTATTTCACACTTAAGACGTGTCAGTCTTGGATGATTGATAACACTTCCGCCTGTGCCACAAGGTTTGGGGTTCAAGTCCCCCTCCAGAGACATTGCATAATCCGGGCTGATGCTCCACATCATTACTGTTGGAGCGCTGTACTGGCGGAGACGCTCAAATGGCGGCCCTGTCTTCCCTTTCATGTGGACTTAAAATGTCCAAGATACTCGGAAGAGCAATGGCGTTCTACCGATGTCTTGGCCATTTACAGAAAAAAAGTTCACAAAGTAATTGATCATTAATCTGATTGTCTTCTGCTCTCCCTACATTACAACAATTGACATACTTCAAACCTACTTATTCAGCCATAAAGACTATGGGACGCCGTAAAAATATAAAATACATTATATCTGAATACAAGTTACTTCTTTACTTGCTCCGAGCCCAGCGCGGTTCTAAGTAATTGCTCACAGAACAGGCTCTTTTTCTGGATATTAATTTGTCCTGGTTCCGCAGTCATTTCTCAACGTGACAAAACTTTAGTTTACCCAAAATGTCTGTGATAAGATTTACTTCCACCAATTTTCCGCGTCGGAGCTGTTTGCCAAGATACCTTCCCGCGGATCCCGCGGCCACAGCTGCAGATCCGTCAGTTCTGCAAGTAGTTGTAGGAAAGGCTGAAAGCTCATTTGGATCTCTCACAGAATTACGAGGGGAGGGAGAGCACTCTCCACAGCTGGGAATTCAGGAGAATCATACAACACAGGAGAAGTCCATTCGGCCCATCATGACGGTGTCAGCGCTTTCAAAAAAGCTGTCCAATTATTGGCACTGCTCTGCTTTTGCACCTTCGTTCTGCAAATGTTTCCCTTTCCAAATTCAGGATTGGAGTCGATTGTGCCGCCTTTCGGGCAGTGCATTCATGTCATAATCGGTGTTTTAAAACAGTTCTGGTTCATTTATCCACTGGTTTTTTTTGTCCATTATCTAAATTATTTGTTCTATTTTTTTCGACCTTGCTGCGCATAGAAACATTTTCAATTAATTCAATTCAATCAATAAATCTGGAATAGAAACAGTTTTAGTGATGGTCGCCATTGCAACTGTCATCAGTTTATTAAAAACCCATCTGGTCCACTAATGTCCTTTAGGGAAGGAAATCTGCAATCCTTACCTGCTCTGGCCTACATGTGACTCCAAACCCACAGCAATGTGGTTAACTCTTAACTGCCCTCTCAAATAGGCTGAGAAGCTACTCAGTTCAAATGCAATTAGGCATGGCAACAAATGTCAGCAATGCATACATGCCATGACATAAAGAAAGAAAGATGAGAGTAGACTGATGGGCTGGCAGTTGGCCAGACTGAAGTACTTGCTCCTGCAGTTTGAGCTGTAAGCTATCAGGAACCAGGTGATGAGTCTATTGGAAACAAAGCCAACCTTTCCAGTACATTCTACCTATTAATTTTCACACCATCCATTATCTTTTCATTTTCATTTCTACCAATATTTTGCAATATTCTCTTCCTTGATAAACACCAATGAAACATAATCATTATATATTATTGTCTTACCCATGCATTACCCTCTTTGTCCCTCATCAGCCCCACATCAACTCTTCCTAGCTGCTTGAGATTTACATGGTAGAAGATTGTTGGGAGCCCTTTGATGTTAACTGCCATGCTATTTTCATATTCTCTCTTTACCAGCATTACTTTGCTCCTCACTTCCTCTCTTAAATTCTTCTATTTGTCAAGCAATTTGTTTGAATTCACCTTTTGGGTGAATTGGTTCAGAGCAGGTAAAGAATTAACTTGTATTCATATAATGTATTTTACATTCTTACAGAGTCCCATAGTCACTGCATGCATTATACACTTGTTTTGTTTCATCAAGTTCTCAATTCCTCTGGTCATCCAAGGGGCCCTGCCTTTGGTTTCCTTAATTTTCATGCTTCTTGAAATGTACCTAGCCTGTAACTGACAAATCTGCTCTTTAAAAATCACCTATGATTCTGTTACAGATTTTTCTATCAATTCTTTGTTCCATTTTACATTTGCTCCATTCCCCCTCAGTTCATTGGAGTTAGCCCTCTTCAAATTTACACGTTCAATTTTCGATTGCTCCTTGATCCTCTCATTTGCTAATGTAAACCTCATGATAAATTCATCACTCTTACCCAAATGGTCCTCCACAGACACTTAGCCGACTTGGCTCACTACATTGTCCAGCACCAAATCCAGACATATCTGCTTCTGAGTTGAACTGAGAACATGCTGGTCAACGAAATTCTCCTGAACACATTTTAGAAATTTTCCTGTCATGACCATGGATCATAGCCCCAAATACTTACAGACACATTGAACTTTTAAGTAAGCTATGTGTTTTCTTTTTTTAAAGGACATAGAAGCAAAAGCTGGCTGAGACTGTTAAGTAACAACTTTCTGAAAAATTCCTATGTGGACTACATTTGACCAACTAGTCCAGAGAAGGGAATATCGTATCTAAAAAAAGTGTCAAGGTCTACTTCAGACAGAAACACGTCAAAAGAAAAGATGCAATGCAAAAACTGAACTGTAATCTCCTGTGGTTGCGGAGATAATGAAAGCTGATTACCATCTCAGCAGAAACCAGGTCCTGTCAGTTATATCCCAGAGGGTGGACATGATGTGAGTTGAAAGAAAGCAGTTTCTGGGTGAAAAACATGTCTGCTTTTTTTTTCCTTCCAGGAATACACAAGAAAACAGGTTAAAAGCCAACTGCAACCCTGGTCTCTGTGTGCAAGTTTTGGTGTTTCAGGCCTGGCATGCGAGGGTGTGCTGTGAAGGCCACAGCTCAGGAACATCAACTCAGCATCCCTGTGCTTGCAGGTAAAAAAGTCCTCTCTCTCTGATTGCTGGAGGCAAGTCACAAATCAACAAAGCTATAGTTGAAAAGGAAACAGGACAACTCATTTTGGGTAACCTGCAGAACCAAGAGTCTCCAAACCAACAGCTCAACTGCCAAAGTCAGCACTACCGGATTCATCCAGCTTAACAGTAGCAACATTTCACCATCTACTCTTCACGGCCAAACCGAAGACTGATTCATATATCTTTTTAACTTTGATTTTTGGACTCAATTTCTCATTTCTAATTTGCGTGTATGTGTTTTGCATTTTTATTTTTATTTTTCTCGTGTTTAGTAACTAACAGACTCACTCTTTCTTTGACTCAAGGAAGCCTGGTTAAATTGGCTTATTTTAAAACATATGTACATTTGGATTGGGAAAATGTATCCACGAGAGAAGGGATCCTTTTTAAATTAACCTTGTTGTGACCAACCGAGGGGGGGTTGAATAAAGAAGGGGAGCCAGTTCATCCTTCCTCACCCGAGAGCATTAAGATTTGGGGTACCTCATCTGGGATCATAACAATTGGAGGGGGGGAGGGGGGGTGGGGGGGAACTTGGCCGGGGACTGGTCGTAACAAATTAGGGGTTCAGTACTGGAATTGTTTCCACAGAGTAAACAAAATGATTAGAGTGGGGAAAGTAAATTGTTCCTTTGAAACCAATTTCTAAAAACTGCAAAAATACTTTTGTGACTGTGTACTACCAACGTGTAGAAATATCGACATTTGATGCCAGTGCTTTTCGAGAATAATTAGGGGATACTTTCGAGGATTTAAAAGTTCTGTCCTGTGAACAGTTAAATGATTTAGCGAGGCATTTAGGGTTAGAAAATGCCAGAAAACCCAAAATTTTAAAAAGGGGTGGCCAATGGCCAATTGTGGATGATAAAATGGATGGAGTGGCAGGAGAAAGATTAAAATTGGAGCAGCAGAAATTAGAATTTCAGGAATGATAAAAGGAAAGGAAAAGAGAAAGAGGAAAGACAAGAAAGGACATGGAAAGAAGGGAGTGAATTTCAGGACAGAGAGAAGGAAAGGGGGTTAAATTATAACAGTTGAGCAGGGGGAAGGAATCTTACTGTGTCCCCTGAAGACACCACGAGCTCAGACTTAAGGTCTCAGGCAATCAAGTTTGCTCATTTGATCTGGAAGTTTGATGAAGTGGAGGTAGAAGCCTTCTTTATCACTTTCGTGTGGTTAGCACATCAGTTAAAGTGGCCAGTCCAACATTTGTCCCTGCTATGGCAGAGTAAACCTTCAGGAAAAACTCATCTCATTTGCTCCCTATTGCCTGAAGAAAGTGTCACTGACTATGAGGCAGTAAAAAGTGCTGTTTTAAGTGCATACCAGTTATTGCCAGAGGCATCCCATCAGAAATTCCCTACCCTCAGGAAAAGGTCTGACCAGATGTACCTGGAATTTGAAAGGCTTAAGCAACTTGATTTTGACCAGCATGTGCAGGCACTTAAAATGGAAGCCTCTTACGAAAACCTCTGTGAAATAATTCTCTTTGAGGAGTTTAAGAACTCCATATCCTTTCCAGTAAGAACACACCTAGAGGATTAGAGGGTAACAGGGGCCAGGCAGGCAGCCATACTGGTTGATGATTATGAGCTGATCCATAAACCCTTGTTCCAGAAGAGTCCCTCCTCTAGTCACCCCCAACCAACTCAAAAGGATAGAGGCAGAGAGAGTGATAGGAAACTGAGCACCCATGGGAGAGAGGGAACTGCTGGGGGCCCTCTTCAGGACAGAAAGGGTGGTGCTGAGATGAAAAGTGAGGCCTAGAAGCCTGTGTTTTAACTGCTGAAAGGTAGGGTGCCTCTGGGTCAACTGCTGGAGGTTTTGGGAAAAACCATTGGGATTAATCAAGGCACATACATGTAGAGAATGGGGGTCAGTCAGAGACCATAGCAGACTAGGCTATGGCTCTGACTGCGGCTGCAAATCCCTATAGAGGCACTCCTGAGAGTGCAGATGAGGTTGAACAAATCCCTGAGAGTTACAAGGATTTTGTTTCCAAAGGAAGGGTGGCCACATTGGCCATATTTCCCCAGGGTGAGGTGAGTAAGCCTGTAGTGAAAGTGACAGATACAGGAGCCAGCCAAACTTTACTGCTGGGAAAAGGCATGACCTTTTCACCAGAGAGTGCAGTAAGTGCCAAAGTGTTGGTGGGGATTGAGGAGGATACATGCCCTCCTGAGTGCATCTGGAGTGCAATCTTGTGTGAGAACCATGTGACCATGGGAGTCTTCCCCAGTTTCCCTGTGGACCAGGTTGACCTTCTCCTCGGCAATGACCTGGTGGGATTAAAGGTAATAGCACCTGCAGTGGTCTCAGAGAAGCCCATTGAGGTCAGGGAGACAGAACAGCTGCAGGAGAAAGTGCCTGGAGTTGTCGCTGACTACCAATAACAGGTGAACCCTTAAAAGCCTGGTTCAGTGTCCTATACAGAGTAGTAAAGAAGCTCGGGGAAGTAAACTGTCTAATTGAGACCCCAGATCCTGGAAAAAGTAAAGGTTTTATCATGTCAACATGATAAAGCAATATCACAGCCGAGAAGGGGACAAGCAGGTAATGGTCTATCCCATTGTCACTGACCTCGAGGATAAGGGTAGCAGTGGGGGTTAATTGGAGGGAGGTGTAGGTGAGGCCCACATTGAACCCCCTACCACCCGGCTAACCAACACTGAGATACTAGCGAGCCTAGACTCCTTATTCACCACCTAAGTGCAGAACAGTGAGCAGACTTGAAGAGTCTGCTCACTGCATTTAAAGGCTTATGCACAGACAAGCCAGGCTGCTCCACACTAGCTCTGCATGACGTGAATGCGGGAGAGACCCCTCCCATAAGGCAACATGCCTACCATCTAGGCCAAGGGAGGCTGGCCCAGGCCTGGGAGGGGATTAGTTGATGCTAGAGCACCAACTAATATAGCCTAGCAACAGCAGCTGGAGCTCCCCAGTTGTGCTCATGCCCAAGCCAGACGGCTTCACAAGATTCTGCATTGACTACCGAAGCGTTAATGCAGTGTCCCGAGCTGACTCCTACCTGATACCCCACCTGGAAGATGGCATTGAAAATGTATGTATCAGCCTACATTACAAAGATAGATCTACTCAAGGGATACTGGCATGTTCCCTTGACTGCCTGTGTGAAGGAAATCTCCTCCTTCTTAACTCCCGATGGGTTATACCAGTGTTGAGTCATGGCGTGTGGACTGCGAAATGCCCCAGCCAGCTTTCAAAGCCTGATGAACCAAGTAGTGGTGGGTTTAGCCAATTGCGTGATGTTGGTGGGGGGGCGGGAACATCATGTTGAACTGATAGAGATGTAAGAGTGTGTGTGAGAGAGTGAGTGGTGATGTCACTTGAGCTGGCAATGAATGACCACAGAATGTACTCTGTGTGGAAGAACTTGAATGCCCATCACCAGAGTGGCTCAGAAGCATTATTACTGGCTGAACTGGCCGAGGCCTAAAGGATATATCTGCCTGGGGCTGCGGAAGCTGCTGATAGATCCTTAAAGAGAGATATCCTACTTGGCCTTGCCCTCACAAATCTTCCTGTCACAGATTCATCCTTCCATGACTTTATTGTAAGGATTGATCATCAAACAGTCTTGTGGAGACAAAATCCCATCTTCCCACTGAGGAAACTCTTCATCGTGTTGCGTCGCACGATCACCATGCAAAATACAATAGGTTCAGACCAGATACAGCAGCTCAAGACTGGGCATCCATGAAGCGCTGTGCACATAATGGTATTCAAGCACAATCTCTAAATTCATGGCCCTTCATATTCCTCATTCAACAATTACCATCCAATGAAGAGGGCAGGGCGGCATGCCATGAGCACCAGGCATACCTAAAATGAGGTGTCAACTTTGTGAAGTAATAACACATGACTACATGCACGTCAAACAGCAGAAGCAGCAAGTGATAGACAGAGCTAAGCAATCCCACAACCAACAGATCAGGTCAAAGCTCTGCAGTAATGCCATACCCAGTCATGAATGGTGGTGGACAATTAAAGAAAGAGCCTGAGGAGGGGGCTCCACAAATATCCACATCTTCAACGTTGGGGGAGCCAACACAAAGGGCAAGTCTGAAACATTTGCAAAAATCTTGAGTCAGGAATGCTGAGTGGATGATCAAACCTGGTCTCCCCTTCAGGTCTCCAGCATCACAGATACCAGTCTTCAGCCAATTTGATTCACTCCAGGTGATGCCCGGAAACGCCAGAAGACAATGGATACAGCAAAAGCTACAGGCACTGACAACATTATGACAGCAGAACTGAAGGCTTGTGCTCCAGAAGTAGCCATGCCCCTACCCAAGCTGCTCCAGCACAGCTACAACACTCCACTATATGCAAACATTTCCTATAAACGTTCTCTCCACAAAATGCAGAACAAATGCATCATTGATCATCAGCACGGTGTAATATACAGTGTGATCACGTGGCTCTTGCTCGGTAATAACTCAAAGCCTATTTGGAATTCCACCACAGGCATTCAGCTCCTGACATAATTGCAGCCTTGGTCCCAATATGGACAAACGAGATGAATTCCAGAGGGGAAGTGAGAGTGGCTGCCCTTGACATCAAGATAGCATTTGACCGAGTGTGGCATCAAGAACCCGAGGGAAATTGAACTCAATAGGAATCAGGCGGAGAGGGAGTTGGGGGAGGGGGGCCTCTCCGCTCGTTGGAGTCACACTTAGCACAAAGGAAGATGGTTGTGGTTGTTGGAGGCCAATCATCTCAGTCCCAGCACATTGCCACCAATGTTCTCCAGTGCAATGTCCAAGGCTCAAGCGCCTTCAGCTGCTTCATCAATGACCTTCCTTCCATCATAAGGTCAGAAGTGTAGATGTTCACGGATGATTGCACAATGTTCAGTGCTATTCACGACTCCTCCGAAATTGAAACAATCCATATCCATATGAAGCGTGACCTTGACAACATTCATACTTGGGCTAATAAGTGACAAATATTTTTTGTGCTACACAAGTGCCAGGCGATGACCATCTAAAGTAAGAGAGAATCTAACCATCTCCCCTTGGCATTCAACTTCATTACCATCACTGAATCTGCATCATCAATATCCTGGGGGCTACCAATGGCCAAAACCTTAACTGGAGCAGCCACATCAATACAGTGACTACAAGAGATGGCCAAAGGCTGGGAATAATGTGGTGATGATCTCACCTCCTGACTCCCCAGAGCCTGTCCACCATCTACAAGGCACAAGTCAGGAGTTTGATCGAATACTCCCCACTTGCCTGGATGAGTGCAGCTCCCACAACACTCAAGGATCTTGATACCACGCAGCACACGCCACCTGACTGTTTTAAACCCCATTTTCAATCCTTTTAATTTTATTTTCTGAAACTGATTTTACATTGAATTAAATATTCGAATTTATACTTTTTGTAGATTCTGTCGGGTCTAAATTAAATAGCCGTAAAAATGGCCAATGGAATTATGACACATAATTAACCAACGTTCATTGGATATAACGCTTGCAGCACGCCATCTTCATGCTGCATGTCCCTTTACATGATTTGTACGAGCTCATGGCGCTGTTAACTGACTGCACGCATCAGGGAGCCCAAATCGATACCCACCAGCAGGACTTTAAGTTAGCTTCAGAGGGAAGATACATCGCACCTGGAGCAGGTGCTGGGTGTCTTGTGGGAGCTGAGACTGATCTTGAAGAGAGAGAAGAATGGCTGGACATGAGAGATAGCGGGCACCCACATTTTCCAACGTTGTACTGGAGGTGTTGGAGGAGGCCGGGTGGAAGAGAGGCGCCCTGCTACCTCAGTGCAGCGAGAATTTTGGTGACTTTACGTAAATGGTTAAGGTTTGTGAATGCAACCTCAAATTTCGTGTCCTACCAACTGCAAAACTAACCACAGTGATTTCTCTAATTACTATACCCACATCACTCGCCCACCAGAAGTCTCTACCAATCAACAGTTATACCTACCAGGCACAGGCTTCTCTTCATCCTCACACCCTTAGCACTGTTGTAAGACTCATAGCCATATGTCACAGCTTGCACAAGCTGCATCATTTAAGCAATACTGCACAGTATTTATTGGCGCACTTTGTCTTGAAGGTGAATGTGGTCCAAAACCAAAGGCACCAGGAGCTAACTAGAGGGCGAATGGTGCACTAAAACCCGTGGAGCAAATGATGCTGGCTGGATCGGGAACAGGACTGAACGTCTTGAAGATGATGGCACATCATGCTGATCCTCCTTCTGACATCCCCATCCCACAATCTGCTCCATCTTACAAGCTGCAGATGGTGTAACCATGTAACGCTTACCTTTCCGTTCCTTCTCGCAGCACAACCTTATCTATGTGCCTTTTCCCTTTCAGATACCTCGGAGATAGAAGCTGGCAATACGATGGGGGAAGAACTAAAAGATATTAATATGAAAACACGGCACCATTGCTTGATTACACACTGGCAGCCACCAGCATGGAAATTGACATTATGCTTGCCTTGGAGGGTGGGTTAGAGACAGAATCTGCTTGCAGTGAGATACTGGGCATGCATGGGCTACAGCCAGGGCAGGAGGCAAGGATAGCACAAGAACCAGCTTAGTGAATGGTGAGATCACATACACGATTAGCAGTAGAGGAGTCAATTGAAGACATTGATTGTTCAGGCTACAGAAACAGGCTGGTGGGTATACACAACGAAATGTTTGGTGTACCAGGACGCCAGATAGAATGCATTCAATGTCAAGGAACATGGAGGATTCTGGTGCCAACTTGACACAGAGCTATGCAGAGTTTGGTGCTCATCCCTTCCAGAATGAAAGTAGTGTCAACTCTAACAGCATAGTCATGGATCCAATAATGATGCATTGCTTGATGGGTGATATCTCAACTTCCATTGACAAATCAGCAGTCTCCGCTAACAATTGAACCTCTGCACTGATGGTTAGATTGAAGTCATGCAATGTCAATTTGCTGCCATGTACACCGAGATTATTCTCAAGCAAAAAGGAAAAAACTGCGGATGCTGGAAATCCAAAACAAAAATAAAAATACCTGGAAAAACTCAGCAGGTCTGGCAGCATCTGCGGAGAGGAACACAGTTAACGTTTCGAGTCTATATGACTCTTCCTCCTGAGTTTTTCCAGATATTTTTATTTTTGTTTTGTTCTCAAGCAAGCTCAGCTTGCTACCACTCAAGATTAGACTCAGACTCAGACTGCTGACATCAAAGTACAAAAGGCTTTGCAGGGTATTGCAGCAGTGCAACAACATTTCCTCCAATAGATTACTAGGAATATTGAATTTTCCTCAGAGACAGGCTCCAGGGAGCAGGAACCTGCTGCTCTATTTCAGGATGGCAGCATTCGTCCTCTGGTTCCTTCCAATCTGACAGTGACCATGCTGTTGCCTGTCTGCCAGCTAGCCCAGGGCTTCTGGCATCCATGCCTAGATGGTGAAATCTGAAGTAGGGCCTTCAAGCTTCAGAGCTGCTCAAGGTCGTCCATCCACAGTCTCTTGCAGACAAAATCAACAACTTTCACCAGCCATGCGCAGCAATTGGGATATCATTGAAGCTGGAAGCAGAGGCAAAGTCATTAACAGGGCAGGCATTTAGAAAACGCAGAAGAGTGAGTAGGCTTATGTTTGTGTGCATTATGACATGAATTCATCTATAAATTTTGTTTGAAATATTTATTTTGTGATTACTTTTATGTTTGTGCTGTGGCCAAGGGAATTACATGCCGTTCAGTGAAGGATGCGTCGTATGGAATTTGAAACTGTGATAAATGGGGATTTGGGGTTGAAATTATAGGTATTGCACTGAAATAAGTTCTTCACGTTAAGCATGGGGAGAAAATGGTTATCTAGATTGCTGCCTCCCTTCCTCTCCTTTATCGTCCTTCTTCCCCTCCCTGTGATTTTGCTCCTCAGTCACTAGTCTGATAACTGGTGCCAAGGGCTGTCATTTCAAGATGGCAAAGTTGCACAGCATATTACCAAGAAGCTTGAGTCATTCGTAGTTAAATACTGCAAGGCAACTCTAGAACGCTTCAGGCAATGGAATTTTTATTTAAGCACACCAGTGGTGACCCTATCACATTTCTTGCAGCAGCATGGCTCTCATTGTATGCATGCTATGAAAATGTGCATGGGCTGTGAACCAGAGTCTTGAACCACGGCTTAGTAGATAGCTCATGGTAATAGCCATGCTTTGGTTTCCCCTATTAGCTGAAATACAGCTGGCTCAGCAGAATGCCAGAAAATGAAAGCATCATGACTGCTATCAATTTACCAACATACCTAAGGTTACGCACGAACTGAACGTTGAGGGACTGGAATCCTGAACAATATGCGTGCATAGATATAGGGAAGTCGGCAAACCTCGGAAACCCTCGTGCTCACTCTGCCAGATTGCATCTGAAATGAAATTGGCACTCTTTAAATAAAAGCTTCAGTGACTTCCCACATGCAACTGTGTACAGCAAACAGTTATTAAGAACTCCAGCTCTAGCCTTGAAGGATACAGATGCATCAAAATGTATCACCACCGTCAGCTATTGCCAATGTGACAATTCCCCTCCTCTGATCTTGCAGTTGTGGTGGCAACACTTGGCACATTTCAGTGGAGAACTCCTTGGTGAATCATCGATATCACTTACACTGTTTCTCATGGAGAAACAAGCACTCCTTGAACACGTTGGGGAAATATGACCCTCCTCCCGTTTCTAGCAGCATGACCTGCTCTCAGTGGCCTCTTCTCATTCTCCGAGTCATACTTTACTCGTAAGAGGAGGCCTGGGAGGAATTGGTTGTGCAGGAGTCTTGAGCCCAGCCCGAAGTACTTAAGCACCTGCCATGCCACTCCATGTGGACTCTTGAAGCTTGAAACAATTATGGAAACATGTAGAATTGTAGCAACGGCCAGAAAAAATCATCCAGCAATTAATCTGTTGATGATCCCTATAAATATTGCCTTCTTCTTCAGTTCTCTACCCAAAGGTAAGTCCGACACACGACGCCATGATCTCTATCACGGCGAAGGCAGGGAGTCAGGTCCCGAATCCACCCCAGCTGGAACAGGGATCGAACCCTGTACTGCTGGGACCAATCTGATCCACAGCAGCCATCCAACCAACTGAGCCAACTGCTGCCACCGCTTCTGCACCACGCGAGGAGTCCGATTTGCTATGACAACATGCATTTTTACATGTATGTTCTAACTCGGAGCTGGCAATAATGATGGTTAAGGCTTTGATTTTCTTCCCATCATGTGGCTGACTAGGAATCTCACCTGCTTTTACCCAATGTTCTTGGCATTTGTTGGAAATATGCTGCTGGATGATGGCCAGTCTGGCCACATTCTAGACCATTTCCTTGAACATCAAGTTCTGGATTGGGACTTGGATCTGAGCTTTTGGCTCGGAGGCAAAGACACCACCCACTGCACCACAAGGCCACATGCTGCTTAAAGCCTGTTTGTCTGCATAATGCCCAAGATAGGGCGCTGGCATGGCCGTTGCGCTCCAAAATACCAGTGCGGCGGCAAGTTTGCGTTGCCTACTGCCGAATGTCATGATCTACCTGGTCTGCGTATTCCTAGCACACATCCACTGCATCAAGATGGCTTTCGACTTGCTTTGCATCTCAACTGTGCACGGGTATTGCAGGTGTCATTCTACAACTCAAAGCGTAAAGCGGACATAACAGTCCATCAGTCGCGCAGCTTGGTTCAATGAGGATACTTCAGTCAGATTGGTTGAAGAGACACACGGTTGCTTATTCTGCTCACACAGACCACAGATCTCCATTAGAGGGCAGCACATGTTAAAGTATCTCCAGCAACACTTTATACAGTTTGTATCACTGACTTAAATGAGCGGAATGAAGGTATGGTAGATAAATTTGCAGATGACACAACGATGGTAAGAAAATATGTTGTGAGGATACGATCAGATGCAAATGGATATAGATAGATTGAGTGAATGGGCAAAAACCCGGCAGATGGAGTATAAAGTGGGAAAATGTGAAGTTGTTCACCTTGGCAGGAAGAATATGAAAGCAGAGTATTTCTTAAATGGAGAATGGCTGCAGAATTCTGAGGTGCAGAGGGATCCTAGTACATGCTCCACACCAAGGTAGGTACAAATAATTAAGAAGGCTAATGGAATACTATCCTTTATAATGAGCGGAATTGAACATAAAAGTAAGGATGTTATGCTTCAGTTATACGAGGCATTGGTGAGACCGCACCTCGAATACTGTGTGCAGCTTTGATCTCCTTATTTAAGGAAGAATGCAAATGCGTTGGAGGTGGTTCAGAGAAGGTTTTACTAGGCTTATACCTGGAATGAGTGGGTTGACTTATGAGGAAATATTAGACAGACTGGGCTTGTTTCCACTGGAGTTTAGAAGAGTGAGGGGCGATTTGATTGAAGTATAGAGGTGTCAGCTGTGGCTCAGTTCATAACACCCTCGCCTTTGAATCAAAGGGTTGTGGGTTCATGTCCCACTCCTGGAAACCAAGAGCTGTGATTGTACTCGAAAGAGTTGCAATCTGTGACTGTTGATAACTCGAAAGAGTTTGATTGAAGTATATAAGATCCTGAACGGCCTTGACAAGGTGGACGCGGAAAGGATGTTTCCTCTTGTGGGTGAGTCCAGCGCTAGGGGGCACTGTTTTAAAACTTAGGAATCGCCCTTTTAGGACAGAGATGAGGGGAATTGTTTTGTCTCAGGGAGTTGTGCGGCTTTGGAATTCTCTGCCTCAGAAGGCGGTGGAGACGGGTTATTGAATATTTTTAAGGCACAGGTATGTAGATTACTGTTAGGCAAGGGAATCAAAGGTTATCGGAGGGAGATAGGAATGTGGAATTCGAAACACAAACAGATCAGCCATGGTCCTATTAAATGGCGGAGCAGGCTCGATGGGCAGAATGGACTACTTCTGCTCCGATTTCGTATGTTCATTTGTAACGCGCAACTCACGAAAACTGTGGACAACTGTAAGCCGAATGAACTGTAAGACCCGTTCTTTTTCCCCGACATGAAATTCCAGGCTATTGTCTTCCTACAATTCACTGGTGGGAATGGATGATATTTTATATCCTGACTGCCCTGGACAGCTTCTATTGCCCGTGTTCCTTTCTCTTTTGGACACTGTTGTTCTCTCCCAAACATTCCTCCCTTCCTGCCCCTGCCTTTGATGAATAAATGCAGCAAGGAACCTGGCGCCTCTTTGTTCTCCTGCACACATGCCGGAGGTTATTTTTTAAATAAACTTTCCTCTTTACAATGTCGAAAACAGTGATTTGGTGTCTCTGCGCTGTTGCTTGAACCTGCAAGTCATTAAATTCTGCAGCAGGATAAACCACTCTTCGCCCAAACTGCCCTCGACTCTGATCACTGAGGAACAGCAGAGACATTCACAGTAACAGATGAAACATGACAAAGGTCAGCATTGCTGAGAATATTTTAGTAATGCAATCACAGACGCTTGACCTGATGGTTATTTGTAGTCTACCTGGTTACATTTAGCAATGATCAAATTGGAAAGTGACACAGAAACAACATGAATTACCATACAGCATGCTGCACTGGCGTTGGGTTTAATGCAATGCTTCATGCTACAGTGAGAGATCTGGCGTATATCACTAAATATAGGGGTCATTGTGCTTCAAATCTTCCACAATTTCTACCTTACACTTCTAAACATTTCCCCTGTGTCGTCTAAAACGATGTAGGACACTAAGGACAAAAACAAAAACAGAATTACCTGGAAAAACTCAGCAGGTCTGGCAGCATCGGTGGAGAAGAAAAGAGTTGACTTTTCGAGTCCAATGACCCTTCAACAGAACTGAGTGTAGTTAGGAGAGGGGTGAAATATAAGCTGGTTTAAGGTGGGGGCGGGGGGAGAGAAGTTGAGGGTGGGGTGGTTGGAGGGACAAGCAAGCAGTGATAGGAGCAGAGAATCAAAAGATGTCACAGACAAAAGGATCAAAGAGGTGTTGAAGGTGGTGATATTATCTAAGAGAATGTGTTAATTAAGAATGGATGGCAGGACACTCAAGGTACAGCTATAGTGGGGGTGGGGTGGAAAGATTGACAAGGTATTAGTTGTAGATTTTAAAATAATGGAAATAGGTGGGGAAAAAAAAATCTAAACAACTTATTGAAAAAAACAAAAGGGAGGGGGAAGAAACGGGGTGGGGATAGGGGGAGGGAGTTTAAGATCTAAAGTTGTTGAATTCAGTATTCAGCCCGGAAGACTGTAAAGTGCCTAGTCGGAAGATGAGATGCTGTTCCTCCAGTTTGCGTTGGGCTTCACTGGAACAATGCAGCAAGCCAAGGATAGACATGTGGGAAAAAGAACAGGGTGGAGTGTTAAAATGGCAAGCGACAGGGAGGTTTGGGTCTTTCTTGCGGACAGACCACAGGTGTTCTGCAAAGCGGTCGCCCAGTTTGCGTTTGGTCTCTCCAATGTGGAGGAGACCGCATTGGGAGCACCGAATGCAGTAGACTAAGTTAGGGGAAATGCAAGTGAAATGCTGCTTCACTTGAAAGGAGTGTTTGGGCCCTTGGACGGTGAGGAGAGAGGAAGTGAAGGGGCAGGTGTTGCATCTTCTGCGTGGGCATGGGGCGGTGCCATAGGTGGGGGTTGAGGAGTAGGGGGTGATGGAGGAGTGCACCAGGGTGTCCCAGAGGGAACGATCCCTACGGAATGCCACCAGGGGGGGTGAAGGGAAGATGTGTTTGGTGGTGGCATCATGCTGGATTTGGCAGAAATGGCGGAGGATGATCCTTTGAATGCGGAGGCTGGTGGGGTGATAAGTGAGGACAAGGGGGACCCTATCATGTTTCTGGGAGGGAGGAGAAGGCGTGAGGGCGGATGCACGGGAGATGGGCCAGACACGGTTGAGGGCCCTGTCAACGACCGTGGGTGGAAAACCTCGGTTAAGGAAGAAGGAGGACATGTCAGAGGAACTGTTTTTGAAGGTAGCATCATCAGAACAGATGCAACGGAGGCGAAGGAACTGAGAGAATGGGATGGAGTCCTTACAGGAAGCGGGGTGTGAGGAGCTGTAGTTGAGGTAGCTGTGGGAGTCGGTAGGCTTGTAATGGATATTGGTTGACAGTCTATCATCAGAAATTGAGACAGAGAGGTCAAGGAAGGGAAGAGAAGTGTCAGAGATGGACCATGTGAAAATGATGGAGGGGTGGAGATTGGAAGCAAAATTAATCAATTTTTCCAGGTCCCGACGAGAGCATGAAGCAGCACTGAAGTAATCATCGATGTACCGGAGAAAGAGTTGTGGGAGGGGGCCTTTTCAAAGGATCATCCTCCGCCATTTCCGCCAACTCCAGCATGATGCCACCACCAAACACATCTTCCCTTCACCCCCCCCCGGCGGCATTCCGTAGGGATCATTCCCTCCGGGACACCCTGGTCCACTCCTCCATCACCCCCTACTCCTCAACCCCCACCTATGGCACCTCCCCATGCCCACGCAGAAGATGCAACACCTGCCCCTTCACTTCCTCTCTCCTCACCGTCCAAGGGCCCAAACACTCCTTTCAAGTGAAGCAGCATTTCACTTGCATTTCCCCTAACTTAGTCTACTGCATTCGGTGCTCCCAATGCGGTCTCCTCTACATTGGAGAGACCAAACGCAAACTGGGCGACCGCTTTGCAGAACACCTGCGGTCTGTCCGCAAGAAAGACCCAAACCTCCCTGTCGCATGCCATTTTAACACTCCACCCTGCTCTCTTGCCCACATGTCTGTCCTTGGCTTGCTGCATTGTTCCAGTGAAGCCCAACGCAAACTGGAGGAACAGCACCTCATCTTCTGACTAGGCACTTTACAGCCTTCTGGGCTGAATATTGAATTCAACAACTTTAGATCTTAAACTCCCTCCCCCCATCCCCACCCCGTTTCTTCCCCCTCCCTTTTGTTTTTTTCAATAATTTGTTTAGATTTTTTTTTCCACCTATTTCCATTATTTTAAAAATCTACAACTAATACCTTGTCAATCTTTCCACCCCACCCCCACTAGAGCTGTACCTTGAGTGTCCTGCCATCCATTCTTAATTAGCACATTCTCTTAGATAATATCACCACCTTCAACACCTCTTTGATCCTTTTGTCTGTGACATCTTTTGATTCTCTGCTCCTATCACTGCTTGCTTGTCCCTCCAACCACCCCACCCTCAACTTCTCTCCCCCTGCCCCCCACCTTAAACCAGCTTATATTTCACCCCTCTCCTAACTATACTCAGTTCTGTTGAAGGGTCATCGGACTCGAAACGTCAACTCCTTTCTTCTCCACCGATGCTGCCAGACCTGAGTTTTTCCAGGTAATTCTGTTTTTGTTTTGGATTTCCAGCATCCGCAGTAGTTTTTTGTTTTTAGGACACTAAGGAGTCGTTTTGCTGCAATTCTCACAATGTCCTGCCTTATCTTAGCCGGACCATCAACGCAAACTCTGCACAAACTGGCAAAGGCCCAAATTACCCATTATCCCAGTTTCCCCGAAAGACTGCCGACCGGGAACTCCTGGGACATTGTATGCACAGAGCGCTTTTCATCCCGGCTTTCCACAGGGCAGGAGGCCCTGAGGTGAGGTCGGACCAGCTGAATGGAAAAACTCAAATTGTGAGCTGTGGCCTCTTCTGGCAGATATACAGCTTCAGCAAATCTCACCAAAGGGAAAGAAATGACATGTTCTCAGCTCAAAGACAGGATGTTTACGCCTTCATTGTGACGCTTTCTAGTCTCCGACTCCCCGGCCTTCTTACAAACCATCAGCCAGTTCATGGTCTTTCGCTCCGACTGGTTAAGTGGTTCAGAATGCTGGCGAATGTTGTCACTCAGTGCCTCACTGTGCTGGGGATCATCTTCACAGGTATCTCACATTATACATTGTTTTCTCTTTGAATCGCATATTTATTTAACTTTCTTGTGATACATGCTTTATTCTCCTTTCCAGTTATTGTCTGAGCCCCTCAGCCTCGCGCTTTCCCTCCTGTAATACGGTATCATTGTTATCTTTCCCCATAGGTTCCGGTGAAAAGTCAATCAAAGTCAGCCAGCTCCCCGAGAGCGTGAACACAAACACCGGCACAAACGTTTCCTTCCATTGCTCGCTTCCTTTATTTCAAGAAGGTCCGCGTGTGAATATTTACTGGTGGAAAAAGGGAGATAATCAATATCTCAGAACGGGACAAAATGACAGAAAAGTGACTGGCTTCAAGACTAAATTCAGCGGCTTTCTTCAGATAATCAATGTGAGTTTCCAGGACGCAGGAATATACTATTGCACCGTTACCCATCGAAGCAAAACGGTTGGAAACGGAACGGGGTCCAATTTATCAGTGTGGGGTAAGTAGAACAAAAATGAGGTCCCTCTAACTGTCATATTTCACACCCAAACATTTCTCGATTGTGCTTTGAAGGATTCAAATTGTAAATTAAATGCCACGAGTAATATGTATAAATTCAAATTGCACTTGTGACTGCTGCATGTTACATGTTAATGCGTATCACAATATTTGACAAATATTGATCAAGCATTATCTGTTAATTGTTTTATCCCAACGTGTATGCAACAAACCATTGAAGTTAAACTCCCCAAATTGCTGAAGGTGCATATCTGGACAGTATTAGACACTAGTGCAGATCTGAGAAAGGAAACACACTATTCTTATTCTATTTCATAATTTAATTTGCTGCGTTGGTTACGGGGGTTGGACGCTTCTATTGAGATCAGATGTTCCATATTCATAAGTTAATAGTCAATATCTTAAGAGCACATTACTAATGGTTAAAGTTCACACTGTGTAATTTGAACTAACCCCCTCCCCACCTTTTCCTCAGCATTTCGGCCTCCATCAAATATGACATCATCCGGGACTTTGGTGTCGAAGTCCCTCTAACTTGATAAATTCTACTTTTCATTCAAATTTTAGATTCAACGGAGTGAAATTGGCCCACAGCCGAACGGCAAAATAGCCCCTCAGTCCAAATCACATCCCGTTCAAATTTCTTTCCCATTGGAATGGAAAATTGGGTGGGGTTTTTAACGGGCTACGCACGCGATCACCCGCTTGCTGTTTTTCTTCGCTCGGCGATAACAGTTCAAATTACAACCGAAGTAGTAGTGAGACGTGTAAATGTCGTTTAGGATGTAAGTACTGATAACATAGACTGAACACAATATCCCCAGCCGCCCTACCCCAGGCCATGCGGCCAGGAATGGACTGGAATATGTTTGGCTGGTAACCCTGATTGATGGTATTAACTGTAATTGGGTTGGTAGCACACTCACCTCTTCTGAGGCACAAGAATCTTGGTTCAAATCCCACTCCAGGACTTGAGCACAAATATCAAGGCTGACACTCCAGTGCAATACTCCAGGAGTCCTGCACTGCCGGAGGTGCAGTTCCGGGGTGAGACATTACGCCTAGGCTCTCTCTGCTCTAAGGTGGATGTGAAAGAGCCCATGGCACTATTCTGAAGAAGAGCAGGGGAGTAATCCCTCGTGTCCTAGCCAATCTTTATCCGTTAAACAACATCACAAGACACAAATTATCTGGTCACGATTGCTGTTTGTGGAAGTTTCCTGTTCACAAATTGGCTGCAAAATCTTCTTCATTACAACAGTGACTGTGCTTCAAATGTTCTTTATTGGCTGTAAAATGCTTTGAGTCCTCCGGTAGTGATAAAAGGTGCTGTATAAATAGAAGTTTTTCGTATCTTTATTTTTCTAGTTCCGCCAACTCCACTGAAAATTAACTCTCAGCAACTTGTAAAGGATTCATCTGCGCCTCTGACTGTTCTGTGTGCGACATCTCCTTTTTCCCCGGAGAATATCAGCTTCACTTGGTATAAATCTGGCAAGAAAACTATAACAGGGATAAGTACCATCATTAAACCCAACACCAATGGACTTTATGAAGCTTCTAGCTGGTTGCAAGAGATGCAGCCTGTCCGGACCACAACTATCTATACCTGTCTGGTCTCTCACAGCGCGCTCCAAATTTCAGCCATAGCCACTCATATTTTCACCAACCCTAACACAGGTAAGAATTCTGATATAGGAATAGAAATTTACAGCTTCGGAAAAGGCCATTTAGCCCAGCCTTCCTGCGCAGCATCTTTTGACCCCCACAGCAGCCTTTCTCCCACAACCCTGCAAATCAATCTCCTTAGCCTACATGTCCAATTGTCTTCAAAAAACCCTGACATAAATTTCTTCCAACAATGTTTCAGATCGTATGTTCTAAAGCTTAACCTCAGGTGAGAAAAGAATTCTCCTCACATCCCCTCAACTTTTTTTGCCAGTTGCTTTAGATCTATGACTGTGAATTAAGAACCAGTTTTTGGAGAACAGTTGCTCCCTATTTGATTAAATAAACCTTTCGTAACATTGCATACAAAGAACAAAGAAAAGTACAGCACAGGAACAGGCCCTTCGTCCCTCCAAGCCTGCGCCGATCATATTGCCCGACAACTAAAACATTTTGCACTCCCTGGGTCCGTATCCCTGTATTCCCATCCTATTGATGTATTTGTCAAGCTGCCTGTTAAACACCACTATCGTACCTGCTTCCACCACCTCCTCTGGCAGCGAATTCCAGACACTCACTACCCTCTGCGTAAAAAACTTGCCCCGCATATCTCCTCTATAGTTTTCTCCTCTCGCCTTAAATCTATATCCCTTAGTAATTGACTCTTCCACCCTGGGAAAAAGCTTCTGACTATCTACTCTGTCCATGCCACTCATAATTTTGTAAACTTCTATCAAGTCGCCCCTCAATCTGTCGCTCTAGTAAGAACAATCTGAGTTTCTCCAACCTCTCCTCATAGCTAATAACCTCCAGACCAGGCAGCATCCTGGTAAACCTCCTCTACACCCTCTCCAATGCCTCCATATCCTTCTGGTGACCAGAATTGCACGCAATATTCCAAGTGTGGCCTAACCAAGGTTCTATACAGCTGCAGCATGACTTCCCAGCTTTTATACTCAATACCCCTGCCAATGAAGGCAAGCATGCTATGTGCCTTGCTGACTACCTTATCCACCTGCGTTGCCACTTTCAGTGGCCTGTGGACCTGTACACACAGATCCCTCTGCCCATCAATGCACTTAAGGGTTCTGCAATTTACTGTATAATTCCTGCCTGTATTAGACCTTCCAAAATGCATTGCCTCGCATTTGTCTGGATTAAACTCCATCTGCCATTTCTCTGCCCAAGTCTCCAACTGATCTGTATTCCGTTGTATCCTTTGACAATCCTCTTCACTATCTGCAACTCCTCCAACCTTAGTGTCGTCTGCAAACTTACTAATTAGCCCAGATACATGTTCCTCCAAATCATTTATGTATACTACAAACAGCAAAGGTCCCAGCACTGATCCCTGCGGAACTCCACTAGTCACAGCTCTCCATCCAGAAAAGGACCCTTCCACTGCTACGCTCTGTCTTCTATGACCAAGCCAATTCTGTATCCATCTTGCCAGCTCACCTCTGATCCCGTGTGACTTTACCTTCTGTACCAGTCTGCCGTGAGGGACCTTGTCAAAGGCCTTACTGAAATCCATGTATATAACATCCACTGCCCTTCCATCGTCGATCATCTTTGTCACTTCCTCGAAAAACTCGATCAAGTTAGTGAGACGCGACCTCCCCCACACAAAACCATGCTGCCTCTCACTAATACGCCCATTTGCTTCCAAGTGGTAGTAAATCCTGTCACGAAGAATCTTCTCCAATAATTTCCCTACCACTGACGTAAGGCTCACCGGCCTGTAATTTCCTGGATTATCCCTGCTACCCTTCTTAAACAATGGAACAACATTGGCCATTCTCCAGTCCTCTGGGCCCTCACCCGTAGCCAGTGAGGATACAAAGATTTCTGTCAAGACCCCAGCAATCTCCTCTCTTGCCTCCCTCAATACTCTGGGGTAGATCCCATCTGGCCCTGGGGACTTATCCACCTTAATATTCTTCAAATACCTCGATTAGATATCTCCTTAATCTCATGTATTCACAGCATCACAGCTTCTCCAATCTCTCAATATAGCTGAAGATCCTTAACCCTGTTATGCCTGGATAACATTTTCTGTCATCCTTTCAAAGGCCTTCACACCCTTCCCAAAATGAATTGTACGCAATGCACTAGCTGAGAACTAACCAGATATTTCCAAAATTTAACATAGCTCCATGTACTGAATGCTTCTATTGCAAGGCTAATTTCCCAAACGCTTCCTTGATCGACTTGTCAACTTCCTTGCCACCTTGAAAGATTTATATGCACCGAGTTTTTTTTTTAATCCATTCATTCCTAGTTACCTTCGCTTTAGTATGCTCCTCAGATTATCATCCCTCGATATTATTTCACACAAAGTGCACACTTCATATTTGCCTGCATTAAATTGCACTTACCATTTGTGACCCTACTCTCTAGTCTATGTATTATTGAAACCTCTCGCTATCTTTGTAATAATTTACTGAATTACCAATGTTGTATAATTAATACTCTTCAAATTGTACTCCTCATATCAAGTAAAGCATTGGTTCTAATCTTGAACCCTGATCCATTCAAAAAAATCAATTTACCACTACATTCTGCTACTTAGCACTTAACCAATAATATACCCAAGGGACCACTGTACATCAAGTCTGAGGTGTTTCTTTAAACATAAGAGAAATTCAGCATTTTAAATTTGTTTCATAAAACTGGTTGTCTTATTCTTTCACAGGATGTGGGCATTGCTGGCTAGGCCAGTGTTTATTGCCCATCCCTAATTGCCCTTGAGAAGGTGGTGGTGAGCTGCCATCTTGACCCGCTGCAGTCCATGTGGTGTAGGTACACCCACAGTGCTGTTAGGGAGGGAGTTCCAGGATTTTGACTCAGTGACAGTGAAGGAATGTCAATATATTTCCAAGTCAGGATGGTGTCGGGCTTGGAGGGGAACTTGCAAATGGTGCTGTTCCCATGCATCTACTGCCCTTGTCCATCTAGTGGGTAGAGGTAGCAGGTTTGGGAAGTGCTGCCAAGGAGCCTTGGTGAGTAGTTGCATTGCATCTTGTAGATTGCACACTCTGCCGAACCTCCACAATGTGCAGTACCATTCGTTAATCCGTAAGGGGTTCTTTGAGGAAGTAACAAGCAATGTGGATGGAGGGGAACCTGTTGCTCTGCTGTACTTAGATTTCGAAAGGCATTTGACAAAGTGCCACATCAAAGGTCACTACACAAATTAAGAGGTCATGGTGTAGGGTGTAGGTGTACATGTTAGCACATACAGTGGATTGGCTAGCTAACAGGAAACAGAGATTAGACATAAATGCATCATTTTCGGGTTGGGGAGATATGGTGATTGGGGTGCCACAAGGATGAGTGCGGGGGCCTCAAATTTTACAATTCATACCAATGACTTGGTGAAAGGACCGAATATACGGTAGCTAAATTTGCTGATGGCACAAAGATGGACAGGAAAATAAGATGTGACGAAGATATAAGGAGCCTGCAAAGGGATATAGACAGGTTAAGTGAGTGGGAGAAATTTTGGCAGGTGGAGTATAATGTGGGAAAATGTGAAGTTGTTCACTTTGACAGGAGGAATAGGAAAGGAGAAAATGGTGAGATTGCAGAAATCTGAAGCGCAGAGGTATCTGGGTGCCCTGGTACATGAATCACAAAAAGTTAATTTGCAGGTATGCAAGCGATTAAGGAGGGAAATGGAATGTTGTCCTTTATTGCAAGGGGAATGGAATATAAAAAGTAAGGATGTTTTGCTACAGTTATACAGGGTATTGATGAGAACGCATCTGCATGCTGTGGACAGTCATGGTTTCCTTATTTAAGAAAGGATATAAATGCATTAGAAAGAGTTCAGGAAGGTTAACTCTGGGATTGGGGGGTGTGGTGGTGGTCGGGCAGGGAGGGGTTATTTTATGAGAAAAGGTTGTATAGGCTGCGCCTCTGTCTATTGGAGTTTACAAGAATGAGAGGTAATCATATTGAAACATATAAGACACTGGGGAGACTTGAAAGGCTGGATGCTGAAAGGATATTTCCTCTTGTGGAGAGAGTAGAACTAGGAAACACAATTTGAAAATAAGGGGCTTCCCATATAAGCGGGAGACAAGGATGATTTCATTCTCTCAGAGGGTCATTCGTCTTTGAAACTCTCTTCCCCAGAGACCGGCGGAAGCAGAGCCACTGAATAACTTAAGACAAAGGTAGATAGGTTCTTGACTAAGAAGAGAGTGAAAGGATATAGGAGGTAGGCGGGAATGTGGAGTTGAGGCCAAATTCATACCTATTGAATGGTGTAGCAGGCTCGAGGGACTGAATGCGCTACCGCTGTTTCTGATTTGTAGGTTTGTATGTCCTCAGATACTGAAGCAGCCCTTGCCCATAAGCTACAAGACTTGGTGAACATTCAGGCTTCGGCTGATAAATGGCAAGTGACACCCAGGCCACACAAATGCATGGCAATGGACTTCTGCAACACTGGAGGTGATGGAGGGAAGGAATGTTTAAGGTAGTGGATATGGTGCCAATCAAGCGAGCTGCTTTGTCCTAGATGGTGTCACGATTCTTGAGTACTGTGGGAGCTGCACTCTCCAGGTGTGTGGAGATGATTCCATCACACTTCTGACTTGTAGATGTTGCACAGGCTTTGGGGAGTCAGGAGATGAGTTACTCACAGCATGATTCCTAGCCACTGTCCTGCTCTTGTAGCTGTTGTATTTATAAGGCTTGTCCAGTTCAGTTTCTGGTCATGGTTACCACCAGGAATTTGATACTGTGCTTGCCTCTGAAAATGCCATTAAACATCAAGGGGAGATGGTTAGATCCTCTCTTGTTGAAGATGGTCATTGCCTGGCACTTGGTACTTGCCACTTATTGGCTCAAGCCTCAATGTTGACCTGGTCTTTTTACGTATGGACAAGCACTGCATCAATATCTGAGGATTTCTGAATGGCACTGAACATTGTGCAAACACCAGTGAACATCCCCAATTCTGAGCTTATGATGGAAGGAAGGTCATTGATGAAGCAGCTGAAGATGGTTGCGCCGAGGGCACTACCCTGAGTAACTCCTGCAGCGATGCCCTGGAGCTGAGATGATTGACCTTCAACAACCACAACCATTCTTCTTTGTGCTAGGTATGACTCCAACCAGTGGAGAGCTTTCCACGATTCCCATTGACTCCAGTTTTGCTAGGGGCTCTTTGATGCCACATTCGGTCAAATGTTGCCTTGATATCGAGGGCAGTCACTCTGACATCACCACTTGAGTTCATCTCATTTGTCCATGTTTGGACCAAGGCTGTAATGAAGTCTGGAGCTAGGTACCCCTGGCAGAACCAAAACTGAACGTCAGTGAGCAGAGCTGAGTTAGTGCCGCTTGACAGCACTGTCAACAACACCTTCCATCACTTTGCTGATGTCGAGAGTAGACTATTGATGCATAATTGATGGTTTGGATTTGTCTGCTTTTTGTGGACAGGACATAGCTGGGCAATTTTCCACATTTCCTGTAGCTGCACTGCAACAGTTTGGCTAGGGGCAAAGCTAGTTCTGGAGCACAAGTCTTCAGATACTGCTGCCAGAATGTTGTCAGATCCCATGGCCTTTGCAGTATCAAGTATCAGCAGTCGTTTCTTGATGTAACGTCGCGCGAATCGACTTGGATGTATACTGGCATCTGTGATGCTGGGACCCCAGAAGGAGGCCAAGATGAATCAACCACTCGGCACTTCTGGCTAAAGATGGTTTCAAGTGCTCCAGTTTTATCTTTTGCACTGATGTTCTCATTTTCCCACATAATTGAGGATGGGAATATTTATGGAGCCTCCTGCTCCAGAGATTTTTTTAATTGTCCTTCACCATTCACGACTGGGTGTGGCAGGACTACAGAGCTTAGATCTGATCTGTTTGATGTGGGGTTGCTCAGTTCTATCACATGCAGTTTTCACTGGCATGTAAGAGGACCTGTGTTAAAGCTTCACCAGGTTTTCACCTCATTTTTATGTATGTCTGGTGCTACCCCTGGCATGCCCTCCTGCACTCTTCATTGAACCTTGGTTGATCACCCGGCTATATAGTAATAGTAGAGTGTGGGATATGCTGGATCATGATGTTATCTACTGTGGTTGAGTACAATTCTGCTGCTGCTGATGCCCCACTGTGCCTCATGGATGCCCAATCTTGAGTTGCTAGATCTGTTTTAAATCTATCCCATCTAGCACAGTGTTAGTGCCAGACAACAATGTGAAGACGGGACTTTGACTCCACAAGGACTGTGCAGTGGTCACTCCTACCAATACTGTATTGGACAGATGCATCTGTGTCATGTACATTGGTATAGACGAGATCATTTAGGTTTTCTTTTCCTCTTTAAATCTCCCTCACCTTCTGCCACAGACCCCGTATAACAGCTATGTCCTGTAGGTCGCAGCTTGCTCAGTCTGTAGCGGTGCTACTGAGCCACTCTTTGTGATGGTCATTGAAGACCCCACCCAGAGTAAATTCTGTGCCCTGGCACCCTCAGTTGGTGTTCAACATGGAGGAGTACTGAACCATTGCTGAGGCGGGGGATGGAGGCGTTGGCTCTGGTGGCTTCCTTATCCATGTTGATGTCATGACATCATGTCCTGATGTCATGACATTTCATGGGGCAGGAGTAAATATTGAGGACTCTTGGCGCAACTCCCTCCCGACTGTATCCCATTGTGCCGCCATCTCTCCTGTGTCAGTCCTGCCGGTGGGACAGGACATACCCAGGGATGGTGATGGTGGTGTCTGGGGCATTATCTGTAAGTTATGATTCCGTGAATATGATCGTGTCAGGCTGTTGCTTGACTGACCTGTGAGACAGCTCTCCCAATTTTGGCAATAGCCCCCGTGAGTTAGTAAGGAAGACTTTCCGGGATCGACAGGGCTGTGTTTGCTGTTGTCGTTTCTAGTGCCTAGGTCAATGCTGGCTGGTCCGTCAGGTTTCAGTTCTCTTTGACTTTCAGCAGTTTGATACTGCTGAGTGGCTTGTTGAACATTTCAGAGGGCATTTGAGAATCAACCACTGTGGGTCTGCAGTCGGACGTGGAGCAGAGCCGGTTTCCTTCCCTAAATGCAAGGGGGTTTTTCGACAATTTTGATTCCAGGTTTTATTAAATGCTGCAGCGGTGGGATTTGAACTCGCATTCCCAGCGAATTAGCCTAGACCTCAGGTTAACTAGTCCAATGACATAACCACTGCGTCACCCCCTCTACATTAACACAAATGACTGGAAAGGTTGTATATTTCCTATGATTTAGGGCATGGTTTTATTGAATTGAACAGTGTAGGGTTTTTTATTTATTTATACAGTTCATTTCGATCTTGTAGGCGCTCAGATCACCAGCTTCCTGCTGATTTCTGCCTCTGCAGGAGGCGGGTTCGTATTACTGATACTGGGTCTCATTATTGCGAAGCGTTGTGTCACAAAGAAAAATCATGGTAAGAAATACTTTCTCCTTCTTACTAAAGTAAACACAACTTTTAAAGAGAGAGAGCGAGCGAAAGAAAAATCCTGTTAAATGTAGAGTAAGTTCGTTGATTGCAACTGAGCTGTTCAAACAATAGCCTGTCTACCAGGAACAGAGGCCATGACTGATCAGAGCAGATTTTCCTGAGATTTAAAAGCCTTTCACAGTCAATCCTGTCGGCTTCATTTACTCAGATTTCAACACTGATTTATTGAACATGTGTTTTATCAATATCGGTGTAGCGGTGGATTCGAATTTTTAAGTTGGGTAGAATTTTCCAAGTTCCCTCCTCAGACCCCGCCAGAGCCTTGCACTCGGCCAGTGCTTTGTTGCAAAGTCTCCTTTCGTTGTCTTCAATTTTACATCATTAGGGTCTCTGGGCGTGAAGTTGTTTTTTCTGCCCACGCGATTTCCGAATCAGACTCTCGCTGCCCGGCCAGCGTCACAACAATCCAGTCCCTATTACCAAAAACTGATTGGAAACCGAACCATTCCAAACGTGACATCTAGGCCATGCTATACTTTACATTGGATCTCCCAGCAGTGTCTTTAGAAGCTGAGTAAATGCATACTGTAAAGTCTTAAACTTCATTCCTTATTAGGTGTGCAGAAGAATGGTGAAAGATCCGATTACACCGAACAGCAGGTATGTTTCCACAATCCATTCTAATGTATCTCAAATGTAAATATATGCCCAACGGTGATGTAATCTATTTACCACACTAAGTTTTCATGTTATATTGCAATGCTGCACAAATTCATCCGAAATAACACAATGTGAATTCAGCACTTGTGCTCTGGTAACAATCATTGTCAACAGATCAGAGGCACCTGAATTGTAACTGCCATCTGCTGTTGTCAATAAGCATATTGCATAAAACTTAACATCCATTGTAATGAATAGTGAAAATAAAACTGATTTATCCTCCTGTACACAGCGAACAATGTGCATTAGCTAATTCTAAACCCGAGCACAGGATTTCAAACCCAACGTATTTTGAATTCAGGTTCAAACACCTATCTAAGCAAAATACGGTAGCAGCAAAAATGACCATGAAGTTGTCGGATTCCCTTAAAACTCCAACTGGTCCATTAATGTCTGACAGCGAAGCACATTTGCTTTCTTTGAACGGCCTGTCCTTGACTCTAGCCCACACCCTTCAGCTAACTCCTAACTTCCTTCTGAAATATCCTGGCATATCCACCACCACCGTCTCATGGCATCTAGGATTACACTATAAATGCTGGCCTTGCTAGCGCCCCCACAGCTTGAGTGTTAGTACAAAATCCTGCAGAATGTCACGAGCTGAACATGCCAGTGTTGCTCTTTATTATTTCCAAGTGTGCCCAGGCCATGGAAGCGGAACTTTGGATGAATTTGCTGCAATACGAAAAACCACAATGGCAAAGGTGCCGAGAAATTGACATTCCCTTCAGTCGCCTCATCTACCCATCATTTTTTAATTCATTCACGGGATGTGGGCGTCGCTGGCTGGGCCAGCATTTGTTGCCCATCCCTAATTGCCCTTCAGATGGTGGGGGTGATCTGCCTTGTTGAGCCTCTGCACCATGTGGTGCAGGTACACCCACAGTGCTGTTAGGGAGGGAGTTCCAGGAACGGTGATATATTTGCAAATCAGGATGGTGAGTGACTTGGAGGGGAACTTCCAGGTGGTGGTGTTCCCGGTTATCTTCTGCCCTTGTCCTTCTACACGGTAGTGTTTGAACATTGGAAGTGATTTGATAACTGGCAAGGCTCCTTTCTGTCACGCTGTGCTAATTCAGTTCCAGCCAGTCTATAATTGATGCAGAAATTTTCTAATTATGCCTGAAGCCCAATTTCATAAAATTATCAAAATTATTTTCCTATTTCTGCTGTAACATAAGTGTGACTGTCATCAAACCTGCCAACAAGGGTGGTGCTGTTGGTTCCTGGCATACTGACCTCTACCTCGCAGAGGCTGAGCGCCAACTCACAGACACTTCTTCCTGCCTCCCCCTGGACCATGACCCCATCAACGAACATCAAGCCATTGTTTCCAGGAGTGTCACTGACCTCACCTCTTCTGGAGATCTTCCCTCTGTAGCTTCCAACCTTGTAGTCTCCCAACCTCGGACAGCCAGCTTCTACCCCCTCCCCAAAATCCACAAACAGGACTGTCCCAGCAGACCGATCATGTCAGCCTGCTCCTGCCCCACGGAACTCATTTCTTCCTATCTTTATTCCATTCTTCCTCCCCATTTCCAGTCCCTTCCAACCTACATCTGCGATTCCTCTGACGTCATTTTAACAAATTCCAGTTCCCTGGCCCTAACCACCCCCTTCACCATGGACATCCAATCCCTCTATACCTCCATCCCCTACCAGGATGATCTGCGGGCTCTCCACTTGTTCCTTGAACAGAGGCCCACACAATCCTCAGCCACCACCACTCTCCGTCTGGCAGAACTAGTTCTCTTACTGAACAATTTCTCCTTCAACTCGTCTCAGTTCCTCCAAATGAAAGGTGTGGCTATGGGTACATGCATGGGTCCCAGTTATGCCTGTCTCTTTAAAGGGTATGGAGAACATTCCTTATCCCAGTCTGACTCAGACTCCCTCCCACAACTCTTTCTCCAGTACATCGATGACAGTTTCAGTGCAGCTTCATGCTCTCAACTGGACATGGAAAAATGTATTAATTTTGCATCCAATTTTCATCCCTCCATCATTTTCACATGGTCCATCTTTGACACTTCCCTTCCCTTCCTTGACCTCTCTGTCTCAATTTCTGGTGATAGACTGTCCACCAATATCCATTACAAGCCTACCGACTCCCACAGCTACCTCGACTACAGCTCCTCACACCCCGCTTCCTGTAAGGACTCCATCCCATTCTCTGAGTTCTTTCACCTCCGTCGCATCTGTTCTGATGATGCTACCTTCAAAAACAGTTCCTCTGACATGTCCTCCTTCTTCCTTAACCGAGGTTTTCCACCCACGGTAGTTGACAGGGCCCTCAACCGTTTCCGGCCCATCTCCTGTGCCTCTGCCCACGCATTCCCCTCCATCCCAGAAGCATGATAAGGTACCCCTTGTCCTCACTTTTCGCCCCACCAGCGTCTGCATTGAAAAGATCATCCTCCGCCATTTACGGCAAATCCAACATGATGCCACCAACAAACACATCTTCCGTTCACCCTCCCCATCACATTCCATAGGGAATATTCCCTCCAGGACACCCTGGTCCACTCCTCCATCACCTCATCCACTGCCCATGGCACCGCCACATGGAATCGCAGGAAGTGCAGCACCTGCCCTTTTACCTCCTCCCTCCTCACTGTCCAAGGGCCCAAACACTCCTTTCAGGTAAAGCAGCGCTTCACTTGCACCTCCTTCAATTTGGTCTACTACATTTGCTGCTCCCAATGTGGTCTCCTCTACAACAGGGAGACCAAACGCAGTCTGGGTGACCACTTTGCGGAACACCTCCGGACTGTCCACAAGCATGACCCAGACCTTCCTGTCGCTTGCCATTTCAACACACCACCCTGCTCTCATGCCCCGTGTCCGCTCTTGGCCTGCTGCAATGTTGAAGTGAAGCCCAACGCAAACTGGAGGAACAGCACCTCATCTTCCGATCTTACAGCCTTCCGGACATAACATTGAGTTCAACAGAGGGTTGTGAATCTTCGGAATTCTCTACCCCAGAGGGCTGTGGAAGCTCAGTCATTGAGTGTGTTAAAGGTAGAGATTGATAGATTTCTGATTAACAATAACGCAAAGGGTTATGGGGATCGTGTGGGTAAATGCATTGAAGTGTTCGATCAGCCATGATCCTATTGAATGGCGGAGCAGGCTCGACGAGCTGAATGGCCTTCTCCTGTTCCTATATTCTCCCACAAGCAGGATACTATCTTTGTTCCGAAGACTCAGTCCGCCCACTGGGGGCTGGTGGCGCAGAGATGGAGTTCAGGCCGGGACGCAGCGGGCAGCAGTGAATGATATGGTCCCTGTTCATTCAATGGATGGACTCTGGAGCTGCCGTTTTCGGGGCTACTCGCATTGGGCTTCACAAAGAGCGCTCGGCCGAGAATAAACTGTCCTGGCAACATGACAAAATGCTTTTATTGTCTTTCAGTCCATTCAGGGTGATGCCGAAATGATGGGGCTTTATGCTGCACTCGATACGATTAATTCCCAGAAAGCCCCAAGGCCTAAACGTCAAGACAGAACAGTTTATAAGGAGGTAGGTTTGAAGAGCCGAATAGAGAGATACCGAATATCTGCCATTAACACGTAAAACGGCGCATTGAGAGAAATACCTTTCATACACTTGGGTACTCTGTTGTTTAACACTAATTCTGCGAGGCTCTCGCTATTATGTCAGCCGGAACTCAGTTTGGCCTCGGAGTGATCAGGTTGTGGGACATAGCCCATCCGGAGGCTTAAGCACCAAGTATATACGTTAATCCTCCTGTGCAGTCCTGGGGGAAGTCTGCAATGTCCGATGTGCCGTCTTTCAGATGGGATGTTAGACTGAGACCCTGTTTATCTTCTAAAGTGGATCCCATGGCAGGATTTCGAAGAGGCGTTATCATCGATGCCCTAGTCATTGTTTATTCTTTAGTCATCATCACTATAACAGGTTATTATTACCATATTGCTGTCTGTGGGAGCTTGCTGTGACCAGATAGGCTGCCGTGTTTCCCACATTACAAAATTGGCTAACTGCACCACAAGTGTTTGGTTGACCGTAAAACGCTTTGGGATGGCTTGAGGTCGTGAAAGGCGCCATATAAATGCAATAATTTATTTTTCGGTTCCAATGACTGAGCTTAACATTAGACTACAGACATGTAAAATCTCGAACTAATTATATTCCCAAACATTGTTTTCACAGGCCAAGCGAAGACTACCCGACACTCAGCTGACCTACGCTGCTCTGGATATGACAGGGCCAAAGAAAACATCAAAGCCTCACTATAAGGATAAGAGCACAGAGTATGCTCAGTTAAAGGTGGGAAAACAAATAGTTGACATCATCTACACGGAACCGAGAGCTATGTGATACTGGTGTCCAAATACGGAACCCTTTTTATTTCTGTGTATATCTCCCTAAAGGCCAATTACCATGACATCAACAACGGACAAAGTAATGACAGCAGCCCTGGGAGAAAGGTGTAAGATACTAGTTTAAGAATAGGCGACAAACATTAACTTAGAAGCTGTCGCTACCCTTCACCCTATTGAAGAAGGTGCGGATGAAATAGGTTGTAAAAAAAACTCAAGTTCTGCTCAAACAAGCCCCAGCCGTCGAGGACCAGGCACCTGATTCGTGTTCCCATTTGTATTTGCTGTTTCTGCTATCTGAATTTTGTGCAGCTTTGGAAAGGGTTGGATTTAGTGCTGTTTCCGCATTAACAAGATAATCCTAAATCGGAGTCCAGTGATCGGTCAGGAACCAATAGGCGAGTTACTCGAATATTGGTAGTAACAGGAATTTTTGCGGGAGATACAAATTCGCCTTGGGCGTAGCGCGAAACGGGCGGTAGGGAATAGGCAACAGGTTCTGCTCTCGGCTCCATTTCCTTTTCTATTCACATCTGGATTTAAGGGCTAGATTGATTTAAAACAAAAATAATATCAAGGAGCAATGAATGAGTCAGGAAGAATCAGCGAATAAAGCAAGGTTTATACTGCGTTGTCTAGAAACACAACTCGTCCCATGCCGCCTCGCAGGGAAGTAATTTTCCAATGTTGTCACTATTGTCAGCAAGGGCAATTGGGATTGGCAATAAAGCACAGCAAGATTCCACAAACAATCATTGGAAGAGGGATCAGATAACTGTGTCAGTGATGTTCTTTGGTCCATTTGGCCAGGACACGAGGAGAGCTTTGTTGTTCTTCTGCAAATAGTGATAGTGCCATAGGATAATTTCTCATGAGAGACCAGGTGGGAATAATATTGAATGCCTTCTCTGAACGGCAATACTTTTGACAGTTAACTTATGGACTTACAGTGAATACAAAACTTTTCAAAAACTGCAGATAAAGTAAGTGCACAATTTAAAGTAAATGCAGCAAGTAGAATCAGAAGAGAAACTTTTCACTCGCTTAGTTATGTTTTCCACTCTCGTGCTGACATACCAAATGACCGTGACAAAGAGAAGCTTTCCCTCCTCAGCCTTCTCGTCACACCATCCTCCTCCAACACCTCTCCCCTATTATCCAGCTGGATGAGACTGCCCTCACATGGTTCCATCCTTACCTATGTATTTGCTGCCAGGGAATCACCTGCAATGGCTTCTCTTCCAGCTCCTGCACCATTACCCCCAAGGATCTATCCTTGATCCCTCCTAAATTTCATCTACATACGACCCCTCAGTGATATCAGGAGACACAATGTTAGTCACATGTGCTGATGCTACCAAACTACCTCACCACCAGCTCTCTCATCTCCTCCACTGTTGTTAAATGATCAGACTGCTTATCTGACATCCGGCACTGGATGAGCAGAAATTTTCACCAATTAAATATTGGGAAGATTGAAACCATTTTTAAAGTTCCCGCTCTAAAATGTGTTCCCTAGTTCCTGAATCTATGCCTACCTCAGCAATAGTCTGAGATCAAGCAGTCTCTTCACATCCTTGGTAACACATTTGACTCTGGGATGAACTGGTGACCTCAGACTCATGCCATCACTTAGACCAACTATTTACACCTGCCTAACATCGCCTGACCTCGCCCTTGTCTCAGCTCATCTGCTGCTGACATACTCAATAATGCCTTCGATAACTCTAGACTGGACTTCCCGAATCTGGCTGCTCTCCCACATCCCACCCTCTGTAAACTTGACGTCATCCAAAACACGGCTTCCAACGTGGCAACTTGCAGCAATACAGTTCTCCTCTCACCCTATACTGGCTGAGTTACATTGGCTCCTGGTTTCTCGATTTAAGATTCTCGACTTTGTTTCCAAACCCCTCCTTGGCATTCCTCTTACACACCTCTGTAATTTCCCACAAACCTCCCAGGCATCCGCGATCCTCTAGTTCTAACGTTTTATGCAATCCCAGTTATAATCGCCCCATCAGCAGTAGGGGTACCTTCAGTTGCCTAGGTCCAAGCTATGGAATTCCTTCTCTACACCTCTCCACCTCACCTTCGCCCATTAAGGCACTCCTTCAAATCAACCTCTTTAACTAAATTTTACTCATTTGACCTCATATCTCCTTATGTGGCTGGCTGTCATTATTTGTTTTCTAAAGCTGTAGTGAAGCGCCTTTCAGGTATTCAATTACATTAAACATACTCCATATATTTAACTAGTTGCTGTTGTTCTGGTGCTACTTCCTTGATTTGTTTTTACAGTCTGCACCCAAAAAAATAGTGCATTTTTTCAAAGATAGGTGAATGCAGAATATAAAAGGAAATCCAATTAGCAATACCAGAGGACAAAGTATCACTAAACAATTACGAATATTTTCATGTTTGAAAATAAAAGGTATTCTGAAATGTAGTTTTTGCTTTACTCAGAAGATGCAATATTTCTTCAACAGGGGCAAAAGAATCAAAACTTTTAGATTGGTTGTAAATGTGTATCGATGATGGTATATTGGAATGACGAGCTTCAAAGGCCTTTGCTGGCCCTTGGCAATTGTAACTTTGTTATTATACATTTCGCTGTAACTTATTTTCAAGTGTATCACTGTTATCCGAGCGTTAGCACGCAGGGATGAAAAATATATAATGGATTATATAACATGGGTGTGGTTTTTTGAGTTCCTTATTTCATAATATGCATTATTAATGCATTATATAATAAATCCAATAGTAAGTGTGTGTTTGGGTAAAGTAAATGCCTATCATATTTCTTCCTGATACACTTGCACGTTGCAGTTGTTGTAAGCTTAAATTTACAGATTACTTATTAACATAAACATACAAACAGTGTGTTGTTTGAAGAAATGTCAAAACGTTCAACAAAAATAAATTCCATTGAAAAACAGAAAAAGTGAAAAAATCCAGCCATCGTTCACTCAGCAAGTTAAGTACTCGAATAAAAAAGACATATAATGTTGCAGAGAATAGCAATAAGTCTGAGGACTGGAAATGTTTTAGAAACCAGCAAAGGGGCATTAAAACCTTGATTTAAATGGGGAAAATGGAATATAAGAGCAAACCAGCCAGGAATATGAAAGAAGGCTGTAAGTGCTTTTACAAGTGGAAGAGAGTAGCTAAAGTAATCGTTGGGCCCTTGGAAGTAGAGGCAGGAAAAATTATTATAGGAAATGTGAAAATGGCAGATGCATTGAAAAAATATTTGGTTGCCTGTATGCACAGTAGAAGACACGAGCGACATACCAGGAAAAGAGAGTAAACAAATGTGTGAGGAATTTAAGGCTATTAATAACAGTAGAGAATAAATACTTGGGAAACGTTAATGGATTCAAATCTGGACCTGCTGACCTACATCAAAAGGCTTTAAAAGTCATAGCTTCAAGGATAGTGGGTGCACTGGCTACGAGTTTTCAAGCTTCCGTAGATTCTGGAATGGTACCAGCAGTTTGGAAGTAAGCAAATATGACAGCACTATCCAAGAAAGGAGAGTGAGAGAGACAATCGGAACATCAGAGCAGTTAGCCTGACATCAATCATCTGGGAAGTACTGGAATTTATTATGAAGGAAGCCTTAACAATGTACTTAGAAAAGTACTGTATGATCAGCCAAAGTCAACGTGGTTTTACTAAAGGGAAAATTTGACAAATTGATGATTTTTTTAAAGATGTAATGAATCGGGTAGATAAAGGGGAACCAGTAGATGTCATATACTTGAATTTCCAAAGACATTCCAGAAGGTGACACATAAATGTTTAACAGGCAAGATAAGGGTTCATGGAGTCAAAGAGTTGGGGGTAATATATTAGCATAGATAGAGGGTAGGTTAATGGACAGGGAGCAAAGAATAGGCGTAAATGGGGTATTTACAAGTTGGTAGGTAATGTCTCATGGAGTGTCACAAGGATCAGTGCTGAGGCTTCAGTTAATTACAATCTATATTAATTAATTACAATCTATATTAATATTAATAGATGAAGAAACACAGAGTAATGTATCCAAGTTTGCTGATGATACAAAGCTGGATGAAAATGTAAGTTGCGAGGGAGAAATGGAGAAGCTAAAAAGAGATATAGACAGGTTAAGTGAGCGGGAAACAAGTTGGCAGATGCAGTACAATGTGCAGAAGTGTGAGGTCATTCACTTTGGTCAAAAGAATAGAAAAGCAGAATATTTTTTAAAGGCTTGAAACTTGTAAATCTTGAAGTTCAGAGATTTGTGTGTGCTCGTACAAGGAACAAATGGCATGCTGGCCTTTATTGCATTGGAAATGGAGCACATGAATAAGGAAACCCTGCAGCAATTGCAAAGGGCTGTGGTGAGATCACACCTGGTGTACTGTGTGCAGTTTCGGCCTCTATATTTAAGGGACTCGCATTGGTTGCAATGCCATGAAGGTTCACTAGATTGGCCCATGGGTTGAAGAGGTTGTCCTATGATGAGAGGCTGCCTTAATTGAGCTTTTATTCTTTCGAGCTAGCAGAATGAGAGGTGATCTCATTGAAATGCACAATTCATTGAAGGGGCTTGACATGGTAGGCACTGAAAGATTAATTCTGCTGGGTTCTGAATCTTTGGGATTCTCTACTCCGAGGGCTGTGGATGCTCTATTGTTGCGATATTTAAGGCTGGGATGGACACATATTTCGCCTCTTAGGGGATCAAGGAATATGGAGGAGAGGGCGAGAAAGTTGAATTGAAGCCCAAAATCAGTCTTGATCATATTGAATGGCGTAGCCGGCTAGAAGGGCCTTACGGTCTACTCCTGCTCCTACCTCTTGTTATGTTCTTGGTCTAGGCTCTCTGATATACATTCGGTTGTGTAAAGAAGATAAACCAGTTAGTGCTCGTTATATATTCCGAACCCAGGGGACGGCTAGGGTTGACTGGGTTGTGCTATTAAACCAGAATGTCTTCATTTTTCAATACGAACATCATGAAGTAAGCGGGACAACATGTAAAATTAAATGGGCCATACAAATCATTCTATTAACTTCACTGGAAGGGATAAAATAAAAGATTGTTGAACAAACAAATCCAGAGTACAACATTTTTTTTCAAAAATATACTTCCTCGGAACAAAGTCTTTCAGTAAAACAGAACAACATGTTTCCCGTGACCCCTGCCGAGTCTGGTTTGGCCGCTTTGCCAAACAATTCTGGGAAAAGATCCCTCCTTGGCCGAAGTAACAAAGTCTTGGTTGTCCAAAGTGTCATTAACGCAGCTGCCCTGATTGACTGTTGTAATGGTATCTAGCCATTCGTCATTGATTCATAACATGACCATTAAGACAAAAGTAACAAACACTGCTGCATAAATCATGAGTCCCCATCAACATTTGAAATCCCTGTATTTGTCAGGCAGTCCCAATAAACGTGCCTGAGATGCATCGCGTGGCGCGAAGTGTTATTTGTAAAATGTACTCTTAACCAATAACAGGCCTAATCCAGCGAAGGACATGGCGGTCATGGGAAGGCGCTTGCTTGAAACACAGGCTAGGAAACACGAGGTTGGCATTACTTGATGTTCTGGTCAGTACTCCATGTGGACACACTTCGGGCCTGGGAGGGATGAATCAGCCCTTGCATTTCACTGGGCTCTAATTATGTTGTGGGTCTTATCTGCAGGACGTGGGTTTGGTTTCAAAGTGTTGTCGCACCAGTTCAAGAGGACCTAGACCACTACAGACCAGGGGAACATACGAAAGTGTTTCCTGACTTTGTGCAGAGTTCATGAAGAGAACGAGCAAGGAAAGCCATTATGATTTTTAAAAAAACTAGGCCAATGCCGAGGCTTTTGGTGGAATCCATTAAGGTTTAAGAAACATAGAGAACTATCAGGACGAAAGGAAGAGAGCTTGTATTTATATAGCGACTTTCGAGGCACGAAAGCCGGCCCCGCCTCCCCCTCCAAAAAAACGCTTTAATAAAGTACGTTCGAAGCGCCATTGCGGAAGTGTAGAAAGCCCTTTGACATGGTTGACTATACCGTCTTCCTCCAATGTTTCTCCACTGTGTCTGCCTGTGTGGACTGTACTTGCCTGGTTCCATTCTTAACTATATTATCATAGCTAGAATATCGCCTGCATTGGCTGTTCTTTCCTTGGTGCCTTCCAGGATCTACCCTTGACTCCCCTCTATTTTGACCTCTATGTTACCCGTCAGCAATGCTATCCAAAAGCATAACCTTAATGTTAACATGTGTGCTGACAATGTCCAGCTCGGCCTCACCATTACGTCTCCCAACTCCTTCACTGTCACTACAGTAAGAGTGCTTGTCCGACATGCAATACTGGATGAGCAGAAATTGCCTTGGATTAAATATTTGGAAGATGGAAGCCACTGTCTTCAGTCCCGATTTCAAACTTCATTCAATAGATACCAACTTCACCATTTTCCCTCGCAACTCTCTAAGGCTGAACCAGACTCTTCACAAACCTGGCGTCATATTTAACCGAGAGATGAGCATCTGACCACATATGCATCGCATTAGGAAGACCATCTATTCCCATAACATTTCACAACTCTGTCCCAAATTCAGCTCATCTGCTGATGAAACCCTCAGCCATCCCACTCGAGACTTCACAATTACCATACACTCCTGACCACGCTAACAGATTCTACCCTCTGTAAACTCGAGGTCATCCAAAACCCTGCTGCCCATGTCATTTCTCACACCAAGAACCATTCATCCATAGCCTCTGTGCTCGCTGACCAAATTACTTTCTAATTTAGCAATGTCTCGATTTTACAATGTTTATCCTTATTTTCCAATCCCTCCCTGGCCTCACTGCTCCCCATCTCTGTTCTCTCCTCCAGGTACCTGTACTAATTCAATTCTGGCACCTTGATTGCTCTATTATCGGTAGCCTTGTCTTCGACTGCCTGGGTCCTAAACTCAGGAATTCCCTCCTTAAATATCCACGACTCTCTAATTCCCTTTCCTCCTTTAAGACCCTCCGTAAATTGGTTAAGTTTTTAACATATGCCCTAAAATCGCCTTGTGCCTCTCGGTGTCAAATGTTTGTTTGATGCCACCCTTGTGAAACGCCTTGGGACATTTGACTACGTTCGGGCACGATATAAATAGAAGTAGCTGTGTTGCGGAACAGGCTTATGGATGTAAAAACCATCACGGCTTCGTTAAGGGGCACAGATATCTCCAACTTAACTAACGGTTTGCGAATGGCGCGAATATTAATGTCACCAGTCTAAAGTGCGAGCACAATAGACCCGAATAGATATTAATAGATGTCTTCATCTAAAGAAGAAAAAGGGTTAATGAATGTATATTTTACCGTTTGTGTGCACGGCTAGCTATCACTTAAGTTGACCTTTATATCACAACTGGGATGTGGTTTCTGTTTTACTGATAGTTATTGCCTAATTTTTATTCTATTCTCGCTGCTTGCGTGTAGGTGGTTCTGAGCACCTCTCTAGCACCCATCACCGACCACATTGCAGCATAATGGAAACGTTTAGTGCTGTTAGCAACTATAGCTCTTACACACCACCTTTCAATATAGATTTGTTAACTGATTTTTGTTCATACTTCGGGGTAAGATTAATTCTAACCGAACTCAAATGGGTTAGTTTAATAGCTGCAATCACGCACAGTAAATATTTTATCTGCTTAGTGGCTGAGCTGGACTAAAAGGATGGAGAAGGAATATTGAAGAGGCCTGTGTGGTTATTTCATTGAAGATTTCGCATGCTTCATGGATTTCAATGCACGGTCATTTTTAATTTATATCTCGCCAAATTCTTGTTTCCATTGCAGCAATTGCTCTGCACTATCAAGCATAAGAGTATTGTTTTTAACTTTGGTCCATAACGTAAAATGGGTGATACCAAATTAGCCGTCCATCGTATACTACTCCCAATTTTCCTTTCATTAAAGTTAAAGGCGTTGGGGGTCTTCTGGTAGCGTCCCTCCCTCTAAGCCAGAGCTCCGGGTTTAAGTCCCACTCTGCAACTTGATGGCCAAGGAAGGTGCGTTCAAAAAATGGCTAAACAGGTGGAGCATCGACCTGTAACTCCTTCCAACATACACCAAGGGCAGAGAGCGGGAGATTCCTGGTCAGCATGACCATGACAACACATAATGGATGCTCAGTTTCTGAGCTGCTAACTCCATTCTGAGTTAGCATCATGGTATGCTGGACGCTTAGGGTGATGACCAGCTCCCCATCAAGTGGACTGCTTTGTCCTAGATGGTGTCAAGCATCTTCAGTGTTGTGGGAGCTGTACTCATCCAGGCAAGTAGGGACTATTCCATAATACTCCTGACTTGTGCCCTGTAGGTGGTGGAGGGGCTTTGGCGAGCCAGGAGGTGAGTTACTCACCACAGGATTCCTAACCTCTGACTTGCTCCTGTAGCCACAGTCTATATATGGTTGGTCCAATTAATTTTTAGATCTCTGGCGATCTGAAGCACGGTGATACTGGGACCTCAGCTTTGGAAAGTGCCATTGAAGGTCAAAGGGAGATGGTAAAGTTCTCTCTACGTGGAGATGTTCATTGCCTGGCACTTGTGTCATGCAAATGTAAATTTCTACTTGTCAGCTGGGGCCTCAAATTTGCCCAGACCGTTCTGCATGCTGGCACGGACAGCTTCTGTAACTGAGTTGTGAATAGTGCAAAACACAGCGGCATCAGAGAAAAATATCCCCATTCCCGAACTCATGATGGAAGGCGTGTTAGAAACCTGCAAGCTATGGACTGCAGTGGTTCAAGAAAGTAGCTCACCACCGCCTTGTCAAGGGAAATTATGGCTAGGCAATAAATTAAAGCTGTTGAAGCAATTACAGGCCAATCAACATTACTGTGCTGTTCAGCAAATTAGTGGAAGGAAATAAGGAACAGTACAAATCGTCATTTAGAGAGGCACAGAGTGGTCAAGAACACCTGGCTTAGATATTTTAAGGTAGACCGCATCTGACAAACTTGATGGAATTTGTTTGAGAAGATAACAAGAAGGCTGAAATATATTCGCTTGTTTAGTATATTTCCCATGGATTTTAGCAGGGCTTTTGGCCAAGTCTCGCATGGCAGCTTGACCACAAAAGTGAATTTCCATTGTATCCATGGGAAAGTGGCAAGTTGGTTCCAAAAGTAAAAACAGAAATACCTGGAAGAACTCAGCAGGTCTGGCATCGGCGGAGAAGAGCAAAGTTGACGTTTCGAGTCCTCATGACCCTTCAACAGCACTAAGTAGAAATAGGAAAGGGGTGAAATATAAGCTGGTTTAAGGTGGGGGGGGGGGAAGAAGTGGGTGGGGGGGGGCGGTTTGTTGGGACAAGCAAGCAGTAATTGGAGGAGATAACCAAAAGATGTCACAGACAAAAGAACAAAGAGGTGTTGAAGGTGGTGATATTATCTAAAGAATGTGCTCATTAAGAGTGGAGAGCAGGACAAGCAAGGTCGCTCTAGTGGGGGTGGGGTGAAATAAACAGAGGGTGGAATACATTTAAAAATAATGGAAATAGGTGGGAAAAGAAAAATCTATATAAATTATTGGAAAAAACAAAAGGGAGGGGGAAGAAACGGAAAGGGGGTGGGGATGGAGGAGGGAGTTCAAGATCTAAAGTTGTTGAACTCAATATTCAGTCCGGAAGGCTGTAAAGTGCCTAGTTGGAAGATGAGGTGCTGTTCCTCCAGTTTGCGTTGTGCTTCACTGGAACAATGCATCAAGCCAAGGGCAGACATGTGGGCAAGAGAGCAGGGTGGAGTGTTAAAATGGCAAGCGACAGGGAGGTGCGGACAGACCGAAGTTGTTCTGCAAAGCAGTCACCCAGTCTGCGTTTGGTCTCTCCAGTGTAGAGGAAACTGCATTGGGAGCAACGAATGCAGTAGACTAAGTTGGGGGAAATGCAAGTAAAAGGCTGCTTCACTTGAAAGGAGTGTTTGAGCCCTTGGACGGTGAGGAGAGAGGAAGAGAAGGGGCAGGTGTTGCATATTTTGTGTTTGCATGGGGGGTGCCGTAGGTGGGGGTTGAGCAGTAGGGGGTGATGGAGGAGTGGACCAGGGTGTCACGGAGGGAACGATCCCTACGGAATGCCGCCAGGGGGGGGTGAATGGAAGATGTGTTTGGTGGTGACATCATGCTGGAGTTGGCAGAAATGGTGGAGGATGATCCTTTGAATGCGGAGACTGGTGGTGTGATAAGTGAGGACAAGGGGGACGCTATCATGTTTCTGGGAGGGAGGAGAAGGCGTGAGGGTAGATGCGTGGGAGATGGGCCGGAAATGGTTGAGGGCCCTGTCAACGACCGTGGGTGGAAAACCTCGGTTAAGGAAGAAGGAAGACATGTCAGAGGAACTGTTTTTGAAGGTAGCATCATCAGAACAGATGCGACGGAGGCAAGAGAATGGGATGGAGTCCTAACCGGAAGTGGGGTGTGAGGAGCTGTAGTCGAGGTAGCTGTGGGAGTCAGTAGGCTTGTAATGGATATTGGTGGACAGTCTATCACCAGAAATTGAGACAGAGAGGTCAAGGAAGAAGTTCAGCCAGACAGAGGAGAGTAGTGGTGGATGGGGATTGTTCGGGCCTCTGTTCGAGGAAGAAGCTGAGAGCCGTCAGACCATCCCGGTGGGGGATGGAGGTATAGAGGGATTGGATGTCCATGGTGAAGAGGAGGCGGATCGGGCCAGGGAACTGGAAATTATCGATGTGACGTAAGGTGTCAGAGGAATCACGGATGTAGGTGTGAAGGGACTGGACAGGGGGAGAGAGAAGGGAGTCAAGATAGCGAGAAATGAGTTCCGTGGGGCAGGAACAGGCTGACATGATCGGTCTGCCAGGACAGTCCTGTTTGTGGATTTTGGGTAGGAGGTAGGTTGGGTGACTATCAGGTTGGAAGCTGTGGAAGGAAGATCTCCAGAGGAGATGAGGTCAGTGACAGTCCTGGAAACAATGGCTTGATGTTCAGTGGTGGGGTCATGGTCCAGGGAGAGGTAGGAGGAAGTGTCTGCGAGTTGACGCTCAGCCTCCGCAAGGTAGAAGTCAGTGCGCTGGACAACAACAGCACCACCCTTGTCAACAGGTTTGATGACAATGTTAGGGTTAGACCTCAGAGAGCGGAGTGCAGTAAGGTCAGAGAGAGACAGGTTAGAATGGGTGAGAGGAGCAGAGAAATTGAGACGAATAATGTCACACTGACAGTTCTCAATGAAAAGATCAAGAGAAGGTAAGAATCCAGAGGGAGGGGTCCAGGTGGAAGGAGAATATTGGATGTGGCTAAAACAATGTGTTGAACAGAGAGAGGACTCCTACCCAAAGAAGTGAGCACGGGGACGAAGGCAGCGGAAGAAGAGTTCGGCATCATGCCGAGCCCGAAATTCATTGAGATGAGGGCGTATGGGTATGAAACTAAGTCCTTTGCTGAGCACTGAACATTCAGCGTCGGAGAGGGGAAGGTCAGGGGGTATAGTGAATACATGGCCGGGGCTGGGATTGGAAGATTGGGTGGGGACAGAGGGACAGGCAGGGGTGGAGGGTCCTGGATGGGTATTGGTGTCAATGAGTTGTTGGAGCTTGCGTTCCTTAGCACTTGAGAGAAAGAGAAAAAGTTTCTTGTTGAGGCGTCGGATTTGACGAAGAATAAAATGAAACTGGGGGCACGCGCAGCTTTGAAAAAGGGTGGGGCGGTGCTGCTGGAGGGAGAGGTCGAGTGTGTTCATATGACGTATGCCATATGGTTCATATGGTTCCAAAAGTGGCTCAGTGGCAGGAAGGGAAGAGCAATGGTTGACCGGCATTTCTGTAACTTGGAAAACTGTTTGCTGCAAAGTTCTGTGGGCTCAGTACTGATTCCTTTCTGTTTGTAGTATATATCAGCGACAGATTCTTAAACATATTAGGGGAAGGGCGGTGGTGTGCATGATTAATAAGTTTGCAAGTTATACAAGCAATTAGTCCTGTAGTTGATAGTGTGAAGAAAACTCTAAACTACAGGAAGATGGCAATGGACTGGCCAGGTGGGCAGAAAGTGCTACATAGAATTCAATCCACAGAAGTGCAAGGTCTTGCTTTTGTGGAGGGAAAAACAAGGCCGCAAAATACACAATAAATGGAAGCTTACTGAGAAGCATGAAAACAACCACAGGAACCTTGGAGCACATGTCCATAGACCCCTGAAAGTAACAGGGAAGTTAGATAAGTTGACCAAGGAGGCCTAAAAATGCCTCCCTCTTTTGCTCGGAATATAAGAGCATGGAAATTATGCGAGAATTGTATAAGGCACTAGTTATCTCCAGTAATAGATACAGCTCTGATCACTACATTAGGGGAAAGATTTGATCACACTGAAGAGGATATAGAGGAGGCTTACTAAGATGATACTAGGACTGGAACATTTTATCTACGAGGAAGAATTTGAGAGGCTGAGCTCGGGTTCGTGTGAGCATGATGAGGTGCGGTGGTGGGGGGAGGTGAGGGGAAACTTGTTTGATGTGTACAAAATTATGAGCTGTCTAGATAGGATCCACAGGAAGGATTTATTCTACTTGGTAAAACACATCATCCTGACTTGGAACCATATCGCCCGTCCTTCACTGTCGACAGGCCAAAACCCAGAACTCCCTCCCTAACAGTACTGTGGGTGTACCTACACCACATGGACTACAGCGTTTCAAGCATTTGGTTCACTGCCATCTTGTCAATGACGATTGAGGATGAGCAACAAATGCGGACCTTGCCGAGGACTCTCAAAATCCAAGAAAGAAAGAAGGAAAAGTGGAGGAGGCGTGAAATTAATCAAATGGCAAAAGGATTAGAGGCTAGTTAGAGTGCTGTTGAGGGCCTGGAACACACTGCCTGAGATTTTGGTGGGGGCAGAAACCCTCACTACATTAAAACAAAACTTGGATATGCACTTGAAATGTTGTCAGCATCAGAGTTCCAGAACAAGAGCTGAAAGTGGGATCTGGCTGCATAGCGCTTCTTCCATTTGCTAAAGTAGAGGAGACCGCATCATGAACACGAAATAGAGAATATTAAATGAAAATAAGTTCAAGTACATCACCCTTTCAGCTGGACCGAGTGTTAGGAGCCCGAGATATGGGGAAGGAGGAGGTAACAGGGCAACCTTTGTAACTCCCGTGGAGAAATTGAAAGAATGGTAAGAGTTCTTACAGGACGCAGGATGGAGGGAAGTGTAGCCAAGTTAGCTGTGAGAGTCAGTGGGATTTAAGTAGATAATTATTAACAGTCTAATCCCGCAACTAGAGATAGAGGAGTCGAGGGAAGGAAGGGGAGGGGGCGGGGCGGGGTGGGGAGGGGTAGATGAACCCTGTGCAAAGGAAGGAGGGGAGCAAATTAGATGCAAACTTGGTGAAATTTTGAAGTTCAGGTCTGGGGCAATACATGGCACTGAAACAAAATGTAATGTACTAACGCAGAATGTACCCCCCACCATCAATAAAAAAGAGGTGAATGAGGGATCTAAATAGCTCTGAAGCTAAAAGAAAGGCCGCTGCACTTACTCACGAAGGAGCGGCCATAGCTGGAGCAGGTACGTGTTTGCAGAGCAGCACCTTGTATTTGATGGAAGCGGTTGGATTCAGTTGAGAAGTTGTTCAGTTAACTTGAGCCAGCAACAGATTCATGGCTGTAACACGGGAGCTCCGGGAGCATTAGGTGAAGCCCCAACAGAAGCACAAATGGGTCAATATCAGAGTGGACCGGAGGGACGGATAGAAATCCTGCCGTGAAAGAATCTGACCCAAAGCTGAGAACCCACCCTCTGGTGATCGTCTTTACCGGGATATCTGCAGTTTCACAGTATTCTTGCACGGATGATAAAGCCCGAGGGAGGGGCCATGTCAGGTGGCCCAGATTTAGCTCAAATTTTCTTTCTGAAGCCTTCCAACCTTCTCTTATTGACAATGCGGCCCTCCCATTCTATTCCGCATTCCGCCCACATTTTGCTTTCTATTGCTTTTAACGTAAATTGTTGCGGTCTATTTTAGTCAGTTCTATCAACGCGCTGTGAAACTGTCGCTTTCTTAATGCGATATCATTGAGATTCAGCCCACACAGCCAGCCAACAGGAGAAGTTGGTTTAACTTCCTGTTAAAGTGACATTCATGACTCGCCTGTTAAAATAAATTCCGCGTGTGATACAGCAGCTCCCCGCGTCATCAATCAGGCCGGATTATCGACCAAATATTTGCAATCCATCAGAGATGCAGCAGGTCAATAGCCATTAAACAATGTTCGGGTGTCAGTGTATATGGGCCCTGGGGGTTATTTACGAAGGTATTTTCCGCAACAAACGGCTCTGCTTTTTTTCCCTTTTGCTTCTTTCAATCAGGCTTCAAATCTTTCTTAAACAAAAACAAAAATACCTGGAAAAACTCAGCAGGTCTGGCAGCATCTGCGGAGAGGAACACAGTTAACGTTTCGAGTCCGCATGACTCTTCAACAGAACTAAGGAAAAATAGAAAACAGGTGAAATATAAGCTGGTTTAAGGGGGGTGGGTGGGACAAGAAGAGCTGGATAGAGGGCCAGTGATAGGTGGAGATAACCAAAAGATGTCACAGACAAAAGGACAAAGAGGTGTTGAAGGTGGTGATATTATCTAAAGGAATGTGCTAATTAAGGGTAGAAAGCAGGACGAGCAAGGTACAGATAGACCTAGTGGGGGTGGGATAGGGTGTAAGAATCGAAAAAGGCTAAAAGGTAGAGATAAAACAATGGATGGAAATACATTTAAAAACAATGAAAATAGGTGGGGAAAAGAAAAATCTATATAAATTATTGGAAAAAACAAAAAGGAGCGGGAAAATCGGAAAGGGGATGGGGATAGAGGAGACTGTTCATGGTCTAAAATTGTTGAACTCAATATTCAGTCCGGAAGGCTGTAAAGTTTTGCTTTTATATTCAAATCTTTCTTGTTTTCTTTCGATCCATCCGTTCATCCATCTATCCGTCTGTCTGCCGGTCTGCCGGTCTGTCTGTCTGTCTATCTATCTATCTATCTACCTGCCTACCTACCCGCGGTTAAAGGATATTTTATTTCTATGTTACAACTATATTTTTAATATTTTATAGTTGCTTCCTCTGCAGTGAGGCAAACTCCTGAAAGCGCCATTCTGTTGGCGGGTGCAGACATTACCTTCCATTGTACAGCGAGCTCTGTCCAGATTCACTCAGATGTGGAGGTTTATTGGTGGAGACTCGGCGACGAAACCTTATTGCAACCGGATTCTGACGGCAGAAAACGATTCTTTCCATTTAAGAAGGGAACGGCTTCCTTCCAGATCCTGAATGTCCGTTTCCCCGACTCCGGAGTCTATTACTGCGGAGTGAGAAACACAGGGAACCGGATCGTTAATGGAACCGGATCGAGACTTGTTGTGCACGGTAAGCGGCTTTCGAGTGAGTTGCCGCCTCTTCCATTGTAGGATGGAAGGTTTAGTATCATAAATTGCTCTGATTATTTCGTAAATTGATTCTTAACGTTAACCAGGGGATTAGGGAACATTATTTAAATTCAGCCCTAAAACCATATCATAGTTAGAACCCATTATTTTCTATTCATCTATAATATATGTGTTGATTAGCGTAAGGCTCCAGCATAGTGTATAGATGAGGGATCTGGCTCAAAAGGGCGGTATGTTGTACCTATAAGGGCCTTGATTGTCTGGCTACATGGATAGAAAACAAATCATTTTTCGCAGGAGGCTGTACTTTATAATTCTATTTCAAAATCCCTGGATATGATAATCTTGCTGTGCCACCTTCAAAGGTTAGGGTAATATGGTTACACAAGTTGATCTGCATGTTAAATCCTTCGGTCTCTAGCGATTGGAATTGATTAGAAGGCTGTGTGTTGTAAAAAAAATAGCGACACTAATTACTACAAGACGCCGTCCCGTCTTTCAAGGGGAGCTTTATATACACCTGGTTAAACGTTTACAGAATACGAAAGGAGCATCTCTGAGTATTTGCATAAATTCTAGGTAAGATTGCAATTCGGTCCAATTTGATAATTTTTGCAAACTACATTTGATACTCGTCTGGAATCACATTACATGACTGTTGCCCCCAACCTGTGAAATTTACCGCGCTACTCGGTGAACTGAGGCCAGAGGAAGTCTAAAGTTCATTTGTCTATGTGTTAGGATGGAAAAAAAAACTGTCACTGGTTATTCAGCCATCTCCCCTTTACAGCTACACGGATAATCACTTCAAACTCCACTTGCCGCCATTTCCTTCGAATCAAATTTGCAGCAAGTTGTGCTATTGTCATCTTTAAAATTTTGGACACAATATCATTATTCTGCACATACAAATTATCGTGGGAGCAATAATTTCCCTCTTTGCTGCAGATATACATATCTTAACGCAATCTGTTTGACTTAATATCGTCTGTATAAGTTACATTTATTTACTTAATCATGTTCAATAATCAGAAAGAATAAAATGCTGATGAGTAGATATGAAAACATATTTCTTTGCCATTGTTGTTCCCTTTGAAATGTGATATTCTTGCCTCCATCCTGGTGAGTGCTGGGTGTAAAGATTAGACAGCAGGTCTCTTTTTTCAGCAATATTTATTTGCAGGAGCTAAGCAAACCTGATTGTCTACCCACACTTTCTGCTGTCACTGCAACGCCTTTCTTAATTCATAGTGGGAATTGTATTTCGCACTATTACGCAACTCAAGTGTGTATAAAAACGGTTGAGACATTCAAAAAACAGATAGCAAAATGCTGTCAGTGATTTATTTTTGTGCCTGCGGCCAAGAATCACGTGGCTATATATAGGAAGACTGGATGTAAACGAGACTAAGATAGCAAAGCGTAGGCAATCAGTGTTTTCGTTTCCCTGTTCCACAGCTTCCCCAGAACCCGTGAGACTGATCCGCGAAGTGTCCCGGACGAACTCATCTGTTCTAACGCTCGTGTGTGAAACGGCCCAGTTCTACCCGGAGTCTCTCACCTTCATTTGGTATAAAAACGACAGCAACATTGTGACTGGGATCAGCACTGTTCAAAAGATGAATTCGGAGGGGATGTTTGAAGCCTCCAGCAGGTTAAAAACGGCACAGGCAGCCCGGAGCGGGGCGGTGTATACCTGTATGGTGTCTCACCTCACACTGCAGAGTCCAGCCATGGCTGTTTACCTTGACTCCAGTTCTAATTCAGGTAAGGTCTTGACCTTTGTCCAGATATTGTCAGTCACTTGCTACTACAGATCCGCTTTATTTTCCTTTGATCTTAATTACGCTCATTTAAAGATTCATTCTACTTAGGGAATTGTGAAACGGGTGAAGGAGGAACATGTTTCGCATCTGAGTAACAGGGTGCAATCTATCAATAAATACAATCCATAAAGTAATTTCCATCAGCTTCAATTGTTCGCCATTTAAAACAGAAAACGGGAATAGGTGGGATGCCCTTTCACTCATTTATTTCAGATTTTTCAGTTATGACAAGCTGCCGATCTGCATCAGTTCCCCTGTTTAGACATCCCACTGTACGTGACCTATCACCCTGCAATAATTGGGCTGCAATTTGCGCCATACTGTTCCTAGCAGCGACGCTCCTGATTGCTCTGTCAATGAAAATGCTAAAAAAAAACACATGCATTTCGTTAAACCATTTAATGGAGACAAGTGCTGTAATCAGTGCTGTAAAGCAAGAATCAATAAAAGCACTAGATTGCACAGGTTAAAAATCTCAGTCTTCAGCTCTGTTACTGAGACACTGAAGACGTAAATCGTGCAACCTACGTTCAATAGACCGGTTGTATAACACTGCGTTCAATGAAGCGACGATAATTGATTATTCATATCATTAGCAATTGTAATATTATATTCATTATTTTCACCATCATTATTATGATTCTTACAGACCACGGGCACACGCCCATTTATCTACAGATTCCTGGATATACTGGAGCTGTATTGATATTTCTAGCTCTCGTCACTTTCATTGTGAAGAAGTCGCTAACTCAATAACTGTAAGGGTAAGGAGCCAGCTATGTGATTTCTCTTTGATACATTTGCAATAAGTGCAGACGGCACTTAGCAGAGTGCATACCTCTTCCATGCTGTGTTAACTCAACATTATTACAATTACGCAGCGCTTTGAAGCTTTTCCCTGCCTAACTGATGCTCTATAACGACAAGAATAGAAATATTTTATTTTGAGGTTTCCTTTTGCTGAGGAGGCTTCAGGCTAATCTACATCCAACGACCTGCTGTGAAAACACTGCTCACATTTTGACATCTATGACAAATTCCAGCACAGCCGCTGAGACAATCCACAACATCCTGAAGCAATCAACAATATTCTAAATAAAAAGGTCAATTCGCCCTATCTCCCTGTGTTAACTGATCGTTTATAAAATTCCTGGATCAAGTCCCAAATCCACACCTTTATCAGAACTATTCAGTTCTTCATCGGACCATACCCTTTATATGTACCAAGTTTCGTTGAAATCCATCCATTAGTTTTTGAGATATATTATTTATGGTCGGACTAGCAGACTCACCATCGGGCGGAACATTGCCTGGCGGAGGTAACGCCGCGGAGGTAACGGACGTGACGAAGGAAACAACATGACATCGAAGAAAGGAAGGAATATTCAATCTGATCCCGAATTGGACTATGGTGATATGTTAAGCATCTCTAATTGGAACCACCATCTGAAACAAATAAATTGCCCAGCAGTCAGTCAAATGAACACAAAGTAACGTTTTGTTTTTGGATTTTTGGTGACGTTTTGGAGTTTTGAATCAATGGGCTGAATGCATTTCAGGAACTTTCACATGAGATTGCCGTGTCCTGTGGTCCTCAAGGCGGCATTGGTTGAGGCTTAATCGGATTTCCCTATGCCCCTTCATTTAATGTGTGGCATAAATTGAACCTTTTCTTTCATTTAGGAGCCCGCGGAAATGAAGAGGGGCCAGGGCACTTCGAAAAAAACTGGCGTGGGTCTCTACCACATTTCCAAAAAATTTTGCAACATAAAATAATGCAATTAATTCTCTAATGAGCATATTTAAATTATGTGCTGGACACGGTAATTTTCTACGCGCTTTAATGCTTAATGCTTGTGTGTACTCGAAGCCACCGTACACCGTCAACAAATATCCATTCGTCCCAGTCAAATACATAATCGGGTGGATCCGACTGCATTTCCGTCTACAGTGTCCCATCAAACACTTTAAGAATAGCTACAGCACGGTTTAGATGTAAATTTAATCTCCCATTACACCGCCTCGTCAAACACTCCCAGGTCAGGTACATTATGAGTGAAATAGATACTGTATAGCGAAATGCTTTCTGATAAACTCTAAGAACTGGTAATGCAAGGGTCAGATAAAGAGAAAAGCTCTTTGGAGACTAAAAGAAAAAACAAATCAAGCACTCTTAGAGGAATTGAACATTGGTTTAACACAAGGTGAACCTTCCGCGATTAGCGGTGCCGTGCTAGCACACAGTGAGACCCCATTGCTTCTGTTACAATAAATCGCGCGAGGATCGGTCTAATGGAACACTCTACCATTAGACCAGGCGATTTTCTCCACAACCTCCCTCTGACTAAACATTAAGTTCTCTCAAATTGCCAACCCACCAGTGTTGATTTTTAATTCATTGTACATGTGATCATGTTAGCCACAACACGGCTACTTAGATTAAAATGGTCCACGAGCTCTGTGCACTCGAGTCGTAGTTTCCAAAGAACAGCAATTTGTATTAATGTGGTCTTTAACATGGTAAAACGCCCCAATTCACCTCGCAGGAGAGTTATCAAACAACGTTGGCCACGGAGCGACATATGTAAAGTGAGCGATGACAAAAGCTTGCTCAAAGAGTTAACTTTTAAGGAGCGCCTTGAAGGCGAAAAGCAAAGTTGAGTTGGAGAGATTTCAGGAAGGAATTGCAGTAACTGAAGTTTCCTCCGCCGATGGTGAAGCGAAGTTCAAGAGGCCAGAATTGGAAGGGCTCACGAGTCAGCAATGTGTAGGGACGTAGTCGATTAGATAGATAGGGAGGGATGAGGACATGGAGAGATTACAGAAAAGAGGTGAATCGATGTCTTGTTTAACTGTGAACCGTGAGTCAGTGATCATAGAGGTGACAATGGAACTAAACTTATGAATTAAAAGATGGAATAAAGGGGTTTTGATGATCACAAGTGAACGGAGGGTAGAATGTGCCAGCACAAAGTCACTGTACCGTCGAGTTATTGTGGTCTACATAGTGATAAAACATCATTAAAATCCGTGTCTGAAGCACACATTGGGCGGAATATTCTGCAGCTAAAAATTTCCTGGGCATTCAGAATTTCTGCTCGGGTCTCCGGTACGTCAATAGGAGGGATCTTCTGGGAAGCGGTCAATTAGCAGGCCGCCTCAGCCTTCCCCAGCCAGTCAAGGAGAATGGCTGGAACAGAGATATTGGTGACCCAATAAGAGGGCAGGCAGGGCCAGCCGGCTGATAGCGCCACATGTGAGAGGCGAACGCTGCTGCGGCAGAAGGAGAATAAGAGGGCGCTTCAGAAAGCGCTTCAGAAAGCAGGTACTCTCCAAAGGCTGCAAAAGGTTGCATAAGAAATGAGGCCCAGAGCTTTCAGTCCCAAGCGACCGGAAGGATTCCACCCGTTGTGAGGACAGCGCAGTTGGTCAATGTAATTTAGAAAAAGAAATGTTGCTTTTTCTTTCTGCTTCATGGATCACTCTGTTGACAAATCAAAGTAATGAGTTAATTTAAAATTGCTTCAATTTTATAGGGACGGCAGAAAATAGAGGACAAGATGTCATATGTTGTAACCAAAGAGAACCAAAAGTATAAGCAGGTGGGAAAGGGTAACAATGGGAATGTTCTTAGGCACCCCCAGCAGAACAAAGAGAAACATTATGAAAGTATTGGATGTAACATTTAACTTGATCGTGCTCAAGTTAAAATAGAAACTGGTAGAAAGCTATAATTGTGTAGGCACACTGTACAGACATCAAGACTTCAAGAGGCGTTCCACCCGAGGAGTCAACCTTGTTTTAGCTTTCAGATGCTGATCTTTCTATAGTTTATTTCTCATTAGTTGTAATATTTTCTGTGTGTTTAACATCATTTTCTTGCCGTGCTTTCATGACATGCTTTCGAGGGAGAGAACAATTCAAGTGTACACTGCAAAGTCAGGAAGCAGAAAAGCCTTGGTTTGGAGTTCTCCAGTTAACGTAAATGTTTTGTTCTTTTCTAGCTATATTTAATTTCCTTATCAGTGAATTAATTGGAGAATCATTGATGCATAAAATAGTAGAGCATAAGGCAGATCATTCGGCCCATAGCCTCCGCACCAGTTAGTCACAGTCACAGCTCTTTCTCCTTATCGTTTCAGTTCTTCTCCTTAAAATATTTATCCGAAGCCCTATTGAAAGCCACGACTTAACCCTTTTCACCAACCTGTCATACAGTGCTTTATCTTGGCTAATAAATGTGAAGTAACATTCATGCCACAAAAATACCAAGCAATAACCATTTCCAAGAGAGAATCCAACCATCTACATTGTCATACAATGACATCACTTTCGCTGCATCCTCACCATCAACATCCTGGGGTTACCATTGATCATAGCGGGAATAATATCCTTGCAGGCGGGTTTGCTCGTGCTGGGGGAAGGAGCTTAAACTAATTCGGCAGGGGGAGGGGACACAGAATGTTAGCAGAATAGGGACACATCATAATACAGTTAAACAATCAAGTCAGAGGGAGTACAGCTGCAATAAGCTTCAAAGGAGTAAGGCAAGGGTGGATGGCCTCTACTTTAATGCCAGGAGTATTACAGGTAAAGCGGATGAGTTAAGGGTGAGGATTGATGTGTGGAATTGTGATATAGTAGCCATCACTGAGACGTGGTTGAGGGAAGGGCAGGACTGGCAGCTTAACATTCCGGGTAGAGAATCGTCAGGCGAGACAGGGGAGGGGGTGAAAGAGGAGGAGGCGTTGCATTATTAGTCAAGGAGTCAGTTACTGCAGTAAGGAGAGATGATATCTTGGAGGGGGCATCGAATGAAGATTTGCGGGTGGAGCTTAGGAACAAAAAAGGGGCAACCACATTTTTAGGTGTTTATTATAGAATCCCAGGTTGTCAGCGGGGAATTGAGGAGCAAATATGTGCACAATTTGTGGAGGTGTGTAAAAACAACAACAATCGGGTAATTGTATTAGGTGATTTCAACTTTCCCAACATTAATTGGAATAGACATAGTGTTAAGGGCTTGGATGAGTGGGTTTCTTGAAATGTGTTCAGGAGAACTTTTTAGGTCAATATGTAGAGGGTTCAACAAGGGACGGTGCATTGCTGGACCTAATTCTGGGGAATGAAGCCGGACAGGTGGCTGATGTGTTGATGGGCGAGCTTTTTAGCGATAGCGACCAGAACATGGTACAGTTTAAGTTTGTTATGGACAAAGAAATCGACAAGTTGCAAAATAATGTTTTGGATTGGGGGAGAGTGGATTTTAGTAAAGTAAGGCAGGATGTGGCCAAGGTGGACGGGGAACAGTTACTTGTGGCGAAATCTACAGAGGAACTGTGGAGGGTGTTCAAAAAGGAAATGTGGAGGGTACAGGCTCAAAATGTTTCCCCTAGGGTGATAGGGAGGAGTAACAAGCCCAGAGAACCATGGATGACCAGAGATATTCGTGTTACGATGAGAAGGAAAAGAGAAGCTTTTAGCAGGTACAAGGGAAGCAAATCAGCAGAGGCATTAGTGGAGTACAGACAGTGCAGGGCGGAGCTTCAGAAAGCAATTAGGAGAGCACAGAGGGGATATGAGAAAACTCTGCTTGGTAAAAGTAGGGAAAATCCCAAGATATTCTAAGTGTATATCCATGGGACGGGGATAACCAGAGGAAGAGTAGGGCCCATAAGGGACCAAGGGGGCAAGCTATGGGTATAGCCAGATTACATTGGCAGAGTGTTGAATGAATACTTCGCGTCCGTCTTCACCCAAGATAATGAGGATGAAGGTATGGAACTCGGGGAGAGAGAATGCGAGGTTCTTAAGCAAATTGATAAGGGAGTGACAAGGTATTGGAGGCGTTGGCAGGCTTAAAAGTGGACAAATCTCCTGGTCTGGATGATTTGTGTCCCAGGCTGCTGAGGGAGGCAAGGGAGGAGAACGCCGGGGCTCTGACCCGAATTTTTAATTCCTCTCTGGCCACGGGGGAGGTGCCAGGGTTGTACAGATAAGCCAGGGAACTACAGGCCAGTGGGACTCACGTCAGTGGTGGGGTAACTATTGGAGAAATTTCTGAAGGAGAGTATGTATCACCACTTGGAGACTTCAAGGTTTGATCAGGGATAGTCAGCATGGCTTTGTCAGAGGGAGGTCATGCCTAAAAAAATTGATTGATTTTTTTTGAGGAGCTGACCAGGTGTGTAGTTGAGGGTAGTGCAGTTGATGTAGTTTATATGGATTTCAGCAAAGCCTTTGACAAGGTCCCACATGGGAGACTTATAAAGTAGGAAAATGCACATGGGATACAGGGTAATTTGATAAAGTGGATTCAAAACTGGCTTAGTTGTATGAGGCAGAGGGTGATGACAGAGGCTGCTTTAGTGACTGGAAGCCAGTGTCCAGTGGTGTACAGTGAGATCTGTGCTCGTTCCCCGATTATTTGTCATTTATATAAATGACATAGCTGACTATGTGGAGGTAGGGTTAGTTAGTTTGTGGGTGACACATAGCTTGGCCGGGCGGTTAACAGTGAGGTTGAGTGTCTTGGGCTACAGGAAGATATAGATGGGATGGTCAAATGGGCAGATAAGTGGCAGATGGAATTTAACGCTGAAAAGTGTGAGGTGATAGACTTTGGAAGGAATAATTTGACAAGGAATTAGTCAATGAACGGCATGGCTCTAGGAAGTCTTGAGGAACAAAGGTGTGTGTGTCCATAGATCTTTGAAGGTGGAGGGGCATGTTAATGGGGTGGTGAAAAAGGCACATGGGACACTTACCTTTATCAATCGAGGCCTAGATTACAAACGTAGGGAGATCATGTTGGATTTGTATGGTACCTTGGTGAGGCCACAGTTGGAGTACTGCGTGCAGTTCTGGTCGCCACATATGATTGCAATGGAGGGGGTGCAGAGGAAATTCACCAGGATGTTCCCTGGGATGAAACGTTTAAGTTATGAAGAGAGGTTGGATAGACGTGGGTTGTTTTCGTTGTAGCAGAGAAGACTGAGGGGCGACCTGATCGAGGTGTACAAGATTATGAGGGGCATGGACAGGTTGGATCGGGGGCAACTGCTCCCCTTAGTTGATGGGTCAGTCACAAGGGGGCATAAGTTGAAGGTGAGGGGCAGGAGGTTTAGGGACGATGTGAGGAAAAACATTTTTACCCGGAGGCTGGTAACGGTCTGGAATGCATTGCCTGGGAGGGTGGTTGAGGTGGGTTGCCTCACATCCTTTAAGAAGTACCGGGATGAGCACTTGGCACGTCATAACATTCAAGGCTATGGGCCAAGTGCTGGTAAATGGGATTAGGTAGGTAGGTCAGGTGTTTTTCACGTGACTATCAGACCGGATAGGCCGAAGGGCCTCTTCTGCACTGTGATTCTATGATCTGTGAGCTGTGATCTCACACTTCACAATCCACAGCCGAAGTGAAAAGCTGCATTTGGTGCAGCGATGATGGGACAGAACAGTTAAAGTCTCAATACAAGCTACAGAACGCCAGAAAACGAAATTCGAGTTGAAGTGACAGTCAGTCACTCTTGGCTCAGTGGGTAGCATTCTCGCCTTCGAATCGGGAGACTCTGACTTCAAGTTTCACTCCAGGATCTGAGCTCAGAATCTTCGGCTAATGCTCCAGTACTAAGCCAGTGCTGTGCTGTCGGAGGGGGCTAATAGGAACTTGCTACCCTCCCCGGATGTGAGGCAATCCGCCTCCACCGCCCTCCCAGGCAGTGCATTCCAGACCGTCACCACCCTCTGGCTAAAAATGTTTTTCCTCACAACCCCCCTAAACCTCCTGCCCCTCACCTTCAACTTATGCCGCCTTGTGCCTGATCCTTCAACTAAGCAGAACAGCTGCTCCCTTTCCAACTTGTCCATGCCCCTCATAATCTTGTACACCTCGATCAGGTCGCCCCTCAGTCTTCTCTGCTCCAACAAAACAACCCAAGTCTACCCAACCTCTCTTCATAACTTAAATGTTTCATCCCAGGCAACATCCTGGTGAATCCCCTCTGCACCCCCTCCAGTGCAATAACTACCTTCCTATAATGTGGCGACCAGAACTGCAAACAGTAAACCATCTGTGGCCTCACTAAGGTTTTATACAACTCCAACATGACACCGCTACTTTTGTAATCTATGCCTCGATTGATAAAGGCAAGTGTCCCATATGCCTTTTTCACCACCCCAACTTTAACTGTTCTGCCCCATCATCGTTGCACCAAATGCAGCTTTTCACTTCGGCTATGGATTGTGAAGTGCCTAGTCTAATGCTTAGTTGGCGATCAACGTTATTCTATGAAGCTATGGCTTATCACGCGATAGCGACTTCCAGAGATAATGGGAAAATACTTATACCTAATTTCATGGCTCTTTAAGCAATATCACAGGACAGGCTACAGAGGGATGGGTAGAGCGGCGCATAGATTTGTGGTTCGCGGGGACCTTCAAATCCCGATGTGGCTCTTGTCTCAATGAAGCAGCCACTGGTGAAGGGCAGGACTGCTACTGGTCAATATTATCAAACAGGGTGTTGGATCAAATCGACAGGCGTTGCTCCCAGGCTGATGTGCTAAGAATCTCTCTGGAGAACATTAACATCTCCTTGCACATACGGCTGGCGCCTTGTGGGCCGTCAATCTCATTGGAAGTATCCTGCTATGTGTTGTAGTGGATCTTGATAAGTAAGACTTTCGTCCTTGGAATGGAGACCATTCAGCTGTTGCCTGATAATTTAAAGGGTACAAACCGTCATTTCAGAGGGACACAATACCGGCTGCGGTGAAACAGCCGTTCGTTATCCAAACCGTCAATTGACTTACATTGAAAGATAAACAGGTGGACTGTGTAACTGGCAGCCAATACACTTCTGTCTCTTTCTATCCCCGTCGATGTTGAACTTCATTCTCCAAGATTTGGGTGGTATTGGACAGACCATAGGGATGTTAGTCTTAACGTTTCGAGTCCGTATGACACTTCTTCAGTAGTCTGAAGAAGAGACATACACACTCGAAGCGTTAACTCTTTCTTTCCCTCCACAGGTGCTGTTAGACCTGCTGAGTTTTTCCAGCACTTTCGGTTTTTGTTTCAGATTTCCAGCATCAGCAGTATTTTGATTTTATCGTAGGGATGTTAGTCTTTTTTTTATCTTTGGGGCTTTAGTGAAGCACTCAACATATTTCATGGCCATCTTTTTCATTCACATTTACACAAGGAGGCGAAGCAAATGGTTAAATGGGAAATGGGAAAACTTAACACAAAGATAAGGAATCAGCTGTGTTGGGGAAAGAACTTGGCATATATGGGGAGGAAGATGAAGTTGAGCTGACTTTTGGATAGGAAGAACAATTCTTTATACTGCACCTTGAGTGTCCTCAGGGTAGCTTAAAAGATTCGGCAGAAAATAATGAGTTTGCAATCAATGTAGTTATGTTGGCAATATTAGCATTAAGGTGCAGAATGGGAGACCAAAGGAGGGTCAACGTTAAAGGCGATGGCTCTTTCTGAAGAATGTGGAGAGAGATTTGCTCTGCCAAAACCGGGGTGATATGGTAATGCTCCCCCCAACACCACCACGCCCACGCACCCCCCGCCCCCCCACGCGCCACCCCCCAAGCCGCCTGCCTGGAAACCTGTGTGAGAGACACGAGAGATATTTCGGCTGCTATCTCATTTGAAAATGATGGGTGAAGCTTAGTGCTGCTTAATGGGTTATTGGTAGCTCGTCCATTCGGGACATAGGGAATGTGTTAGTGAACAGGCCATTTAAAGGTAGCTTCCGTTTCGTGAAGCGGTTGTGGAATTTACTTGCATTGCATTTGCTTGAAAGTTGGGAATACAATGGGAATTAGTATGACAATGGCCACAACGTTTTTGGACATCGATAGTGTCCTTGTGGACCTGGTTAGTGCTTCTCACTTTGACACTTTTATGAAGCACGGCAGAGCCAAAACCCTCCACCAATTAAAACGAGATGAAGAACAATAAGGCGGAGTCAAATCAACTTGAGTTCCTCCGCAGTCCTGGTGGCTTGAGTTAATCTTCCCCAAGCCCACGGAATCCTCTCACAGCATTACTCCCTCCTTCATTCACCTAAATCAATTTAGATAGTTTCACTTGGGTAAGACCATGTACAATACAATAGTTAGCTTGGTATGAATGAATTGTACCGTGGGATCATTAAAATTGAAGGAGAAAGGAGAAACTGTCAATATACACTGGGTCTGATTTAGCAGAGAGCTTGGAATCTGTGTTGAGAAAATGTAATGAAATGAGAAAGTTAGCTTAACAATAGAAAATCCATTTCACTGTTAAATGAGAATGATTTATATTTGATACAGGCAAACACGTGGCTCCCCTTAAGTACTTTGGTTCCTGAAGGACAAACTTAAGGAGCCGAATGTTGGAATGCAAATTTAAGAAGCACCAAAATGTGTGCATTAATAATTCTGGTTACTCTGAAGGCAATTTTACTCGCTGAAAACCCAGCCACTTGCACAAAGCTAAAATCTGGGTTTACATGTTTGATGGAAGATATTATTCTGTTGAGGAAGAGTATGCATCTAACCTTTTAATAATAAATTTATAGCAGCTGTTTTTTCCCCACAATCCGTCATGAAGTATATTTGGTGCAACAGTGTCACCTTGTAGTGTAATAGTTATCACATAAACGGATCACAGTCGCCTCAGGGTTGAGTTACCAAGCACGTCACCTGACGTTTGCTAAGGTGTATGCACAAGTAATATATATATATAAAACAGGAAGCTTTAAAATAAGTACATATTATCTTTATCTCATGTGTTTTCAATCCGTTAATTCAATGAATCTTAACGAGCTGGAGTTCCAAATTTAACATTGGCAATCGGAAGAGAAACGTGTTTACATGTCTACGGGTTCCGAGATTAGCCATCTTCTCTTTCAATTGATTCTTGAGACAGCAGATTCAGGAGATCATATTGAAGTAAACAAGAGGCAGAACTAATAAAAGAATAATAGGATAAAGGCTTTATGAGGTACGGCAGGCCCTCCTGAAAGTTGGTGACTTTTTCGGGAAAATCGACCTGTGAGTGAATGAGTTCAGCTCATCGGGATGGATTTCTGAGTAAAGAAACAATAAATGGGGGTTGTTTGATGTTTTAGAAGCAGTCACTAATAAACACCTAAAGAAAGAACGTGGGAAATAAAGGGAACAACTGAAAGTAGCATAAGGTAAAAATGATGATCTGTTAAGACTATTGAGTTTAGCAGAGGAAACCGGATACATTATGAAGATTATGAAAACTGGAGAAATGGGAAATTTGAACCTAAAAACATTTCAGTAAACGGAAAGACGTTGTGTAGGAGAAGAATGGGGAGTTGAAGCTCACACAACAGGCAGAGACACAGGTATGTGATTAAATATCAGGTATTTATTCCGAATGTAGTAACGGAATTAGGGTTAGAAAACAGAAATTACAAGCTCATGGCGGCATTATCCAGAAACAGGAGTGCCAACAGAGCGTAACAAGCCGCTTCTTTACATTTGAACGAAACTAGATTACGTGGTAAACAATATAGGTTGATAATCGGACCGGGAGAAAAATAATACGTCGCATTAGGCCGAAAAATAAAGGGAAAATACCACTTATCTATTGGTACATGCTACCGGATTCCTCTTCTTTGCAATGTACTGTCTCTTATTATCACTAAATTAGTGTCGTAGCTGCCTTGTGGAGCACTGTCTGACTCCTCTCTTTTTCAATTTGAAGTGTAAACCTTTTGAGCGCTCCACTCCCGGTCCTTGTCCTCTCTGCCCGCTCTTCTTCTGGCCCTCACTCTCACAAACCACCCCGCTCATAGCCTCTCTCTCTCTCACTCTCTGTATATGGAGGTATTTCTTGCATGTACATCTCAGTATGTTGTCTTTAACCCATAACCACCTGTCCGATATTTTACTAAAATGAGAATCTCTATGAACCTGCTCATTATACAATGGTAATAAAGCAAGGATAAGGAACAGGGGTTATCCTTCTCGCACCCTTACAAAATCCAACAACAAAAGAGAAATTCCCCGGTCCGTGTGAGGTTTTGGGTCCAGCTGATTCAATGTCTGAGAGGCCTGACCCGAGTACAGAAAGAAGATAAATAATTATTTGTATCGCTCCATTCCCGACCTAAGGAGGTCCCAAAGGGATGTGCAGCAAATGAAATATTGTTGAAATTTTGCAACGTAGGAAATAGGGTGGCTACTTCCGCACAGCAGTTCCCCAAACATTCAATAAATTAATGGCCTAACAATGGCCCCCTCCTGTAATGTATCATGCTACAAATATGATCATCCGTTTCACAATAAAATTAATGTTTTGCAGGCAGCAGACTTTGAGAATTTATTGAAACTACTCAAACCCAACAAAGAATAATACACGGTGACAGCGGTAAGAAAAAAAGGCCCTAGGAAAATCCTTAACACGACTGGAGAGTTCTGAGACAGCCGAAAGCCTCATTTAAGGTGAATCATGGCCAAAGTGGTACAAGAGATTCGTTTGATTTCACACTGCATTGGTACTCGCAGGTCAGTACACTGTGAATGTAAGGCTGACTTCCTAGTTATCTTGGTTATCGATTAGGAGAAAGCCACTTAGGCCGAAGTTATTGACGCATCGGAGACATAATTCAATCTCCCTAAGAACACCATCGTGGAAAGCGCAATATGCAATGAACACATTTATTAATTATTTCAACTTTTTTTTATTCATTTATGGGATGTGGGTATCGCTGGCAGGCGGGTATTTATTTCCCATCCCTAACTGCCCTTGAAAAGATGGTGGTGACCTGCCTCCTTGAACCGTTGCAGTCCTGCAACAGAGTGTGCCATGAAAGACAGAACGGTGCCAGAAAGGAATCCTGGACCAAGGGAGCTGCCTGGCAACAGCGTTTAAATTGGCTCCTGACCAGGTGACCAGGTTTTGTGTGAGAGCTGTGCAGAATAGCTCAAAGCCTGAAAGGAACAAGACCTAAACCCTCTTTCTCCCGTGTGTGGAAGATTCAAGTTATTCCACAACAAAGGGCTCCAGGCCTGCAAAGAGAAAACATTTACAGCCTCTTTTCCTCATATCTTTGTAACCTGTTCTCTCTCTGAGGAAACACATGTAAAAAGGAAAAGGGGGAAACTACTGTAAGAGGCATTGAAATGCAAGTTCTCAACCAGTGAACTAAACACTGAAAGTGCTGGAGAACGACCTGTGTCATCAACAAGAACTGACCGGAAGTTGGACGACATCAATCAAAATTAACCCATTGAACCCTGTACTCTTAATTGGTGCTGTTGAACTGTTTTATCCCATCCTTAAAATCCATGATTTGTGTGTTTTATGTGTCTTGCATGTGTGTGTTTGTGTGTGATTTAAGAAGGGGGTAGAATTTAAGATATAGTGTTAGAAGGTAGCAGTTCATATTTCTTTTTTTTTGCCTGTAGTTAAAGACAATTTGTTCAATAAACAGTTATTTACTTATTACGTTTACAAACCTGGCGCTCGTATTCTGTTAACCTAAATTAAACAGTTAGGTAGAATTGGGGCAATCTGGTGGTTTGGTCAAACTTTTCACATTTGTAGCGGCTCGGGGAGCAGTGGGGCTTGACATTACAGTCCAGCGTCCCTCGTGAGTCATGACAAGGGAGACACGGGTGCGGAATTGTCCCGCCAAAGGCACACAATGGAATCTTTGCAAAAGGATTGGCCATTTTCAGACAGCATGTCACAAGAGAGAAAATGGGCAGAACACTCAAAAGGAGAAAGTTTTTTTAAAAACGGAGGCCATGAAGTTGAAGACTGACAAGACACTGAGATGCCCTTCTTGGGAGAGATTAAAGAATTATGTGGAAATTATTGGAGTGCAGAGATCCTGATAGAAGGTCACAAGACACACTTTAAGTAAGATACTGGAGCAGCAGTTTCAGTTCTTTCAGATACAGAACCATGGTTAAACATCCTACAAAAAGCTACATGGACCAGGAGGAACAGATCCGAAGGTTCTGGGGAACTAACAGCTACTTTAAAGCACAGAGAGAAAATGCTTAGTGAAGTACTGTACATAGCTCAAGATGAGAGTTGTTCGCTCTTAAGCAGAGAGTCGTGTATAGAATTGAATCCAACCACAGAATGTGATAAATAAAGAATGGTGAAGGTCAATTGGGAGACTTCAGAATAGAATTCCTGAAGTTGTTGACAGGATTGGGAAAGTTGAGAACAGTGCATTGTATCACACCAAGCTCTGAAGTGAAACCAATATCCTTATGTACACCCAGAAAGGCTGCACACCCATTATTTCCAAAGGCAAAGAAAGAGATTGACTCAGATCTCAGTAAGACAAGGAATAATTTCACTTGTAAATGATCCAGCGAGTTGGTGCTCGGGAATGGTTAGGGTTCCAAAGCCAAATGGCTCCATTAGGATCTCACAACTAAATAAAGTTGTGGAAAGAGACGTCCATCCAATGGAATGAGTGGATGAGAGTTTAGCTAAAATAGGGAAGAGCTCAATATTCTCTAAATTAGACACTAACAGTGGATTCTGGACAATAGCACTAGAAGACCAGTCTGAGCTTCTCATGCCGTTCAGAGCGCCATTTGGAAGATTCTGTTTTAACAGATTACCCTTTGGAATAATATTTGAACCAGAGATCATTCAACAAATTCTATCAAATCTTTTAGAAGGCTTACACGGAGTTGGTTGTCACATGGATGACCTATAGAGACATGGGTCCACTCGAGCTGAGCATGACATGGGAGTGAGAGCAATGCTGAGAAGACTACAAGAGGCAGGATTGACACTCAACAGCAAGGAAGGGTTTTCACTGCCAACAATCGGGTTTCGTGGTCACATAGTGAGTGCATCAGGAATAAAGGATGATCTACTGAAGAGCAGAGTCATTGAAGAATTTACAGCTCCAAGGGCACTACAGAGACACAAAGGTTCACTGGAATGGTGAATCCAGTAACAAAAATTCTTATGAAAATAAATAGAGTTCAACGAGCCGTGAAACCAATTGTTATGACAGGAACATGAATGGTGTTGGGAAGAGGCACATCAGAAATCATTCGGAAAAAAAAATCAAGGATAGGTGAGATCATCAGAGGTATTGGTTGGATTTTCCATGCCTGCTGGTGTCGGGCATGTTCAGTGGCATGAGCAGACAATATGGGACGATCGGGTTTAAAGCAGAGTAAAAGCAGTTCGTGACCTTCTACTCAGCCCGCTGATGGCGGGCTGCGTTTTCCGTCATCGGGCGTCAGGAACCTCATGGAATACATCAGCAGATCATTTTTAGGCCAACCCGCCGGAATCGTTCCTCCACCCCTCACACCGCACCCCCCCACCAATTCCCCCCCCCTCCACTCCCGCCAAACCCCACCTCCCTCCGGCCTTGCAGTCTGTATAATCCGTCCATGTCGGTGGGAAAACACGCCGATGTGTTTCGCAACAACACAAAAACAAGGTGCACTTGGTGGGATGCACATCCCTCGGGACTGTAGGGATTGTTTACCTATCTTGCTTCGGTCAGCACTCTCAGTCATCAGCGCTAGACTTCACAGACAGCACTTTTAGGGGGGCTCACGGGTAGGCCCCTACCTACCACATCAGCCATATGTGGATGGCTGATCAATGGTTGCAGGGCAAGGTCTTGCTTGGGAAAGGGGTGTAGTAGCCTCAGGCAAGGGAAGAGGCTGCAGGACGATGGCTGTACTGGGGAAGGAGGGAAGCCCAGAGTGTGTGTGTGTGTTGTGGGTGGGGGGATTGGTGGGTGGGTGGGGTGGGGGGGGGGGGGGTGGAGGGTTGTGTTGGAGGCACATGATGATCTGTGCAAGTGGTCACAAAATATAGAGGGCTGAGGAGGCAGTCTCCAGAGGAGATGAGGCCAGATGAACATGTGAGGGTATGTGTGTGTGAGAATGGGTGGTGATGGCCCTTGAGCTGGCAGTGAGCGAGATACCAGTGACTGGGTGTTGGGCTTGAGTGTGTGTGTTTAGAGCGATGAGATGGTTGCCATACCCTGGCTGCACAGATGTGATCATTCACCCGCTATCTGCATTGGGTGGCCAACCTCCTCTGTGCAGCATTGGTACTGATCACCACTGCCATCGCCCAACAAGTCTTGTTGCTAATGCCACTGCCAATCCTGCGGCGAGAGCAAAAGGCAAAAAGACTGCAGACCCCAGGTTTAGTGACGTGTCACTTGGAACACATTTTGGACGCCTTGGAGGCCCCCTGTGATGTCCTCTACCCCCAGAGAGCACCCTAGAGGGTCCCCACAGCGTCCAGAAGGTGTTCCAAATGGCACATCACTGAACCTAGGGTCTGCAGTCTATTTGCCTTTCATGGACATCTTCCCTGCAGTAGTCCTAGGTTGGAAGCAGTGAGGCATGTGCGAGCATCTGGACTTTAAATATGGCACCCAGCATGATGAAGCAGTGAGGTGATGGTGAGGTGGGCGTATGAGAGCCCGCCTGCCATCCAAATGGCGTATTTCCCGGGAATGTGTAAATAATGCAGTGAGTTTGGGGCGATACAGCATGAAAACTCCCCATTGTGGCTGTTGGGAAAAATGCCATTTTACTAGCCCGCTACTGCACTTAGTGCAAATCTGGGATGATTCTGCCCATTATTATTATTATCTGGAGTTACCTACAATTATCGTGGCAGACACATACTCTGTGGGTTTGGCGGCAATACGTTTTCAGGTACTAAGAAATGGAAGACACAGAACAGCTTATGATGCATCAGCCTCATTAACAGATACAGAGAAGAGAGATGCAATAATCGAAAAGGAAGCAGCAATGCAGGCCGGCGAGACCTTTGTTGACTACGCCTTAGGACTTCACATTATGCTAGAAACAGGCCATAAAACTTTAGGTGCACTATTGAATTTGAAAGAGGTTGCTGCTCTGCCATCAAGAGTTCAGAAGTTTAAATTAATATTGATGCGGTTTGATTCTCATACGGTATCTGTTCAAGGGAAACAACATAGCACAGCAGCCACATTATCCCACGTTGAGAAAGGGAACCCAAAGAGATGTGATATTGAGTTTCTGGAAGAAGTCGAGGAGTTTGTTATTATCACAGTCCGTATATTACTGCCAACTACATGAAGATTGAGTGAAATCAGAGAGCCTCAGAAATCAGGCATGGAATGTAAGCAGAGAATTTTGGCTTAGAGGATGACCAACATATATAGTACATTGTTCTATCTTTAGACCACTTTTCGAGTAGCGAGCACACCTGTATACAATGATGGAATAATTGTAAGAATGTTGAGACTTTAGACTTTGCATCATTTTTTATTCGTTCATGGAATGTGGGCATACCTGCCCACCCCTCGTTGCCCTGTTTCAGAGGGCACTTAAAAGTCACATGTAGGCCAGGCCAGAGAAGGACAGCGGATTTCCTTCCCTAAAGGGATATTAGTGAACCAGATGGCTTGACTATGATCGACAATGGTTTCATTAATGAAAAGAATGAGGATTTTCTTGCGCTTTTGAGTTACCGCTCCTCACCTGTGCAGAATGGATTAGCTCCATGTGAGTTACTCTTAGGAAGGAGGTTGTGTGGACAGATTCCTACTCTTCCATGTACATTGTTGCCACATGCCAAAGACACAGACTTATAGAAAGTACAAGATAGAGAGTAAACATACCGGAGTAAACAGATAAAATACCATGAAGCCACCGCAAGACGAGAAGGTTATTAGATCCTCAACCTGGAGAACAAGTTTGGATCAGAGAAGTAGTAGAAAAATCACCACACCAGAGATCTAACATTGTCCAGACGGCACTGAGCACAGTAAGAAAAACCAGATAAGATTTGATTGCAACTGGACAACAGTGTGAAAGACGAGAAAAGTCGTAATCATCACAAATAAAAGAAAACACTGAAGCAGCTGATCCGGAATCATCTCGTAGTTCAAATGATGTTTAACAGTATCCAGGAGACTGACCTCAGAATGAAAGCTTCTTATCCTCTGCAAATGAGAGTAGTATGTACAGTAAACTCGTAAAGGCACCACATCGCTTATCGATAAACAAGAACATGGAGGAGCGAGAACAGAGAAATGGGAGAGAAGATAGAGAGAGAAGGAAAAATGACACGTACCTAAAAGAGCAAAAAGCCATTACATTTCGTATGGGACTACAAAACACTGAAAGGTTCAAAACGACCAGGGGACTGAGGCTTTGGGTTTCTAGAAACATCACAGAACGTTGAAGTCTGAACTGACACTTGGTGGGAGACGTAGTATATTGCAGTATCTTAGGCTAAGTCCTAGCAAGAGATAACTGGAACAGCCTGTGTTGTCATGGAATGAAGTAACATACACTTATGTGATCTGGGACTTGAGCAGGGGCAGCATGGTCAGAAGCTGGTGTGGAATGTTCTTATAAGTGTAAGTATGTTACAATAAAGTTAGAGTGTTTTGCAGCCAGCAGTCTTTGTGAATTTATTGACACAACTCCAACCCAACAACACAATAATATACTAACAATGGTGTTGGCGGAGTGGCTGGCTGGGTTGCAGCCACGCTGTCATTCAGAGAGAGGATGGCAGATACCACTCACATGTAGCCAATACCACTCTGATGCTCTCCGTCAAGCTGTGATACCTTTTGGAGAGGAAATCCTCTTTTCTTCCAGGCTTGCCATGCAACCCGCTGGCAGCATGCACAGTGCACCCAGCATTTCCTTGTGTCTGCCAGTTGCCAATAGCCTGGGCCCTTGAATTCAACATATGAGCTCTCTGGTGCAGCAATACTTTTTTTATTCGTTCATGGGATGTGTGCATCACTGGCGAGGCCGGCTTTTATTACCCATCGCTAATTGCCCTTGAGAAAGTGGTGGTGAGCTGCCATCTTAAACCGCACAGTCCATGTGGTGTAGGTACACCCACAATGTTGTTAGGAATGGCGTTCCAGGATTTTGACCCAGTGCCAGTGAAGGAATGGTGATATATTTCTAAGTGAGGATGGTGAGTGACCTGGGGGTAAACTTCTAGGCGGTGGTGTTCACATCTATCTGCTGCCCTTGTCCTTCTAGTTGGTAGCAGTCGTGGGTTTGGAAGATTCTGGCTAAGGAGCCTTGGTGAGTTCCTACAGTGCATCTTGTAGATGGTACACACTGCTGCTAATGTGCGTCAGTGGTGGAGGGAGTGAATGTTTGTGGATGGGGTGCCAAACAAATGGGCTACTTTGTCTTGGCTAGTGTCAAGCTTCTTGAGTGTTGTGGAAGCTGCACTCATCCAGGCAAGTTGGGAGTATTCCATCACACTCCTGACTTGTGCCATGTAGATGTGAACAGGCTTTGGGGAGTCACGAGGTGAGTTTCTCACGACAGGATTCCTAGCCTCTGACCTGCTCTTGTAGCTACAGTATTTATATTGTTCGTCCAGTTCCTTCTGGTCAATGGTAGCCCCCAGGATGTTGTGCGGTCTCACCCTCTGGCTAACTGGCACCTTTGGCCTCTGATCCCCCGCTTTAGTTCCTCACATTTGTTACCTGTTTTCTGGTAAGTGAGTCTTCTCTCTCACTTTTGCATAGCGCCAGTTTCTGACCTGTTGCTTGCTCAGGTCAGATCTAGTCATGCTGCATCTTCAGGAAGGCCGGTCCCCTACTCCTGGAGTGACAGAGGGCTATTCGAATTTTCATCAACTGAAATGGACAAGAGGGACAAACTTTACCTTTTAGTGTGAGTAACTGTGGAGATAGAAAAATGGGCCTTGAAAGCGGTCTCAGATTGCCGCGCAGAATGTGAAATAGAAGTAAGAAAGGAGAAGGGAACAAGTTGTGAAGAAACTCTGTATGGCACCTCCTAGAGTGTTTGCATTTCAACACGGTCATAATTCTGCCCCTGCCTATATTACATAGGAGGGACACAATGTGCAGGCAGACTCGGCCTCCTGCAGTCACAGCCTCTTGCAGTGTGCTGTACACAACCTTTTCCTGCAGAAGGAAGATGTTAGTGACCTCTTTTGGAAGTGTTCTGTTAATGCCCTTGTTAAAGTTGATTTATTTCTAAGCTGTTCAAGGTGAGTTATGAGGAAGTGAAATGTGCAATAGTGCTGAGATTGGAAATTCAAGAACGTATGAATAGCAGGAAAAGACAGTGGAGTGAACCTGATGTAGAGATTGCAGAGAACAGCACTGTGCAGGGAGACAGTGCAGGCTTATAATAGAAGAAGCGAGGCTGGCGCTAATGGAGGTGTGAACAGAGGATAAGAGAGCAGTATCTAACCTTGCTTCAGCCACTCCGCTGCAGTAATGTCCATCCAGGTCTTGGTCGCCTCCAGACCTGACTATTTCATTGCACTGCTGGCTAGCCTCCCATGTTAAACCTTCCATTAACCTCAGGTGATCTGCTTCCCATGCCCTAGCTCCTGCCTTTACCTATCACTCTTGCACTTACTGACCCCCATTGGCTCCGGTTAGACAACACCACCATTTTAAAATTATTATCCATGTTTTCAAATGCCCCTTCACCCCTCCTTTTTTTTGCAACATCCTCCAGACTGACAACCTGCGCTCTGCCAATCCTGGCCTCTGTAGCATTCCTGATTATAATTGCTCCAACATTGGTGGCCGTGCGTTCAGCTGCCATTGTCGCAATCTTTGGAAGTCCTACTTAAATATGCCGACCTCTCTGCCACGCGTTCCTCTTTTAAGGCATTACTTGGTGTCTAACTTTCCAACGCAGTTTTTGGTCATCCACGGTATTATCTTACGTAGTTCATTGTCGCATTTTGCGTGGTGAATGTGGAATATATGTTTCCTCCTGTGGGTGAGCCCAGAACTAGGGGGCGCTGTTTTTAAAAGAGCGGTTTCCCTTTAAGGGCAGAGATGAGGAGATTTTTTGTTTCTCCCAGAGGGTTGTGGGACTTTGGAACTCTCTGCTTCAGAAGAAGGTGGAGGCGGGGTCATTGAATATTTTAAAGGCAGAGGTAGATCATTATTGATCGGCAAGGGAATCAAAGGTTATCGGGGGTAGATGGGAATGTGGAATTTGGAACACAAACAGATCAGCCATGATCTTATTGAATGGCGCAGCAGGCTCGAGGGGCCAAATGACATACTTCTGCTCCCATTTCGTATCCATTAACAGCGCTATATAGATGCAATCAATCGTTATTGTTGGTGGTGGATGTTGTGGTATTGAGAGGTCTGGTGAAGTCAGTGAACATTTTGCGGTATTGCAGCCAGTCTTAGGAAGTAAGGCATTAACCTCCCACTGACAGAGGGCGTGTTGCCTGAAGGGATTGCACCTCACAGGGGAGAACACAGCTCCTGCCTGCCTGCTGCGCAGCACCTGCACCAGGTAAACGGCACCAGAGAATATGGGGGTTGCAATGAGCTGGGTTTGGAGCCATGTCTTTATTTAGAAACATTTCATTTTGTTGCGGCAACTCCCATTTATGAGGAGCTGGTTGCCTTTAATGGCGCCAGTGGAGCAGTGAGCATCTCCTCAAACAGGCGTGGAGTCCGGCAATAAAATGGCGGGCGGTAATGTCCGGAAAAGGCCAGGTTTGGTGGTGTATTCGAGTAGTGTGGCGACAAGGGGCTCTCACAGAAACTGAACTCGGTTGGTACAAGGGAAAAGCCATTCGAATCATTGGAATCACAACAGACAAAAAAATCCAATAAAATTGTCATATTGGAGGATAATCATTGCAACTCCGGGTCATCGCTGAGGCAGTTGCTCAGGGAAAGTGTTCTTTAAGCGTGACCTTATTGCACAACGAGATCTGAAAGGGGTTGGCGGGAAGGGGAGCGGGGATGCTGTGGAGGGCTGATAGTTGCACAATATTCCATTCCAATTACGTTTCCCGAGCTAATGATGCAGCCCTTGCCAGAGCGCAGGAAGACCTGCAGCCCGAGGGCGTTTCCGCCACACAAATTGCTAGGCCGTGATCAACTCTAACCGAAGAGAGTCTCACTGCGCACAGTATCCGGCAGCGACTATCTGGTGCCCTGATTCCCAAAAGCTTCTCCAACACCAACAAAACATTGGGAAGGACTCTATGGAATACTTGGCAGAGGTTTAACAATATGTATAAAGCTATATTCCCTTTGATCACCAACTTGAACGCCGCCGCCTTTGCCGCCGGCCTGCTCTGTGAACTATAAACAATGATGGTTCTATTAATCTTCCATCTTTTAGAAGCTTTTGGCTGGTGGTAGCGCCCATCTCCTCGTGTTTAGTTAGATCCCTTTTCAGTCAGGCCAGAGTGAGTGTTGGCTTACAGGCTATCTGTGGGCAGAATTTTACTCCTTGAAGCTGCTTAGGACAGTCAATGGCTGGATCACCGCGGAAGCCTTACGTTGGACAATGTGATTGTTCGTATGTTATCACACACACTCTGTATATTGAGACAGTGAAAACTTCTACTGCCGAATGAACAGATTTCTTGAGGGAAATGCATTATGGCAACCAAGTTGAGAAAATTAACACTCCTGATTCTATGCGACTGAGGACAAGTCATCGCCTCGTGCTGGAAACTGTTGTTCAGTTAATGCAGCCTCCCAGGAGCCGAGTCACGTCTTGGAAGAAGGATGGGCTCAGGACTTATCCTGATTTTTATTCTCAGCTGCTGCTTGGTTTGATGCAGTGTTCGTCCATCTGCTCAAGTTAAGATGGAAGGCTGCCTCCGCTTCAAGACAAAGAGCTTCCACTTAATCCAAGGACCATACAAAGACCGATCGAAGGCTGGCTTCCGTTGAGAAATTACCAGCTTACCGGCCGTTCTGGTCGAACCAAAATCGTGCTTTAAAAAGTTGCTTCCACCTCGATCCCTGCTGCAGTTCTGGACCATCAGACGCAGCAAGCCAGGCAGAAATGGCAGGGTGCCATTTGGGGTGATGTCATTATGCAGCTGCTATTCTTTCCTTACTCCTGCCAATAGAGTGCCAATAAAACTTACCGCTCAGCAGACCCCTCCCCATCCTAACCAACTCCATCCCCCACGCACAAGGAGCATTGTTTCTTGACATCCGGTCCCTTCCTCGTTCTATTCTGAACAGATGGGAGGAAATGCTAAACCAGTGTCAGCTTATATCCAGGTGTATTGAAGACTCCAGCTCCCCAGCCTTCTTACAAACCATCAGTCCGTTCATGGTCTGTCGCTCCGACTGCTCAACTGGTTCAAAATGCTGGCGAGTGTTGTTTCTCAATGCCTCACTCTTCTGGGGATCATCCTCACAGGTATCTCCTATTATACATTGTTTTCTCATTGAATCGCATATTTACTTACCTTTCTTGTGATCAAACACGTATGTCCTTTCCAGTTATTGCTCAAACCCCTCAGCCTCGCGTTTTCCCTCCTGTAATAGGGTATCATTGTTATCTTTCCCCATAGGTTCCAGTGAAAAGTCAATCAAAGTCAGCCAGCTCCCCGAGAGCGTGAACACAAACACCGGCACAAACGTTTCCTTCCATTGCTCGCTTCCTTTATTTCAAGACGGTCCGCGTGTGAATATTTACTGGTGGAAAAAGGGAGATAATCAATATCTCAGAACGGGACAAAATGACAGAAAAGTGACTGGCTTCAAGACTAAATTCAGCGGCTTTCTTCAGATAATCAATATCAGTGTGCAGGATGCAGGAATATACTATTGTACTGTCACCCATCGAGGCAAAACGGTTGGAAACGGAACGGGGTCCAATTTATCAGTGTGGGGTAGGTAGAAGAAAAAGGCTGAGGTCCCTCTGATTGTAATATTTCACACCTAAACATTTCTCGATTGTGCTTTGATGGATTCAAACTGTAAATTAAATTCTACGACTAGTACATAGCAATGCACTAATACATTCAAACTGCAATTGTGACTGCTACATGTTCCATGCTGATTTATATTTCAATACTTCAGCAATATTAATCTGTTTATCTGTTTACAGCATTATCTGTTAGTTGTTTTATTTCAAAATACACGCGAAATTTGTATGCAATAGACTATTGAAGTTAAAATTGCAGTATTCGTTAAAAACGCGCGCATTTCGAGTGTATTACACACAGGCGCGGATCTGCAAATGGGTCTTATCCTATTTGATAGTATAATTTATCTGCATTGGTTAGGGTTGATGGCAAAATGTCGTTTAAGATGTAAGTACTGATAACACAGACTGAACACAATGCCCCCAGCCGCCCTACCCCCGGACATGCGGCCAGGAATGGGCTGGAATATGTTTGGCTGCTAACCCTGATTGATGGTTATTAACTGTAGCTGGGTTGGTAGCACACTCGCCTCTGCTGAAGCACAGGGGTCTTTGTTCTAATCCCACACCAGGACTTGAGCACAAATATCAAGGCTGACACCCTAGTGCAATATTCCAGGAGTCCTGCACTGCCGGAGGTGCAATTCCCAGATGAGACATGAAGCCTAGGCCCTCTATGTTCTAAGGTGGATGTGAAAGATCCCATGGCACTATTCTGAAGAAGAGCAGGGGGGTAATCCCTGGTGTCCTGGCTAATCCTTTTCCCTTAAACAGCGTCACAAAACACAGATTACCCGGTCACGATCATGTTGCTGTTTGTGGAAGTTTGCTGTTCACAGATTGGCTGCCAAATCTTCTTCATTACAACAGTGACTGTGCTTCAAATGTTCTTTATTGGCTGTACAACGCTTTGAGACCTTCGGTAATGGAGAAAAGTGTTGTATAAATAGAAGTTTTTCTATTCTTTATTTATCTAGTTCAGCCAACTCCACTGAAAATTAACTCTCAGCAACCTCAAAAGGATTCATCTACGCCTCTGACTGTTCTGTGTGTGACATCTCTTTTTAACCCGGAGAATATCAGCTTCACTTGGTATAAATATGGCAAGAAAACTATAACAGGGATAAATACCATAATTAAACCCAACACCAATGGACTTTATGAAGCTTCTAGCCGGTTGCAAGAGATGCAGCCTGTCCGGACCCCAACTGTTTATACCTGCCTGGTCTCTCACAGTACGCTCAAAATTTCAGCCATAGCCACTCACATTGTCACCAACACAGGTAAGGTTGGAGATCTCAGTTATTACAGCTTAAAGTGTTGCTACGACTCTCCCGGTTAGGCAATTTCTGCTTTTCATTTATGACTCGTTCAGCAGATTTTAACTGCGTGAATGTGTAGGACTTCGATTTACGTTTGTTCGCGTTTAATAAAGGCGAAATCCTTCCCAAATCTGCACAATTGCTGTCTCATCGTGCTCCTCTAGGAATTCTGGAGTCACGGGTCAGGCGCGCAGCTGACTCCTTGGGAAATAATTCCCGACTGACTCTTTGGGGCAAAATCGCCTTTACCCGCACCCCACAATCCGTGCACAAAATCTGCTGCAAACTGCAAATTTACCAGTTAGAAACTGCACAATATTAAAAATTCTACATTGTCACTTACAAGCAAAATCTTATTACCAACAGGAAAGCAGATTCATTTGAGGTCTGAGAAAATATATTTTCTCATAAAACCATACTCCCGTGAATAAAAAAGATAAAGTAGCAATGATTGATTGAAACTATACTGCTGTTTCAGACCACATGCTTGCTGAGAATATCTTTTTTTCCTACAAGAGTCCATTACTTACATAACAACGGTAAATGCTGGAATAACTCATCAGGTTTGGCAGCATCTGTGGAGAGACAAACATTAACGTTTCCAGTCCAATGTGACTCTTCTTCGGAAGAATTCTCTTCTTCTTGAGTTCTGAAGAGTAGTCATATTCGACTCAAACGTTAACCCTGTCTCTCTCTTCACAGAGGTTGCCACACCTGCTGAGTTTTTCCAGCAGGTTTTGTTTTTGTTTCAGATTTCCAGCATCCGAAGTATTTTGCTTTTATCCCATTGCTTACGGGGCGTTTGGGTGACAATTTGGACTTGGCGTTCATATCTACATGTTTTGCATTAATATTTTAGATCCTGAAAGCATCTCCCATTACTTACTGATTTCCAGATGTGCATGGGGTGGAATGGTCTTTTTAATGGTGACCCTCATTATTTGCAAACGATGCCAATTCAAGAAAATTAAGGTAACAAATGTCTTCATTAGTTTAAAAAAATTAAAATAGAGTTAAATAAATAGCTTGTTCAAATTCCAAATAGGTAGATAGAAATTGCAGCGCAAAATCGGCCTAAAAGCCACGATGGTGTTTATTCTGGAAACCAGCAGTATCCTAATTCCACGTGCCTACCTTGTACATTTATCTTCCTTTCCTTTTACCACTTTTCCAACCTATTTTAAATGTTGAAATGATACATTTACTAACAATGGTAGTGTCTTCCATATCATCACAACTCTCTGCCTGAAAACGTTTCCCTTCTCCCTTGCACTTAATCTTATAGCTTTTAACTTTTGGCCAATGTGAACAATTGACAAAGTTGACTCGGGCTAAGAAACCGGGCTCGATTTTCCTCTATTAGAAGCCAAAATGGGGCGAGGTGTAGAACGGGCAGCCAAACCTATAAAATATGAAAACAGAAAATGCTGGGAAAACTCAGCGGTCTGCCAGTATCTGTGGAGAGAGAAACAAAGTTAACGTTTCCAGTCCGTATGACTTCTTCAGAGCCAATCTTATGCCGCCCGTTTTAAACTATCGCTGCAATTATGTGCATCGGCACAGTCCCATCATTCCAAAATTTAAACACAACAAATCACCAAATAACCTTCTGTGCTCTGACGAAAATATCGCAATTCTCAGGAGCCGGAGAAGAGGCGAGTTTATTTAGGAGATCGGACGGTTCGAGATGTGTATTCTGTTAGTATTGAACTCAGCTTACACTCCTACCAGCACAGCTTGTTCGCAGAATGCAACAAGTTGACGCATGGGGTAAGTAACCAGAGTTGGGAGGGGACTCTTTGCAACAAAAACATCAACATAGGCCCATGAGGCCGCATGTCTGTTTCCTGCGCTGTTGGATTTGGATATATGACTATCGCAGATAGACTGGCGTCGTGCATACCTCTGAACCCAAACAATTCGTTTCCATGTGATGAGCATAATTTTAAACTTGGCACTAAATCTCCCAGTTTTGTCCTCTCATAACGCACGGATGAAATGTTTCAATGTAAATTATTGAATTCCGTTCATTATAAAGCGTGGAGAACTTTGCAGAGTCACCAACTCTGTGTGAACACACAGTAGTTTATATCATTGTTCACAACTTAGTCAGATGTCGAGAGCGATTCGATCTATTCCACGCAGGAAAATGTTCTGCTTATTCCGAGAGCTTTGCCTTCGACGCCCCATCTAGAGAATTCTCCCAAACGAGGAAATATTTTCCTTATATCTGCTCCCGATTTATTTTCCATGTACGTCGTTTGTTCCTTGGTAAAGACTGGAACAATAAGCCGCTACCTAAATCATTTAAAGCTTTGAATACGTTGTGAGATTTTTGCACCACATTCAATGTAGTTTGGGAAGATTCGGCGCCTTAAACAACTTCTGACCTCGCTTTTTCTTACACATTTGGGATCAGTCTTGCTCTTTTCCTTCCTGCTTGCACTATAGACCATAAGACCATAAGACATAGGAGCAGAAATTAGGCCATTCGGCCCCTCGAGTCTGCTCCGCCATTCAATCATGGCTGATAAGTTTCTCAACCCCATTCTCCCGCCTTCTCCCCGTAACCTTTGATCCCCTTACCAATGAAGAACCTATCTATCTCGGTCTTAAATACACTCAATGACCTGGCCTCCACAGCCTTCTGTGGCAATGAATTCCATATATTCACCACTCTTTGGCTAAAGAAGTTTCTCCTCATCTCTGTTCTAAAAGGTCTTCCCTTTACTATGAGGCTGTGCCCTCGGGTCCTAGTCTCTCCTACTAATGGAAACATCGTCCCCACGTCCACTCTATAGTTCTTTTCTCAGTTTTAGTGTGGAAAAATAAACGTCATATCCTACATGTGATCCCCAAGTTCCATTTTAAACTTTCGCACGGCCTCTCGTATTGGAGGTTTTGGGTGTATTAGTTGAATTTTATTCGCTGTTTAGCAGCCTGCTTATTGTATAATTGTTACACCACTGTTTAGGCTAGCTTTAAAATATCACATTTATTTGTGTTAAACTTTTCAGGCGATGTAATCGCTTCGAGTTTTCCCTGCAACTATCATGTGCTGTAAATCTTGTCGAGTGTGGGATGGGCCCATGTCTATCACTAAATTTCGGTGCGATTGAACGAGGCAATGCCGTTGGATTTCAGGAGTCCTCAAACCTTAGGTCACAGGAGCCTTTTCAATTCATTTTGCTAAAGTTAAATGACCCGAAAATCATTTACCTCCGACTGATGATGTTTCTGTCGGCCCTGAATACCTGAACTGCGAGTTTGCTCAAATGATGTGACAAATCCCAATTTTCTATTTTGGTCCTGCAGAGAGACGCAGATGTAAAACTGCCTTCCGGTGCGATGCCACTGACCAGTTCGGAAAAAAAAACTCCACCGATAAGCATTAAAGGAAAAGGCTACATCCGATCACGAATCAAAACAAACAGACTCAGATCGTCCACCCTAAACCAAAAAATGTATGCAATGTCGTGCAGCAAATTTGCTAAACCTGGTATAAGCAGTCGAGCAGTTTTCATAATGTATTTCCAATTCGCAAAGCCTGTTTCAGTTGGGAAGCAGGTTGGATATCCAGTCTATTGTGTGGCGTCCCGGATGTTATAGCAGCTTCAGGCCTTCTCACTGTTATGTTCTTGTAATTAGAGCAGCAGAATGTATATTCCAATGTCACACACTTTTACCGGAATTTTCACATGATGGAGAGCTCACGTTACAAAATGTGACCGTTTATAATCTATTTTACTCAGCTGTAAAACGAAATTACTTGCAATTTTTTAACAGCTTCCTGACACCTGGACTTGTTAAATCTGAAATAAATAATTAGCTCATGTTCAATAGTCTTATAACATTACACTCTAATCTCCTGGTTTAATAATGACGAGCTAAAGAATATTCGCATTCTTATCTGTAGAGATATTTTGAGTAATTATTCGTAAAAATTGAACTAACAGAGTAAATCTAGTCGATGCCTAGGGAAAGCTAGACCCTTGGTTATCCCTTAACGTATTTCGCTTTGAGGAGAAAGAATTCTCCATGAGTTTTCGGCAATGGAATGTAAACAGTCTTTCCTAAAGGTACTCACCATTTTGTCTCACACTGTGTACAGAATACATTCGTCCGCAATTTTAAAAAAATAAAAGTAGCCGTCAAATTATGAATCCAGCACTTAGGCATAAATGGTTTAGAGCTACTAGCTTAAATTGTGCATCAATTTTGAAAATAAATATTTAATAACCTGATTGCCAAACAGGGTTTGTTATCATTTTTTGGTATGACGACTGTTTATTACAACATCAGGCGCGCAATAAAATATTTCAGAAACTGCAGATTAAAAAACCGAGCTTGGCAGCAGGTTGCTATAGTTTTACAATTCACCCCCATGCTTTTCAATATTGGTGCTATCCCCCGGTCTGGCCTCATCTTTCATCTTGAGGATGTCGGTGTCTGGTAACAACACCGCAAACTAATTTATCAGAGAAGCGTTCATGTTCCAAAACCTATTGTGGATCTCAATAAAGAGGTCAGAGCCATAAAACAACCATCTCTCTGAGTATTCCATGGGGACTACAGATGTGCCTAAGGCCTGGAAACATATCTTTCATTTATCCAGGTACTATACAATGTCCATTGTGGTAGAGGCTGCAAGGCTGTGCGGGCTCTTAGATACACATTGCACCACACAAACTGGTAGGAGAACGTGGATAGATACGATCTGATATTCAACAAATTCTAGGGATCAAGGTTTCTATGGTTCCACTAATTAATCAACTCCAGATGCAACCAGAGAATAAGCAAGGAGGTGCTTGATTTAAATGGCTTCATAGAATTCCAAATACTGAATACTGGGTCATATATGTGTCAGTATATTTATATAATACACCGATCAGCCTGCCGTTGCCGCAGTTATGTCACTGGACTAGTGATCCAGAGTCCCAGGCTAATTCTCTGGGGACAAGGGTTCAAATCCCACCATGGCAGCTGCTGGAATTTAAATTCAATTCATGAATCTGGAATTGAAAGCTAGTCTCATAAGTCAAATGCCGTAAAAAACCCATTTTGTTCACTAATGTCCTTTAGGGAAGGAAATCTGCCATCCTTACCTGGTCTGTCCTACATGTGACTCCAGACCCACAGCAATGTAATTGACTCTTAACGGCTGCTGAAATGGCATGGCAGCATTTCGGGATGGGCAAGGAATGCTGGCCTTACCAGGGGCGCCGACATCCCATGAAAGAATCAAGTTTGAAAAAATTAAAATATTAAACATAGTTCAGCACTTTTTATTCTGTTTCATATATCTCTACATAAAGTTTAATAGTAAAATGGCAATAGTTGGTTAAACTGTTTCCGATCTTTCAGGACGTAATCTTCTTGAATTGAACAATGCGCTGCCTCATGTTTATCTCTGGAGTTTATTTAATCCTGTAGGCCCTGAGCTCCCTCTCTCACATATCGGATCCTTCATCTGTAGGGGACGGGTCAGTCTTTCGGGAATTGGTTCTCATCGGAGGGTAGCGACGTTTCTTAAATAAGAATAAAGGTGCTTGTCTAGACCATATGTACGAAGCAAAACAATAACAGAATCAGGAAGCGAGCTTGTCTTGCAGTTACATGTAGAGAAAAATGTAGCTGATTGTATCTACCACAAAGTGTTCAAAGTCCAAGGGACACTGGCGAATTTAACACTTTACCCCAGGATTTACCATGTTAAAGTCACCCAGCAGTTTAATTTTACAACTGCAGCAAACAATGTTGCGATGATGATTTTGGTCACAACACATTTGCAGCGATAGATTCGGATCACTCAAATGTTGGAGAAATGGAGAGGAACTTTCCAACTCCCTGAGACACGGGTGGAGTTGGGGTCACTCAGCAGGAACTTTCACTCTCTGCCGTTTTCCGTCCATTCAGGACGATGGAAACAGAGTTCTGGGAAATGGTCCCACGATTTTCCAATCGGACTCCTGCTGCTTGCAAGGTAGCTGAACAGTTCACCCCTATTGTCAAATACAAGGTCAGACACCAAACAATTCCTGAAAATGGGATATCAAGATCATGCTTCATTTTATAGTGTATCTACCCCCTAAGTGTTTTTCTCAAGTAATGACCTGCTTCAAACTTTTGAATTTGAGCCAGGAATGCAGGACATAACAAAAAATCAATTCAGCGCCGACTGTCAATATTCATCCCAATATATTTCAAATGTAAATTTATATGAGAATTATTGTAGATATTTATTATTATAATTGGCAATTCAATAAGTCATACAACAATAGTGCAGAGATAGCAGCACTTGAGCAGCAACATGTGTGTTAGTCGGTCAGATGCAGCCAAATTACAAGACATCTGGGGATTGTGGAGCAAACTGTAGTGCAAAGTACAGCAGGCGTTTTTTTCTGTTGTTCCTTTATGGGATGTGGTGTCGCTGGTAAAGCTTTTCTGCATTTGTAGCCCATCCAGAATTTCTGTTGAAGTGAACATTTCAGAGTCAACCACATGTTGCTGTGGGTCTGGAGACATATCTAGGCCCGGCCCAATAGGATGGCAGATTCCTTTCTCTAAAGGACATTAGTGAATCAAATGGGTCTTCACGACAATCGATGGTCATAATTACTGAGACTAACTTCTAATTCCAGATTTATTAATTGAATTTAAACCCCAGCAGCTTCCATTGCGGGATTTGAACTCGTGCCCCCACAGCATTAGACTAGTTCTCTAGATTACTAGCATTACCACTGTGCCACCATCTCCCCCATGTTGCGACATTTTCCCATAACTCTGTGCCCATAAATGATCTCTAACTAAACTAATTAGCCAACTGACTTCGCGGAGCACGAGTTCACTTCCCACAACGACAGTTTGAAAAGTTAAAATCAACTTCTTTTAAGCAAAATATAACTAAAGAAAAAACTGGTTTTAATAAAGTAACTATGAAGTTGTAGGGTTGGATTGAAATTCAAATGGTTCACTAAACTGCTTTGTGGAATTGAATTTGCCGTCCCTTGCGCCCAATATCGACCATACCCTTTGAACTATCCTAATAAGCCCGGCATTACCACTGGCGATGCCATGAATAAGGGACATGGAAGAAAGTCATAGACTGACCGTGTTAATTTATTGACATGCATTTTCCCAGTATGCGCAGGACACAGGTACCATTTGGTTATCGTGCACTGGATGAATTTGTTGCAATTTAAAAACACACAGATGGCGAGCAATCAACATTCGCCATTGCTCTCCCACCATAACATCCAACCTAACCTTGAACAATCCCAACGATTTTGTTTCCAACTTCCACGAAGGAATTTGCTGTTTCGGTGCAACAGTCGAACCACTAAACAAGCATTAAAAAGCTTATCAGGAAATCGCAGCTTCTGATGCTCAATGTCTAAATAGTTTGAGCAGTTTTCGCTACACCGGAAGTGTAACTTAAGTACATAAACATAGCCAGCGGCAAGTTATTTCACTGGACTGTTCTTGATTAGACTGATTCCACCGAAGGGACAGCGAATATGCTAACACAGAATTCCGGCCGGAGCGTGTGGGTTCACTGCTGCCGTTCATTAACTCTGGACCGGCGATTTTCGGGCCTGTTTGTATTGTTCTGCGCAGGGAAGAACCAAACACCGTAACTGACCTCGTATAGCATTAGATAATAATGCAGCATTGACGGAGTCCATTCGGCCCGAAAGGCCTGTGCGGAATCTTTGCAAAGGATATCCAATTGCTTCTACTGATTTTTTCCTTCTCCATTTTCCTGAAAACTTCTCCTTTTCAAAAATATGAAAAGTATTATTGAGCTGGCACAATTAGTTTCCTTATATTTGGTGCATAAAAACATTTCCCTGCCTTTTTTTACGCAGCAGACTTGCAATTCTTTCCAAATTACCCCCATTATCCTGTACTGGGTAATCAGAAAGGCGCCCCATGTCCAGAACAATATAACATTAAACCATCATAATTAAATGGTTGGATACAAAAACCAAATTTAAAAGGGCATTTTTCTAAGTAATATCGGGAGGTATTGCTGTTACTCGGAGGCTGGAATTTCTCTTGCATAGGGGTTTACAGAGCCGACACGGTGAAAAGGGATATGTGTCTCGGGGATATATTGGAGAAGTTGGCGATCTGGGGTGTTACCTCGCGGCGAGATTCATCTCGCTTTCGCTTCCTGACTTTCACCAAATAATGTCAAACAAAATAGCCCAATGTGCAGCTCTCATCATCCTGAGCAATAATGATCTCTGTATAAAATCCGTAGGAGATGAAGGACCAAAGCTTGAAGTTTCGCTGGTGAAGTCCCCAAATTGCTCGTGCTCTATATCGTGCTCTGGTCACATTTATACAGATTTCCATTAAAAGCTCAATTTTGTGTGCAGAAGTTTCAGGTCGTTGTGGTTCGGTAATATATTGGAACGGAAAAACAACTTAACGAGGGATCTTGCGAACCCCGGGGACAACTGAGTCTGCAGAGAGCGCTAACAGACATGTCCTTTTAAAATGTACTCACGGTATACTCTGAAACAGAAATATGAACCTTTTGACAGCAGCCGCTTGTTTAGCTGCTCGCTACATTGTTAAATACGAATTAATCTGACCTTATACAAAAAAAAAACTGTGCGGCGGTTTCTGGTGCAGCGAAAACCGTTGGCCGACATGTGTTTCTAATATTGATGTTGCGAAAAGAGAGGAAGTGTTTCTTACCGCATCTCGAGGCATCAGTATTGTATTTCAAACACTACGTTTATTGCAGCACAATGCAAACATGTTTGTTTTTTTGGTTAGTAACGATTACAGACACGTTTCAATGAAGATCAAACAACTGAATCACATATCAGAAGAAAATTAGTCCTCTCCATCTTCGAATGTGTATTTTAATGATTGGCACGGACCATGGGTCGATTCAAATGTAATGTGGGACTCTGACCTGTGGATGACCACCCTCCTCTCAGGCCCACACATCCGTCCTTGGCCACTGCAATGTTCCAGTGAAGCCCAACGTGAACTGGAGGAATAACACCTCATCTTCCGATTAGGCACTGTACAGCCTTCCGGACTTAACATTGAGTTCAACAGCTTCAGACCATGAACTGTCCCCCATCCTCACCTCCTTTTAAAATCCCCTTTTTTCTACATTCATTTTTATTTTTTATCCACTTATTTTATTTTAATTCATTTATCCGTTGTTTTTATCCCCTTTTTTATCCCATTTTCTATCCTTTTTTCCGCACTACCGCCACCTGCCTACGCCCCATCTCCCACAGGGCCATTTCTTACGTGTTCCATGTTGTTCTTTCACACAATGATATCCGTGTTCTGTTGTAATCACATTCTGTTTTCTTACCTTTATGCCACTATTAGCACCATTTTTTAGCACTAACCACTACCATCAGCACCCCCTTTGTCCCTTATCTGATGACACTTTTGTCAATCCCTCCTTTGTCCAGATGTAGCTGAGCATTCTTCTTATTTACTCTGTCTGCACTGCCCATCATTTGCACGTTTAAAAGTTTAAAATAACGTCATGACATTTCCAATCTATATTACGGTTTATATTTTATGCTTTTTAAACCGCCAGATCTGTTTGTCCTGTCCTCTCCAAGATGTGTGTACGTAAATCCGCAGGCCTCCTTATTCCTACGACCCTATTAAATTATACAATTACATTTATATCATATTGCTTCTGATTATTCCTCCTTCCAAAATGCAGCTCTTCACGCTTCTCCCGGTTCAATTTAATCCGTCATGCGCCCAATACTTCTCGCCCTGACTTGGAGCAGCGAGATCTCCACCGAGCCCCAGCGAATCTAACAACTGTTCTTCGTATCGACTCTCCCCCCACCCCACCCGCCCCCCCCCCCCCCCCCAGCCCCACAACCGCCGAGCTTTCTCTAAAAAAAAATACACTTTCTACTTCTCAAAAATGAAATCTGGGATCTCCCCCACGATCCAACAGGAAATTTGGTGGGGGAAGCGACTGAGAATCTGAAAAATCGCTTCTTCGCCTCTTGTCAGGTGGAAATGGTGCTAGGAAGGAGGGGGTTTAGGGTGTGGGGGGTCAGGGCTCAACTCTCCTGCACCCTTCCCTGGGATTCAACATCGCTCCCAGAGCCATTGTGCTCTATGCAATGGTAACTCAATGCTTGCAGTGGCAAGAGCCAGTCAGATTCCAGTGGAAGCAGACTCTTTTTCTTTATTCTTTCATGGGATCTGACCGTCCCTGGCAGGGCCAATTTTGTTGCTTACCCCTAATTCAAATCGAGAAGGCAGTGGCAAGTCGCTTTGTCGCTTTAGCACTGCAGTCCATCTGGCGTAGGCACACCCATCGTTCTGTCAGGGAGGGAGTTCCAGTTTTATAAGTTGAAGGACCAGCAATATATTCCCAAGTTAGGATGGTGTGTGACTTGGAGTTGAACTTATAGGTGGTGGCGTTCCCATTCTGCTGCTGCCCTTTGCCTTCTCGATGGCAGGGCCGGTTAGTTTCATAGGTGCTCCTGAAGGAGCCATGGTGAATTCCTGAAGGGCATTTTGTAGATGGTACACACTGCTGCTCCAGTGGTGAGGTAGTGAATGTTGAAGATGGGGTACCCTGCATGGCGTCAAGATTCCCGAGTGTTATACGAGCTGCATTCATCCAGACATGTGGAGAGTATTCCAGCACATACCTGATATGTGTTTTGCAGTTTGTGGGCAGTTTTGGGGAGTCAGGTGTTGAATTATTCACTGCAGAATTCCCTGCCACTGGAGCACTCTTGTAGCTACAGTATTTACATGGCTGGCCTAGCTCAGGTTCTGTTCAATGGTAACCTCCAAGGTGTTATTTGGGGAGTGTGCAATATAATGTCATTGAATGTCAAGGGGCGATGGTTAGATGTTCTCTTGTTGGAGATGGTCATCGCCTGGCAGTAGTGTGGAATAAATGTTATTTACCACTTATTAACCCAAGCTTGAATGTTGTCCAGGTCTTACTGCATATGGGCACGGACTGCTTCAGAAATTGAAGAACCTGAATTGGTACTGAACACTGTGAAATCATCAGTGAACTTCAAAACACTGGTGTGCAGCTAGAGGGAGTAATTAGGAAAGCTGATAGAATATTATCGTTTATTGTGAGGGGAATTGAATATTATCGTTTATTGTGAGGGGAGTTGAATACATGAGTGGAAGGTTATGCTTCAGTTTATGCAGGGCATTGGTGAGACCACACCTGGAATACTGTGTACAGTATTGACCTCCTTATTTAAGGAAGGATGTAAATGCGTTCGTGGAACATAAGGTTTACTAGACTAATACCGGGATTGGGCAGGTGTTCTTCTGAGGAAAGGCTGGACAGGTTAGGCTTGTATCCACTGTAGTTTAGAAGAGTGAGAGGCGACTTGGTTGAAACAAATAAGATCCTGAGGAGTCTTGACAGGGTGGATGTGGTTCACTTCAGAACCATCTCCCCACGTTCTGCAGTGGAGATGCGCTGCTGTTTGTCGGCTGGGCATTGACCAGCTGCTTTTTTTTATTGTGGTGAAGGTACCTTCAGGAGCCCAGGTGAATCTGAGCTCAACAAATAAACACGCTAAGGTTCCGGGTGGGGTCGGAAGAGCGGGTGGAAGTCCCGCCCTAAAGTAATCCTGACACAAACAGGAGAATCCATGCACCGGCCTCCCCCCGCCCCAAACCCCCAGCCACCCCCCTACCCACAACCCCGACTTTTTGTTTTACAGCCTTTAGAAATCGGCACAAGCAATATGTTACCGCCTGGATACTAAGCTGGGAGAGGGAATGCCGGAGTGTTCGGAACAGAATCACTTGGAACTAGAAAGTGGCGGGGTTGGGGAGGGTAAAACTCCAAGAAGTATGACTAATGGGAAACAAAGCAGCAGGTTAGCGTGTGGGGGGGGTTGGGGGGGGGAGGTGGTTGGTGGATTCAACTTCATGGAAATTTATGAAAAAAACTGAAAAGAAAAGAGAGCCCAGGAGAGGCTATTAAAGTCTCCAGAACACAAATTAGGACAGAATGTTTGGAGAGGGCTAGGAATCTAACTTCAAGCACATCAGATAAAGGGACGACAATGAGAAAGGAGACGGGAAATACATGACTGAAGGCATTGTATCTGAATGCACGCAGTATACGAAATAAGGTAAATAAGCTTGTGGCGCAGATTGAAATTGGCAGGTATGACGTGTCGCGGAAAATGGAGTAAACACTCGGACCCAGGAGGTTTGTCTTGGAAGTCTTTATTAAATCATGATATCATGGAGAGCCCAGTCGCATGCAATGGAGCGATCCGGCACTCTGAGAAGCATTGGAGTACACACATAGTTATAGCAAAAAAGTACGTGACGAGGTTAGGCAGTTTCAATGGTTAGAGATTAGGCAGTTTCAATGGTTGTTTAACCCAATTAATTGTTAACATGGTATGGTGACATATCTTGGGCATGAACACAATAGTTCTTTCTTAGCTTACAACCATATCTGACATCTGGCACCCATTAGTCTGGGAAGATAGCGCGACTAGTCTATTAGTTTATGTGCTGGTCGCATGACTGCTCAAGGACACTCTGTAGTAATTTCATTATACATGTATTTTATTCTTCCACATGATGTGGTGGGCATCATGAAGACATGGCTACAAGGGGATCAGGACTGGGAGCTAAATATCCAAGGATATGCATCCTATCGAAAAGATAGGCAGGTTGGCAGAGGGGGTAGGGTTGCTTTGTTAGTAAGAAATGAAATTAAATCGATAGCAAGAAATGATGTAGGGTCAGATGATGTAGAATCTGTGTGGGTAGAGTTGAGGAACCGCAAAGGTGAAAAAACCATAATGGGAGTTATGTACAGGCCTCTGAACAGTAGTCAAGATGTGGGGCACAAGATACACCAGGAGATAGAAAAGGTGTGTAAGAAAGGCAAGGTTACAGTAATCATGGGGGATTTCAATATGCAGGTAGACTGGGAAAATCAGGTTGGTAGTGGATCCCAAGAAAGGGAATTTGTGGAATGTCTACAAGATGGCTTTTTGGAGCAGCTTGTGGTGGAGCCCACTAGGGAACAGGCAATTCTAGATTTAGTGATGTGTAATGAGGCAGATTTGATAAGGGAGCTTAAGGTGAAGGAACCCTTATGAGGAAGTGACCATAATATGACAGAATTTACCCTGCAATTTGAGAGGAAAAAGATGGAATCAGATGTAACGGTATTACAGTTGAATAAAGGCAACTACTGAGGCTTGAGGGAGGAGCTGGCCAGAATTGACTGGGAGATGAGCCTAGCAGGAAAGACAGTGGGACAGCAATGGCAGGAGTTTCTGGGAGTAATTTGGGAGACACAACAAAAATTCATCCCTAGGAAGAAGAAGCATACTAAAGGGAGGACGAGGCAACCATGGCTGACAAGGAAAGTCAGGGACAGCATAAAAGCTAAAGAGAAAGCATACAATGCAACGAAGAGCAGTGGGAAACCAGGGGATTGGGAAGCCCACAAAGACCAACAGAGGACAACTAAAAAAGAAATAAGGAGGGAGAAGATTAAATATGAGGGTAAACTAGCCAGTAATATAAAAGAAGATTGCAAGAGTTTTTTAAAAATATATAAAGGGCAAGAAAGAGGCAAAAGTGGACATTGGGCCACTGGAAAATGACGCTGGAGAAGTAGTAGTGGGGAACAAAGAAATGGCAGAGGAACTGAATAGGTACTTTGCGTCAGTCTCCACAGTGGAAGACACGAGTGACATCCCCAAAGTTCAAGAGAGTCGGGGGCAGAGATGAGTATGGTGGCCATTACCAAGGAGAAGGTGCTAGGAAAACTGAAAGGTCTGAAGGTGGATAAATCACCTGGACCACATGGATTACACCCCAGAGTTCTGAAGAAGATAGCTGAAGAGATAGTGGAGGCATTAGTGGTGATCTTTCAGGAATCACTGGAGTCAGGGAGGGTCCCAGAGGACTGGAAAATCGCTAATGTAACCCCCCTGTTTAAGAAGGGAGTGAGGCAAAAGACGGGAAATTACAGGCTGATTAGCCTGACCTCAGTTGTTGGTAAGATTTTAGAGTCCATTATTAAGGATGAGATTTCAGAATACTTGGAAGTGCATGGTAAAATCTGGCAAAGTCAGCATGGTTTCATCAAGGGGAGGTCATGCCTGACAAATCTGTTAGAATTCTTTGAGGAGGTAATGAGTAGGTTAGACAAAGGAGAGCCAATGGATGTTATCTACTTGGACTTCCAGAAGGCCTTTGACAAGGTGCCGCACAGCAGGCTGCTCAGTAAGATAAGAGCTCATGGTGTTAGAGGCAAGGTACTAGCATGGATAGAAGATTGGCTGTCTGGCAGGAGGCAGAGAGTGGGGATAAGGGAGTCCTTCTCAGGATGGCGGCCGGTGACTAGTGGAGTTCCGCAGGGGTCAGTGTTGGGACCACAACTTTTCACTTTATACATTAATGATCTAGATGAAGGAACTGAGGGCATCCTGGATAAGTTTGCAGATGATACGAAGATAGGTGGAGGGACAGGTAGTATTGAGGAGGCGGGGAGGCTGCAGAAGGATTTGAACAGGTTAGGAGAATGGGCAAGGAAGTGGCAGATGGAATACAAAGTGGGGAAGTGTGAGGTCATGCACTTTGGTAGGAAGAATAGAGGCATAGACTATTTTCTAAATGGGGAGAGAATTCAGAAGTCTGGAGCGCAAAGGGACTTGGGAGTTCTAGTCCAGGATTCTCTTAAGATTAACTTGCAGGCTGAGTTGGTAGTTAGGAAGGCAAATGCAATGTTGGCATTTATTTGGAGAGGACTAGAATATAAAAGCAGGGATGTGCTGCTGAGGCTTTATAAGGCTCTGGTCAGACCACATTTAGAATATTGTGAGAAATTTTGGGCCCCGTATCTCAGCAAGGATGTGCTGGCCCTGGAGAGGGTCCAGAGGAGGTTCACGAGAATGATCCCAGGAATGAAAGGCTTAACATATGAGGAACTTTTGAGGACTCTGGGTCTATACGCGATGGAGTTTAGAAAGATGAGGGGGGAATCTATTTGAAACTTACAGAATACTGAAAGGCCTGGATAGAGTGGACATGGGGAAGATGTTTCCATTAGTAGGAGAGACTAGGACCCAAGAGCACAGACTCAGAGTAAAGGGAAGACCTTTTAGAGCAGAAATTAGGAGAAACTTCTTTAGCCAGAGAGTGGTGAATCTATGGAATTCATTGCCACAGAAGGCTGTGGAGGCCAGGTCATTGAGTGTATTTAAGACCGAGATAGATAGGTTCTTGATTGGTAAGGGGATCAAAGGTTACGGGGAGAAGGCGGGAGAATGGGGTTGAGAAACTTATCAGTCATGATTGAATGGCTGCGCAGACTCGATGGGCCGAATGACCTAATTTCTGCTCCTATGTCTTATGGTCCTGTGGTCTATGGAACAGATTTATCTCAAAATAGCACCTTCCTCGTCGCTTTCCGGTCTCCTCAGTGGCAATGTGATCTCCAGCCCCACGCCTTCCTTTATATCTCTCTCCAGTTCCTCAATCTCATTGACTAATCAATGGCTTTTCAACATGTTGTGAACCAGTGACGCTTATGGGGCTTAAAGGCCAATCGCTTTACTGTAAGTCCTGTTAAGAATGTTCCATAACATTTAGGCTCACATCCCGTAACTTAGTTTATCGGACCAAGTTCTAGCACGTGACACAACAGCTCGTCACATTATAAATCAGACCGGATTATCTACAAACTAGCATTTCGAAACCGTCAGAGCCGCCGCCCATTGATAGGCCAATAACCATTTCACAATGTTGTTGTGTCACTTCATCTGGGCATTGGGGATTATTTACGAAGGTATTTTCCGTTCTAATAGGCCCAGGTCTATTTTTTCTTTAGGTCTCACGAACCAGTCTCTAATCTGCGTTCTTTCTTTCTGTCTGTCAACCCAAGTACGTATGCACCTACCTACTATCTATCTATCTATCTATCTATCTATCTATCTATCTATCTATCTATCTATCTATCTATCTATCTGTATATCTACCTATCAATCTATCTATCCGCGGTTAAAGGATATTTTATTTCTATGTTTAACTATATTTTTAATATTTTATAGTTGCTTCCTCTGCAGTGAGGCAAACTCCTGAAAGCGCCATTCTGTTGGCGGGTGCAGACATTACCTTCCATTCTACAGCGAGCTCTGCCCAGGTTCATTCAGATGTGGATGTTTATTGGTGGAGACTCGGCGACGAAACCTTATTGCAACCGGATTCTGACGGCAGAAAGCGATTCTTTCCATTTAAGAAGGGAACGGCTTCCTTCCAGATCCTGAATGTCCGTTTCCCCGGCTCCGGAGTCTATTACTGCGGAGTGAGAAACACAGGGAACCGGATCGTTAATGGAACCGGATCGAGACTTGTTGTGCACGGTAAGCGGTTTTGGAGTGAGTTGCGGTCTCTGCTATTTTAGGATGACCAATTTAAAAATAACGAAACGAGGTTGAGCGGTCACGTTATGAGTCTTCTTTTCAAACATTGCAAATAGTCTACCTCGTGTACGTTTATATTTGAAAATTTACACTGCAGGGATAATTGAAGTGCTTTAAGAATGTAGAATGAAGTAGAAATGATCATGAATCAATTTGATTATTTAGTGATTTTATCCATGGTATTGTTTTATCTAAAATAATGACGGAGTGTTATTTAAAATCAGATGTGACGTTATACCACGGTTTTCACCCATTAAGATTTTTTTATTATTCGTGTATATAAATAGTAAGTAGTCTGGGCTCCAGGACAGAAGAGGGATCTGAAGACAAAATTCGGGTTGTAGCTGCAAAAATGTAACGCTGAGTGGCTGTGCACAAGGGTGGACGACACATGGGTTTCTACAACCTGCTGGCGCGGCCACATCTTGAATACTGTGTACAATTCAATCACTGAACTGCAGTCAGACTAAACAAGTACTGGGGGCAGCGCAGATACTGAGAACTAGCTTGAAGAAGCGGAGCACCCTCTCGGCGCTCAGGTGGCCAAGTTTATGTGTTTTGCAGCAGGGAAGGCGCATTGGAGATTTTATCCCGCTGTTCGAGATAATGAGAATAAATAATTCGAGGTGGACACAAAGACGACAAACAATGTACAGTGGCGAATCCTTGGCAGAAACAGCCGATAGAGAGTTTAGGTTGAGCTGGTGAAATGTGAAAGCGGTGGTTCAGTGGACGCAGATTACATGAAAAATACTAACTAATTAATTTGATATTTGAAGGGCTGGGAGGTATTAGATTTGGGGCATGGATAGCTGAACTGCAACATAATCTCCCATTCTGTAATTCAAATGAAATTATTACTGCGCATGTTAAAACACTTGTGACAAGGAAGGCAATTGCCGCTAATTTCATAAAATCGTAGAGACCGGAACAGACGCTACGTCCCAGCGTGTCTCCGCTGGCTCTTTGAACGAGCTATCCAATTGCTCCCATTTCTCTGCTGCTCCCAAATTACTGTATACGGGTTCCTTTTCAATTGTATCCAACTCCATTTTAAAAGTGACATTTCTACCACTCATTCAGGCAGAGCATTCCAGATCATCAAAAAAAAAACGCGCGGGAATTATGATTCCAAAAGAATTGTAAGGGATATGAACAAAATTTCGATATTTGCTTCTCATATATTCTTCAACAGAACATGCAGAGACATGAAGGAAAATAATGCAAGGGGAGATGGACAAACCCTGAACTATGGGATTAATTGCGATTATTAATTGTGTAAAAAATGTCCTCTTCCCCTTCTATTGTTTTTCTCGCCAATAATCTTAACTCTATACCCTCTGCTCGCTGAGCCTCTTGTTACCAGGTTTTTTTTCTCATGCATTCGAGCAAACCCTCTCACCAGTTTGGACAGCTCCAGGAATTCTCTCCTTAACCTGTTCTCCGCTCAGGATAACAATCCCAGTTTCTCTAGTCTCGTCCCAAAACTGAAGTCCCTCATCCTTAGTACGAATCTGGTAAATCCCTCTTCACCTTCTTCAAACCGCACATCCTTCCCAAAGTGTGATGCCCAGAATTAGACACAACCCTCCAGCTCATAACTAACCAGTGATTCATAAACGTTCACCGGAACCTTGTTTTTATGCTCTATGTCTATATTTAGAAAGCCGACGTTTCATGCTAACTTGAAAAATTTACGGCAGTATAAACGTATAAATGATTTGCAGGATAAATCTGTTGGGGTCATATCGTTTTAAATGTAATAAGTTAAGTAGAAGACTGTCGTGTCTGCAACAATAATACATTAAATGCTGGAAGATGTGATTTACAATATGCCTGTTCGAGATAGAGTCATGTACATGCATGGCTAACTGTTTAGAGAGTAGAGACGGAGAATCTACAATCTATGGCCATTCGAAGAAATTGCAGGCAAGTTTACCATCTGCCCCACGATTCCACAGGAACTGTAGGTCATTTTTGAAAAGTAAATTTGGCAGTAGCCCGGAGTTATACTGCAGTGATATCCAACCCAACTGTGAGCCGCCGTTTTGTCGATGAATCTCGCACTTTCTCCTGTATACTGAGGCCAGGCCACAACTCTGGGTCTAAATTGTAAGGTGTTACAAGTCAAACCGGGTGCCTTGTTGATATTAATAATTTGTTTCCAGTCGACTGTTAGCCTTGCTATTTCTCAGGATGGACGAGACTTTGGCTGATTATTCAGCTACTTTCCTCACTCAGCTCCAGTGATAAACAGTTCAAATCGCACGTGCTGCCATTCCCTACAATCATTTTTCCTGCAATTTGTGGTTTGTTTTTTTTGGTCCGCTTTAGAGTTTGGGGCAAAAATATTTTTTTCTATTCCGACAATATTCCGGGAATCAATCTGTCGCTTGTCTGGACGTTATATATTTTTTCCTTTCTGTTATAGATCTTAAAGTGAAAGGTTTCAATTAATGTGACCTGAATACATTTTATCTATTTATTTAAAGCAACCCTAATAACCGAACTGAACAAAGAGCTGCTGGGATTCAGTATAAATATAACCCCCGTGTGGAGCGGCGGGCAGTCTGAATGTCCAGCTTCACTGAAATATGTTCTCCTGTCACTGCATACATCCGCTTATTATTCTAGAAAATAACGGGGAAATTGAATTTAGAATTGGAACGTAACGAGGTCTAGAAATATCAGTGCAGCTCCTGCACATCAAACAGTCAGTGAATAATTGAGTGAGAGTCTATCAACTGTAAGGAACATAATAAAACCATTAATTGAAATAATCACTTGTATCATTGAACAGACACATCGCAAATTCTATGATTTATTTTACGGCGTATGACTCCGAGTCACGTGGCTATATCCAGGCAGACTGGACATAAACGAGACTAAGATAGCAAAGTGTGGACAATCTGTGTTTTCGTTTCCCTGTTCCACAGCTTCCCCAGAACCCGTGAGACTGATCCGCGAAGTGTCCCAGACGAACCCATCTGTTCTAACACTCGTGTGTGAAACGGCCCAGTTCTACCCGGAGTCTCTCACCTTCATTTGGTATAAAAACGACAGCAACATTGTGACTGGGATCAGCACTGTTCAAAAGATGAATTCGGAGGGGATGTTTGAAGCCTCCAGCAGGTTAAAAACGGCACAGGCAGCCCGGAGCGGGGCGGTGTATACCTGTATGGTGTCTCACCTCACACTGCAGAGTCCAGCCATGGCTGTTTACCTTGACTCCAGTTCTAATTCAGGTATTGTACAGATATTGTCAGTCACTTACTACTATAGATCCGCTTTATTTTCGTCCAATCCTTTTAAAGATTTATTCTTATGTAGATTTGTAAAGCGGATAAGAGGCAAACGCTTCCCACAAGAGGAACGGGGTGTAATTGATCAAGATTATAATTCGATACTGAATTAGACTATTGTTGGTCAGACATTTACCAGAGAGAAAAACGCTTTGTTCTCATTTATTAAAACACTTCCGTTTATTGATTCCGTGATGTCACAGATGGATGAATCATACAGACGATGGCGTAATGCTAATGTCAGTGGACTGCTAATCCGGAAGCCCGGGTTTAAATTCAATCAATAAATGTGGAATATTAAAGCTAGTCTCAGTAAAATTGACCAAGGTCAATTGTTGTAAAAGCCCACGGGGCTCACTGAGGCCAAATCTGCCGTCTGGCTGGTTTGGCCTAGGTGTGATTCTGGACCCACAGCAACGCGTTAGATTCTTAACTGCCCTCAGTTATGTCGAGTTCAGGGCAATTGATGGTCATGGGCAACAAATGCTGGCCTTTCCCAGTGACTTCCCATGAAAAAATAAACAAACAAACAAAAACATTTCTGCAACTTGCCGCATGGTCTTCATTGCTTCAAAGCTTATCATTGTGTATATTTAAACCTGTCACCTCGATAATATAGCCATCGGGTTCTGCTTCAGAGGAAATAAGAATCAATGGAGATGGGTGTTATCTATAGAATGAAATCAGCTTGGAGAAGTTAACAGTCTCGCTCCTGATGCTCTGCTACGGAAGCGTTGGAAATATATATCACACACTAACATCTTTTCCAACAATCTGTTTGAAAAACAACGCTGAAAATAAAGAGGTTGCCATTAATTATTTCAATTAATGATTTTATTATGTTCCTTGCAGGTGATAGACTGTCACTCAATTATTCACTAACTGCTGGATGTACAGGAGCTGCACTGATATTTCTAGCCCTCATTGTCTTCATTGGAAAATGTTGCCCACGCTGTAACTGTAAAGGTAAGAGACCACCTATGTAGATTTGTTCTGATATATTTGAGATCTAAAAAGCAACATGGCTCCAGGCAGATGAAGGAGTCTTTAAAATCATACAGGAAAAAGGTTCTGTTCAAAATCTCCAGGCTAATGATCCCTCTACACCAGCCCATTAAATACTCACAATGCAGTGTGAATAAATTCAGAGGAAAGCTTCCTCAACAGAGTGTGAAGTAAAATGATTGGGGACAATGCATTTACTAAACAGAATGCTATGCATAGTCTGGAACTTGGTGCAAGTGGGAATTCAATGCAGAGGGGTAAAGAAATGTCCCTTTCTATACTTTTTGTTTTACCTCCAGCAGTTGATGAGTGAATTCCTTTTGACTCTAAGCTAGTGGATTGTAAATTGCTATTATTTTATCTTTCGTAAATTAGCAATTAATTAAGCAATTCAATAAGCAAATGAATAAAGTTAGACAGATATGACACAGCAAGTGGTGTGCCACAACAGCAGCATGTGGGAGTTTGTGAAGAACACTGTAAAATAGGGTCCAAATTAAAATGCAGAACCTCAAAGGAGGTTAGATTAGATTAGAAATGTTATTTTTATTATTCAATTACAGGATATGGGCTTCACTGGCTAGGCCAGCATTTATTGCCCATCCCTAGCTGCCCTTGAGAAGGTGGTGGTGAGCTCCCTTCTTGAACCGCTGCAGCCCATGTGGTATAGGGTACACCCACAGTGCTGTTAGGAAGGGAGTTCCAGGATTTTGATCCAGCAATAGTGAAGGAACGGTGATATATTTCCAAGTCAGGATGGTGAGTGACTTGGAGGGGAGCTTCCAGGTGGTGGTGTTCCCATGTATCTGCTACCCTTGTCCTTCTAGATGGTAGTGGTCGTGGGTTTGGAAGGTGCTGTCTAAGGAGCCTTGGTGAGTTCTTGCAATGCATCTTGTAGAATGTACACAGCGTTGCCACTACTTGCCAGTGGTGGAGGGAGTGAATGTTTGTGGATGGGGTGCCAATCAAATGGGCTGCTTTGTCCTGGATGGAGTCAAGCTTCTTGAGCGTTGATGGAGCTGTACGCATCCAGGCAAGTCGACAGCATTCCATCACGCTCCCGACTCGTGCCTTGTAGATGGGGACAGGCTTTGGTGAATCAGAAAGTCAGTTACTCATTGCAGGCTTCCTAGCCTCTGACCTGCTCTTGTAGCCACAGTTTTTTATGGCTGTTCCAGTTCAGTTTCTGGTCAATGGTAATGCGCAGAATGTTAATAGTGGGGGATTCAGCAATGGTAATGCCATTGAATGTCAAGGGGCAATGATTCTCTCTTGTTGGAGATAGTGATTGTCTGGCACTTGTGTGGTGCAAATCTTATTTGCCACTTGTCAGCCCAAGCCTGGATATTGTGCAGGCCTTGCTGCATTTGGACACAAACTGCTTCAGTATCTGAGGAGTTGCGAATGGTGCTGAACATTGAGTAATCATCAGCGACCATTTACACTTCTGACCTTATGATGGAAGGAAGGTCATTGATGAAGAAGCTGAAGGCAGTTCAGTCTAGGACACTATCCTGAGGAACTCCTGCAATGATGTCCTGGAACTGAGATGATTGAACTCCAACAACCATAACTATCTGCCCTTATTCTAGGTATGACTCCAGCCAGCAGAGAATTTACCCCCTGATTCCCATTGACTCCCAGTTTTGGTAGATCTCCTTGATGCCACACTCGGTCAAATGCTGACTTGATGTCAAGAGCAGTCACTCACACTTCACCTCTGGAGTTCAGCTCTTTTGCCACATTTGAACCAAAGCAGTAATGAGGTTAGAAGCTGAGTGTCCCTGGCACAACCCAAACTGAGCATCAGTGAGCAGGTTATTGCTAAGCAAGAGCCGTTTGATAGCACTATTGATGACCCCTTCTTTCACTTTAGCGATGATGGAGAGTAGACAGATGGGGCAGTAACTGGCTGAGTTGGTTCTGTCTTGCTTTTTGTGTACAGGACATACCAGGGCAATTTTCCACATTGCTGGTTAGATGCCAGTGTTGTGCCTGTATGGAACAGCTTTGCTAGGGGTGCGGCTAGTTTTGGAGCACAAGTCAAATTGCTAGAATATTGTCAGGGCCCATAGGCTTTTCAGTATCCAGTGCCTTCAGCCATTTCTTGATATCACGTGGAGTGAATCTAATTGGCTGAAAACTGGTATATATGGTGTCGGGGACTTTGAAGGAGTCTGAGATGGATCATCCACTCAGGGCTTCTGGCTGAAGATTGTTGCAAATGCTTCAGCCTTGTCTTTTGCACTTATGTGCTGTGCTCCTCCGTCATTGAGGGTGGGGATATTTGTTGAGCCTCCTCCTCCAATGAGTTGTTTCAATGTCCAGCACCATTCACAGTTGAACGTGGCAGGACGGCCGAGGTTAGATCTGATCAGTTGGTTGTGGAATCACTTATCTCTGTCTATCACCTGCTTCTTATGCTGTTTGGCACATAGATAGTCCTATGATGTAGCTTCACCAAGCTGACACCTCATTTTTATGTATGCCTGGTGCTACTCCCAGCTTGCCCTCCTGCACTTGTTATTGAAGCAGGGTGGATCCTGTGCCTTAGTGGTCATGGCAGAGAGGGATGTGCTGGTCCATGAGGTTACAGATTGTGGTTGATTACAATTCTGTGGCTGCTGATGACCCACAATGCCTCATGGATGCCCAGTCTTGAGTTGCTAGATCTGTTTGAAATCTATCCCATTTAGCACGATGGTAATGCCACACGACATGATGGAGGGTATTCTCAATGTGAAGATGGGACTTTGTCTCCACAAGGACTGTGCAATGGTTACTCCTACTGATAGTGCCATGGACAGATGCATCTGTGCAGGGAGCTTGGTGAGATGATGTCAAGTATGTTCGCCCCGTTGTTCATTCCCTCACCACCTGCCGCAGAACCAGTCTAGCAGCTATGTCATTTAGGACTAGGCCAGCTCAGTCTGTCGTGGTGCTACCAAGCCACTCTTGGTGGTGGACAGTGAAGTCCGTATCCAGAGTACAGTCTGCACGCCTACCGCCCTGTGCTTCCTCCAAGTGGTGTTCAACATGGAGGAGCACTGATTCATCAGTTGAGGGAGGGCGGTACCTGGTAATCAGCAGGTGGTTTCCTTGCCCATGTTTGACTGATGCCATGAGGCTTCACGGGGGCCAGAGCCGATGTTGAGGACTCCCTCCCGACTGTATACCTCTGTGTCACCACGTCTGCTGGGTCTGTCCTGCCAGTGGGGCAGGACATACCCATGGATGGTGAGGGTGGTGCTTGGGACTTGACCTTTAAGGTATGTTTCCATGAGTATGACTATGTAAGGCTGTTGCTTGACTATGACACAGTTCTCCTGATTTTGGCACTAGCCCCCAGATATTTATGAGGAGGAATTTACCGGGTCGACAGGCCTGGGTTTGCAATTGTTGTTTCCAGTGCCTAAGTGGATGTTGCGTGGTCCATCTGGTTTAATTTCTTGTTATTGACATTCTAGATTAGGAATCTCAGGATCTGTGCCTATTGGGACCGGATCAGGCACATCAGAGAATTAAGCATGTGGCTCAAAAGGTAGTGTGCAAAGGAGGGGTTTCACTTCATGGGGCCCTAGCACAAGTAGTGGGGAAAGAGAAAGTTGTCTCACTGTGATGGGCTCCACTTAAATCAGGATCAGCATCCAGGGAATTGTGTAACTTGGGCTGTGGATAGAGCTGTAAACTAGGCAAGCTGTGGGTCAGGGGGCAGGTGAAGGGTGACGTAAAAATCTAAACAAAAGCATTGAGGTAATGGAGCAGAATAGTGATTTGGGCAAAGACAATGGGAATGCGGCAGGAAGTGACAGAGAGTTTAATAGCAATAGTGCATCATTAAATAAGATCCATTTAAATAATGGAAGTAAAAATAAAGATAAAGGCTCTCTATGCGAATGCGCAAAGCATTTGTAATAAGATTGACAAATTTTGACAAATTGTTTGGGTGTCATTGGTATTGGAAAAGCATGGCGATAAAGTAACTAAGCTTGAGAAATGAATATTCCATGGGACACAACATTTAGAAAAGACTGGCAGAATAGCAAAGGAGGAGGAAGAGCCCTAACAGTAAAGGATGGCATAAGGAAAGTAGTGAGAAAGGATCTTGGCTCAGAATATCAGGATGTAGAATCAGAATGGGTGGAGATTAGGAATAACAAGGGACAGAAAATGCTGGTTGGAGTAGTTTGTAGGTCTCTAAAGAGTAGTTATACCGTTGTACATAGCAAAATTGGAACTTGTAATAAAGGCATTTTAATAATTGTGAGGGTCTTTAATCTTTATATAGGCTGGAGCAATCAAATTGGCAAAGGTGCTCTGGAAAATGGGTTCACAGAATGTTTTCATGGCAGTTTACTGGAAAAATATGTTGTAAAACCAACTAAGTATAAATCTATTTTAGATCTAGTATTGTGAAATGAAGCAGGTTTAATTAATAATCACACAGTAAAAGGTCCTCTGCGAAGACATGATATCACAACTGAATTTCATATTAAGTTTGAGAGTGACATACATAAACCCGAAAGAAGAATCTTACACTTAAGTAAACACAACTACATATGCCTGAGGAGAGACCTTACTAAGATTCATTGAGTAAATAGACTAGAAGGCATGGCAGTAAATAAACAATGGAAAATATATTTTTTAAAATTCAAAATATTAAAATTTATACATTATTTTAAAAGCCAAAATCTCAATGAGAAAGATCCATCAGTGGCTTACTAAGGAAGTTCAAGGTAGTATTAGATTAAAAGAAAATACTTATAATGTTGCAAAGAATAGTAGTAACCGTGAGTGTTTGAAGAGCTTTAGAAGCCAGTTGACAAAAGGGGCAAAGAATATGAGGGTAAACTGGCCAGGAACATAAAATCAAATTATTCTAAGAGCTTTAAAACATGCATAAAAAGGAGAGTAGCTAAAGTAAATGTTGGTCCCTAAGAGGCAGAAACAGGAGGAATTATCATGGGGGATAACGAAATGACAAAGACATTGAACAAATATTTAGTGTCTATCTTCACAATAGACAACACAAATTACATGTCAGAAAGATAGGGTAACGAAGAGGCTAAAAAGAGTGAGGAGCTTAGGATCAGCAAAGAAAAAGTGTTGATGAAACTTAAGAAGTGAAAAGCCAAAAAAATCTCCAGGACTTGTTAGTCTACATCATAGCATTCTGAAAAAGTAAGTACAGAGATCATGGATGCTCTGGTTATGATTTTCCAAAATTCCCCTGATTCTCAAACTCTTTAATCAGATTAGACTTTAGCAAGTATAGCAACTCTATGCAAGAAAGGAGGTAGAATGGGAACAGGGAATTACGGCTTGTCAGCCTGACATCAGTTACTGGGGAAATGTTTGAATCTATTATTAAGGAAGTCTTAACAATGCACTTTTAAAACCCTACCATGTTCAGATAGAATCAACATGCGTTTATGAAGGGAAATTATATTTGACAAATATATGACAAATTTGAGAATCTAGAACTCGGGGTCACTGTTTAAAAACAAGGGGTTGCACATTTAAGACAGAGATGAGGAGATTTTTTTTCTCAGAGGGTAGTGAGTCTTTGGAATTCTCTTCATCAAAAGGCGTTAGAAGCAGAGACTGAGTACTTTTAAGGCAGAGGTAGATAGGTTCTTGAGAAGAAAGGGGGAAAGGTTATAGACAGGAATGTGGAGTTGAAGTTACAATCAGATCAGCCATGGTCTTAATCAATGGCAGTGCAGGCTTAAGGAGCTGAGTGGCCTACTCCTGTGCCTAATTCATGTCTTCATATGTATGTTCATATTATAGCTTTTTGAGGTGGTACATAGTAGAGGCAATAAAGGGGATGTAGTATACTGGATTTCCAAAAGGCATTTTTAAGCTGCAATTTTTAATGTAAGAAGATACTATACAACAACTTATGCACTTGACGTGGTACACTGTCATAGGTGGTGCATCCATTAATGGACAGGAAACATAGATTAGAGATAAATGGGACATTTCAAGTTGGCAGGCTGTAACTAGTAAAGTGCTGGAAGGAACAGTGCTGTGGCCTCAGTGATTTTCAATCTATATCATTGACCTAGGTAGAGATACTGAGAGCAATGTATCCAAGTTGGCTGATGACACAAAGCTAGGTGGGAATGTAAGCTGTGAGGAGGACACAAAGAGGCTGCAAAGCGTTATGGAAAAGTTAAGTGGTGGGCAACAAGGTGACAGATGGAGTATAATATGGGTCATGTGAGGTTATTCACTTTGCTATTAAGAATAGAAACTTCTAAATGTTGTTGTCTAGAGAGACTTGGGTGCAGTTATACAAGGAGCACAGAAAGCTATCAGGTAAGTATGGCAAGCAATTAGGGTATACATGACACAATAACCTTTATTGCAAGGGGTGAAGTACAGGAATAAGAGTCTTGTTACAATAGAATAAGGCCTTGATTAGATCACACCTGGTGTACAGTGCACAATTTTAGTCTCCATTTTTAAGGATATACTTGCATTGGAGGTGCTACAGAGTATATTCAATAGATTGGTTCATGAGATGAGAGGGATGTCCTATGATGAGAGGCTGAGTAAATTGATCCCAAACTCTCTGGAGTTTAATAGATTGAAAGGTGATTTAATGGAAGCATTCAACATTCTGAAGGGGCTTGACAGGATAGACACTGAGAAATTGACTCAAATATTCCGATCGGATTTTGCCCATTGTTTCTCCTGGCTGGGGAATCTAGAACATGGGGGCATGGTCTCAGGATCTGGGGTTGATCATTTCGGACTGAGGTGAGTGAAATTTCTTCATTCAGAGGGTTGTGAATCTTTCAAATTCTCCATCCTATTCTCTACTGTTGACACTTCAGGCTAAGGAAGACAGATATTTTGGTGTCTGAAGGAATCATGGGATATAGGGACAGAAAGGTGCAGCTGAGGCAGGAGATCATTCATGGTCGTATTGAATTGAGGAGCTGGCTTGAGGGGCAGTTTGGTCTACTCCTGTTTCGATTTCTCTATTTCTTATGTTCTTACTATATTATGTCAAACAGTTCCAAGATTGCATAAAGCTCCCTTTATCTTTACCCTTTACCCTTATCCCATTACCTCATCAAACATTCTGAAGGCAGGGACAGCACAGATTAGATACAGCATAAAGCTCCCTCTACACTGACCCATTAAACATTCCCATGTGTAGTGCACTATGGTCAGATGCAGTGTAAGGCACTCTCCACACTCGCGAAGCGCTCCCATACCACATACAACATGGGTTGGAAACGAAGTTACCCTCTATCTGCACTTTCCCCGCTGCCAGAGTGATTACAGCACCGTTTGTATGCAGAGTAAGCCACAATACAGCTTCTGACTGAATACAGAAGCGGTCATATTGCTTTCATTGCCTAGTAATTATTTGAATTCGAAGGATTGCAGTGGTATTTTCCTACTTATGGTGAATTGACAGAACTTCTAAACAGGCAGAGCATCATATCGTCGTAAATAAAAGCAAAACTGTGGAATTTCAATAATGATAAACTGAGTTTGACATATTTTTATTTAAACAGCATTTTTGTGGATCATCAGTATAGCTATAGTCGAACCGCTCTAAATCATGCAGCATTCTGTTGAGTAATTCATCTCCCGAGCTAACTGGAAATATATTTGATTTTACAGAGCGTAGGAGGGTCATTAGAAAATAGACTTCCGTGGTTGGCAAGAATTGTAACCAGAGGGAACCTAAGGAGAACGTAAGCAGACGTAATGACGACGTAAGGAAAGACTCTGGGTTATGTGACAGAACATGGTAGCGCAATGATACTGCTGAAGGATGTATTGGTGCCATCTATCCGTATTGAATTTATTAAAAAATAAAGGTCAAACCGATGGTTTTGTCAATCTTAAAACAGAAAACGGAAGAAAAGCCCAATAGAATCTGATGTCATTGTTCCATCCGAGCTTTCTCTTTCAGATGCTGATCTTTCCGCTGTTTATCCCTCGTTCACCGTAATATTCCCGCTGTGTTTATGTCAATATTGCGTCTCGTTTTCCTGACTACATATCTCGAGGGAGCATCGACTTATTTCAAAGACCCCCAGTCAATGTGAAAACCAAGATCACATTGTCAGGAACATGTAACTTAGTCTATCATGAGTTAAAATAAAGCATGTGCTTTTCATGTTAAACTTATTGTTGCTGGGGAACGGAAATCATCTGTTTAACTGCGCCATCCATGTTCAATTTATGCCTGAGGGCGGAAGAGATCGATCGGACAGTCAAGCTCTCTCCCCTTAATCCCAAAATATTACTCACTAAATCATGTAATCATTCACATACCCTATATTCATCATGCTTGTATCTTCTCAGCGAATTTACTAATTCATAAATAGTCTGGAGTTTGCTGGCAATGCCAGAAGGATGGCGCACACCATTAATCATAGTTGTTGTTGGCCACAGGCATTTCTTGGAGATTTAAGCTGCAGTTTGCAGTTGGGAAACGCTCCTTTTCAGGGCTGAGTCCTTTATGGGGGAATTTGTGTGTGTGTGTGTGTGTGTATGTGGGGGGGGTGGGGGGGCGGTGGCGGGATGGGTGGCAAATATGAGCAGAGCAAATAAGAGTATCTTTCTTCTGCCAATCAGAATTGAAGAATCTTCAAGGGGATATGTAGAGTCTAAACTGGCACGGATAAGACTGAGAACATAATTCAGTCAAACCTTTTTGGGAGGGAAATGATTTTATGGGGATGAGAATGGGACTGGGGAAAATAAACTGGAAGTATATCCTGGTAGAAATGGAATAGCAGCAGCAAAGATCTAAAACAGTGGTCAACAGCCAACAATACACCACTAAAAATAACAAACTAACCAGCACCGACATATGAAACTGAGGAACAGGAATTTAACAACTGAAAGGATAACAAATGAGAAGGTGAAAGAATGGAATGAAAAAAAATTAGGGAAGACGTATGAAAAATAGGAAGGCCAAGAGAAACTACAAAATGAAATTGTCAAGGAATATAAAATAAATAGTAAATAGCCGTTTGGTAATGCAGAACTTGAGTATTGCTGAAAAAAAGAGAAATGTCTAAGCTTTTCGTCTTGCACTCATCAAGACGCTCGCAAGAATACCAATATATGGGGAAGACAACAATTTATACTGTAGGTGAAGAGACTGCTGATTGGTTGGCATGTGGCATTACCATGCAGAATGCATCAGTAATGGTGATTGGCAGCTCATTAACTGCAAGCATTGTTTGAAATTTAAATCAGCCAGTTTAACACTGGCTGGTCAAGGCATTGCCCTGAGGAATGAGTCAGCGATTGGCTGTCACTTATTATGTTCAAATGAAACAGGTGCACTGTATGTACATGTTCTTTCTGTTTACAAAGAAAAGGTCCCTGTAGCTTCCAATACACACAAATGCACCACACTGCGAGGCCGATTGACAATCTTAAATTAGTTGTCAGCATAATTCTTATAACACTGAGGAGTATTTAGCAAATGTTGCCAATCACAGAATCACGTCTAATGTTGGACGATATTGTGATATTACCGTCTAAATGGGACAGATTTCGAACAGATCTAGCAACTCAAGATTGGGGCAATCATGAGACATTGTGGGCCATCACCAGCAGCAGAATTTTATTCAAACACAATCTGTAACCTCATGGCCCAGCGTATCCCTCGTTCTACCATCACCACCAAGGCAGCGGATCAATCCTTGTTCAATGAAGAGTGTAAGAGGGAATGCCAGGAGCAGCACCAGGCATACCTAAAAATGAGGTGTCAACCTGGTGAAGCTATAACACAGGACTACTTGCGTGCCAAACAACATAAGTAGCAAGTGACAGACAGAGCTAAGAGATTCCACAGCCAATGGATCAGATCTAAGCTCTGCAGTCCTGACACATCCAGTTGTGAATGGTGGTGGACAACTAAACAACTCACTGGAGGAGGCTCCACAAATATCCCCATCCTCAACAATGAGGGTGCCCAGCACATCACTGCAAAAGATAAGGCTGAAGCATTTGCTACAATCTTCCACCAGAAGTGCCGACTGGCTGATCCATCCCGGCCTCCTCTGGAGGTCCCCAGCATCACAGTCCCCAGTTTCAGCCAATTCAATTCACTCCACGTGATATCAAGAAACGGCTGGAGGCACTGGATACTGCAAATGCTATGGGCCCTGACAATATTCCAACAATAGTACTGAAAGCATGTGTTCCAGAACATACCATGCTCCTAGCCAAGCTGTTCCAGTACAGCTACAAGACTGGAAGTTACCTGGCAATGTGGAAAATTGCCCAGCTAAGTCCTACACACAAAAAGCAGGACAAATCCAACCGGGCCAATTATTGCTCTATCAGTCTATTCTTAATCATCAGCAAAGTAAAGGAAGGGGTCATCAACAGTGCTATCAAGTGACACTTGGTTAGCAATAACCTGCTTACTGACGCTCAGTTTGGGTTCCACCAACTGCTGTTGGCCTCATTACAGCCTTGGTTCAAACATGTATAAAAAATCTGAACTCCAGAGGTGAAGTGAAAGTGACTGCCCTTGACATCAAGGCCGCATTTGACTGAGTGTGGCATCAAGGAGCCCTAGAAAAACTGGAGACAAAGGGAATCAGGGGGAACACTCTCCACTGGTTGGAGTCATACATAGCACAAAGGAAAACGGTTGTGGTTGTTGAAGGTCAGTCATCAAGTTCCAAGACATCACTGCAGGAGTTCCTCAGGGTAGTGGCCTAGGCCCAACCATCATCAACTGCTTCATCATTGACCTTCCTTCTGCCAGAAGGTCAGAAGTGGGAATTTTCGCTGATGATTGCACAATGTTCAGCACCATTCGCAAATCCTCAGTTCATGCCCAAATGCAGCAAGACCTGGATAACATCCAGGCTTGGGCTGGCAAGTTGCAAGTAACCGTGGCACCACACAAATGCCAGGCAATGACCTTCTCCAACAACAGAGAATCTAACCATCGCCCCTTGACATTCAATGGCATTACCATCACTGAATCCCCCACTATCAACATCCTGGGGTTACCATTGGCCAAAAACTGAACTTGATTGGCCATATAAATGCTGTAGCTGCAAGACCAGACAGAGGTTGGGAATTGTGCAGCACAAAACATACGTCCTGACTCCCCAAAGTCTTTCCACCATCTAAACGGCACAAGTCAGGTGTGCGATGGAATACTCTCCTCTTGCCTGGATGAGTGCAGCTCCAACAGCAGTCAAGAAGCTTGATACCATATAGGACAAAACAGCCCGTTTGATTGGCGCCCCATCCATAAATATTCACTTCCTCAACCACCAGTGCACAGTGGCAGCAGTATGTATCATCTACCGTCAATGGTAACTCACCAAGGCTTCTTAGGCAGCACCTTCCAAATCCATGACCACTACCACCTAGAAGGACAAGCACAGCAGACACATGGGAACACCACCACCTTCCCCTCCAAGCCGCTCACCATCCTGATTTGGAAATATATCGCCGTTCCTTCACTGTCACTGGGTCAAAATCCTGGAACTCCATCCCTACCAGAACTGTGGGTACATCTACACCACAGGGAATGCAGTAGTTCAAGAAGGCAGTTCACCACCACCTTCTCAAGGGCAATTAGGGATAGGCAAAAGGCCTATGAATGAATATAGAACAAATTCAGTCTGAATCTCCATTGTGTTTTCTACCTGACATCTGTCGCATGCGCACTTCTTCCCTTTCATCCTCACCTCAATCTCTCCCATCATCCAGGGTATTCTGGATTTATTTGTCCTACCTTTCCCCTTCAAAGGAATATACTTCGACATTGCCTGCAATACTTTTTCTTTGAATGTGTCCCATTGAGCAGCCATTGTTTTTTCTGCCAACATTTGATTCCAATTCGCTCAACTCAGATGCATTCTCCGCCCAACGAAGTTGCCTGTCAGGTTGTGCAGAGCTATCACAGCCCACAGTCTCCGAAGTGAATTGCTGTAGGATGCCTGCACAGTACTCTTCAAATTCTCAGCAACATCTTGCTGCTGGTTGCACTTTTGTAGAGGGACAAGATTAGACAAGATCATTTCTAGGATAATTGCTAAGGTTAAGCATCAGGGTGAATAGTTTAATATATATATGTAAGTGCTGATGGTTGTATCATGTTTTCAGTACTTGGTTTTGATATACGTAAAGCATGATGATGGTAATTGTCAGGTGGTGGGATTGGTCTTTTTATTGTGTTCTTCATGGAGAAGGAGTTGACACAATTGAGCACAGGTGGTGGCTTACTTGATGGATCCTTAGTAATGAAAGATAAGGCATGTGGCAGCAGTGCTCCAGAGTCTAATGGCAGAGGACATCACTTGAAACCTTTCTTCAATAAGATGGTGGCAAGCACCCTCCAAAGTATGAACCATCACCTAGAACGATCTGGTTCTCCCCTCTAGTCTTTCTCCTCCTCCTCTTCTCGCTCCTGAGCTTATGCCTATGGCACAATTTCTAGTGGTAGTAGCTGATCTCTCATGATGGTCATATTATGCCACATGCAGCAAGTCACCCCAAATCTCAAGACCTTCTCACCTAGGTGCTGCAGGGCACCACCTGACTGGCCAGGGCATCGAAACCTCTGCTTCAGGACTCAGCAGCCTGCTCAATTATATTTTTGGTGGCAGAGAATCTTTTATTTTAGGAGTGCTCAGCTGGAGTCTGAGGTTTTCTCAGGGGAGTCATGAGTCGTGGCATCAGAGTCAGCTAATAACCAGGCATGCACATTGCATTCAGACTGCAAGATCAATGGGTCTAAAGACTGTTTCATTTTGAGTGCATTGTGGTAGTTCCCTGCATACCAGGCATTTGCTTGCATGTTGTGCTGTTGATGGTTGCACATGACCTACACATTGAGGAAATGAAGTCCCTTTCTATTCCTGGACACCTCTGAAGCTAATTGAGGGCTCAGATGGCAACATGTGTGCAGTCTATGACTCCCTGGGTCATGGAGAATACCAGAATCTTGTGGATAGAGCATTTTTTAGCCTCTGTACTTCTGTGTTCATTGGGAATGATATACATCCATCTCTCTGAATTTAGAGAGACACAGAGGCCCTTGCTTACGTAGATGTGCTCAGAGGATTGTGAGATGTGACTGTTATTCCCTGCAGTAATCCTAGATTTTGAATTAGCATTACAATTAAGTGCTCCTGTGACTTAATTAAGAGCTAGTTTATTAAGTTTTCCTGCCAGTGTAAATGCAGTCCTGGCTGTGCTGCAAAGTCTGAGTTCTCATCCATGATTCCACAGATCTCTGTGACAATCTCCTTAATTAAATGCAGCGTCCTGATGCACTGGTTATAGGCCATGTGAATTTAGGATACTGCTCTCTGAATAACTTGGTGGATAGGGCTTCCTGCTGAGAGCCCTCCTTGTCCTCCCATTGCTTTTTTCCCTCTCTCCTCCAGTAGCTGGTGCTGCTCCCCCTGGTCTCATGTCCTTCTACTTCCAATCATCCTCAAGAACAAGGGTGCCTCTAGTAAGGTCTCCATGATCACCACTCCTTTTTCCCTAGTGACTCCTATAAGTTATCCAATAAGATACCGTACAGACTCTTTTTAGGTTGGGTCCTCAGAGAATTTACGAAATAAACATGAATAGAGTGTTGGATGAAGTCCTGACAAAGTGCCCCAGAAAGTCTCCTGATGAGTATCAAATGTCATCTTCAAATGCAATGTGTTTGCTCCATCTCAAGCAGTGAAAGCTGAATACAGCTTTTAGTCACATTTTCAATTCTCACCAACAACTCCTTTACTCCTGTTCAGCTGGTCACTGTTAGGAGTGGTCAGTAATTGCTGTGCTAGCCGGGAAGATTGTGTGCAGCCGATTTAATGAACTTCAGGGCAAATGTAATTGGTCACCAGAGTAATCTTCCTCGACGTGGTTGTACCTTACATCTTCTTAAACCTTTCTACTAAAGGGAGGCTAACCAGAGACTGCAGCTCAAGACTCCATCATGATCGTTTTGGATGCTCTTAAATAGTTAAATAACCAACACAACTGCAGGGAAATATTGAGAGAGTAGGTTAATTATCACTTGTTTATTTTTGATTCGTATTTCAGAAACAGATGTTTACACGTCTGGATAATCTCCACAAAAGGAGATTTCATCTGGGCTCCCAAAGGCACATGGAAACATTATTCTGCTATAAACCTCTATGCATGTAGCAGCAAGGCACTTGGAATAGGGATCCCAGTGCCTCAGGTGCCCACCATAGAGTTAGTTAGTATAGAAATGCATTCATTATTATTCATTAGTTCCTTTTAACCATTAGATGTTTTTCTATGGTTAAACTCTATGAGTCTAAAACAGACTTTTCCCTGTCATATTTCACTATCAATTTGAAGTTCTACCTGCTTTCCCTTAGCTCCTGTTCAACAATCCAACCCCTATCTCATAGGCCAAGTCTATTCGCTCCTGCTAATTTCACTGTAATTTGCTGATCCACTTTGTAATAAATAAATAATAACTGCTTCTACACCAACCTACAGTTGCAAACTTTCTATCCACTTTCTATCCTGTATTCATTGCAATTGTATTCTGTGTTCTCCCCAGACATCTGCTCCCACTATGACCGTATTGCTGGTATAGCCTAGAGTTAACATAGAGGTCATGGCACAAGTTCAAGGGTAAGGTGGGCTGGGGACCATAGATGTTCAGTTCACGATGATCTATGTTGACATTCATTTGCCAATTAAACACTCATTATGCAAGTTTATTAATGCTTTCCTGCAATTGGCATGGTCTTCCTCTATATTAAATGTACCCCAGTTCGGTGTCATCTTCTAATTTTGAAATTGAACTTGCAGTTTCTGAACCAAATTGTTTCTGTAAATGAAATGCAACATGCTTAACTAACCTGATAGAATGCATTCAAGAGGTAATGGAAAAAGTAAACAGGAGTAATGTAGTAGATGTCATATGCTTGGATTTTTGAAAGGCCTTTGATAAGGTTCGTTCATTAGTATGTTCAATGCAAGGTTTAGGACATGTGGAGTCAAGAAACAAATAGCTCAATGGGTAGTAATTTTACTAAAATATAGAAGCAGAGACTGGGGTAAAGGGTAGTTATTCAGCTTGGAGGAAGGTGGAAAGCTGTGTTCCACAAGCATCAGTGCTGGGACCACTGTTATTCTTAACTTACATTCATTATTTGGACTCAGACACAAGGAACTCACTGTCATAATTTGCAGTTAGTACCAGAGAGATTGATGGAGGAGTGGGGGTGGGGAGAAGGGGTAGTATCGCTAACACTCACATAAAATGTAACATGATGCATTAGAAAACTTGTACACTGGACAGTTAAATCACAGAATCACAAAATTGTTTCAGCACCGAAGGAGGCCGTTCAGCCCATCATGTCTGTGGCAGCTTTCCAAATGAGCAATTAACCTAGTGCCACTCCCCCACCTTCTTCCTGTCACCCTGCACATTCTTCCTTTTTAGATAATAACCCAATTCCTAATTGAAGGCCTCAATTGAACCAGTCTCTGCCACACTCTCAGGCACAGCATTCCAGACCCTAACCACTCGCTGTGTGAAAAAGCTTCTCCTCATGTATCCATGGCTTCTTTCGCCAATCACCTTAAATCTGTGCCCTCCTATTCTCAATCCTTCCACCAATTGGAACAATTTCTCCTTATACACTCTGTCTAGGCCCCTCATGATTCTGAACATGATCAAATCTCCTCTCAACCTTCAAGGAAGAGTCACACTTCGCCAATCTATCTACTAACTGTAGTTCCTCATCACTGGAACCATTCTTGTGAATCTTTTCTGCGCCCTCTCCAATGCTGACATCTTTACTAAAGTACTGCACCCAGAACTGGACTCAATACTCCAGCTGAGGCCAAATCAGTCTTTTATACAAGTTTAACCTAACCTTCTTGCCTTTCTACTTTATGTCCTTATTAATAAAGCCTAGGAAGCGGTATGCTTTATTAACCATTCTCTCAACATGTCTGCCAACTGTAATGACATATGCACACATGCAGCCAAGTCCCGCTGCTCCTGCACCCGTTTGTAAATGATAGCCTTTATTCTATATTGTCTCTCCATGTTCTTCCTACGAAAATGAATCACTTCCTATTTCTCTGCATTAAACTTCATCTGCCACCTGTCCGCACATTCTACCAACTTATCTATGTCCTTTTGAAGTTCTACACTATCCACCTCACAGTTCAGAATGCTTCCAAGTTTTGTATTATTCGCAAATTTTGAAATTGTGTCCTGTATACAAAGGTCTAGGTCATTAATATATACCAGGAAGAGCAAGAGCCACAACACTGACTCCTGGGGAACTCCACTACAAACCTTCCTCCAGTCCAAAAAACATGCTTTAACCACTACTTTCTGTTTCCTGTCACTCAGTCAAATTCATATCTAAGTTGTTGATCTCCCTTTTATTCCATGAGCTATAACTTTTCTCACAAGCCTGTTGTGTGATACTTTATTAAATGCCTTATGGAAGTCCACCTGCAGCACATCAAAAGCATTACCCTCATCAACCCTCTCTGCTACCTCTTCAAAAACCTCCAGCAAGTTGGTTAAATACAATTTTCTCTTAACAAATCAATATTGGCTTTCCTTAATTAACCTGAACAAAAACAAAAATACCTGGAAAAACTCAGCAGGTCTGATAGCATCTGTGGAGAAACACGGTTAACGTTTCGAGTCCGTATGACTCTTCAACAGAACTGAGGAAAAATAGAAAAGAGGTGAAATATAAGCTGGTTTAAGGGGGGGTGGGACAGGTCGAGCTGGATAGACGGCCAGTGATAGGTGGAGATAACCAAAAGATGTTATAGACAAAAGGACAAAGAGGTGTTGAAGGTGGTGATATTATCTAAGGAATGTGATAATTAGTGACATTAAGGATAGAAAGCAGGACGAGCAAGGTACAGATAGCTCTAGTGGGGGTGGGGTGGGGGGAAGGGATCGAAATAGGCTAAAAGGTAGAGATAAAACAATGGTTGGAAATAAATTTAAAAATAATGGAAATAGGTGGGAAAAGAAAAATCTATATAAATTATTGGAAAAAAGGGGGATCGGAAAGGGGGTGGAGATGGAGGAGAGAGTTCATGATCTAAAATTGTTGAACTCAATATACAGTCCGGAAGGTTGTAAAGTACCTAGTCGGAAGATGAGGTGCTGTTCCTCCAGTTTGCGTTGAGCTTCACTGGAACAATGCAGCAGGCCAAGGACGGACATGTGGGCATGAGAGCAGGGAGAAGTGTTGAAATGGCAAGCGACAGTGAGGTCTCGTTCATGCTTGTGGACAGACCGAAGGTGTTCCGCAAAGCGGTCACCCAGTCTGTGTTTGGTCTCTCCAATGTAGAGGAAACCGCATTGGGAGCAGAGTATGCAATAGACTAAATTAAGGGAAGTGCAAGTGAAATGCTGCTTCACTTGAAAGGAGTGTTTGGATCCTTGGACAGTGAGGAGAGGGGAAGTAAAAGGGTAGGTGTTACATCTTCTGCGGTTGCATGGGATGGTGCCGTGGGAGGGGGTTGAGGTGTAGGGGGTGATGGAGGAGTGGACCAGGGTGTCCTGGAGGGAACCTGCATTTGTCCAAGTGGTTATTAATTTTGTTTGGAATTTTTGTTTCTAGAACTTTCCTAGCACCAAAGTTAAACTGACTGGTCTGTTGTTGCTGCGATTATTGTTGTACCCTTTATTGAACAAAGGTGTAACATTTGCAATTCTCCAGTCCCCCGAGTCTAAGAAAGATTGGAAAGTTATGGCCAGTGCCTCCAAAATTTACATTCTCTCTTCCCTCAGCATCCTTGGATGCATCTCATTCTACCCTGGTATCATTTTGACTTTAAGTACAGACAGCCTATCCAATATCACCTCCTCATCAACTTTAGATCCTTTGGGTGTCTGAATTTCCTTCTCTTTCATCATGGGCTCTGCAGCATCTTCTTCCTTGGTAAAGACAGATGCAAAGTATTCATTTAATATCTCATTGATGCCCCCCCTGCCTCCATACATAAATCGTTTTTTGGTCCTCACTCCTTCTCATATCACCTTTGATTTTATTTCAGATTTTCAGCAACTGCAGTAATTTACTTTTGTATTACTGCAGGTAGTACACTAACTGTGGCCTAACAAGCATTTTGTCCGCTTCCAGCATAACCTCCCTGTTCATATGACCTGTGCCTCAGCTAATAAAATTAAGTATCCATACCTCCATTCCTCTACTCTTGTTAGAATCAAATCGTTTATTGTTTATTCTCCTCATTACTCATTTCCCACCCTTTTACACCTATATATGCCTATATTATAATTCACTGGTCATTCACTGAGCAAAGGAGGAATCTGGAGCCCAGTCTTTCCTTAACATAGGTTTATTCTCATAACCCAGAGAACACAGGCACAGGCTCCTTTATTCCATCCCAACACAGGTGGAGCCCAGTTCTTATATATACTTAAGAATAATGCCCTAACCTTTCCCAAATTAGGAACAGCTGCTCTCACTTTTAACTATAGCATACACTTCACTGTGACATGATTGCTACGTTAACAGCCGAGAGAAGAATTTGGGATTCCTTTTCATGTTAAATGCCAGTCTCTTTTCATACTATCTTTGTTTCCCTTATTTGCTTTCTTACTTCCCCTCTGACCCTTCCATATTTAGGTGGGTTCTCAGCTGTATTATCCATTTGACATCTGTCATAAGCACACTTTTTCGTCTTCATCTTAATTTCTAACTCTTTTATCATCCAGGGAGCTCTGGATTTGTTTGCCCTATCTTTGCCCTCCACATGAAAATACCTTGATAGTGCCCAAGCTATCTCTTCTTTAAAGGCAGCCCATTGCTCAGTTAGCATTTCGCCTGCCAACCTTTGGTTCCAATTTATCTGGCCTAATCCCATTGAAGTTGGCTTTCCCCCAGTTTTTTATTCTTAGTCTGAATTGTTCCTTGTCCTTTTCTATAGCCAACCTAAACATTGTGACTGCTTGAGGCAGAGAGTGGGGATAAGAGGGTCCTTCTCAGGATGGCGGCCGGTGACTAGTGGAGTTCCACAGGGGTCAGTGCTGGGACCACAACTTTTTACTTTATACATTAATGAGCTAGATGAAGGAACTGAGGGAATCCTGGCTAAGTTTGCAGATGATACAAAGATAGGTGGAGGGACAGGTAGTATTGAGGAGGCGGGAAGGCCTCAGAAGGATTTGGACAGTTTAGGAGAATGGGCAAAGAAGTGGCAGATAGAACACAACATGGGGAAGTGTGAGGTCGTGCACTATGGTAAGAAGAATAGAGGCATAGACTATTTTCTAAATGGGGAGAGAATTCAGAAATCTGGAGTACAAAGAGACTTGGGAGTCCTAGTACAGGATTCTCTTAAGGTTAACTTGCAGGTTGAGTTGGTAGTTAGGAAGGCAAATGCAATGTTGGCATTTATTTCGAAAGGACTAGAATATAAAAGCAGGGACGTGCTGCTGAGGCTTTATAAGGCTCTGGTCAGACCACATTTAGAATATTGTGAGAAATTTTGGGCCCCCGTATCTCAGGAAGGATGTTCTGGCCCTGGAGAGGGTCCAGAGGAGGTTCACGAGAACAATCCCAGGAATGAAAGGCTTAACATATGAGAAACTTTTGAGGACTCTGGGTCTATACTCGATGGAGTTTAGAAGGATACGGGGGGATCTGATTGAAACTTACAGAATACTGAATGGCCTGGATAGAGTGGAAGTGGGGAAGATGTTTCCATTAGTAGGAGAGACTAGGACCCGAGGGCACAGCCTCAGAATAAAGGGAAGACCTTTTAGAACAGAGATGAGGAGAAACTTCTTTAGCCAGAGAGTGGTGAATCTATGGAATTCATTGCCACAGAAGGTTGTGGAGGCCAGGTCATTGAGTGTATTTAAGACCGAGATAGATAGGTTCTTGATCTAATTGGCCCACCTCATTTCCAAGAACTAGGTCTAGCAGTGGCTCACTTCTTTTTGGACTGGAAACATACTGCTGTATACACATTATAGGGACTCTTGTCACTCTCTGCCCTTTACACTACTATTATCCCAGCTTATATTCAGATAACTGATATTGCCCATTATAACTGACATCGCCCATTATAACTACTCTATAATTCTTGCCCCACTCTGTCATTTTTTTGCAAATTTGCTTTCTACACCTTTCCCACTTGTTGCAGGCCTATAGACTACACTGAGTGATGTAATTCCACCTTAGCACTAGCCCTTGTCTCCTCTGGAACTTCCTGTCTCCAGCAATGGAAAACTCTCATTAATCAATACTGTCATCCCTTCCCCTTTCCTTCCTTTCCTATCTATCCTGAACACCTTGTATCCAGAGATATTTAATACCCAGTCATGCCCTTCTTTGAACCAGTTATAGTCACTATATCATTTATCTTCATGAGAATCTGCACTTTAACGAATCAATTTTATTTACCACACTTCTGATTGGCACTTGATATAGCAGGCCTTCCCAGAAAGAGGTGATGCAGGGTTCTCACTTGCTCTCAGCCGGCAGCCAAGACCCCTGTCGCCTTCATTAAATACAGCCCATTTTTTCTGCTCCTGGGAGAATCCAAAACCAAAACAGAAGCTACACTGAAGATAGTAATTAATAAATACAATAGGGAAATGAGGGGAAACTCCTTTAGTCCAAGTATTTAAGATGTGAAGTAGTCCATGGACAACTTATGCAAGCTGCTGTCATCCTCACCACTTGCCTTCCCACCTATGTTTGTGTCATCCACAAACTTGGTGATAGTACATTGACTTCCCTCATCCAAGTAATTAATATATATATTGTAAATAATTATGATCCCAGCACTGATTGCTGTGGAGCTGCATTAGTTACAGGTTGTCATCGTGGAAATGCCCCCCTTATCCCAACTCTCTGTATTCTATTAGTTAGCCAATCCTCTACCCATGCTAATATACTACCCCGAATACCATGAGCTCTTATCTTATTAAATAGCCTTATGTGCGGTACCTTATCGAACACCTTTTGGAAATCCAAATATATTACTTCTACTGGTTCCCCTTTATCTATCCTGCCTGTTACCTCCTCAAAGAATTCTAATAAATTTGTCAAACATGATTTCCCCTTCATAAAGCCGTGCTAACTCTGTTTGATTATATTATGCATTTCTAAATGCTCTGCTATTACATCCTTTATAATATACTCTAACATTTTCCCAATGATGGATGTTAAGCTAACTGGCCTATAGTTACCTGCTTTTTGTCTCCCTCCCTTTTTGGCAGTTTCCCAGTCTTCTGGAACTTTTCCAGAATCTAAGGAGTCTTGGAAGATTACTACCAGTACATCCACTATATGTGTAGCTACTTCCTTTTATATCCTAGGATGCAACCTATCAGGCCCAGGGGACCTATCAAGCCTTCAGCCCCATCAGTTTCCCTAGTACTTTTTCTCTAGTGATAGTTATTGTACTTATTTTCTCCTCCTCCCCATACACACACACACACACACACTTTTGCCCCTTGATTGTTTAGTATTTTTGGAATGTTATTCATGTCTTTTACCATGAAGGCTGATGCAAAATATTTATTAAACTCCTCTGCCATTTCCTGGTTCTGCATTATTATTTCCCCAACCTCTTGTTCTCTGAGGAGCCTATGTTCACGTTAGCCTCTCTCTTCCTTTTTATATATTTAAAGAAGCTCTTACTATCCGTTTTTATATTACTTGCTAGTTTACCCTCAAAGTTTATTTTCTTCCTTTTTTTTTGGTCATCTTTTGTTGGTTTTTAAAACTTTCCCAATCCTCTGGTTTACCAATAATCTTTTCCACATTGTATGATTTTCTTTCAATTTGATACTATTCTTAAATTCCTTAGTTAACCATGGTGGGTTTATATCCTTCCTAGAATCCCTCTTGCTCACTGGGATATATCTTTATTGTGAGTCATGAACTATTTTCTTAAACATTTGCCATTGTTCATCAACCATCTTTTCTGCTAAACTCCTTTCCTAGTCCACTCCAACCAATTCTGCCCTCATTCCTTTGTAATTACCCTTATTTAAGTTTAGCACAGTTGTTTCTGACCTATGTTTCTCACTCTCAAACTGAATGCTAAATTCTACCATGTTATGGTCACTGTTTTCGAGGGGATCTTTTACTCTGAGGTCATTTATTAAACCTGCCTCATTACACATTACCAGATCCAAAATAGCCTGATCCCTGGTTGGATCCACAACATATTGTTCCAGAAAACTGTCCTGAACACACTCTATGGATTCTTGCTCATGGCTACCTCTGCTAATTTGATTTTCCCAATCTACATGAAGATTGAAGCCACCCATGATTAATGTACTGTCTTTTTTATATGCCCTCATTTTCTCCTGATTTCTTCTCTGTCCTACAGTATAGCTACTTTTAGGGGGCCTATAGATTACTCCCGCAAGTGTCTTCTTCCCCTTGTTATTTCTTACCTCCAACCACATGGATTCTACATCGACTGATCCAAGATAATTTCTTGCCATCGTACTTATTCCATCTCATACTAACAAAGCTACCCCACCACCCTTTCCTTCCTGCCTGTCCTTTTGAAAGTCACATACCCCTGGATATTTAGTTCCCAACTTTGATCTCTTTGTAACCATGTCTCCATAATGGCTCTAAGATCATACCCATTAACCTCTATTTGTGCCGTTATTTCATTTATTTTGTTTCGAATACTCGATGCATTTAAGTAAAGAGTCATTAATTTTGCCTTTTTACCATTTTTCCCCCTTTGACCCTATTTGCTGTATTTTTTATGTTTATACACTCTGTCCCTTCCTGTCACACTCTGGGTATCATTACCTAAATAGCTGCCCTGCAATGCTGCCATATCCTTTTACATTATAAGCCTACGTATCCCCTTTCCAGAACCCTCTCCCCCTCTATTTAGTTTCAAGTCCTTTCTATAGCCCTAGTTATTTGATTTGCCAGGACACTGGTCCCAGCACGGTTCAAGTGAAACCCATCCCATTGGAACAGCTCCTTTCTACCAAGGTCCTGGCGCCAGTGCCCCATGAATTGAAACACGTTCCTCCCACACCAATCTTTGAGCCACGCATTTAATTCCTTGATTTTATTTACCCTATGCCAGTTTGCCGATGGCTCAGGTGGTAATCCTGAGATTATTACCTTGGAGGTTCTGCTTTTTAATTTAGCTCCTAACTGTTCAAATTATTTCAGCAGAACCTCCTTTCTAGTCCTATCAATGTCGTTGATACCAACGTGGATGATGACAACTGGATCCCTCTCCTCCCACTCGAAGTTCCTCTGCAGCCCTGAGGAGATGTTCTTAACCTTGGCACCGAACAGGTAACATTGCCTCCGGGACTCAGCTCACGGCTGCAGAGAACAGTATATATCCCCCTAATTAATTGGTTTAGCCATGCCCTGCCAGATCTGGCAAGGCCACATAACACACTATGAGCTCCTCCTCCCCTTTTTAAAAACTGCTCACTATTCCAGGATCATCCAGACATGCAAAGATAATACCACAGCTTCTTTTTTTTATTGCAGACTGCCCTTGTAAACACCTCTCTGCCATCCTCCCCTCCAATAATTAGTATGAGGAGCTCATGGATTTCTTTGTCACTAAGATTGAGAGAATCCCCTCAGCTGCCTATGCGCATCACTACCTTCCACTAGCCCACCAGGCCAAACTACCTCTAAAGTTCCCCACTGCCCTAGCCCTGAACTCGCATCTTTCTCGAGCTTCTCTCCTATTTCTCATCCCTTCTCCAAGTTCATGTTAGCCATGAGACCCAACTCCTGATCCCTCAACCCCATGTCCACTAAACAACTGACCACCCATCTTTTCTTCCTGGCTTCCATGTTAGCTGACATTGTTAACAGGCATTGTCCCTCTGTTCTTCAAATCTGCCATGCCATCATTACTCCACTCTCAAAAAAGAAATCTTGACCCCCACATTCTTGCAAACTAATACCCTATATCTGACCTGCCTTCCCTCTCCAAAATCCTTGAACATATTGTCACCTTTCAATTCATGCCCATCTTCCTCAAACCCCTTTTTTGAACCTTCCAGTCAGGTTTCCATCCCATACCATGGTACAAAAACATCTCTTATCAAAGTCACCAATGACATCCTATGTAACTGTGACAAAGGTAACCTGTCACTCCTCATCCTGTCTGCAGCCTTTGACACAACTGATCACATCATATTCCACCAAAGCCTCTCCACTGTCAACCAGCTGGGTGGGACTGCTCTTACCTCATTCCATTCTTATCTATATAATCACAGCTAGGAGAATCACCATCAATGGTTTCTCTTCCCACTCCTGTACCATTCCTATGGTGTCTCCCATGCATCACTCCCCGTCCCCTTATTTCTCAACTACATGCTGCTCCTCAGTGACATAATCTAAAAACATAAGATCAATCTCTACATGTATGCTTACCATGCCCAGCCCTACCACACCACCACTGCTCTCGACCTCTCCACTGTCTCTGTATTATCAAACTGCTTGGCTGATGTCCAGTATCAGAAGAGCAGAAATTTCCTGCAATTGAGCATTGGGAAGGTTGAAGCCAATGTCTTCTGATGCAGCAGAAACTTGGTTCCCTCTCCATTGACTCCATCCCTCGCTCTGGCAACTGTCCGAGGCTGAACCTCATGCTATTAGTGGTTACTCGCTGTGAAGGTGGGTTCTTTTTTACATTTTTGGGAATATGGTGGTATTCTGTAAAGAAGGGTGTGTGTGTGTGTGTGTGTGTGTGTGCGAGAGAGAGAGAGAATGTGTGTGTGTGTGTGTTTAATGAAATTGGGGGAAGGTTAGTAAAGACAGCTTACCTGTGGGAGCAGAGAGATGAAAGGTAAAAGTGCTAATTGCATTTGTAATGAGAGTCTGTGGTGAAATTGAATGTATGAGTAAATAGGTTGTGTTTGAAATTTGCATTATAAGATAACAGACAAACATACGAATTAGGACCTGGAGTAAGCCACTCAGCCCCTCAAGCCTGCTCTGCCATTCAATAAGATCATGGCTGATCTGAATGTAAACTCAACCCCACATTCCTGCCTACCTCTGATAACCTGTCACTCCCTTGTTAATCAAAAAATTATCTAGCTCTGCCTTAAAAATAGTCAAAGACTCTGCTTCCACTGCCTTTTGAAGAAGAGAGTTCCAAAGACTTTCAACCCTCCGAGAGAAAAAAATTCTCCTCATCTCTGTCTTAAATGAGCAACCCCTTATTTTTAAACAGTGACCCCTGGTCCTAAATTCTCCCACAAGAAGAAACATCCTGTCCACATCCACCCGTCAAGGCCCCTCAAAATCTTAAAGGTTTCAATTAAGTCACCTCTTATTCTTCTAAATTCCAGTGGATACAAGCCTAACCTGGCCAGCCTTTCCTCATAAGACAACCTGCCTATTCCTGGTATTAGTCTAGTAAACTTTATCTGAACTGCTTCTAATGCATTTACATCTTTCTTTATATGAGACCAGTACTGTACACAAAACTCCAGATGTGATCTCACCAATGCCCTGTAAAACTGAAGCATAACCTTCTTAATTTGGTAATCAATTCCCTCACAATAAATGTTAACATTCTATTAGCTTTCCTAATTACCTTCTGTATCTACATACTAACCTTTTGTGATTCATACACTAGGACACCCAGATCCCTCTAAATCTCAGAGCTCTGCAATTTCTCCCCATTTAGATAATAAGCTTCTTTTTTATTCTTCCTGCCAAAATGAATGATCTCACATTATACTCCATTTGCCAGATCTTTACCCACTGTACCTGGTATTCCCAAGAGGTCTCTGATCCAGGAACAAATGCAGGAACAGGAGTAGATGCTTAGCCTCTCGGGCCTGTTCTGCCGTTCAATGACATCATAGCTGATCAGTGACCCAACTCCATTTATTAACAAAACTTAGTTCCCATTGATTTCCAAGATCAATAGAATTAAAAGGTTTCAATGCAACATGGAATTAATTGATAGCTTACTTTCCTTTTGTTCACATAAAGATTTCCTATTCTGGGTTTTGGTGCAAATTAAGATTCAGGCAGCAGAGTTTAAGATGACTTCAAGTTCATGGAGCATAGAATGTGGGAGGCTGGCCAAGAGTGCATTGGAATAGTTAAGTTAACATAACATGGATGAGAATTGCAGCAGTAGAAGAGCTGAAGCAGATTTGTGACAATGTTACAGAGGTGGAAATAGGTGGTCATATTGACAGCATGGATATCAGGTTGATAGCTCATCTCAGGTTCAAATGTGACACCAAAGTTATGAACAGTCTGGTTCAGCCTCGGACTGATGTCAGAGAGAGGGATGGAGTCAATGGAGAGGGAACCAAGTTTGTTTTGGGTCAGAAGATATTGGCTTCAATCTCTGACTGAAACTCATTTGAGAGAGTTAGCAGGTGAAGCGCAGGTGGAAATAAAATCAGAACTCCGTAAGGCTGTTACAGTTAAAGTACTTGCACCGCATTTAAAGTTGGAAGAGGCACCTGAAACTAGTGTGTCACAGCTGGAGGTAGTAAGACTTCAGTTGCGAATAAAGCAGCTTGATATGGAATGAGAGAGAGAAAGGCAGAAACATGAACTGGATGAAAGAGAAAGAAAGAAAAAAGGATGAAAGGATTTGAATTGGAAGAAAAAGAAAGAAAAGTGTAACAAGGCTGGACAAATCAAAGATCAAATTGTTGGAAGTGAAATGGGAAACCCACTGCAGTGATAGGAACTCAGAAGAATTCTGTAAATAAAAGTCTGTGGGCTCTGAGACCCAAGTGCAAGCCAGATCAGTAGCCTTTCTACAGGTGAAAAAGGAAGAATCAGCATTAGCCAGAGAGGTGGGAACGTGCTCGCAACCTACCCAAGGAAGTTCTGAAGGGCAAGTTACAGAGATGTTTAAAGATTTTATATGTGAAGGAAAAGTATAGCCATGTGTTCTGGGAAGGGCAGGAAAAACTGTTAAGATCTTAAGAGATACAGGGGCTAGCCAGTCATTAATGTTATGGCATAGTGCCATCTGCTGTCCAGAAGGGTTATTGCAGGAGAAAGTATTAGTTGGTGGAATTCAAGGCGGTTGAAAGCCTTTTTTGTTATTTAAACAATTTAAAAGATGATTTGAAAACAGAAGAGGTGATTGTTGGAGTGGTGGAGAAACTGCCTATTGCAGGGGTTCCATTTGCAAGAGCATCTATCGACCGTTACCCTTTGTTTCCTGTTACAAAGCCAACCTTTTATCCAGTTTACCACATTACCCTGAATCCCATGGGCTTAACTTTCCTGACCAATCTGCCATGTGGGACCTTGTCAAATGCCTTGCTAAAATCCAAGTACACAACATCCACTGCACTACCTTCATCAACCCTTGTCACTTCCTCAAAGAATTCATTCAAATTTGTGATGCAAGACCTTCCTTTAACAAATCCATGCTGACCATCCCTGACTAGTCCATGCCTTTCCACATGACAGTTAATCCTAACTCCCAGCATTGATTCTACTAATTTGCTCACTATCGATGTAAGACTAACTGGCCTATAATTGTTTGGAATTTCCTTTGATCCCTTTTTAAACAATGGAACTACGTTTACATTTCTCCAGTCCTCCGGTACCTCCCCTGCATCTGGTGAAGATTAGAAAATCATCCTCAGAGCATCTGCTATCTCCTCCCTGACTTCCTTCAGCAGCCTCGGAAACAATCTATCTGTCCCTGGCGACTTATCAACTTTCAAGGATTTCAACCTTTTGAGTACTTCCTCTCTCTTTATGACTATCCCGTCCAATATCTCGTAGTATTTCTCCTGGACTACTATACCTACATCCTCCCTTTCCTTTGTCAACACGGAGACAAAATATTCATTCAAAACCCTTCCCATGGTCTCTGCATCTGCACACAACTTTCCATCTTCATCTTTGATAGGTCCCACTTTTTCTGTAACTAACCTTTTAGCATTAATGTATTGGTTAAACATCTTTGGGTTATCTTTAACTTTACTTGCTAATCTTTTTTCATGCCCTCTCTTTGATTTCCTTATTCCATTTTTTACGTCGTCCCTGCACTTCCTATATTAGTCTAGGCTATCTGCAGTGCTTAGTTCTTTGTGCCTATCGTACACTTTCTTTTTCTGTTTGATCTTCCCCTGTATTCCTCTAGACAACCAGGGAGGTCTAGATTTGGCAGTACCACTCTTATTTTTGTAGGGGACATGTCTACTTTGTACAATTAGGATCTCGCTTTTTAGTGCTTCCCACTGGTTTTCCACAGTTTTATCCCCCAGCAGTGCTGTCCAGTCCACCTCAGCCAAGTCCCTTCTCATTTCTGCAAAATTTGCCTTCCCCCAGTTCAAGACTTTTACTCCTGCCTTATCTCTGTCCTTTTCCATGGTAATGCTAAATCTAACTGAATTATGATCACTATCCCCGATATGGTCGCCAACTGTCACTTCACCCACTTGCTCTTCTTCGTTCCCCAAGGCTAGGTCTAGAATTGCATCTCCTCTCGTTGGGTTTGTCACTAATTGGTTGAAAAAATTTTCCTGCATGATTTTTTCTCCCTCAGTGCCCCTTATATTGTTTGAATTCCAGTTGATATTAGGATAGTTGAAGTCTCCTACTATTATTACCCTCTTGCTCTTACAAGCAGAAATTTGCCTACATATTTGTTCTTCTTTCTCCCTTTCACTACTTGGGGGTCTGTAGTATACTCCCAGTAGTGTGACTGCTCCTTTTTTATTTCTAAGCTCAATCCATAAAGCCTCGTTTGTTGACCCATTTAGTATATCATCCCTTCTCACAACTGGAATTGATTCTTTAACCATTAGTGCTAAACCCCACCACTTCCTTTTTTAACTCCTACTCTATCATGTCTGAAGACTCTGTAACCAGGGATATTTAGCTGCCAGTTTTGTCCCTCCTTTAGCCAGGTCTCCGTCATAGCAATGACATCCTGCTGCCATGTGTCTACCTGTGCCCTTAACTCATCTACCTTGTTTGTAATACTCCTTGCATCGAAGTATAAACAGTTTAACCCCGTCAATTTCCCTTGCTGGACACTTTTTAAACTTTTCTTCTCCTGTAACTCGATGTCTATCACAACGTCCCTAGCTAATGTTCTACCTCAATTTTTCTGATCTGAATCTGACCTATCCGATCATTCTCCTGGGATCCCATCCCCCTGCCACTCAATCTATGCCCCATGGTTATAGGGGAAACGTTCCTTCCTATTTACCCTATCTATGCCCCTCATAATTTTATACACCTCAATAATGTTCCCCCTCAATCTCTTCTGCTCCAGGGAAAATAACCCCAGTTAATCCTACCTCTCGTCATAACTAAAACTCTCCAGCCCAGGCAACATGTTGGTATATCTCCTCTACACTCTCTCTCGTGCAATCACATCCTTCCTATAATGCAGTTTCCAGAACTGCACGCAATACTCTAGCTATTGCCTAGCCAGTGTTTTATACAGTTCCAGCATACCTACCTGCTCTTATATTCTATGCCCCGGCTAATAAGGCAAGTATCCCATATGCCTTCTTAACTACCTGTCCCACTACCTCAAGGTGGACATGCACAGCAAGGTCCTTCTGATCCTCGGCACTTCCCAGGATCCTACCATTCATCGTGTACTCCCATGCCTTGTTTGTCCTTCCCAAGTGTATCACCTCACACTTATCCGGATTGAATTCCATTTGCCACTGATCAGCCTGTCTGACCAGCCCGCCTCTATCCTCCTGTAATCTAAGGCTATCCTCCTTACTATTTACCACCCCACCAATTTTCGTGTCATCCGCGAACTTACTGATCAACCGTCCTACATTCGAGCCTAAATTGTTTATATATACCACAAACAGCAAGGGACCCAACGCCAATCCCTTTGGAACCCCACTGGACATAAGCATCCTGTCACAAAAACACTTTTGCCAGTTACCTCTTAGCTTTGTAAAATTTGTCTTCTTCCAATTTAAAACTTTTACTCCTGTTCTATCTTTGTCCTTTTCCATAATGATGCTAAATCTAACTGTATTTTGGTCACTATCTCCAAAATGGTCCCTCACTGCTACTTCATCCACTTCATTTCCTAAGACTAAATTTAGAATTGTGCACCCTCTCATTGGGCTTGTTACATGCTGGCTGAGAAAGTCCTTTTGGATGCAGTTCAAGAATGTTGTGCCCTTCACACGGTTCGTATCCAAGTTGATATTAGGGTAGTTAAAGTCACCAACTAATTACTGCTCTATTGTTTTGGCACTCAAATTTGCCTACACATTTGCTCTTCTAACTCCCACTAGTTGGGGGCCTATAGTACACTCCTAGCAATGTGGCTGCCCCTTTTTTATTTCTGAGCTCAGCCCATATGGCCTCATTTGGTGCTTCATTTAGTATATCATCCCTGATCACAGCTGTAATTGATCCCTTAACCAATAATGCTACATCCCCACCTTTTTTATCCCCCTCTCTATCCTGCCTGAAAACCCTATCCAGGGATGTTGAGCTGCCATTTTTGCCCCTCCTTAAGCCAAGTTTCCGTTATAGCAATGATATCATGCTGCCACGAGTCTATCTGTGCTCTCAGCTTATTGGTTTTATTTGCTATACTCCTTGTATTTACATATACACCTTTTAACATTGCCAAATTCCTGTGCTGTACATTATTTAACTTATGCCTCTTCTGTCTTTCAGAGTCACTCACTAATTCTCCATCTTCCATTCGCTGCTCTGAATTTGCCCTCAGGCTCCCAGACCCCTGCCAATCTGTGTTAACCACCCCCCCTACCCTCACCCCCACACCCACCCATTCCCCCCAACAGCACTAGCAAATCTCTCTGAGGATATTTGATCCAGTCCTGTTCAGATGTCAGCTTGTACAGATCCCACCTTCCCCAGAACCAGTCCCAATGCCTCAGGATGTCCTCCCTCCTACACCAGCTGTCCACATGTTCAATCATTCTATTCTCCCAGTTCTACACTCACTTGCACAGGGGACTCAGAGTAATCCTGAGATTACTGCTTTAGAGGTCCTACTTTTCAGTCTCCTTCCTAGCTCCCTAAAATCTGCTTTCAGGACCTCATCCCCTTTCCATCAATCATTGATAGGAATGTGGACCATGACCTCTGGCTGATCACCCTACCCCAGAAGAATATTCTGCAGCCACTCCATGACATCCTCAACCCTGGCTCCAGGGAAGCAACATACCATCCTGGAGTCAGATCTACAGCCACAGAATACCTGTCTGTTCCCTACCTAATGAATTCTCTATCACTACTGCTCTTCCTTGCTTCTTCCCCCCACCCCGCCCCCACCCTCCTGTACAGCAGAGCCACCTGTGGTGCCACAAGCCTGGCTCTGACTGCATGCAAGAAACTAACACCCTCACCAGTATCCAAAACAGAAAACTAATTGGCAAGCAGGACCCCAGGGTACTTCTGCACTACCTGCCTGGTGGTCACCTATTCCCTTTCTGCCTCCAGGCTCCTCAGCTGCAGTGTGACCACTTCTCTGATTGTGCTATCCATGTAGCTCTCAACCTCACAGGTGCATCACAGTGACTCCAGCCAGAGCTCAAGGTTCTGGAGCTGGTGACACTTCCTGCACATGTGGTCATCTAGGACACAGTAGCATCCACCACTTCCCACATATTACAGGACACACATTACATGCAACCAAGCTGTTCTGCCATGACTTCAATTTACTTCCTATGTTAACTTTATTTTGCTTCAGTTTACATATACTATTTTATTTTACCTGGCCTTGACTTAATTTACTTCCTCATTGCTTGTGTTTCTTACTGAAATCTAAGTAGCCCCTTATTTTAAGAAGAATGTGTTTTTCTAATTTTCAGCTACTTGAAGACCCTCCCTAACAGCAGTATCTCACCAACCAATGAACTTATGTTTCTCCTGTAATGTCACTCTTAGATGTTTTCAAAACTCAGCCCTCTCATGCAGCTTTTCAACTCCAAACTGAGAAAGATAGAGAAAGCAAAAGAAAAGAGCACCTCTCTCCCCTTCTCACCAAACTCTCAGCAATTCCACTCTGTGACAGGGTCTTTAAACCTCTCTCAATTATACCTCTGAGATTCAAATGAATCTTCTATCTGGCAGTTACAGAACCAGACTAGGCCGGCCATTCCTTAATTTGCTGATCTCACCTGCTCTCCAGCAGGGGGCTTGATTTGCTTGATTGGCCCTGCCCAAGCCTCTAATAAACGTAAAACTTAAAAAAAAGTAAATTTAAGTAAAATGCTGAATTGCAAGCAAGTAGTATTAGATTTTAGAAAAGATTAACCCTTAAAATTTCACTCATCACTAAACTTGCAGTAATTCCACTCTATAACAGTGCACTATGCCCCATAATTTGGGGTTGTTTGCAAATGTTGATGTTATACTTCCAATTCCCGAGTCTGCGTCAGTTATGTAAATTGTGAACTTTGGTTTAACATCTCATCCAAAAGACAGCACCCGCAACAGGGGTAGAGAATTCCAAAGATTTACAACTCTTTGAGTGAAAAAAAATGACCTTATGGCCTAAATGGCTGCCTCCTTATTCTGAGACTGTGACCATTAGTTTGGCACTCAACAACTAGGGAAACACTTTCCCAGCATCTTTCCAGTTAAGCCCTTAAGAATTATGCTTCAATGGGACCACTTCTCATTCGTGTGTGTCAGCTGTGGCTCTGCTGATAGAACTCTTGCCTCTGAGTTGAAAGGTTCTGGGTTGAAGTCCCACTCCAGGACAAAAGTACAAATAGCTAGGCTGAAAATCCAGTGTTGTACTGAGGGAGTGCTGACCTGTTGGGGATGCTGTCTTTTGGATGAGATGTTAAATCAAAGTCCCATCTGCCCTCCCATGAGTCCAAACTTTATGTAATAAGCTCTTGTGTGGTACCTTATCAATGCTTTTTGAAAATTCAAGCACACTACATCTGCAGGTTCCCCTGAATCTACCATGCTAGTTTCAACCTCAGAAAATAAAGATGTTAATACTAATTCCCTTTCAAAATTCCTATGGTGACTGTGCCAAATCATGTTGTTACAATCCCTATGGAGACCAATAACATGAAAGAATTAAACTTCACAAATTACTTCAATGGAAGAAACCGATGGACAAGATTTCACTTCTTAAAACTTTCACTGTAACAATCAAACTCAACATGGATTAAACATGAACTAACAGTAAAATTGTGTTCAGCAATAACTATAAATTACACTTTAAATAGCTGATACAACAGAGGTAAATCTCACAGATTTCTCGGGCAACACTCTTAGTACATATATGGCATCATGTACAGTCCCCAAAGTCCTCTCCAGCTCTCTGGTAGAGTTCAACCATTCTTTGTTATGCAGGATCTAATTGTCACGTAGCCCCCGACAACCGCATTACTCCATCCAAGATCCACGGATACAGTTACCACCAAGGAGAGGTATTTCTATGAAACCTCTCACTCGGGTAACTTTCTAGAGTACCCTTCATTACTCAATTATACCCCAGTAGGAGGAGATGTGCGGGTCAAGTTTTTTACGCAGAGGGTAGTGAGTGTCTGGAATTCGCTGCCAGAGGAGGCGGTGGAAGCAGGTACGATAGTGGTGTTTAAGAGGCAGCTTGACAAATACATGAATAGGATGGGAATAGAGGGATACGAAGCCCGGAAGTGCAAAATGTTTTAGTTTGACAGGCAGTATGATCGGTGCAGGCTTAGAGGGCTGAAGGGCCTGTTCCTGTGCTGTACTTTTCTTTATTCTTTGTGGGATGTGTTTGGAGTGAATGTAACTGAATAATAGAGTAAAGTGTTGTGGAATGTGATGGTTGAAAGTTGAATGTATCTTTCAGACTCTCTGGGAAAGTACCAATTGGGTTTTCTCCTTTGGGTCCTGAGTCTAAATTCAGCTCAATGTGATGGGTTGTCAATCTCTGTTCACTGTTACGTGAAATGAGTTTGAGAAGTTCCCACTACCTGTGAGTTCACGGTTCAAAGCCAGCCCAAATTTGTCAGGGCTGATTTTACACAGTTACAGTCATTCAGGGTGCAGTCACGCTGCAAAATAGTATCAGTGCACATCGGCTTTAGCATCATTCCAACGCCACGCTTTGGAAATATAAATTGGATAATAAGACCCAAATTGACTTTGAAGCAAAGCTGAATGAGACTCGCTTCTGTAGGGAGTCTTAACTGTCAGATAGACCCTGACTCCAGATTCATGTTTTACTATAAATGCGGCTTCATACATACCCTACAGTTGTAGTGTAAGTAAAGCCCTTGGATTGTCCCCAATAGTGGCTATTGTCAGTAATTGTAGCAGATGCTTGTTTGTGCTTGGTGCCAACAGTGTTAGGGTTTTGTTGTACCTAGAACCAAAAAAACAGGTTCCCATGTTCTGTGTGTTCACGTTTGCAAGACAGAGATTGTTCAGATACTCTGAGACTAAGACCCAAAATGGAAATAGTGAAAGGAACAAAAATGTTCATAAATGATAAACCTGGATCAGCAGAGATGCCTGGACCTGGATCAGCAGAGACGCCTGGACCTGGATCAGCAGAGACGCCTGGACCTGGATCAGCAGAGACGCCTGGACCTGGATCAGCAGAGACGCCTGGACCTGGATCAGCAGAGACACCTGGACCCAGTCAGCAGGAGGCTGTCCCTCTGGATACGGAAGGTTTTCGCTGTTTTGTCTGTGGGAAAAGCTTCAAGTGGCCTCATCTTTTGAAAATGCATCTGCTAGTTCACACAGGTGAGAAACCGTTTGAATACACATTATGTAAAAAGCGATTTAATAAAGCTGGTTACTTAACAATACATCAATGATATCACACAGGACAGAAACCATTTGAATGTACAGAGTGTAAGAAGTGGTTTTGCACATCTCGTGATCTGAAAACACATCAGTGATTTCACACCGGAGAGAAGCTGTTTGAATGTACTGCATGTAAAAGACAGTTTTATACATATGGTCAGTTAACATGACATTATCAAACTCACACTGGAGAGAAACCGTTCGAGTGCAGATTTTGTGGAAAACACTTTTATACATCTGGCTGCTTGACCAGACATCAGAATTCACACCGGTCAGTAATCACCGTAATGCTCGTTGTGTACCCGGGACAGTGACTTGGTCAGAGATATTTGTTGAATGTAATGGATTAGGTTCAAGATTCTGGAATCTCCTGCATGAATTATTCTCTCAGCCAGGGTGTCGGTGTTTGGATGTCCAGGATCAGCTCCTTTCCTGCAGTGACTGTCCCCAGTGCTCAGTCCACCAGAAGCAGTTCCATAGTCTGTGGGTTCTGTCATTTATTGTGTCTGGTGTGGGTTCCAGAACTCACCGGTAACTGAAACCTCCAGGGTGTGTGTATCAGTGAGAGCACAGCAGCAGCACTAATTGATTAGACCGCAGAATGTTGGAGTTTTGTATCTGTGCTCACCAGCCTGTCATTGCCCACAGGCAGGTGGGTGCAGACCCCTGCTAATATATCAATAATGGAATTATAATACTCACTCTATTCTGTTGTCATTTACGTCTTTTGGGGAGTCAATAAACCTGGTGTTTGAATGACTTTGAAGTTTGCTGATAATTCACTGTCTCTTCCATAGAATCACATTAACATGTTATGATTAAATCCCAGTTTGTTTTACAATGATGGGTCTTACCTATTTTTATCTTAAACTCTGCCTTGTTAAGGACACAAATCTCCTTCCTGTTTTATGGAGACAAGTGCTACAGCTGAGCTTAGACCAGTCCCGTGTGCACTAAATCAACCTCCTGTTCCTATTGGAGACCAGTTCAGCAGTTAGCTTTCCATTGCAGTAAGATGCTGGTCTGCTACTGTCAAAATTATGCTCCAGTCACTTTTTCTGATTTGTTCAATTGAATACATTCTCCTTATTTTGGTTCCTTGAGATAGCAGAGAATTTTATAGTTATAAATTGTACATCACATGGCTGATGTAATCTTACAGGGAATCTTATTATGGTCAAATTTATTGGTTTCGATATTAGTTTCTCTTCTTAGTTTATTTGGACACTTGTACCAGCACGAGTTCAAGATTCAAAAACATTCCCTCACAGAAGTGATGGATGCAAAAATTGTACAGTAAAAGTATGGTGAAAGAGGCAATTGGTCCGGTATCAGTTCTGAGGAGGGTGGGCAGGGGTTTAAAGTGCTTAAAACAAGAGGTGATGAAGCTGTGCCCAACTGCAGCCTTGTCCATTTCAAGACATGTCCTAGTGAATCCTGAATGAAAGTTGTACATTTTTGTATGAGCGAGTGTTGATGGGGGATTAGTACCTGAGCAGCCTGTGATACGACATCAAAGCAAAAAAGTTCATGGTAATGATTGAGGCTGCGACCAATTCAGAATCAACAGAAACTATCAGGGGCATAATTAATGAAGCATTGGGAAACAAACAGAATGCAGAAATGATTAAAATACCAATGAGAGCTGGAGCAGAATACAGATTTCCCCATCTGGTTCCCTTTGGTGCAGGGATCTCAAGACAAGATCTAAAGTGGTCTATTGACTAACTAGATAGTGAAACAGTCAGATATGACATAAAAGAGAAATCACAGTGTCAGCTGTAATAACGGTTGCTGCTGAGGCTGCAGTGTGAAACATGCACAGTGGGCTATCCTTAACTGTGGAGATACTTCCTGACGACCCCCAATCCCACAGGTCAGACTGAGTCTTTCCTGGGCTAAAACCACCTCATAATTCGTTGCCTTCACACATTAGTGTGCCCATGTAAAAGGAACTGCCATTCTTCCAATGAGTTGCCAATCAATAAGGTGCCACATAAAAGGTTATTGCACAAGATAGGAGCTCATGGTATTGGGGTTAATGTATTAGCATGGATTAAGGATTGGTTAACACACAGAAGACAGAGAGTTGGGACTAATGGGTCTTTTTCAGGTTGGAAAGACGTAACTAGTGCCACAAGGATCAGCCTTAAGGCCTCAATTATTAACTGTCTGTATTAATGACTTGGAGGAGGGGGCAGAGTGTAATATATCCAAATTTGCTGATGATACAAAAATAGGTGGGAAGGCAGATTGTGATGAGGACATCGGTTGAGTGAGCAGGCAAAAACTTGGCAGATAGAGTTTAATGTAGGAAAGTATGAGGTCATGCACTATGGTAGGAAGAATCAAAAGGCAGACCATTATTAAAATGGAGAGAGACTCCAAAAAAGTGCAGCACAGAGGGATCTGGGTGTTCTTGTGCATGAAACACAAAAAGTTAGCTTGCAGGTGCAGCAAGTAATTAAGGCGGCAAATGGAATTTTGGCCTCTATTGCTAGGGGGTTGGAGTTTAAAAATAGGGAAGTCTTGTTACAACTGTACAGGGTGTTAGTGAGGCTGCACCTGCAGTACTGTGCGCAGTTTTGGTTCCCATATTTAAGAAAGGATATACTGGCATTAGAGGCAGATCAAAAGAGATTCACTAGGCTGATTCCTGGGATGAAAGGGTCGACTTATCAAGGATGGCTAAACAGATTAGGCCTTTATTCATCAGAGTTTAGATGAATGAGGGGTGATCTTATTGAAACATACAAGATTCTGAGGGGGCTTGACAGGGTAGATGTTGAGAAGATGTTTCCACTAGCGGGGGAATCTCGAACTAGGGACATAGTTACAGAATAAGAGGATACTCATTTGAAAAATGAGATGAGAAGGAATTTCTTCTCTGAGGGGAGTGAATGTCTGGAATTCTCTACCCCAGAGAGCTGTGGAGGCTAGATCACTGAAAGTATTTAAAGAGGAGGTAGATAGATTTTTGAAACATTGGGGAGTTGAGGGCTGTGAGGAGCTGGCACGAAAGAGGAGTTGAGGCCTGGTGCAGTTCAGGCATAATCCAATTGTATGGTGGGGCAGTCTTGAGGGGCCGAAGGGCCTACTCTTATTTCTTATGTTCTCTTATGTAACAGTCTGTTACAACTAACAACACGTTCATAACTACCTGGAAACCTGGATGTTTGCCTCATTCACCCAGGGGTGATCCAACCTTCTATCTTGCATTCTAAATCTTCAGAACGCTGGTCCATGAGCTACAGCTGCCCCTAGGATAAAAATATTCCCATGGCTGCCTGGAAAAGACACAAAGCACAATGTTAGTGGTTTGGGTATTCCTGCTAACTTTAGTCCAGGGAAACTTTAAATGCTGTCGGCTGTCTCCCGTGGAGCCATTTCTCAGTGTCTGACTTCCCATTGTCTAATCGTGCTAGATAAACTTGGGGGACTTGCTTCTGCATGATAAAACTCAGCCATTCCCATATAGGCTTAGGAAAACAAGCTGAATCCCCCACTATCAACACCCTGAGGGCTACTATTGATCAGAGACTGAACTGGACTAGCCATATAAATACTGTGGCTTCAAGAGCCAAGAATCCTGTGGCGAGTAACTCACCCCTGATTCCCTGAAGCTTGTCCACCATCCACAAGGCACAAGTCAGGAGTGTGATGAAATACTCATCACTTGTCTGGAAGAATGCAGCTCCAACAACACTAAAGAAGCTTGACACCATTCAGGACAAAGCAGCCCACTTGATTGGCACTGCATCCACAAACATTCACTCCCTCCACCACTGACACATAGCAGCAGCAGTGGGTACCATCTACAAGATGCACTGCAGAAGCTCACCAAGACTCCTTAGGCAGCACCTTCAAAATTCACAACCATTCTCATCTGGAAGGGCAAGGGCAGCAGATAGATGGGAACACTACCACTTGGAGGTTCCCCTCCAAGTCACTCACCATACTGACTTGGAACTATATCGCTTTCCTTCACTGTTGCTGGGTCAAAATCCTGGAATTCCCTCTCTAACAGTGCTGTGGGTGTACCTACACCACGTGGACTGCCGTGGTTTAGGAAGGTAGTTCATCACCACCTTTTCAAGGGCAATTAGGACAGCAATGCCACATACGAACATAGAATTTAGGAGCAGGAGTAGGCCACTCGGCTCCTCAAGCCTGCGCCATTCAATAAGATCATGGCTGACTCGAATGTAACCTCAAACCCACATTCCTGCCTACTCCCGTTAACCTGTCACCCCCTTGTTAATCAAGAAATTTCTAGCTCTGCCTTAAAATATTCAACGACTCTACTTCCACTGCATTTCGAGAAGAGAGTTCCAAAGACTCTCAACCCTCTGACAGAAAAAATTTCTCCTCATCTCTGTCTTAAATGAGCAACCCCTTATTTTTAAACAGTGACCAGATTCTCCCACCAGAGGAAACATCCATCCACCCTGTCAAGACCTCACGGATCTTAAAAATTTCAATTAAGTTTGGATACCTTTATTACAATGATGACAGCTAAGAAAATACAAGGATGAGGATAATATCTTAATTTAGTGATTATTGTCACATTAATTTATTGGAAATGCATTTCTGTGCTGATTGTAAGTGGGTAGGTTAACACAGGGAAGATCACAGGACCTTTACAGTGTGGAAGGAGGCCATTTGGCCCATCGAGTCTGCACTGGATCTCTGAAAGAGCATTCCACCTAGTCCCACCCCCCTGCCTTATCCCCATAACCTTGCACATTCTTTCTTTTCAGGTAGCAATCCAATTCCCTTTTGAATACCTAAATCAAGACTGCCTCCACCCCCATTTCAGGAAGCTTGTTCATGACTCCAACCACCCTCTGGTGAAAAAAAATCCTCACATCATTTTACTCCTTTTGCAAATTATTTTGAATCTGTGCCCTCTAGTTCTTGATTCTCTCTTGAGTGAGAAACGTTTCTCACTATTTACCTGTCCATACCCTTCAGGTTCTTGCCTACCTCTATCAAGTCTCCTCTCAGCCTTCTTTTCTCCAAGGAAACCAGTCCCAACCTCTCCAATCTATCCTCATAACTACAGTTCTTCATCCCGGGAGTCATTCTTGTGAATCTCCTCTGTACTCTCTCCAATGCCTTCACATCCTTCCTCAAGTATGGCACCCAGAACTGGACACAGTACTCCAGATGAGGCCTAACTAGTGTCTTAAACAAGTTCAACATGACTCTTTACTCTGTACTCAATACACCTGTTATTAAAGCCTAAGGTACTATATGTTTTATTCACCGCTCTCTCAACCATGCCCTGCCATCTTCAGTGACCTATGTACATATATACTGACGACCCTCTGTTCCTGCACCTCCTTTAGAATTTCTCCCTTTATTTTATACTCTCTCCATATTCATCCTGCCAAAATGAATCACCTCACACTTCTTCGCACTGAGCTTCATCTGCTAATTGTCTGCCCAATCCACCAACCTTTATCAATAAAAGAGGCATTAGGCTTTTTTTTTGCTAGAGTTATTGCTTCTGAACGTTGCTACTGTTTTATGACTCATTCATGGGGTGTAGGTGTGGCTGGCAAGGCCAACATTTATTGCCCATTATAAAAGCAAAAAACTGCGGATGCTGGAAATCCAAAACAAAAACAAAAATGCCTGGAAAAACTCAGCAGGCCTGACAGCATCTGCGGAGAGGAACACAGTTAACGTTTTGAGTCCAAATGACTCTTCATCAGAACTAAGGAAAAATAGAGAAGAGGTGAAATATAAGCTGGTTTAAGGGGGGTGGGACAGGTAGAGCTGGATAGAGGGCCAGTGATAGGTGGAGATTGCCAAAAGATGTCATAGACAAAAGGACAAAGAGGTGTTGACGGTGGTGATATTATCTAAGATATGTGCTAATGATGACATTAAGGGTAGAAAGGACGAGCAAAGTACAGATAGCCCTAGTGGGGGTGGGGTGGGGGGAAGGGATCGAAATAGGCTAAAAGGTAGAGATAAAACAATGGATGGAAATACATTTAAAAATAATGGAAATAGGTGGGAAAAGAAAAGTATATATATTATTGGAAAGTCAGCAGGTCTGACAGCATCTGTGGAGAGGAACACAGTTAATGTTTCCAGTCTGAATGACTCTTCATCAGAACTCAGGAAAAATAGAAAAGAGGTGAAATATAAGCTGGTTTGGGGGAAAGTGGGGGTGGGACAGGCAAAGAGGGCCAGTGATAGGTGGAGATTGCCAAAAGATGTAATTGACAAAAGGACAGAGGTGTTGATGGTGGTGATATTAGCTAAGAAATGTGCTAATGGTGACATTAAGGGTAGAAAGCAGGACAAGCAACTTGGCCTGCTTCCAACCTGATAGTCTCCCAACCTCGGACGGCCCGCTTCTACCTCCTACCCAAAATCCACAAACAGGACTATCCCGGCAGACCGATCGTGTCAGCCTGTTCCTGCCCCACGGAACTCATTTCTTGCTATCTTGACTCCATTCTCTCTCCCCTTGTCCAGTCCTTTCCCACCTACATCTGTGATTCCTCTGACACCCTACATCATATCAACAATTTCCAGTTCCCTGGCCCCAACCACCTCCTCTTCACCAAGGATGTCCAATCCCTCTACACCTCCATCCCCCACCGGGATGGTCTGATGGCTCTCTGCTTCTTCCTCGAACAGAGGCCCAAACAATCCCCATCCACCACTACTCTCCTCCGTCTGGCTGAACTTGTTCTCACACTGAACAATTTCTCAAACTCCTCTCACTTCCTCCAAATAAAAGGTGTGGCTATGGGTACCCGCATGGGCCCCAGCTATGCATGTCTCTTTATGGGGTATGTGGAACATTCCTTGTTCCAGTCCTACTCCGGCCCCCTCCCACAACTCTTTCTCCGGTACATCGATGATTACTTCGGTGCTGCTTCATGCTCTCGTCTGGACTTTGAAAAATTTATTAATTTTGCTTCCAATTTCCACCCCTCCATCATTTTCACATGGTCCATCACTGACACTTCCCTTCCCTTCCTTGACCTCTCTGTCTCAATTTCTGGTGATAGACTGTCCACCAATATCCATTACAAGCCTACCGACTCCCACAGCTACCTTGACTACAGCTCCTCGCACCCCGCTTCCTGTAAGGACTCCATCCCATTCTCTCAGTTCCTTCGCCTCCGTCGCATCTGTTCTGATGATGCCACTTTCAAAAACCGTTCAGCTGACAAGTCTTCCTTCTTCCTTAACCGAGTTTTTCCACCCACGGTGGTTGACAGGGCCCTCAACCGTGTCCGGCCCATCTCCCGCGCATCCACCCTCACACTTTCCTCTCCCTCCCAGAAACATGATAGGGTCCCCCTTGTCCTCACTAATCACCTCATCTTCCGACTAGGCACTTTACAGCCTTCTGGACTGAATATTGAGTTGAACAATTTTAGATCATGAACTCTTTCCTCCATCCCCACCCCCTTTCCGATCCCCCCCCCTTTTTTTCCAATAATTTATGTAGATTTTTCTTTTCCCACCTATTTCCATTATTTTTAAATGTATTTCCATCCATTGTTTTATCTCTACCTTTTAGCCTTTTTGGATTCCTTCACCCCACCCCACCCCCACTAGGGCTATCTGTACCTTGCTTGTCCTGCTTTCTACCCTTAATTAGCACATTCTTTAGATAATATCACCACCTTCAACACCTCTTTGACCTTTTGTCTGTGACATCTTTTGGTTATCTCCACCTATCACTGGCCCTCTATCCAGCTCTACTTGGTTAACCCTGTCCCCCCCCCACCCCCCCGCCCCCCCCCCCCCCCCCCCCCCCAAAACCAACTTATATTTCACCTCTCTTCTATTTTTACTTAGTTCTGTTGAAGGGTCATTCAGACTCAAAACGTTAACTGTGTTCCTCTCCGCAGATGCTGCCACACCTGCTGAGTTTTTCCAGGTATTTTTGTTTTTGTTTTGGATTTCCAGCATCCGCAGATTTTTGTTTTTGTCTTTCAGAATATCTGAGCTGTTTTCTTGAACTGCTGCAGTCCATTGAAATTTTGCAACTTAAGCTGCTGACTTACAATCGCTGAATTTAGCAATCGGAAAGTCATCACACGAGGCTTGTGAGGCTTTCCATTTGTGTTTCAGGTCCATATCATGAACCCTTGAGGGAGAAGACAGCAACACCCAACACCTCACATGCAAATGCTGTTGATATAGCAGCCGCGCGCACTTAGAATAACAATATGATTAAACAGGACATATCCTTAATGTGTGTATAAGAGAAAATTCATATAAAACCAAAATATGATTGTGAAAATGAGCAAAGCTTTGGCAGGTTGCAGTTGGTACATTAATTGACGATCGAGGTACCGAAACCATATATATACATTCACCACAAGTCTGATAGGCCCTTTGAGGCTAGAGACATTACCCGTCAAGATATATCGAACATAAACCTAACTGCAAATTATCAAATGCATCGGTTTACATTCAGGGTGCCCTTCCGGAATGAGAAAGGCACCCACTTGGACTATTTTCATTTAAGTGCCGAGTTTTGGGCAGGAAAGATGAAGTAGATCATGTTATCCATTGTCTGAAAACAGAATCAAACCCATTCCATTCACTTGTGCAATATGCCAGTCGATTTCAGTTCAAACCCGTTACACGAGTGGCCTCAGTCCTTAATTTATTTGTTGTTGTTTCATGGGGGTTGGCCTCATTGGAAAGGCCAGTATTCATTGCCCATCTCTGCTTGCTTTTGACAAGGTGGGCTGGAGCTTTCTTGAACTGCAGGTACACCCACGGTGCTTGATCAAATACAAAGTGAGGGGAAATCGGTTGATGAGTTAATGCAGCCAATTTTATGTTATATAATTACAATCAATTAATCATTCAAATCTAGAGGATAAAATTGTAATTAAATAACAAGAGACTGTAACACTAGACTTCTAAATTTTCAGTAAATTAAAATCTAAGGTTTTTTTAAATAATGTGGGCAAAGTAAAATATTTCAGTTAACCTTCCTGTATTTAAGTGACAACAGTGGAAAAGAAGCAGGTGGCGAGTCGCTCTTTAAAAACCAGCATGTTTTATTATCTAATAGATAGAGAAATGGCAGGGAATCTCGGACCCATGGATTGCACATCCTGTTCCATATGGGAACTCCAGTTCGCTTCCAGTGTCTTGGATAACCACAGGTGCAGGAAATGTCGTCAGTTGCAGCAGCTTGAGCTCCGAGTTTCAGAGCTTGAGTAGCAGCTGGCATCACCGTAGTGCATCAGTGAGGTTGAAAGTGTTGTGGATGGCAGGTTTACGGATGTGGCCACTCCGCAGCTGAAGGGTATGCAGGGAGAGAATGAATGAGTGGCAGGCAGTGAAGGAGGAACACGCAGGTAGTGTAGGAGTCCCACGAATGCATCACACTGTCTCACAAATATTCAGTTCTGAGTAGCGGTTGAAGAGTTGGTTCATCTGGGAAGTGCAGCCAGAGTCCATTCCATGGCTGACTCAGCTGTACAGGACTGGAAGAAAGAAGATTCCATAGTTAGGGGGTTAAACAGACGTTCCTGCGGCTGCAGAGTCCTGGCTCCAATAAGGGTAGGATTGGGTGTTAAATATTCCTGAATGTAAATTGTTCAGGAAAGAGAGGGAAGGAAGGAAAGGGGGGAGGGTGGCAGTATTGATGAAGCAGAACATTGCAGTGCTGGAGTGAGAGCTCCAGAAGGATCAAACACAGAATCTATTAGATAAAAGCAAAAAACTGCAGATGCTGGAAATCCAAAGCAAAAATAAAAATACCTGGAAAAACTCAGCAGGTCTGGCAGCATCTGCGGAGAGGAACACAGTTAACGTTTCGAGTCCGTATGATTCTTCAACAGAACTAAGTAAAAATAGAAAAGAGGTGAAATATAAGCTGGTTTAAGGGGGGTGGGGGGTGGGACAGGTAGAGCTGGATAGAGGGCCAGTGATAGGTGGAGATAACCAAAAGATGTCATAGACAAAAGGACAAAGAGGTGTTGAAGGTGGTGATATTATCTAAGGAATGTGCTAATTAAGGGTAGATCTATTAGGCTGGAGCTAAGGAACAATTGTGCAATTACATGATTTTGTATATTCTATAAGTCACAAACTGGTGGAGAAGGTGTAGAGGAACTAATTTGCAAGGAAATTACAGAGCAGTGCAAAAAAAAGGAGCAGTTAATAGGGGATGTTAATTACCTGAATATTGACTGGGCTATTAGTAATGTAATTGGATCAGAGGGGCAGGAGTTCATGGGAATCTACCACATCACTGTTCCCAGTACAGTAAGAAAGGAGGCATTTCTGAAGCTGCTTCTTGGGAATGAGTTGAGTCAAGTGAATCAAGTGTCAATATGGGATCATTTAGGGGTCAGTTGCCGTTGGACCATAAGCTTTAATTTGGCTATGGAAAAGAAAGATGAACAACATGGAGTAAGAATAATTAATTGCTGGAGATCCGCCTTCAATAGGATGAGGATTGATCTGGGCAGATAAAATGGTAACTGAACAAAAGGCTGTCTGTAAAGAATAGATAGTTAGGTACAGTTAAGATCTATTCCCACGAGGGGTGCCAGGAGGGCAACACTGGGTTACAAAAGAAATGGAGAGTAAGCTAAAGCAGCAAGGGAATGCTTATGACAAATAGCAGTTCGATAATGCAACTGAGAATCAAACTAAATATAGCAGGTTCAGAGGGGAATTGAAAAAGCAAATAAGAGAAGCAAAGCAAGATTATGAGAAGAGACTGGCAGCAAACATAAAAGGTAGTCAAAAGTCTTCTATAGGCATGTAATTAGTAAACGGGGGATAAAAGGAGGATTGGGGCTGATAAGCGGTCATAAATAGGATTTATACACAGAGGCTTAGGTACTGAATGAATACTTTTCACTTGTCTTTACCAAGTGTGGGAGAACAAAATACATCTACAGGATAACTAAGCGTTAAGTGGTTAAAACCATAGTGGAATATTACAACGAAGTCTCCTTGCACCAGTAGCAGACAAACCTGTGCTGTCAGCTATTGTGAAGGAAGAAAAACAAGTATCATAAACAAACTACCAAGAGTCCTTGAAACAAAGTTAGGATGTCTGTTATCAGCACATGAGACATGGCCTAGTCATGCTATCTGTTGTCTGTCCAGATGACTAGTCGCCAGATGGGTTACTCAAGGTTTTGCGTAACTACTCAAGGTTCTGTGTAATTATAAGCTAAGATAGAACAATTGTATGCATGCCAAAGATAAAATTTCAATGTTATTAATTACTAAAGGTCAAGCAACTTTGTAATTTGCATGACCTCTGTTACACGCGCTTTTGCTATAACTGTGTGTGTACTCTGATGCTTCCTCAGAGTGCCAGCTAGCTCCATTGTATGCTGCTGGGCTCTCCGTGATATCACGATTCAATAAAGGCTTCCGAGACAAACCTCCTGGGTCTGAATGTTCACTCCGTTTTCCGCGACAAATTGGCGACAAGGATGGGATCCGACTGAAGTCCAGCTACCTCTTAAGTTGGAGAGGTGGCCTCTTAAGTTGGAGAGGTGAAAGGGGGGCGAAAAGAAATTCTGGGCCGTCGGATCTCTAAAAAAGAACCCTCGCGGAAACAGGGAGGAACTACTCTCCCAAGTTGGGGAGAGTATGAACTGCATCCTAGCTGAAAGGGGGAGTGCAGTTAAATAGCTTCCCAGCTACCTCTTAAGTTGGAGAGGTGGCCTCTTAAGTTGGAGAGGTGAAAGGGGGAAGAAAAGCATCCTAGCTGAAAGGGGGAGTGCTTGAAATAGGGTAGCTACCGACCAGACTCAAATGACCCAAGGAACTGGAGGACTTGTTAAGGAACTCTTAAACACCGGTGAGCGCATAGGGTAGGAAACGCGCCGCGCTGTTAATTGTGTTTTTTTTTCAGAAAAATGGGAGGTCGCAACAGCAGAGCGGGCTCTGCCACTCCCCCCGCTTCGCAAAGTACTAAGAACAAACCTTAACCAGCGAAACCGGAGCTTAAATCAGGAACTTTGAAGATGCATAAGAAAACGAAAAAAGTAGTAGTCGTACACCCAGGGGTTCGAGTCCCCTGGAGGTGAAAAGTAGGTAATTTCTGTGTTTTCTTTTGTGTATATTATTAAGTAAAATGGGAAATATGACATCAAAGAAACCCCAGGTTCCCCCTTTGAAGGGAACCCCAAATGCATATATGTATGTCCATTATGGTCCTGAAATTGTCCAATATGTTTCTGATTGGGTTAAATGGACTCAAAGTAAAGGAGAGAGCTTCCCACTAGTTGGAACTTTTAATCGGGGCAGAATTGAGCGCTTATAATATGTTTTAAGGGAGGTAGATAGTCTGCTACTGAATTTTCTGTAACTTAAAAAAAATGAATTGATCTAAGTTACAAGAGCTGTTTGTGCTGAAGAGAGGGAGAGAGAGAGAGAAAGGGTACCCCTAGGGGGTTAATGAGCAATTGACAGGCAGTAGCAGAGAAAATGTGAGCTTTTGTCAGTTTGAAGGTCCCTATAGGTGGAGCCTTCAAGATCCCTTTATTCCCCCACTGCTACTTGAAGCTTCGTTTAGAGTTAAGTTCAATATTATAGGAGTATCGATACATACCTTTATCGATGTGTTTGTTTGTGTGCAATGAAGCATTTGTATGTGAGCTTTAATGCGTTTTCTTCCCTGAATTGTCTTTTGTGTGTGTAGTTGAGCACTTTAGAGTCAAAAGCCCCATATTAGATTAAAGGAAAAGTTTATTCAAATATTCCAAAGTTTTGAGTATAAGGTTTGAGTTGAGATTTCTGGAAAAAAATCGTAATTTGAAGGTAGTGTAAAGATAAAACAGGGCTTGCCTTTGTTTGAGATGAACCAACCCTTGTACCACCCCCTTGCAGACTAATAGGGAATAACCCTCATCATCAGCTTCCAAGCTGATTGGGATTAATACATACGAGTTAGTATTCTAAAATTCTGAGAAAAAGAAATTACTTGAAATTCAGAAGGATTCTAGGAAAACGAAAAGACATAAACACAAGGTCTAGTGGTTCCAATGGATAAACAGGGGTTTCTTATGAAGAGATGAATTAAATATTAAAGGAAATCTGCTTTCCAAAAGCACTGGAATTTGAATTTGGGACAATCTTGAGATGTAAAGTGCAGTGTAATTTAACAGGTTACTTTTGAATCACTAGGATGCTATCTAAGATAAAGAATGTGTCGATAAACATGCGGAAATTATAACTTGGATACAAATCATTACACATGAAAAAGAGGTTGTTTTAATTTTGATAGTGTAAGTTACAGTTCTTACAAATTTTAAAAATTTGAGGTTTGGTTCTTGATAAAGTTCTCAAAAGGGAATTTTCATTTTAAAAGGTCTGACAACAATTGGCATTAATTCAAATGCTGCAAGCTTTTGTGTTTGTAAGTCTGTTCCCAAAATATGAAGCTAAGCTCAAGACCTTGGCAAAGTTTGGCAGAAATCCAATTTTTGGCTGAGTTAATGAATCTGGGATAATTCTAAAAGAAAAGGGTCAGACACAATTTAGTGGGTTACTTTTAAGACAATAAAATCTTTGAGAAGAAGAAAAGGAAGCAAAGCATGTCAATACCTACAACCTGAACAAGATAAGATGGTAGCTGTTGCAAGTGTAAACTGGTATGAGGAAAGTAGGAGAATGAATCAGGGAAAGAGGACATAATGTACAAACTGTTTTAAGGGAAATGAATTTGATAATCTGGCCATCAACTGAGGCATTGGAACTGCACAGGGGGAGATAAGCAAAGATCTAGAGACAGAGATCCCCGTTGAAATGGAATAGTTAATATGGCCTAAAGAGTAAGGAAACATTTTAAACAATCAATCAATAGAGAAACTGAACTCAAGAGAACCTTAGGATGATCATGGTCAGGAAAGAAAACTTAGAGGTAAAACTATGAGGAATCTGTAGTTCAGGAATTGAAATGTAAGGAGAAATAATACTTAACAACAATTTACCACAAGATGGATACATGTAAAGGGAAAGCTGGAAAAAGGCTAAGTAGATGTATTACTGATTATATTAATGTGCCTGCAAGCTACAAAGAGTAAAAGCACAGGATTAACACCTTGATGACAGGCAGAGTTAAGCAGTTCCCAGAGAGAACCATCACTGGAAGTGAAAATACTGAGCCATTGAAAGATAGGATAAGAAGGTGCATTGTAGAGTTGTTTAAGGAATTGAGGTCTGACATGAGACAGCAGCAGGAGGGAGTAAACTAGAAGGAGTGGGGGTGCCTACCCAAATGGATTCAGATCAGGGAACTAATTTCACAGGGAGAGTCATTAAAGAATCTTATGGAGACTAAACAGAAATTCCATATTCCTTACCACCCCCAGAGCCCAGGGATGGTGGAAAGGATGAACTGAACTTTAAAAAAAACACATCAATCACAAAAGCAATTCAAGAGACAGGGAACAGCCCAGTATTCTGATACGCCTTAGGGCTACCCCAAGCAGAACCACCAGGTTCACCCCATTTGAAATAACGACAAGGAGAGCAATGCAGTTACCTGAGGGAATCATAGTAGTAGTGGGAGATGTCGGACCACTAAAAGAAAGGATGCAAGACTATGTGAGGGAAATAAGTCAGCAATTGCATGAGTTGAGTTAAGGAAGGAAGTCAGAGACCGACAGGTGATTAAGGATTTGGAAACAGGCAAATCCAAAGAGAAAGATACATGACAATTGACCAAGCGGTAATCCAGAGAACGGGAGCCGATGTTAATGTCTCCACAGATCTACGATCCTGGTCGTGGGCCTATCAGTACTGGCAACAAGTTCGGGGATCATCATTGCTCATCCTGTACAGCAGGAGGAACTTTGGTACAGCATGGACAGTGCCGAATGCGACACGCAACGGGGAATGATAAATGTAACAGTAGGAGAACAAGTGCTTTCAAATTGTTGTAAGGGTTTGCTTCAGATCGGGCATGGGAGGTCCGCCACTACCCAGCCACCTCCCACCTCTACTTTCACTGTCTGAGCAGAGATAATTGAAGCCCCTCAAACTACACCGACTGATCCATCTTGTCCGACTATGCATCCAGGACCGACGAATGGTTTGGTACTGGTTAATCAGAAGTTTTATATGATAATGTACACCATGAGCTGGTACCCGTGGTCTTGAATGTATCCGGTGTCGTCCTGCCCCAATGGTGCTCAACCCATACCCAAGCACTCTATATGGCTCTGACACGCCAATTGATGACTGAAGCAGTTCAGTTCAGTGGCGAGATGTGATCAGGCTTGGGAGGGAACCGCGTTAAGCGCAGCCTGATAAATGATGACACGATGATATTCAATATAGGGACATCATTGGTTAATCCAAAGTCTGGCTACTGTGCTCGAAAGTCATGCGGGGACTATCAATAAATTAATTGAAATAGGGAAAAATATTTCAGACGAAGCGAGCAGAAATGATGTATGCAACACATATGGATCTTGGGCACTGGAACAAGCCCGAGAAAATTTAAGCCAGACTAAAGAAGGGGTAGTCCCTTTATGGGTAACTAATGAGCATCTATTGAATCTCTCACAACACAAGAATCATGACTTAACCGGTTGCCAACTCAGGGGTTTAACACGTGTATGTAGAATGAATGTTGAATGTATAGTGAATAGTAATATGCTAATAGGCATTGTATTAGTAATACCTGTCATACCTATGTCAATGACATAACCCAGGCAAGACGCCCACAGTGACTGCTGGTACGGGACCCCAGCCATGGGGCCCATTTGTACACCTACAAATGGACTTTATATAAATGCCTAAATGTACAGGATATAATTATGTTTTGGTTCTAGTATGTTTGTTCTCGCGATGGGTGGAGGTGTATCCCACCCGACGAAATGATGCTGTTGTTGTTGTAAAATTGTTGTTCATTTTACTGCTAAAGTGATAAAGGAACTGTTGAAGGCCTTACAATGCAACCATCACCTTTCCTGCCCATACCACCCCCAGTCTGCTGGGGCGGTGGAAAGACAAAATGGTATTCTAAAAAACAAACTAGCTAAATTATGTGAAGAAACCAGTTTGAAAGGGCCTGAAGCTCTACCCTTGGTGCTCATGACTATGCGCTCTCACCCTAACTGTCTCAAGAGCTTGCATATACAGGTAGTGGAAGCTCAGAAAAAGCCCACCATTGAAGATTGCCATCAATACCAGCCCGGGGACCTAGTCCTAGTAAAGACCTTCAGGAGAAAGAACTGTTTGGAACCTCAATGGGAAAGTCCTGCTCACCACCCATATGGCCGTAAAGGTTGAAGGACGCCCTTGTGGATCCACGCATCGCACGTCAAGCGGACGCTGACCTCGGACGGAAGTGCTTGTGCAAGAACTTTAACTGAGCCGTCAGAATGCTGACTCTGATTTGGATCCTGTCCTGCGTGGTCCTTGCGGGGGCATGGACTACCAATTCTGCGGTTCAACGAATGCAGGCCGTAGCCTCGCAAGTTAATCGGACTAAATGCTGGATTTGTACTCATTTTCCTCTGTGCAAAACAGCAGCTGAATTGCATGAGAGGGTGGAAAGGACCCTACCTTGTGCTGCTAACAACTCGAACTGCCTTGAAGGTTAGGGAAGGAAGACTGGGTGCACGCCACTCGTTGTCCAGCAGTCCTGTAACCGTCATTATCAGTGTACTAATTTGCATTATGTATCGAATACTGCTTTTTGCTATATTCTGTCTTTTTGCTATATTTTGTGGGGTGTACCCAAAGGATTCTCATCCCAACCCTTTTTTGTCTTTATGCCACACTTATGCTAGACAAGTAGGACAGGGCGCCTGTTGGATATGTGCCCAAATTCCCCAACATGGAGGTGAGTCAAGCACCTATCAGGCAAAACCAATGATTGAGGAAGAAGTGAAGGATCTCACAAACTTCCATACCCAGTCAGATGATGCAGAACCCAATATGTTTAGGGGATGGTTCCGTCGCTCTCCACCTGCTAATGGGTGGAACTACACAAATCATGGGATAAGAATCAGGCCTCCTCAGGAGCCGATAAACGCCACCTGTTGGTGTTCGGACCTTGCAACCGGTACCTATAACCTGGGAAACAGTAGTTGCCAAAACACCATATCTACTAGCCCTGGTAGATATGACCCTCAAAATCCTCTAAATGGTACGTTCTGGGTTGTGGGGAAAAAGCATACCCCTGGTTGCCTGGGATGCCGCAATTATCTTCCTTCTTTAATCAAGATAATGGAAGTTTGGGCAAGGTCGCTACCACTCTCACCTAGAGTGGTTGCTGCTACCTAGCATATTTGAATCCCCATCTTCGCTATATAAGTAAATTAGATATTCACCCGGATCTGCGTCTACATCACCGTGGCATCTCAGAATCTGAACGATTCTGGATGATTGCCATCCCCTCATATGGAGCTGCTCGTAATTCCCGAGAGATTGTCAACCTGGCAGCTGCACTTGAAAAATTTACTAATTCAACGGCTGATGCTTTGATTGAGACACAGAAACAGATTTCAGCTACCACTACTGAAATGATAACACTACGCCTGACCGCCTTACAAAATAGAATGGCCCTTGATTTCCTCCTATCTGAAAATGGTGGCACTTGTGCCATGATAGGTTCAGAGTGCTGCACTTATGTACCTGATGTTTCTGAGAACATTACTAACCTGGGACAGCATGTTATGGATAAAGTGCAAGAAATAAAGAAAGTTGGGGACAGACTGAGTCATTTTTATAACAAGGATTCCTGGTGGGCTACAGTAATGGGGTGGTTCTCCGGTTGGGGAAGTTGGCAGCTGTATGTTTTAATTGGGTTGGTCATAGCAAGTGTTATAGGGTGTTGTGCATGTGTTGCTCTGCGAATTTGCTGTTCCCAGGTTATTAACAGTGTCTCTACTGGATTAAGAGGAACTCCAGTTGTCCCTCAAATGATGCGCACTGGTCCCAGTGAGGCCCACTGGTGGGGAGAAAAGGTTTACCCTGCCAGAGATCGGCCTTTTCCTTATGGTTATGACCCCCCTTATGATAATGAAGATACTATTCCTCACTGGTATTAATCTAGAAGATTAACAAGGAGGGATTGTGGTAGAATAAAATACATCTACAGGTAACTAAGGATTAAGTGGTTAAAACCATAGTGGAATATTACAATGAAGTCTCCTTGCACCAGTAGCAGACAAACCTGCGCTGTCAGCTATTGTGAAGGAAGAAAAACAAGTATCATAAACAAGCTACCAAGAGTCCTTGAAACAAAGTTAGGATGTCTGTTATCAGCACATGAGACTTGGCCTAGTCATGCTATCTGTTGTCTGTCCAGATGACTAGTCGCCAGATGGGTTACTCAAGGTTTTGCATAACTATTCAAGGTTCTGTGTAATTATAAGCTAAGATAGAACAATTGTATGCATGCCAAAGATAAAAGTTCAATGTTATTAATTACTAAAGGTCAAGCAACTTTGTAATTTGCATGACCTCTGTTACGCGCGCTTTTGCTATAACTATGTGTGTACTCTGATGCTTCCTCAGAGTGCCGGCTAGCTCCGTTGTATGCTGCTGGGCTCTCCGTGATATCACGATTCAAATAAAGGCTTCCGAGACAAACCTCCTGGGTCAGAGTGTTCACTCCGTTTTCCGCGACACCAAGGAAGATGTTGCTCAGATGCTGAGGTAGTTCAGACACTTTACGGGTTTAAAATTGATCAGTAGGAGGTATTAAATAGCCTAAATGCATTTCGAGCTGATAGGCCATCAGGACCAGATGAGATGCATCCAAAGATAATGAGCGAAGTGAGGCTGGAAATTACAAAAGCACTGGCCATCATTTTGCAATCCTCCTTAAACTCAGGGGTGGTGCTTGAGGGCTGGAAATTTGCAAGTGTTAAATCTTTGTTCAAAAATTGTTGCAAAGATAAGTCCAGCAACTACAGCCTATAAGCTTAAACTCGGTGGTGGAGAAGGTCTTAGAGATAATGATTCAGACAAAACTAATAGTCACTTGGGCAAATGTGAGTTAATTGAAGAAAGCCAGCACAGATTTGTTAAGGGAAAATTGTGCTTAACTAGCCTGCTTGAGCTCTTTGATGAGATAACAGAGAAGTTGGATCAGGATAATTCCATTGATGTGGTGTGCATGGGCTTCAAAAAGGCATTGATAAAGTTCCACATAACAGACTTGTTAGCAAAGGTAGAGCTCATAGAATAAAAGGAGTTGTAGCAATGGTTACAAAATTAGCTAAATGACAGGAAACAGAGAGTAGTGGTGACCAGTTGTCTTTCGGACTGGAGTTCCCAGGGGTTCATATTAGGATCCTGCTCTTCATGATAGATATTGATGACTTAGGCTTTGGTGTACAGGGCATAATTTCTTTTTTTTTTTCAGTGATCCAAAACTTGGAAGTATTGCAAACTGTGATGAGGATAGTGTAGAAGTTCAAAAGGACAGAGGCAGGCTGGTGGATTAGGCGGACAAATGACAAATGAAACTTTATGCAGAGAAGAGTGAAGTGATCCAATTTGGTAGGAAGAACATGGAGAGAGAATATAAAATAATAGGTTCAATCCTAAAGTGGGTAGGGGAGCAGAGGGACCTGGGTGTACACTCTTATAAAGCAAAACAAAAATCAACAAATTAAATAAAAAGCAATAAATCAGAGGGGGTGACAGCCCATGGTGGGGCACTGTAACTAAAACAAAAACCGACGTGAAAGGAAACTTACAAAATCAAATCAAAATGTGATTTCCGGGAGTGATGATGCATCCCAGCTATTGTGGAGACCTGGGTGTGTATGTGCACAAATGCTTTAAGATGGCAGGGCAAGATGAAAAAGCAATAAGTAAATCAGACAGGTTCCTGGGTTTATAAATGGGGTCATTGAGTACAAAAACAAGGAAGGTATAATAAACCTGGATAAAACATTGGATCGGCCTCAACTGGAGCATTGCGTCTGATTCTGGGCACCGCACTTGAGCAAAGCTGTGAAGGCATGAGGGTGCAGGAAAGATTCACGAGAATGTTTCCAGGGATGAGAACCTTCAGTTATGTAGACAGATTGGAGAAGTTAGGGCTGTTCTCCTCGGAGAAGTGGAGATTCATAGGAGAGGTGTTCCAAATCATGAGCAGTTTGTACAGATTAGACATGTAGAAGCTGCTTTCATTGGTGGAAATGTCGAGAACCAGAGGGCACCGATTTAAGGTGATTGGCAAAAGTGGTGCCATGTAAAACTTTGTTAAGTTTTAAAATCCATGCAGATCACATAACTGTGCTACTTTCATCAGTCCTCCTTGTTACCTTCTCACAAAATCAATCAAGTTAGTCAGACACCATCTTCCCTTACCAAGTCCCTGCTGACTGTTCCTTTCTAAGTGACAGTTTACCCTGTCTCTCAGAATTGATTCCAATAATTTGCCCACTACTGAGTTGCCCACTAATTATTTACATTAAATGATATAACTATAGTCTGCTATAAAGTATGCTTTACCACAAGAGGCTCTCCATAAACATTTACAGAAATGGGAGAGGTTCTAAAAGCTCCTATAACCTCCTTCACCAGCACGTGGGGCCAACGGTGTCGGCATGTTCCAAACAAATCTCATTCACTGAAACTCTTCCACATTGAGCTGCAAATTGCTGGACTTGGAAGGGGATGGGCCTGGAGTTTGCATTCAGCCAGGAAGCAAGGGCGCTCGCCTAACCGTGAAATAAGTCCGCCTGAGAGTTCTTTCGTCTCTTTGAGGTGAATTTCAGCTCTAGCGCCATGCTCTGCTATTGCACCTGACTGCAGCGTATCTTTGGCGGGTCTTTCCCAGCGTGACGCTGGTGCGCTGGCATCACACTGTCCAAGCAGCCAGTCACATTCTAGCATTTTCGCAAACACACGGATAGAAAAGAGGAAGCACGAAAACACTTTAAAACATTCGCTACCTAAAACAAATTTAAAATTGAGATATACATAAGGGGTGAAACGCAGAAGCTAAATTATTTTTTTTAAAGTGTAAACATCTACTGATTATTCATATAACAGTAAACTAGGAATACAAAATTAATTTTCAGGGTCGGTTTGTTCCTTTTTTTTTACATCAGATCGTTAAAAGCAATAAATTGTTACAGGTGATTGAACAAGGTTTTATGAGGTTGCTGAGAGATGTGAAGTTCTCTCAGATGTTCTGACTGCGGCTGTGGGACGGGGTGGAAGAGAAAGGAGTTGAGGAGAGGCGGTACCGAATCTCCAAGTGACAGAGCACGATTGCAGCATCTCCAAGCTAATCTGTGCAATCTATGCTCAATGTGCCTAAACGTCAGTTTTAAAAAGGTAACGACGGCAAAGCCGACAGTTCCCGCCAAACACTCCCCCCCTCCCCCCACCCCAAAAGAAAAATCAGGGCCATTGTCTTTATGTCTCCCTCTGCATTACTTCCACATGGTGTTTCTCAGCCCAGTTTTCACACTCGGGTCTCTGGGTCAGAATGCTGGCGTTTCACGTTTCAGTTCAGAGCGCAGGACCTAGTTAGATACAACAGTGCAATATATAAAATAGTTCATAATTTCATAGATTAACAGCTAGGCACTAGAATCATAGAATAGTTACAGCACAGAAGGCGGCCATTCTTCCCGTCGTGTCTGTGCTGGCCCTCTGAATGAGTAATTCAGGGAGAACCATTCCCCCGCCTTCTCCCCGTAATCCTACACATTCTACCTTTTCAGATACTAATAAAAAAGACACTGTGGTTGAGCTAACATAGAACGTTCTCATGAATGCGCAGAAAGGTGAGAGTGAGGATCTTACTGCTAAAGATATTTCTGTCCAAATGCAGAACAAGACAAGGGATGAATACATGGTTAAAGCGAACTCGGTAGGTGGACATGACTTCAATCTTGAAGAATAAGTTATGGAAAATAGAATTCTAGATGGAATTAAAACATGCCACTATTCCAAAGGAAGGTTAGTGGGAACAGAGAGGCCTTACTGAAAAATGTTGAGACGTAGTGCGCCGCCACTAGAATATAATCAGGAAAATATGCGGCGGTGTCTTTGATTGAGCTATCAGACATAACTCCCCGAATGTGACTCAATGTTATGTGATCCCGCTTCAGTCCGAAAAAAACCCACAAAGATCGAGCCGCTCAGCTCCAATTCTTATCTAAATCTAAATGTCCCTGCTACTGGTATCACTCTTTAAACTGCCGCCACTCTCATTGTGTTCCCGCTTTGTGTTCTCTGTTTATACTGCCGCCACTCTCACTGTGCTCCTGCTATTGATCTCACTCTTTATATTCCCGCCACTCTCACTGTGTTCCCGTTATTGGTCTCACTGGTTATACTGCCGCCACTCTGTGTTCCCTCTCTTGGTCCCTCTTTTTATGCTGCGCTACTCACTCTGTGTTCCCGCCACTGGCCTCACTATTTATACTGTCGCCACTCTCGCTGTGTTCCTGCTATTGGTCTCACTGTTTATACTGCCGCCACTCTCACTGTGTTCCCCCTTTGCTCATCTTTATTTAGTGATAGAAGCATCTAAATAGATCATGTGACTGTCGGAGGTCGGGGGAAAGGGCGGCACCACGGACATGAATTATAACTATTTCTGCACAGATTTATAAACTCAATATGACCAATAATTGTGTAGCCATATAAGTTGTGTAGCCATGTTTTTATCATATCAAAACCAAAATGTCCGTTTTAGAGAGTCTTTGTTCCCGTTTTCTTTATTTTTAATCGATGATGTAAAACTTGATATTTAGACTTTTTTTCAGATTTAGAGGCCCCTCATACTGTGAGGCCCCAAACTCTAGCTGGCGTGTAAATCCGGCACTGGTATATCCTATTGTCAGCTTCCCTTCAGGTGAAAAGCTAGAATTTGTTCTATGCCCCATAACCAGTTCCATATAAGTGTCGCCATTGCTGCTTTAATACTATGGGTTTCAAATTTGTTAACAGGCCTAATATGTGGCATTTTATCGAAAACCGTTTTTTTAAGTGGGTTCACACAACACTAACAGAATTACTCTCATAGACCCTGCCTTTCGCCATATTCACATCTCCAAGGAGGATTGGAGATTTTGTCAGGAGCCTCAATTATTTCCACCCTTACTAACTTCCCATCCGGATACTTTCTACTTTCAGTTCTAACCTTTTAAGCATATTCTTTTCAACTCGTTTATCATATCCAATTTCCCCCCCTTATTCTGTGTCTTGGCAGCAGTATTCCCTTGTTTTGTGAAGACTGATTCAAAAGTGAAAGTCGCCAAAGTCTGCCCTCTCGGTGAGTTTGACGGTGACACCAGCTGGTATGAGAATTGAACCTACGCTACTGACGTCACTCTGCATTACAAACCAGCCGTCCAATCAACTGAGCTAAAATTGCTAACTCATTCTGACACGTTCTTTGCTCTGAATACGATTTCTTTCTGGTTCAAAATGGGTTGCACCTCTTCACTGATCCCTCTTTCTCTCTTCAGTGTACGGTTTCATTTTACCAACTAATCATTTCTCATAGCCTCGCTTTGTCTTTCTTATTTCCATATTAACCTTTCCCCTGTAATGCCAATATCGTTCTTGGTTCAAGTATTTGAATCTGACATTTATCATCTTTTTCTGTTTCCTGTTGTCTCGATTAGTGTATTCATCCACGGATCACTAGTTTTGATTTATCTTTCATCCCCTTTCACCTAACATGTCTGCTGTATATGCAAGAAAATTGTGCATGGTTCCGGGGAGAAGGCGGGAGACTGACACGAGGTAAATTACTTATTTGGCGAGCTGGTGCAGACACGATAGGTTGAATGGCCTCCTCTGCACTGTAACAATCCTGTGATACTCCAACTGTCTGTTCTTTGGAGGCTTCCCGTTGTTTATTTACTATTTATCTGCAAATCGTGGATCGGAACATTTTTGTTTTAGGTTTACAATAATAATCCCCCTATTACGCCTGACGTCAGTGTGTCTAATAATGATGTTAAATGATTAGAATTGAAAGTAGATTCTGAACTTGGTGTTCCTCTGTTTGATGAGCACAGACACAACTTCTCATTGAAGAACAGAATCTAGGTACATCAAAGATTTTCATTTAAGTTCATTGTTCGCAAATAAGTCCTATAAATTGTGTTTTTTTTTCACATTATTGCCACCATATCATAGCAACATGCGGTGGCATAGTGGAATTGTGGCTGGACTAGTATTTCAGAGACCCAGGGGAATGCTCTGGGGATCCGGGTTCGTGTGAAATTTGAATTCAATGAAAATCTGGAATTAAAAGTCTGATGATGAAACCATTGCCGATTGTTGTAAAAACCCGTCTGGTTCACTGATGTCCTTTAGGGAAGGAAATCCGCCATCCTTACCTGGTCTGTCCTACATGTGACTCCAGACCCACAGCAATGTGGGTGAATCTTAAATACCCCTGAATAGGGGAAATTAGGGATGGGCAAAAAATTCTGGCCTAGCCAGCGACGTTCCAACGAATAAAAAAATGTTGTTCATGGTGCTTCCAACCCTCCAACCTCGATGACCACGCTCCATGTTATTACGCATATGCCTTTCAGCCCCATTTTATTCGGTCTCAAATGCGTCCCCTGCATCCCTTGCACCCTCTCTGAATCCCTCCTCTTTCTGATTTAATCTTTCTCCTAGTGTCATGTGCCTCTCTCAGACCTGTTTGTTCAAATGCCTGGAAGTAATATCAATGATGATCCAAATGAATTGTGTCCCTGGAGAGTTTATTTTGTGTGTTTAAAGGCTCGTTCAGGTGATCACAGTTTCAGTTAATGTTGGAGTCTTTGCGTTAAACTGAACATGAAATATCCGTTTAACTTGCTGCCCACATTCGCTGATGTTGAAATCATTTATTGCCCCGTGCTTGGAGCCATCGGAGTGCCCAGTAAGCTATTAAGATCTGTACCGAATTTTGGGATCGCCCAAGTGTCCCTGCTTTGAGCAGAATCAGCAATCCAGGCGCAAATCCTCTTCAAACTGATGCTACTTTTCAGAAGTGCTTCTTTTTCTCAAGCGTTCGTGTAAACTCGTTTGTGTGTCTGTGAAAATTCAATCTGCCATGGACCAGCCCAATTGAGCAGCACTCTAGCATGGCACTGTATCCAGTTAAAAATTATATTTACGATATTGTTTCATTTATCAAGAGTGATAATCTCTTGTAGTTCTAGTCATGCAGTTGAAAACGGGCTTATCACAAAAAATAGGCGTTTGAAATCAGTGCGTTGTCCAGCCTCTTGAGTGTGTCTAACCCGATTTAAAATCATTGAAAACAACTTTACAGAACCATCTGCTAGTTACATCGGTGTACAATGTACAATTTCTTAGCAGTTTTTCCAAAACGTAACATTGAAAAGCTTTTAAACTGTCCATTCGCGACCTTGCCCCTAAGTTTTAAAAAAAGGCTTAATATAAGAGCCTCATTGAAGGCTCGCAAATACCTCAAGTTATTGGAAACTCGCTGTGATGATTAATTCATTCCAACATGGCCAATTTTGTGGAAAGGGCAAGCAGCTCGCACGGTATTTTTAAACTAGTGTGAAAGATAGTGGAAATCCTATTTGCACGCAATTTGTGTTCCGAATTCTGTGATATTTAGCATTGGTTTGTCCGATTTCGGATGAATTGCGCCGAAAGACAAATGCTACCAAAAGGAAACAGGTGGCTTTTAACTCTGGTGGTCTGTATTATGGCATTGTGTCTGATGATCTTCAGTGCCCAGGCACCTTTTCAGTGATTCGCATCATATTTACGGTGAATATATGCTGTACATATGGTATTTGTTTAATGGGATATTTATATTCATTATCATGACCGTGGACTTCCACTGTACAATGCTTGGCCCGGTTTATTGTCCCACCCTCCTCTTTGTATTCTGTTAGTAGAGGTTTGGAAGCTGATTGAGAGGTTTGTGGACGGAGAAAGGGCGCCTGAGAGGAGATGATAGGAGATTTATAGATAAGAAATGTTGTGGACCCAACAGTGAGCTATGGACTATAAGTAGTATAATGCATTGGACATAGGAAGAAAGCAACTTGTTTGAGTTCCTTGATGAAGTAACAGAAAGGGTTTATGAGGGTACCATAGACGATGTTGTTTCCATGATTTTCGGAAAGGTCGTTGATAAAGTACCTTACCTGCTAAAGACTTGTTAGCAAACCTAAACTAAAATCCATGGAATTAAAGCGGCAGTGGTAGCTTGGATCTATACCCACTAGACTTTAGAAGAATGATAGATGACCTTATTGAATCATACAAGTTCCAGAGGGGAATTGACAGGGTGGCTGCTGAGAGAATTTGTCCCGTTGTGGGAGAGACTGGAACCAGGGGACAGGTTCAAAATTAGGGATGTCCCATTTAAAACGACAGTCAGGAGAATTTTTTTCTCTCTCAGAGGGTGGTTAGTCAGTGGAATTCTCTTTGCCAGAGAGCAGTGCAGGCTGGGTCAAGCCTGAGTTTATAGGTTTTTAATCAGCAAGAAAGTCACATGTTGCGGGGAACACACAGGAGTGTGAAGTTGAGGCTGCAGTCAGATCAACCATCATGATCTTATCAAATATCAGTGCAGGTTCAAGGGTCTGAACAGCCTCCCAATTCTTATGTTTCCTCCATCACATTTTAACAACAGTCCCCAAAGTATGGCCTTCCTTCCCCAGTTTTACCAGGCCCTGCTTTCCTCTACCCCTATCCCGTACATTCCCCATTGCTGCCTTTTCTTGTTTTCCTCACTCAGTCAGGATCATTGTAAAGCAGACCGGGAGGACTGTGAACCAGGTCAGGATCATTGTGGAACGGACTGGGAGGAGTGTGAAGCAGATCAGGATCACTGTGAGGCAAACCGGAAGGAGTGTGAAGCAGATCAGGATCACTGTGAGGCAAACCGGAAGGAGTGTGAAGCAGATCAGGATCACCGTGAGGCAAACCGGGAGGAGTGTGAAGCAGGTCAGGGTTACTGTGGAACAGACTAGGCGGAGTGTGAAGCAGGTCAGGATCACTGTGAAGCAGACCGGGAGGAGTGTGAAGCAGGTCAGGGTTACTGTGGAACAGACTTGGCGGAGTGTGAAGCAGGTCAGGATCACTGTGAAGCAGACCGGGAGGAGTGTGAAGCAGGTCAGGGTTACTGTGGAACAGACTTGGCGGAGTGTGGAGCAGGTCAGGATCACCATGAAGCAGACTGGAAGGAGTGTGAAGCAACTCAGGATCACTTTCAGTTGTAGGTTGGTCTAGCATTTGATAAGCACAGTAAATTGTAATTTAGATAGGAATTACTCTATGTTAATTAGGAAAGTTATTAAATTAAATTAAGTAAATAACATAAGTAAAAATGGCAGGACAGATGTTATGTTGCAGCTGTGGGATGTGGGATCTTTCAGACGTCAAGGTGATCCAGGACAAACACATCTGCAGAAAATGTAAATAGCTGAAGGAATCCTGGATCAGGATTATTGATCTGGAAGCCAAACTGTAGACACTGTGCAACATAAGGAAGGGGGAGAAATACCTGGACACTTTGTTCCAGAGGATAGTTACACCTTTAAGAATAGTGCCATCTGTTTTGGTCAGCAGTGAGGGACAGGAGGATGTGACCATGAGTGAGGCAGGTAAAGGGACCGAGCAGATAGTAATGGAAGTGTATTGGAGACTTTGCAACTGATAGAACAGATTTGAGGTGCTCACAACCTATGTGGATGAAAGCGATGTCTGCAAGGTGGATGAGCTGGCTGGCCATGGCACCATGGTACAGGAAGTCTTTCAAGCGAGCAGTGCAAAAAAGATTCTAGTGGTAGTGGGGACATTATAGTGAGAGGAATTGACACTGTTGTCTGCAGCAAAAAGTGAGGGTGCAGGTGGCTATATTGCCTGCCTGGTGCTAGGGTTCAGGACATCTGCTCAGGGCTAGAGAGGAACTTACAATGAGGGTGGGGTGGGATGGGGGATGGGAGGTGGTGGGGTGAGGATCCAGTAGTCATAGTCCATGTCGGTTCCAACAATATAGGCAGGCGGGGCAAGGAAAGAGTATTTGCATAATCAGTTTGAGGAGCTAGGCACCAAATTAAGAAGCAGAAGCTCAAAGATGTGGAAATTGGTGTCAGGCAAATAAGATTAGAGAGATCAATGCGTGGCTCAAAGACTGGTGTGGGAGAAGTGGGTTCCGGTTTGTGGGGCACTGGCATCAGTACTGGGGAAAGTGGGGGCTGAACCATTGGGCCAGTCCATACCTGAACCATGCTGGCTCCAGTGTTCTTGTGAGCTGCACAACTGGGGAAGTAGGTAGGGGGCTTTAACCTAGATAGTGGGGGAAAGGGGTCAGATGTGGGAAGATGTGATATATCAAAGAGTAGAGACAAGGCAAGAGAGGCAGGTATTAATGTGGGAAATGATAAATAGGACAGGACAGGAGAAGATAATATAAATCTAAGAGTCAATCAGCAGATAAGGCTAGAGGTTACAAAAATAATAAAAGTACAAAACTTAAGGCTCTGTATCCGAATGCACATAGCATTCCAAACAAAAGAGATGAACTGATAGTGCAAATAAAGATAAATAAGTATGATCTATTAGTCATTACAGAGACATGGCTGCAGGCTGACATAGATTGGGACCTGAATATTGAAGGGTTTGTGACATTTAGGAAGAACAGGAAGCTAGGGAATGGTGGAGGGGTGGCTCTGTTAATTAAAGATGATATTAGCACAATAGAGAGGAATGGCCTAAATTCAGGAAACCAGGATATAGAAGTGGTTTGGGTAGAGATGTGAAATGATGAAGGCAAGAAGTCACTTGTAGAGTGGTATACAGGCCTCCAAACAGCAATCACACAGTAGGGCTGGGTATCAAAGAAGAAATAATGGGAGCTTGTCAGAAAGGTATGGCAATTATCATGGGGGATTTAAATCTTCATATAATCTGGAAAAATCTGATGGATGAAGGTAGTCTAGATGAGGAATTCATAGAATTTTTTCAGGATGATTTCTTAGATCACCACATTCTGGAGCCAACCAGGAACAAGGCTGTGCTAGACCTGGTGTTGAACAACGAGATAAGATTAATTAGTTACCTCATAGTCAATGCACCCTTAGGTAGCATTGTCCATAATATGATTCAATTTTACATTTATTTTGAGGGAAAGAAGAGTGGCCTAAGATGAATATTTTAAACTTAACCAAGACTAATTATGAGGAAATGAAAGCAGAGCTAGCAAAAGTGAACTGGCAATTTAGGTTAAGGGATAGGTCAATAGAGATACAGTGGGAGACGTTTAAGCTTGGGGCTGGAGAGGAACTTGCAGTAGGAGGGGGAGGACCCAGTCGTCATGGCCCATGTAGGTACCAATAACATAGGTAGGACAAAGAAGGAGGCTCTGCATAATCAGTGTAATACCTAGGCAGCAAATTAAGAAGCAGCACCTCAATGGTCATAATCTCTGGATTATTACCTGAGCCACATGCTAACTGGAATAGGACAAATCAGATAAGGGAGATGAATGCGTGGTTGAAAGACTGGTGTGGGAGAAATGGGTTCCAGTTCGTGGGGCACTGGCACCAGTACTGGGGAAAGTGGCATCTGTACCATTGGGACGGAATACACCCGAACCATGCTTGGACCAGTGTTTTTGCGAGCTGCATAACTAGAGAGGTAGAGAGGGTTTTAAACTAAATTGTGGGGGCAAGGGATCAAATTTTGGAAGATGTGGTAAATCAAAGAGCAGAGACAAGGCAAGAGAGAAAGGTATTATTACGGGAAATGAAAAACAGTGACAGGAAGGAATGGAGAGTATAAATCAACAGATGAAACTAGAGGTTATAAAAAGAATAAAAGGATAAAACTAAAAGCTCTGTAACTGAATGCACATTGCATTTGAAACAAAACAGATGAACTGACAGCGCACATAGAAATAAATAATTATGATTTGATAGCCATTACGGAGACATGGCTGCAGGAGGAGATAGATTGGGACCTGAACATTGAAGGGTACAGGATATTTAGGAAGGACAGAGAGCGAGAAAAAGGTGGAGGGGTGGCTCTGTGACTTAATGATGGTATTAGTACAATAGAGAGGGATGACCTAAGTTCAGGAAACTAGGATTTGTAAACGGTTTGGGTCGAGATGAGAAATAGTAAAGGCAAGAAGTCACTTGTGGGAGTTGTGTACAGGCCCCTTAACAGTAACCACATGGTAGGGTTGAGCATAAAGGAAGAAATAATTGGAGCTTGCCAGAAAGGCACAGTGACAATCATGGAAGATTTTAATTTACATATAGACCAGAAAAGTCAGCTGGGCAAAGATAGCCTTGATGAGGAGTACACTGAGTGTTTTTGGGATAGTTTCTTAGAACAGCATGTTCTGGAGCCAACTAGACCTGGTAGTGTGCAATGAGATGGGAGCAATTAATGATCTCATAGTGAAGGCACCCCTAGGTAGCAGTGACCATAATATGATTGAATTGTACATTCAGTCTGAGGGAGAGAGGAGTGGGTCTGAGACTATTAAACTTAAATAAGGACAATTATGAGGACATGAAAGCTGAGCTGGCTAAAGTGAATTGGCAAATTAGGTTAAGGGAAAGGTTAATACAGATGCAGTGGCTAATATTTAAGGGGATATTTCAGAATGTACAGAATAGATACATTCCAATGAGTAAGAAAATGTCCAAGGGACAGACACACCATCTGTGGTTAACTAGAAAGATTAAAGATAGCATCAAACTTAAAGAAAAAACATATAATTGTGCAAGGACGGGTGGCAGGTCAGAAGATTGGACAGGATATAAGGAACAGCAAAGAATGTCTAAAAGGCTAATAAGGAGGGAAAAATTAGAGTATGAGAGAAAGCTAGCCAGAAATATAAAAACAGATAATAAGAGTTTTTACAAATATTTTAAAAAGAAGAATTAGCAAAGTGAGCGTTGGTCCTATAGAAAGTGGTCCTATGGAGAATTGATAATGGAAAAAAAGGAGATGGCAGATGAATTGCACAGGTATTTTGCATCAGTTTTCACTATAGATGATACAAGTAACACCCCAGAAGCCACTATAAACCAGGAAGTGGAAGTGGGTAAGGAAGTCAGGAAAATTACAGTCACAAGAGAAGTGGTACCGAGTAAATTGTTGGAGCTGTGGGCTGACAAGAGCCCGGGTCCTGATGGACTTCATCCTAGGGTCTTAAAAGAAGTGTCTAGTGAGATAGTTGATGCATTGGTTTTAATTTTCCAAAACTCCCTAGATTCAGGGAAGGTCCCATTAGATTGAAAGATAGCAAATGTAACCCCATTATTCAAAAAGGGAGGGAGACAGAAAGTAGGAAACTACAGGCAAGTTAGCTTAACATTTGTTGTAGGTGAAATGTTAGCATCTATAATCAAAGTAGTTATAGCAGGGCACTTGGATAAGATCAAGGTCATCAGACAAAGTCAACTTGGTTTCATGAAAGGGAAATCGTGTTTAACCAACTTTTTGGCGTTCTTTGAGGAAGTAACTTGTGCTGTGGATGAAGGGGAACCAGTGGATGTACTGTACATAGATTTCCAGAAGGCATTTGATAAAGTGTCACCTCAAAGGTTATTGTGGAAAAAAAGCTCATGGTAACATAACAAAGAGCTCATGGTAACATATTGTCATGGATAGAAGATTGGCTGGCTAACAGGAAGCAGAGAGGAGGCATAAACGGGTCTTTTTTGGGTTGGCAAGATGTAACGAATGGTGTGCCACAGGGATCTGTGCTAAGACCTCAACTGTTTACAATTTATATAAACGACATGGATGAAGAGATTGGTAGGATGGTTGCCAAATTTGCTGATGACACAAAGATATGTAGGAAAGTAAGTTGTGAAGGGGACATATGGAAGCTACAAAAAGATTCGGGTAGGTTAAGTGACTGGGAAAAGATATGGCAGATGGAGTATAATGTGGAAAAATGTGAAATTGTGCATTTTGGCAGGAAGAATAAAAGAGAAGCTTATTATCTAAATGGTGACAGATTGCAGAGCTCTGAGATGCAGAATGACCTGGGTGTCCTAGTGCATGAATCACAAAAGACTAGTATGCAAGTACAGCAAGTAATTAGGAAAGTTAATAGAATGTTATGCATTATTGTGAGGGGAATTGAATACACATGTAGGGAGGTAATGCTTCGCTTCTACAGGGCACTGGTATTGAATACAAGAGTAGGTATGCAGGACATTGGTAAGACTACATCTGGAGTACTGTGTACAGTATTGGTCTCTTTAATCAAGGAAGATTGTAAATGTGTTGGAAACAGTTCAGAGAAGGTTTACTAGACTAATACCTAGAGTGGGTGGGTTGTCTTATGAGGGAAGGTTGGACAAGCTAGGTTTGTATTTGCTGGAGTTTAGAAGAGTAAGAGGCAACTTGATTAAAACATATAAAATCCTGTGGAGGCTTGACAGGGTGGATGTGGAGAGGATGTTTCCCTCTGTGGAAAAATCTATAACTAGGGGTCACTGTTTAAAAATAAGGGGTCATCCATTTAGGACAGAGGTGAGGGAAAAACTTTCTCTCAGAGGGTTGTGAGTCTTTGGAACTCTTCCTCAAAATGAGGTGGAAGCAGAGTCTGAATATTTTCAAGGCAGAGCTAGATAGATTCTTGATTAATAAGGGGGTGAAAGGTTATCCAGAGTGGGTGTGAATATGCAGTTGAATTTAGAATCAGATGAACCATGATCTTACTGAATGGTGGAGCAGGCTCAAAGGGCCGAGTGGCCTATTCCTGCTCTTAATTTGTATGTTCGTATGTATGTATTTATATATGTATCACTGTGAAACAGACCAGGAGGAGCGTGAAGCAGGTCACAATTACTGTAAAGCAGGCAGGCAGGAGTGAGAAACAGGTGAGGATCACTGACGTTAGACAGAAAAAAATCAAATAGTAATATCACAAGGATGAAATGAGTTGATTAACTGTTAAATAATGTGAGAGCGATTTGAGAGCAACAGCAGGGGCCCTGGAAGAAACTGGGAACACCGGGGAGAAGATAAATTGAGGGCCAGGAGCGAGGCCTGTTTATACCTGGAGAGAGAGTCAGGAGCAGCAGCGTTCCAGGGGCAGACTGGAGTCTGAAAAAAAAGCATGGGAAAAACAAAACAGTGACATCTCTGGCTCGCCGTGAGTTGATTAGCTAGTGGATATTGCTGTTGTTTCTCCTTTCTCCAAAGTTAAGAACTGAGCCTAAGTAGCTTGGAGATGAAAATTGTTTAAGTAAGATTTTCAGTTGGCTTCCTTATATTAAGTGATGCCAACAGAAGGGAAATGAGTAGCTGGCAAGTCTTCTTAATTATTTTTATGCACAAATGATTATTGCAATTAACAATGTTTATTGTTACTGACAGAAGGTTTATGAGTAATAAAGTTTACTAATAAGAGCAAGGTTTATTATCTAATTGATAGAGGAATGCAGGGCTGCTCTGAAATCTAGAATGCAAATGAGTTCCAGAGAAGAATCATTTGAATCGAATAATTAACTCTATTTTTCTCTCAACAGATGCTGCTTAACCAGTTGAGTTTTTCCAGCACCTTCTGTTTTTATTCTAGAGTGCACATCCTGTGCTATGTGGGAACTCCAGGACACTTCCCATGTCCAGGATAACCATATGTGCAGGAAGTGTCATCAGTTTCAGCAGTTTGGGCTCCTGGTTGCAGAGTTTGAATAGCAGCTGGCATCACTGAGGCACATCCATCAAGTTGAAAGCTTTGTGGATAGCAGATTTGCAGATATGATCAACTTGCAGCTTAAGAACACATGGACAGAGGAAGTGGGTGGCCACCAGATATTCTAGAAGAAATAGGTAGGTTGTGCAGATGTCTCCTGGGTGCATCTCATCTCCAGTTCAGTTCAGTCTCAAATACTGATGGAAGTTATGGATCATGTGGGAATGCAGTCAGAACCAAGTCTGTGGCACCAGGTGTGGCTCAGCTATACAGGGGGGCACAAATAAGACTGGAAGAGCAATGTGGTAGGATATTCAATAGTTGTGGGAACATGCAGTCATTACTATGGCTACAGTCGTAAATCCAAGATTGCCTCCCTGGTGCCAGGGCTAAGAAGGTCACTGCACAGCTACAGAATACCTTGAGAATGGAGGGTATATGTGGTGATGGTCCACATTTGCAACAACGATCTAAGCAGAAAGAGGAATGTGGTCCTGCAGTCAGAATTTAGAGAGCTAGGTAGGAAAATGGCAAGCAGTACCTCAAAAATAGTAAGTTCTGGATTACTTCCCGGTTCCACACACAAGTGAGTGGAGAAATAGGAAGATAAAGAGATGAATATTTGGCTGGAAAGATGTTGCAGGAGGGAGGGCTTTAGATTCCTGGGACAATGAGACAAGCTCTGGGAGGGATGGGACCTGTACAGACTGGATGGTTTGCACCTAAACAGAGCCAAGATTGATTTCCTTGTGGGCAATTTGCGAGTACTACTGGGGAGGATTTAAGCTAACTTGGTTGGGATGTGGGAACCAAGAGATAATGTCAGAGAGGAATACTAATGTGCACAGAATACTGGGGAGGCAGCTAACATTAGATTAGGAAATAATAGCTTATTAGCTGGGTTCAGAGTAAGGGAGAAAGTAATAAATTCTAAATTATGGCTACTGTTCATGTTTGTGAATGCACAGGGAATGGTAAATAGGATTGATGGGTTCCAGGCACACATTGCTATGTGGAAATATGATGTGGCTATAACAGAGACTTGTCTCAAAGAAGGGCAGGACTGGGTGTCAGATATTCCTGGATACAAGGTGTTCAAGAAAGATAGGAAAGGAAAGAAAGGGGGAGGGATGACAGTATTGGTTAGGGAGAACATTATTGTGCTGGAGAGAGAGGATGTCACAGAAGGATCAGGGACAGGGTCTATTTGGCTAGAGCTAAGCAACAAATTACATTGCCTTGTGTAACCTATAGGAACCAACTAGTAGGAAAAATGTTGCAGAATGAACTTGCAAGGCAATTACAGAGACATGCAAGAATTATAGAGTTGTTATAGTGGGACTTTTGAATATAGACTGGAGTAGTAGCAGCATGAGAGGTTTTGTGGTGCAGTGGGTAGTGTCGTTGCCTCAGGCCCGAAAGCTCTGGGTTTGAGTCCCAATCCAGGACGGAATGGACACCTTCATATTGTGGTTAAACAGGTTAGTTATCAATCTGTAAAACATTCTGAGACACCTACGGCAGGAGTGGGACTGTTTTGCGGTCAGCCATCCTTAACGCACAGTGGTTCCCCCTCTAGCTACAGCCTCTGGCAACAGGCTGGTGATCTGTTCCAGGAAAAAAGACTAGCCTTGGAAACAGACGTAAGCATTTGCTTTATCTGTCTTGTGTGGGAAAGGCCTAAGTCTAACAGTAGCATAAAGAACAGAAACGGGAATGAGTTCTTTGAGTGCATTCAGAAAATATTTCTACAGCAGTATGTTTCCAGTCCAATGAGAAAGTTCTTGGGAATGAAATGAGCCAAGTGGATCAAATGTCAATAGTGAACATTTAGGGGACAGGTGATCATTGCATTTAAGTTGGCTATTGAAAAGTGACAAAGGGCAATCCAGAGTAAGAATAATTAACTGGGTGAAAGCCAACTGCATTTGGGTAAAAATTGATTGGGCCAGATTAATTGGAATCAAAGGTTGGCACACAGAATAGTAGCTGAACAATGGGCTGCCTTCAAAGAGATGATAGTTTGGGCACCGTCAAGGTATATTCCCATGAAAAAAGGTAGGACAACACATCCAGAGCTCTTTGGATGATAAAAGAGATATAAATTAAGATAAAGGAAAAAAAAGTATGATTATGACAGATGTCAGGTGGATAATACAAAAGAGAACAGGCTGAATATAAAAGGTACAGAGGGAAAGTGAATAAGCAGATAAGTGAAGCAAAGAGAGTATGAGAATAGACCGGCAGCTAACATAAAAAGGAACCCAAAAGTCTTCTATAGGCATATAAACAGTAAAAGGTTTGTATAAAGGAGGATTGTAGTTGATTAGTGACCAAAAAGGAGATTTATGTATGGAGGCAGGGGGCTTAGGGAAGATATTAAATTAATGCTTTGCTTCTGTCTAACAAAGGAGGAATCTTTTGCACAGGTTGTGATGGAACAGGGTACATGATGGGATTAAAATAGACAAGGAGGAGTTATTGGAAAGATCGTCAGGACTGGATGAGATGTTGTTCCATTGTTTTAAGAAGGGTAGCAGGGATAATCCAGGAAATTACAGGCTGGTGAGCCTTACATCAGTGTTAGGGAAATTATTGGAGAAGATTCTTCGTGACAGGATTTACTACCATTTGGAAGCAAATGGGTGTATTAGTGAGACGCAGCATGGTTTTGTGAAGGGAAGGTCGTGTCTCATTAACTTGATCGAGTTTTTTCGAGGAAGTGACAAAGATGATCGACGATGGAAGGGCAGTGGATGTTATCTACATGGATTTCAATAAGGCCTTTGACAAGGTCCCTCATGGCAGACTGGTACAGAAGGTAAAGTCGCAAGGGATCAGAGGTGAGCTGGCAAGATGGATACAGAATTGGCTTGGTCATAGAAGACAGAGGGTAGCAGTGGAAGGGTGCTTTTCTGAATGGAGAGCTGTGACTAGTGGTGTTCCACAGGGATCAGTGCTGGGACCTTTGCTGTTTGTAGTATACGTAAATGATTTGGAGGAAAATGTAACTGGGCTAATTAGTAAGTTTGCAGACAATACTAAGGTTGGAGGGGTTGCAGATAGTGAAGAGGATTGTCAAAGGATACAACAGGACATAGATCAGTTGGAGACTTGGGCGGAGAAATGGCAGATGGAGTTTAATCCGGACAAATGCGAGGTAATGCATTTTGGAAGGTCTAATACAGGTAGGAATTATACAGTAAATGGCAGAACCCTTAAGTGCATTGACAGGCAGAGGGATCTGGATGTACAGGTCCACAGGTCACTGAAAGTGGCAACGCAGGTGGATAAGGTAGTCAGGAAGGCATATGGCATGCTTGCCTTCATCAGCAGGGGTATTGAGTATAAAAGCTGGGAAGTCATGCTGCAGCTGTATAGAACCTTGGTTAGGCCACACTTGGAATATTGCGTGCAATTCTGGTCGCCACATTACCAGAAGGATATGGAGGCGTTGGAGAGGGTGCAGAGGAGGTTTACCAGGATGCTGCCTGGTCTGGAGGTTATTAGCTATGAGGAGAGGTTGGAGAAACTCGGATTGTTCTCACTAGAGCGACGGAGATTGAGGGGCGACTTGATAGAAGTTTACAAAATTATCAGTGGCACGGACAGAGTAGATAGTCAGAAGCTTTTTCCCTGGGTGGAAGAGTCAATTATTAGGGGACATAGATTTAAGGTGAGAGGAGAAAACTTTAGAGGAGATGTGCGGGGCAAGTTTTTTACACAGAGTGTAGTGAGTGTCTGGAATTCGCTGCCAGAGGAGGTGGTGAAAGCAGGTACGATAGTGGTGTTTAAGAGGCAGCTTGACAAATACATGAATAGGATGGGAATAGAGGGATACGGAGCCCGGAAGTGCAAACTGTTTTAGTTTGACAGGCAATACGATTGGCGCAGGCTTGGAGGGCCGAAGGGCCTGTTCCTGTGCTGTACTTTTCTTTGTTCTTTGTTCTTTGAGATGCATCCAAGGATACTGAGGGGAGTGAGAATGTAAAATGTGAAGTCATTGACTCAAGGTTGATGCCAGAGGACCGAAGAATTGTAAATGTTACACCCTTGTTCAAAAAGGGGTGTACTGATAACCCCAGGAACTACAGGCTAGTCAGTTTTATTTTGGAATTAGGGAAGCTTCTCGAAACAATAATTCAGGACAAAATTAATAGACACGTGGGGAATGCAGGTTAATTAAGGAAATCCAGCATGGACTTGTTAAGGGAAAATCATGTTTAACTAACTTGCTGGAGGTTTTTAATGAGGTAACAGAGGGTTGATTAGAGTAATTCTATTGATGCGATGTGGATGGACTTCCAAAAGGCATTTTATAGAGTGTTGTGCAACAGAAGTGTGAGCAAACTTATAGCTCATGGAATAAAAAGGACAGGGGTGACATGAATAAGAAATTCACTGAGTGACAAAAAACAAACAGCAGTGGTTAATGGTGTTTTTCAGACTGGAGGAAGATTTGTAGTGGAGTTCCCCAGCAATCAGTGTTGGGAACCTTACCCTTCATATGTATTAATGACCAGGACCTTAGTGCACAGAGCACAATTTCAAATTTTGCAGGTAATGCTTTTTCTTTTAGAAATCATGGAACGAAGTTACTTAACAAATTCACAAGAGTTTACTAATGAAGTTTAATCATAGAGAATAAAACATTTATTAAAGAAGGAAAAAATGAACTATATTACACCAAACAAAAAGTTGGTGTTTCCAAAAGTTGGAAAGACCTCAATGCAAACACCAGAAAATGATTCAAACTCACACTCCCAGCAAAACCCTTACAGACACACAAACCCAGTGAAGATTTCTTTGAAGGCTTCTTGCCTGGTTTGGCAAAGTTGCAAACGGATTTATTCCAGCAGATTTCTGAGCATTCACTAAATGCATTTTCCTCCCCAGCTGGTATTTCTCCCGGAGGTACCCATAACCTCACTCTAAACTCAATGTTACTTCAACTGCAGAGCAATTGTGAGTTCCCTAAACACAATCCCCCATCAGCCATTCTGTACTTCTTAACAGAGAGTGATGAACCCCTGTATTCCCTCACTGACATACACTTCTTTTCAGTCTTTCCCTGTGTCTTTGTGTGTCACTGGAACTTTGCCACTAGGTTACAGCACAGTTTTTTCTACTTTGTGTGTTTCTTTCTCCAAAATCACTAAACCCCATTGTAACTCATCTTTTCGCTTTAAAGTTTGTAAAACTTCATTAAAAATTCATGATTACAAACAATTCCAGAAAGCCTGACCTTTTTGCTAAGAGGCCCTCCAGCCTTCCCAGCACCAAGATTACACAAACAAAGTAAATGAAACTAAAGCTATGATCCACATTTCTTTACACAAAAATATAACTGGAGTGCTGTGTTTGGCTGCAGTAGAGAGCTTCAGCTGGAGATTGGTGACTGAAGGTGTGGCTAAATTAAGGGTTAAATTCTGTCTAAAGTCTAGTCTTTCTTTAATTTAGCAATTAACTAAAAGTTGTGGTTAGGGTTCGAAGAAGGTGAGTTTTAGACCGGAGAGGGGAGGCCAGCGAGAGCGGTATAAAAGGGCATGTAAAACAGAGGCTGAGGCCAAGACCAAGAGGCCAGTGAGAGCGGTATAAAAGGGCGCGAGAAACAGAGGCTGAGACCGGAGAGGAGAGGTGTACCCTCAGGACCTTCAGGCAGTGGAGTTCAAAATTATGTCATGATTCAAAAAGCGACACGATGCAGGGGAGACAGCTGATTGGTAAGTAGAGTCAGGTGAGTATTTCTACTTCTACTTTTTCTATGAATTAAACTTCTGCAGTCCATTAGCTTAAACAAAATAAGGTGAGGACTTTGGACTGTAGTGGGAGTGTTTGGAGTGGAATAAGGTCCCTAGCATAGATAGTATTCTTTAAAGGGAGTAACTAATGAGCTTAATCTAAAGAGAACTCATGGCAGCAGAGCTCGCACCCATGGTATGCTCCTCCTGCGCTATGTGGGAAGTCAATGACACTTTCAGTGTCCCTGATGGCCATGTGTGCAGGAAGTGTGTCCAGCCGCAGCTACTGGCTAATCGCATTTTGGAGCTGGAGCTGTGGTGGATTCACTGTAGAGCATCCACGATGCTGAGATTGTCATGGACAGCACATTCAGTGAGGTGGTCACATGGCAGGTAAAGACTCAACAGGCAGAAAGGGAATTGGTGACCACCAGGCAGAGTAGAGGAATGCAGGTAGTGCAGGAGTCCCATGTAGCCATCCCCCTCTCTAACATATATACCATTTTGGACGCTTTTGGATGAATATGTGGCTGAAGAAATTAGGAATAGTATTAGATCCAAAGAGGAGGCATATAAAATTGCCAGAAAAAGCAGCAAACCTGAGGATTGGGAGCAGCTTAGAATTCAGTAAGAGTGGACAAAAAGATTGATTAAGAAGGGAAAAATGGGAGTATGAGAGTAAACGTGCAGGGAACATAAAAACTGACTGTAAAAGCTTCTATCAATATGTGAAGAGAAAAAGATTAGCAAAGACAAATTTAGATCCCTTACAGTCAGAAACGAGGGAAATTATAATGGGGAACAAAGAAATGGCAGAAGAATTGAACACAGATTTTGGTTCTGTCTTCACAAAAGAGGATACGAATACTTTCCCAGAAATGTTAGGGAACCAAGGGTCTAGTGAGAGGGAGGAATTGAGAAAATCAGTATTTGTAAAAAAATGGTGCTGGAGAAATTAATGGGGTTAAAGGCTGAAAAATCCCCAGGGCCTGATAATCTACATCTCAAAGTACTAAAGGAAGTGGCCCTGGAAATATTGGATGCATTTCTGGTCATCTTCCAAAATTCTATAGAGTCTGGAGCAGTTCCTACAGATTGGAGGGTGGCAAATGTAACCCCACTATTTAAAAAAAGGGGGAGAAAAAAAACAGCGAATTACAGACCAGTTAGCCTAACATCAGTAGAGGGGAAAATGCTAGAGTCTGTTATAAAACACGTGGTACCAGACCACTTGGAAAGCATTAACGAGATTAGACAAAGCCAGCATGGGTTTATGAAAGGGAAATCATGTTTAATCTACTGGAGTTTTTTTGAGGATGTAACTAGTAGAATAGATAAGGGAGGACCAATGGATGTGGTGTATTTGGATTTCAAGAAGGCTTTTGATAAGGTCCCACATAAGAGGCTAGTGGGAAAAATTAAAGCACATGGGATCGGGGGTAATATACTGGCATGGATTGAGAATTGGTTGACAGACCGGAAACAGAGAGTGGGAATAAATGGGTTTTTTTCCGGGTGGCAGGCAGTGACTAGTGGTGTACTGCAGGGATTAGTGCTTGGGCCACTGCTATTCATGACATATATAAATGACTTGGATGAGAAAGCAAAATGCAATATTTCCAAGTTTGCTGACATACACAAAACTGGGCAGGATCATGAGTTGTGAGGAGGATGCAAGGAGGCTTCAGGGCAATTTAGATAGTTTATATGTGTGGGAAAACACGTGGCAGATGCAGTATAACGTGGATAAATGTGAAGTTATATGCTTCAGTGTGAAAAACAGAAAGGCAGAGTACTATTTAAATGGTGATATATTGGGAAATATGGATGTACAAAGGGATCTGGGTGTCCTTATACTCTAGTCAATGAAAGTAAACAGGCAGGTGCAGCAAGTAATTAGGAAGGCAAATGGTATGTTGGCCTTCATTGCAAGAGGATTTGAGTTCAGAAGTAGGGATATCTTACTGCAGTTATACAAGGCTTTGGTGAGTCCACACCTGGAGTATTGCATGCAGTTTTAGTCTCCCTATCTAAGAAAGGATATACTTGCCATAGAGGGAGTGCAGCGAAGGTTCACTAGGCTGATATCGGGGATGGCAGGACTGTTGTATGAGGACAGATTGCTTTGACTGGGCCTGTATTCACTAGAGTTTAGAAGAATGAGAGGGGATCTGATTGAAACGTATAAAATTCTAACAGGGCTCGATAGACTAGATGCAAGGAGGATGTTTCCCCTGGTTGGGGAGTCTAGAACCAGGACCACGGTCTCAGGATACGGGGCAGGCCATTTAGAACTGAGGTGAGGAAAAATTTCCTGTGGAACTCTCTACCACAGAAGGCTGTGGAGGCCGGGTCACTGAGTATATTCAAGAATGAAATTGATCATTTTTGGATATTAAGGACATCAAGGGGTATGGAGAGAAAGCACGAATGGCATTGAGATAGAGGATCAGCCATGATCATAATGAATGGCAGGGCAGGCTTGAAGGGCTGAATGGCCTACTCCTGCTCTTAGTTTCTATGTTTCTATGTTTAAATATAAATTAAACTTAACGTTATGCACTGTTCCTAGCACTAGTAAGAATGAGGAGAGACAATATAAATTAAAGGGTATGATGCTAAATGGAGGACCTGCTTGTATATGTGCATAAGTCATTGAAGTTCGCAGGACAGGTTGAGACAGTAGTTAATAAAGCATACAACACCCTAAAGGTCATTCATCGGGCATAGGGTAGAAAACAAGGAGGTTATGTTAAGCTTGTATTGAAACTCTTTCGGCCTCAACTGGAGCATTGTGTTCAGTTTTGGGTGTCACACTTTAGGAAAGATGTGAAGGCATTAGAGATAGTACAGCAAGGATGCACAAGAATGGTTCCTTGGACAAAGTAATGTTGAGAGCAGATTTAATAGAAGTACTAAAAATCATGAGGGGCCTGGACAGTGTCGATAATGAAGAAAATGTTCCCATTGCTGGATGCATCAAGAACAAAAGGTCACAGGTTTAAGGTAATTGGCAAAAGAAGCAATGATGAAAAACATTTTCTCTTGCAGTGACTGGTTGTGATCTGGGATGCATTGCCTGAGAATGTGGTGCAGGCAGGTGCAATCAAGAAATTGGCAAATGAATTGGATTATTAACCGAAAAGGAAGAATGTGCAGGACAAAAGGGGAGAGACCGGGGAGTGACACTGGCTAAATTACTCCTTTGGAGAGCCAGTAAAGAAATGATGGGCCAAATGGCCTCCTTCTTTGCTGTAACTATTCTTTGATACTATGATTCTGTGATTTAGTGAGCACCAGCCCTCACCTTCCTTGCCCACCTTCCCAACCCCTGCACTAATTAACAAAAGAACCAGCTCTCCTTATTGATCTTGATCCAGCCCTGGTTAACAGCAGGACCCCAGCCCCCACACCTCTATTCACAGCATCACCACAACCCAGACCCAGTTACTACCAGGTCTTCCCCTCTTTCGACCAGTCCACAACCCACTCCAGTGAACTGTATGCCTTTGCCTCCCCTCCCCTCCCCCTCTTCCCCCACCTTCCTGTGTCCAGTGAACTGTAGGCATTCTTCAAATTACCCTCCTCACTCCTGGTTGTCATCACTGATGTGTTTCTGAGGTGGCTTATTATTTATTTCCCAACCTCTTTCCTGGATATTACTCCTATATGTAGTTTAGTTACAGTGCTTATTTTTGCCTCCACAATGAGTTCTGTTTGGTTTACGGTTGTTTTCACCTTTGATCAATTTGTTGCCATCTGTTGCCCAAAACTGAAAACAAACTATTGCATTGAGAAAACTTCATTGGTCGTTATTGGAACAGTGACTGTGCTGGCCTGTTTGGAAAGCATTCCGTGGTTCTTCAAATTTGAAGCTCAGTACATCTTCAATGACCTGGAATGGTTTTGTATCACTAAAAAGGAATATTACAGTTCAATATTTTGGGCAGCATTTGAGCTTCTTCATCGCCTTCTAACTCCTTTGCTCCCATTCCTTCTGATTCTGCTCCTCAACACTCTGACTGTCAGATATATCATAATAGCTGGTAGAGCCCGCAGGAGACTCCGGGGTGCTAGTGATGGGGCGACTCCAAGTGACCCAGAGATGGACAAATGCAGAAAATCCATCATTTTACTCTTTACTATCTCTGGCAGTTTTATTATTTTATGGACCCCCTATGTTACATGTTTCATTTATCAGTGAATTGCCTTCACGTATGATTCACATCCACCTTCACCCGCCGCAGGTACCATCGGATACCTGCTCCAGCTCCTCAGTACCTACACAAACACTTGCATCTACACAGTGACTCAGAGTCAATTCCAAGAGCAGCTGAAAAAGATTGTGAAATATCCTCTCACTATGATTCTCAGATTGACAAAGCGGTGAACAAAAATATTTTTCAGAATTAGAAGTTAGTTCCGTCTCATCATTCATGTTGTATCGTGGATGAGCAGCGCTGTACCCAGATCTTAGGGGAGCAGGGTTGTGCCCAGAGGCAAGAGCAGTTCTGCATTTATCTGAACAAGTATTTATCCAATACTCTTTTGAAAACTCCATTGTATCTCCTTCCACCACCCTATCTGGCAGTATAATTCAGATCATAACAACTCGTCTACCCTCTGGTTCATTTGCAAATTTCCTTCAATCTGTGCCCTCTGGTTACTGGTACTACTGCTAGTCTTCTCAGTTATTTGATCAAAGTTCCTTATAATTTTGAATACCTTTATTAAATCTCCTCTCAACTTTCTCCATGATGAATAATCTCAGCTTCTCCTGTCTCTCCACATGACTGAAGTCCCTAGACTATATAAATAAATCTCCTCCGACACCTCACTAAAGTGGTGGATGGCATCCTTTCTAAAATGTGCTGTCCACAATTGCACACAATACTCTCAGCTGAAGCCCAACCAGTCATTTAGAACAGTTTACCATAACTTCCTAATAAAAACAGAAAATGCTGGAAAAACTCAGCAGGTCTGGCAATATCTGTGGAGAGAGAAACAGAGTTGATGTTTCAAGCCTGTGTGACTCTTCTTCAGACCTTCTCTCTCCACAGATGCTGCCAGACCTGGAGAGCTTTCCCAGCATTTTCTGTTTTTATTTCAGATTTCCAGCATCCGCAGTATTTTGCTTTTACCATAACTTCCTGTTTTTATGGCCGATGTACCTCTCCTTATGGAACCATGGATCCTATCAGCTTTTTAATAGCCTTCTCAATTTCTCTTGCCTGTTCAAAGACTTATGTATGCAAAACGTCAGGCCTCTCTTTTCTCTTCTACCTCCATGTCCCAGTTCTGTGTCCCCTTTAAAATTGTACCAATTAATCTAAATTAGCTCTCCTCATGCTTTCTGCCAGTGTTTTTTTAAAGAACTCAAATTAAATGAACTTGATAGAATTAGGTGATATAAATGCAGCATCTGAAGTTCATAATGACTATACAATGGAACATAATGATAATTGATAATAACTGTTACCTACATTGTTTTAAAATATTCAGGTCTGTAAGTCTGTCACATCAACAATAAAATCTGGAGCAGCATTGCAGGAAATGCTAAAACAAAAACAGAATTACCTGGAAAAACTCAGCAGGTCTGGCAGCATCGGCGGAGAAGAAAAGAGTCGACATTTCGAGTCCTCATGACCCTTCAGCAGAACGTTCTGCTGAAGGGTCATGAGGACTCAAAACGTCGACTCTTTTCTTCTCCGCCGATGCTGCCAGACCTGCTGAGTTTTTCCAGGTAATTCTGTTTTTGTTTTGGATTTCCAGCATCCGCAGTAGTTTTTTGTTTTTATATTTGCAGGAAACTCTGTCGTGTTGTGCTAACTTCGAAGGTAGAAGGCCCTTGATAAGGAGGAGGCATAAATTTTTATACTTAGCAGACTTCATGTAACTCTCACAATAATTGGGATGTAAAACTGGAGTTAGAACGGAGACAAAAATTGAACAGATTCTGTACTGATTGGCTGATTTATTTTGTGTCACACTCAGACATTCTACTCCATTGTTTATACTATCGATCTACTGGTGTTATGCTGAATCAGTCTGCCGCACATTTTACACCACACACTCCACCAAATTTATACTGAGACATTCTATCCCTCTATATACCTCATCAATTTGCCAGTGTTATACCAAGATAGTCCACCACACTGTTTACACTACACAATCAACTGATGTTGCACCGAGACAGTCTGCCTCACTGTTAACAACACACAGGATCACAGATTGAAAACTGAATAAAAATACAAGCTTCTCCTAAAATGGAAACAATTTGCCAGTGGCCGAAAAGAGAAACACTAAGTTCATGTTTAAAATTCTAACAATCTCACAAAACCAATGAAATAAGTCAACAGTTCATCTGAAGAAACATCCACACTACACTCTCAGTCCTTGTCACAGCCAATGAATCTACACTACTCCACTACCCCAGGTAATATCCCAGTGAATGTACTCTGAACCTTCACCCAATGTAACCTCCCAGAGAAACTACACCTCACATCCATGCTAGAGCCATCCCAGTGTATCTACACTGTACTGATATCCCAGGAAATATCCCAAGTCAATCTACATTGTACCCTCATCCCAAGTAACTTTCAAGTGAATCTAGAGTCTTCATCCCAGGAACATCACAGTGAACCTTCCCTGCACTATCTCAGTGAATCTAGAGTGCAGCATAATTCCAGGAAAGCCCCTGGGAATCTACACTTAGCCCTCATCCGAGGAAACAACCAAGTGAATCTCCATTCCATCCTGCACTCTTGTAACTTCCCAGTGAATCTGCACTCCACTTTAGCCCAGGTTACAGCCAGTGAATCTACACTGCACCATCATCACAGGTAACAGCCCAGTAAAACTGCAATGCCGCAACATCCCGGGTTACATCCAATAAATCTACACTGCATTCTCATCCTAGGAACAATCCCAGTGAATCCTACACTGTGCCCTCAATTGCAGCTAATGTCTCAGTGAATCTACTACAACTGATGTGAACTTAAAAATCAAGGCTGACAATATTATGTAATCCTATATTTAATACCCATTCCTGCCCTTTTTGAGCCAGGTCTCTGTTATAGCTACAACATCATGGCAATCTGCACCTGTGACTCACCAATCGTATATCCCACACTCCGTGCATTCACATGCATGTATAGTAACACTGATTTACACTTAATTATCTTCGCCCTTACTGACCCACATAATAATTTACTATTCCCTGCTCTACTACTGTCTATCTCTCCCAATATTTGGTGCACCTTGACATTTCTCTCTAATATTAACTCCTGGTTCCTACACCCATGCCAAGTTAGTGTAAACCCTCCCAATAGCACGAACAAATTTCCCCACAAGGAACTCAATCTTGGTTTTGTTTAGGTGCAACCTGTCCAGACTCTACAGGTACCATCTCACCCAGAGTTAGCCCCAGAGTCCCAGGGATCTAAAGCCCTCCCTCCTGCACCATCTTTTCAGCCATGGATTCTGGCTCTGGCTGCACTCCCCAGGTGATGCATCACACTCATCAGTATTTAGAACTGAATACAGTCCGATGAGTGGGATGCACTCAGTGGACTCTTGCAGTACCTGCCTGTTTCTTCTTGGCTGTCTGGTGGCCATTCCTTCCCACTGCCCCTGCTTACTCCTAAGCTTTGGGGTGATCACATCAATAAATGTGCTATCAGTGAAACTCTCAACCTCATCGATATGCAACTGTGACGTTAGCTGCTGCTCAACCCCCGAAACCTGGTGATCAAACTATTGATACTGACGACACTTCCTGCACAGATCAATCTGCTGGTGTTACTCTGATGCAGTCTACCCCACTATTTACACCATACACTCTGCCAGAGTTGCACAAACACAATATCCAGTTGACATCAATCCTTCTAACGAGACGCTGTGGTGGTCAACACTTGTGTTAAATATCACCTGATGTGGCTCAGGACCTCCACTCTGGCATGGCAGTCTCTGCCACATTTGATGCAGGTAAAGACAGTGGGCTGAGGAGGTGCAGGATTTGCTGGTCTCAGTTTCTTCTGCACCTTCTTCTCGGTTGGCTGATATTTCCATTACTTCTCACATCTTCGAATGACCTCCAAACCATCAGCCTTCACAGGTCAGGGCCATTTGTGACTGTCTCTCAGTTGTCAGGATCAATGCCTGCAATCTTCATATCCTCCTTGAACGTGCCATTGTAGTGGAGGTATGGACGCCAAACCAGTTGTGACCCAAAGATAGTTCACAGTAAAGCAAGCTTTTGCATAAACAACCATCATAAGACCATAACATAATAAGAAATGGTAGCAGGAGTAGGTCATTCAGCCTATTGAGACTTCTCCACCATTTGATATGTTCATGGCTGATCAGATGGTGGTCTTAACTCCACTTTCCTGTTTGTCCCAATAACTCGACTCCATTCTAGATCAAAAATCTGTCCAACCCAACTTTGAATATATTCAATGACACTGCCTCCGCTGCCCTCTGTAGAAGAGAATTTCAAAGACTAACCACCCTCTAAGAGACGAAGTTTCTCCTTGTCCAATCTAAAATGGGAGACCTTTTATTTTTAGCTGTGCCTCCTAGTGTCGGAGATTAATCACACTGAGGCATCATTTCATCGTAGAAACCCCATTTATTACTTGTGCACAAGGGAGAACCATACAGCGAGAGTTATTGTACCGTCTCAAAGCAAAATACACAAAGACTTGCTTAAAAGCATTTTACAACCAATCAGAAAATTTTGTACATCTCAATCCACTTATTTGCATAAGTTTACTGACCAATCCATGTTCCAGTAAATTTCCATTCCTACACCACAAGTGCAGTTGTTTATAATTTGACTATCACAACTTTGATTACATTCGGCCCAGGAGAGAGACACATGGAATGTCTCAAAGCCCATCCTGCTATAGTGGTCAGACAAGATGCTATTGTTCTTCAAGGTTGCAGTATTTTTCTCTTAGGCCTAAGCATTTAATTCAATTTCTCCATTAACTCTTTCAATACTGAGTGGGCTCCCTATAGTTGTCTAGGCCACCACCATTGGTTACCCCAAAAAGGGAAGGACCCTCTCAGCATCTACCCTGTCAAAGCCCCATCAGAATCTTCCCCTCCAAGTAACACAACATCATGACATGGAACTATATCACCATTCCTTCATTGTTGCTGGGTCAAAATCCTGGAACTCCCTTCCTGATGGCACTGTGTGAGGAAATGCAGCAGTTGGAACTGCAGCAGTTGAAAAAAGTAGCCCACAACCACCTTTTCAAGAACAATAAAGGATGGACAACAAACGCTGAAAGATGCCCACTTCCTATAAATAAATATGATCTGATAGCAATTACGGAGACGTGGCTGCAGGATGACAAAGATTGGGTCCTTAATATTAAGGGGTATATGACATTCAAGAAGAATAGGAAGCTAGGTAAAGGTGGAGGGGTAGCACTGTTACTCAAAGAGGGCATTGGCACAACAGTTAGAGATGACCTTGGTTCAGGAGATGAGGATTGGGTGGAGATGAGGAATAGCAGGGGGAAAAATCATGAGTGGGATTGGTCTACAGGCCCCCTAACAGTAGCCACATGTAGGACAAAGTATTCAAGAGAAAATATTGTGTGCTTGTGATGAAGAGACGGCAATAATCATGGGCAATTTTAATCTACATATAAATGGGAAAAATCAGACTGGTAGTAGTAGCCTGGATGGGGAGTTCTTAGAATGCTTTTGAAATAGTTTCTTAGTGTAGCATGTTCCACAGTGAACCAAAGAGCAGGTTATATTATTGTGTAACGTGACAGGAATAATTAATGACCTCAGAGTAAAGGCACCCTTGGGTAGCAGCGACCTTAATATGATTTAATTTTACATCCAATTTGAAAGGGAGAAGAGTGGGTCTAAGACTAGTATTTTAAACTTAAATAAGGGCAAATATGTGGGCATGAAAGCTAAGCTAGTTGAAGTGAACTGAGAAACTAGGCTAGAGGATAGATCAATAGAGAAGCAGTAGCAGACATTTAAGGGGATATTTCAGAGTATTCAGAATAAGTACATTCCTACTATAAAGAAAAGTTGTCGGGGAGGACACACCATCCGTGGTTAACTAAATAAGTTAAGGAAAGCGTAAAAATTAAGGAAAAAACACACAACTCTGCACATATGAGTGGCAGGACATATGATTAGTCAGAATATAAAGAATGGCAGAGAATGATTAAAAGGTTAACCAGGAGAAAGAAAAAATGAGAGGAAGCTAGCTAGCAATGTGAATACAGCAGCAAGAGTTTTTACGGCTATTTAAAAAGGAAAAGAGTAAGTAAAGTGAGTGTTGGTCCTCTAGAGAGTGACAGAGGGGAGTTCACAGTAGATAATAAGGAAATGGAGGATAAAATGAACAAATATTTTGCTTCTCTATTCACTGTAGAGGATACAGAAAACATTCCAGTAATAGCTGCAAATCAGGAAGTGAAAGGGAGAGAGGAACTTGGTCAAATTGAAATCACTATTTAATGGCACTGAGCAAATTGATGGCGCTGCGGGCTGGCAAGTCCCTGCATCCCAAAGGACTACATCCTAGGGTCTTAAAAGAGGTGGCTAATGAGGTGGTCAATGCGCTGGTGTTAATTTTCCAAAATTTGCTAGATTCTGGAAAGGTTCCATCAGATTGGAAAGTAGCAAATATAAACCCTCTATTCAAGAAAGGAGGGAGGCTCAATGTAATTGGGAAGAGTCAGCATAGTTTTTTGAAAGGAAAATCATGTTTCACCAATTTATTGGAGTTTTTTTTAAGGAATAACATGCACTATGGATAAAGGGGTGCCTGTAGATGTGCTGTACTTGGATTTCCAGAAGGTATTTGTTAAGGTGCCACATCAAAGGTTATTATGGAAAATAAATGCATATGGTGCAGGAGGTAACATATTAGCATGGATAGAAGGTTGGCTGGCTGGCAGAATGCAGAGAGTATGCATAAATGGATCTTTTTTGAATTGGCATGATGTGGCGAGTGGAGTCCCACAGGGGTCTGTACTGGGGCCTCAACTTTTTACGATTTACATCAATTACTTAGATGAGGGAATTGAAGGCATCGTAGCTAATTTGCAGATGACATGAAGTTTCATAGAAAAGTATGTTGTGAAGAGGACATGAGGAAGTTGCAGATGGATATAGATAGGTTGAGTGAGTGGGCAAAGATCTGGTAAATGCATTTTAATGTGGGAAAATGTGAAGTTGTTCACTTTGGCAGGAAGAACAAAAAAGCAGAGTATTACTTAAATGGAGGATGGCTGCATAATTCTGAAACGCAGAGGGATTTAGGTCATCTAGTACATGAGTCACAAAAAGTTAGTATGCAGGTACAGCAAGTAATTAAAGAAGCTAATTGAGGGCCATCCTTTATTACAACAGGGATTGAACATAAAAGTAAGGGTGTTATGCTCCAGTTATACAGGGCATTGGTGAGACCGCACCTCGAATACTGTGTGCAGTTTTGGTCTCCTTATTTGAGGAAGGATGTAAATGCATTGGAGGTGGTTCAGAGGAGGTTTACTAGATTGATACCTGGAATCAATGGGTTGTTTTATGAGGAAAGGTTGGACAGACTGGGCTTGTTTCCACTGAAGTTTAGATGAGTGAGGGATGATTTGATTGAAGTTTGCAAGATCCTGAGTGGCCTTGACAAGGTGGACGTGGAAAGGATAATTCCTCTTGTGGGTGAGTCCAGAACAAGGGGCACTGTTTTAAAATTAAGGGTCACCCTTTTAGGACAGAGATGAGGAGAACCTGTTTTCTCTCAGAGGGTTGCGCGACTTTGGAATTCTCTGCCTCAGAAGGTGGTGGAGATGGCATCATTGAATATTTTTAAGGCAGAGGTAGGTAGATTCTTGTCAAGAAATGGATCAAAGGTTATCGGGTAGATAGGAGTGTGGAAATCGAAATACAAGAAGATCAGCCTTGATCTTGTTGAATGGCAGAGCAGGCTCGAGGAGCCGAATGGTCTACTCCTGCTCCTGTTTCATATTTTCTCAATAAATAAACTGTGGCAACTTGTGCCTGCAACCCTCTAACCTTATTGACCATGTTCCATATATTTACATAAATGCACTGCAGACTATTTCAATCTGTCTCACATTTCTCCACGACCCCAACCCTGTGTTACCCCTACTATTTCTGCACAACTCTATTTTAATCCCGTTTGCTTCTCAGATCTGTTTGTTCAAATAACTGTAAGTAATATCAATAATCATCCAACTAATTGTGTCTCCAGGGGCTTTAATTTGGACGTATAAAGACCCCTCGAGTTGATCACAGTTTTGGGTACAGTTGGAGTCATTGCTTTCGCAAAGAAAATGAAGTACCCTTTCAGTGTACTACCAACACTCGTTGACGTTGAGGCCATTTACTGCCCCGTGCTTGGGGCTATTGGAGTTCCCAGTAAGTTATTGACATCTGTTTCATTGTTTTGTAATTGGCCAAGTCTTTCTGCTTTGAGATAATCCGCAGACCCGGTGTCAGTTGTGTTCAACTAGTGCTAGTTTTGGGAACAGTTTCTTTCCCTCAAATTTTCGTTCGATCTCATTTCAATGCCTTTGAACACAGAATCTGCTGTGAACCAACACAATCGGGAAGCCTTTTTGAGTGTAATGATTTTATTTTAAAACATGCACTTATGATACTCGTTGATATGTTTAAGAACGATAACCTTGTACAGTTTTATTAATACAACGAAAATAAGCTTTTGATATCAGAATGTCTGCTGCGTAGCCTACTTCAAATAATTGAATATAACTTGAACTAGTGAGAACGTTCCACGGTGATTTATTAGATCTGGAAACGTGGCCAGATCTGTGGACACGGCCATGATTTATTTTTTTTTAACTCAGTCAAAAGATCACAGAAATCAGATTTGCACTGAGCATAATTTGTGCTTATAATTCTGTCATCTTTTGTAGTTGTTTGGCCGTTTGGGGGTGAATTGTGCTAAGAAACCAGGGCTACTGAACAGAAACTCCTGCCATTGCCACAGGCAGGAAAGCGGAGTTGAGATCAGGTCAGCCATGATCTTATCGAATAGCGGAGCCGGCTCGAAGGGCCGAATGGCCTACTCCTGTTCCTCAGTCCTATATTCCTATGTAATCTTTTTATCTTTTGACTTTTTTATTTCTGAATGTTGACAATATGACATTGTGTCTGGTATCTTCATTTCCCGCTCGCCTTTTCAGTGATCCCTTCATGTTTTCAGTGAGTATACACTTCGCATATAGTATTTACCTCACATGATTTTTAGATTTTTTAACGGTCATGAAGAAACACTGTGGGATGATTGGCCTCATGTGCTGTCAACAGTTTCATCTTGCTGCCCTTTCAGCCGATATTTATCAGATAATTGAAAGATTGTATATGGGGAAGGTGCACCTAAACTAGAGAGATTATTGGAGATTTATGGACAAGATATATTGTGAACTCAATGTTGATAATGTAAAGTAAAAAGTGTTATGCATTGCAGATAGGCAGACAACGAACTTGACTGAATTCATTGATGAAATAACAGAGAGGGTTGATGTGGGTAGCACAGTTGATGTTTGGTACATGGATTAGGACTGCCTGGTGGTGGAATGGCTCTGAAACTCTCAGAAGTAAATGTATGCTGTCACAATTTTATTTCCTCATCTATCACATAGCTTGCTGTTTGCAGGAGTAGGTTCCTTGGCTGAAGCATTTGCTACAATCTTCAGCCACTGGTACCGAGTGAATGATCTATCTTTGCCTCCTCCGGAGGTCCCCAGCATCACAGATGCCAGTCTTCAGCCAATTCGATTCACTCCATGTGATATCAAGAAATGGCTGAAGGGACTGGATACTCCAAAGACTATGGCCCTGACAATATTCCGGCAATAGTATGGAAAACTTGTGCTCCAGAGCTTGCCACGTCCCAAGCCAAGCTGTTCAAGTACAGATACAACATTGGCACCTATCCGGCTATGTGGAATATTGCCCAGGTGTGTCCTGTACACAAAAAGCAGGACAAACCCAACCCGGCCAATTACCGCCCCATCAGTCTACTCTCCATCATCAGTAAAGTAATGGAAGGGGTCATCAACAGTGCTACCAAGTGGTACTTGCTTAGCAATAACCTGCTTACTGATGCTCAGTTTGGGTTCCACCAGCTCCTGACTTCATTACAGCCTTGGTTCAAACATGGACAAAAGAGTTGAACTCCTGAGGTAAGAGTGAGGTGAGAGTGACTGCCCTTGACATCAAGGCCGCATTTGACCGAGTGTGACATCAAGGACCCCTAGCAAAACTGGAGTCAGTGGGAATCAAGGGGAAAACTCGCCACTGGTTGGAGTCATACCTAGCGCAAAGGAAGATGGTTGTGGTTCTTGGAGGTCAGTCATCTCAGCACCAGGACATCACTGCAGAAGTTCCTCAGGGTAATGTCTTCGACCCAAACATCTTCAGCTGCTTCATCAATGACCTTTCTTCCATCATAAGGTCAGAAGTGGGGGTGTTAGCTGATGATTGCACAATGTTCAGCACCATTCGCGACTCCTCATATACTGAAGCAGTGCATGCCCAAATGCAGCAAGACCTGGACAATATCCAGGCTTGGGCTGAGAAGATGCAGGTAACATTCATGCCACACAAGTGTCAGGCAATGACCATCTCCGACAAGAGAAAATGTAACCAACATCTTTTGACATTCAATAGCATTACCATCACTGAATCTCCCGCTATGAACATCCTGGCGGTTACCATTGACCAGAAACTGAACTGGACCAACCATATAAATACTGTGGTGACAAGAACAGGTCAGAAGCTAGGAATCCTGTGATGTGTAACTCACCTCCAGTCTCTCCAAAGCCTGTCCACCATCTACAAGGCACAAGTCAGGGGTGTGATGGAATACTGCCCACTTGCCCGGATGAGTGCAGCTCCCACAACACCCAAGAAGCTTGACCATCCTGGACAAAGCAGCCCGCTTGATTGGCACAACAGCCACAAACATTCACTCCCTCCACCACCAATGCACAGTAGCAGCAGTGTGTACCATCTACAGGATGCACTGCAGGAATTCACCAAGGTGCCTTAGACAGCACCCTCTAAACCCACAACCGCTACCATCTAGAAGGCAGCAGATAGATGGGAACGCCACCACCTGGAAGTTCCCCTCCAAGTCACGCACCATCCTGACTTGGAAATATATCATTGTTTCTTCATTGTCGCTGGGTCAAAATCCTGGAACTCCATTCCTAATAGCACTGTGGGTGTACCAACACCACATGGACTGCAGCGGTTCAAGAAGGCAGCTCATCACCACCTTCTCAAGGGCAACTAGGGAGGGGCAATAAATACTGGCCCAGCCACCGAAGCCTACATCCTGTGAATAAATTAAAAAAACAAATTCAGTTCAACAATTTCAGACCATGAACTCTATCCCCTATTATGACTTTTTTTTGCCATGTGCTGGCTTTAATATTGTTTTCTATGCTTTTGGTTTTGGACAGAGCTGTTCATTATTTTGCAATTCACAATCACTGTGTACAGATGCTTTGTTTCTTCAGTACTACAATTACCACTCCTCCTGCCTATTACTCTATGACATTCTTGTGATTTAATCACTCTTTACTCTACCCTATCACAGACCTTCCCTTTTCTTCTACCTTCTCCTCCTCCCCTTTCAAAAGCATAAAATCCATCACATTCCGATCTTCAAGTTCAACTCGAAATGTTAACTCTGTTTCTCCCTCCACAGGTGCTGCCAGACCTGCTGAATAGGTACAGCACTTTCTGTTTTTATTTCAGATTTTCAGCATCTGCTGTATTTTCCTTTCACTGTAGTGCATTGGAATAACCAAGTATAGCAATAACACGAATTAGGTTTTCAACAGCAGGTGAGCTGAGCCAGGGTGAAGTCAGATGATGCTATTGAGGTGGGATTAGGCTGTCTAAATGACGGTATGAATATGCAGTCAGAAACTCATCTCGGGGCAAATTGTCCCACTAAGGGTGCAATCAGGCTGGATTAATCTCAAACTGTTGCAAGGGGAGGTACGGAACTGCTAGCTGGGGAAAGGAGTTCGGAGGAGTAACATAAAACAATGGCTTCAGTCTTCCCAATATCTAACTGAAGAACATTTCTGGTCATCCAGTATCAGAAGTCGTATATGTTGTCTGATATTTTAGGTGTCATCAGTGTAAATGTGAAAACTAATTCTGTGGTTTCTGATAACGTCATTGAAGGGTATCATGGGGATCAGCAATAGGATTGGGGGCGGAGGGCATGAATAGATCGTTGGGAGACACCAAAGTTCATGGTGCTGGAGATGGAAGACAAACCATTGCAAGTGAGACTCTGACTATGATTGAATAGATAACAGTGGAACTAGTGAGGAGGGCCTTGTGCTAACCTGGGTGGAGGGATGCAGAAGAGCCTGACTCAGCTAAAATATGGTAAAAAAGTGTTAAAGCAGGATGGTGAGGTCAACCATGTCAAAGGCTGCAGAAAGGTCGAGAAGGATGAGGGGGGAAGATTTACCTTTGTCATAATCACATTTGTGACTTTGGTACGAACTATTTGGTACTGTGGCAGGGGCAGAAACCTGATTGGAGAGATTAAAAAATGGAGTTCTTGGCTCACGTTTTGACTTGTGCCAAGTCCCATTCACCAATCACCCCTGTGCTCCCTGATCTACATTGGCTCCTAGTTAAGCAAAGTCTTGATTTTAAAAAAATTCTTATCTTTGTTTTCAAACCCCCTATTGACCTTGCCCCTTTTTATTTCTTTAATCTCCTCAAGCCCCACAACCTTCTGAGTTACCTGTAACTCTCTAATCCTGGCCTCATGTGCATTCATGGCTTTATAGGATATAAGATGGTAGTTATACCTCAACTGGAGTATTGTGTACAGTTCTGGGCACCACACTATTGGGAGGATGTGAACACACTGAAGAGAGTGCAGAAGAAACTTATAAGAATGGTTCCAGGGATGAGAAACCTGAGTTATGAAGATAGATTGGAGAGGTTGGGACTGTTTTCCTTGGAGAGGAGAAGGATTTGATAGAGATGTTCAAAATCATGAGGGGGCTGGACAGAGTAGATAGGGAGAAACTGTTCCCGCTCATCAAGGGATCGAGAATGAGAAGACACAATTTAAAGTGATTTGCAAAAGAAGCAAATGTGATCATTTTTCACACAGCGAGTGGTTCAAGCCTGGAATGCGCTGCCTGGAAGTGTGGTGGAGGCAGGTTCAATCAAGGCATTCAAGAGGGCATTAGATGATTATTTGAATAGAAACATTGTGCGAGGGTATAGGGGAAAGGCAGGAGAATGGCATTAAGTCATAATGCTCATTCAGAGAGCCGGTGCAGACACGATGGGCTGAATGACCTCTTTCTACACTGTAACAATTCTGTGATTTTTATCACTCCACAATTGATGTCCATGCCTTTGGTTACCTAAATCTTAGTCTCTGGAATATCCTCCCTACCCTCTACCATTCTCTAAGTTTCTTTCCTCCTTTAGGACATTTGTTAAAATCTACAACTTTTGTAAAGCTTTTGGCCATCTGACCCAATGTACCCTATGTGGCTCAGTGTCATATTGTATTTTATAATGCTCCTGTGAAAAGCACATTTGAACTTTTTTTTTAAAGGCATTGTATACGTATAAATTGTTATTTTTATTTCTGTTCTCTAAATTTGTTGTAATTAGAAGACTCAGAACCTATGGACAGATTCTTATATTTTGAAAGTCAGGAAGATGCACATACAGGAAGAACACACATTCAGTATAAATTGATAGAATTACCTCTCAACGCAGCTGACACAGACCTGGGCCCAATAACCTGCTTCCTGGGCAACACAGAAAAGGCTGTGTACAGATGACAGACTATTGATTGGATATAGGAAGGCTCTGATACATTCCCCCACCTAAGGTACAATGGGGCCCTGTGAAGATCTGCTGACTTTAATGAAATTATTCAAAGCAGCAAAAAAATGTGTATTTGCACAAAAAACCTCTCTCTCTCCCATTGTGAGGTTTGCTTCTTTGAAGCAGCTGCAATTGTGCAGATTGTTGCCTTTAATCCATAGACTCTCACCTTCCTAGTCATCACCAGGCCATCCTCACTCCCCCTTCTACCCATCATGGATTAATTCATGGAAGGTGCTGTCGAAGGAGCCTTGGTGAATTCCTGCAGTGCATCTTGTACATAGTACACATAGTGACACTGCGTCAGTGGTGCAGGAAGTGAATGTTTGTAGAAGACATGACGATCAAGTAGGCTGCTTTGTCCTAAATGGTGTCAAGCTTCTTGAGTGTTGTCGGAGCTGCACTCATCCAGGCAAGTGGGGAGTACTCCATCACACTCCTGACTTGGGCCTTGTAGATGGTGGACAGGCTTTGGGTAGTCAGGAGGTGAGTTACTTGTCACACGATTCCTAGCATCTGACCTGCTCTTGTAGCCACAGTATTTATATGGCTAGTCCAGTTCGGTTTCTGGCCAATGGTAACGCCCAGCATATTGATAGTGGGGGATTCAATGATGGTAATGCCATTGAATATCAAGGGGTGATGGGTAGATTCTCTCTTATTGGAGATGGTCATTGCCTGACACATGTGTGGCGCGAATGTTACTTGCCACTTGTCAGCCCAAGCATTGATATTGTCCAGGTCTTGCTGCATTTGGAATGGGCTGCTTCAGTATCTGAGGAGTCACAAATGGTTCTGAACATTGAGCAATCTTCAGCGAACATCCCCACTTCTGACTTTATGATGGAAGGAAGGTCATTGATGAAGCAGCTGAAGATGGTTGGGCCGAGGACAATACCCTGAGGAACTCCTGCAGTGATGTCCTGGAACTGAGATGATTGACCTCCAACAACCACAACCACCTTCCTTTGTGCTAGGTATGACTCCAACTAGTTTTCCCCCGATTCACTTTGGCTTCAGTTTTGTTTGGGATCTTTGATGCCACACTCAGTCAAATGTTGCCTTGGTGTCAGGGACAGTCACTCTCATCTCATTTTGGGAGTTCAGCTCTTTTGACCATGTTTGGACCAAGGCTGTAATGAGGTCAGAAGCTGAGTGACCCTGGCGGAGCCCAAACTGAGTGCCAGTGAGCAGGTTAATGCTAAGCAAGTGCCACTTGATAGCACTGTTACACTTCCATCACTTTATTGATTATCAAGAGTAGGTGATGGGGTGGTAATTGGCCGGGTTGGGCTTGTCCTGTTATTTGTGTACAGAATATAGCTGGGAAATTTTCCACATAGCCGGGTAGATGCCAGTGTTGTAGCTGTACTGGAACAGCTTGGCTAGGGGTGTGGCAAGCTCTGAAGCATAGGTCTTCAGTACTATTGCTGAAATATTATCGGGGCCCATAGCCTTTGCAGTATCCAGCCTTCAGTGGTTTCTTGATATCAGGTGGAGTGAATCAAATTGGCTGAAGACTGGCATCTGTGATGCTGGGGACCTCTGGAGGATTTTGAAATGGATCATCCACTCACCACTTCTGGCTGAAGATTGTTCCGAATGCTTCAGCCTTATCTTTCGGACTGACATGTTGGGCTCCTCCACCATTGATGATGGGGATATTTATGGAGTCTCCTCCTCTAGTGAGTTGTTTAATTGCCCATCACCATTAACGGCTGGATGTGGCAGGACTGCAGAGCTTAGATCTGATCTGTTGGTTGTGGAATCACTTAGCTCTGTCTATCATTTGCTACTTTCCAAACATGGTGGTAGAATCAGAAGTCATTTTTAAATACCAAATGTAGAAAATTCAACCGATTTTTTTTTTTTGCAGTTAACTTACTGGCGACTGCGATCCTGTATGAGGGAAACTGCGGTCTCTCTAAATGTGTCACTCATTACCTGGTGGCCATGGCAGCAGCTGATCTCCTTGTTGTCATGGCTGATGTGATACCGAGGTGGCTCATTATTTATTTCCCAGTTTCTTTCCTGGATATTACTCCTGTCTGTAGTTTCATTATGGTGCTCATTCCTGCCACGACAATGAATTCTGTCTGGTTAACAGTTGCTTTTACCTTTGATAGATTTGTGGCCATTTGCTGCCAGAAGTTGAAAACCAGATATTGCACTGAGAAAACTACTGTTGTGATTATTGGCAGATGTCTGTGCTGAGCTATTTGGAAAGCATCCCCTGGTTTTTCAAATTCAAAGCAAAAACAAAAATAGCTGGAAAAACTCAGCAGGTCTGACATCGTCTGTGGGGAGGAATACAGTTAAAATTTCGAGTCCGTATGACTCTTCATCAGAACTAAAGAAATATAGAAATGTGGTGAAATATAAGCTGGTAGAGGGGGATGGGACAAGTAGAGCTGGATAGAGAGCCAGTGATAGGTGGAAGCAAAGAAGAGATTGCCAAAGATGTCGTAGACAAAAGGACAAAGGGGTGTTGATGGTGGTGATATTATCTAAGGAATGTGCTAATGTTGACATTAAGGGTAGAAAGCAGGACAAACAAGTGGCAGATGGCCCTGGTGGGGGTGGGGTGGGGGAAATGAGCTAAAAGATGGAGATAAAACGATAGATTTAAAAATAGGTGGGAAAAGAAAAATATATTTTAAAAATAAAAATTATTGGAAAAAGGGGGATCAGAAAGGAGGTGGGGATAGAGGAGAGAGTTCATGATCTGAAGTTGTTGAACTCAATGTTAAGTCCGGAAGGCTGTAAAGTGCCTAGTCGGAAGATGAGATGCTGTTCCTCCAATTTGCATTGAGTTTCACTGTAACATTCTTCCGGGAATATTTGCTAGAGTGGTTGGGGAGAGTTTAAACTAAAATACAAGGGGGATGGGAACCTATGCAAGGAGTCAGAGGAGGGGGAATCAAGGACAAGAACAAAAGCCAGTACAGACATTTTCTCCACGTTTATTCCACCAAAACTCCTCATGGTTTTGAGTATTTTTATTAGATCTCCTTTTAACTTTCTCCATGAAGATTATGCCCAGCTTCTACAGTCTCCCCACATAACTGAAGTTCTTCATCCCTGGTGTATGCACGTATAGAGAGGTGGTCACACCGCAGGCTAAGAGTCCACAGGCAGGAAGGGAATGGGAAGGGAACCAGGCAGAGCAAGAGGACAAGGCAGACAGTGCAGGAATCTCCTGTGGCTATTCCCCTGCAAAACAGATATACCGCTTTGGATACCGTTTGGGGGAATGGCCTCTCAGGGGAAAGCAGCAACAGCCAAATTCATTGCACCATGGTCAGAGCTGCACAGGGGAGGAGTAAAAAGGGTGGGAATGCAATAGTTATTGGGGATTCAATCGTAAAGGGAATAGATAGGCGTTTCTGAAGCCGCAAATGAGACTCCGGGATGGTATGTTGCCTCCCTGGTGCTGCGGTCAAGGATGTCTCAGAGCAGCTACAGGACATTCCGAAGGGGGAGGGTGAACAGCCAGTGGTTGTGGTACACATTGGTACAAAACTCATAGGTAAAAAAGGGATGAGGTCCCAAAAGCAGTATATAGGGAATTAGGAAGTAAGTTGAAAAATAGGACCTCAAAAGTAGTGATCTCAGGGTTACTACCAGTGCCACATGCTAGTCAGATTAGAAATAGCGGGATATATCGGATGAATACATGGCTGAAGAGATGGTGTGAAGGGGAGGGTTTCAGATTCCTGGAGCATTGGGACCAGTTCTTGGGGAGGTACTGGGGGACCAGTACAAACTGGACGGGTTACACCTGGGCAGGACTGGGACTGTTGTCTTTGGGGGAATATTTGCTAGAGTGGTTGGGGAGAGTTTAAACTAAAATACAAGGGGGGTGGGAACCTATGCAAGGAGTCAGAGGAGGGGGAATCAAGGACAAGAACAAAAGACAGAAAGGGAAATAAGAAAAGTGATAGGCAGAGAAATCAAGGGCAATAATCAAACAGGGCCTCAGTGAAAAATAGTGGGAACGGGACAAGAAATGTTAAAAAGACAAGCCTTAAGGCTTTGTACCTTAACGCGAGGAGCATTCGCAATAAAGTAGATAAATTAACTGTGCAAATAGATGTAAACAGGTATGATATAGTCGGGATTATGGAGACATGGTTGCAGGGTGACCAGGGATGGGAACTGAAAATCCAGGGGTATTCAGTATTTAGGAAGGACAGACAAAAAGGAAAAGGCGGTGGAGTTGCATTGCTGGTTAAAGAGGAAATTAACGCAATAGTGAGGAAAGATATTAGCTCCGACGATGTGGAATCTGTTTGGGTAGAGCTGAGAAACACTAAGGGGCAAAAAACGTTAGAGGGGGTTGTATATAGACCCCCAAACTGTAGTGATGATGTTGGGAATGGCATTAAACAGGAGATTAGAGATGCATGCAATAAAGGAACATCTGTAATTATGGGTGACTTTAATCTGCATATAGATTGGGCAAATCAAATTAGTAACAATACCATTGAGGAGGAATTCCTGGCGTGTATACGGGATGGTTTTCTGGACCAATACGTTGAGGCACCAACTAGAGAACAGGCCATCCTAGATTGGGTATCGTGTAATGAGAAAGAAATAATTTGCAATCTAGTTGTGCGAAGCCCCTTGGGGATGAGTGATCGTAATATTATAGAATTCTTCATCAAGATTAAGAGTGACGTAGTTGATTCTGAGACTAGAGTCCTGAATGTTAATAAAGGAAACTACGATGGTATGAGGCGCGAGTTGGCTATGATGGATTGAGAAACGTTACTTAAAGGGATGACGGTGGATAGGCAATGGCAAAAGTTCAAAGAGCGCATGGGTAAACTGCAAAAATTGTTTATTCCTGTCTGGCGCAAAAGTAAAATAGGAAAGGTGGCCAAACCATGTCTTACAAGGGAAATTAGAGATAGTATTAGATCCAAGGAAGAGGCATACAAATTGGCCAGAAAAAACAACAGACCTGAGGATTGGGGGCACTTTAGAATTCAGCAAAGGAGGACCAAGGGATTGATTAAGAAGGGGAAAATAGAGTATGAGAGTAAGCTTGTGAGAAACATAAAAACTGACTGTAAAAGTTTCTGTGGTGTGTGAAGAGAAAAAGATTGGTGAAGACAAATGTAGGTCCCATACAGTCTGAAACAGGGAAGTTTATAATGGGGAACAAAGAAATGGCCGACCAACAAAATACATACTTTGGTTGTGTCTTCACAAAGGAGGACACAAAGAACACACTAGAAGTGTTGGGGAACACAGGGTTTAGTGAGAGGGAGGAACTGAAAGAAATCAGTATTTGTAGGGAAATGGTGTTGGGGAAATTGATGGGATTGAAGGCTGATAAATCCCCAGGGCCTGATAATCTACATCCCAGAAGTGGCCCTAGAAATAGTGGATGCATTGGTGGTCATCGTCTGAGTTTCTATAGACTCTGAAACAGTTCCTACAGATTGGAGGTTAGCTAATGTAACCCCACTATTTAAAAAGGGAGGTAGAGAGAAAACAGGGAATTATAGACCAGTCAGCCTGATGTCAGTAGTGGGGAAAATTTTAGAGTCCATTATAAAAGATTTAATAACTGAGCACTTGGAAAACAGTGGCAGAATCATACAGAGTCAGCATGGATTTATGAAAGGGAAATCATGCTTGACAAATCCATTGGAATTTTTCGAGAATGTAACTAGTAGAGTTGATGAGGGGGAACCAGTGGATGTGGTTTATTTGGGCTTTCAGAAGGCTTTCGACCAAGTCCCACATAAGAGATTAGCATGTAAAATTAAAGCACATGGAATTGGAGGTAGTGTATTGAGATGGATAGAAAACTGGTTAGCAGACAGGAAACAGTGTAGGAATAAACAGGTCTTTTTCCGAATGGCAGGCAGTGACTAGTGGGGTATCGCAGGGATCGGTGCTGGGGCCCCAGCTATTCACAATGTATATTAATGACTTAGATGAGGGAGTTAAATGTAATATCTCCAAATTTGCAGATGACACAAAGCTGAGTGGGAGGATGAGCTGTGAGGAGGATGCAGAGATGCTTCAGGGTGATTTGTACAAGCTGAGTGAGTGCAGAAATGCATGGCAGATGCAATATAATGTGGATGAATGCGAGATTATCCACTTTGCTAGCAAGAACAGGAAGGCAGATTATTATCTGAATGGCTATAAATTGAGAGAGGGGAATGTGCAACGAGACCTGGGTGTCCACGTACACCAGTCGCTGATGGTAAGCATGCAGGTGCAGCAGGCGGTAAAGAAGGCAAATGGTATGTTGGCCTTCATAGCCAGAGGATTCGAGTACAGGAGCAGGGATGTCTTGCTGCAATTGTACAGGGCCTTGGTCAGACCACACTTGGAATATTGTGTGCAGTTTTGTCCTCCTTATCTGAGGAAAGATGTTCTCACTATAGAGGTAGTGCTGTAGAGGTATAGAGAAGGTTTACCAGACTGATTCTTGGAATGACGGGACTGACATATGAGGAGAGATTGAGGTTAGGATTATATTCGCTGGAGTTCAGAAGAGTGAGGGGAGGATCTCATAGAAACCTATAAAATTCTAACAGGACTAGACAGGGTAGATGCACGAAGGATGTTCCCGATGGTGGGGGAGTCCAGAACCAGAGGTCACAGTCTGAGGATTCAGGGTAGACCATTTAGGACTGAGATGAGGAGAAATTTCTTCACCCAGAGCGTAGTGAGCCTATGGAATTCGCTACCACAGAAAGTAGTTGAGGCCAAAACATTGCATGTTTTCAAGGAGGAGTTAGATATAGCTCTTGGGGCAAAAGGGATCAAAGGATATGGGGAGAAAGCGGGAGCAGGCTATTGAGTTGGATCATCAGCCATGATCATAATGAATGGCGGGGCAGGCTCGAAGGGTTGAATAGCCTCCTCCTGCTCCTATTTTCTATGTTCCTTTGTTTCGAAGTTAAATCACTTCCGCAACCTTAATAAGTCCTTGACCTTCTCCCTAAAGGGTGGTGCCTAGAATTGGAAACAATAATCCCAACTGAGGCCCAAGCAGTGATTTAGAATAGTTTGCCATAATTTCCTTGTTTTTGTACTCTGTGCTCCTATTTATAAAGCAAGGGATTCTAAAGGCTTTTTAACAATTTTCTCAATGTGTGCTGCACCTTCAAAGGTTTATGTATGTGAACCCTCAGGTATCTCTGTCAGTTCTCTCTCTGTCTCTGTGTTCTGCACACCCTTTAAAATTGTACAATTTAAGATATATTATCTGTCCTTACTATTCTCAAATAATCTCAAATAAAATGAATCTGATTGAATTCAGTGATCTTAGTGAAACATCTGAAGTTCAGTATGGCTACAATGAAACTTTATGATAACTGATAATGGCTGCAATGAACAATGTGGTAAAATACCCTGCACTGTAAATCTGCTGTTTGAACAATAAAATCTGGAGTAATATTGCTGGAAATAATAAATTTAATTGCATTGTGTTGCGCTAATCTGGGAGGTTTTTGATGAGAATGAAACCAAAGTTTGTGCAATGTGACGGAGAGCAGGAAACTTTCAAAGTATCTGGAATATAAAACTTGGTCTCAAAAAGAGATGGAAAATAAAGGGCAGGCTGGTCTACCAGTGTCAGACCCATTTCCTTAATATTTCCTTAATACTGAAAAGGCTCAAGCTGTCAGGAAAAAACACAAATTGAAGTGAAAATGCTTTCAGGAATTCTCTCTTTTAATTTTCATTTCAATATAAATGACTAATCACTTTAATACATTGTACACAGAATTTGTTTTCACCATTACCTTATTTTAATACAATTTAATGGAGGTTCCCCCAATCACATTTTACTTATAAAAACAAAAAGCTAAAAGCTACTGCGGATGCTGGAAATCCAAAACAAAAACAAAAACAGGATTACCTGGAAAAACTCAGCAGGTCTGGCAGCATCGGTGGAGAAGAAATCAGTTAACGTTTCGAGCCTTCACGGCCCTTCGGCAGAACTGAAGCATAGTTAGGAGAGAGGTGAAATATAAGCTGGTTTAAGGTGGGGGGGGGGGGCGGGGGGGGAAAGAGAGAAGTTGAGGGTGTGGTGATTGTGGAGATAAGCAAGCCGTGATAGGAGCAGATAATCAAAATATGTCACAGACAAAAGGATCAAAGAGGTGTTGAAGGTGGTGATATTTGTCTAAGAAAAGTGCTAATTAAGAATGGAAGACAGGACACTCAAAGTACAGCTCTAGTGGGGGTGGGGTGGAGAAGACTAACAAGGTTTTAGTTTTAGATTTAAAAATAATGGAAATAGGTGGGGAAAGAAGAATCTATATAAATTATTGAAAAAAAAAGGGGGGGGGAGGAGAAACGGGGTGGGGATGGGGGGAGGGGGAGTTTAAGATCTAAAGTTGTTGAATTCAATATTCAGTCCGGAAGGCTGTAAAGTGCCTAGTCAGAAGATGAGGTGCTGTTCCTCCAGTTTGCATTGGGCTTCACTGGAACAATGCAGCAAGCCAAGGACAGACATGTGGGCAAGAGAACAGGGTGGAGTGTTAAAATGGCAAGCGACAGGGAGGTTTGGGTCTTTCTTGCGGACAGACCGCAGGTGTTCTGCAAAGCGGTCGCCCAGTTTGCGTCTGGTCTCTCCAATGTAGAGGAGACCGCATTGGGAGCAACGAATGCAGTAGACTAAGTTAGGGGAAATGCAAGTGAAATGCTGCTTCACTTGAAAGGAGTGTTTGGGCCCTTGGACGGTGAGGAGAGAGGAAGTGAAGGGGCAGGTGTTGCATCTTCTGCGTGGGAATGGGGAGGTGCCATAGGTGGGGGTTGAGGAGTAGGGGGTGATGGAGGAGTGGACCAGGGTGTCCCGGAGGGAACGATCCCTACGGAATGCCGTCAGGGGGGGTGAAGGGAAGATGTGTTTGGTGGTGGCATCATGCTGGAGTTGGCGGAAATGGCGGAGGATGATTCTTTGAATGCGGAGGCTGGTGGGGTGATAAGTGAGGACAAGGGGGACCCTATCATGTTTCTGGCAAGGAGGAGAAGGCGTGAGGGAGGATGCACGGGATATGGGCCGGACACGGTTGAGGGCCCTGTCAACGACCGTGGGTGGAAAACCTCGGTTAAGGAAGAAGGAGGACATGTCAGAGGAGCTGTTTTTGAAGGTAGCGTCATCAGAACAGATGCGACGGAGGCGAAGGAACTGAGAGAATGGGATGGAGTCTTTACAGGAAGCGGGGTGTGAGGAGCTGTAGTCGAGGTAGCTCTGGGAGTCGGTAGGCTTGTAATGGATATTGGTGGACAGTCTATCATCAGAAATTGAGACAGAGAGGTCAAGGAAGGGAAGAGAAGTGTCAGAGATGGACCATGTGAAAATGATGGAGGGGTGGAGATTGGAAGCAAAATTAATACATTTTTCCAGGTCCCGACGAGAGCATGAAGCAGCACCGAAGTAATCATCGATGTACCGGAGAAAGAGTTGTGGGAGGGGGCCGGAGTAGGGCTGGAACAAGGAATGTTCCACATACCCCGTAAAGAGACAGGCATAGCTGGGGCCCATGCGGGTACCCATAGCCACACCTTTTATTTGGAGGGAGTGAGAGGAGTTAAAGGAGAAATTGTTCAATGTGAGAACAAGTTCAGCCAGACGGAGGAGAGTAGTGGTGGATGGGGATTGTTGGGGCCTCTGTTCAAGGAAGAAGCTAAGGGCCCTCAGACCATCCTGGTGGGGGATGGAGGTGTAGAGGGATTGGACATCCATGGTGAAGAGGAAGCGGTTGGGGCCAGGGAACTGGAAATTGTTGATGTGACGTAAGGTGTCAGAGGAATCACAGATGTAGGTGGGAAGGGACTGGACAAGGGGAGAGAGAAGGGAGTCAAGATAACGAGAAATGAGTTCCGTGGGGCAGGAACAGGCTGACACGATCGGTCTGCCAGGACAGTTCTGTTTGTGGATTTTGGGTAGGAGGTAGAAGCGGGCCGTCCGAGGTTGGGCGACATTTTACTTATGGTAGTTCTAAGTCAGCAGGGTTCAATGGTGGGGTATAACTTTCCTGAAGACAACCTATCTAACTGTTTACACCTTACACTCCACTGGTATTACAACAAGACAGTCTAGCCTAATAAAAACAAAAAACTGTGGATGCTGGAAATCCAAAACAAAAACAAAAACAGAATTACCTGGAAAAACTCAGCAGGTCTGGCAGCATCGGCAGAGAAGAATAAAGTTGACGTTTCGAGTCCTCCTGACCCTTCAACAGAACTGACTTCAACAGTTCTGTTGAAGGGTCATGAGGACTCGAAACGTCAACTTTATTCTTCTCCGCCGATGCTGCCAGACCTGCTGAGTTTTTCCAGGTAATTCTGTTTTTGTTTTAGTCTAGCCTAATGTTTATTCCATTAATTCACCAGTGTTACACTGAGACAATCGCACTAATTGTTTACACCACACATTCCGATGGTGTTACACTGAAACTGTCTGTCCTCCTGTTATTACACTGATTCGCCAGCGTTACACTGAGGCAATCAACCTAACTATTTACACCACACACTCCACTGCTGTCGCATTGAGCCAATATAGCTCACTGTTTATGCTATCGATCTGCTGGTGTTACACCAAGACAGTCTACTCCATTGCTTATAACACACAGTAACATAGATTAATACTGGCATAAAAACACAAAGTACTCCCAAACCACAACTGATCTCCAGCAGCTGAGAAGAAAAATGGGAAATAAATGTTTAAAAAATTTCTGAAATGTGACAATCGCACAAAGAACAATGAGGTGATCAGCAGTTGATCTGCTTTTGTGGTGTTAGCTGAGGGATGAATGTTAGGAATCTAGGAGCAGGCCATTTAGTTCTTTGATGCTGCTAAAAGATCCTAAGAAATAGAGCAGAAGTAAGCCATTCAGCCCAGTTAAACCTGTTCCAGCATTCAATAAGACCATGACAACTCAGCCTTGAATATATTCAATGACCCAGCTCCACTGCTCTCTGGAGAAAAGAATTCCAAAGACTAACGACCCTCTGAGAAGAAATTCCTCCTCATCTCTGTCTTAAATGGGAGACTCCAAAATTTAAAATGTGCTCCCTAGTTCTAGATTACCCCAAGAGAGGATGCATCCTCTCAGCATCTACCCTGTCAAAGTAACCTATCAGACTATCCTATGGTTCAATAAGGTCTAAACTCCAATGAGTATAGGCCAAAGCTGCTTAATCTTTCCCCATCAGACAAATCCTTCATTCCAGGAATTAGCCTAGTGAACCTTCTCTGAACTCCTTCCAATGCAAATATACTCCTCTCCCTTAAGTAGGGAGCTCAAAACTGTACATATGGACTAGATGCGGTCTCAGAAATGCCCGTTAATGTTGTAACAAGACTTCCCTACTTTACTACTCTAACCCCCTTGCAATAAAGGCTGACATTCCATTTGCCTTCCAAATTACTTACTGTACCTGAATACTAACTTCTTGTGATTCAAGTACAAGGACAACCAGGTCCCTTTGGACTGCAGTAGGCTTTGGTCGCTCTCCACTTCAATAATATTTTGCTTTCCTATTCTTCCTGTCAAAGTGGACTCACATTTTCCCACATTATACTCCATCTGCCAAATTTTGCCACCCACTTAACCTATCTATATTCCTTTGCAGACTCTTTGTATCCTCCTCACAATTTACTTTCCCACTTATCTTTGCACCATCAGTAAATTCGGCTACAATACAGTCAGTCCTTTCATCCAAGTCATTAATATAGACTGTAAAAAGTTGAGGTGCCAGCGTTGGTTCATGTGATACTCCATGTGTTACAGATTGCTAACCTGAAAATGATCCATTTATCCTGACTCTGTTTCATGTTAGTTCACTGAGAGCCATTCTCCCACCTTCTCCCATAACCCTGCACATTCTTCCTTTGCAAATATCAGTCTAATTCTCTTTTGAGTGCTTCAGTTGAACCTGCCTCCACCACACTCTCAGGCAGTGCTTTCTAGGCCTTAACCACTCGCTGTGTCAAAAAGCTTTTTTCTCATATCGCTTTTGCTTCTTTTGCCAATTACTTGAAATCTGTGTCCTCTCGCTCCCGATTCTTTCATGAGTGGGAACAATTTCTCCCCATCTATTCTGTCCAGATCCCTCATGATTTTGAAAACCTCTATCAAATTGCCTCTCAGCCTTCTTTTTCTTCAAGGAAAGCAGTCCTAAGTTCTCCAATCGATCTTCATAACTGAGGTTCCTCATCCCTATAATGATTCTCCTGAATCTTTTCTGCACTCTCTCCAATGCCTTCACATTCTTCCTAAAGTGTGGTGCCCAGAACTGGATGCAGTACCCCAGCTGAGGCTGAGCTAGTGTCTTACACAAGTTTGTCATAACCTCCTTGCTCTTGTGCTTTATGCCCCTATTAATAAAGCCTAGGATACTGTATGTTTTATTAACCGCACTCTCAATCTGTCCTGCCCACCTTCAATGACTTATACCCAGGTCCCTCTGCTCCTGAATCCCTTTTAGAGTTGTACCTTTTATTTTATATTGTCTCTCCATATTCTTAACACCATACTGATTCACTTCACATTGAACTTCATCTGCCACTTGTTCACCCATTCCTGGATCGAATGGATAAACTATTATCTATGTATCATCTGCAAATTGTGAACTTGTGCTCAGTACGCCAAGTCTCAGTTATTGATATACATCAGGAAAAATGAGGGTCCCAACACTGACTGATGTGGAACTCCACTACAAACCTTCCTTCAGCCTGGAAAATATCCATTAAACACTACTTTCTGTTTCCTGTCACTCAGCAATTTTGTATCCGTGTTGCCATTTTATTCCATGAACTATAACTTTGCTCACAAGTCTGTTGTGCGGCACTGTAATGTCCTTTGTCCATGTACACCACATCAAGGGCATTGCCCCCCAATCCTCTATGTTACCTCTTCAAAAAAACTCCAACAAGTTAGTTAAACATTATTTTCCCTTAAGAAATCATGTTGGCTTACCTTTCTTAACCCATATTTGTCAATGTGAATATTGATTTTGCCCTGAATTATTGTTTCCATAAGTTTCCCCATGACCAAAGTGACTGGCTGGTTGTTTCTGGGTTTATCTTTACACCCTTTTTTGAACAAAGGTATACCGTTGTAATTCTCCAATTCTCTGGCACTACCCCTAAGTCTAAGGAAGACTGAAAAATTATGGCCAGTGCCTCTGCAATTTCCATTCTCACTTCCCTCAATATTCCTGAATGCATCTCATCTGGTCCTGGTGCCTTATCAACTTTAAATACATAGTCTACCCAATAACTCCTTCTTATCAATTTTAATCCCTTCTAGTATCTAAATTACATCTTCTTTCAGAATAGACTGGGTAGCTCCTTCTTCCTTACTAAAGACAGATGCAACGTATTTATTTAATACTTGCGCTTCCATGTGTAAATCCCTTTTTTTGGTTCCTAATTGGTCTTACTCCTCCTTTTGCTGTTATTTTACTATTTGTATGCCTATAGAAGACTTTGAAATTCCATTTTATGTTAGCTACCAGTCTCTTTTCATACTCCCTCTTTACTTCTCCTATTTGCTTTTTCATTTCCCCTCTGAACCTTCTATATTCAGCCTGGTTCTCAATTGTATTTTTTTACCTAGTATCTATCATAAGCACATGTTTCCTTCAGTATTGAAATGTTTCTCTCTTTTGTCATCCAGGCATTTGTTTGCACTACCTTTCCCTTTTGATGAATTATACCTGAACTTTGAAGTTAGTCCATGGTTGAGCTACCATTTTTCCTGCCGGCCTTTGACTCCAATTTTTTTCAGCTCAGATCCATTTTTCCCCCATTGAAGTTGGCTTTCCCCTCTGTTAATTATTTTTAATCTGGATTGTTCTTTGTCCTTTTCTATAGTTCATGGGGTGTGTGTGCCTCTTACCCATCACTTCATTAAAATCTAACTTTCAAAGGTTTATATAATTTTCCTGTTTTTATTTCTACACACCAAGGAGACCCTGATACAATGTCCTTCTAATTATAATTTCCTTGCTTGAAACTTTCCAATTTTCCATGACTTTGTCATCCTTCTGTCACCAGAGAATCTTCTGAAGGCAAAAGTGATGAACAATTTCTATCCTTCTGCTGTGATTATTAGTGAAGGAGTCCAATCCTTTCAACTAAATGAGTTAAAGAATGATTAGAGGGAGAATCAGAATCACACAGTGCAGAAGAGGCCCTTCGGCCCATCGAGTCTGAACTGACACGTGACCGACCTACCAAATCCCATTTACCAGCACTTGGCCCATAGCCTTGAATGTTATGACGTGCCAAGTGCTCATTCAATTACTTTTTAAAGGATGCGAGGCAACCCACCTCGACCACCCGCCTCCCAGGCAGCACATTCCAGACCGTCACCACCCTCTGGGTAAAAAGGTTTTTCCTCACATCCCCCCTAAACCTCCTTGCCCCTCACCTTGAACTTGTGTCCTCTCATGACTGACCCTTCAACTAAGGGGAACAGCTGCTCCCTATCCACCCTGTCCATGCCCCTCATAATCTTGTAGACTTCAATAAGGTAGCCCCTCAGTCTTCTCTGCTCCAACAAAAACAACCTAAGTCTATCCAACCTCTCTTCACAACTTAAATATGAGACTCTTACGGTCATATCATATTTTGCATGACCACAGGCTATGCCTCAGTGCACTTTGCAGGCAATGAATGACTTTTGAAGTGAGTCCGTCTGTCATTTCACTATGAGGTTGAAATGCCACAGTGGGAACAGGATCCTATCCCTCAGATTTCAGTCTGATTTTACAAGTGCAACAACACAATTCTGCCATTGAAAGGAGTGTGTAATGAGTAAGTGTGAAGTGTCTCAGAAATCAGATTAGAATAGGATTTGATGCAAATGTTAATTCTGTATCTTATTTAAACTGTGACCTAATCCATTAACACTGTGCTCTCTCTTGTAGGTTCATAGAATCATACACCAGAGATGGTGCCTACTATTTAAGAGTTATCCAGGCTGCCCCAGCTCCCTGCTCTTTCCACAGACCTTCCCTGTTCAATTTTCCTTCTCAAGTGCTTACCAAGTTTTGATTGAAAGTTATTATTGAATCTGCTTTTAATTGACCTATCAGGATTTCCAAATTATAACTAATAGTATAAAAAACAAGTCAATTCCTTGAAATCTCTGCCCCTTGTTACAACCCTGTTATCAGTGATAACAGCTCCTCTTTATTTACTTTGTTGGATCCAGTTGTTGTGATCCACGTCGGGACAAATAACATAGGTAAGACTAGGAAAGAGGACCTGTTTGGGGATTATCAGGAATTAGGAACTAAATTAAAGAACAGGTCCTCAAGGGTTATAATCTCCAGATTACTACCCGAGCCACGTGCAAATTGGCATAGGGACGCGAGAATAAGGGAAGTAAACACTTGGCTAAAGGAGTGGTGCGGGAAAGAGGGGTTCCATTTCATGGGGCACTGGCATCAGTATTGGAACAGGAGGGATCTGTACCGTTGGGACGGTCTCCACCTGAACCGATCTGGGACCAATGTTCTAGCGAAAAGAGTAAATAAGGTGGTCAACATGACTTTAAACTAGAAAGTGAGGGGGGGAAGGGAAGGGTAAAACTCCAAGAAGTATGACTAATGGGAAACAAAGCAGCAGGTTAGGCGTGTGGGGGGATGGATGCAACTTCATGGAAAATTATGAAAAAACTGAAAAGGAAGAAGAGCCCAGGAGAGGCTATTAAAGTCTCCAGAACACAAAATAGGACAGAGTGTTTGGAAAGGGCTAGGAATCTAACTTCAAGCACATCAGATAATGGGATGACAATGAGAAGGGGGACGGGAAATACAGGACTGAAGGTGTTGTATCTGAATGCACGCAGTATACGAAATAAGGTAAATGAGCTTGTGGCGCAGATTGAAATTGGCAGGTATGATGTGGTGGGCATTGCGGATACATGACTGCAGGGGGATCAGGACTGAGAGCTAAAAATCCAAGGGTACACATGCTATCGAAAAGATAGGCAGGTTGGCAGAGGAGGTGGGGTTGCTTTGTTAGTAAGAAATGAAATTAAGTTGTTAGCAAGAAACGACGTAGGGTCAGATGATGTAGAATCTGTGTGGGTAGAGTTGAGGAACAGCAAAGGTGAAAAAACCATAATGGGAATTATGTACAGGCCTCCGAACAGTAGTCAAGATGTGGGGCACAAGGTACACCAGGAGATAGAAAAGGCATGTAAGAAAGGCAAGGTTACAGTGATCATGGGGGATTTCAATACGCAGGTAGACTGGGAAAATCAGGTTGGTAGTGGATCCCAAGAAAAGAAATTTGTGGAATGTCTACGAGATCGCTTTTTGGAGCAGCTTGTGGTGGAGCCCACTAGGGAACAGGCAATTCTAGATTTAGTGATGTGTAATGAGGCAGATTTGATAAGGGAGCTTAAGGTGAAGGAACCCTTCGGAGGAAGTGAACATAATTTGATAGAATTTACCCTGCAATTTGAGAGGAAAAAGATGGAATCAGATTTAACGGTATTACAGTTGAATAAAGGCAACTGCAGAGGCATGAGGGAGGAGCTGGCCAGAATTGACTGGGAGATGAGCCTAGCAGGAAAGACAGTGGAACAGCAATGGCAGGAGTTTTTGGGAGTAATTTGGGAGGCACAGCAAAAATTTCTCCCTAGGAAGAAGAAGCATACTAAAAGGGAGGACGAGGCAACCATGGCTGACAAGGGAAGTCAGGGACAGCATAAAAGTTAAAGAGAAAGCATACAATGTGGTGAAGAGCAGTGGGAAGCCAGGGGATTGGGAAGCCTACAAAGACCAACAGAGGACAACTAAAAAAGAAATAAGGAGGGAGAAGATTAAATATGAGGGTAAACTAGCTAGTAATATAAAAGAAGATTGCAAGAGTTTTTTTAGATATATAATGGGTAAGAGAGAGGCAAGGGTGGACATTGGGCCGCTGGAAAATGACGCTGGAAAAGTAATAATGGGGAACAAAGAAATGGCGGAGGAACTGAATAGGTACTTTGCATCAGTCTTCATGGAGGAAGACATGAGTAACATCCCCAAAATTCAAGAGAGTTGGGTGGTAGATGTGAGTATGGTGGCCATTACCAAGGAGAAGGTGCTAGGAAAACTGAAAGGTCTGAAGGTGGATAAATCACCCGAACCAGATGGATTACACCCTAGAGTTCTGAAGGAAATAGCTGAAGAGATAGTAGAGGCGTTAGTGGTCATCTTTCAGGATTCACTGGAGTCAGGGAGGGTCCCAGAGGACTGGAAAATCGCTAATGTAACTCCCCTGTTTAAGAAGGGAGTGAGGCAAAAGACAGGAAATTACAGGCCGATTAGCCTGACATTGGTCGTTGGTAAGCTTTTAGAGTCCATTATTAAGGATGAGATTTCAGAATACTTGAAAGTGCATGGTAAAATCGGGCAAAGTCAGCATGGTTTCATCAAGGGGAGGTCATGCCTGAAAAATCTGTTAGAATACTTTGAGGAGGTAACGAGCAGGTTAGACAAAGGAGAGCCAATGGATGTTATCTATTTGGACTTCCAGAAGGCCTTTGACAAGGTGCCGCATAGGAGGCTGCTCAGTAAGATAAGAGCCCATGGTGTTAGAGGCAAGGTACTAGCATGGATAGAAGATTGGCTGTCTGGCAGGAGGCAGAGAGTGGGGATAAGGGGGTCATTCTCAGGATGGTGGCCAGTGACTAGTGGAGTTCTGCAAGGGTCCATGTTGGGACCACAACTTTTCACTTTATACATTAATGATCTAGATGAAGGAACTGAGGGCATTCTGGCTAAGTTTGCAGATGATACAAAGATAGGTGGAGGGACAGGTAGTATTGAGGAGGCAGGGAGGCTGCAGAAGGATTTAGACAGGTTAGGAGAATGGGCAAAGAAGTGGCAGATGGAATACAACGTGGGGAAGTGCGAGGTCATGCACTTTGGTAGGAAGAATAGAGGCATAGACTATTTTCTAAATGGGGAGAGAATTCAGAAATCTGGAGTGCAAAGGGACTTGGGAGTCCTAGTCCAAGATTCTCTTAAGGTTAACTTGCAGGTTGAGTCGGTAGTTAGGAAGGCAAATGCAATGTTGGCATTTCGTTCAAGAGGACTAGAATATAAAAGCAGGGATGTGCTGCTGAGGCTTTATAAGGCTCTGGTCAGACCACATTTAGAATATTGTGAGCAATTTTGGGCCCCATATCTCAGGAAGGATGTGCTGGCCCTGGAGAGGTTCCAGAGGAGGTTCACGAGAATGATCCCAGGAATGAAAGGCTTAACACATGAGGAACGTTTGACGACTCTGGGTCTATACTCGATGGAGTTTAGAAGGATATGGGGGGATCCGATTGAAACTTACAGAATACTGAAAGGCCTGGATAGAGTGGATGTAGGAAAGATATTTCCATTAGTAGGAGAGATTAGGACCTGAGGGCACAGTCTCAGAGTAAAGGGAAGACCTTTTAGAACAGAGATGAGGGAAAATTTCTTTAGCAAGAGAGTGGTAAATCTATGGAATTCATTGCCACAGAAGGCTGTGGAGGCCAGGTCATTGAGTGTATTTAAGACTGAGATAGATAGGTTCTTGATTGGTAAGGGGATCAAAGGTTACAGGAAGAAGGCGGGAGAATAGGGTTGAGAAACCTATCAGCCATGATTGAATGGTGGAGCAGACTCGATGGGCCGAATGGCCTAATTTATATTTAGACATTCACTTGCTCCATCACTGCAGCAAGTGACCAAGGCTCTCTCAGCAGCACCTTCAAAATCCATGCTGTTGGAATTCAGGGTAAGGGTTCAATCAACCCTTTATGCTCTTTTTGCAAACACTGAAATGTTTGGAAGTGTAAACCCTTATTGGTGACAGTAGTTATATTTTATTCGGTGTAAATAAGACTTGGCACTTGCTATTGTCTGAACAGCAATATCAAAGCACAGCACTGTTACTGTTACAAAACCAAAACAAAAACAAAAATACCTGGAAAAACTCAGCAGGTCTGACAGCATCTGCGGAGAGGAACACAGTTAACGTTTTGAGACCGTATGACTCTTCAACAGAACTAAGGAAGAATAGAAAAGAGGCGAAATATAAGCTGGTTTGAGGGGGGTGGGACAGGTAGAGCTGGATAGAGGGCCAGTGATAGGTGGAGGTAACCAAAAGATGTCACAGACAAAAGGACAAAGAGGTGTTGAAGGTGGTGATATTATCTAAGGAATGTGATAATAGGTGACATTAAGGGTAGAAAGCAGGACGAGCAAGGTACAGATAGCCCTAATGGGGGTGAGGTAGGGGAAGAGATCGAAATAGGCTAAAAGGTAGAGATAAAACAATGGATGGAAATACATTTAAAAATAATGGAAATAGGTGGGAAAAGAAAAATATATATAAATTATTGGAAAAAAGGGGGATCGGAAAGGGGGTGGGGATGGAGGAGAGAGTTCATGATCTAAAATTATTGAACTCAATATTCAGTCCAGAAGGCTGTAAAGTGCCTCATCGGAAGATGAGGTGCTGTTCCTCCAGTTTGCGTTGAGCTTCACTGGAACAATGCAGCAGGCCAAGGACAGACATGTGGGCATGAGAGCAGAGTGGAGTGTTGAAATGGCAAGCAACAGAGAAGTCTGGGTCATGCTTGTGGACAGACTGAAGGTGTTCCGCAAAGCTGTCACCCAGTCTGCGTTTGGTCTCTCCAATATAGAGGAAACCACATTGGGAGCAGTGAATGCAATAGACTAAATTGAGGGAAGTGCAAGTGAAATGCTGCTTCACTTGAAAGGAGTGCTTGGGCCCTTGGACAGTGAGGAGAGGGGAAGTAAAGGGGCAGGTGTTGCACCTTCTGTAGTTGCATGGGAAGGTGCCATGGGAGGGGATTGAGGTGTAGGGGATGATGGAGGAGTGGACCAGGGTGTCCCGGAGGGTACAATCCCTGCGGAATGCCGCCAGGGGGGCGGTGAAGGGAAGATGTGTTTGGTGGTGGCATCATGCTGGAGTTGGCGGAGGATGATCCTTTGAATGCGGAGGCTGGTGGGGTGATAAGTGAGGACAAGGTGGACCCTATCATGGTTCTGGGAGGGAGAGGAAGGTGTGAGGGCGGATGCACGGGAGATGGGCCGGACACAGTTGAGGGCCCTGTCAACCACTGTGGGTGGAAAACCTTGGTTAAGGAAGAAGGAAGACATGTCAGAGCAACTGTTTTTGAAAGTGGCATCATCAGAACAGATGCGACGGAGGCGAAGGAACTGAGAAAATGGGATGGAGCCCTTACAGGAAGCGGGGCGTGAGGAGCTGTAGTCGAGGTAGCTGTGGGAGTCGGTAGGCTTGTAATGGATATTGGTGGACAGTCTATCACCAGAAATTGAGACAGAGAGGTCAAGGATGGGAAGGGAAGTGTCAGTGATGGACCATGTGAAAATGACGGAGGGGTGGAAATTGGAAGCAAAGTTAATAAATTTTTCCAGGTCCAGACGAGAGCATGAAGCAGCACCGAAGCAATCATCGATGTACCGGAGAAAGAGTTATGGGAGGGGGCCAGAGTAGGACTGGAACAAGGAATGTTTCACATACCCCATAAAGAATCAGGCATAACTGGGACCCATGCGGGTACCCATAGCCACACCTTTTATTTGGTGGAAGTGAGAGGAGTTTAAGGAGACATTGTTCAGTGAGAGAACAAGTTCAGCCAGACGGAGAGTAGTGGTGGATGGGGGTTGTTCGGGCCTTTGTTCGAGGAAGAAGCGGAGAGCCATCAGACCATCCCAGTGGGGGATGGAGATGTAGAGGGATTGGACGTCCATGGTGAAGAGGAGGCGGTTGGGGCCAGGGAACTGGAAATTGTTGATATGACATAGGGTGTCAGAGGAATCACGGATGTAGGTGGGAAGGGACTGGATAATGGGAGAGAGAATGGAGTCAAGGTAGCAAGAAATGAGTTCCGTGGGGCAGGAACAGGCTGACACGATTGGTCTGCCGGGACAGTCCTGTTTGTGGATTTTGGGTAGGAGATAGAAGCGGGCCGTCTGAGGTTGGGAGACTACGAGGTTGGAAGCTGTGGAAGGAAGATCTCCAGAGGAGATGAGGTCAGTAACAGTCCTGGAAACAATGGCTTGATGTTCAGTGGTGGGGTCATGGTCCAGGAGGAGGTAGGAGGAAGTGTCTGCGACTATTACAATTACTATTACACTCTATTACTGTTACACTCTGGCTAAAGGTGTGATTTTCATGGATTCACTCCGTGGTCATGCCAGTCAATGCAGTGAGTTCATGACTGGTCCTTCCGCCAGTCCTGTTCTTCTGTGATGTTCCATCTGCGGGATGGACATAAAGATCCTCTGGCCAAATATTCCTCTCTTCCTTTCTAGGGGTTCTTCTTTGTATTTCTTTCCAATGCGAAGTTTATAGATTTAATTCTATCATTACCTTATCATTTGAATGGTCCACCTTTTAAAATCTCTGTTGGTAATCTAGCGTAGCAGATTCCTCTCTATAATTCAGAGATTTTCCCTGGCTTTCTCTATCATCCAGGCCCCATATGGTGTGCGGGCCTTCGCCAAGTCTCTCTCATAACATTAACTGTGTGCAGTTTGTTTGCTAGGTCTCTCTCTTCACGTACCATACCCGGAGATGGCAGTGGCAACCACAGATCTTGCAAAGTCTTTGTTATTAATAACAGTACTGATCTCCTCATTTAAGATGCTGGCCTGTTGCTTTCCTTCCTCATTCATGATATTCTGTAATCCATTCCACAGAACCCTTATACTATCTGTAATGCTTTATATATCTAGGCTATTAATCCTGACTAGACCTCCCCAATTCTAGCCAGCATCCAATCCTGTGTCAAGTCTGACTTCCACCTGCTGTGCTCAGCACTATGGCTGTTAGTAGTTAAGGGTGAGGGTATGCTGGGGATAGGAAATAGGAGCAGGGTAGGCCACTCGAGCCTGCTCTGCCATTCAACTAGATCACGACTGATCTCCTACCTCAATGCCATTTTCCTGTACTATCCCCATATCCATTAGACATCTTTAATGTCTAAAAATCCATCGACCTCAGTCTTGAACAAACTCAATGACTGAGCCCCCACAGCTCTCTAGGGTAGAGAATTCCAAAGATTCAACACCCTTTGAGTGAAGAAATTCCTCCGATTCCAAGTGCTAAATGGCCTCCCCCTTATTCTGAGACTGTGTCCTCTGGTCCTAGACACCCCCAGCAGGGGGAAACATCCATCCTGCATCTACCCTGTCCAGTCCTTTAAGAATTTTGTATGTTTCAATGATATCGCCTCCCATTGTTCTAAACTCTAGAGAATACAGGCCCAGTCTCCACAATCTCTCCTCATAAGACATTCCACTATCCCAGGAAATCAGCCTGGTGAACCTTTGCTGCACTCCCTCTATGTTAAGTATACCAAAACTGCACACAACACTCCAGGTGCATTCTCACCAACGGTCTATACAATTGCAGCAAGACCTCTTTACTCCTATACTAAATCCACTTGTAATAAAGGCCAACATATTATTTGTCTTAAGATAAAGGCAAAATACTGCGGATGCTGGAAATCTGAAACAAAAACAAAAAGTGCTGGAAAAACACCAAGTCTGACAGCATATTGTCTTCCTAATTGCTTGCTGCACCTGCATGTTAGCTTTGTGACTCATTAGCAATGATACCCATCATTTCGACATCAACACATCCTAATCCCTCATCATTTAAGAAATATTCTGCATGTCTGCTTTTCGTACCAAAGTGGATAACTTCACATTTTTCCACATTATATTCCATCTGCCATGTTCTTGCCCACTCACTAAGCCTACTTAAATCCCCTTGAAGCCTCTTTGCATCCTCCTCACAACTCACATTCTCACCTAGTTTTGTGTCATTGGCAAATTGGAAATATTACATTTAATCCCCACATCCAAATCATTGATATAGATTGTGAATAGCTGCAGCCCAAGCAATGATCCTTACGGTACCCCACTATTCACAGCCTGCCAACCTGAGAATGACCCGTTTATTCCACTTTCCTATTTTTGATTTATTTTCTATTTCCTGTTAACTTCTTCTCAAACCATGCCAGTATATTACCCCCAATCCCATATGTTGCTAATTTTGTTTATTCACCTCTTGTGTGGGATCCTACAGAAAATCTTCTGAATATCCAAATACATCACGTCCACTGGCTCCCCCTTATCTATTCTGTTAGTCTCAAAAAAAATTCAAACAGGTTTGTCACACATGATTTCCCTTTCATAAATCCATGTTTACTCTGCCCAATCCTCATTATTTTCTGAGTGTCCAGTTATGACATCCTTTCTAATAGATTCTAGCATTTTCCCTACCGCTGATGTCAGGCTAACAGGTCTTTGATTCCCCATTTTCTCTCTCCCTCCTTTCTGAAATGGTGGGGTTGCATTTGCCACCTTCCAATCCGTAGGAACCATTCCAGAAGCTATAGAACTTTGGAAGATGAACACCAATGCATCCACAATCTCTACAGCTAACTCTTTCAATACTCTGGGATCATAAGGTCCAAACTTTCAATCCCATTGATTTCTCCAGTACTACTTTTTTACTAATACTAATCTCTTACAGTTCCTCATGCTCACTAGTCCCTTCGTTCTCTAGTACTTTTGGAACTATTTCTGTATCCTCTTCTGTGAAGACAGATACAAAGTGTTTGTTCAGTTTCTCTACCATTTACTTACTCCCCATTATAAATTCTCCTGTCTCTGTTTTCTAAAATGGATCCACATTTGTCTTCACTAATCTTTTCCTTTTTACACACCTGTTTTTGCGGATGTTTTTTTTTGTTTCTCACCAGTTTACTCTCATATTCTATTTTCTCCTTCTTTATCAGGTTCTTGCTCCCCCTTTGCTGAAATCTAAATGGTTCTAATCCTTAGGCATACTACTTTTTTGCGCCAATTTATAAGCATTTTCCTTTGATCTAATGCAAATTTAACTTCTCTAGTTAGCCATGCATCACTTTTCTGTTGGGCTTTTGCTCTTTAAAGGAATGTTTATTTGTTTTAAATTATGTATTAATTCCTTAAGTGCTAGCCATTTCCTGTTTACTGTCATACTTTTAAGTTCCCCGATCTACCACAGCCAACTTGCCCCTCATTTCTTTGTAGTTTCCTGTTTAGATTGAAGACCCTAGTTTCAGATTGAGCTCCATCACTTTCAAATTTAATGTAAAATTATATCATACTGTGTTCATTCTTCCCTAAAGGCTTTACAACGAGGTTATTGTTCAGTCCTTTCTTAATACACAATACTAGATCTAAAATAGTCTGTTCCCTAGTTGGTTCCTCAACAGACTGTTTCAGAAAACCATCTCATATATATTCCAGGAATTCATCCTCCCCAGCATTAATTAGGTTTACCCAGTCCATATGTAGGTTGAAGTCACCCATTATTATTGATTTACCCTTGTTACATGCACCTCTAATTTCCAGATTTATACTGTGCCCTACATTACCACTACTGTTTGGTGGCATACAAACAATTATTATGAGTAGGAAAATTTATATACACACTATATAAAGAGTACTTTTAATTTAGTCTTATATTTTCCTGCAAATAGTCTAACGGCGAGGTTCATCAGACTGCACCAATTGAAACAAATGGGTCTCCAATCACCATTAACAGCAACAACAAACTCCAACTAAACGTCACTCAATCTTAAAAATCTAATGGAAGAAGAAAATGGGCACAAAACTGTAAAGTCAAGAACAGAGGTATCTACTGCTGGTGAACAGACAAGACTCATGTTGACCTCTCAGTCCCTGAGTGTGCTATAGATTCAAGAATGCTGTTTGCTCTGGCTGGAGTGGTGACAAAATCGGATCAGAAGGGTCTCCTGCTCAACAGCCAATAGTTTGTTGTCTCAAAAAGTGAAAGGAGCACTGGTGTCACAGTCTATATAATAGGTTAAGGGGTGGCCTTGTACAGCTTCTTCCCACTTAGGGACCACTTCAGATCATGATGTTTGAACAAACCCAAGGAAATCGCTCTGACGTTTCCAGCAGATCAGGGTCAGGGATAATAAAAACAGAAAATGCTGGAAATATTTTGAAACGTCGTCAACCTGAAATGTTGACTTTCGCTGTCCACCACTGCTGGCCTGATGAGTTATTTCCAGCATTTTGTTTTACTTTAGATTTCCAGCATCTGTCATATTTTGCTTTTGTGCTAGAGTCAGAGCTGTTGGCCTTGGGACATCAACACAATCTCCTCGGGTTAGCTGGGTTAACGGAGATCACAGTTTAAACCATTATCAATGGCCCTCTAAAAAAACAGGTTACAGTCTATGACACCCTCAAACAAACTAAGAACATATAAAGTTAGAGTCCTGATTAGTTTGCACTGTGATTTTAATGTCCTTTCTATGAGGCACCCAAAACAGCTACCTAACCAATTACATCATTACTCCTAAACTCTTATATCCAGTTAAAACAATCCAAAAGGTTTTTGGCCTTTCTGGCCTTCTGGCAGAACATTGCAACTAGGGTTTCTTGTTTGCACACTTGCCCTCCCACGATTCTCTTCCATGTTCACTTTGTGCAATGGTGATCCTGGGAAGCTGAGAGCAGTAGAAAGCGCCAGCCTGAGCTCAGTTCTCTATTAATTCACATCGTCAGTGTCTTTCCGTTTGAGTGTACACTCCCGTTCCTTGCTTGTCCTCTCAATGTGTTACTTCACACCTATCTATATTTAATTGCATCTGCCCAAAATCCTCCCATTCCACCAAACTAACAAAAATTCTTTTCACATTTTTCAGTTCTCCTAGTACGAAAGAGACAGGGACAAATAAAACTAGATCAGCAAAATTGTGCACGCGCATGCGCGAGAGATAAAACATACTTCATGTTATTGAAAGATCAGTGAGTTATCACATTGATGTACTATATTTAGAATAGTTCAAATTTCCAATGTATACAATTTGCTGCTCTTCAACTGTGAAAACTTGGCCACCTTGATCAAACATTTTCAAGTGATTAATTGATGAAGTTGACCAGTAAAAACTGCACATCAAATTACCTGGAGGGATCCATTCGTGATTGTGAATCATCTCAGATACAGATCATGGCAGATTGGGTTAGGATGAACAGCATAATGAACATAAAATGTGATCTAACATGTTAACGCTATAACTGTGCTCTGCCTTATGAAGGTAAGCTCTGGTGTTTTCAGTTAAACTCTTCATGGAGAAATTGACCGTGGAATTGTGCACAAGTAGATATCATGGAAGTGGAAATAGGACAACCAGACAGCTGCTTGAGAAATCCATTTCATGTACAAGAGTTGCTAACATAGAACATGACAAAATGAACCATTCTTCATCTCTAAATATTGAAAACCAGAGTCAGGGTTACACACAGGGTTACACTGACCTCCTCAGCATTTCCAGCTTTTTCTGCTTTTATTTCAGGTTTCCAGCTTTCATTTTACTGTTCTATTCCTATTAATTACTCAGTTACGGGGAGGTGAATTCAGACATTCTCATCATTGGGAACCCATGCAGCTCCAAGTTGCTTCATTTATATTTCACTATACTAACCAGGTACAGATAGATCTTGGGATATATGCTGCTGATAGTGGTGACGCACCATTGCTCCAGGGGCTGCTCGGTAGGGTCTGGAGTTGTTACTGAGGCAGACAGCAGGGCTGTGCTGTATATGATGTACTGGTGTCTGAATAAAAGGTACTGTTCTACAATGATGATAGCTTAATCCAGTGCATCTCTCCAGTATTAAACCAATGTACCAGTTGCAATTGACAGAATGCATCAAACCTCTTTTTATGCATTTTCTAGTCAGTGTGGATTTGCAGATGCCGAATCAAATGGCCAGATGTGTAAAATCGCTTCATACACACCCTACATTCAAACGGTCTCTCTCCAGTGTGAATTCGCTGGTGCACTTTCAGATCGTTACAGGTGGAAAACCGCTTTGTGCAAACATTGCACTCAAACGGTTTCTCTCCTCTGTGAAATCTCTGATGTCTTATTAAGTTACTGGATTTACTAAATCGCTTCTTACACTCTACACACTCAAATGGTTTCTCTCCTGTGTGAACACGCAGGTGTTTTTTCAAAAGACAGGGCCATCTGAAACGCTTCCCACACACAAAACACTGAAAGCTGTCTGTGTCCTGAAGGGCAGGCCCCTGCTGACTGGGTCCAGGAGTCTCTGCTGATCCTGGTTGATCCTTTACTAACATGTCGGCTTCATTCAGGATTTCCTTGTTGGCTCTTGGTTCCACAGTATCTGAGCAATCTCCATCCAGCAAACCTGAACACACAGAACACATAAATCAGTGAACAGACTCTCTTCATCTAGAAAGATTCATGGTTCACTCTGGGGGTGGGGGGGTGTAATGAGCTGGTTTAACTACATTTGAAAGACTAGAAAATGTCTCCATTTCTGCTATCGTCAGTGTAGAACAACACCTTTATTCAGACACCAGTACATCATATACAGCACAGCCCTGCTGTGTGACTCAGCAACAATTCTAGACCCTACTGAGCAGCCCCTGGAGCAATGGTGCGTCACCACTATCAATAGCACATATCCCAAGGTCCATCTGTACCTGGTTAGTATAGTGAAATATAAATGAAGCAACTTGGTGCTGCATGGGTTCCCAACGATGAGAATATCTGAATTCACCTCCTCATAACTGAGTAATTAATAGGAATGGAACAGTAAAATGAAAGCTGGAAACCTGAAATAAAAGTAGAAAAGGTTGGAAATACTGAGGGGGTCAGGCAGGATGTATGTGTGGGAAGCATTTCAGATGGCCCTGCCTTTTGAAAAAACACCTATGTGTTCACACAAGAGGGAAACCATTCAAGTGTGTGGAGTGTAACAGAAAGAGAGCTAACAAATCAGATTTGTCACTTTTCAGAGAAGTGGAATACTGACCCCTCTCGAGAATAGTGCAGTGTTAAATATTGACTTGTGCATCTTGTGTTTAAAGGAATCATTTGCTGCAAGGATCATCATCATCTGGTCCACTATTTTACTTGTATTTACTTGTACTCTGAACTTGTATTCCAACCCCCCATGCAGGTTAAGACTTGTAGGTAAGAGCAGACTGGGAAAGGGAAGTAATTCCAAAGAAGACAGTTCCCCATCCACAGAACAAGACGGATAAGCTATACTGAAGCACAGACCAATGGCAGATGAAATTTAACATGGCAATGTGCAATTACCATAGTGGTACAGGGACACAAATCAGCTCCAGCGCTTGGTGGCAGCAGTAAAATACTGAACAGTAAAGCACAAGTCCAAAGCTCAGTATCCACTTTCTCAACCTGTCCTGTCACCTTCAGTGATTTCTGCATATTCACCCCCAGGTCACTCTGCTCCAGCTCCCTTTAGAATTGTATCCTTCATTTTATATTGCCTCACCTCGTTCTCCCTACCAAAATGTATCATTTCACACGTGTCTGAAGTAAACATCATCAGCCACATGCCGTTGCCGTCTCTTTCACCAGCTTGCCTATATCCTCAAAGTCTATCACCATCCTCCTTACACTTCACAATACTTCCAAGCATTGTGTCATCATGTTTTGGGTCCTTTACAGAGATCAAGTAAAATGGGCCTATATTCTCTGGAGTTGATCTCATTGAAACATGAGAAATAAGCTTGACAGGATTATTGCTGAGGCATTATTTCCCCTGGCTAGAGATTTAGAACATCGTTTCAGAATAAGAAGTCAGACATTTAACATTTGAGATGAGGAGAAATTTCTTCATTTGGAGTGCCATGAATCTTTGGAATTCCCAACCTCAGAGTTGTGGATGGTCAGTTGTTCAGTATATTCAAGACTAAGTTCAAGATACTTTTGGACACTAAGGGAATTAAGGGATATGGGATTTGTGGGAAAGTGCAACTGATGTAGAAGTTCAATCACGGTCTCATTGAATGGCGGAGCAGGCATGTGGGACTGGATGGTCAATGCCTGCTCATATTTTTGTGGTCTTCCCATATGTCTGCTTTCCTTGTCCTTCTAAATGGTAGAGTTGTAAATTTGGAAGGTGATGTCACAGGAAGCTTGGTGAGTTGCTGCAGTACATCTTGTAGATGTAAACACTGCTGCTACTGTGAGCTGGAGGGAGTGAATATTTAAGATGGTGGATGAGTTGTCCGCTCAAGTGGGCTACCTTTTCCTGGATGGTGTCAAGCTTCTTGAGAGCTGTTGGAGCTGCACTCATCCAGACAAGGGGAGAGTATTCCATCACACTCCTGACTTGTGCCTTGTAGATGATAGAAAGGTTTTGGCAAGACAAGAGGTGAGTCACTCCCTGCAGAATTCTGACCTTTGACCTCTTCTTGTGGCCACAGCATTTATATCACTTCTGCAGTTAAGTTTCATTCCCTGACATCTAGATTTTCTAGGGGTGGGAAGATTCAGAAATGGTAATCCAGTTGAAAATCAAAGAAGGGTGATTTTTATAAACTAGTGCAGGTGAAAATAGTTCTCCGGGCATTGGAGTAAGTTCTGGAATTCAAGACCAAAACTGTGGCCTTTATCAGAACCTTTTAAAGCATGTAAGACTTTGAGAGGGATTGACACGGTAGATGCTGGGATGTTTCTCCTCTTAAGAGAATTTACAACTGGGCATTGTTACAAAACAAGGGGTCTCCCATTTAAGATGGAGATAAGGAATGTCTTCTTTCAGAGGGTGGTTAATCTTTGGAATTCTCACCCCTAGCAAGCAATGGAGGCTGTGTCATTGAGTATACTCAAGGCTGAGTTAGATAGCTTTTTGATTGATAAGGGAGTCAAAGGTATGGAGGGCAGACAGGGAGGTGGAGTTCAGTGCACAACCAGATCAGCCATGATCTGATTGAATGGCGAAGCAGGCTTGAGGGGCCAAATGCTCTATTTCTGCTCCTATTTCTTATGATCTTATTCTTGAGAAAGTAAACACAACAGAAGGGAAGGATTTAAACACATCAGGTTGGCGGGGGAAGGGGGTTGGGAATGTTTAGGCTTTCGATGAGGGAGAGCAGGATTAGCGAAGTTGTTGGAATAGAAAAGTTAGCCAAAATGCTGGAAGAAATATTATCAGTCGAAAGAGGGAAAGAAAGAGGCTCTAAGCTACTGACAGATAAAAACACAGCTTGAGCAACAGCACGGGATAGGAGAACACCAGGAAAATATAATAAGGGTCAACATTTCAAATCCTCAGTCAGGACTGAGTGGAATATATGACAACACAAAGCTTTCCAAACAAAACAAGCTCAAAGCATCAACAACCATAGAGTGTTGAGATAGTGGCCAGGTCAGAGTCCTGGCTTAAGTTTGGACAACACTGGCAATTCTCATAATATTTTCAGGAGAGACAGGGAGGAAGGAGGGGGGGGTGGAGAGGGCAGTGTTTTGGCAGCATCCTTTCACGCACAGTAAGGGTATTGGTTAAGACAGAACCCATATGAACAGAATTAAGAAATCGGAAGGGAAGCTGAAATTCCTCATCCCTGGTACCAGTCTAGTGAATCTCCTCTGCACCTCTTGAAGGTTTTCAGAATTGGACACAATACTCAAGCCAAGGCCTAACTAATGTTTTGCAAAGGTTTCCCATAATTTCTTTGTTTTTCTACTCAATGCCTCTATTTGTAAAGCCAAGGATCGCGTACGTATTTTAAAAGAAAACAGCTTCATCAACTTATCCGGTCATCTTCAAAGGTTTGTCTACAGAGAATGCCAGGTCACTGGTGCTGCACCAAGCCACTTTAAATTGTACCATTTAGTTTATATTGTCTCTCCTCATTACTCCTTCCAAAATGCATTATTCCATACTTCTCTGCTTTAAAGTTTGCCAGTCTGCCTATGTCCTCCTGATGTCTGTTACTACCCTCCTCATTGTTTACCACCCTCCTCATTGTTTACTAACCTCTTCATTGTTTACGACATTCCCAAGTTTCATATCGTCTGCAAATTTTGAACTTGTCGCATATATCCATGCCCAGATAAATATATATTAAAAAGAGCTGTGGTCCTAATACTATGACCTGCGTTCTTCCCCTTAGTCAATTTTGTATCCATACTCCCACTGTCCCTTTAATCCTGTGGGCTTTACAGGGTTCAGATAAAGAGCAGCTAAATGGGGGTTAACTGAATACCTCTACCAAAGAGGCCAGTACAGACACCAAATGACTGAATAGCATCCTTTTGCATTTTGTGCTTCCAAGAGAAAGTACATAGAGTACTTGCCACAGGGAGTGTTGAACTGGAAATCATTGAATATTTTAAAGAAAGAAAGAAAGTTGGGCAGTGGGGTTAGTCTGAAATTGGCAGGATTATTGGTAGAAGACAGTGGGATTTGGATTGCTCCTGGCACAGATCCAACAGACTCAACGATTCTTTACAAGGTACATTTCTCGGGTCCTGTTGGTTTTATCTTGTGCCCTCAGGTAACTAATCCCAAACTAGGACAAAGGAGCCTGCATAATTGGCATCTCATCCACCACTTTAAACATTCACCCCCTCCACTGCCGATGCACAGTGGCAGCAGTGTGTACCATCAACAAGGTGCACAGCAGCAACTCACCAAGGCTTCGACTGCACCTTCCAAACCCATGACCTCTACCACCTAGAAGGACCAGGGTGGCAGATGCACAGGAGCACCACCATCTGCAAGTTCCCTGCAAGTCACACACCACCTTGACTTGGATATATATCATTGTTCTTCACTGTGACTGGGTCACAATCCCTAGCAGCACACAGGGCATACGTACAGGGACTGCAGCGATTCAAAAAGTCAGCTCATCACCACCTTCTTAAGGGTAATGACGGATGGGCAATAAATGCTGATCTAGCCAGCAATGCCCACACCCCTGGAACAAACATTTTTTAAAATATTTTGACTGAGGGTTTTAATGTAAAGAAATTAATGAAACACTCAAAGGACAACTGACTACTAGAAATAAGGCAACACTGATTTATTTGGTGTTATTTGTGGTCTTTACTGTTTACAGATATATTTAAAAATTAATTTACAGGATGTGGGCTTCGCTGGCTAGGCCAGCATTTATTGCCCATCCTTAATTGCCCTTGAGAAGGTGGCGGTGAGCTGCCTTCTTGAACCGCTGCAGTGCTCTTAGGAAGGGAGTTCCAGGATTTTGATCCAGCGAAGGAACGGTAATATATTTTCAAGTCAGGATGGTGAGAGGCTTGGAGGGGAACTTCCAGGTGGTGTTCCCATGTATCTACTGCCCTTGTCCTTCTAGATGGTAGCGGTTGTGGGTTTGGAAGCTGATGTCTAAGGATGATGGAACAGTGAAGCAGTGTGGGATACATTTCTACATCCTACTATTTGTTTACTGTTTACAGAGATGACAGACTTCAAGTGATATATTTCTCTATTATATTGCATTGTGTTATACTCTATTGTAGTTAAACAGTGTCATACAGTCGTCCATTACGTAGTTAACTATTTATAGAGATAGCCAGACTTAAACAGTATGAGATACTTCACTCTGTAATTTGAACTTGTGGTACCAAGGTTGTGTTCAGTCCTTCTGGGTACAACTCTTAATGTCATGATGAATTGCAAAGCAAAAGGAGCAGACTTTCAGTGGAATCATTGTCAACTGCGTGGTTATTTTAAAATTATAATATTCACGTTACCCTGTTACAAATAGTGTTTCTTTCATCAGTGACTGTCACTGTGTTATGTAGAATGTTCAAACAACATCATACATTTAAGTAGTAAAGCCTTTAATGTAGTGCTCCTCAGGTACTCAATCAGCCCAATATTGACAAACAATAAAGTGTAAAATTAGTGTCCTAATGGGACAGAGTTCCAAGATCAGCTGCAAGCACAGAAACCAATGACTTCCAGGGATCTAGACAGCCACTTGTGAATTGGTAAAACCAGCCCATCGCAGAGAAACTGGAGGCAGGATGTCACTAAGAGATGTCTTGGCCCATTGTCTATTTTCTAGGAACACAGGATGCAGAGAACTCCTGGTACATTCTATGTGCAACCGCATATAATCTAGTGAAGTGCTTAATCACAGGGTCTGCTTAGGTCCAAGATGACTTGGTTGCTGCCAAGATCTCTAATCACACCATGAGTTGGAGCCTTGCAACAGAGATTTAGTAGCAAACTGTCACTAACGGTGCATATTCAGCAATGAGCTAATTTCTTACTGCAGAGCTGTGGTCCACAACCATACTGCTGTGACTAGATATCAGAGTTTCAAACACTTGAACTTACCTGGATTTCCCCACAAGATTCTTTCCATAACCTTCTCCTAGGAATTTCCACACAACTGAAGCCTGACAGTTCTGTTCTGGAAACAACTGAAAGTAACAGAGTGCAATTATTTAGTGCCCTTTCACGTCTCCAGAAATTATGTTTTACGTAAAACAACTTGTTAGTGCAGTTATTGAATACTTTCTCACTGTACCACCCCTCCTGGATGTACAGCCCACTCCTGAGAACTCAGTCCTGAACAACTCAATCATCAGATAACTTCATATGGAGTCAGGGACACTAGATTTTTCCACTCAAGGGGTCCTCTTGATAGTAAAAAAAAACCCTCTTCAGTTTAAGAGATCAGTTAGACTAGAGTGAAATTTAATATAGGCTGACCAGCCAGTCTCAAGTATTTGTCTCACATTCAGTAAATCTTCAACAATGGCTTCCTGACTTTGGCCTCAGGCCCGCGCATGCGTCGAAACCAGCCTGCCAGGATGTCACAAGGTGGGATTGGTAGCTCCTTGTGCGCACGCGTGAATGTTTAACTGGCCGAACACGGAAATCAGCGCGGATCTCAATCGGAGCCACGATTCAGTTCACAACATACTTTAACAGATATTTTAAATATATGTTAGCGGAAACTGATGAAAGCGTTTTTTACCTTAAGAATATTGCTTCCTATCGATCGCCAGTTTGAAATCTGACTTGAAATCAATGGCGGCTATTCATACCCATAAGCCCCCGCGGCTAAGAGGCCGCTCTATTGTTTATACTGCCCTGCTCAGCGCATGCGCACCACTTCCTAACAAGCAGAACAATGGGATTTCGGGGAGAATGACGGTGCCGACCCAGAGGCAGCCGATACATAACCTCAACCACGGCGATTTAAATGCTCAGAGCTTTTGTAAAGTTACTCTGTGAATCAAAGCCATCGGCTCTGGCTTTCTTCGCGGGCCTGAAGCGAAGCAGTCAGCGCCTGCAAAGCGGCTCCTGCACTAAGATGGAGGGCGTCACGTGGCGCGGCTGGTTTGATTGACAGATGAAGGCAGGGAGCAGCTGGAAAGCTGGACTGGGCAATCGGCACAATCCTCTTGCAGCAAACTGCATTCACACAGAGGGCAAAGCAAAAATAAAGACCGTCTGCTGAAACAAAGGTTAAGGCAGGAGGTTAGGGCATCCTGGCTAAGTTTGCAGATGATACAAAGATAGGTGGAGGGACAGGTAGTATTGAGGAGGCAGGGAGGCTGCAGAAGGATTTGGACAGGTTAGGAGAATGGGCAAAGAAGTGCCAGATGGATTACAACATGGGGAAGTGTGAGGTCATGCACTTTGGTAGGAAGAATAGAGGCATAGACTATTTTCTAAATGAGGAGAGAATTCAGAAATCTGGAGCGCAAAGGGACTTGGAAGTCCTAGTCCAGGATTCTCTTAAGGTTAACTTGCAGGTTGAGTTGGTAGTTAGGAAGGCAAATGCAATGTTGGCATTTCTTTCAAGAGGACTAGAATATAAAAGCAGGGATGTGCTGCTGAGGCTTTATAAGGCTCTGGTCAGACCACATTTAGAATATTTTGAGCCCCGTATCTCAGGAAGGATGTGCTGGCCCTGGAGAGGGTCCAGAGGAGGTTCACGAGAACGATCCCAGGAATGAAAGGCTTAACATATGAGGAACGTTTGAGGACTCTGGGTCTATACTCGATGGAGTTTAGAAGGATGAGGGGGGATCTGATTGAAACTTACAGAATACTGAAAGGACTGGATAGAATGGTCGTGGGGAAGATGTTTCCATTAGTAGGAGAGACTAGGACCCGAGGGCACAGCCTCAGAATAAAGGGAAGACCTTTTAGAACAGAGATGAGGAGAAACTTCTTTAGCCAGAGAGTGGTGAATCTAAGAAATTCATTGCCACAGAAGGCTGTGGAGGCCAGGTCATTGAGTGTATTTAAGACTGAGATAGATAGGTTCTTGATTGGTAAGGGGATCAAAGGTTACAGGGAGAAGGCGGGAGAATGGGGTTGAGAAACTTATCAGCCATGATTGAACGATGGAGCAGACTCGATGAGCCGAATGGGCTAATTTCTGCTCCAATGTCTTATGGTCTTATAATGAAACCACAGGTCCTGATGGTGCCAGGGGAAAGGGAAGAAAAAAATGACTTTTACTTATATAGTTTTTTACATATATATTATATATATATGTATTTCTTTATGGAAATAAACTGTCACAAGGAGCTTCACAACAAAGAAACTACAGCTTACATAGTTCCTTTAATGTAATAAAAACATTCCAAGGTATCATACCAAAGGCAGATGAGAGATATCAAGTCAGGTGGCCAAAATCCTGATCAAAGACATAGGTTTTAAGGAGAAAACCGAGGTGGAGAGGTGCAGGGATGGTATTTCAGAGTTAGTGGCCCAGACAACTGAAGACATAGCCACCAATGACAGAGGGGTTAAAATTTAGAATGGGTTTTGTGGTTCCAGAAGATCACACAGATAGGGGCGCTAAGGCCATGGAAGAATTTGAAATTGGGTATGAGAATTTTAAAAACAAACTATTGCTTGACTGGGAGCCAGTGTAACTCAGCAAGCACAGGGGTGATATGTGAACGGGCCTTGGTGCAAGTTAAGACACAGGCAGCAGAACTTTTGATAAAGTCAAGTTTACGGAGGTTAGAATGTGTGAGAGAGGAGCGTGTTGGATAGCCAAGGCTTGAAGTAACAAAGACATGAACGAAGGTTTCAGCATTAGATGAGCTGAGACAAGGACAGAGTTGGAAAATGCTTGCTTGGTAGTACAGAACTTGAGTTTTACTGACAAAAAGAGACATGCATATCATCTTGCACTCATCAGGACAAACACAAGAATGTCAAATTTCAAAGGCAGCAACAATTTGTACTGCATGAGAAAAGGGTGCTGATTGGTTGGCCAGTTGACTTTGATTGGCTAAGATGCTGCCATGGAGAATGCACCAGGGATCTATTCCCAGCACTTCTGCTTAATTCAAAAAAGGCTCAATATATGGACATGTTCCTTTTGCCTGCACAGGACTGGGCCCTGCATATAAATATATGCAGCTTCTAGCAAGTGTAAGTGAGCCACATTGCGAACCTGACTGATAATGTTAAATTGTTGTTAATACAATTCTTAGCACACTTGGAATTGTTCAGCAAATGCTGTCCAACTGCGGAATCACATCTAACATGAGACATAATGTTCTGAGTATTGCAAACAAGGGCCGGTTGAGTAATGTCAGTACTCTGCCTATTGTGAACAGCTGAAGGGACATGATGTTCGATACAATCTGCCGGCCATTGTGATGTACAGCCTAAGCACCTGGCATCGCACCATCACTGAAATTCATATCCCACATTACTCATTCGTGTGATGAGCACAAAGTCTTTTTGGCTTGATGGTTGCTCCTGTTAGTGGAAAATGACACTTGTGTTCCTCCTATATAGTGGCAGTGTGAAGCAGCTAGCTTCAGCTGTTGCTCAAATTTTTGAGATATTTTACCCTTTCAATTTGAGGTACTAGGCATTTTTCAGGTCCAAAAGTGGTGGCCTTAAGCTGATTCATGAGTATGCGCCATACACAGCGAGATATGGTCCTATTGGGGTAGCCATAATCCCAAAGGATTGCTTTGATGTGCCTCATTTTGGTGCCAACCTTGCACAGTGAGCAAATGGCTCAGGGCTTAATTATGAGATTGCCTATAAGGTCAATCTTATGGTGCATGGAGCTGTAGGAATACTAACATGTATATTGACCAGTGAAGATGGGCTTGCAAAACACAGGAGTAGAGAACCCATTAGCAGATTTCTCAACAAGCACATCGAGGAAAGCGATCTCGCTAGACTCGTCTATTTCAAAGGTGAATTTGAACACAGGATGGAGCCCACTAAAGTCTATAAGAAAATCCTTACATGCAGCTGCAGAATCAAATTTAGCAAATGTATTATATACGTATCGGAAATAGATAAAGGCGCAAGAGGTTAGGGGTCATTCTATCTAAAATGTGTTTCTCGTGAAAGCCGACAAAAATGTTAGTGAGAGCTGGTCCCTGAGGGAATTCCATGGCAATACCATCTCTTTGAGCATAAGTGTGTCATTAAAGCTAAACTCAACTTCACAAGTTTCTAAGTTCATGAGTTCAGTGAATACAGGTACAGAAAATCATCATTCATCTAGATTACCATAATATAGTGACACACACAGTGCAAATGTCTATGGCATCCTTGAGCATCACATGAACAATAAGGTTCACAATGTTGAACAAGCACATGGACATGCCATTACTCTCGATATGGATGTTGTGTACAGCCTTCACGATGGTGAAGCAATTCTTCACTTTGTAACAGGAAAAGTGCAAACTGGTTGTAGCAGCCCAATCACCATTTGGTCGATACATGTTTTGCAGAACCAGACATAGATAAGATAGGATGTAATAGGGCATCACTCTTGTGTGTCTTGGGCAGACCAAACATACATGGACATAGTGAAACATGAGAACAAATCCTATCATTATATATGCCCCAAGGCAGGTGATTGAGGTTAGAAATGACGCCTAACCTTCTGTTAATATGGCAATCATCTTGTTAAAAACTACTGGTAGTTAAACAGGTGATGGACATTAATTGTCCCAACTGAATAGAATAAAAAGGTACAGCTGGAACACTTTGTGTGGAAGCTACTAAGAAGTTAGTAGTACTGAGGAGTTGTCTTAGAAATAAACCAGCTTTAGCCAAGAGACCTGCCTGGATTAATTTTTCCACCACAACCTCTTATTGTGAGTAACATGGTAGCAGAGGATGAACTTTAAGCTTTGCTGATTGATTGCTGTATATGAAGCTTTCTGTCTCAGTCCTCTGAGGGAAAAGAAGTGTACTGTTACTGACAATTTAAGTTATGGAATGGTGGAAGGATGGTGTAAAATCACAAGCTTTGACTATCCACCAATTTTTTCTGACTCTGAACCTTATCAGCAATGGAAGGCTAAAGTTGAAATGTGGACCCAGGTTACTGCTATACCCTGGAAGAAGCAAGGTATGGCTTTGGCGTTATCATTACCAGCCAAAAGTAAGATTAGGAGAAAGGTATTTTCAGAGTGGAAAGTGGATGATTTGAATCATGAAGAGGGATTAAACCGTCTGACACAATTTTTGGATAAGTTCTACAAAAAGGATGAGTTATTGGAAGTGTATGAAGCTTGGACGATCTTTGATAGGTTTAGGAAATCAGATGATCAGTCCATGGAAGAATATATCATGGATTTTGATAAATGGTACAGGAGATTACAGTGATTTGAACTTGAAATTCCAGAATCGGCATTGGCATTTAAATTACTGGACTGTGCTAACATTTCCCATGTTGATAGTCTTTTAGTACTAACAGGGGTTCAGTTCCGGGGGAAAGAACCTCTCTTAGATCAAATGGCTGCCGCCCTAAAATAATTTCAGGGGAAACAGTCATCCCCTGCCACTTTTTTAGCAAATGCGAACAACTATGCTGTAAAACAAAGGATAGAGGATTTAATGGTGACCGAATTTCGCAGTCGAACAAATATTAGACGAAGATTCCAAAACAAAGGTAGGGTTAATGACAAGAGGTCAGAAAATGGCCGTAACCCTGGCCAATTTGAGAGTCTGGACAAAACGTGTGTCTGGGATGGTAACCGTGGATGTTTAAACCCAAAAAATGCACTGGGAATGGTTAATCACTGTTTTCGGTGTGATTCCCAGGACCATTACGCAATGAACTGCCCACAGCAAAGAAATCGTGTTTTTGAAGTGACCCATGAGACGGATTCATCTGAAACTGAAAATGATGATGGTGACTGCCATGGTGGAATTGTATTGGTCACTGAGTTTGAATCCAGTGATGAGTATCTTGATGGTAGATTCCTTCAACTGCGCAGTTCTGGACAGTGGTTGCACTTCTACAGTGTGCGGCATGGACTAGCTTGACTACTATCTGGAGTCTCTCGATGCGGCAGAAGGTCAAGGAGTACGAAAGCTCTACCTGCTTCAGGTTCGGAGATGACAATACATAAAAATCCTGCAAATGGGTGGTCCTCCCTTGTAAGATAGCAGGGATAAATCTGTTTATCAGTACTGATGTAGTTTCTAGTGAGATACCGCTGCTATTGAGTCGATCTGCGATGAAGAAGCCTCAGATGATGCTATTACATAGAATATGATATTACATAGAAATTACATAGACAGTTTGCACATCCGGCGCCACAGGAATTGAAGACTCTGCTTCGAGATGCGGGACTGGTCGATAAAGGGAATGATGATCTTATTGAACGAGTCACTGCTCTGTGAAATTTGCCTTAATATCACAAGACACCACCACGACCTGTTGTGAACTTGCCACTAGCCGGGGAGTTTAACGATGCAGTGGCAATGGACTTGAAAGTTTGAAACAAGGATAGGGATATTTTTTTTGCTATACTTCATAGATATGGCAACCAGATTTAGCCTATCCACTGTGATACATAGTGAAGACAAAAGGACCATTGTCAGTAAGGTCATGGAGAAATGGGTAGGAACAGGATTAGGAACACCAACAAAATTCCTCACAGATAATGGTGGGGAATTCGCCAATGAGGAATTTTGAGATATGTGCAAAAATTTAAACATCATAGTTATGCACATTGCAGCTGAGTGCCTGTTTAGTAATGGTCTTTGTGAAAGAAAACATGCAGTAATAGATGACGTGTTAGATAGAATATCAGCTGATCAACCGGATTGTAAACTGCAAACAGCACTACCATGGGCAGTGCATGCAAAGAACTCTCTGCAAACGGTTGGGGGGGTACAGTCCATATCAGTTGGTGTACAGAAGAAATCCGAAGTTACCCTCTGTGTTGTTAGATGCTCCCCCTGCTCTAGAAGTGATGAGCATTAGCTCCACTTTTTCTGCTCATCTGAACGCTTTGCATGCGGGCAGAAAAGCTTTCATTAAAGCTGAGATTTCGGAGAAAATTCGGCAGGCCCTACGGCACTGCATAAGACCATCAGGAATACAGTTTAGACAAGGAGACATGGTATATTATAAAAGGGAAGGCCAGAAAGAGTGGAAAGTACCTAGCAAGGTTATAGGGAGCGATGGGAAAGTAGTAATTGTGCAACACGGTAATCAAACTGTTAGGGTACATTCTTCATGGTTAATTGGTACTGACTATACCTTTACAGATTCTGAACAGGACCTAGAACGTGAGGAGGCACCATGCACTTCACATAAACATACACTGGGTAGTTATGAGGAGCAGACGATGGTAGATACAGGGTTGACTGACTATGAACAAAGTAACACTGAGGTACTGGACAATGCTATTCATCCAAAAGGGCAATTATCCAAAGTAGGAACAAAGGTAAGATACATGCCGAAGAGACCAGTGTGTGGAGGGATACCACCATCATCGGGAGAGCAGGAAAGGCCACTGGTAAATACAAACATTGGCTAAATGTGCAGGATGAAGGACAGGAGACAAACCGAGGTAAAGATGTGGAAACCCAGAAAGCGCAGTGTGAGTTCTGACAGTGGACCAGAAATTGGTTGTGACCCTAGAAAAAATCATGGACTTGTGAATGGAGTTCTGTTCGCATGGGAGGTTGATCATATAGTAGCAGCCCAGAAAGGGAGAGGAATGTGAGTAGAGGCCATAGCTTAACAAGGAGGACTAGAGAGCAAGCTAGCAATCTCAATAGGAGTAGAAGTCCTTATGACTGAGAGATTCTAGTAGCTGCTAATAAATTGGAAAGTAAACTGATAAGGAAGCCAAATGGAAAGAGTTAGAAAGTTGGAAGGAATTTGGGGTACATTCTGAAATACCTGACAGAGAGCAGCCAGCTTTATCTCACAGATGGATCTGTACAGAAAAGGTACTCCCAGACGGCACATATAAGGCCAAAGCGAGATTAGTAGCCCGAGGCTTTGAAGAGAGACTAGGAGATCAGGATGTCAGAGTGGAGTTGCCTACTGCAGGGAAATTGAGTTTGAAGATTTTTTTTTTTAGCTATTTTGGCATCCTATCCCTGGGGAATGCAAATCGATTGATATAAAGGCTGCATTTTTACAGTGGGAGAAATTTCAAAGGGAAGTTTTTTGAAACCGTCCAAAGAAGCCGGGGATATAGAAAGGAAGCTATGGAAATTGAATAAGTGTGTTTATGGGCTGAATGATGCATCACGGGGTTGGTATTTTTCCGTGAGGTCTGTGCTGTTGAAAACAGGTTGCATTCAGTTAGAGGCAGAGCCCATGATGTTCTACTGGTACCATAAGGAGAAACGAGCTGGAAACTTTATCATGCATGTTGGTGATTTCCTGAGGGGAGGATCTGTAGAATTTGAACAATGGGTAACTGAGAAGATAATGAAGGAATTTCAGGTCGGAAGTCAGGCTTCTGGGGCCTTTAAATACATAGATTTAGACATTAAGCAGAGCAAGTTAGGAGTGACATTGAATCAACAATCTTATCTAGAAAATGTTAATTATATCCCAATAACTCATGGTAGATCCACACAAAAAGAGGATCCTGCTACCAAGGAACAAACGGAACAGTTGAGAAGCTTGATTGAGCAGTTGAACTTGTTGTGCACTCAGACTAGGCCTGATGCTAGTTAAGATGTGTTGGAGCTGAGTACCATGGTGAAACATGCTACAGTTGAGCAAATTCTGAGAGGAAATAAAACACTTAAAAAAAAAATTAAATTCTGAGAGATGTGTGCTCAAGTTTCCAGCCTTGGGTGATCCAGAAGATATGAGGTTGGTCATTTTTAGTGATGCTTCACATGCCAGTCTTCCAGATGGGTACTCTAGCATAGCAGGGTTCACCATATTCTTGATGGGAAAGAATGATAAATGTTGCCCATTGAATTGGGAGGCCAAGAAAATAAAAAGGGTAGTGAAAAGCTCCTTAGCTGCTGAAATGTTAGCCTTAGTAGAAGCATTAGATATGGGGATTTACTTATCAATATGTTGACAGAAATATTATATAAGGGGCAATGTGGGAAAAGTTTGCCCATAGAATGTTATGTTGATAACTGGTCTCTTTGGGACAATGTTCATTCCTGAAAAATGTCACAGAAAATAGACTGTGAATAGACCTAGCCAGCATAAAAGAGATGTGAGAGAGAAAAGAGATCTCTAAGATAAAATGCTAATAGGTTCTCAACTACTGCCTACTGAACAATATACACTTTAGGATTTCTGCAGCTCCACGCGTTATAAGGTTGGCCTTATCAGCAATCAGGTAAATAGGGTCCAAACCATTTGTTCACTGTGCAAGCTTGATGCTGAAATAGGACTCATCAAAGAGATTGCAGAGCTCCGAGGTACGGAGGGACCTGGGTGTCTTAGTGCATGAATCACACAAGGCTAGTATGCTGGTACAGCAAGTAATTAGGAAAGCCAATAGAATGTTATTATTTATTGTGAGGGGAATTGAATGCAAAAGCAGGGAGGTTATTCATCAGTTATACAGAGCATTAGTGAGACCACATCAGGAGTATTGTGTACAGCATTGGTCACCTTATGTAAATACGTTGGAACCAGTTCAGAGAAGGTTTACCAGACTAATACCTGGAATGGGTGGATTGTCTTATGAGGAAAGGTTGGACAGGCTAGATTTGTATCTACTGGAGTTTAGAAGAGTGAGAGGCAACTTGGTTAAAACATATAAGATCCTGAGGGGTCTTGACGGAGTGGATGTGGAGAGGAAGTTTCCTTTTGCGGGGGAATCTAGAACTAGGTGTCACTGCTGAAAAATAAGGGGTAGCCCATTTAAAATGGAGATGAGGCAAAAAAATTTTCTCAGAGGTTCGTGAATCTTTGGAAATCTCTTCCTGAAAAGACAATGGAGGAAGCAGAGTCTTTGAATATTTTTAAGACAGAGGTGAATAGATTCTTGGCAACCAAGGGGTGATAGGTTATTGGGGAAGGTGGGACGCAGATTTGAGGTTACTATAAGATCAGCCATGATCTTATTAAATGGCAGAGCAGGCTTGAGGGGCCGAATGGCCTACTCCTCCTTGTTCGTATGTTCGCAAAGCTAACCTGCGGGTTAATGGCTACCCCGATCAGATCATTGCTTGCGTATGTATCGCAAATACTCACAAATGGGCTGAAGGCCACCACTTTTGGACCTGAAAAGTGCCCAGTCTACCTCAAATTGCCCCTATACAGTTACAGGAGCTGTCATCAAGCCAAAGGGATGTTTTGGCTACCACACAAATGAGTAATGTGGCATAGGAATTTCAATGTCAGTGCAATGCCAGGTACATAGATCGTGCATCCCAGTGGCTGGCAGATCATGTCAAACAGCACGTCCCTTCAGCTGTTCACATTAGGCAGAGTACTGACCATACTCAACCAGCCCATGCTTGCAAACTTCCAGAACTTAATGTCTAACATTAAATGTGATTTCATGATCGGACTGCACTTGTTGAACAATCCCAAGTGTGCTAAGAATTACACTAATAAACAATTTAAGATTATCAGCCAGGCTCACAATGTGGCTCACTTGCTATAAGCTAAGTACATTCATAGGCAGGGACCTGTCCTTTGCAGGCACAAGGAACATGCCCAGGCATTGTACCTTTTTTTAAAATTAAACAAAAGCATGTGGGACAATAGCTCCCTGGTGCATTCTCCATGGTAATGCTTCGACAATCAGAGTTGACTTGCCAACCAATCAACACTCTTTTCTCATGCTTCCTTTGAAATTTGGTATTTTTGCATCTGTCCTGATGAGTGCAAGTCACAAACTTTGACAGCAATACTCGGATCAATGTTTTGGAGTTAGAAATAAGTGGTCTTACTGATGGTGTAAATATGAGGTTGAAAGCTCATCTTGGGGTCAAATATAACTCCAAGATTGCAAAAAGACTGGTTTAATCTTAGACAGTTGCCAGGAAGAGGGATGGAGTCAGTAGCTGGAGAATCGAGCTTAGAGTGGGGACCAAAATCAATTTCTTCAGTTTTCCTCATTTTTAATTTGAGGAAGTTTCTGTTAATCCAGTATTGGATGTCAGATAAACAGGCTGATCATTTAGTGAAACTGGAGGAGGAGAGATATGCGGTAGTGAGGTACAGCTGAGTTTCATCGGCATAATTGTAACAACGAATGCTGTGCTTTCAGATGATATCATGGATAAGCAGCATGTAAATGGAAAATAGGCGGGGGCCTGGGTTAGATCTTTGGGGGACATCAGAACTAATGGTGCAAATGTTGGAAGAAAAGCTGTTACAAGTAATACTCTAGGTAAAATTATCTAATAGAACCAGGTGAGAGGTGTCCCACCCAGCTGGACTGCCGTGGAGAGGCATTGGAGGAGGATGGTATTGTCAACTTTGTCAAAGGCTGCAGACAGATCAGAAAGGACAAGGAGGGTTGGTTTACCTTTGTCACAGCTACATAGGACATCATTTGTGTCTTTGAGAGCTGTTTCGGTACTGTGACGAGGCAGAAACCTAATTTGAGGGATTCAAACATGGAGTTCTGGGAAAGATGGACATAAATTTGGGACAGTGACAGTACATTCAAAGATTTTGGTGAGGAAAGGAGGAGATGGCAATGTTGTTTGCAAGGAATGAGAGGTTTAGGTTTTTTGGGAAGATGGGCGATGAATGCAGATTTCAACAGAAGAGGCCAGAGGTGAGACAACTGTTAACAACAGCTAAGATAGGAGCCAGGGAGGGAAGTTGGGCAGTCAGCAGTTTAGTGGGAATATGGTTGATGGAGCAGAAGGTGGGTCTCATGGACAAGATGAGATTGGAGAGGACATGTTGGGGGATAGGAGAGAAACTGGAGAAAGTTGTGAGTTTAGGACTAGGGAAGTGGAAAACTTTAGAGGAAGTTTGGCCTAGTGGGCAAATGGAAGGGAGGGAAGCAACTGAGGCAGCCGATCAGATAGTGTCATTTGAGAGCTGTTTCGGTACTGTGACAGGGCAGAAACCTGATTGGAGGGATTCAGACATGGAGTTCTGGGAAAGATGGACATGAATTTGATCTTAGCGACAAAGAAAACCATGAGGAGAGTGATTTTAAGATGACAGTTTGGAGTAGAGAAAATGAACTGAAGGTTATCTTTTTATTCCAGGATAATCCTGGAATAGCGAACAGTTTTAGCAGATGAGAGCAGAGCCTGATGGTGCTTTATGTGGTCCAGCCAGACCTGCTGATGGATGGCTAAACGAGTAGTCCACCATATCCCTTCAAGTCTGTGTCCTTTGGACTTCAGGGAGTGAAGATGAGGAACATACCAGAAAATTGCCAGGGTGAGAGAGAGTAATGGTTTTATTGGGGACTCGGGCATCAAAGGTGGAATTGAGGGTGCAGTTGAGAAAATCAGTAGCTGCAGAAATGTTGTGGTGAATATTTTAAAACAAAATTTCACACCAAGCCACATAAGAAACATCAGGCAGATGATCAAAGCTTGACTGAAGATGTAGGTTTGAGGAGAAAAGAAAGAGAGAGAAGCAGAGAGGGAGGGAACTCCAGATCCCAGGGCCTTGGCAGCTGAAGGCAAGGCTACAAATAATGAACTTGTCCATGATTAGAGTGACCAAGTGAGATTCCAAGGTTGAATGGATAGAAGACATTATATGGAGAGAGTTTAAGGGAACAAGGTGAACTGAGAGGGTCAAGGGCAAGTTGAGAATAAATGGAGGTTTAATCAGGATAAGGATTGATGAGTGTAGTGGCTGAGGGAGGAAAGGAGTGAGGATATCTTGGAGAGAAACTTGGGGTGGGCATTTTAGAGAGTTGTGCTTACAGAGGAAGAAGTTGCTCAATGTATAACGGTTAGACCAATGTGAGATTTTGTGGTACAAGCCATACTGTCACTGGGGTAATTTGGGCAGGGCCTATGTTGGAAGATATCACCATGTTGGGAGGCTCCAGAAACACTTGTCACTTGTGAGTACTTTCAAACTTTCCAAAGCAATCATGTCAATGTGATCATGGGATCATGAGTTGTGGATCACAAAGGCTTCATTCATAAGTGAATGGACATTCTGGTGAGAGATATAGGGAGGGGTGGGAAGAGCTGATCTGCTGGCAGCTTCCACAGTGTCAGCATTGGGAGAGGTGAGATGAACAGGAGGAGATTGGCATGACTAGCCTCCGGCACACCTGGTGCCGAGTCAGAATGGGGTTGTTGTGACCAATAGTGCAAAGAATAAGGGTAGCTAGAAAATGAGGATCCACAGAAACTGATCCTATCTAATAGGTACAATATATTTGCTACCTATGAGGAGAATGTTAAAGGTTGCCAGAAGGACAGTTGGAATGCTGACCATGGCACCTTGGTGTAGAAGGTTGCCAAAATGGGAGCGGAGGTGAATGGTGAGGGGAATGGTGGAGGAGAAAGAAGAGAAGGAGGAAGGGAAGCATAACATGGTAGCTTTGCGGGATTCAATAATTAGGGGGAGGATTGCATCCTATGTAAGCAGGATCAGGAGTCCCACATGCTACGTTGCCTACCTAACACCAGGGTGAGGGACATCTCAAACTGGCTCAGAAGGATATTGGAGGGTCAGTATTTAGTTATTGAAATCCATGTTGGGAAGAAAGTGCAAGAGATCCTGTTCAGAGAGTATCAGAACAAGAACTCGAGGGGTATAATTTTTGGATTATTACCAGAGGCATCTCAAGAAGCTTGACACCATCCAGGACGAAGCAGCAGCTTGATTGGCACCCCTTCCATAAACATTCATTCCCTCAACCACTGACACACAGTAGCAGCAGTGTGTACCATCTACAAGATGCACTGCAGAAACTCACCATGGCTCCTAAAACAGCACCTTCCAAACCCATGACCGCTACCATCTAGAAGAACAAGGGCAGCAGATAGATGGGAACACCACCACCTGGAAGTTCCCCTCCAAGTCACTCACCATCCTGACTTGGAAATATATCACTGTTCCTTCACGGACGCTGGGTCAAAATCCTGGAACTCCCTTCCTGACAGCACTGTGGGTGTACCTACACCACATGGACTGCAGTGGTTCAAGAAGGCATCTGACCACCACCTTCACAAGGGCAGTTAGGGATGGGCAATAAATGCTGGCCTAGCCAGCGATGCCCACATCCAATAAATGAAAAAAAAAGTAAAAATTGACATAGGAATGAACAGATTAGAGAGGTGAACGTATGGCTGAAGAAACGGAGGTAAAGAGGGCTTCCATTTCATGGTATGCTGGCACCAGTACTGGATCAGAAAGAAATTGTATCATTAGGATGAGCTGGAGCTGAATTGGGCTGGGACCAGGGTAGAAATTGTGCATTTTCAAATACTACTAGAATGCTGGTCTTTATACCAGAGAACTAGAATACAATCAGAAAACACGACAGTGTCACAAAACCCTGTTTCGACCACAATTGGAGTACCATGAACTGTTCTAATCTTGTGGAGGATATATTGGCTTTGGTGTGATTGCAACAATAGATTTACCAGAATGATACTAGGACTCCAAGGTTCTAGTTAGCAGGAGAGATTACACAGACTGGGGTTGGAATTCCTCGAATGTTGAAGATTAACTGGTGATTTGATCAATTTTTCAAGCTATTAAGGGGAGTAAATAGAGATAAACCATTTCTGTTCATTGGGGAATCTAGGATTGGGGAGGCACAGTCTAAAAATTCGAGGCAGACATTTCATTTAAGAATGAAATTAGTAAAGGGAAATGCCAAAGGGTGGTAGAAGTTTGAAGCTCTCTTTTTGCTATCTATTCTTTCACGGAATGTGGACATCACTGGCTAGGCCAGCATTTATTGCCCATTCCTAATTGTCCTTGAGAAGGTGATGGTGAGCTGTCTTCTAGAACTGCTGCAGTCCCTGTGATGTAGGCACATCCACAGTGATTTTAGGAAGGGAGTCCCAGGATTTTGACAGTGAAGAAATGATGGTCCATCCAGCCATTTCAGAGGGCAGTTAAGAGTCAACCACGTTGCTGTAGGTTTGAAGTCACATGTAGGCCAGACCAGGTAAGGACAGCAAATTTCTTTCCCTAAAGAACATTAGGGATGAAGATGAGTTCCAGAACAATTGACAATGGTTTCATGCCCACTGTCACTGAGATTCACTTAATATTTCAAATTTATTAACTGAATTTAAATTCCACCAGCTGCTGTGGTGAGATTTGAACCCATGTCCCCAGCGCATTAGCTTGGACCTTTACCAGTCCAGTGACATTACCACTACACCTTGATCTATTATTACATTTAATCAGAGATTGATAGATTTTTGTTAACAAAGGGTATTAAGGGATGTGGGTCAAAGATAGCTTTGTGGAGTTAGGTCAGAGATCAGCCAAGACTTCATTGAAAGGTGGAACAAAAAGAAAAATACCTGGAAAAACTCAGCAGTTCTGACAGCATCTGCGGAGAGGAATACAGTTAATGTTTCGAGTCTGAATGACTCTGATGAAGAGTCAAGGAGCTAAATAGTCTACATTTTATTCTGCATTTATTTACTACATTTTCTTTGTCTGTTAACTGTGGGTAATGCTGGCAAGGCTAGCAATTGCCCATTTCTAATTGCCCTTGAGAAAATGGTGAAGAGCCACTTTGTTGAACTGTTGCAGTCTGTGTAGTGTAGGTCAGGGCCCAGGAGAGGGGGGTGTAGACGGCGCTAATCACTGGGGCCTGGGCTGGGACAGCACTGCCCCTCTGCTCAGGCAATCCATGGCCATATCAACAGGTTGCACTGAACTCTGAAACCTGTCCGATGGAGCCCCTCAACACAGCATCCTAACTGGCTGCCTCTAGAGAGATCTACCCGACAGGTGCACTAGTGCGAATGCACCCCTTCTCCCAGGCCTTGGCCAGCCTTCTCCCATTTTCAGAGCCCACAATTAGCAGCTCAGGTGAAGGGGATTGCAGCACTGCAACAATGATGCAGTAGATAGAAATTGCATTATCACCTCCACCTTGATCTGCATGGGTATTGGCTGGTAACGAATAAAGTCAACCACCAACCCTCCCCCCGCCACCCCCATCCCAAGAAAACCATAAAACACACCTTTAGCCCAATTTGTTGGAGGAACAAAATTGAAAATAATTGATCAGTTTGAAGCAGAAAGGGAGAAAAAACTGTTTGAATTTCCAAAAATAGTGTAGAATAATAATTAGGCTCCAATTATGGGAAGAAATTCAAAACAAAGAATAGCTTCAAAGTTTTAAAGTTATTTACAAAGATTTAGCTTAGTTCTTAAAGTGGAAGATTTTTATTAGATTGTTTTATAATACAAGGCTGTAAAATGCTGATGGCTGATGTGTGTAAGTAGTATTAACAAGGTCCTGGAGAAAGTAGGAAAGGAAATGTCTTGCGATTGGAGAAACAAAAAAAAACTTAAGCAGCTTCCCGTACAAACCACAGGAGAAGGTAGAAAGATGAGCCACATTCTTCTCAAAGCTTGTTGCTCAATGCTGCGACTCATGTAGAATAGTTTCCAAGTCACCAGTGACTTGAGCGGAGTCAGGACCTGGGAAGTGCAGGAGTGGCTGCGGGTGGGCTTCCGATTGAACCCCACCCCCCCCACCCCTGCTCGGGGGGCGCGCCACCACTTTACGTGGGCGGGTCAATTAAGGCCCTGCCCAGCGTGACATCCGCCAGGAAGCGCTATGCACTCCCTGTGCAGGTGAGGAGGGGGGATTCCCTCAGCCGGGAGTGAGCTCTTTCACACGTGCGTGGAAGAGCGCACAGATCTCCCTGAGGCAAAGTGCTGCCTCAGGGTGATCGGCTCACATTTTAAACTTTAAATAACACTGAGAAAAAAATTTCCCTGCCATGACCCCTCATGTGGCACTGTCACATGAGTCACATGTCCATAACTTTTATTTTAAAATATTGTGAGATTTTTAAATCCTCATGGAATCTCATCCCGCCCGTGGATGAGGTTGCATGTTTTTTCCAAAGCCCGCCAGGGCTCCCGGCCTGCCCGCCAACCTTAAGGTTGGACGAGCGGGTCCATTAATGACTTCAACTACTTTGTTAGTGGCCTTAATAGGCCATTGACAGGTTAGCAGGTGTGCAGCCAACTCAGCTGCATGCCCGCTGAACTGAAAGCCTAAATGACGCGAGGCGATGTCGGGACGCCCCCGACATCACCTCGCATCATTTTACGTGTCGGTGAACGCACCTCGCCCCCCACCCCCCCCCCCCCACCCCCCCTCACTCGCCGACTGGAAGATACAGCCCCTGGAAATGGCCCCAGCTTGGAATTATTTTCTAAGTCTGGGAGCGGAGGAAAATCCAGGCTGACAGGCAACCCGCTTCCGACTCCCACTTTTATCTGAATTCTGCCCAGGCCAACTCAGTGTGTGCCACCAGAGGTGAAGGTGAGGTCAGTGTTAGCCAAACCCCAAATCCTTAGCTCAGCTCCAATCCCCTCCCCCATCCCTGGTGACCAGGACTTGGGGCCTAGTCTGTCTCTCTTTAGCTTTGTTTCTTAACCCAAAAGGCAAAAATTAGTTAGCTCTGCTGCTTGGCACTTTTTAATGGTTATTTTTATTATTACTCATTTTTAAATTATCAATTTATTGCTTTGATATTTATTTTTTGGCTCAGTAAGTTGTTTATGTTTTCTCCATACCTTAAGTTTTTCATGTTTAATGTTGTGCCAAACCAGAGCTCAGGCTGTTGCTGCTGGGTTTCTTGCTGAAGGGGAATGAGAGGCTCACAAGAAGTCCGGTTGTTTTTTTGGGGGGCTGGCAAAGGAGGTTAGTTTAGCTCCAGTAGAAATGGGATGTGTTGGAAATGCTCAATACTACTGTGCAGAGAGAAACAGAGGTCAGTGACCCTTTGTCAGCACTAGTGCAGATCATGGACCTGAAGTGTTGATTCTGCTTCTTTCTCCACAGATGCTCCCTGATAATCAGTATTCCCAGCATTTTCTGTTTATATTTCAGATTTCCAACATCTGCAGTACTTTGCTGTCCTATTATATGTTCGATGCTGGACATTTGTAAGTGTAGTTAGTTTCAAGGTAAAATGAGAAAATATTTATCACTCAATGCAAAGTGTAATTTTTCAGTTAAAGCTCATTTGTGTGGATAGAAATAGCCCATGATTGCAGGGAGTTGGCTGGTGCTAAATTACTGGAATATTTTGCCATTTTTAAACTTGGAACTGAAACCAGGAGCCATAAACCAATATATGTCACTGTTAATTCAAGATATTCTCATTTGAACATGGGATTATTGTCTGTGGTGCTTGAGGTTCAAATCTTTGGATGTTGCTATCTGGATATTGCATCAGGCCAGAAGTGGGACTGGTTGCATAATGTGAACAACTAAATTGTGTGTAATTGACTGACAAAGCCATGGTTGTAAAATGTATCATACTGAAACTGAGCTTTCAATGTGCTTGATAAATAGAGGCATTGGGTGGGATTTTCCAGTGCTCCCCGCAGCCGGGATCGTCCAGTCCCACCGAAAATCAATGGACTTTTGGCTGGTCTGCCACATTCCCTGCGGGCAGGGCTGGAAAATCCTGGCCATAGAGTACAAAAGCTAAGAAGCTCTGCTGAACCGATATAAAACAGTTCAACCCCACTATGACTATAGCTCCCAATTCTGTGCACCAAAGGATGTTGAAGGGTTTGTTGAGGGTTCAGAAGAGATTTGCTGGAATGGCTCCAGGGATGAGGGATTACAGAGAAGCTGGAGCTGCTCTACTTAGAACCAAGAAGCCTGAGGGGATTTGATGGGGGTGTTTAAATTATGAAGGGTTTAGATAGAACAAATAGAAACTGTTTTGATGGCTGAAGGATTGATAATCAGTTGGCCCAGATTTAAGTTGATTGACAAAAGAACCAGAGGCGGCATGAGGAAAAACTTTTACACAGAGTGGTGAGGATTTGGAAAGCACCCCTCCCTGATATTGTGGTGGATACAGATTCAAATGAGTGTTCAAAAGAAAATTAGATAAATACTTGGAGAAAAATGAAATACAAAGAACAGGGTGGAGGGGGCGTGGTAGGACTGACTGCATTTTTCTGTGCAGATTCGATGGGCTGAATTGCCTCCTTCTGTACTTCACTAATCTATAGGACCCAAAGTGCATCAGGAAAGCGCTCCACAAACTGTCGAGAGGTTGTTTAAGGTAAGGAGCCGGGGGAATAAGGGGCCCAGAAGCAGAAGTAGTATCAGGGCCCATGATTTCTCCCCCTGGCCCTGGTGTAGGTACAGCCGCGTATAACATCCCTGTTAGACAGTTCTAGGATTTTAAACCAGCAACAGCCAAGGGATATAATTCGAGGCCGTTGAAATTTTAAGCCACCCTATTTTTGTGGCTGCTCCAGTTAGGATTATGTTCAATGGACACCCGGCACGGATGGTGATGGAGATTCGGCCAGATTCTCCCTTGTTATCCCTCTCCGCAGATGCTGTTAGACCTGCTGAGTTTTTCCAGGTATTTTTGTTTTTGTTCTAGATTTCCAGCATCCGCAGTATTTTGCTTTTTTCTCCCTTGTTGGGGATGGTCCGAAAGCCGGTGAGGAGAATGCAAAGGAAACGGGCTGATCGGAGTTCCAGGCTGGACACAGGCGGAAGTTTGCTGCATAGTGTTTGCCCTGGACAAAGAGGTTGGAGAGATGCCCTACTCCACACCCTGTGTCCGGGAGGCAGCCCTTTGACTGAAGAACAGAAGCCCCTACATGATTGACAGTTATGCAGCCAATAGAAAGCACGGAAATAGTCTGGAGGACCGGCCAGGCACTGGTCCTCCAGCAATGGGAAGGCGGGAAAGGGCCGGAGCTGGCGGCTGCTGCCGTGTGTCAGATCCCGGAGACGGTCACTGTTGCTGACTAAATGTGTCGGGAGGCGGCCGGAGGCACCAGATTCGCGCGATCGGAGGGTGAGGGTGAGTAAAGCATTTCCCTGGCGTGTCCTTTTGCCGGCAGCGTTGGGCTATTAAAAAGCAGAGCCATCCTGGGGGGATAATTAAAGGGACAAGGTCCATCCTAATCCACAGGATAATTAAAGGGCAGCGCGCATACACCCCCCTCCCCAAGTTTATTAAAGACACAGGGCTCATAAAACTCGCCCCCCCCTCCCCCCCACCCCCAGGATAATTAAAGGGGTCGTATCATGTGCTGTCTCCTGCGCTCTGAATAATTCAGGGGCACTGGATCTTTGCAGGTTTGACATTGCTTTAACTTATTCCACCTGCAATTGTCAACAGTTTGTTCAGGTTACGTCTGCCCGTTTAGCACTATACGTCAATCTGTCGTCTCAGTAACACCAAAATGCCAGATAGAATTCTTTCGTAGGAACATAAAGAATAGGAGCAGGAGTCGGCCCTTTGAGCCTGCTCCAACATTCAATACAATCATGGCTGATCATCTGTCTCAACTCCATTTTCTCACACTCCCCCCTTATCCCTTAATTTACTAAAAGACCATGTATCACAGCCCTAAATATATTCAGGGATGGAGCATCCCCAACCCCTGGATTAGACATTTGCAAAGATTCACAACTGAGTGAAGAAATGGCTTCTCATCCCAGTCCTAAAATATGGAATCCTTATCCTGGGACTGTGCCCTGCCCCAGGGTGCTAGATTCCCCAGTCCCAAGGAAACAACCCAGTTTCTACCCTGTTGAGCCCCTTTCTGAATCTTCTTTAATCAGATCATCGCTGATTCTTCAAAACTTCAGAGAGTGCACAGGCCCAATTTACCCAGCCCCTCCCCCAGGATAAATCTGGTGAAACTTTGCTGTACTGCCTCTATTGCAAGTATATCTTAAGCACTACTCACAGTGCTCCAATGATCTCAGCAAAGCCCTATACAATTGTACCAAAACTTCCTTATTCTTGTACTCCAATCCCCTTGCAATAAAGCCTAACATGCCATTTACCACAACAATTGCTTGCTATATACCTGCATGCTATTTAATGTTTCTTGTAGTCTGTCTGAACATTAACATTTAGAAGTTTCACATTTTTTAAAAAATGCTTGGCTTTTTTGTTCTTCTGACCAAAATGAATAATTTCAGTTTCCCACATTATATTTCCAACTGCCATCTTGTTGCTCACTCACTTAACCTGTCTATATTTCTTTGCAGACTCATTGTGTCCTCCTCACAGCTCACATTCCCACCTAGTTTTGTACCAGCAAACTTGGGTGCATTATTCTTTGTCTCTTTGTCTAGGTCGTTAATATAGATTAGGCCCCAGCAAGATCTTTGTGGCAGTCCACAAAATACAATATGCCTACTTGAAAATGGCTAGTTTATTTTAGCTTTATTCTTGCATGTGGAGAGTATTCCATTGTACTCTTGGCTTGTGCCTTGTAGTTGGTGTCCAGGCTGTGGGGAGTTAGGGGATGAGTTACTTGCCGCAGAACTCCCAGCCTCTGACCTGCTTATGTAGCCACAGTATTTTTATGGCTTGTCCAGTTCAATTTCTGGTCAATAGTAACCCCCCCGGTGGAGGATTCAGTGATGGTAATGCCGTTGAAGTTTGATTATTATATTCTCTCTTGTCAGAGATGATTATTGCCTGGAACTCCTGTGACATGGATGTTGCTTGCCACTTATCAGCCCAAGCATGATTGTTGTCCAGGGCTTACTGCATATGGACAGGATTGGTACAGAAAGGGGGTCAGTAGGCAGCACAGTGCACGTATTCACTATCTTGGTACAGGAAGGGATCAGTGTGTGGCACAGTGCATGTATTCACTATTTTGGTACTTAAATCAGAGAAGGTGGGACTCAGGGCCTGTGTCCACCTTGTGCCAGACACAAACATAATGTTTGACTTGTATATTTTAGACATGCACTCCACACAAGGTTTGCTGCCAGGTTTCTGCCCATCCATTCTGTAAACACTGATTCATGCTGTGATTAATGGCTCACAGGTATCACCCGACTGGCCATTCTTCAGCTGTGAGCTGGGACAGTGAATGTCAGCAAGACATTTAACCATGGCTGGCATCACATGTCAGCTGAGGAGATACATCATCTTGATTGTCGTGCCTGGCCCAGATCTGTGTATGTTAAAGAGCAGGTTGTACCTATTGAGTGGCTAGGGCTCAATCTAGTGGTTTGGATCTCATCCAACCTTAATAGTGATTAAATATAAATCCTGGAGCTCTTGAACAACCTCAGGGTCCCTGATGTACTGCTAAGTTTCTTTAGCCTTCTAACTGCTGATGAATTCTCCAAAATCGAGTATCTCCTTGACTCAACGCAGCAGATAAAAACTATAGACAGATAAGAATGAATATATTGAAGGGAGACCCCATTAGATTTTTGGGTACTAAGGGAATTAAGGAAAAATGGAATAATGCGGGAAGGTGGAGTTGAGGTAGCAGATCACCCATTTATCTTATTGAATTGCAGAGCAAATCAAACCAAATGGCCTACTCCTGTTCTCATGACTTCTGTCCTTATGTCTGTTATTGTCAGGTACCATCTGTGCTCTGGTAGCCAAAACTGCAGTCATAACAGTTCTTTCACTTTTGTTAAACAGAAGAAAAAGAAAAGGGCAGCCAAGGTTCCTACTTCAGTGACACACATGGGTTAACACTGGGTGAGCTGAAAGTTGAGCTTAGCTATGAGACAACCTACTGTTCACTAATACATATGCAAAATACTGCAGATGTTAGAAATCTGAAATTTAAATAAATTACTGGAAATACTCAGCAGGGTTCTGATGTAAGGTTGCCTCTATTTCTCTCTCTAGACACTGCTGGATATGCTGTGTATTTCCAGCATTAGTTATTTTTGTATCACTGTTCACTACCATGCTCTAACACTGGCTGTCCAGGCTGACAAGGGTAAGAATAGGCACTTGGTTGAATCATGCTTAAAAATACTGCATCTGGATCAGAAAATAAATGGAAAGGACATGAACTGTTCAGATGCATGAAGACAGAGTAATAACAGGAAAGTGTATTTACTGCTCAGTGGGAACGAGGAGAAGAAAGTACTCTGCAAACTACTGTGGTCTCTCCTCAATATCCCGTGCTCAGTGAATAACTTCTGTAAATTTATTTTGCAGCATGCTAGCAATGGAGTATCTGCAAATGGAAAACTCAAACCAAACATCAGTCGATTCACCAGACCCTGAAAATGACCAGCTGTTGAATTTACAAGGAAAACAGTTTGAGTGTTCTGTCTGCGGGAAAAAGTTTAAAACATCAGTGTGGATGGAAAAGCACCGAGATACACACACCCGTAGGAGAGAATTCCAATGTGCAGACTGTGGAAAGAGCTTTATTCAGGCACACAATCTAAAAACTCACTGCACTGTTCACAGTGGGGAGAAACCGTACATGTGTTCTGTGTGTGGACGAGGCTTCAGCCGGTCATCCAACCTGGCAAGACACCAGGGCAATCACAGTGTGGAGAAACCGTGCAAATGTGGGGACTGTGGGAAGGGATTCAATTACCCATCAGAGCTGGAAATTCATCGACGTAGTCACACTGGGGAGTTGCCATTCACCTGCTTTGTGTGTGGGAAAGGATTCACTCAGTCATCCAGCCTGCTGGCACACCGGCGAGTCCACACAGGAGAGAAGCCATTCACCTGCTCCGTCTGTGGAAAAGGATTTGCTCGGTCCTTCCATCTACTCACACACAAGCGTGTTCACACCAGGGAGCATCCATTTACCTGCTCTGAGTGTGGGAAGAGATTCACACAGTCCTCTCACCTACTGACACATGAACGTGTTCACAATAAAGAGAGACTGTTCACCTGCTCCGAGTGTGGGAAGGGATTCACTCAGTCCTCCACCTTGTTGAGGCACCAACGTGCTCATTCTGGGGAGAGACCATTTTCATGCTCGGTTTGTGGGAAAAGATTCACTCAGTTCTCACATCTCGTGACACATCAGCGTGTTCACACAAGGGAGAGGCCATTCACTTGCTCTGTGTGTGGGAAGGGATTCACTCAGTCATCACACTTACTGAATCACCAGCGCATTCACTCTGACGAGAGGCTGTTTAAATGCTCAGTGTGTGGGAAGAGATTCATTTGTTCATCATATCTGTTGATGCACCAGCGTGTGCATAGTGATTGCAGTGGTTAGGTTAGTTATTATTACATCCAACACTGAACCAGGCACAGATCTATTGCTGCTGGTTTTCAAATTATATATTTCAAACAGATTTGCTTTGCTTTAACCACACTGAGGTTAGTATTCATGGGCAGTTATATTTTTTCATCTGATGTCTGTGCATCATTGAATAGAAGTGCTAATCAGATTGTTTTAAATGGCTTATCCCCCTGTTGAATTAAGTCACAAGAAATGTCCTGCAAGTTAAACTTGTTGGCATAACTGTATCTTTCAATACTTGCTGATCTCTTAGTTTAGCTTTTCACAACAATCCCAAATTAATCTTTGGTGCATGTTATTGCTTCCAGTGTTTGAAAAGTTCCACTTATTAAAAGCACAAATTAAAATTTACCAACTAACACCAGTTGACAGTTACTGTTACAAATCTCGGCACTAAATATTCTCCCAGCAGTGTCGCTGGCTACTCCTGCAAGTGAACCTCATGTTCTCTTGGACCTGGAGTCCACCTTCACTGCTCAATATTTAGTTGTATGACCTGGGGTGTAACAGTAAGACTCCCCAACATTGTGTGAAACTAGTCAATATGATCTTATCCGTGCCCCCGATCAGTTTTACTATCTCCCAGGAGGAGACCTGAATAATTCTAAACCCACAGATGGGTTCATTTTAACTTCACACCATCACAATTAAAGTGAACTCCAAGTGCTAACATAAAAATCTTAAACAAAAGCAAAATACTACATATGCTGGAATTTGAAATAAAAACAGAAAATGCTGGAAGTGTTCTGGGAGCATCTGTGGAGCCCCTAAAACATTAAGTCACCTTTCTGTTTATATTATAAACATCTGTAACATGTGACAATTACTAAATTGTATATTGACATTGGGAGGAACAGGAGACTTTTTTTTAATGGGATCTGAGCATTGCTGGCATTTATTGCCCATTTCTAATAGTCCTTGAGAAGTTACTGGTGAGCTGTCTGAACCGCTGCACTATATCTAGCGTAGATACACTCACATTGGTGTTAGGGAGGAAGTTTTCGACCCAGTGACAGTGAAGGAACGATGAAATATTTTCAAATTGGGATGGTATGTGACTTGCAGGGAAACTTGCAGGTGGCGGTGTTCCTATACATCTAGTTCTTCTGGGTGGTAGACTCATGTGTTTGAAAGGTGCCAAAGAGCTTGGGTGGGATCTTGCAGTGCATCTTTTATATGGTACACACTGCTGTCACTGTATGTTGGTGGTGGAGGGAGTGAATGTATAAGATGGTGGATGAGGTACCAATCAAGTGAGCTGCTTTGTCTTAAATGGTGTTGGGCTTCTTGAGTGTTGTGGGAGCTGCACTCATCCAGGCAAATGATGAGTATTCCATCACACTCATGACTTATGCCTTGTTGATGATGGACAGGCTTTGTGGAGGCAGGAGGTGAGTTACTCGCCACAGGATTCCTTGCTTCTGATTTGCTCTTTTAGCCACAATATTTATTTAGCTGGTTCAGTTAAGTTTCTTATCAATGGTGTCCCCAGGGTGTTGATGGTGTGAGATTCAGCGATGGTAATAATATTGAATGTCAAGGGCAGATGCTAAGATTCTCTCTTTTAGGAGAGGGTCATTGCCTGGCACTTATGTGGCGCGAATGTTACTTGCTGCTTCACAGTCCAAGTCTGATTGTTGTCCAGGTCTTGCATCGGGCTTCAACTGCTTAAGTATCTGACGATTTACAAATGGTACTGAACACTCTGCAATCAGTGGATATGCCCAATTCTGACCTTATGTTAAAGTGACCTTATGTTACTGAAACAGTTGAAGATTGTTGGGCCGAGGACATTACCCTGAGGAACTCCTGCAGTGATGTCCTGGAGCTGAGATGGTTGGCCTGCAACAACCACAACCTATCTTCCTTTGTGTTAGATATGACTCCAACCAGTAGAGACTTTTCCTCCTGATTCCCATTGACTCTAGTCTCCTTGGTGCTACACTTGGTCAAATGCTGCCTTGATGTTGGGGCAGTTACTCTCAACTCATCTGTGGAATTCAGCTCTTTGGTCCTTGTTTGGACCAAGATTGTAATGAGGTGAAGGGCTGAGTGGCTCTGGAAAAACCCAAGCTGAATATCAGTGAGGCGGTTATTGTTGAATAAGTGACACTTGATAACACTGTCAATGATCCCTTCCATCACCTTGATGATTGAGAATAGAGTCATGGGCAGTAATTGGTCAGATCTTCAGCTTTTGCTTTGTCTAGTGCCTCCAGCTATTTCTTGATATCACATGAGTGAATAGTATCGGCTGAAGACTGGCATCTTAATGCTGAGGACCTCAAAGATGAGGATGAGATGGATCATCCACTCTGAATTTCTGGCTGAAAATGATTGCAAATACCTTCCCTATGCACTGGTGTGCTGGGAATGGGGATATTTATGAAACTCCTCAGTTAGCTGTTTGATTGTCCACCAATCATGACTGGATGTGGTAGAACAGCAAAGAAAGTTCCACCATTCAATTAGAACATGGCTTATTCGTTCCTGATTTCAATTTACCTGTCTTTGCTCCATGTCCCCTGTTACCCTTACCTAACAAAAAAATCTAACAACTTGAATTTTGAAAGCTCCGATTAACTCCCAGCAACCCTTAGCCTGGACACTTGTGGCTAAAAATATAAGATGTTAAAATGAAGGCAGGCTACTGTGTTGTAATATAACTACTTTCTGTGAGAGGATTGCACACCCATCTGTTATCCCACTTTTGTTAAACTCAGAACTAGACCGTGTAATGGAATGTGTTAATGGAATATTTATGGTAATGAGTGATGTAGACCATGTCATAATGGTGACATCGTCAAAAGAATTTACTGTGATATAGAACCGGTTTATACTCCTAAAAGGGCAAGAGCTCCACTTGCCAACAAAAATAGCCGTGGATGACTAAAAAGATGAGAGGCAATAGCCCAGACCTTCCAATCTTCAGATAGGGTCAAAATCCTGGAACTCCCTCCCTAACAGCACTGTGCATGTACCTAAGAAGCAGAACCTCAAAATGTGATAATTTCTTGATTATTACCTGAGACACATGCAAATTGGCACAGGGCAAATAAGATTAGAGAAATTAATGCATGACTCAAAGACCGGTGTGGGAGAAGTGTGTTCCAGTTTGTGGGGCAGTGGCATCAGTACTGGGGAAAGTGGGGGCTGTACCATTGGGACAGCCTACACCCGAGCCAAGCTGGGCTGAGTGTTCTTGCAAATTGCATAACTAGGGAAATAGAGTGGGCTTTAAACTAAATAGTCTGGGCAAGGGATCAAACGCGGGAAGATGTGATAAATTAAAGAGTAGAGACAAGGGAAGAGAGGAAGGTATTCATTTGGAAAATGATAAACAGACCATGACAGGAAGGGACAGAGAGTACAAGTCAAAAAGGAAACCAATAGATAAGGCTAGAGGTTACCAAAATAATAAAAGGGCAAAACTTAAGGCTCTGAATGTGAATGCATGTAGCATTCAAAACAAAACAGATGAGCTAATTGTACTTCTTTATTTCTATTTGCACTAATTGTCATTAGAGAAACATGGCTACGGGATGACTTAGATTAGGACCTGTATTGAAGGTATGTGACTTTTAGAAAGGTTGGGAAGTTAGGAAAAGGTGGATTGGGTGGCTCTGTTAATTAAAGATGACATTAGCACAATAGAGAGGGATAGCCTAAATGCAGGAAACCAGGGTATAGAAATGGTTTGGGTAGTGATGAGGAATGATAAAGGCAAGAAGTCACTTATGGGAGTGCTGTACAGGCCCTCTAACAGTAACCACATGGTAGGATGGGGCATCAAAGAAGAAATATCAAAGAAGAAACCTTGGGAGTTTTTCAGAAAGGTACGGTGATTAACATGGGGGATTTTAATTTATATATAGACTGGAAAAATTAGATGGGCAAAGATGACGAATTCATGGAATGTTTTCAGGATGATTTCTTAGATCCCTTTCTGGAGCCAATCAGGGAGCAGACTACACTGGACCTAGTATTGTGCAATGAGATAGGGTTAATTAATGACCTCATAGTGAAGGCACCCCTAGGTAGCAATACGATTGAATTTTACATTCAGTTTGAGGGAAAGAAGACTGGGTCTAACACCAGTATTTTAAATTTAAATAAGGGCAATTATGAGGGCATGAAAGCGAAGCTAGTAAAAGTGAATTGGCAATTTAGGTTAAGGGATAGGTCAAAAGTGATCCAGTGGCAGACATTTAAGGAGATATTTCAGAATATAGAGAATAGATATGGAAGGAAAAATCCAAGGGGAGGATCCACCATCCATGGTTAACTAAAAAAGTTAAAGATAGCATCAAACTTAAATAAAAAGCATATAATTGGGTGGCAGGTCAGAAGATTGGACAGAATATGAAAAATATAATGACTAAAAGATTAATAAGGAGGGAAAAATAGAGTACAAGCGAAAGCTAGCTAGAAATATAAAACAGATAGTAAGAGTTCCTATAGATATTTAAATAAGAAAAGAGTTAACAAAGTAAGCATTGGTCCTGTAGAAAGTGTGCCTGGGGAATTGATAATGGAGAATAAAAAGATGGTAGATCAATTGAACAGGTACTTTGCATCAGTCTCCACTATAGAGGATACAGGTAACATCCCAAGAAAGAGCTGTAAATCAGGAATTGGGAGGGAGGAACTCAAGAAAATATGTTGGTTTTAATTTTCCAAAATTCCCTAGATTCGGGGAAGGTTCCATTAGATTGGAAAATAGCAAATATAACTCCTTTATTCAAAAAGGGAGAGAAACAGAAAGCAGTAAACTACAGGCCAGTTAGATTAACATTTATTATGTGGAAGATGTTAGAAGCTGTTATTAAAGATGTTATAACAGGGCACTTAGATAAATTCAAGGTAATCAGACAGAGTCAACAGCTTTGTGCAAGGGAAATCATGTTTAACCAATTTATTGGAGTTCTTTGAAGAAGTAACAACTGCTGTGGATAAAGGAGAACCGGTAATGTACTGTACTTGGATTTTCAGAAGGCATTTGATATGGTGCCTCAAAGTTTACTGCGGAAAATAAAAGCTTGTGGTTTAAGGGGCAACATATTGGCATGGATAGAAGATTGGCTAGCTAACAGGAAACAGTAGACATAAATGGGCTAATTTTCTGGTTGGCAGGATGTGATGAGTGGTGTGTCACAGGGATCAGTGCTGGGCCCTCAACCTTTACAATTTATGTAAGTGATTTGGATGAAGGGACTGATGGTATGGTTGCTAAATTTGCTGATGACTCAAGGGTAGGTAGGAAAGTAAGTTATGAAGAAGATGTAAAGAGGGTACAAAAGGATATAGATAGGTTAGATGAATGAGCAAAGATCTGGCAAATGGAGTATAATGTAGGAACATATGAGGTTGTCCATTTTGGCAGGACGAATAAAAAAAGAGGCATATTATTTAAACAGTGAGAGATTGCAGAGCTCGGAGATGTAAAGGGATCTGGGTGTCCTAGTTCATAAATCACAAATGGTTAGTATGCAGCTGCAGCGAGTAATTAGCAAAGCTAATAGAATGTTATTGTTTATTGTGAGGGGAATTGTATACAAAAGTAGGGAGGTTATGCTTCAGTTATACAGGGCATTGGTGAGCCCACATCTGGACTAGTGTGTGCAGTATTGGTCTCCTTGTTTAAGGAAAGATGTGAATGTGTTAGAAGCAGTTCAGAGAAGGTTTACTAGACTAATACCAGGAATGGGTGGGTTATCTTGTGAGGAAAGGCTGGACAGGCTAGGCTTGTATCCGCTGGAGTTCAGAAGAATAAGAAGTGGCTTCATTGAAACATAAGATCCTGAGGGAACTTGACAGGGTGAATGTGGAAATGCTGTTTTCTCTTGTGGGAGAATCTAGAACTCGGGGTCACTGTTTCAAAATGAGGGGTCGCCCATTTAGGACAAAAATGAGGAAATTGTTTTTTCCCTGAGGGTTGTGAGACTTTGGAATTCTGTTCCTCAAAAGGTGGTCGAGGCAGAGTCCCTGAATATTTTTAAGGCAGAGGTAGATAGATTCTTGATAAGCAAGGGGGTTGAAAGGTTATTGGGGGTAGGCAGGAAGATGAGGTTACGATCAGATTAGTCAAGATCTTATTGAATGGCAGAGCAGCCTTGAGGGAACGAGTGGCCTACTCCTGCTCCTAATTCATATGTTCGTATGTATAACACACAGACTGCAGCTCTGCAGCCCACCTTCAAGTGCAATTAGGGGTGGGTAAAAAATGTTGGCCTGGCCAGCGATGCCCACATCCCCTGAACAAATACATTTAAAATTACAGTCTATTTACTGGAAAACGGCAGCTAGTGCGGTAAAAAAGGGGCGTGGCTTTTGTGTGGATTCTCCGCACTGCTCCCTATGAGATTTGCCGCACTCTGTCAGATGTGAAGGATCCTTCCTTGGAAGATTGCTCAAGAAAAATCGGAGGAAGGCAAATGTGCATTTTTTGTCTGACGAGGGTCAGGAATAGGTTTTCCGATCATGATCAGAAGATCTGGGCCAAAACTAAACTAAATGATAAAGCATACAAAAATGCTTAGAACCTGGAAACTATGAGAAGTAGAATGACAAGAGGTGACAAACTGACAGCAATAACTATAGAAAATAAGTATGGAAAGAAACATGCAAGGCATATTAATATCAATACAAAAATCTTTTACAATCTTATTAGAGAAAAGGCTGGTCAGGAGCAATGTGGGCCCCTTTAGAACTGAGAGTGGTGATATTATCGATGATAGTAAGGAGATGGTGGAGATGACCAGTATTTGCACCAGTATTTACAGTGCAGAAAGAGGTTGGAATGAGAAATATACCAAAGAAACTAATCTTGAATCGGATCGGGCTCCCCACAATTAACATAAGCAACATAAAAGTAATGAGGAAAATAATGACACTGAAGATTGACAAATTCCCAGGACCAGCTGGTTTCCGATCCGGGGTTTTTAAGGGAGTCGGTAAAAACATTGCAAATGCCCAAAGTATAATCTTCCAAAGTTGTCTTGACTCAGGAGCCATTCCTTGAGATTGGAAAAGTATGCGTGTCTCTCTTCTGTTCAAGAAAGTTGAAAGAGAGAAACCAGGGAAGAGTTAGCCTAGCATCTGCTGAGTTGATAATTAAAGGTAGAGTGATTGAACCACGTAAATTTCTAACTGATCAAAAAGAGCCAACATGGATGTGTAGCGGGTAGGTCAGTGGATTCCACTTACCTTGCTGATTGTTAATCAAACTCTCCTCTTGCTGCATCTATATCTCTCTCTGTGGAGTGACTGTTCCAGCTGAAACAATACAGAATTCCTGTGGCCTGTTTATTTTTCAGAGTGTCACTACCTAGCACGCCAGGTCAGTGACCAAGCAGAAATGGCATTTCCTACAGGTGTGGTCATCCAGGGCAGTCTCACTGTCCAAAAACCCCCATATTCTGCAATCCTAACACACTGCCTATGCTGCCATTTTCTACTCGACAGTTACGTATTAAATTTTTATATACTAGCCATTTGTTTATCTCTAGGGTGAACTGAATCATCAAAATTTTTAATTTAGTTTCATTTACTGTTCACCTTAGTAAATGTATCCTAGAGTTTAGATTTACTTACTTTGGTTGAATGTTGAAACTTTGGTTTTTACTCTTGCCTCGTATGGTTTAAGTTAGTTTGTCCCATATATAACTAATGATTTAATTACAATCAGCGTGCAGATGATAGTTTACTTACCCTTTCTGCTCTTCCTGTAAAGTATTTCTTTTTGCTGTTGTCCCTTGGTTTAAATTACTTGGTAATTGTCGCTGGGTCAAAATCCTGGAACTCCTTCCCCAACAGCACTGTGGGAGTACCTACACCACATGGACTGCAGCGGTTCAGGAAGTCAACTCACCACCACCTTCGAGGGCAATTAGGGATGGGCAATAAATGCTGGCCTAGCCAGTGATCTCCACATCCCATGAATAATTTTTAAAAAACTAATACTCATTGAAGTCCCTTTAAAAAGTCTTTACTCTGCAGTTCACTTTGTTAGAAGTCCATTCTGCCATCTTGTGTTCTGTATTGGAGCTCTGTAGCTGACGAGCTGCTGTTTGCTTTTGAGTTAATCATTTTTGCAATGTTAAACATTTAACACAAAGCAGAATGAACAATCTGACCTACTGGCCATGAGGTTAGTGACATCAGCACAGGGACAGAGGAGGTTGCAGTGAAAAACTTGCAAAAAGGAATGACATTCTCAACTGGCATGTGCTTTTGGCAGTTCCTATAATTGTAACATACACATGATTTTATCAGACTTCTTTGTACCACTGCCAAAGGAGCCTTTCTGTATGTCTCAATAGTGTTTAATTGACGGTGAAAATGATTATTTATTTCTCTTTACTCTGTATTTAACCAGTGTTGTACCTACCCTCAGAGTGCCTGGTGTGACATTGTACAGGAAGCTTTACTCTTTATTTAATCCATACTGTATCTACACTTTTACCACATGCTGATTAAAGGTGCTGCTTCATTGTCAGTACTAACAGATTTCCCGTCAGTAAGCACATCGTATTCTAAACTGCGTTTAAGTTTCGCGCGCTAGCCAGGTCAGTAATTCTCCTCCTCCACATCATTAGTTTGACAGAAACATTTCGTCGACTTGAGGTTGAAGTTGCAGCGACTTTAGTGATGGCAAGAGGTTTGTTTATTTTGATTACCATCACTATGGTCTCATTTACAGGATTATGTAACAGCAAGCAATCTAGTTTTCACTGGCTCCTGACAACCTGTCACCAAACAGGAATCAGACTCTAAATAAACTTACGGTGCTCTCCTGTTCAATCCTCAGAAAAAAGTTTCTCCCCATCTCTGTCTTAAATGAGCGACCCCTTATTTTTAAACAGCGACCCCTAATTCCATTTCGAGTCTGTATGACCCTTCATCAGAACTAAGACATATAGAAATGAGATGAAATATCAGCTGGTAGAAGGGGGTGGGACAGGAGAGCTCAATAGAGGGCCAGTGATAGGTGGAGGCCAAGAAGAGACTGCCAAAGATGTCATAGACAAAAAGGACAAAGGGGTGTTGATGGTGGTGATATTATTTAAAGGATGTGCTAATGGGGACATTAAGGGAAGCAAGCTGGTGGCAGATGGCCCTAGTGCGGATGGGGTGGGGGGAAGGGGTCGAAATGAGCTAAAAGGTGGCGATGAAACAATAGATCGAAATAAATTTAAAAATAGGAGGGAAAAGAAAAAAATATAGTAAAAAAATTATAAATTATTGGAAAAAAGGGGGATCGGAAAGGGGGTGGGGATGGAGGAGAGAGTTCATGATCTGAAATTGTGAACTCAATATTCAGTCCAGAAGGCTGTAAAATGCCTAATCCTAAGGGTCCCTAAGGGTCAACCTGGATCACTGTTTCCTGAAATCAGTAACAATTTAATTTGATCGATTTCAGAAAATTGTGAAAATCTCTCACCCATGGAATTCAGTTACCCTGATTTTCGGGCTTGGTGCCTCACTTAGTGGCATGCCCATGCCCATGTAAGCATGGTTGTTCAGGGACAAAGTTGGTCTACTTACCTCATTTCCAGGATTATCACATTGAAATACATGGACCCACAAAGCCCAGACTCCATGAGTCCATGCCAGAATCTTGTACAAAGTCCAGGAACTGAGTTGTTTTTCTTTATTCATTCACAGGATGTGGGCTTCACTGGCTGGGCCAGCATTTATATCCCATCTCTAATTGCCCTTGAGAAGATGGTGGTGAGCTGCCTTCTTGAACCACTGCAGTCTATGTGGTGTAGGTACACCCACAGTGCTGTTGGGGAGGAGGGGGAGGGGGAAGGGAGGGAGGGAGGGGGAAGTAGGGAGGGTGAGGGGAGGGGAGGGAGGGAGGGGGAAGGGAGGGAGGGAGGGGAAGTAGGGAGGGTGAGGGGAGGGGGAAGGGAGGGAGGGGGAAGGGAGGGAGGGGAGGGAGGGGGAGGGGAGGGAGGGGAAGGGAGGGAGGGAGGGGGAAGGGAGGGAGGGGGAGGGGAGGGGGAAGGGGAAGGGGAGGGGAAGGGGAGGGGGAGGGGAGGGGGGAGGAGGAAGGGAGGGGGGAGGAGGAAGGAGGGGAAGGGAGGAGGGAGAGGGGAGGGAGGGGGAAGGGAGGGGAGGGGGGAGGAGGAAGGAGGGGAGGAGGAAGGGAGGGGAGGGAGGGGGAAGGGAGGGGAGGGGGAAGGAGGGGGAGGGGGAAGGAGGGGGAGGGGGAAGGAGGGGGAGGGGGAAGGGAGGGGGGGAGGGGAGGGGAGGGGGAAGGGAGAGGGGGAAGGGAGAGGGAGGAGGAGGAGGGGGAAGGGATAGGGGGAAGGGAGAGGGAGGAGGGGGAAGGGAGAGGGAGGAGGAGGGGGAAGGGGAGGGGAGGAGGGGGGAGGGGAATGGAGAGGGAGGAGGGGGAGGGGGAAGGGAGAGGGAGGAGGAGGGGGAGGAGGAGGGGGAGGGGGGGAGGGGGAGGGGGAAGGGAGAGGGAGAGAGAGGGGGGAGGGGGGAGGAAGAGGGAGGAGGGGAGAGAGGGGGGGGGGGGGGAGGGGGAAGGGGAGGGGGAGGGGGAGGGGAGGGGAGGGGGAGGGGG